>NC_082657.1:48791041-50041041 GCF_028023285.1 Balaenoptera ricei | reverse complement strand
TTATATGTGCAAATAATATAAAAGGTCAAAATGTACTACAAGAGCTATCACAAGAAACAGTAGTTCCTGACCCACCCTGGCATCCTGACAATACTGAGGTCACAATTTCTCAATTCTTGTAGCACAGCAGGTCTATGGAACAGTTTTTTGGGGCAGAGAGGGGACGATCAGGCGATGCACACGACTCAGACACCAGGGATTATTCTGGGGTATCGACACTGACACAGGAAACATTAAATTTCCCCGTTTTGATGAGTTTCTCTGGGGAAGAGCATTTATCTTTATGTCTTGGGATAAGAGCCAGCTGCCCAAGTCTTTTGAGTGGGGTCAGCGGGCACAGCTGTCCGGTGCACACAGAATCCCTCTGTTTTCAGCCCTCTGCTCCACTTGCTGCCTCTAAGCCCAGGCTACTTGGGCTGAATGACTCCCACTTCTTTGCCGCTTCACTGGTGAATTTTCTACGCTTCAGGTCTTTGTGCCTTTTTGTCCACCCACTCCCTTCCTCATTCTATCTTCTAGAATTTGTTTAAATCTCTCATTATTTGGTTATACCCTCCTCTTGCCCTTTTATTTTATTGCTCTGGGTGTCTTTCCTGTTGAACATTTCTACTTTTATTAAGATTTCAGGAGGGACAAGAGTGGGTCTAACCTCCCACCCAGACAGAGAAAGCTGCTCACACCTGAATTTTCATTTTCTCATCCATTTGTTTTCCTCTGCTCTTGAGTTCACTCTTCACCTCCTCTTTGAACACCTGTATCTTGTCCTTGAGCTCTTTTTAAAGACAGGTCCTATCATCTGTAATTTCTCTGAGACTGTAGAGAACTCCCTGTTTGTACTATGGGTTTTCTTCCTTGCATAGGTTCCCTTGCAGGAGGTTTTCATCTGCCTCTTGCTTATGATCATCTCCTCCTTTGATTTCTCTGTTCAAAGATCTTAGCTATTTTTTTTCCCCCAAATCATGTTTGAATGAGACCCACTAAAGAATCAGTGAGGAAGGAAGGGCAGGGGAGGGTGGCGGTGCAGTACTGTCTGCGACACGCTCTCACCAAGTGGCTCTGTCCCCCATCTTCCACAAAGATCCGTCTCCCCGAGTGTGGCTCACAGCAGATGTCCTTAAGTCCCAGGCTCCCTCTTCTGAGATCCTGCGATTGCTGCCTGCCCTCACTTCCTCCTCTATGTCACTTCTCCATTAGCTATCTCCCTGGACTGGGAGGCCAAACACCGTGAGGTGTGGGGCTGGTCTCTCCTTCAATCCTTCTTCCCTACCGCTCTGCAGTGCCACCTGCCTCCAGGCCCAGCCATTCCTACTGGTGTCCTCATGCCCGGCCAAGGATCACAGGGATGATCTTGTGGGAATGTTCAGAGAACACTGCATCCTGCCCCAGACTGGTGGCCAGGGGAGCTCACAGCCTCCTGCTTCAGCCTGGTTCACATTTCTCACTGTCTGGAGATGGGCTGGCTGGTTTAGGGTTGGGGCTTTGAGTTTTGGTCAAATTTGAGTTTTAGTCAGACTTGAGGGGGATTAAAAGATCTTTCCTCTCATTAGTGGGAAGTCACTGTTTTCTAAAGTTGAGCTTCGTTATAATGGGCAGGAAGGAAAGGGTCATAATAATGAGCAAGAAGCTCTCACATTGTTAATAATGGTTTTCCTACCAGTTGATATCAGAATTTATTGATATTATGACTCATTTTAGATTTTTCCTCTCTGTTTCCTGGATTCTTTATATTTTTCTCGACTGAAATTAGGCAGTGTACCAATACTATTCTCTTCTTTTATCACACACACAGCACCCCCCTAGGAGTTAGGACACCCTCTGCCCAGTTACCTCAGGAATTGAGGGCAGTGGGGATTTATCAGCCTTGCAGATAAAGAAGGGTCCACTTGTTGAGAGCAACACGTTCACAGGCAGGGTGGAAATGTTCTTCATGACCAAGGGCTGGTAAACAGGTTCCAGGATAGTGTTAGGTTTCTGCAAAAAATAGAAAAGAGGAAACAAACCAACTTATGGTAAACACAGTAAGCCTTTAGCAACAAATGTCTGATATTCATTGTTAACAGCAGAATTAGCATTCTCTCTATTTATATCTATAGATGTATGGATTTATATTATATCTATCTGTCATATATCTATCTATCAAGATATAGATAATATGTATCTATATATTACATAGGTTCACTTCTCAGTAGTCCACCATACATTCCAAATGATTTATCTAAATCTCTACAAGGGATTAATATAGATGTAGATATAGGTATAGATATTTTCTATGTATCTATGTATCTGTGTATCTATTTCACTAGAAGAGATCCTACTTAAGCCAGAAGACAGATTAGATTTTCTTACTTTCTTGTTGCCTGGTTTTAAAAACCCTATATAAGCCATGCTTCTGGGTAGAACTGTTACTACAGAAGTTTCCACAGCATCATAAAACAAAGTTTAATAAATTAGTGATATCTTATGGAAGAACCCATGTATCATTACAATGAATAAAACATTTTTTCCTTACACAATATTCTGTTCATGCTTAAAATACCCAATTTGCAAATATACTTATCTTGCTATATTGACAAACGCTCATAACTATTTCCTGTAAATTTTCCTGATAACACTGGGAGAGTTGATTTAGAAGCATCGTTCACTCTGTTAGATCAAATTTCATTTTTCAACTGGAGAAAGCATCATAAATGGATCTTAAGCTGGAAGTTTCTGGTCAGACTGGATTTTTCTCATTCTGACGTTGGGATCCACATTGTTCACTGTGTGCCTTGGAAAGGGGGTCCTTTAGTATCAGTACGGAAACCTCAGTCTCTGGCCTCCAAAAAGAATCTCCCTCCCATTCCCTGGCTCTTCCAACAACTCTAGCCTATTTTTCCCAGGCCCCTTTGCTTTGATTTGCTTTTCTCCCTGTTCCAATTTCAGTTAAGTCCTCCTGATTCCATGTTTTGCTCTGCCGCTGCCTCTGCTTCTTTGTCCAGCATAGTCTTTCTTCCACTGTGGTTCCTAGAGCCACTGGCTCTGAGCGAGCTTGGGTGACCAGTGTCCATGGTGTCTTAGTCAGTTCAGGCTGCTATAACGAATATCACAGACTGAGTGGTTTAAACAACAGCCATTGACATCTCATAGTTCTGGAGGCTGGGAAGTCGAAGATCAAGGTGCCAGCACATCCAGTGCCTGGTGAGAGCCCATTTCTTGGTTTGTAGATAGTTGTCTTCTCATTGTGTCCTCACATGCCTGAGAGAAAGATCATCTCTCTTGTCTCTTCTTATAAGGGCACTAATCCCATTCATGAGGGTTCCACCTCCATGACCTTATCCCTTCCCAAAGCCCCCACTTACAACATGATCATATAAGGAATTAGGGCTTTGGTGTATGAATTTTGGGGGGACACAAACATTCAGTCCATAAAGTTGGCTTGAGCCACCTGCATCGGTTGTACCTCATTAGCCCCTTGTGCACTCCCAAAGTTCTTTCGGAGGTTCGGTCTGGCACTTACCATGAGAAGCTGCCACTGTCCCCCTCCCTCTAACATGGTAATATAGGTACTGGGTTCACCTTGCACTTGCAGATTTCATACTACAGTTTGGGGAGGGATGAAGCAGCACTTTCGACCTTCCTCCCAGGCTGCTGTGTCACTGCAGGTAGCTTTGAAGTGAAGAAGCCACACTCAGTTGGTTTTGGCAAGAGGCCATTTAGAGGTTAGTGATGAGAAAGAGTCGATGCACAGAGAACCCGTTCTATTTTAAAAATGACCCTTTCTCTCTGGCTTGTTTGTCTCGTCAAATATCAGGAGACAGGACTTGCTTCTGGACTTCATGAAGCAAACTGACTGCTAGTTTCATTTGACCTTTTCAATTCCACAGAGAAGTGGTTTCATCTCTGTGGCTTATGAATGGTACAATAGTTATACAGCAGATCAAATCTGAGGAAACGGTTATAGAAAAATTCTTCCCATAGGCAGGCTTGGTATCATTAAAGTCTAACGTACTAAATCAGATACACTGCCCTGAGCCAAAAACAAAGAGACAGAATGGATAATTGGGTGTACCAAGACAGGTCTCCTGCACACCCTGGGTAATGAAGTCGCATTTCTTCATTGTCCCTGATATGGAGTAAAATGTGAGCAGGAAATGAACAATGAAAAATACAGTAGTAGGACAGATTTCAAACTTGTGATATTTGGGAGGAAGGAGAGAAGGGCAAAAACAAATAGGGTGTAATGACTCAATTCATTTTTTAAATTCAACAAGTCACTGTCATATTCAAAATATTTGCTATTTATTTATTATGCTATTTATTATTCTAGTGATAAATTCAAACAATAGACATTTAAACAAGAATGTGCTTTAAAAAAAAACACAAGGCTAAAGGATATAAACAGAAGAAAAGGAACACTACCCACACATTTTTATGAGTGTTTATATACTTTGGAAAAAAAATCTAATAGGAAACTAAGCTGAATATTTATCATATACTGTAATGTCTTGCACAGAATAGCTATTCAATAAATCTTCACTGAATGTTCTCTGAATGGCTACATTTAGAGAGAATATGATGCAACCAAATTTGGCACAGCTGTTGCCAGTAAATATCTTTCCTGATTACTTAAAAAAGGAAGAATTTAAAACAGCAATGAAAGCTTAATAACTGTAGAAGGAGTTCTGGTAGTATTTTCATTTTATATGTCTCATGGAGATTGTCACAGTTAGTTTAGCATCCTGTAACTGAAACTTTTATCCTACTTCTTCAGTGTCTACATTCCCCACCAGTTTGTTAGGTTAGGGTTTTTGCTGTGTCTTTACTGTCTAATACACTGCAGGTGCTCAAAAATTATTTGTTGATTTGAATTGAACTTGTACATCTCACCTCCCGTACTAGCCTATAAGTTCCCTTATTCATCTCCTGGCAGAGCACCTTATCCAGATGTTTATTTAATATGAACAATATATATAGAATACACCAGAACAAATGGTCTTGAACATACTCCTGCTAGCCTCCGTTAACAGAAGGAACCCTGGTTGGTTCCCCCATGACTGGTTAGGCACTGCCACACCCAGTCCTTTCATGTGACAGCACAGATCACACCATGGGATCTTCCTTAATGCTTGGTCTTCCCAGTTGGTTGTGAAGTTCATCAGGGAGGG
Organism: Balaenoptera ricei; assembly: GCF_028023285.1. Taxonomy (NCBI): domain Eukaryota; kingdom Metazoa; phylum Chordata; class Mammalia; order Artiodactyla; family Balaenopteridae; genus Balaenoptera; species Balaenoptera ricei. Next base: position 50,035,897 of record NC_082657.1, on the reverse strand, counting down.
ACTATTCTCACTGTTGTATCTCTACGACCCGACACAGTGCCTGGCACATGGTAGGTGTTGATAAATACTCCACTCCGCAGCCCGCGTGACTATTTCAATGAATACATCTGACCATGTCACTCCCTTCCCTGAAGCCCTCCAATGGTCACCCAAAACAAAACCCGAAGTTCACAACATGTGTCCCAGTCATGCCACACACACCTGGCCCCTGCCCACTTCTCTAGATGGACTTCATTGTCATTCTTGGCATAGTCTCTGTCTGAGGTGGCCCTTCAGGTTTTATGCTGACCAAGCTCTTTCGTGACTCAGGCCTTTTGCATGTGCTGTTCCCTACAATTCTCTCTCCCCCCCTTGTCACCAGACTGACTTCTATTTGTCCTTCCGGTCACAACTTGAGGCATTTGGTCAAGGAAGCCATCTATGACCTCACGTACAAATAAGGTCATGTCTCCTGATATATACTCTCACTGCAAGTTATACCTCTTCTTCATAGCACTGTTTAGAATTATAATTTAGACAATTAAATTTTAATAGTTAGTTGACAGTTTGTAACCTCAACCAGTCTCTTAGCTGTGACTATGTTAGATTTTTAGCACCCACACAGCCCTTGACCCAGAGGAAATGTTCCACACATACCTGTCCTGAACAGTAAATAATTCTCTGCTGGAAACCTGCCTAGGACTAGGTCAAGTCCTGCTGTGATATCTCCCCTCCTCTTCACCACCCAGCCCACTGCCCTGAGCAGCAGTCATCCCCATCTCTCCCGTTCTGGGCCTCCCCCACTTACCACTCACCCTTAACGGCACATGAAGTTATAGACAGTTATGGGCATATACATCAAAGAATGTGAATCAAATAGTTTAAGTTGATTATTCCCAAGCAGTGTTAGGTGATCTACAAAATAGCTTAACTTGGGTCTCAGTTTCCTCCTGTGTATCATGGGAAAGAGAAGCTCCTGCACAGATTGCTGTGAGGGACAAATGGGAAAATGTATGTAATGAACATGGCTCAATGCCCAGCACGTACCAATCAATAGTGGTAGCTATTCTTACTGGTTACTGTAATTATCAATAATTCTTCTCCAACCATTTCTATACTGTGATGTTTATTTTACCCAGTTAGAGTAAAATGATGGACTGAAATGCATTTTCAGTGCACTGCAATACCCCTTCACTTTGGTCTTATACATCAGGAATGATGGAAGTAGAATTTCTATGGCAATTCACTTTTCAAAAGAATGTAGGTTTAGATTCAGAATTTTTAGTTGAATGTGTATTGGCCTCTGAAGCTTAAAAAACATTGGCTGGGTGTGGGTGTTAACAGGATTCCCATTAATTTAGCTTCTGAAATGAAAGCGTGAACATGTGCAACCCTAGCTGGAGTGCCCGGCCCTCCCCAACACAGCCCCACTGACCTTCTCCAGTCGGTATACGAGCTGCTTGGTGGAGAGCTGGATGAACGGTGCCACGAAGTCACAGATGATGTTCACCGTCATCACCAGGCTCTTCCCCTTTTGTGTCCCGATGATGGTGTGGCACACCAGCTTTTCTTTGACTATCTGCAGACAAGATATACCAGCGTTTGTGGAACCTCTATAGCTTGGAAGACCTAATTCTCAACAATCAGCAAAATGATTCTCAACTACCTGCCTGGGGACACCAGGGAGGAGCACATTTTTCTGAGCAGTGCATGTCAGGGATGGGTCTCTGTCACACAAAGTCTGATTGGTTAGATGTGTCCAGGATGGGTCCTGTGTCTACTGCTGACTGTCCCTGAGGACACAATCAATTTACATTCAGCTCATCCAGTATATATATGGAAGACTTATCAGGGCTGTTAGGGAACTAGATACACAAAACAGTGATGGAAGAGGCAGATAAAAATTCTTCATGGGCTATCACTGTGCTGTACACCTGAAACTAACACGACATTGTAAATCAACTACAGTTGAAAAAAAAATTATTCATAGGCTTAGAATTCAATGGTAGTTACACAATGTCTTATCAAGGTAGTTGGAAGCTGGCTGGAAAAATTTTGCCTTTCACATTTGAATATTTAAAAATCGTGTATGGTAATTAACACTTCTTTGGACCCAAGAGCCTTAGATTTTTATAGAGTAGAAAGGACCCAAAGTGAATTTATAACATGAACAGCCTTTACTGAAGACTGCTCAGGTGTCAGATGTTAATGAATTCAAGTCTCTTCTCAATTATGTAGCAGAACTTGGAATACAGGGGAGCTTTTAGTAAAGCTACAACTGAATTTAGAACCCCAGCAGCTCAGATTTAATGCCTTTAAAATACAGTCAACTCTTGAGAACAACACTGTAAACATGCCTGCAACAGACTGTCAGTGTCTTGAGATGAGGGCCTGCATTCTATTCATCTTTGCATCCTTAGTGCCTAGCACGGTGTGTGTCATGTGGTACATACTCAGTGAAAGTTGGCTGAACCCCTCAGTAACAGAGAGAAAGAACATATTATATACTCCATAACGGGAAATAACCTTCTTTTTTAAACTGAGGATGTGTTTTTCCTGAAAATGTTCTGTGAAGAAACAACATAAGTGAAGCAAAGTGCCATCCGTGACCCTCGAGGAGCTAAGCAGGGAACCAGCTTTCCCATCTCGTCTGCTGGGAGGCAATTTCTTACTGTTTCCTATTTTCATGAGGAGAAAGTTCAGCATCACATCCTAATTTGGTGACCCAGCAGGAGCTCAGGTAACCATCACTTCTCATTCACAAAGTCTGCCTTTGTGAAGAGGCTTGTAAGTGATTTCAGAAGTCTTTCTTTTAGGTTTTTAATGGTTTCCAGCCTCCATGAGGGAATAGGAATAAACAGACACATGGTTGGATCTGCCTAAATGTCTTAAGCAGAATGGTGATAATGTGAATAAGAGCAGAACATCAGAGTCGCTGAAGATAAATGCGGCTCTTTCATTGATACATAAAAGGATGATGATTATAAATGTGATGCTGTTGAGTCAAGCTGAGAGGGAAGGAACTAAGGATATCCCAATACCTGGATAGGAGAGGCAGCCGACAGTGTCTATAAAAACATGTTCTTAAAAATAAATATTAAGTGAATACTGCTAAGTATTAATCAGGGGCTTAGCTTTGGCTGAACACTGGATGTCCCTCTACCAGAGACTTGCTGGCTCTGTTGACTCTGGGGATGAGAACCTGCTTTAAACAGTATTTTAAGATTGGGTTCATGGTAGCTGTAGAAACAAACAGAAAACTCAGCAGAGCTGAACCTTGAATGCAATGGGTGCTGCCATGGTAACTCAGTGCTGTATGCAATCCTTGAGAAACCACAGCCTTTCTTCAGATAAATGTCAAGGGACTCTCCTAAGAAACAGAGCAAAGATTTATTTAGGAGAATAATAGCTTCTAAATGTGTGTCCTCTTACCCTGGGAGTGGCAGAATAGCCTTCAAGTATCACGTCAATCGTCTGGCCTGGGTACAGCTCCATCCTGATGGGGTGGAGTTGAAACACGGGGCTTTGAGGATCCCTGGGTGCCTGGGAGCACTGGGACAGGCACTGGCTCTCAGCACGCCCCTTCTTAGCCAGTCTCTTCTTACCCAGCTTTTCTTGGGGACAGAAATCTTCATTCATCCAGAACAACTGTTGGACCCGACGTCCCTTGTTGGTCAACTTGAAGCGGTAATAATAGGTGTCCAGGCTGGAAAAGAGGAGGCAAGGATTGAGAGGATTCAACTTTGGGTTGTTTTGTTCAGCTCTACAGCCTTGGGATTTACTCCTCCGGAAGTATTTAAAAAGTGAGCAACAAAATAGACATTATTTTTTTTTTTTTTACTGTAGGAAGGCTAAATGGTGATACTGCTAGGAACTACTAGGACAAGGTGACATCTACTCGTCAGGTCATTCATTAGACTTGAGTTTGGTCCCTGAGTTGCCATCACCAGGAAAGGGGCTGTGGGGAAGTGGCCCCATCCACCCCCAGTTTTTCTCAGCAGGTTAAGCTGCCACATAACACACAGATACAGTTCATGTGAAAATCACTTCAATTTACGAGAAATGGTACTGAGAAGTGAAAGCAAAATAGCTACTGAAGGAGAAGTACATTTCAAATTGTGTTGAGTCAATTTCTAGTAACTAGTTAAATGTCTTGTGATGGACTCAATGTGAAGGGAACTTTAAAGAGAAACAACACATATCCTCTAAACCTTACCAAAGGTCAAAGGGACTATAATCCATCAGAACACCACCTGGATAGGTCATTTATCTCAGACTAATGTGCTTTAAAGATGCTACTACTCATGCATGCATGCATGCATTCATTCATCTATTCCGCAAATATTTACTAAAGACCTCTTTATTGTCTGTCTCTTTGCTAGACACTGAAATTTCTAAGATCTTGGAGGTAGTTCAAATGTGTTTTTGTTTGAGTTTTTGTTTTTTTTTTTTACTGATTTATAAGCTTACTTTATTTATTTATTTTTTTCACACACACACACACACACACACACACACACACACTGTATTTTATTTTTACAATAGATAAATAGACTGACACCAAGCATTGTACATGGATGACCACAACAAAAGCAACAATGATTGCAGTTACCAAACATGAAACACACTCATACTATGTCATAATATTGACATTCAGTCCAGTAATCCTCCACTGTAACAGCTCCTTTACTTTGCAGTGAAAATTGATTTGTATATTCTTTGCCTCTGAGTCCTTGTGGGATTTTTTTTTTTTTTTTAATTCAGACAGAAAGTCACAAAAATTATACTCATCCTCATCAGTTCACTCAGTCCCATGTAATTAATTTTTTTTTTCATCTTGATCTTTTGTTAGCACTTTTATGAGTTCATCAGTTTTTCATTAGAGTTCTGAAAATGCTTATTCATTCAGTTCAGCAGTACAGTCAGTTAACAGAAACCTGTACTTGTCAGAGTCTTTTCCATGAATTTCTTGAAGATGAAACCCTTTTATAGGAACATATTTGCAAAAGCATCAGAGTACACCCATAACTGTCTGTAAATGACAAAAGACTTTAAAATGACCACAGTTAAAGATTTGATGAAAGTTCATAATAATGCAATTGACAAGGAAATTTAGTTATTTCTGAGATATACATTTTAAAGTAATAACTAGAATTATGACTTATAACATTACACCAGAACATATAAGATTTTTAGAAATTTCATGTAATGTCTGAAACATATTAACATATTTCCATACAAATAACCCAATGAAAGTTCAGTATTAGTTGTTTTGTTTGTTTGTTTTTTTATACTGCAGGTTCTTATTAGTCATCAATTTTATACACATCAGTGTATACATGTCAATCCCAATCGCCCAATTCAGCACACCACCATCCCCACCCCACCGCAGTTTTCCCCCCTTGGTGTCCATATGTCTGTTCTCTACATCTGTGTCTCGACTTCTGCCCTGCAAACCGGCTCATCTGTACCATTTTTCTAGGTTCCACTATAAGCTTACTTTAAAATATTCTTTTCAGGGAAAAAACTCATCTCAGGACTTTTAAAATTTTTTATTTTTTGGGGCTTTGAGTTTTCATCCCATCTGTCCCTCCTTTGGAAAGACACCATGTCTAATAAGCAAGTTGAAGCTTGATAAATAATAAGGAGTGTTTGCCAGTTGTCAGGTATAACCATTATTAGCTAAATATATGTCCAATAGGGCATGCTCCTTGGAGTCTTCACTTTGTAGTTTGACTTCAGGGCTAAATGTAGGTTTTGGGGAAAATAATAAATAACATATACTATTTTATAAACTAGGCAGGGTCTCTGTCACTTATTCACAGTATATCTTTCACTCATCATAGCACCCCAGTAATAATAAGCATATTGATTAATTTTATTGATGAAGAAACAGAAGCTCTGAAAATTTAAAGGAATTGTCCAAAAATATGCCATCAGAAGAGGTGGCATATGGGTATTTCTTTAGATACCTGTGCCCAAAAAATTGGCAAACTTTTTCTGTAAAGGACTGAATAATAAATATTTTTAGACCTTTTGGGACGCGTGGTCCATCACAACTACTCAACTCTCCACTGTAGTGTGAAAGAAGCTGTAGACAATATATGTACATGAATGGGCGTGGCTGTCTTCCAATAACACTTTGTTTATAGAAACAAGCAATGGGCTGCAGTTTTCCCATCCCTGCTTTTGATGATTCTTATGGAGATTGCTGGCATCAAGATTTTATATCAAAAAGAAGAACAGGGGCTTCCCTGGTGGCGCAGTGGTTGAGAATCTGCCTGCCAATGCAGGGCACACGGGTTCGAGCCCTGGTCTGGGAAGATCCCACACGCCGCGGAGCAACTGGGCCCGTGAGTCGCAATTACTGAGCCTGCGCGTCTGGAGCCTGTGCTCCGCAACAAGAGAGGCCGCGATAGTGAGAGGCCTGCGCACCGCGATGAAGAGTGGCCCCCGCTTGCCGCAACTAGAGAAAGCCCTCACACAGAAACGATGACCCAACACAGCCATAAATAAATAAATAGATTAAAAAAAAAAATTCCTCCTGTCTTTAAAAAAAAAAAAAGAACAATAGGGTTTAGGCAGAGCAGAAATTGGCAGCTAAAAGCTATAGGTTGCTTTTATATTCGTAGAAAACTATCAGCTATCCCTCCAATTCTAGGTAAGTGTCAGAATACCCTTTGGGGCCGTTTGACACTATTTGTAGATTAAGGAGAACATGTAATTAAGTCTGGTTTGCAGTATATTGTTTTCTGTAATTATATTTGAATGCACTTAACAAATAAATTTGGAAACAGGAATGGTATGCAATGACAAAATGCCCTACCATATGGTCAATGGATAGGAGGAGAGGAGCATTTTTTTGTATCTAGTTGACACAAAAACTGTAATTGGATGCCTCTCTGAAAACATATGCAATTAACGATCTCACTTGCCTATTACTTAATTCCTACTGGTTTATGGTATTTTCAATTAAGTGCCATATTTTGTAGATGGAGCAGAGGAAAGGAGGTATGGATGGGTTTGTGGGGAGGGTTCCTAATGGTATTTTGTCAGGTACATCTCTAAACACAGTGTGTCCATCTTGGTTTCAGGGCCTTAGACCAGAAGGCAGGATCATCCCTTTGAGATCTGTTCACAGTACTGAAACAAACAGGCACCAATTCAGCTGGCTCCTGAGAGTCAACTAGTGACAATGCATGACTCTTCTGAGGAACCATAAACAAATCCTCACACATATCCTCCATGGTTAGTATTCAAACCCCATACATTTTTAGAGTCACATTTAGATTGTTCTGCTCAGAGATGTCTATACTGTACCACCTTTTATTTAAATATTTAGACTCTCTAGCTTTTCCTGAGTGATCAGGTAGAGCCAACTACAACCATCTCAGTTGTTGGTGCTACGGTGGGGAGGCAAGCAGAGAACATATACGAAAAAAAAAATTACTGGCTTTGCAATACCTGATAAGATACATTTGCTATATATATATATATTTTTAAAATATTTATTTATTTATTTGGCTGCACCAGGTCTTTAGTTGCAGCACGTGGGATCCTCGTTGCCACATACGGGATCTTTAGTTGCGGCACATGGGCTCTTAGTTGCGGCATGCATGCGGGATCTAGTTTCCTGACCAGGGATCGAACCGGGGCCCCCTGCATTGGGAGCGTGGAGTCTTAACCGCTGGACCAGCAGGGAAGTCCCTGCAATATATTTTTACCTTCCTAGTTATACTCTACTTAGGTTATCACTAAGATCCATTTGTATTTTCTACATTCATGGAGAGGAATTAACAATATATTGGAATCAAAGAAGAGAAATCATGTTCAAGATTCTGAATTTGTCACAGAGAAGCCACTATAAGTTTTAGAGAAGAATATACTTCCTCTGAACCATCTCTTCTCTAATGTAGAGGGACACAGCTTGGAGAATGTAACCAAACTATGACTAGGAAATGTCTTCTCGTGGCCAATGAACCCATCTGGAGGGGGAAAAGTGAAGATAGGGAAGGGAGGGGGCTGAGGAGGCTAGTTCTGTTTACTTAAAAATAATTTTCCAAAGTAGGAGTGATGCTCAGCTTATAGAATATATGTGATATGTATAAAAATTGGTCCATGATATTTCCTTACCTAAAATGTGCTCCCAAATTGAGTTCTGGTGCAAAGGGCTTATCTGAAACAATGGTGGAGCCAATTCCTGAAGCCTGGACAGGTATCCGGTAGGTGTTGCTATTTTCAATGTCCAAAATGACTGTGTCTTTGAATGTCAGTATGTCGTTCAGGTTGGCAGTCAGTGTCAGTTCAACATCACTTTCTGGGGGAACTGTGCCTTCCTTGGGTTCAACCGTCCAAAGGGACTTTTTGTGTGCCTGTAACACAAGACTACAAGTTAACAGTGAAGATATTCTTGGCTTTTCATTCTGCACATGTCAAAGCCCTCTATACTTCAAATGCCTGGCACTGCAGAACTCAACATCAGAGACAAACATTATTTTTTGAATCAAAGCAGCTGGGTGTTTGTTGGCTTTTCTTTTTTTTTTTTTTTCTTCAAAAAGCAATATGATTCTGAAGAGCAAACCTACAATTCTACTTTTGAATGCTCTGTGAAGATTCTTTACATCTCTTTCTTAAGATGACAGCCCAGTTCTCTAACAAGCTTATACTAATTATCTGCTCTAATCTCCAAATTCTGAGATACCAACAGAAGGTACAACATCCTTCCCGGAATATGGAAGTTTTAAAAGAAATGTTTTTCAAATGCAAAGTTTCCATGATGTTATAGTAGGGATGAACAGCTTTCATTAATAAACACAATATAGGAAGTCATCTCGGTTTCTATTATTTCACAATAATCAATAGAATTTCATTTGCTAAAATTCCAAACTTACTTTGAAATGTGTGATAGGACTAAATTATAGAGTTGGAAGTGACTCCCACCAACCTGTTCCCTTTAACTGCTTAGATCCTCATAGCTCACTCTCTTTCCTCCCTAAGGTCTTTGACCAAACAATACCTCTCAATGAAGCCTACTCTGACCATCACACTTTAAGTTGCAAGCCTTCCCCCCCGTACTCCTGATCCCCTTTACCCTGCTCTATATTTTCCCCTGAGCACTCACCATCTTCTAACATAGTGCATGATTGATTTATCATGCTTCTGTCTCTTTGCACTACAGTATAAGCTCTCCAAAGAAGGGATTTTTGTCTTTTTTGTTATTGTTGTTCACCGATACATCCCTAGTATCTATAACTATGCCTGGTACATAGTAGATGCTTAATAAATATTTGTTAAATGAATTCATGTATCTGCCTTTTAATCAAATCCTTCGATGTTAGAGATCTTATTTATCATCTAAGGTAACTTATCCCTGGTTTTAATAACTCAAACTATTTGATATGTCTTCCTTATTTAAATAGAGATACGTTTGTTTGTCTATTTTTGACCTTCCAAACACTGGTATTTGGTCCACTCCCTTGGAGCTAAATAGAATAAATCAAATCTCCCTCTTTTGTTCAACAGCCCTTCAAATTCTACATCCAGCTTTAGAAGAAAACCTCATATGGCTCCAAAGTAAGTTGAAAATTTGGTTAAAGTGTCAAATAATAAAAAATGACTCATGCTATAAGCATCTTATTTAATTTAAAAATATAAATTCTGTTTCTTTGGTGGTAATCTATTTTCCCAGGCTGCTTCTAAGATTTTTCTCCTTGTATTTGATTGATTATAGTGCAGGTTCACTACAATGTCTCTAGTTATGGGTTTATTTTTATATCCTGTTTGGAATTTGCTACACTTCCAGAATCTGTGGTTTGATATCTTTATTTCTGAAAAATTCTCAGCCATTATGTTTTTAGATATTGTTTCTGCCTCATTCCTTCTCCTTTCCTTGTATTACTCCATTACACATGGGTATGACTTTCCTAGTGTGTCCTCTCTGTCTCAGCCTTCATCTGCATTTTCCATTCTTTCTCTCCTTGTGTTTCATTTTGGATGATTTCCTCTGAGCTATCTTCTAGTTCATTATTCTTTCTTCAGCTGTGTGTAATTCACTGTTAAACACATTTATTATGTTATTAATTTCAGTGTTTTTTGTGTTTTTGAATTCAGGTTTTATTATTTACTTTTCTTTTTATACATTTTTCAGCCTTTTGAGATTTTTAAGAATTCTGATTATGACATTCAACTTATTAGCTACTTTTTCTAGTCCTTCCTAGTCAACTGTAAATTTGATAAGCAAATTGTTCTTAGGATTTTTCAATACATATAGCAAATACACGTTCAGTGGTTCTGAGGTCCAGGTGTTGTGGGAGACACAAAAATGTCCAAAGCACCATTCCTGCCCCCAAGAAGCTGATAGTAATGACATTCAGAGAGACCACCATGTAAACAAAAAAAATGCAAGTCAGAAGGAGGCTGGGGTGAAAGTGCCTCAGGGAAATCTAAAGAACAAGGTGCATTTCCGGAGCAGAAGATATTGAAATTCTTTGTACGACAAATTTCCAGACACATTTTCTTTTCTGTCTAAATGTGAAATTGAGCATAATTATCAGGTAGTGTGATCCCTAACTATATATATATATATATATATATATATATATATATATATATATATATTTTTTTTTTTTAGTTAGTTAGTTAGTTAATTAATTGGCTGCATTGGGTCTTCGCTGCCGCGCGCAGGCTTTCTCTAGTTGCGGTGAGCGGGGGCTACTCTTCGTTGCGGTACGTGGGCTTCTCATTGCAGTGGCTTCTCTTGTTGCAGAGCATGGGCTCTAGCAGTCCAGGCTTCAGTAGTTGCAGCACGTGGGCGCAGTAGTTGTGGCTCACGGGCTCTAGAGCACAGGCTCAGTAGTTGTGGTGCACGGGCTTAGTTGCTCCATGGCATGTGGGATCTTCCCGGACCAGGGCTTGAACCCGTGTCCCCTGAATTGGCAGACAGATTCTTAACCACTGCACCACCACGGAAGTCCCCCTAACTATATTATACTATTGCTTAATAAAATTCAAATTTATTCTACTCTAATTTTATATATAAACAATTATCTCAAAATTAACACAAAGCACCATATCCCTATTTTGATTGCTGTATCATTTAAATCATTTCTAACAGTCCTGTTTTGAGGAAGAAATTACTCAGAAATATTTATATGGATAAATATTCATAGAAAATATTTATTGATGACTAACAATACACTGGGAAAAGGCTGAAAAAAGAAGAGATATAGAGATCATTTCAAAACTTCCAGGATAATAATGGAGAGGCAAAGCCAAACTCTCCACTTCACTGAAGAAGAGTTTGATCACTCCCTCATGAATCTTTCTTGGCTCCCCGTACTCTTCTGAGTAGGGAAGGTCAGAATAAGCCCTCTAAAGAAAAGCACATAGAAGAAAACAACAACTTAAAAACAAATGTAAAATATACTCTATGGGCTGGATTTGAGAGGGCACTCCAGTCCAGAATTATCCTGCCTCTATTTAGTTTCTATGGTGTATTTCTCCTAGCAAATGTAAAAACACATGTAGCTCTATGAGGGCTTAGGTACAATGTAAAGCTGTGGATCAGAAACTTCCTGACAAGCATAGATTGGGTTTGGAATAGAGTTGCACTGCTTGATGACGGTTGTAAATAAGAAGAATGTATGTTGCAATTTGCAGACAAGAGTTAGAAATTTCAGCCAGGCAGAATCTCACAGGATGGCAGTGCTTTGGAATGTCACCAAAATCCAGGTCTGGACCCAAAGCAGATTCAGAGACTGGATTTGTTCAGTGGGCCCTGAATGGTCACTCTCTTGGGGACAGGCTCACAGGCACTTAAATAAGGAGAATCTAAGATTTAAACTCAAATGCCAATTTCCCAATTAACAACTGAGGAAAATTCTATTCCATAGACCACAATGCTAATTATATTGCCTCCTGGTCTGAAAGTCTGCATGGGAACTAATAAATACATTGCATTTTAAAATTCAAATAAATTAAATGAAGCACAGAAGACCAGTTCTCAAGATTATAAATTGTTTATAAAGAGGATGTAGATGAATGATGATGTGGAAATTTTATTTTAATTTTGGTATTAATGGAAATTATAGGTTTAACTCTAAGTCCAGAGGCCTGTTATTATTCATAACCTTTTAATATGGGCCATCTCTAGAGACACAGATATAAAAGAAAACAATTAAACATTAAATACCACACTAGTTAAACTAGGGCTGAGATAAGATATTTGTATGAGAATTATCTCTATTGGGAGGACACTTGCGAAAAGAAATGTTGATGCTTGTATGACTCAAATTGTTTTTCCAAAATTTCTCTCTAACTTTTCTACTCACAGTAAATTAGCCCTAGTGGAGTACTAAAATATTAAGAAAACAGTAAGCAAAGTCTGTCTTTCCAGAACATTAACCTGTATTTGTATGTAATTTTATCTTAAAATATTAGTAACAAAAAGATAATAATTCTCATAAATTCAATTTTGGGGACTATAGATCAATTATTACTGGCAAGAGAAACTACAAGACTGAATGTCACTGTATTTTGCTCATGTTTAGGTTCAAAGAAATAACTTCTTTGCATCTTAATTTATCTACTTTTCAAAAACAGTCTGTGATAGCCCAGTCACAACAATGTAAGGTTCTTCTGGCATGCACTTCAAAACTCTTGTATGTGTAACTGATTCACTTTGCTGTATAGCAGAAACTAATGCAACATTGTAAATCAACTATATTCCAATAAAAATTTTTAAAAAATAGATAACTAACAAGGACCTACTGTATAGCACAGGGAACTATACTCAACATTATGTAATAACGTATAAGGGAAAAGAACCTGACAAAGAATAAATATTTATATATATATATATACATATATATATATATATGTATATGTGTATATATATATATATATATATATATATATAACTGAATCGCTGTGCTGTATACCTGAAACTTACATGATACTGTAAATCAACTATACTTTAACAAAAAAAAAATTAGAAACAAAAAACAAAACTCATAGCCTCGACCCATTTCCCAGTTCCAAAGCCACTGTCACATTTGTAGGCATCTGCTACAGCAGTACCCACTCTCAGCACCAATATCTGTCTTAGTCAGCTGGGACTGCTATAACAAAGTACTGTAGACTGACTGGGTGGCTTATAAACTACAGAAATTTGTTTCTCACAATTCCAGAGGCTCTAAGTCTGAGATCAGAGTGCCAGCATGGTTGAGTTCTGCTGAGAGCCCTCTTTCAGAATGAAGACTGTTGCCTTTTCCTTGTATCCTCACATGGAAGAGAGCAGAGCAGAGGAAGCAAGCCATCTTCTGACCCTTAGTAGGGCACTAACCCCATCATGAGGACTCTACCCTTGTGACCTCATCTAATCCTAATTACCTCCCAAAGGCCTCACCTCCTAACACCATCACATTGGAGGGTAGGGTTTCAGCATATGAATTTTGGAGGAATACAAACATTCAGTTCCTGACATTCTGTCCCAGGCTCCCCAAATTCATGCCCTTCGCATATGCAAAATATATCCATTTCATCTAAACAGCTCCCAAAGTACATAACTTGTTTGGTTTCACAGGTTCACAGCTAGAGAGGAATTTTACCTCAGGATGAATGTACCTTGAGTCTCACTCATACCTGATTTAATTGATATTTAGATGAGATTCTAGACTTTAGAGTTGATACTGGAATAAGTTAAGACTGTTGGGACTGTTGGGATGGAATGAATGTATTTTGCATGTGAGAAGGACATCAATTTGGAGGGCCCAGGATGGAATGTTATGAACTGAATGTTTGTGTTCCTCCCAAATTAATGTTGAAACCCTATCCTCAATGTGATGGTACCAGGAGGTGAGGCCTTTGGGAGGTAATGAGGATTAGATGAGGTCATGAGGTGGAGCCCTCATGAACCGGATTAGTATCCTTGTTAAGAGTCATGAAAGACTCACTTCCTCTGCTCTGCTCTCTGTCATGTGAAGATACAGTGAGAAGTTATCAGTCTTCAGCCTGATCCAGCCTAGTGGTACTTTGTTATAGCAGCCTGAACTAAGACACAGTCCCAAAGTGAAAATACTAATATCCTCTAACATATTAACCATAGAAAATAACACAAAAGTGAGTTCTAAAGAGCTATCAATGCAAATACAATTTCCTATAGATATTTTTAAGTGAGTCATTATAGCATCATTTCATTGGAGTTTTTATTACAGTAAATAGCCATCTCTGACATATCATTTCCAGTCTGACCTACATAATCAAAGTAATATATGGAAATAGATTTCCCATGCTTGAGTAACTAGCCCTTCTCCTTACTTAGAACTATTTGTCTTACTTTCAGTTTTTTTTATTCTAGGCTTTTATTTTATTTTGTCAAAGATTGCTCTCTTTAATGAAAAAATCAGTAAGATAATAAAGCTGGTTCCAAGGAGAATACAGAGACTGGTTTATATAGCCAGTGAAAGAAAAAAAATGCTGAAATACAATTGCTAAGTTAGATATTTGTTTAATTTCCTATAGAACAATAAAAACACAACATTTGATGTAATCTTTTGCATTTCTAGAAGTCTTAGAATTTAAATTTTAATGTCCTGATTGACTTTGAAAGACATACAGTAATCTTTTTAGGCTATTATTTTAGATAAAGTAATGCCAGCTGCTATAATGGAAAGATCCCTGATACTCAATGGCTTAATAAAACAGAAGCTTATTTCTGGCTCACATGCATTCCAGTTGGTGGCAGGAGTGAGGATGGGCTTCTGTTCCATTCAGGCATTCAAGGGCCCCAGCTAAACAGATACCGACATGTTTATTAATTCATGGCTTCTAAGCCAGTCTGGACATTGACATCTGCCTGGCCAATAAGAGAATGGAGGGTCACATGCCAAGATTTTATGCACAAGCCTGGAAGTGGCACACATCACTTCCGCTCACTTCCACTGGCCAGAGCTCAGTCACGCAGCCACACCTAACTCCAAACATTCTGGGAGGCTGGGAAATGTCATCTGCTATGGCCCAAGAGTAAAGGAGGACAGGCGTGGTGAACTGCTAGCTACTCTCTGCTATAGCTACCTTGTTGGTTCAGTATACTGTCACATCCTTAGGTCTTCCCCCAACTCAGATTTTGGAAGGTGAAGAGTTCACTCTATCAGAACACAGAAGTAGGAGTATAATTTGGTATTTCAACTTCTATGGGAATTGCAGGCCTGGAGTTCATATCTATCTGCTCTTAGGACAAATGGAGGGGCAGCTAGAAGATAAAATAAAAATGTTCTAGGCAGGATCATCTCATTCTGTTGGCCCTTCTTCCCAAATATATGGCCTTTGAACACTCTACATAGTTTTACGCATTTATGAGGCTCAGCTTACAATCAAAACATAAATCAATGCCATTTTTGTCCTTCTTTTATCAAAAAACAAATGCCTTTCAAAAGAGGGTATTGCCAATGTCAGCTTTCCTGTTCTAACCATTTATTTTCCTCGTCTAGCCAGTAGCACAGGTCAACCCTCTGTCTACAATAAAGAGAGGGTGTCACCAGCCTAAGTGCTATTTCAAGTCAGGGGACATTAGTTTTCGATGGATGGGTACCATTACTATTCTGATTCCTGCTGACACGGGTTGGCTGTTCTGGAAAGAAGAGCTGAAATTGCTCTCCAGGGCTGAAGTGGTAAGTTTTCTTTCTGATGAAGCTTATTAATCAATGTTTGGCATAAAACCAGGCAGCAAAGTACATCCTAGAATCCAAGAACAAGGCACATTAAAATGCCAGCTGCTGGGACTTCCCTGGTGGTCCAGTGGCTAAGACTCCGCACTCCCAATGCAGGGGCCCGGGTTCGCTCCCTGGTCATGGAACTAGATCCCACATGCCGCAACTAAGAGTTCGTATGCCGCAACTAAAGATCCCACATGCCACAACTACAAGATCCCACATGCGGCAGCTAAAGATCTTGCATGCTGCAACTAAAAAAAAAAAAAAAAAAAAATCCCGCACGCGGCAACGAAGATCCCATGTACTGCAACTAAGACCCGGTGCAGCCAAATAAATATATATTTTAAAAAATAATAATAAAAAAATAAAATAAAATGCCAGCTGCTAAGGTACTGGACTATCCTTACCAAAAGTCAGGTTCTAAACCACTCTCACCTTGTGTCTCTTTGGTATTTGGCTTTTAGGGGTGTCCCTTGTTTTTAGGGAGGACTTGGCCTATGTGACATTTTATGTTATTAGATGGCAAATTTGACTAAAGGAGGGATGGATGAATGATAATCATAGCTATGGAGGACATCTGGTAACCCTTTCAAAATAATAATACAGCAAGACAACAACTGATAGGTTAGGAAGGAAGCCTCTAAAGGAAAAGAGACACTGTGGTTTGAGTCCCAGATCTGCCACATTCCAGCTGTTGGACATCGGGCATGTCACTTAACCGTGTCCAGCCTCAGCTTTCCCACCTGCAGCTCATGATACTGACTGCACTTTCCGCATAGAGTTGATGGTTAAATGAGGTGATGCATATAAAACTCAGAATAGTGTCTGGCACACAGTAAGTCTCCATAAAGGACAGCTATTGTCATCATTTTACCAAGAGCTGAAATGTCCCACATGACACAATTATGGGCTCAATAGTATTTGTCCCTGAAATATATTACAAAACTGAGACAGTAAGGATGGATGCTAAGAAAGTATTTAACATACAATACTCTTGCCAGAAGAGAAGCATCTCATAAGGGTTTACAGTACGCAGAAGTATAAGATGGCTACTCCTACTCCATCTCCCGGTGTCCAGTTATCTTCTCCTAGTTATTAAATCAAACACTAGTCTAGGCGCTGCTGTGAGGGGATTTTGCAGACGGAGAGATTACCCTAGTGTTCCTGACTTATGCCGGAAGACAGAGCCCTTAGAAGGGATCGGGCTCTTCCTAATGAGGAGATTCCAAGCATGTGAGGGTCTATGGAAGGGGTACATGGTGGGGAACTGTGGGGGGCTTGACAGCTGACAGCAGCCCCTGGCCTACAGCTAGCAAGAACATGGGGCCTCAGTTATTCAACTGAGAAAAAACAAACTTTGCCAAACCTGAGGGGGCCTAGAAATGGATCTTTCCCTAGCCGAGCCTCCGGAAGGGAATGCAGCTCAGCCGGCATCTCAGTCTCAGACTTCTGAGATCCTAAAGGCAGGATCCAGCCAAGTCATGTCTGGACTTCTGACCCATGGAAACTGAGGTAATACATTTGTATTGTATTAAGCCACTAAGTTTGTAGTAATTGTTTATATAGCAATATAAAACTAATACAGGGTTCCAAAGATGAAAAAAATTAGCTTTCCTTAAGCCTTCTACCAAAATTTCAGCAACAGCTGCCTCTGTTTTTTCTATGAATTGGGGCTGGAATGCCTGAGTCATTCCAGTAGCCCATGAACAACACATACAGGAGGTTGGTATGTATATGTGCATATGACTGTGCAAAGGATGGAAAAATTGTGATCTTTTGCAATTCAGAATTCCATGTCCACTGGTGATAAGTGTTAAACCCTCCTCCTTAGATATGAGGGTACACATATCTAAGGCTAACATTTGCTTTTTATTTGACAATAGGGCATTAGCACACTTCTTAGGCAGTGCTCAGGACCCAAGGTAAAACAGTCAGAGCTTTTATAAATTACCCTATCATGTACTTAATATTTGCCATAAAAGACAAAAGTGTTTGCACATGTCGTTTCAACAGTAAACGAGAGCGAATACACTCAGGCAGACCTCCTACCCTGCAGTGCTAATGACTATGAAGCTTGAAGAAAACAGCACTGTGCACTCTTCTCTAAAATGACTCGCTTGCCAGTTGAAATCTGCAGGAATTTCCTTCCATGGAATGAGAGGACACAAATAACAACAGGAACCAAGGTGCAGAGTGAGGGATTTCTTTGGATTTATACTATTATCTCAGCAGATGATCAATTCTTTGTGGAACAAGAACAATGAACATCACTCAGGCCTTTCTCTTTTTTGTCCCCTAAATATCTGTATCTGTAGTCATATGGTTCTCTGTCCTGAAGTGAGTCACTTTGCTGCTTAAAATAATTAACTGAACGTTAGGAGATGAAGTACAAAAGAAATGATGCTGGAGCTTTACAAAAGAAGCAGAGAGGGTCATGATTAAAAGAGGGGGCCTTAAGGTCACATGGAGGCCTGTCGGTCAACTGTGGACTCTGCCCATTTGTAGCCAGGGGGCTTTGTATTAATTTTTTAAATCTAGGTTTCAGTTTTCTCATCTGTTAAATGTACTACTTGAAGATGAAATAAAATGGGTGCCAAGCACCTAGTACTTTGTCTATCACAAAGTAAATACTCAATAATTGGTGGTTATTATTAACGTTATCATTCAAAATTCACGTCCAGTTCTCCTTCCTGCTTGCACTCTCCCCAATCTAGTTGACAGGAATCTCTTTCACAGGCCTGATCCTATGCCTCTCTTGCTGGAGATTCTGGATGGCTCTCCAATGTCTGGACCAGTGGTGCTGAATTTTTTTCCCCTTTGAGAAAGCTATGGAACCCCTCCATAGAAAAAGTAAACACACACACACACCCCCCACACATATCCCAAACTTTACATATAATTTCCAGGGTTCATGGACCCCCAAACATGGTGGGTGTTTGTCATCTTTTCTGTTTGAAACAAAGGCAGCCTGCAATCAAGACTGGTACACCAGATAAGAACCTATGGTCTAGAGGATTTGTTCCAAATCCTTCCTTAGAGGGCCCCAATGCACTTTTCCAGGCTTACTTCCCAGGCACTGTCAATTTCCAACACACACCCTCGGTTTCAGCCACACCAGATCTTCCCGAGTGTGCTGTACGTCACCACTGCATTTAACTATGCTGTTCTCTGGAAACGTACACCCCATTTCCCTGTCCTTCTCCTCCTTATGCCTCAAGTCTCCACTCAAATGTGCCTACCTATGAACATTTTTAATTTTATGGAAGAATTAGCCACTTCCTCCTCTGTGCTTATATATAACATAGCACACTGTAATACTGTGTTGTTTTTGTATCCATTTCTTTTTTTGAAATTGTAAACTCTTTGAAGAAAGAGATCATTCTTATGATTTTATGAAGAAAGATCATTTTTATGTCTCTCCCTTCAGCTAGCACAGTTAGTCCCAGGCATGAGGAAGATGCTCAAAAATATTTATTTATTGGTCAATAAA
The DNA here is from genome assembly GCF_028023285.1 of Balaenoptera ricei. NCBI lineage: Eukaryota > Metazoa > Chordata > Mammalia > Artiodactyla > Balaenopteridae > Balaenoptera > Balaenoptera ricei. Next base: position 50,016,718 of record NC_082657.1, on the reverse strand, counting down.
TACATGAAAAATGTTCAGCATCACCAGTAAGCCAAAGAAACACAAACTTAACTAATGATACAACACTTATTTTCATCTACCAGTTTTGTAAAACAAACAAAATGTTAGCAAGGGTCTCGGAGAGGGTGACATTCTTTAACACTGATGGGGGTAGGGTGGGTAGGATATAAACTGGTACAAACTTTCTGAGAGATAATATCAAAAGATGTATCAAGACTCTTAGTTATGTTCATGCCATTTCACCCAGCAATTGCATTTCTAGGTATTTAGTCTAAGGAAACAGTTAAAGATGGGAGCAGCAATTAAGATGTGAGCATTGTTTACAGTGGTGAAAAACTGGAAACCACCTATCAGTAGGGGATTAGTTAGTTAAACAACTGTGGTGGAGCCAAATGAGGCAATAAAGTCAGTCACGGAAAATGATCTGAACAGGGGTACTCCTTAATAATTCATATCAAAACTGACTATACTACATTGTTGAATGAAAATAGCTGGTAACGAAATAGTATTATTTGATGGTGGGGGTAGGAATACACAGTCAGACACACAAACACAGTAAAGTTTTGGAAGATATACACCAAAGATTTTATAGTGGTCATCTGCAGGGTGGCATAGAGTGATTTTTTTCTCTATCCTTATAGAATAAACAGAAGTTAAGGAAATGTTACTTGTGTAACAAGAACACACACATATATTTCTTGAATAAATAACTCATTCTAAAAGGATATGATCACTCTTCTCTTTAGAGAGCATTTAATTTTAACTCTGTTTGCTCTCTTGCTTCAGATTCATTTCCAGTTTCTTTCTTTCTTAGAAGCTTTTTCTTTAAAAATAAATAATACATGTCACAGTGTTAAATTCAAATGGATTCAAGGGTAATGAGTCTCTCTCTCTCTCATGCCTGTGCATGATCACTAGTTACCATCCCCAGAGGCAGCCACTGTTTGCTGTTTTCTGCCTGGCTTTTCAGAGAAACTTTATAAGTAAAATTAGACATATATGTATTTATATTATTGCATATATACTTTTCTTGCATAAATGGTAGCATACTTATACACTCTGTCCTGAAGCATGATTTAAATTTTTAAATTTTATTTGTATGAAATGTATACCCATACACAATTTCCAAAGTTAAATGGTTCTAGAAAAGTTATATTGTGAGAATTTGGTAAAGTTGCAGGATATAAAATTAATACACAGAAATCTCTTGCATTCCTATACACTAACAATGAAAGATCAGAAAGAGAAATTAAGGCAACAATCCCATTTACCATGGCAACAGAAAGAATAAAATACCTAGGAATAAACCTACCTAAGGAGGGAAAAGACCTGTACTCAGAAAACTATAAGATACTGATGAAAGAAATCAAAGACAACACAAACAGATGGAGAGATATACCATGTTCTTGGATCAGAAGAATCAATATTGTGAAAATGACTATACTACCCAAAGCAATCTACAGATTCAATGCAATCCCTATCAAATTAAAAATGGCATTTTCCACAGAATTAGAACAACAAGTTTTACAATTTGTATGGAAACACAAGAGACCCTGAATAGCCAAAGCAATCTTGAGAAAGAAAAACGGAGCTGGAGGAATCAGGCTACCAGACTTCAGACTATACTACAAAGCTACAGTAATCAAGACAGTATGGCACTGGCACAAAAACAGAAATATAGATCAATGGAACAGGATAGAAAGCCCAGAGGTAAACCCACACACCTATGGTCACCTAATCTATGACAAAGGAGGCAAGAATATACAATGGAGAAAAGACAGCCTCTCCGATAAGTGGTGCTGGGGAAACTGGACAGCTACATGGAAAAGAATGAAATTAGAACACTCCCTAACATCATACACAAAAATAAACTCAAAACAGATCAAAGACCTAAATGTAAGGCTGGACACTATAAAACTGTTAGAGGAGAACATGGGCAGAACACCCTTTGACATAAATCACAGAAAGTTCTTTTTTGACTCACCTCCTAGAGTAATGAAAATAAAAACAAAAATAAACAAATGGGATCTAATTAAACTTAAAAGTTTCGTGCAGCAAAGGAAACCATAAACAAAACAAAAAGACAACCCTCAGAATGCGAGAAAATATTTCAAATGAAGCAACCAACAAAGGATTAATCTCCAAAATATACAAGCAGCTCATGCAGCTCAATATCAAAAAGACAAACAACCCAACCCCAAAATGGGCAGAAAACCTAAATAGACATTTCTCCAAAGAAGATATACTGGTTGCCAACAAACACATGAAAGAATGCTCAACATCACTAATCATTAGAGAAATGCAAATCAAAACTACAATGAGGTATCACCTCACACCAGTCAGAATGGCCATCATCAAAAAATCTACAAACAATAAATGCTGGAGAGGAGGTGGAGAAAAGGGAACCCTCTCGCACTGTTGGTGGGAATGTAAATTGATACAGCCACTATGGAGAACAGTATGGAGGTTCCTTAAAGAACTAAAAATAGAACTAGCATATGACCCAGCTCTCCCACTACTGGGCATATACCCTGAGAAAACCATAATTCAAAAAAGTCATGTACCACAACGTTCATTGCAGCAATATTTACAATGGCCAGGGCATGGAAGCAACCTAAGTGTCCATCGACAGATGAATGGATAAAGAAGATGTGGCACATATATACAATGGAATATTACTCAGCCATAAAAAGAAACGAAATTGAGTTATTTGTAGTGAGGTGGATGGATCTAGAGTCTGTCATACAGAGTGAAGTAAGTCAGAAAAACAAATACCATATGCTAACACATATATATGGAATCTAAAAAAAAAAAAATGGTTCTGACGAACCTAGGGGCAGGACAGGAATAAAGACGCAGACATAGAGAATGGACTTGAGGACATGGGGAGGGGGGAAGGGTAAGCTGGGACGAAGTGAGAGTGTAGCACTGACATATATACACTACCAAATGTGAAATAGCTAGCTAGTGGGAAGCAGCTGTGTCACACAGGGAGATCAGCTCGGTGCTATGTCCCCACCTAGAGGGGTGGGATAGGGAGGGTGGGAGGGAGACGCAAGAGGAAGGGGATATGGGGATATATGTATACATATAGCTGATTCACTTTGTTACACAGCAGAAACTAACACAACATCGTAAAGCAATTATATTCCAACAAAGATGTTAGAAAAAAAAACAAATAACCCAGTTAAAAAAATGGGCGGAAGAACTAAATAGACATTTCTCCAAAGAAGACATACAGATGGCCAAAACAAACACACGAAAAGATGCTCAACATCACAAATTATTAGAGAAATGCAAATCAAAACTACAGTGAGGTATCACCTCACACCGGTCAGAATGGCCATCATCAAAAAATCTACAAACAATAAATGCTGGAGAGGGTGTGGAGAAATGGAAACCCTCCTACACTGCTGATGGGAATGTAAATTGGTACAGCCACCATGCAGAACAGTGTGGAGGTTCTTTTAAAAACTAACACAGAGCTACCATATGACCTAACAATCCCACTCCTAGGCATATATCCAGAGAAAACCATAATTCAAAAGGATGCATGCACCCTGATGTTCACTGCAGCACTCTTTACAATAGCCAGGACATGGAAGCAACCTAAGTGTCCATCAACAGAGTAATGGATAAAGAAGATGTGGTACATATATACAATGGAATATTACTCAGCCATAAAAAGGAACGAAATAGTGCCATTTGCAGAGACATGGATGGACCTAGAGATTGTCATACAGAGTGAAGTAAGTTAGAGAGAAAAACAAATATCATATAAAATCGCTTATATGTGGAATCTAGAAAAATGATACAGAGGAACTTATTGGCAAAACAGAAATAGAGTCACAGATGTAGGGAACAAACTTATGGTTACCAAGGGGGGGAAGAGGGGGTGGGATGAATTGGGAGATTGGGATTGACATATATACACTATTACGTTAAAAATAGATAACTAATGAGAACCTACTGTGTAGCACAGGGAACTCTACTCCACGATCTGTGGTGACCTAAACAGGAAGGAAATCTCAAAAAGAGTGGATATATGCATATGTATAACTGATTCACTTTGCTGCACAGCAGAAACTAACACAACATCGTAAAGCAATTATACTCCAATAAAAATTAATTAAAAAATATTTTTAAGAAGGTATACTGTGAAAAACACTTGTCTCTTGAACCCAGTCTCCCACCCTTCTCATTCTCATTGTTGCACATTAATGAAGGCAACCCCTTTAATTTTTAGCATTTTCTTTTGGTGTTTACCTTCATATCTGTAAGTAATCTACTGCTATTTCTTAATTTTTCAGTTTGAGCCTTATCCATTTGCTTCTATGGAAGATAATGATAGCTTTTTTCCTCTCCCTCTCTCTGTGCATTTCTTTTACCAACTCTTCTACATTTTCATTTTGGGTAGTTTCATCTGACGGTTCACTTCCACAGTTTTCATCTGTATGTAATACGCAGTTAAACCCATCTATTGAGTTCCTAATTGCAATTGTATTTTTTAGGTCTTCAATTCCCATTTGTTCTCTTTTATACTTTCTAATCTCTACCAAAATTTTAAATCTTGCCTTTTATTTCCTTCAGTATATTAAGCATATTGTAGTTTTATATTAATTTGTCTCCTGTATGCCTGGTAATTTTAAAATTAACTGTTTGATGTTGTAATGAAAACTGTAGAGATACTTTGAGGCTTAGAACAATGTTGTCTTCCTCTGGTGAGACTATATATTTGCTTCTAGGAAAGATGCTGGGGAAAACCAGCAATCCCGGAACTCCTTTAAATAGGCAGAGATTAAAATGACTTAAAATGATGGTCTGTACTAGCTTACTTTTGTTCCCAGAATGTAGCTTTTCCTAGTCCTAACCAAAAGTTTGGGAGTCTTACCAAGTCCATTCTTCTCCAATTTTTCTCTCTCTAGCCTGTCCTGATTCCAATGTTTATCTTCTTAGACCAGTGAGTTTTCTGAAAGCTCCTTTCAGTTTTTCAGCCTCTTCTGGTACTATATAGGAAAAGCAGTCACAAACGCTGGACGTATATTTCTCAATTTCCTTTTTCTTTTGGGTTGTCATTGGCTTTGTTTGCTCCGTCATTCCCTTAAACTCATGATTTTTCATATCTTGCCCAGCTTTTCTCCCTGTTCTTAGAGGGAAGTAGTTCAGAATGATATACTGAATTGAAAGGGCTTTGTCTGTGCTTGGTATGCTGAGAGTTCCTGTTGGCCAAGCAATTGCCCTACCTCTTAATTTCCCCATTTGTGAGGAAAAAAAAGTCTGAGAATTTTAAGACCAGCAGACTTTGATTGTATGAGGGAGGGAGGTATCTGTAATTTACACAGCTCTTAAGTAATATGTACCAACAATCATTTTTAAAAATTTTTATTTTATATTGGAGCATAGTTCATTAACAATGTTGTGTTAGGTTTCAGGTGTACAGCAAAGTGATTCAGTTATACATATACATGTATCTATTCTTTTTCAACAATCTTTTAAGGCTACAAGGAGGTATCTTTGAACAAGGACAATAATGTTCTTTCTGAAAGTCACTGCCTTCTCAAGACAGATTAAAAATTTATTTTTAAATAAAAAATTCAGAAAATTTTTAAAAATAAATTTAAAAAAATTTAAAAAGACAGTGAAAAGTGTCATTATCAAACACAAGTCATGATGATAGTTAAATAAAAGGAAATAGGACTGCTCTGAGCACATAGGCATGATTTACACAGTGCCAGGAAGCATCTGTACAAATACATGAATAAATAAGCCCCAAGGAGCTAAAGAATTAGAAAGCTAATGAACCTGAAATTTCTAAAGTAAGTTATTTGCTAATAAACCTTTTTTTCTTTGATGTGGAAGAACACATATGGATTCATCAATAAAAATGTTTTATATTTTATAAGATGGTTTCACTGTCAAAAATTACAGAGGCAAGTGAAGAGTAAGGAAAAAGGCAGCATTAGAGCTCCCATTTGACAGAGCACTGTACTACGTGGATCAGTTAAATTTGAAACCTTGGGGCCTCTCTGAGCGTGCCTTATTTCTTTTTCTTTCTTACCTAAGAAAAATATAAAAGATCTTAAGATAGTGGCATAAAAATTTAAGTCTTTCCATAAGCCATTTTACCTAGATCTTCTTGTCTGTCAACACTAATAATCAAAGCTACCATCTATTGAATGCTGAATGCTTATTTTTTATCAGGCACTTTCTACATAGATTATCATGTTTAATCTTCTAGATGCATTATTAGTTCCATTTAAAGAGAAGGAACCAAAGGCTCTGAAAGATTAAATAACATGCCCAGAATTAGCGCACGCACAGTTAAGGCTTGATTCCGGATCTGTTTGAATACAGTACCTATACTGTCAATAGTACAGAATACTACTTCAGCACTCACACACTTAACCACTCTTTGTTGAGTGACTACCATATGTAAGATAACTGTGCATGACACATGACCATGCCCACCCTCAGATAATGTTGTCCTCCCCTCCCAGACACACCTCAGTTTAATGTCCTAACATCTCAGAAGAGGAATTTTTTCTTCCAAAGCATGAAACAATGCTGCATACAACTTCATCGCAACTGACATTTAAAAAAATACCCCAAGTGTCATCCTATGGAGAGCTCTACTATGTTATATATGCCTCTCCAGTCTCTTTCCTTTTACATGAGACAGGGAAGATGAAATGGGACTAAGGAAGAATATGATCTGCTCCCTGATCAACATCATATAATATTGACGTATGTGTGTTGGGGATTTCATACCATTAATAAACTTTTACACCATGCATCTCTTCTTGTCTTTTCTCATTATATAAAAGTATTTATTTCATTTTGTACTAGCTTATTATTAAAGATGACTGTCTACTGTCAGTGCACAAACAGGCAGAATAAATTCTTTAGTTGATAATGACAATGATAGGCATCCCCTAAAAGTGACATGAGTTGGTGTCTTAGTCAATGTGGGCTGCTATAACAGAATACTATACTGGGTGGTTTATTAACAACAGAAATTCATTTCTCACAGTTCTGGTGGATGGTAGTCTGAGATCAGAGTGTCAACATGATCAGGTTCTGGTGTGAGTGAGTTCTCTTCTGGGTTGCAGACAACCATTTTTCTCATTGTATCCTCACGTGACGGAGAGGGTGAGAAAGCTCTCTGGGGTCTCTTCTATGAGGGCACTAATCTCATTCATGAGGACTCTACCTTCATGACTTAATTACCTCCCAAAGGTCTCATCTCCTAATACCATCACTTGGGGGGTTAGGATTTCAATATATGAATTTGGGGGGCAGGGCACAAACATTTAGTCCATTGCAGTTGAGTTGATGATGATGATGGTAATGGGGAAGAAGTTATAGATTTTTATGGAGGAGGGAAATTAGAACTTGAAAAAAAAAGCACATTTGATCCATATGAAGGAAGTTTTGCCTTAATCTCCCTCTGTGGTGACAAGTATTAACTGTATGCCTGAATAATAATTAATTAACAAAAACAATTTGCTAAAGCTAATTAAGAGTTGGAATAGGCAGAATGACGACGGAAAGGCTTACAAAGCATGCAGGAAACCAAGACATTTTTCTTTTATTTTCTGGCTAGCTCTTTAGTGACAAAGAAATCAAATCTCCTTTCATTTTGTCTCTAGCTTATACTGGAACTAATCATATTCAATCAGTAGAGCTGTCGCTCTAAATTCAGGGAAGGTGCTGACCCATCATGCTACCTAACATTCAATCAATAGCTTTCCTTCTCTCAAGGTGGTTTATAATCAATATGACCTATTGGAATCTCTCTTTTGAGTTTCACATTTAGCTATGCCGAAGTAAAAGAGGTCTCAAGTGAGGGTGGGGCTGAGAGGCTTACAGCTCTCTGTCAAATACAAACCTTTGCTTCTGGAAGTCTCTTGATATCACTGCCACTGGTATCCTCTTGTCACTGAATGAGTCACTTGGTATGGCTTAGGAAAAGCACAGTCCATTCTGGAACAGCTATGACTTTTATGTGGTAAAAGAAAAGATGCCCACCATGATAAACTAGAATGTTATTCTCTTCTTATTTCCTTATTACTGTGAATTTATTTTATAGATTTTTCACAATTAAGGCTAAGACATAAGAACTCTGCTCTCTCATGCCAGCTGAAGATACATTTCATCATCCTTTTGTCAGTGCTCACCAATAATATATAAAGCACTATAAAAAGTAGTTAAGAGGACTGACAATAGATCAATGAGTTTAAGCTTTAAAACATGTCTTTTACTCTAACACACAGAAAAAAAGAGAGAACGTTTTGAAAAATGAAAAGCCAGGCATAGCTGTTTCCATATCTTGGCAACTGTAAATAATGCTGCTGTGAACACTGGGATGTGTGTGTATTTTTTTGAATTAGTGTTTATGTTTTTTTCAGAGATATACCCAGGAGTGGAATTGCTGGGTCATATGGTAGTTCTATTTTTAGTTTTTAAAAAAAACTTCCATACTGTTTTCCACAGTGGCTGCACCAGTTTACAGTCTCACCAACAGTGTACAAGGGTTCCCTTTTCTCCACATCCTTGCCAGCATTTGTTATTTGGGACTTTTTGATGATAGCAATTCTGACAGGTGTGAGGCGATAACTCATTGTGGTTTTGATTTGCATTTTCCTGATGATTGGCGATGTTGAGCATCTTTTCATGTGCCTGTTGGCCATCTGCATTTCCTCTTTGGAAAAATGTCTATTCAGTTCTTCTGCCCATTTTTTAACTGTGCTTTTTTTTTTATGTTGAGTTGTATGAGCTGTTTATATATGTTGGATATTAATCTCTTATCAATCCTACCATTTGCAAATATTTTCTCCCATTCAGTAGGTTGTCTTTTTGATTTGATGCTGGTTTCCAGGCATAGTTGTACTCAAAAACAAGGTAAACATCATATGGGCCAGAAGTGGAAGAGAAACAATAACCTTCTAGTAAAGGAAGCTCAAGGGAGAAAAACGGAAACCAAAATGATCTTCCAGGAAGTAAAGGATAAGGGTCAAGGTCCCAACCTAAGAGAGCTTCCTTGTATTTGAAAGAAGGCTTAACAAAGCTGTGATGTTCCTGAGGCTATAGTCTACACACAGGCTTGTGCCAGTGGTGGCGGACATTGTGGTGGTGAAATAGAGACTGTCATGTAGACAGGCTCCAGGCCAAGCCACTGCCCAGTGTGATGATTGAATCTACATCACCATGGAAAAAAGGCTCAACACTTGATTCTGGACTAGTGATTTGCTCAGGGTGAAGACAAACGGAAAAAATGCTAGACAGGGAGATAAGAGCACTGAGAATGAGAGAAAAACATACCCCACACCTGATTAATTTATCATTTAAAATTCCAAATGCAACCTCAAACAACTGGTTAATGAATTCATTCTTGAGCATCAATAGAGCTAAATAAAATTGATTAGAAAATGTGCCAAGACCCTTGTAGAGGTGCAGGATAGGATAATATATATAAAACAAGGATTATGTAACAAAAACATGGAGATATGAATCGAGAATTGTAGATATGAATAACCAATTCTAAATCTTGGAATTGAAAAGTACAGTCACTGAAATTAAATTTAAAAAGTAAGGATTCCCAGGTGGTGCAGTGGTTAAGAATCCAGCTGCCAATGCAGGGGACACGGATTCAAGATCTGGTCTGGGAAGATCCCACATGCCGTGGCGCAACTAAGTCTGTGCACCACAACTACTGAGCCTGCGCTGTAGAGCCCGCGAACCACAACTACTGAGCCTACGTGCTGCAGCTACTGAAGCCCGCACATCCTAGAGCCCGTGCTCTGCAACAAGAGAAGCCATCACAATGAGAAGCCCGCGCACCAAAATGAAGAGTAGCCCCCACTCGCCACAACTAGAGAAAGCCCGCATGTAGCAATGAAGACCCAATGCAGCCTAAATAAATAAGTAAATAAATAAATAAATAAATAAATGTATTTAGAAAAACTATATTAAAAAAGGTAGGTAGATAAGATAAACTTGCTTTGCCAAAGGCAAAAACAGAATTTGGAAGCTGGAACATACCACTGAGGAGGCACCTCAGAGAGATGAGGAGATGGATGAAGAGATGAAAGATATGGATGGAAATAAAAATAAGCTTGTAGAATTGCACAGAAACATGTGTGTGTGTGTGTGTGTGCGTGTGCACACGTATTTTTTTTCTCAGAGTAGAAAATAGAAGGACTGGTAGAGAAGAAACATTTGAAGAGATGATGGCAAAAAACTTTCCAGTATTTAAGGGTCAAATCTTCAGATACAGTAAAGAGAAATTTAAGAAAACAAAAAATGAAAACACAGTCTTAAAAGCAACTAGTGAGAAAAACAAATTACCAATAAAGGAATAATAATCAGACTAACAGCAGAATTTTATCAGCAACAATTGATGCCAGAGATCAATGTACAAAGGAAAAAAAACTTTGTCAAATAGATTCTTATACTCAGCTAAACTAGCATGCAAGACTGAAGGTGAAATCAAGATATAGTCAAATATACATAAACTATGAAACCTCTAGCATAGAACTTAAAGGGATATAATTCAGCAAGAAGAAATACAAACCAAGAAGGAAGCAGGGAGATACAAAAAATAAAAGAAGAATAAAGAGAAATTCACGAACTATTTTGATAACTAGTGAGTAGTTAATTACTGAATGACAAAATTCAGCAACTTTGTGGAAAGAAGAGAAGATCCAAAATTCTACACAATAATTAAAAATGACAGGTGTGAAGAAAGGTTAAGAGATAATAGATGTGTGATAGGGTCCTTGTCTTATTCTTGAGGAGGACCAAGATACTGATTTCTTTCATTATTGTTAGAAAAAGATAACATTTATTTGTTAGGGTTAATAACAAATAAAGTAAATAAATAAAATCTATGGCCTCCAAACAAGTACGGGAAAAATGTACGTAAGATAGCAGTGGTTGGAGGGGGGCTTGGAGAAAATTTATCAATCCAGTACAAAGCAGAAAAGGAGAAAACTAAAGAAGAAAACAGTATAGTATATAGGAAAGACATGGTAGAAGTAAGTCCATATATTTCAATAATCAGAGTAAATTTTAAAGATTACTCTTGGTATGGTTGGTTGAATAATAGCCCTCCAAAGATGTCCATATCCTAATCCCTGATATCTGTGAATATGTTGTTTTACATGTCAAAAGGGACTTTCAGATATGATTAAGGATCTTGAGATGAAGAGATCATCCTGGATTGTTGGTGTGGTCCCAATGTAACCACAAAGTTCCTTATAAGAAGGAGGCAAGAGGGTCACAGTCAGAGAAGAAGTAAGAATGGAAACAGAGGTCAGAGAGCAAAGATGCTATGCTGCTGCTGGCTTTGAAGGTGCAGGAAGGAGCCATGAGCCAAGGAATGCAGGTGGCCTCCAAAGCTGGCAAAGGCAAGGAAGGAGATTCTCCTCCAGAGTCTCAAAAAGGCACACAGCCTTATAGACACATTTTAGGCTACCGACCTTTAGAACTGTAAGATAACAAATTTGTTACAGCAGCAATAGAAAACTAATGTACTCATCAATTAAAAGAGAGAGTCTATCATTAGCTTTTAAAAAATTCAGTCATGTGGTGTTTTAAGAGAGTCTAAACAAATCAGCACACAAAACAAACCAATACATACCAAAAAATCCTGAAAATTAGGGAATGAAAAAGATATACCATGCAAATGCTAAGTAAAAGAAAGCTGATGTAGCATTATCTCTATCAGGCAAAATAGAATTTAAGTCAAAAAGCATAAATAGGGGCTAAAATGGACAACTCATTATGAAAAAAGGAATAATATATTGAGATATATAAGTCATGAATTTATATGCACCTACCAACATAGCTTTTAAATATATGGAGTGAAAGTTGACATAATTACAAGGAGAAATGGAAAAGTGGGAGATTTTGATAAAATTATATCAGAAACTGTTAAATCATACAAATAATTGAGGCAGTAAAATATGTGAACAATACAATCCATAAGCTTGATTTAATACAAACATGTGTCGGGAATTCAAAGCAGAGACCCTTGTCACTTGAAGGAGACAGGCATATAAATAAGTCAATATAAAAAGGGGGGGTCCCTACTTACACAAGAAAATAACCCAATGGCTTAGGATCAGAAGGAGATGTGAAAGCCTGATGATTCCCTTGATGCCACATCACTGTGTATTTCTATGGCATATGATTAAAAAAATGTTTAAAAAGAACTGCTTGAACGAGACATCAGAATTACTGCTTCCTGGATCCTGGAAACTCCATAAAGATCTAACTGCAAGGGCCTCTCTTGCAGATCACAGAGGCAAAGGCCACTGTGAGGATGTTTTAGTGCCAGCTGAATCCCAAGGTGTCACTGACACCTGTACACAAGTTCTCGAGTTAACGGTACCTGAGGTTGAATTAGAGCCAAGAGTAAATGAAAAAGAATTCCAAATGCTTCCAAACAAGTGCTGAGCAATGCACTTGCTCCACCTAGCAAGGGGCACCCATGCAAAGAAGGCATCTATCTTCCAGCCCAGGGCTGAGGTCCCAGGGGCCAGGGACCATATCCTCGCCCTCATTTCTGCTGTCATCCGGAGAGAGGGACTATCTTCCCGAAGGAGTGCCGTGTGCACAAGCAGAGCCCACACACTCTTGCCAAAAGGGTCTTTCTATGCTCTGTTCTCACATTCTGATATTTTCTACCCCACGCAAACCAGAGGTGACTTACTCTATTGTTTGGAGTCCTTCAGCTTAATCCAAGTAAGTTGGCCCATTCAAAACCTCAAGGGGAGGCTGATATTTCAAACATTCCAAAGCAAAGCATGACAGACGGCTGGCAGTGGGTGCCGCATCTGGGGAGGGTGGAATTTTTGACTGGCAGTCAAAAGAGGGGAGAGAATGACCCCTCCATTTTGGGCACCCAGCAGAAAAGAGAAGAATTTCCAGACCTGGATTTGTAGTGATAACATAAGAAATGAAGACTGTGCCCTTGGCCCTACTTATTTCTGAGTGAGCAAGAAATTAAATGCAATAATTATCTGACCACGACTTACCGGGGTACTGAGCGCTGGGCTTAGGGAACAAACAACTATTAACTGAAACTCTTTCCTAATGTTTAGTGATTTCTGTAAGGATGAACTTGTAGATTCAGTATGGTACATCAAGTTGAAATTTAATAAATGGTATTTCAATTTCTTTCCACTGTAGTTAATTTCTAAGTTAGTGTAATTCAATTTCTATGATATTAACACACATAGTATTCACTAGGAAATCCATCAAAAATCCCAGCCGAAATATGAAAGGAGTTTAATTTTCACCTATGAGAAATACAGTTGAAACTACTTTTATGCTATAAAGGTAATCAACTCAATAAACGCCAGTTTTCCAAGAGGAGACTGAGGGAAGAACATCACACTTTTGTCGCCTTGGAACCGGAGCTTGCTGTTTTAAGATGATATTAAACAATCAAAAGATGGAATCATGAAAACCTTTATGGAAAAGAAAAAGTCCCATTTTAACAACCAGATGGGTCATTCAATATATATAATATATTAGTAAAAAAAAACAACAGATCCTTGATGTGCTTTTGTTTCTTAAAATGTACCAAAAGTTGCCACAAATTGTGAAATCTGGAGATATCTGAAAATGAAAGGGGAGGCAGTGAGGAAGGGAATCCTTGCTGTATTTGTATGTAAGCATTCTTGTGGTTTCTGCCCATCTCCTTCCTCTGTAATCCACTGGGACCCTCTCATGCCCCCTCTCATTATCTCAGACAGGTTGGCTGACTCCTCCTACCCACTGTGAACTCTGCACATACAAAACTGGACCGGAAGCCACATTTCCTAGGCAATACCCCATGCTTCCACCAAACACACCAACTGCGACTCATTGGATAAAGACTAGAGAAGGTGTCATTTTCTGTAGGATTTTTCTTTAAACATTATTCATCACACAAGATCGACAAGGCACTAGATCAAGAGTGGGCTTGTGTCTGAATCTCATGTTCAAAAGAGCAGTGACTGTACAGGAAATCACTATCTTTACAAGGAGTAATGACAAATGATAATATAATAATAATGATAATGATAAATGGCTCCTAGTTGGGACCAATGACTCTAAGGAGCCATTACAAGTCCGTAGAAAACTATGATCCTATTCCCTCTGATATTTTATAAAATTAACAGTAATTGACTTTTCAGAAATATCTGACAAATGCTGAAACCAAATGTTCGCACTCATTCAAATGTCAATTAATTTGGAAATAGGAGAAAGGCTATACTATTTTAAATTTTATATTTAAATTTAGAAAACTTCTTCTAAAATCAAGAATAGTTTCAATTACTGGATTAGAAATTCCTAAATTCTGCAAAAAATTGGTATCTCTGTTTAAAAAATTAGCTTATAGAAAGAAGACTAGCGGATCTAAGTGTCATTATAAAATACACAGAAATAAGATAGACTCATTTCTAGAACCAATTTATAACTATTTTTCTATCTATCTTTGTTTTGCTGTGTTCTTTAATTTCTACTTTTGGCAACTACCATCTTGTTGTATTTCCTACATCCTTATAAACTACATTAAAATATTGCCAGAAGGAAGAGAGAATAAAAATAGAATAAGCGTACTAACAAATCTGTAGCCAAATGGCTTCAAATTAAATACAAGGAAGCATTTTCAGTTACAGAGACATTTAAAAAGTGTTTTCTGGAAGTGCGGGGCTGGGCTCAGGAACAGTTCAGTAAGGAGATCTCTGAAGCATCTCCCTGAACTGGGATTATAGTCAATACATTGGCCTGTTTACCAAACTACACGTATATTGTGTTTCTAAATCAACAAAAAGATTATAATAAAGAGGAAGTGGGGATGAGAATAACATAGTTTAATGCAGTTGAACCATTTATATCTCCGCTTCTGGTGATCATTTTCAAAGGCATGTTGCTAAAATAAGGCCACTGACTATTAAGATATAGGCAGAGCTGTGTTTTCAGTGACAGTTCCACAATCTACTCACCATGCATGCCTTGAATAATGCGGGGATTAAGGACTGGTTAGACAGGTTGAGAATCCTGAGGGAGTCCTTCAGGACGTAGATATTGCCAAAATCAACCTGAGTGGGATGTACGTAGATAACTGGGCCTTCTCCAATGCTCCTTAAGTGACATACCTGCATTCCATGTAAGAGAAAGAACACAGGAATGGCTGAAAATGGCTGGCCTTTAAAATCAAATTAAAACAGAAGCTTTTAAGCATCCCTTTATAAAAAGCAGGGACATAAAAGCGTGCTTATTAGAACTGACATCCCTTCTCCCTGGTACTCTGTGGTCAAAGGGCACAGGGATGGCCATGCTGATCAGACCTGGAATTCCTCCCTTAAAAGAATGATCCACTTCCCTGGGTCAGTCCAGAGCTGTGCACCCGAGGGGAGACCAGAATAAGGGTCCTCGATATGCCACCCAGCACTACAGCCTCAAGAACACTTAGAGGTTAAGGACCAGCACTTCAGAGTTGGATGTGGCTGGACTGAGTCTCAGTTCTGTTGTATTAGCAACACGATAGGGCCATCCACTGCACAAAGTTGTGCAGGTTGGGGACTGAAACCCACCTTGCTCTCCTCCCCTTGCCCTGTGCCCTCGGCCAGGCACTGTGTCTGCCCAAGGAAGGGGGTCTTTCTCTTTCATAAAGTGCTTCCTGCTCAGCAAGCTACCCTCTCATGTGCTGCATCTGTGCAGGGCAGGCACAGTGTAGGCTAGAAGGGTACCTGGACTGTGGCACCTTTCAGTTGGCCTGCCTTAGTGATGCTGCTTTATAAGTCAGGCTTACCTATGGCATCTTATATGGAAGACATAAAATACTCTCTGAGCAATCAGAATCACTTCAAACAAATGTATGTTGACATCACCCAGCTTCCAAGTAAACCCGATGTCTAGGAATTCACAGCCTGTTGGGCAACATCCTCCAAGATTCAAGATTCATCCTTCGATTCAGCTCAAGCAGCAGAGAGATTTCCATATCTCCCTCTTCCCAGGCTTGGAGAAAGACTAAGACTTTCAGTAGGCTAATTTGGGATATAAGTCCAATTATAGAATATGTTATAGCATATAGTTGTATATATATCGAATAATCTACAGGAAAAGATCTGGTGAGCAGTGAGTAAAACCAATCTCAGAGCCCACGTGTAGCAAGCTAGGGACACCCAGCTTTGTACTAGGAACAACTGAGGAGGGTGTTAAACATACAGATGTGCTGGTCCTCTGCCCTCAGAGATTCTGACTTAATAGGTCTGGAGAGGGGTCAAGTGTGTCTGTATGTGTGAGAAAAATCAGTTGCTATAAAGCACCACTTTTAGATGTAACCACAAACAGATTCCCGAAGTAACAGCCCTGGTATTTTACCACTGCAGAGTGAAAATGAAAAACTCTAGAACTACCAACAACTAGAGGATATGCAAATATGTTGAGTGCCTTACATACGAAGGCTGGAATGTCCGGCAAGAAGTACGGCAATTATAACTACAATTCTGAAAATTGGCTCTCACCATAGGGGGGTCCTGGCTCCCAAAGGTCGAGATGTAAACTGTGGACCTGTACTCCCCAAGGACTTGGGTCTCCAGGGCCAGAGGTATGTGAACGGTGCTGTGGGGAGGAATGACCCCACAGGGGGTGGGACTAGACAGCAACACAGCTGGTGCATCCTGATATACCTGGTGGGACAGAGAAGCCAGAAGGATAAGCAAGCCCCAGGTTCAGTATGAAATCAACAGCATGTTAGATCATTTTGAAACAAGCGTTGTCCTGAGTCTGTGGAGGGTTTTTAGAACTATATCATCGTTAAAGCAAGTGAATGGGGATGAGTACTCCAATTCAGCCAGAAGGAACTTTGGCTGAGTGAGGTGTGCAAAAGGCCCCAAATGCAAAGTGTGCAACCCAGCAAAGTGCAGAAATCATCCACAATGTGAGTCAGTTCAGGGTAACAGCTTCCCACGGCCAAATTTCTTAAACTGGCCTTCCGCACCTTCATGCTTTATTCCCCATCCACTTCACCCCTTTGCGCTTCATCGGTAGAGGCCACTGGCATTTCCTGAACACATGACACTGTTTCCACCTCCAACCCTTTGCACTTGTGGTTACTCTTCCTGGAATGCCCACACCCTCTGACCTGCCTGCACACTCATCCTTATACCCCCAGGGATGCCCAGTGCCCCAGAGTCTGGGCGCTTGCTCTGTTCTCAGGGAGCATCCCGCAGTCCCTTTCCTCAGCGTGCACTGTCAACGCGTCCATCTTCTCCAAGGACTGCAAACTTCTTAGGGCACGACCTGGGTCTCTCCTCAATATGTGCCCACTTTCTGGCCCAAAACACATGCTCAGTACACGTTTGTTTGTTTTTGGTTTGTTTTTTAATATTTATTTATTTGGCTGTGCTGGGTCTTAGTTGTGGCATGCAGGATCTTTTTAGTTGTGGCATGCAGGATCTAGTTCCTGACCAGGGATCTAACCCAGGCCCCCTGCTTTGGGAGCACAGAGTCTTAACGACTGGACCACCAGGGAAGCCCCAGTACATGTTTTTTAAATGGGGAAACAGGTGAACGAATTAAGGAATGTTGTCCACTGTTTACGAACGTACGTTCCTAAGAACCCTGTTCTCCAGCATATTACTAAGCATTTATGCAACAACAACAACAACAACAAATAAAACTTTAAAAATCCCATGGTCAAATAAGTTTGAGTAACTGGGAAACACTTCTCAGAGCGTCGACTCCTGGAGGGAAGGACAGAGCGTGCCAGTTTCACTAGTCCAGGAAACCCCGTGGTCTTTCCGCACCTGGTCTGGTCCAGCTTGGCCTAATCTAACTCAGCCTCCCTCAGCAGCAGTGCTCCGCCCAGCCTTCCTGGACCCCGAGGCCAAAGGAAAATCAGTAATACTGATTCCACCTTTATCTAACATTTTGATATCTTACTTATCATGGATTTTTTGTATTAGTTTTGATTTCTTCAAGTGTAGCATGAAAACATCATCTATCTTGATTACTGAGTGTTTTGGCTCTCCCCTAAATTTTGTGCTTGAGGCAAGTGCCTCACCCTTTTCCCAGCCCAGCTGTGCACACACAGCTTCCCTATCACCCTGGGTGACTCAGGCTCTGCTCTGAGTTCTTGAGGTGACCGTGCACTGTGCAGGGCGAGCCTGTTCGGCTGTTGAACACTTGAAAGTTAGAAAAGTTGTCTCCTGTCACCCCCATTCTTGGCTTCTGGTTTTGTCTGAGAGACGCCCACAGAATGACTCAAATTCCCTTTTTTACACAGCAGACCCTTGACTAGTGGGAACTATTTCATCCCAGCTAATTCTCTGTTCCAGATTAGACTTTGTGCTTGCTCCTCATATGACTTGGATTTCCAGATGACAGAGACTGACATTCTCGTTACTCCAAACATAATTCTTTTTTTTTTTTTTTAAGTTTCCATTAAAAAATACCCTGTCAAGATCTGAAGACTACATTCCAGCACTGCTTTGATGTGTGGCTCCCTCCTTCCTTTAGCTGTGGAACACTGTGTTTCTCCGATGCAGCCTAAACCTGCCTTGGTTCTGTGGCCTCAACACTGGTCTTCTGGAAGGCCAACGGCACTATCCATTGCACCATGGAGTCACCTCACTGGTCTTTTAACTTATTTTGAACTTACAGCCAAATGAAACCCCCATTTGATTTTTTGCATGTATTTTTATTAGAGTACTACTTACAGAAATGAATTTTAAACCCAAATTCATCCTTGGTAAACTGCACCTCATTAGTCACCTTTCATTACTCTAGTCTATACAGATCTTTTTGAATCTTTTTTCCATCTGTGTTTAACGTCTTAGTCTCCCACCTAGCTAGGTGTAATGGCATGTGGGCAGATCCATTTCATAAAACATTAAGAAACAGTTCCTCCTTTCTCCTTCCTATATTATCTCTAGCCTTCCGATCAAACAAGTTCATTTATAAATATTGCATTACCATATCTTAGTGATTCTGTTCAAGTTACAGCCATAGACATAAACGAAAACTTCTAGCTCTGCCTCATTTCCCATGCATGGTTAATGCACAGGCAATAATTTGCAGGTGCAACTTCTGCATGTTGCCCTAACTGACCCTTTCTCCTCTTTATAGAAGGCAATTTCCCTGGGAAATTAACAACTGTTTCCACCTGCAGCTGCTCACTCATACAGGTGGCAATCCAGCTGTAGCTTCATAACCCCGTCTCCAGGTTATCCCATGGTTAAAAATTAGAATTACATACAGTCATGTGCTCAGGAATATGGCTCTTTCAAAGGTCTTCTCTTTCTCACTGAAGGAATCCAACTGAAGAAAAATCAACACTGGAAAAGGATAGAGTAACTCACCTGAGGCAGGACCTGATAGCATCCTGGGAGGTCATCATGATTGACAAGCTGGATCGCTTTCTCATATGGATACTTCAGGAAGCAGTGCCCACAGTTCACCTCTGTATTAACCACGCAGAGAGTAGGTACAATACACCTGCTCGAAGGAAGGAGTCCATTAAAGAATTCAAAAGGATGGAGGAAGAGCTTGTTTACATATGGAGGACACAGAGTCCCAAGTTAAACACATCTGTCACTGTCACACAGTAGTTTTCCTCTAATAACTACATTAATCATTTTCAAATCTTCTCTCCTGTCATCCCTCTCCCTAAGCCCCCAGTCACCACTTTTTAATCAAAACAGGGCTAGAAGTAGGACTCCTTAAACACTGTCTTCTGTGGGTAATGACTAACATTTCCATTGTTTTTCATATTTGGCCTTCATTTGGCAAAGAGACCCCACAGTGCAAATTCCTTAGGGTTGTGGATCTGTTTCCCTGACAAACAGGGCCAATGCCACCAGCATGAGGTCCTGACTAGCTGTGACACTTTGGACCAGTCAGAGTCCCCTGAGGACTAGCAACAGCTCGCAGCATCTAAATAATGGTCATAATTCTAATTCCTATGCAGAACAGCTGCCTTGGATCAGTAGGCTCAGGCAGCTGCTCGACCCAGAACTGGCACTGTGACGGTGGTGCTCAGTGAGGAGGGGGTGTGATGGCGGAGAGGGAGGGAGGAATGGAAGGCCTGTGTGTGCAGCTGGCCTATTATTAGGTGACTTGGGTTTTATTTTATGTCTGTTAAGTCTCAAAGTCTGCCCTGCCCTACTGCACTATCACAATATAGTGCAATGGTGAGGAGTGCTAACGTTTGAATCAGTCAGAGCCCGGTTCAAGTACTGACCTTACCAAATACAGCCTTGAGCAAGCTGCTCTCCCTCCCAGAGTCCCATTCTGCTCATAGGTAAAATGAAGGTAATTTTAGAGATTGACGTTAGCATCATTAACTCTTCTTAGGGAAACACAGAAGACGGTGTGAATGAAGAGTATGGCACGGAGCCGCGTGATGGCTCGGTAAAAGGTGATGAACCTGTGGTAGTGGGTGTCGCCAGCCACACTGCTGGCTCTCTGGGAGAATTACCTTAGGGAGCATGTTCTAAAAGCAGCTCTTCTGTTGAGAGTCTCTGAGCAGTTCTTACAGACTGCACCAAAAGCAGTGACATGAAAGAGAGTCTTGTTGACCTCAAAGTTTGGGTTTAGCACAAGATGAGTGTTCATTTTTAGCTAGAATGGAAGTTGTCAGTTGACCCAATGATTTCGGTAAAGCTTATCCTTTACTACTTGCAACACTGTGGCTGAGAGGACTGATAGTATTTGACTGGGTCACAGAGAATACATGGTAGGTAACTCACAGCCTCCTAGAACCCCCCTCCCCTTTTTCTTAAAAATTCAGGATTTTCTACTGAGAGCTGCAAGGAAAAGGGGCTGGAAAGTATCAGAATAAACCCACATAGAAAATACATGCAAGAGTAGACAAAAAGTCAAACTTTGGGATAGAGAGGACCAGACGAAAGAGTTTTCACTGTTTTTAAACAAACAATTAGGTCTCTGGAGGGAATACTAAGCAGATTGTGGCAAGAACTTGACCTTATTTTAGGGCCGCCCTTTGACTTCACTCAAGCCCAAGACACAGGAAATGGTGCCAGTTATGATGGCCCCACCAACAAGCTCGGCTGCACATTCTTTAAGGTGCATCTTCCTAAGATTCATGGAAGTCCTAAATTCTAGGGATTGGAATATTGTCAGAGTTTTAGTAAGTACCTTCTCTATTTTCTTCAGATGGTATTTTCATACACACTCTCAAGTTCCAGATCTGGATATTTCTTTGCTTTGGCAAGAGTGTGGCCAATGATTTTATTTAGGATCATTGTCGTCATCAGTAAGTGACATACCACCCTCGGAAAGACTGTAAATTAGTTGAGGAGACACAGTCAACAAATGGCAGAGCCAGGATCTTAACCCGACTCCAGAGCCCACTGCTGCCTCTATTAAAACGGAGAGACAAGTTGGTGATGGTTCTGAGGAGTTTATGATGTTAGCGAGGGCCTCATTCTGGGGGCTGCCTGCAGCCTCCCTTAACGTCATAATGACAGTGTCCTGGAGCAGGGTCTTCCACTGCAGGGCTGCGAGCCTCACCCTTTCAGCTGCAGAACTCTGGGGTACTATCTTTAAAGATAAAAATAAAAAACAGCAACTGTTCACCTCTTCCTGCTAAAACCTTGTCAGCTGTATACACGGCAAGTCAGACCCATTAAAGAGCACTATTATTCTTAACACTGCAAAACACACGCATCCCTCCTCTTATCTCCACCAAAGGTGCATTTGCTGTTCCAAAGCTCTGTCACTCAAAAATCAGATTTAGCTTCCTCTCCCAGGAAAGCAGAACAAACGCAGTGTGAACTGGTTGTAGGCGTGCTGCCTTCTGGAGAAAGAGCCCATTACTGGCGGCTCCGGGAAGACTGGGGAAGAGAAAGCAGGTGAGTGCAATACCTCGCTGTAATTAAGAGCGCCAGCACTTCTTCCCCGATGCCCTCCACGTCTACCACCAGGGCCAGCTCGTATTTCTGCACAGTGTTGGAGCATAAGGTCACCTGGAAAGAACAAGGTGAAAAACGGCTCTTCTCAAAGGCCAGCTCTCCCTCTGCACAGGGGAGAAAGGGGCCAAGGGAGGACCACACTGATGAGTGCGGTTTCTAAGTACTTTATTAGGGGATGTATGGCGTTTTACATTTTTAGTTAAACAAGCTATGTTTCGGGGTTACTGCATGCTGAGTTTTTTCAAAGGCCAGGTTAGAAACCACCAAATGGCTTTTGGTACAACAGGTTTGCTGATTTCCAAGGGGGTTGTATCAAAGGAGTCATACACCTGCATGGGGGGAAACAGGGCCCTGAAGGATATGCAACATCAAACAAATTTTAATTACTGCAATTTAAATTGATCTCTATGACTCTGGGCTGTATAAATTACAAAAATTCAATACACCAATAAAACACTACAGCTAGATTTCTCTTATGGCAAAATAAATGTCAGTTATAGAAATGGCATAAGAAATCAACTAGATAGCCTTTTTTTTTTTTTTTTTTTAACCAAAATCTTGTCGTTCCTCCCCACCTCCCATATTCATTATTAGAGAAGAAAATAAGAAGCTCCAAAGAAAGGTTAATCCAAGGACAGTATCTGGCCAGTATATTTTACCCTATGTTTTTATTTACTGTTGTGAAACTTGACATTTAGGCTTTTGAAGCCTTGTTGCAATTTTTAATTGTCTTAAAATGATTTGTACTGGAAGAGATACTTGTAAGTGTAGAAAACAGCTTCTGGCGTAGGTTACAGCTGTTCTATCTATAAATTATGCATCAGGTACTAAGTAAAATTTTTTTGGTTGGAAAGGGAATTGTTGGATGCAAATTTAAGTCCACACAGACGTGGTTAAAGTGCAGATCAGGAGGGAAAACTGAGGCTTGGAGAAAGCTTTTCAAAATACAAAGGGAAAATAAAGCAAAGAGGGGGGTCATCGATTTGGAAGGAAAACTTGTCAGATTTGGAGACAAGCAGCTGCCCCAGTGCACAGATTCCTGGAGTGACTCTAACCCTTGTTTATGTCTCTGAGCTATGGTTAGAACAAGTGGTTCTGGCAGAAGGCTCCTAGATAGATGCTCTGTCTTCTAAAATCTTCCTGTACTAATCTGGGAGAAGCCCCAAAAAAGGGGGGAAATGGTAGGTAACACGTAAGCTAAGCATTATTAAATAAAAAATAAATTAACTCATTGCAGCTGCACTTCTTCCTGGGCAAGTCACAGTTAGCAACTGCTCTGATCTGAATGATTGTGTCCCCACCTCCGGCCCCAAATTCACATGCTGAAATCTTAACTCCTAATATGATGGTATTAGGAGGTGAGGCCTTTGGGAGGTGATGAGGTCATGAGGGTGGAGCCCTCGTGAGCAGGATGAGCGCCTTTATAAAATAGGCCCCAGAGAGCTCCCTTGCCCCTTCATCACGTGAGGATACAAGGAGACATCGGCAGTCTGCCACCTGAAAAAGGGCCTTCACCAGAACCCTACCATGCTGGCACCCTGACCTCGGACTTCCAGCTTCCAGATTGTAAAGAATAAATTTCTGATGTTTATAAGCTACCCAGTCTCTGGTATTTTGTAGTAGCAGCCCAAACAGACTGAGAGAGCAACACTGGGAAATTACAACAATGTGTGATATCAAACCTCATGGATCCGTGGAGAAGCCCTGAGAAGAGCTGAAAACTCCCAGAATAGATTTAGGATGAGTAGATTCATGGTGAGATATTATGAAGCATTAAAAGCAAATCTGGGGGATAAAACCATAGCTGAATTAAATATTCAAAGGTAATGACTAAAGAGAAAACTATAACCTTAGCTATGAAGTCTTATTTTTTTCCTTTTCCAGAAAAGATCAAATCATTTAAATTTAGCAGCCTTCAGTATTGCTAGACCTAACTGTTCGGAGAAGCAAAAGTAAGTGAGGGAAGACAGCTAAAATCTTTCTCAGTTAGCTGTGAAATAATTCTTCTGGTGGCACTGTGAGGCCATAAGCAAAGCATCACACTGTGGACCTTAATATAAAGCACTGTTAGGAATATCACATCCACATTCGCCATGAAGCCCAGATTCAGATTCAAAATATGAATAAACTGGATATCATCTGTGGCATAAATCTGGATACTTAGTAGTATAAATAATGTGAGTCTAACGCAGGACCTAATTATCAACGCGTTATTAAATATTTTTATGTTAGTATTGATAGGCGTACTATCTGTTTAGAGCAGTGGTTTCAGCAGAAATTGCTAGAATCCACTGTTCTGGTAAAGGCAATGCATTTAGATTGATGGAAACCCACGGGAGCAGTGTCAGCGCTTTTGCCCAATATATTTGATCTGGTTTCTTTTGCTTCAGTAGTTTATTTCCTTATAGAAACAGACCTACTTTTCTATGTGAATTAGAGGCACTCCCTCCCATTGACACTGGGCATATAAAGCAAACTCTAGATGTGGTCCCAATAACTATATGACAGTTCAGCTGCTTGGCCACATGTGCAGGAAGGCTGTGCACTTTACCCTGATAGCAGCAAATCCTTGGGAGCGAATGGTGCCACAGTCGGGGGTGATGGTGAATTCCTTTGGTCTCATTACGGGTACTTCATCCTTGTTCCAATATGATTTTTTGTTGTCTGAATACTGCTCACAACTTGAAATGCTTTTATGGCCAACACCATCCCCAGGCACACGCAGTTTGAAGGTCATGGGGACCAAGGAGGTATTATTGAGGGAACATATCAAGGTATGAGGAAACCCTGGAAAACAAAATGTAAGGTGAGAAATAAAAGCCCCACAACAGCTTCCCTTTAACTTCAACCTCCCCTTGCACTGCCAAACCTCTTAAATGAATTGTCTATGCACTTCAACACTACTTGCTTAATTCCAACTCTCCCCAGTATTGTTTTCAGTTGCACAATCAATAAATGCATTTCACTCATTCATTCATTCAGTGAATACTTACTATGCATTTACTATGTAACAACAATAGACATGAAACAAACCCCTCCATCATCATCCAGACCCCTCTCTAGAGGCAGTCTCTATAATCAGTTTGCTGAGTAATATTCTAGAAGCACATTGTGCAATTAATTTTCACACAGAAATACAGATTTTTTTCCCAAAGAACAGAGTTATATTTGCTCTTCTTATTTGCCAGTGTGTGAAAGGAGAAGCCTCTGCAGTTTTGCCCGCTGTGTGACCCAGAGCCTGCCAAGACATTATATAATTCATCCTAGACTCGTCTGAGGCTCATGTTCTCAGGGTCGATGACACAAAATAGAATAATAGCCTCTCCTGAGAGAGACTTTACGATCTACTTTTGAGCCAGCCAGAGACTAATACATCGGCTTTCGCCTCCCTTAGACAAAGCTGCTTTTTAATGTTATTTCTAGCCCTCCTACATTCAGTTCAGGGAGACTCATGTTCCTTTCCTAGAGATGTGGATCCTACTTGCCTGGTAAACAATAAACTGAACTCTGATTTTGGATTCCCTAGGTGGCCAATGTATCTGCTACCATTTTCAGAACAAGAATGATCTACACTCATAAGAGAACAAATATGCATATTTCTACTGGATGTAAACACTTCTCTTTCTACGTTGAACACTACTGCGATAAAATACAATTGGTCTCCTGGAGTTATTACTGCAGTACTGCTGGGGATATTTTGAACCGATCTACTTCACCCCACGTCTGAGCTTTTGTCTACACATTAGGACTGTTGGAAGAAACACATTCATGTCTCCTTTGTGATTCTGCACCTGCCAATCTACTTGGAAGAGATATTTTATGGAAAAAGAATTGTCTGATTAAGGGCTTTTGAAAGATTATTCTTGGAAATTCCAGAGGTATTTCTAGAAAGTCAGTTTCACAATCATGTAATTGTTACATTTGACTTTTCTGAACTTTCCCAACAATGGCTCTTGTTTTACCTGACCATTTATGGGATAAATACTGTTCAAACATAGGGTGTATTACGGAAGTGGATCCTATAAAGATTCAGACAGGTCTTTCCAAACCATTGCCCAGACTACTTCCCTGAAGTGTTTTTCTGAGAATAAAGCCAACTACAACCTCCTAGCTAGAACAATTCCTTGTAATACCCCATATTGCTTATCCAGGAGCCTGAAGAAAAGGGATATTATTTTATTAAAGCCTGAAGGCTCATTAACACAAATGTTATTCCTAGGTTTCTGGTTGCACCAAATCTGAATTACTACCCTATCTGTAGTCCAACTGAATGCAAGTAATTTACAGTGTAGACCTCTATACTCCCTTCTTTAGCACCTAGTACATAAAAAAAAAACCAAAAACAACACGTATGTGCCTTTTCTTGGAATAATTAACAACATGCTTGGCCAGAATGCCTCAAAGATTCAAAGAGACACCTTCATACCTCTCCTGGTACTTAAATAATGATTTAAAAGATGATAGTCTCATTGACTCTCATTCAATATGTGTATTGTCACCTGACCTAGAAAGCCCCTAAGAAGAAACTAAAGGAAACTAGGGGCAAAAGATCACAAGGCTGCAAAGGAAAAATTTCATTTCTGACAAAAGGTGGTACATTATTTGGAACATTATCTCTCTAAGAATGGACCCTAGCTAAGATGAGTGTTAAACTGATTCAGCAATACCCAAGACCAAAAATTAAATTACAATTGATAAGACTTTTTGGGATTCACAGGCTATTTTAGACAATGGATTCCTAATTTTTCTAGTAAAATAAAAATCTCCACAAAGCAAAGGGAAATGTGTTAGCAGAGCATTGTGCAAAACAGATGGTACTTTTGTAGCTGTCTACAGAAATAATTCACAATATGGGAGATCAATAAGCACAATTTGCAGAATCCATTCTGAACATAAAAAATTCAGACTTAGAAAACAAACATTACCTAAAATTGGGATCCTCTGTTCGTGTCAATGGTCTCTGGCACACCAACTATGACGTGCCCCAAAGTATGAGCTGGTCTTTGACAAAAATCTTACACCACAGGTCCCATCATAAAAGAGATGAGATAATTTCTGAATAAGAGTTGATAGGAAAATTTCTCCTCTGTAACTGGGGATGTGGCTGGCTCCTGCCTTACATTCTGCTATCATATTCCAGGAAAACTGTGCAGTGAGCTGTGGGTCCAAATCATACTCCAAAGAACCTTTCAAATACAGATGGGCTGTGCCAAAATTATACAGTTAAAATATGTTGTTGTAATTGTCTGTATATTCTTGAGATGGATTTGAGCCTTCCTATACAGAAAGGCCGCTGCCATAAATGTGACTAAGACATTGTACTCTATAACTTTCCCACCTAGGGAATACCAGCCTTACACAGAAGAGTTATAAAGAATCTTACAGTGTGTTAACCATGTGATAAAAAATTCACAATTACAATCCTTGGGAAATGTAGAACACAAAAATAGTATTTTTGATCTTAAACTGGCCAAGTTCTCTGAGGCTCTTGGAGTTCTTTGGTGAAGAGTTTTACTTTTGGTTCTAATGTCTATCAGACCAGGTTAGCTCCCTCTAGAACTCAGACTATTCACCCTAGGAAATAATAACTAGAAGACCCATGGGATTACAAGTCTTTTATCAATCTGAATCAAGCTTGCTTAATGCAGACATAACTACACATTGTCAAGAACCAGCTCATCTATAAGTTCAAGAAATCTTCCCAAAAAACTCACCCTCAGAAACTCTCCCTCTTTCAACCTCAAAAATCAAAAAAATATATCAATAGTCTTCTTTAGAGCCTTCTAACAACTGACCCTGCAGTTAATTAAGAGGTGAGCTTTTGGGTAAAAAGACGCCCAAAGAAACTGAATTACTGGCTGAAGACGAAAACAACTCTTACTGGAGATCTTAAATGGAAGTTTGCTAAAAAAAAACAAAACTTCCAGAAATTGATGACCTTCAGCAACAGATTGCTATTCCAAGCTCCTCAGAACAAGCAGACTCTACGTGAAATAGAAAGACTCTGCCAAAGAGTGATGGAACAAGATTTTGCTACATACCAGGCATTATTGATTCTCATACTTTCCCTTGTATACTTTCCTTCTTTATCATTCTGCCATATTATTCTCTATTTACTTTCATAAAGTCGTAACAACTCTGATATCCCCTATTGTGTCTCCCTTATTGTTAATGATAACTTATTCGGGTCTAGGCTTTGCCCATGCCTACTATAATATCTTCTGCCAACCTTTCTAAGAACTTTCTATGATCATGACAATTAAGCTTTGGCCCTGACTCTCCACTTTACACTCTCCTAAAGTCAATCTAAATACTACCCCTTGAGTAAAATGCTGCTAGTTCATACCTGGCCATGGAAGAGACAACTATCATGTATATTTTTTGATGCTTATATTTATCCCAACAACTCTAACCTCAAACCCTAACTTCTCTGTCCAAATTATCCAATGGTCAAGTTCACTGAAAGCCTGGAGCCTTCCAAATTCCTTATTCTCATTCAGCAAATTCTTGTGCCTCCTGAAAAATAGTGACTTTGCAGATACTTATCCTGCCCCTTTTGGTCTATCACCTGGCATAATACCAGTTATGACTTGGTCCGTTTTATTCTTTGACCAATCTGAGGAGTTATCAAAGCCTCAGTGTTCCTTCAGGGACAATCACCACCCAAATTCTGTAATTTAACTCTCTCATGATACTGTAACTTCAGTCAAACTAATTAATTATTAGACAGGTCATCCAACAACCAATCAAAAGCTTCACAGCCATACTTTAAATATTTTAGATACCAACCAACAGTACTATTACCTCTCACCTACTTTATGGTATTTATAATATCCTAACATCATCGATCCCCACAGACCCTGATGCCAAATCCAAATCTTCATCTCTAAGCAAGTAAATGCCATGTCTCCAACACTAGCCTGTAACAGATGGCTCTTCAGGAATGGGCCTTCTTGCCAAAATGGGGACAATACTACCAACTTTAGTTAGCTTAATGTACTCCCCAGCTCTACAACAGTCTCTGAAGACCTCGTTTAACTCCACACAATATATCTGTCATCCTGAAATAACTAAAAAAGTCCTCCAATTTCTGGCTGACTCCTGTAACAGTTGATTTCTCTTTTGAATCTGGAACTAACTATATACACTTCTTAGAGTATAGTTTCAAATAAATAACTCTCCTAAGAACCATGTTTCTTTGTGACAGGAGGCCAATCTACCTGGAGAAATAAGTGATACTTTGTGTTGGAGTAATGAGGACTCTAGTTCCAACTCTGGAATTTGAAAATATACCACAAGACAATTTTGAAAGATTATTACAAAACTGCCCCTAACTTTGGCCATTACAGTGAAGAATCCAGAAGCACAGCAAAGTAGCTTGAATTTACTGAACCAGGTGTTTTGAAAACCTTAGATTTCCTATTGGCAAGAAAAAGGGTATGTTTTTATTAACATTTCCTGTCACAATGCAGAGAAGATTAAGGAATCCATATCCAAACTAAAAGAAAAGGCAACTTGGGTTTTGAAGGTGGACTTAGGAGGGTAAGTTCTCATATCTCAGACTTGGGAAATCTTGGGTCATGGCTCTGTAGTGTCTTCTAGCCTCTTATATCATAAGAGTCTAGCTGCTGTATCATCAAATGGTTCAGTAAGATATTATACAAAAGGAAAATAAACTATTTCTAATTTTCACCTAAGCTAGTTACCAAAACTTCTAGCTGGACCAACTATGAGGAACAGCTGTTGATTATTATCTCTATAGCGAAAGGAAACTATGAATAAATTACCCAGTGATGGCCTTTCCTGTATCCTTAGGGATAAGAGAGGACCAAATGGAAGACTGTTACTGGAAAAACCTACCTAGCCTTGGAGCATGCATACATGGTTTTACCCATTGTGTGACCCAGAGCTTGCCAATATCAAATACAGCATTTTGAGTAAATCAGTGGCATCTTGGGGATATACATTTGCCATATTCCATGCAAATGTAGTATTAGGGGCTTTGATGTTTTAAAATGTTTGGATTCTAGATAAAAGCATTTCAGATATTCATGGGGTTCAATAATTGGCTTATCATTGGCACAGTATTTACATTAACATGTCAGAGCTGAGCAATAGGGCACATTCTGGACAATAAGTCAGTGGAGAGTTCTTGGAGTAACTGATTTGAGGTGCTTACTTTGACTTGTTTTTTCCCGCCAGGGCATACGACATAGGGCACATCTTCCAAATGTACTTGGACTGGACTTTGTGTTTAAATGCCTGTGGAAGGGTATGCTGCTGTGGGCACCAGTTGCTCAGAGCTCTCCATGGACTCAGTTTGAAGTGTTTGGAGTACACTGCGTAGGTCTTTGGGTACACAAACTCCCCTCTTATTGTGCATCAGTCACAGTTACCCTTAAGTTGTAGGTCACTTTCATTTTCCTTCAAAAGAGTCTATCATTCAAATATGCCCTACAAATCTATAACATCTCTCCAGCCATTTTCACATTCTATATGAACAGACATTCAACTTCATTTATATAGATTTTCCTATGGTATGTGCCTTACCCAATATAACGTAGATCAGGGTGGGGGCATTGTATAAATAAATATATTCTGAATTTTAGAAACTTTCATAACACCCAAATGTTAAAGCAACTGATAAAGGCATTATGAATCAGCTTTTTCTAAAGAACTATTTTTCCCCAAGTTAGACAGGCTTATTTGAAATGAAGCAAGAGAACTGAAAGTCAAAATGGGAAACAATAGAGCAAAATGGAAAGAATTATGGAATAAAGATTTAGACTAGGGTTTCTCAATTTTTTAAAGTTATCACCTAAAAAGAACCACTGTGATAAATTAATTTTATATCAAGTCAATTCAGTTAATTAAATATGATTTAAATTAGACAATTTCTACCTAACAAGAGAAATTAAATACTAAGGAATAAGATTCTGTTGGGCAGGGTGGAACTTTGAAGGAACACAAACCATTGTTATATCTAAGTTTTTTCAATACCCAAGAGCCAATTTTTGCCTCTCTAGGGGCAACTCTCAACACCCAAGTTGACAGTATATGATTTAGATAGATCTCAATTGAAATACTAATTCTGCCACTGCTGTGTGACCTTTGGGAGTTATTTAACTGTTCCAATGTTCAGTTCATCCAACTCTAAAATGGGGACCTTAAAGAGTGCCTTCTCCTAAGATTGCTAAAAACGTTTAAATGTAGTACCACATGTAATTACTTAGCAGTAATTGGACTACAAGAAAGAACCAATTAATGGGTAATTTTGCTGCCACCATTGTTATCATTTTTATTATTGGGGAAGTTTAGATGGGAGAAAATGACTTAGGGAAGCAATTGAGTAAAAAGACTATACAAACATATAGAAGAGTCTTCAATTTGGAGTGATAAAACACCTGAATTAAACCACTACCGAGCTCACTTTAAACCTGAGAGCATCTCTGTGGAAAGGTTGCTGTGTAGCCAAAGTGGCAAATCAGAATCTGCATATAAACAGAATGTTCAGAATGTTAAGACAGTGGAATAAAGCATAAAGCTTTCTGTTGTTCCACTGCAGGAAGAGGGGGGACAGCCATGGCCTGACAACTACTCGTATCCAGGAGACATGGCTATAACATTCACCTATAAACTAGGAAACAGCACCAAAATTCTGCAGAGGAAGAACAATTCTAGACCCTCTTAGCTATTACCCACACAAAATGGTAAGAGAAGCTCTTTGTAAACTTTCCTCCTTCCATGTGGAGGGAAAAGTAATTCTTCTCAATTTCTAATTTAAAATGGAAAAGTACTCACCAAAGGAAACATCACCAAAATGCAGAGCAGGAACATTAAAATGGAAGGTAGGTCCAATGACACAGCCTCTGGAAGTAGGAATACAAGTTAAGGGAGTAGAAAGAGAATCCAGTGAATTCAAGGTAACAATCAAGAAGTGGGTAGAGGTAAGTACTGAAAACCATAATTTAGCATTAAATCAATTACAGCATCATCTTGGACTTAAGGAAACTGTGAGATGATGGTCTAGCCCAATGGTTCTTAGAATTCCTTTTCCACTCTCAAACCTTTGGGTTTTAGCAAACGATGCTATGGTTAACTTACCACCATATTGCTATCAATGATGAGGCAGAGCAGACACATCACTGAACTAATGGCACAAAATGTTAATGTGGATGAGACACATATCATGAAAATTTATTAACTCAGGCAAGAAAAAAATTATAGGTTTAATCATATAATAGACATCAAAGACTATCAATGATACCAGTATTCCTTGGCCCACACCTTTATAAAACTGTTTTAATCCAGTTCCTACCACCAACTAGCTGTGATCTTGGCCAATCACTTTACTTCTGTAGGCCTCAGTTTCTTTTCCTAACGTATGAAAGAGAAGACTGGAACAGGTGGCCTTTAAGGACTCTTTAACTGTTGTTGTTCTGTTTCCCTCTCATACAAGACTCATGATCTTGGAGTGACACTCTAGCTTAAAATAAATAATAGAGAGATTCTACAGTTTCTAACTGACTTCAGGTGTGGTAGATAGCATAATGGTCCCCAAAGATGTCTATGTGCTAATCCCCACAATCTGTGAATATATTAGGTTACATGGCAAAGGGTAATTAAGGTGGCAGAAGGAATTAAGTTTGCTAATTAACTGATCTTAAGATAAGGGGATTAGCCTGAATTATCCAGGTGGGCTCAATGTAATCACAAAGGTCTTTAAAATTACAACACAGGGGCAGAGAGGAGGTAGGAGTGAGGCAATGTGAGAAGGACTCAACCAGCCTTTGCTGGCTTTGAAGATAGAGGAGGCAAAACATGAGCCAATGACCGTGGGCAGCTTCAAAAAGCTGAACAAGGTTAGGAGATGAATTCTCCCCTAGAGCTTCCAGAAAGAAACACAGCCCTGGCCAATACCTTGATTTTAGCGCAGTAAGACCTGTGTTGGACTTTAGATCTACAGAACTGTAAAATAATAAATCTGTATTGTTTTAAGCTACTATGTTTGTGGTAATTTATTACAGCAGCAATACAAAACCAATATATCAGATATTTGTTTATTCTTGTCTTTCTCCATGGTCCATGTCCCTAAAATCTCTAGACCAAAGGTAAGAACTGAAATAATTCCCCACCTATGTGCCAAGCTTTTAAAAGTTATAGACACAAATACCAGAAACCCCACTAAGCATGAGTCTCGGGCTGTTGAAAGCCTGGGAGGAGAGATGACAACAAAGACTCAATGCAGCAAGTTTCAATTCTAAAAGCCCTTCCCAGGACCATCTATTCTATTTCATGCTAATGATCCAAAGTGGTTTCAAAAGGAGCAGCTGGTACTTAGCAAGGAATTAGGATCCAGCTGAGATAAGTCAAAGGAGCCTACAGATTAGATACTTGATTTGTAAAAGAAGTTTTGGGGGGGCCAAAGAAACAAATAGATCAAAAGTGTATGAAATGCACAAAAGCCTAAAGAAATAAGAAAGATCACAAAACTGCACAAAGCAGTCATTTAATCAGTGTAGTAGAAAAAAACCAGAGTTAAATCACATTTGTTCAAAGGCACAGGTAACTAGGGGAACTGCAGCTGAATACCAACTGGACTTAGATATTGTCACATTCATTCAAACAGGGATCCTGGACATTAGCGCAGTCTCTGCCAAGATGGTGTCCTCCATCAATGCAATGGTTTGTTAAAATTAGAATTTTAAAGACTAAGAGAGTGATTGAATTATGATGTTATGTGAAACAGGTTGAATGCGAAATATGCTACAGTTAAACTGTATAAAGTCACATATGTAAAAATAGGAGGGAACAAAACTGTTCATGGGTAATTTAAAAAATCACATTAACTTTACAGTGCTGTTTATCCAACCACTTAAAATACTGTGTCATGCAGCTGGAGAAATCAATAGAAACAGCAACTGTTCTGATCTTTCAAGGCATACTAGCCAAAATTATGTGGTACTAAGGAAAGAAGATTACCCAATGATAAAAGAATAAGAAACAAAATTACAGAATCCACAATATTAACTTTATAGAGACTTCTTGGACCATAAGGCCCAAGAAAGAGTTCCTGGCAAAGTCATAAGTAAAATCAGTATTACTGCGTGGAGCTGGAAATAAATAATAAATTATACATGTATTTCACCCTTTATCATTAGACATTTATTTATGACACTAGATATTTGCCAAGTTTTCAAAATTATTGTTTGTGGTTTGAAGTGCTAGAACACTTTGGACAAATGCAATTTAGACAAGAATATTTCTCTTAGCAATCTGTGATTAGTTTTAGGATGAACATAAGCATTCTTTCCACAGTCAGACTTTCCTTTCCTTTGAAAGAAACAAGGAATGAACATCGAAAATAAGAAAGTGGCATGGGAGTGGTGTGAATGGTAAGGTGCAGAGGATAAAACAAGAGACTTAACCTCCACAGAGCACCTGGAGTATTAACCAGTCCAAGTTTACTTGCAAGTTCCTAGGAGATTCCTAAACCCTATTATTCACAGTGGAAAAACCAAGCAGACCCTAACCTATTCAGACATTGCTAGTGACATGCATTACTAGTTTGGGATCTTTAGGAGAAGAGATCAGAGGTTTAAAAAATTCACCCATATCCTCAAGTCCATTCTCTAGTAGGTCTGTGTCTTTTATTTTGGGGGTGGGGTGAGAGAGTGTCATGGACATATATACACTACCAAATGTAAAATAGATAGCTAGTGGGAAGCAGCCGCATAGCACAGGGAGATCAGCTCGGTGCTTTGTGACCACCTAGAGGGGTGGGATGGGGAGGGTGGGAGAGAGGGAGATGCAAGAGGGAAGAGATATGGGAACATATTGTATATGTATAACTGATTAACTTTGTTATAAAGCAGAAGCTAACACACCATTGTAAGGCAATTATACTTCAATAAAGATGTTTAAAAAAAAATTCACCCATGAAATGAATGAATTATAGGCTCCTGGAAATTAAAAAAAATAACAGCCTCATTGAAATATAATTCACATGCTATACAATTCACCCATTTAAAGTGTATAAGTCAATGGTTTTTGTATAGTATTCACATATATGTGCAACCACCACCTGGGTTAACTTTAGAACATTCCCGTCACCTCAAAAAGAAACCCCATACTCTTTAACTATCACCCTCTATCTCCCACCTCCACCCCTGGCCCTAAGCAACCACTAATCTACTTCCTATCCATATACAGATTTTCTCTCTCTGGACATTTCACATAAATGGAATCATACAATATATGGTCTTTTGTGACTGACTTCTTTCACTTGTCATAGCGTTTTCAAGGTTCATTCATTGTACCATGTTGTAGCATGTACATCCTTTCTTTCTTTTTTCATTCCTTTTTATGGTCTTAATAACATTCCATTGTGTGGATAGACCACATTTTGTTTACTCATTTATCAGTTGGTAGACACTTGGATTATTTCCACCTTTTGGCTACTATGAATAATGCTGTAATAAACATTCATGTACAAGTTTTTGTATGGATTTATATTTTCATTTTTCTTGGGTATGTATCTAGGAATGGAATTGCTGGGTCATATGGTAACTCAACGTTTACTTGAGAAAACCTGTCAGACTGTTTTCCAAAGTGGCTGTATATTTTACATTCCCACCATCAGTGTATGAAGGTTCTGATTTCTCTACATTCTCTCCAACACTTGTTATTTTCCATTTTTTAAATTATAGCCATCCACGTGGGTGTAAAGTTGTATCTCATTATGGTTTCAATTTGCATCTCCCTGATGATTAATGATGTTGAGAGTCTTTTCATATGTTATTAATCATTTGTATATCTTCTTTAGAGGAATGTCTGCTCAGATGGTTTGTCCAATTTTTGATTGGTTGTCTTTTTATTACTGAGTGTAAATGTTCTCTATATATCTTAGATATAAGTCCCTTTTCAGATATGTGATTTACAAATACTTTCTCCCATATTGTGGTTTGCTTTTTCACTTTCTTAATAGTGTCCCTTAAGGCACAAAATTTTTAAATTTTGATGAAGTCTAATTTATTTATTTTTTCTTTGATTGCTTATACTTAGGTGTCATCTTTAAGAAACATTTGCCTGGGCTTCCCTGGTGACACAGTGGTTGGGAGTCCGCCTGCCAATGCAGGGGACACGGGTTCGAGCCCTGGTCTGGGAGGATCCCACATGCCGCGGAGCAACTAGCCCCGTGAGCCACAACTACTGAGCCTGTGCGTCTGGAGCCTGTGCTCCGCAACAAGAGAGGCCGCGACAGTGAGAGGCCCATGCACCGCGATGAAGAGTGGACCCCGCTTGCCGCAACTAGAGGAAGCCCTCGCACAGAAACGAAGACCCAAATTTATAAATAAATTTATAAAAAAAAAAAAAAAAAAGAAACATTTGCCTAATCCAAGGTCATGCATACTTGCACTTGCACTTATGTTTTATTTAAACAGTTGTATAGTTTTAGTTGTTACATTTGGGTCTTTGGCCCATATTATGTTAATTTTGTATATGGTCTGAGGTTTGCGGGGCGGGGTCCAACTTTATCCTTTTGTGTGTGGATATCCAGTTGTTCCAGCAGCACCGGTTGAAAAAACTATCCTTTTTCCCATTGAATTGTCTTATACTCTTGATAAAAATAAATTGACCATAACTGTGTGAATTTATTTTTGGACTCTCAATTCTATGCCATTGATCTATATGTCTATCTTTATGCCAGTACAACACATTCTTGATAACTGTATCAAAACTACAGTAAGTTTTGAACTGGGAAGTGTAAGTCCTCCAAATTTGTTCTTATTTTTTTTAATTGTTTTGGCTATTCTGGGATTCTTGCATTGCCATATAAAGTTTAGTATCAGCTCATCAATTACCACAGAAAGGGCAGCTGAAATTTTGACAGAATCATGTTGAATCTATACATCATTTTGGGAAAGACTGCCATCTTAGGTTAATATTGAGTCTTCCAATTCATGAAAACAGATGTCTTTTCACTTATTTAGGTCTTCTTTTAAATTCCTTTCAATGATGTTCTGTAGTTTTCAATGTACAAGTCTTACACTTTTTTTGTTAAATTTATTCCCAACTTTATCATTTTTTTTGAACCTATTGTAAATGGAATTTTCTTAATTTCATTTTTGAATTTTCATTGCTACTGTCTAGAAATACAATTGATTTTTGTACATTGATTCTATATCCTGCAATTGTTCTGAACTCATTCGTTAGCTCTATAGTTTTTTGGTGGATTCCTTAAGATATTCTATATATAATATCATGTCATCTGCAAAGAGAGATAGTTTTACTTCTTCATTTCCAACCTGAATGCCTTTTATTTCTTTTTCTTGCCTAATTGCCTTGGATAGAACCTCCAAGTACAATGTTGAGCAGAAACAACTTTCAGTTTTATTAATTTTCTTTATTGTTTTTCTTTATTTCATTAATTTCCACTCTAATCTTTATTACTTCCTTCCTTGTGCTTGCTTTGGATTTAGTTAGCTCTTCTTTTTCAAGTTTCTTAAGGTAGCAATTTAGGTTATTGATTTGAAATCTTTCTTCTTTTTAAATACAGGCACTTACAGCTATCAGTTTCCCTCTAAGCGCTACTTTTACCACATCTCATAAGTTTTGGTATATTGTGTCTTGTTTTCATTTATCTCAAAGTATTTTAAAATTTCTGTTGTAATTTCTTCTTTAACCTATTGGTAATTTAGGAGTGTTTTTTAATTTCCACATATTTGTAAATTCTCCAGATTTCCTTCTATTTTTTATTTTTCATTCATTTCTTTCTAGTTGAAGAACACACTCTCTATGATTCAAATTATTTAAAATTTATTGAGACTTGTTTTATGGCTTAACACATGGTGTATTCTGGAAAATGTTCCAAGTGCACTTGTTGGGTTCTACAGGTATCTGTTAGGTCCAGTTGGTTTATGGTATTGTTCAGCTCTTCTATTTCCTTTATGATGTTCTGCCTAGTTGTTCTATCCATTGTTGAAAGTAGGGTAGTGACATCTCCAACTACTACTGTTCAATTACCTATTTCTCTCTTCAGTTCTGTAAGCTTTTGCTTCATGTATTTTGGGGATCTGCTGTTAAGTGCATCGATGTTTATAATTGTTGTATCTTCTTGATGGACTGACTATTATTGTAAAATGTTCTTCTTTGTCTTTGTAACAATTTTTGTTCTAAAGTTTATTTAGATATTGGTATAGCCACTCCAGCTTTCTTTTGGTTAGTGTTTGCAGGGTATCTTTTTCCATCCGTTTAAAAAAGTTTGAACCTATTCATACTTTCAGATCTAAAGTGTGTCTCTTGTAGACAGCAAAAAGTTGGATCATATTTTGTATGTGTGTTTTTAAAGTCTATTCTGCTAATCTCTGCCTTTTAATTTAAGTGTTAAATATATTTATAGTTAATATAACAAATGATAAATTAGGATTCCTTCTTCCTTTTCTCTATTTGTTTTCTACATGTCTTAATGTTTTCTCAGTTCTTCTATTCTTTCACTATTGCCTTCCTTTGAGTTAAATGGATATTTTCTAGTATAGCCTTTTAATTCCCTTGTCATCTCTTTTACCATATTTTTGGTTAGTTTAGGAAATAATTTAGGAAATGGGCAATCACATCCTGAATTTGGATAAATAATTCACAGAGTCACAGGGTAAGACGATAGGATTCAAGTAACAGGAATGTCTACCAAACCCAAATTCACCAGTCACTGCACCTAATATACAACCTTGCAGGTAGGAGGTGCTCATTAAGAGTTTATTAAACAAATATCCAAAATACATGTTTTTTTTTTCTAAACACAGTAGCAATGTGTGCATGTTGATAGTTAGATACAATATTAATTATTAGGCTAAACTTAAAATGTGGAATGACTGGATGAAATTGGGATGGGCTTTTTTATCCAACTTGAAGGACAGTTAGCCTGTCTCAGCCAGCAGTTTGATTTTTCTTTGCCTGCATGAAAAGTAAAATTATGGTCCTTTAACATCCTATTCTTTCTTGCCTATAGATAGGAATATTTTCCTTTTACCTTAAATGTTTATAAGAGCAGAGTTTTAAGATTTTTATCTTTCCCACTTTTGTATGGAGGCCTGTCTATGATGCTGGATGTTGAGGAGGGTACTCATGATTCTGAACAATATTTCCTGGTGCCAAGAAGTCAGAAAGCCTTGATTCAGTTGGGGGCTTTCAAGAGCTGATCTTCTGGAACTTAACAAGGGGGCTAAGGGGCCAGATGATCTCTGAATGATAGACAAGGTTGCACTTGCAAGTTTGCTCTTCCTGCTTCTCCAGATAACTACCTCCACTGTTTGTCATGAGATGTGAATTGTTATGGAGGTGGGAGGTGGGTTAAAGTTTACATAATGTGAAAAAGTACTCCTGTTCTTCTCATATTCTGCACATCCCTGAAGGAGGTAAATCTTGGGCCAGGATAAGCATGATACATCTTCTTAAGAGTCAGTGTTATTCAAATACCTGGAAAGCTACTCCAATTTTTTCTTTTAGCACAAACACAGATGCATTATGGAAAAGAATGTAAATGCATTGTGAATGTTTCAGATAAGTCTTGAGATCGTTTTAAAGAGTTTATGACTGTGGTAGGCTGTCTTAGCCATGCCACAGAA
Source organism: Balaenoptera ricei (assembly GCF_028023285.1). Classification (NCBI taxonomy): domain Eukaryota; kingdom Metazoa; phylum Chordata; class Mammalia; order Artiodactyla; family Balaenopteridae; genus Balaenoptera; species Balaenoptera ricei. Next base: position 49,977,159 of record NC_082657.1, on the reverse strand, counting down.
CACCTGAGGCACATGCACTCACTCTCCTTACTTGTTAGGGGTTGTATTCATTTGCTAGGACTGTCATAAAGTATTAGAGACTCAGTGGTTTAAACAACAGAAATTTATTTCCTCACAGTTCTGTAGGCTGGAAGTCCAAGATCAGTGTGTTGGCAGGGTTGGTTTCTTCTGAGGAACTCCCTTCTTAACTTGTAGATGGGTATCTTCTCCCCATGTCTTCCCACAGTCTTTTCCTGTTTGTGTATCTGTCCTAATGTCGTCCTCTTCTTACAAGGACACCATTCTTATTAGATTAGGGCCCACCCATATGACCTCATTTTACCTTAATTACTTCTTTAAAAGTCTTATCTCCAAATGCAGTCACATTCTGAGGCACTGAGTGTTAGGACTTCAACATATGAATTTTGGGAGGATGTAATTCACCCTAGAACAGAGATACTTAGGTGGAAGAATTGAGAAGAAGTGGTAATCGCCTTGGAGTCAATCTTAAGATTCTAAATTTCTAGTAGGTATCACAAGATCAATAAGTTTTCCCAGGACCCTTCAGGCCTAGGAAATATGTCTGTCTCTTTTCTATGTTATCTCCAGGCCACAAGGGAGACCTCAGCTGTAGATGGAGTGAGGTCCTGCTAGGCTACTGACCCATAATAAGAGAGACTACCATGGTAATTAACAACCTGTTGCTGTGGGAATCTAAATAGAATCTGCAATCTATTCTGAAGATATGATCTTTTTAAGCACCAGGAACTAAAGCTATAGATCTGCCCAATGGGTTGGTCACAGAGAACTTCTCTTTAAAACCTGAGGACAAACAAAGCAGCTAGAGAAGCCATCAAAAGACATCTAGCACAAAAGCTGCAAGTGTCTAGCCTTGACTGACTGACACTATAAGTAGACTTTTATAATTCCTGGAGACATTAAAGGTTAAGAGCACTTAAAGAATTTCCTTAAAATAAAAACAAGAGATGCAGGTTTAGAGAAACTGTGATAACAGTTAGAGCTTAATTATAGGAGATGATTTTATCCAGGTGTTAATAACCTACTTTCCCTAAACATACTAAAACAGAGAGTAAGTAGAAACTAATATAGTGTTTAAGTTCTTATTTTATAAGGTTACAGCTTACAGAAAAACTAGATTCCAAAATACCATATGCATCCATACTACAGTAATAAGTTAAACACGTTCACTAGAGAAACACTGGTGGAAATTTAAAACACCCCAGTATGTTGATGTGGTCATATCAACAAAGACAGTTATGGACATTCAAGACATGATCTAGTTTTGGTTTTTTAAAGTAAGTTTATGAAAGGATTTTATTTTTACATTTTACTTCTGTAACAGTAAAAAGTAAACAGTAGGGAATCAAATTGTTGCTACTTTCAGACAGGTATCAATATTGTTGACAAAAAAATAAATAAATATTTTGGCAACCTAGTAATTCTCCATTAATTTGTAAAGTGCTCTAATTTTGAAGTTTAAGAAAGCATTAGGTAAAAACTTCAGTTTCCACATTACTTGTAGAATTAACTTACATAATGGTCAATTTCACAGGCTCTGGTGATCCATTGACATTGACCAGGAACTCTTCTTCAAAGTGTCCCAAGATGGAAGAACTGAAGGAGATCTGGACAGCCTGGACCCCACTTGGTTCGATGATACCTTCCTTGGGACTGAAAACAAAGCAGGTCCCCACAGCCGAAGTTGGAGGGATCACGTTGAAGAGGGCATCAATGCTGCCTTTGTTGGATAGTACTGCCTATATCAAAAAGACAAGAATGAAAAGGTAGGCAATGGGCCTCTGATTTATTTTCATATAAGCACCAACACAGAGACAGCTGCAGGAAGTAGAACCACAGAAAAACTCCAGGGGAAAAATAAGCAGTCTTCTGTCTTGAATGTTTGAAGACAGGAATCCCAAGCCAGAAAGTAATTTTTATCAGAAACAGAAAGTGTTTTTATCTCCTCTTTAAAATAGAGTTAGTCATATGCATTATATTCATGCTATAAAGATTGATCATAATCACATCTATTGAAGAAGAACCTTAAAAGACCTTTTTGTTTTTTTGATTCTATCTCTGAAGTAACCAAGGGAAGGTAGGTCTTTCTCTTATACACATGAGAAGGCTGGGATTAAGTGGCATGCTGAAAAATAAAAAGCAAGTTAGAATAGAGGATCAAGAACTATCTAAGCCTATGTTTATAATGTAGCTTGAAGAATGTAGAATGAGCTATTATTGTGGATTCCAGATTGCAAGGATTCTCTTTGTTGTACCATTAGATTTCATCCTATTGTGATATTTTCATCTCAAACTGTAATGGATGGATAACTGTTTTGGGATGCTTATGTGAGCCATTGTTTTACTACAGAAAAGTTTTTTGTTCATTTGTCTGGTTTTGGTTTTTTTTGGCTGTGCAGTGCTGTGTGAGGCATCTTAATTTCCCGACCAGGGATGGAACCCGTGTCCCCCCAACAGTGGAAGCATGGAGTCTTAACCACTGGACCGCCAGGGAAGTCCCATACAGAAAAGTTTTATTCCTATATACTAATGTTCTGGAACCAAGTCATTGCCCATATTTGATTGCACATGAGGTGTGTGTACAAAGCTCACGCGTGGCATTCAGAGGCCTCCACAGCTGGGTCCGTCTACCACTCCCACTGTCACTTTCCACAAGTCCATCCATGAACTTCTACTATAGACACACAGTCCTATTCCTCGGCTTCTAGAACACAATCTCTATTCCTTGCCAACGCTTACACCTGAATGGGTGAACAGTCATTCTCTCTACTTAGAAAGTGCCTTCAACCTACATCAAGGCACTGGAGGGAAAAAAGAGGAGGTGATGAAGAAAGATTCAGAAAAGTATGGGGGGCATGTCAGGAACCGAGAAAGCCAAGAGACAACTTCCAAAAGGGGTTGAACGGGGATAGAGGTTAAGGAGAATAAGCTTTGAGAAAATTCTATAGATTTTTTATTTTTAATTAGAGGCCATCCCTGCCCTTGAAGAAGAAAGTAATTTCCATAGAGTGTGACTGTAGAATCCAGAGTACAAATGTTTAGGGAGTGAGTAGGTGCAGAGGAAATAGTGGTTGACTATTCTTGATTCCTGTTTTGAGAAGATTAGTGGTAAAAAAGAGAAAATGGGGGTGGCAAAGCTGCAGGAAGGTATGGTAGGTGAGACTTAGTCTATTTATACTATTAAATGACATAATGCACACTTAAGGCCCAGCCTAGATGTTTGTTTTTGTAATAAGAAAAGGGGACTAGGTAACCAAGGTAATAGGGTCTGGGTGGATGTAGGGGGTCCACTAGATCAGGTTGCCTCCTCAGGAGCAGACAAGAAGGAATCAAGAGCATAAGTAGGATACAGTCAGGGGCTCCTGCAAAGGAAGACAACCACTCCTGCCAAGAGAAGACGGATGATGTACCAAAAGAGGTACATAACTAAGTGTTACTTGATATGTTGTTCATCTTTTTACATTTATTTCCCATCTCCCTCATCCTGTGTTCCCTGGTCATAGGAGTTATGCTTCATCCTTTATTCCTTTTAAAAAGACCATGCAGAAAAGTGATTATGACCAGGGTCTCAGAAGCCAAATGCCTGGGTTCAAATCCCAGCTTTTCCACTGACGTGACTAGCTGTGTGACCTTGCAGAACCTGCTTGGCTTCTCTGTGTCCATTTCCCCATCTGTAATGTGTAAGTATTACTGATAAACCAGGGAACCCGGGCAGCAGCCGTAGTTGCCACCTGGGGCCAAGCACCACAGTGCATCTTGTTCGCCGTATAGCTGACAGGGTCTTGGTGCTCCAGCTGGGTGTCAGGCCTGTGCCTCTAAGATGGGAGAGCCGAGTTCAGGACACTGGTCCACCAGAGACCTCCCGGCTCCATGTAATATCAAACAGTGAAAGCTCTTCCAGAGATCTCCATCTCAATGCTAAGACCCAGCTCAACTCAACGACCAGCAAGCTACAGTGCTGGACACTCTATGCCAAACAACTAGCAAGGCAGTAACACAACCCCACCCATTAGCAGAGAGGCTGCCTAAAATCATAATAAGGTCACAGACACCCCAAAACACACCACTGGACACGGTCCTGCCCACCAGAAAGACAAGATCCAGTCTCATCCACCAGAACGCAGGCACCAGTCCCCTCCACCAGGAAGCCTACACAACCCACTGAACCAAACTTAGCCACTGGGGGCAGACACCAAAAACAACAAGAACTACAAACCTGCAGCCTGCAAAAAGAAGACCCCAAACACAGTAAGTTAAGCAAAATGAGAAGACAGAGAAACACACTGCAGATGAAGGAGCAAGGTAAAAACCCACCAGACCAAACAAATGAAGAGGAAATAGACAGTCTACCTGAAAAAGAATTCAGAGTAATGATAGTAAAGATGATCCAAAATCTTGGAAATAGAATGGAGAAAATACAAGAAACGTTTAACAAGGACCTAGAAGAACTAAAGAGCAAACAAACAATGATGAACAACACAATAAATGAAATTTAAAATTCTCTAGAAGGAATCAATAGCAGAATAACTGAGGCAGAAGAACGGATAAGTGACCTGGAAGATAAAATAGTGGAAATAACTACCATAGAGCATAATAAGGAAAAAAGAATGAAAAGAATTGAGGACAGTCTCAGAGACCTCTGGGACAATATTAAACGCACCAACATTCGAATTATAGGGGTCCCAGAAGAAGAAGAGAAAAAGAAAGGGACTGAGAAAATATTTAAAGAGATTATAGTTGAAAACTTCCCTAATATGGGAAAGGAAATAGTCAATCAAGTCCAGGAAGCACAGAGAGTCCCATACAGGATAAATCCAAGGAGAAACACACCAAGACACATATTAATCAAACTATCAAAAATTAAATACAAAGAAAAAATATTAAAAGCAGCAAGGGAAAAACAACAAATAACATACAAGGGAATCCCCATAAGGTTAAAAGCTAATCTTTCAGCGGAAACTCTGCAAGCCAGAAGGGAGTGGCAGGACATATTTAAAGTGATGAAAGGACCTACAACCAAGATTACTCTACCCAGCAAAGATCTCATGCAGATTTGACGGAGAAATTAAAACTTTTACAGACAAGCAAAAGCTAAGAGAATTCAGCACCACCAAACCAGCTTTACAACAAATGCTAAGGGAACACACAAGAGAAGGAAAACACCTACAATAACAAACCCAAAACAATTAAGAAAATGGTAATAGGAACATACATATCGATAACTACCTTAAATGTAAAAGGATTAAATGCTCCAACCAAAAGACACAGACTGGCTGAATGGATACAAAAACAAGACCCGTATATATGCTGTCTACAAGAGACCCACTTCAGACCTGGGAACACATACAGACTGAAAGTGAGGGGATGGAAAAAGATATTCCATGCAAATGGAAATCAAAAGGAAGCTGGAGTAGCAATTCTCAGATCAGACAAAAGAGACTTTAAAATAAAGGCTATTACAAGAGACAAAGAAGGACACTACAGACTGTTCAAGGGATCAATCCAAGAAGATATAACAATTGTAAATATTTATGCACCCAACATAGGAGCACCTCAATACATAAGACAAATGCTAACAACCATAAAAGGGGAACTCGACAGTGACACAATCATAGTAGGGGACTTTAACACCCCACTTTCAACAACGGACAGATCATCGAAATTGAAAATAAATAAGGAAACACAAGCTTTAAATGGTACATTAAACAAGATGGACTTAATTGATATTTATAGGACATTCCATCCTAAAACAACAGAATACACTTTCTTCTCAAGTGCTCATGGAACATTCTCCAGGATAGATCGTATCTTGGGTCACAAATCAAGGCTTGGTAAAGTTAAGAAAACTGAAATCATATCAAGTATCATTTCCAACCACAATGCTATGAGACTAGATACCAATTAGAGGAAAAAATCTGTAAAAAAATACAAACACATGGAGGCTAAACAATACACTACTAAATAACCAAGAGATCACTAAAGAAATCAAAGAGGAAATCAAAAAACACCTAGGAAGAAATGACAATGAAAACACGACCACCCAAGACCTATGGGATGCAGCAAAAGCAGTTCTAAGAGGGAAGTTTATAGCAATACAATCCTACCTCAAGAAACAAGAAACATCTCAAATAAACAACCTAACCTTACACCTAAAGCAATTAGAGAAAGAAGAACAAAAAACCCCCAAAGTTAGCAGAAGGAAAGAAATTATAAAGATCAGATCAGAAATAAATGAAAAAGAAATGAAGGAAATAATAGCAAAGATCAATAAAACTAAAAGCTGGTTCTTTGAGAAGATAAACAAAATTGATAAACAATTAGCCAGACTCATCAAGAAAAAAAGGGAGAAGACTCAGATCAACAGAATTAGAAATGAAAAAGGAGAAGCAACAACTGACACTGCAGAAATACAAAGGATCATGAGAGGTTACTACAAGCAAGTATATGCCAATAAAATGGACAACCTGGAAGAAATGGACAAATTCTTAGATAAGCACAACCTTCCGAGACTGAACCAGGAAGATATAGAAAATATAAACAGACCAAACACAAGCACTGAAATTAAGACTGTGATTAAAAATCTTCTAACAAACAAAAGCCCAGGACCAGACGGCTTCACAGGCGAATTCTAGCAAACATTTATAGAAGAGTTAACACCTATCTGTCTCAACTTCTTCCAAAATATAGCAGGGGGAGGAACACTCCCAAACTCATTCTATGAGGCCACCATCACCCTGATAACAAAACCAGATAAAGATGTCACAAAGAAAGAAAACTACAGGCCAATATCACTGATGAACACAGATGCAAGAATCCTCAACAAAATACTAGCAAACAGAATCCAACAGCACATGAAAAGGATCATACACCATGATCAAGTGGGGTTTATCCCAGGATGCAAGGATTCTTCAATGTACGCAAATCAATCAATGTGATACACCATATTAACAAACTGAAGGATAAAAACCGTATGATTATCTCAATAGATGCAGAAAAAGCTTTCGACAAAATTCAACACCCATTTATGATAAAAACCCTCCACAAAGTAGGCACAGAGGGAATGTACCTCAACATAATAAAGGCCATATATGACAAACCCACAGCCAACATTGTTCTCAGTGGTGAAAAACTGAAACCATTTCCACTAAGATCAGGAACAAGACAAGGTTGCCCACTCTCATCACTATTATTCAACATAGTTTTGGAAGTTTTAGCCACAGCAATCAGAGGAGAAAAAGAAATAAAAGGAATCCAAATTGGAAAGGAAGAAGTAAAGCTGTTACTGTTTGCAGATGACATGATACTCTACATAGAGAATCCTAAAGACACTACTAGAAAACTGCTAGAGCTAATCAATGAAATTGGTAAAGTAGCAGGATACAAAACTAATGCACAGAAATCCCTTGCATTCCTATACACCAGTGATGAAAAATCTGAAAGAGAAACTAGGAAAACACTCCCATTTACCACTGCAACAAAAAGAATAAAATACCTAGGAATAAACCTACCTAAGGAGACAAAAGACCTGTATGCAGAAAACTATAAGACACTGATGAAAGAAATTAAAGATGATATAAACAGATGGAGAGATACACCATGTTCTTGGATTGGAAGAATCAACATTGTGAAAATGACTATACTACCCAAAGCCATCTACAGATTCAATGCAATCCCTGTCTAACTACCAATGGCATTTTTCACAGAACTACAACAAAAAATTTCACAATTTGTATGGAAACACAAAAGACCCCAAATAGCCAAAGCAATCTTCAGAAAGAAAAACGGAACTGGAGGAATCAGGTTCCCTGACTTCAGACTATATTACAAAGCTACAGTAATCAAGACAGTATGGTACAGGCACAAAAACAGAAATATAGATCAATGGAACAGGATAGGTAGCCCAGAGATAAACCCACACACATATGGTCACCTTATCTTTGATAAAGGAGGCAAGAAGATAACAATGGAGAAAAGCCAGCCTCTTCAATAAGTGGTGCTGGGAAAACTGGACAGCTACATGGACAAGAATGAAATTAGAACACTCCCTAACACCATACACAAAAATAAACTCAAAATGGATGAAAGACCTAAATGTAAGGCCAGACACTATAAAATTCTTAGAGGAAAACATCAGCAGAACACTCTATGACATAAATCACAGCAAGATCCTTTTTGACCCACCTCCTAGAGAAATGGAAATAAAAACAAAAATAAACAAATGGGACCTAATGAAACTTAAAAGCTTTTGCACAGCAAAGGAAACCATAAACAAGATGAAAAGACAACCCTCAGAATGGGAGAAAATATTTGCAAATGAAGTAACTGACAAAGTATTAATCTTCAAAATTTACAAGCAGCTCATGAAGCTCAATATCAAAAAAACAAACAACCCAATCCAAAAATGGGCAGAAGACCTAAGTAGACATTTCTCCAAATAAGATATACAGATTGTCAACAAACACATGAAAGGATGCTCAACATCACTAGTCATCAGAAAAATGCAAATCAAAACTACAATGAGGTATCAGCTCACACTAGTCAGAATGGCCATCATCAAAAAATCTACAAACAATAAAGGCTGGAGAGGATGTGGAGTAAGGGAACCCTCTTTCACTGTTGGTGGGAATATAAATTGATACAGCCACTATGGAGAACAGTATGGAGGTTCCTTAAAAAACTAAAAATAGAAGTACCATACGACCCAGCAATCCCACTACTGGGCATATACCCTGAGAAAACCATAATTCAAAAAGAGTCATGTACCACAATGTTCACTGCAGCTCTATTTACAATAGCCAGGACATGGAAGCAACCTAAGTGTCCATCGACAGATGAATGGATAAAGAAGATGTGGCACATATATACAATGGACTATTACTCAGCCATAAAAAGAAATGAAATTGAGTTATTTGTAGTGAGGTGGATGGACCTATAATCTGTCATATAGAGTGAAGTAAGTCAGAAAGAGAAAAACAAATACCGTATGCTAACACATATATATGGAATCTAAAAAAAAAAAAAATGTTCTGAAGAACCTAGGGGCAGGACAGGAATAAAGATGCAGACGTAGAGAATGGACTTGAGGACACGGGGAGGGGGAAGGGTAAGCTGGGATGAAGTGAGAGAGTGGCATGGACATATATACACTATCAAATGTAAAATAGATAGCTAGTGGGAACAGTTGCATAGCACAGGCAGATCAGCTCGGTGCTTTGTGACCATCTAGAGGGGTGGGATAGGGAGAGTGGGAGGGAGATGCAAGAGGGAGGAGATATGGGGATACATGTATATGTACAGCTGATTCACTTTGTTATGAAGCAGACACTAACACACCATTGTAAAGCAATTATACTCCAATAAAGATGTTTAAAAAAAAGTTAAGTATTACTAACTTCTCAGATTGCTGTGAAAATGACATTTATTAAATTGCATAACTTTTAGAATAGTGCATGGCAAAGAGTGCTCATGAAAGACAGTGATTGCTATTTATGTCCCCAGTGCTAAGTAGAATGGGTTTAAGATTTACCTGTGCTTAAGAAGCAACTGATATGCACTAGTGATAACTTGAAGGCAACTCAAAGGTGTTAATGGTAACTTGAAGGACACTTGTTCTTCTTTCTGAGCTGGTGCATGGATTGCCTTTTTTCCTGTCTTACCCAGATTTTCTATAAGGTGCCAGTTCCTCTATTTTCGAGAATATGCATTTCATTCTTCTCCCCCTGACAAAGCAGCAACTACTTATGTATATGGAATCCAGCAAATTGTTTGACAATACAATTCTGACACCTTTTGATTACTAGTAATGCCCTTACCCTTGCAGTCCAACTCCTTGGAGAGGGGAAAATTTATAGTAGAACTTCACCTCTCATTTGTTTTCCTTCTAATTATACTGGGGAATAGCATATACTCTTGGGGGTTAGTCTTTATGTGTCTGCTAAGCTCAGCAATGACTAACAGCAATAGCTAGTTACTCAAATTTGTTTCAAGTAGGTAATGTAATAAATTGAAAGAGAGACACAATGAGGCATCAGCATTAAATACACAGAGAGTGCAAAATATTCCCATAAGAAGCACCTTACCATGTCCTTCTCTGCCACTGCACAGCTCTCAAAACTGTCCAGTCTGATGCAGCACCACATTTAACACTTACTTAGCTGGCTGTGGTTTGCTTTACTGTTCAATTATGGGAGGGTGGGAAGTGATGGTCTCAAGCACACTTCTGTTAAAATTTGTAAGAAATTATTATCACATTCAGAGAAACCCTATCTATTTTGTAACAGGGAAGAGCAAAATCTGACTCCATGTTGGATCCGTTTCTTTTATTTAACCTTTGCTTTTCACTGCTTTTGTTATTATAATCATACATAATGGCTTGCCTCAGGGCACCCTGCCCCTTTGCCTGAATGTTAAACTAAAGTGCCTTTGTTCAGCTCACAGGGTGACAATCTGACTCTGCCCACCTGTGAATGGCTGCAGAAAAGAGGAAATTAACACATCCCCTCCCCAATGCTGGCCAAGCCAGGAGATATTTTGCAAAACTAGGCCTTTTTACTTTACTTCCTCACCTCCTCCCCTTCTCTGTTCTATAAAAGAAACTGGCATCCAGACCCCAATAAGATGGTTTTTGCGGACACTAGTCTGACATCTTCTCAGTCTATTGGCTTTCTGAATAAAGTCACTATTCCTTGTCTCAACACCTTGTCTCCCAATTTATTGCCTTGTTGTGTAGCCAGCAGAGTGAGCTTGGACTCGATAACAATTCTGCATCAGAACTAAAGGTTCTTTTCCAATGTGGCATCCATAAGACACAGTCTGTACGGTGTGAGGGGAACTTGCACTGGATAAAGTACAGGCAAAATATCAATTTAATAAGAACAATTTAATTTAATAAGAACTCTTATACCTTTTTTTCCCCTCCCTAAGTGACCATTTTTTCAGAATGCAATACAGGACAATGCAACATAGTAGCTGTGCCACTTTTCACTTTGTTAGTCACGTGAGTGATTACTTCATTTAAGTTATGCTCTTAGGTATATTCCATCTCATCTCATGTATATTCCCTGACATTAACATCTCTATTTACCTTTCAAATCATCCCATTTGGCCCATCATTAAGTCTAACGAATGTGAGGACAAATGACACTGCAGGAAGCTCTCAACATCAATTGGGCACTCACCTCCCATGCTTAGGCTGAGCTGAATTGGTTGTAGACCGGATTTGCCCATAATGAGAGCCCAAGGGATTGAAAAGCCAGCAAAGGGCTTTCTCTTCCCACATGATGTAGGGCCCTAGTACCCCGGGGCTCACTAACATTTACAGGCTGTGTGACTTTGCCAAGTTACTTAACAAATGTGGCAGAGTCAGGTTGGCCATTCACTGAACCCATATCCTCTTCCTCCTGTGCCTATAGCTAGACTACATTTCCCAGCCACCCTTGCAGTTACAGACCCTAATAGGATATGAACAAAAGTGATACATGCCACCTCCATTACTACCTCCTATAAAAACCTCTCATGTGCACCCCTCCATGCCTTTCTCCTACTGCCAGTGTGATACATGTGAGGCTACAATCTTGCAACTCAGATGTTAGGGGTGGGAGAGCCATGAGATAGAATGAGGCTGAGTTCTTGATCCTCTGCAGGAGGAGAGCCATCTGCTGATGACCAAGCTTGTCTGGGACTTTATGTTAGGAACAAAATAGATATATTATTGTATTTGTTTGTTACAGTATGTAGCGTTACCTTAACTAGTAAAACTTCTCTAAGCCCCAGCTTCCTCAGCTATAAAATGGGGATAGTCACTGTACCTTCTTCAAAGGGTTTTTGTGAGGACCAAGTGAACTAATGCATATGTGCTCAACATATATGAAGGGTGAGGATGTTGACTGAATTAACCACTATGTGTCTCATATTTCTCATGTGTAAAAACAGGTACAGTAAAACCCACCACTCATGGTTCTGTAAGAGTTAGAAATCACACACACATACGTAGGCATGCACACATAATAAGGCATGGAACTTGACACCTATTTGTCGCTCATTAAGTAAATGCTTTTATTGTTAACTCTATAGAAATATAAACACTTACAATTTAGGAATCTTTCTACAATAAACTTTCAATGGTTATAGTTTGATATAGTGTAAACAAGTGTCCTGGATATGAATTTAGTGATGAAGTGACACTGAAGTAACTTTGATCCTCATGAACCCATGGGTACATCATGTAAAAAATCATTTTCTATTTAATTGGAAAGACAAAGCAGGGAGATCTCTTCCAGAAATCAGGACGATTGGTTTTTAAATCAGAGAAAATTAATTAAAATTTTAAATTAGAGAAACTTCTGAAGTGTGAAAACAGCTATCCTCATTAGGACATTCTGGAAAATGTAAAAGGTTCTCTATCCTCTGATCTGTAGGATTTATGTTGTCAGAGAACAAGCATTAAACAGATGGGGAGACGTATTTATGGTGTCCCCCTTTGCAATTTACAAAATGATGATGATAAAACCAATTAAGTTATGACTTTGATGCTTTTTATAAAGCTAGAGAGGCTGAAAAGGATGGAAAAAGTTGCTTCCCTCAACAAGGCTGGGAGGGGGGAGGAGTTCAATCATTTGGGGTCTGAATAGGTACGAGTAATGGAAAAAATGTGATGTCACAAATTTTCTATCAATAAAAACACACACATAAAACAAAAAAAGCCAAGTACTTTGGAGTCTCAACGAACAATTCTAGTGCTTACCTCATAACAATGTACAGATCCAACAAAAACTTTTCCAATATCCAGCAACTCAAAGTTGAAGTGAATCTTTGGTCCCATTCCTTCCCCTTTGATTCGGAGGGGCAAACGGATCTCTCGGCCTGTAAAAACAATTCAGACTTTATTACCCTCAGTGACGTTTTATTACCCCAGATTACCCACAACCTCTTATTAATGTAAGCAGTCAAGATTATTGCAACAACTCCCTACAATGGACTGAGGGAGTGTAATTCAACCAATGCTGAAGATTTAGCTTATCTTTAAGAAACAAGAATACTGGTTAGTTTCTTAACTTTAGGGGAAAGCTTATATTGCAATCTAGGCTGACATTTTAGCAGAAAAAAACAATTTAAAAAATTTAACCCAATCTTAACTGTATCCTTAAGTTTTTTATAAAGGAAAATAATTTCTCTAAATCAGAGAAGAATGACCATAAGATGAGTGCCGCCACGGGGCTCCAAGAGACCTTGTTCACACTGATCTTTCCTAGATTTAGGAAGAGCCGGGGCATTAAGGGATCTGAGTCTAGGAGTCTTACCTGACCCTCACTTTGCAGCTTCTTTCATACAGAGGAAATGGAATCCACTAAACAGTATCCTTTACTACACAGCCACAATGCACCCAGGGTCAATACAGAGCACAAGCCTTTAAAGTACTGACTGCTTTTGTTTCCCTTTTAAAATGGGGTATGTATCTGCATCTGATAATACGTGATTATTATAAAAATATTAAAGGGAAAGTAGTAATTTTATCATAATTCCACCACCCAAAGATAACTATTGTTAGCATTTTGGTGCCAATCCTTACACATTTAATCATATTTAAGAATTGTTAATGTAAATGAGAGCATATGCTATAAATTATTTTTAGCCTGCTTTTTTTCACTTAACAATACATCTGGAACATTTTTACGTATCATCACCTAAAGATGTAGTAAATATTTTTAACCAGTCCTTCTTATTGGATATTTAAGTGGCTTCCAAATTTTCATTACAACAAATTACAATGTAATTAATATCCTTTAATACATTTATGATCAATTTTCCTATGTTTTCTTTAAGCACTTTGAAGATACCATTCTATTATTTCTTGTCTTCCACCATTTCTGTTGAGAACTCAGTTTACAGTCTTATTGTTCATTTGAGATAATACGTCTTTTCCTCTGACTGCGTTAAGATTTTCCTTTTGTCTTTGTTTTTCAGCAGTTTTACTATAATGTTCCCAAGTGTGGTTTGCATTTACCCTTCTTGGGGTTTATTGCACTTTTTGAATCTGTGGATAAATGTATTTTACCCAATTTGGAAATTTTTTTTTGTCATTATCTCTTCAAATATTGCTTATGCTCAATTTTCCCATTTCTTTATATATATATGTATGTGTGTATATATATACACACACACGTATATATGAGCTTTTTACCACATTCCACTCAGTTCTTATGTTCTTTTCTGCATTTTGTCCCTATATGCTTTAGTGTAGCTATTTTCTTTGATTTATCTAATTTCCAGTTTACAAAATCTACCTCTAGGTATACCTAACAGGCTATTAAATTCATCTACTGAGTTCTTAATTTGTCATCATAACTTTTCCATGCTAGACTTCCTATTGGATTTTTTTGTAGTTTCCAGGTCTCTGCTCAATATTATCTTTAGTAAGAACATTAAAAAAAATCTGTGTCTAGAAATTCTATTACCTGGCTCTCTATGGGTTTGCTCCTATTGTTTATCTTGGTGCTCTATCAGACTGTGTTACCTCCTCATATACTTGGTTATTTCTGATTGAGTGCTGATCAGTGTATATCAGTGTATATAAAAAACTGATAACCAGATAACCTAATCTAACCATTGGCAGTAAGATTTTGTGACGGAATTAAGCCCTGCAGCAAATCATTGGAGTGACTATTTTCTCAATTCTCCCAAGAAGGGTGTGTAGCTAGTACTATCCTACGTATAGAAGAGAAGTTAATTCCTCATATATAAGACATACCTTAGAACATTAGGGATTAAATACTCTTGGAACCCCAGTGGAGAACTGTCTTAATCAAATCTATGCTTGAAAAATGATCCAAAGCTGAGCTCTAGTTCTTATAAGGACTTATTTCTAGTCCCCACTTTACTGGGTCCCACCCTCAAGCATGGGGCATTTCTAGGGCCCTTTCTCCTTGGGCATCCCATTAACTCCTATGTTTTCTTCCCTAACTCTGCTTAATTTTTCAGTCTCTGCAGTATCTCCCAAAAAGTCAGTGTCACTAAGGATAAAGAGGCCCCCCAAATCTGATTGTTTTGGTTTCTTTCTTCTCCTGGATCTTGGTCCCCAAATCCTTCACTGTCCTGGCAGCTCTCTTTTGCTTTCTAACAAGTTTGAAAAATATATTTTGACTCGTTCTTTTATTCTTTTAGTTGCTCTGAGTGTGTGTGTGTGTGTGTGTGTGTGTGTGTGTGCGAGAGAGAGAGAAAAAGAGAGAGAGAAAAAGGGAGTTAAATTACCCAGCCCACCACTATAGGAAGTAGAATGCCAGAACAAAAGGATACACACTTGACAGTTTGACAGCTATGGCCATATTGTCTTCTAGAATGGTTGTACTAATTTACACAAAAACATCAACAGTTTTAATGGTTTCTGTCTTTCCATGTTCTCCCTCAAAAATCAACACTCGAAAATATTTGATAATTTAATAGGTTTTCCTTAAATTTGCACCACTGAAATTTCAAGTTATTTAGGGAAAAATTATGTATTTGCTCTGTGTGTAACATTTTGAACATTCAAAATTATTTTGATGCTCTGTTAGATGCAATTTTCAGTATTAGAGCAAATACACTTTGAACAACCAAGTGGTATTATTGGTTGTTATTAATAATATTAATTTATTATCATCATAATAATGCCTTGTGACATTTTATGTTCCACTGTCTTCTATTGCTATTTAGCGTCTGTATCTTTAATGCCTCCTCTCCAGGACTGTCCTTTTAAAGACAAGAATACTTGTCTCTGGGTCCCCTCTAGTGCTTGGCAACACAATGGTCATTAGGCAAGTATTGCTTTGATTACAAGAAACAAGAGCAATCTTAGCAATATTTGGAACAGCTCATTTATTCAAAGGGTTCTCCCAATCCATGTGATCCCTGGAAAAGAAGTTCCTCTAAAGTTCCTCTAAAGATCAGTGTTGGTTTGACAACACTCTAGAGCATCACTAAAATTCTCAGAGAGCCCAAACCTTATCACCCTACTCCATTATTTTAGAGTTTTAATCTTCAAACCTGTTTTGAAGGCAATGATTTGTACTCCTTGGTCAAGAGAAAAGTATTTTGACAGAGATCCAACTTTCAGAATGGCAAAGGAAGAGAACTGCAAATACATTGTGGAATAAACTGCAAGACTATTTATAACTGTCAGGCTTAAAGCTTTCCCAATCTGTTATCTTGACTGCCTTCCTTAATAAAAAAGAAAAAAGGAGATGTGTTGTACAAAAGCAGTGAGCCAATGTTTCTTTGGGAATTATTAATTACTTCAAGGGAGACTTTCTTATTTGTAGCTAGCCATTTCCCTAACCCAGGACAGAATAGGAGTAAAGTAATACCCAGGCTTGCATTTGTAAGAGTTAGTCTAAATTTTAGTGTTACATTACAAGTGCTATGTTTCCACAAGATTTTTGAAGCAGGGATTTTGGCAAAAGGCAGCAAGATGGACAAGCTTGAAAGAACTATTAAGCTCTAAGGTCAGATTCCTTATTAGAAGAGCAAAATATTAAAATGTTCTTAAAATAGGGAAGCTTCTCATCTATGATTACAGTGTCCTGGTTTCACACATGAGAAGCAGGGAGATGTACTATAGAACCCCTTTCACAGCCCTAAAATCTGTGAATGCAATAGATTATATTGCATTAAATACCAGAAAATGTAACCATGGGCTTTCAAAAACTTGCCATCTAAGATATATATATTAGATGTTCAATATGATACTTGAGCTCCATTCCTGTGCAGTAAGACAAGAAAAAGGGAGGGGGGGGGAGAATGTATAAATAGGAAGAACAAATGGTCATAATTCACAGATTTTATGACTACCAACCTGAAAAATCCTAAAGAACCTATAAATACTTGTTTAAATTAAAAAGATGGTTACCAAATCAAATACAAAAGTCAACTGCATTTCTACACACAGCAAGAGTCAAAAAATTAATTTTCAAGATATTAATTCTACAATAGCAACAAAAATATAAAGTACCTAGAAATAAATCTAACAAAATATACTTAAGACTTTCAAGGAAGAAATTGAAAAACTTTACTGAAAGATATTAAGAAAGATCTAAATAAATGGAGAACTAGGTTATGTTCTTGAAATGGGAGACTCAATATTATAAAATTGTCAATTTTCCTCCAACGGATCTATATAATTTTAATGCTCTACTAAACAAAATGCCAGCAGGTAAAATTTGGAGGAATTTGATGGTTCATTATACAATTTAAGTGTAAAATCAAAGGGCCAGTAACAACCAAGACGTTACTAAAGAAAATAAATTGAGGGGACTTGCCCTTTCATATATTAAAGTCAGTTGTAAATCTACTGTAATTAAGATAGTGTGGTATTGGGGCAGAAAGTGAAAAATGACTAAGGAAACAGAATACAGAACTCAGAATAAATGCACACATATGCAAATTTGACTTATGACAGAGCAGGTGTGAAAATCAGTACGGAAAGGTGGACCACACAGTATAAAGAGCTAAAACAACTGGGCACCCACATAGGATCTGTGGTAGGCTGAATAATGGCCCCCAAAGATATCCACGTCCTAATTCCTGTAACCTATAAGTATTATTTCATATGGCAAAAAAGGTGAATATTATATGACAAAAGATGTGATTAAGTTAAGAATTTTTAGTTGGGGATATTATGCTGGATTATCTTGATTACCGTAGCTTAGAAGTTGTCTTGAAATCAGGTCATAGTAGTCTTCCAATTTTATTCTTCTATTCCAAAGTTGTTTGGGTTATTCTAAATTCTTTGCATTTCCATATGAATTTTAGAATGAGCTTGTCAATTTCTACCAAGAAAAAGCTGTTTGGATTTTTATTTGAATTGCATTGAATCTATAGATGAATTTTGGGGGAAAATGACATCTTAATATTTAATTTACCCACCTATTAACAAGGTACAGTTCTCCATTTATTTAGGTTTTTAATTTCTCTCAGCAGTGTTTTATAGTTTTCAGTGTACAGGTCTTCCACATCTTTTGTCAAATTAATCTCTAAGTAGTTCATATTTCTTAATGCTATTGTATTATAAGTAATATTGCTTTTTAAAAATTCAATTTCCATTGTTCATTGTCTAGAAACACAATTGATTTCTCTCTATATAAATCTTGTATCCTGCAACCTTGTTACACACTTAATTTTCAGTCCTTGTTAAAATATTCTTTTGCACTATCTCCACAGATTTTAATTCAAAAAACATAGATGAAACCCAAGAACCTACATTTTTAATGAGCAGCCAGAGTGACTCGATGCAGATTCTCTAAGGATATTACCTCAAGAAACATATGAACACTGTTAACTACATTAACTTCTGACAACAGGGCAGGGTAAGCTGACTCAGCACATCCTTCCGCTTCAAATACAAAAAAAATCATTAAAATTATGACAAACATATAGTTTTAATACTTATCCAAGCCCAAAAGAAAGAAAGGAAAACACCAGGTGCTAGAAATAAAAAGGGAACTCAGAGATTTTTAAAGTACATACAGCCTTATGGTCTAATGGCTTCAGTTTAAACACCCTCACAGAAATAGGGCATATGGCTTTGTTCCTATCTGGGAATGAGGAACTGAACTTAGATTCCTGCATAAATCTAGGACCTTGGAAAGGATGCCTCTTTCCAAAAAGGAAACTAGAAAAATTCTACCTATTGGTCTAAGGGAACAGTGATGAAGCTTGTCCTCTACCTTGCAATCTGAATAGGGGAAAAAGGCCCCTATGAGAAATCAAAGTCCCATGTATAGGAATGGGATCCAAATTTATATTATATTATAGGTGAAAGAATCAGAAGCTGTGAAAATAAAAGTTGTAAAGTCCTGAAGAAATAAAAAATTGTTCTGAAGGAACACCTCCGTGATCCAGTACCCATACTGTCTTAGTCTGTTTGGGTTGCTGTAATAAAATACCACAGACTGGGTGGCTTAAACAACAAACATTTATTTCTCACAGTTCTGGAGGCCAGGAAGTCCAAGATCAAGGTGCTGGCAGATTCAGTGTCTGGTGAGAGCCCTCTTCCTGCTTCACAGATGCTGTCTTCTCACTCACATGTAAGAACGGGCAATGGAGCTTTCCGGTGTCTCTTTTATAAAGGGCACTAACCACATTCATGAAGGCTCTGCCCTCTACCTAATCACCTCCAAAGTTCCCACCTCCAAACACCATCACATTGAGTATTATGTTTCAAAATATGAATTTTGGGGCAAGGGGGCAGGGACACAAACATTCATTCCATAGCACATGCTAAAGATGAGCTAACAACACAAACATTTCAAGCCATCTAAAGAATCAATTCAATATGAGGAAAATCAGTGGTTACCAAAAACATGCAAATTAGTACCCCAAGAGTTTGAGATAATAGAAAAGTCTTAAATAAACTCTAACATAGCATTCTCAAAATCTTTAAAGAGGTAAATGAAGAAAGAGAAACCATTTGAAGGAGACAAAAATGAAAGTATTAAAACCAAATAGAACTTCTAAAACTGAAAAATCAAGTTGATGAAATAAAAACTGAATAGATAAATACACCAGAGTAGAAATAGCTGAAGAAAGAATTAGTCAACTAGAAGAAAGATCTTGGAAAAAAACCCCCAGAATGTATCATACAGAGACGAAGAGATCAAAAATATAAAGGAGAAGTTAAAAGACTCTGCAATTCCATGGGAAAGACATATATCTAAAAGAATTTACAGAAGGAGAAAATTGAGGTTATGAGATGAAAACAACACTGAAGAGATAATTGCTGAGAATTTTCCAGAATTGATGAAAGGTTCTTAAATTAAAGAAGCATATCAAGTACCAAGTAGGATAAAGGCAAATCCATCTCAGTGAAACTGTAGAACACCAAAGCATAAAGTAATTCTTAATATTAATCTGATAGAAAAACAGATAACCTAAAGAAATTAAAATTAGACTGCAGTAGATTTCTCATCTCAACAATTCAGTCCATTGTTCACGCTATGAGGAAGCAAGCAGCCACATGGAGAGGCCACTGATAGGTTCCAGCAAACAGAACCTGGTGAGGTCCCTGCCAACAGCCAGGATCAAGTGCCAGATATATATATAGGTGGATGAGCTAAAAAATGAAATCAGCTTCTACCTTCAAGCGTGTCCAGCTGTCTTCATGTGGAGCAAAGAGAGCTGTCCTTGCTGAATCCTGAATCACAGATCTGTGTGCAAAATAAGTGATTGCTAGTTGTTTGAAGCCACTAAATTTAGGATGGTTTGTTATGCATCAAAAGATAAATAGAAAAAAGTGACTTAAACAAATTAGGGTTTTTATTTTGCTCACATAGGACACTGGGAAATAAGGATTTGGGGGAGGGTAGGATTTAGGGGATTAGGACATGCTGCTGCTGCTGCTGCTGATGGTATGGTTGAAAAGAAAAATAAATATTGATTTGATGGCTACTTTCTCTTCATGTTCATAAACCATACATACAACTGTATTTACTATAGATTTTAATGTTTTAATATATGGTGGAGCTAGTCCTCCCACATTATTCTTGTTGAATTTTCTAGGCAACCCTACTTCATTTATTTCTTCCATAAGAATTTTAGAATCAACCCAATTAAAAAAAACAACCTTACTGATATTACCATTGGGATCACATTGCATTTACAGGGAGAATTGACCTATTTATAATGTTGATTTTCCTGACCAAAAACATGGGCGTTTCTACTTGTTCAAGTTTTCCTAAATTTGGGTATGTATAAAAGACACTGGTATATTATTCCCTATATTTTTCTTTATGTTTGAAATATTAGATAACTGAAAATGTAATTTAAAGTAAATGTAATCTAAAGTAGTTGATCAAGAAAATAATTTCTCATTCATAGGACTAAGATACTTTATATTATTATCAGGTTGCAATCTGATGAGTTTTGAGAAAGACAGATTAGAAATATGTAGAGTATTACTCACTTATTACTCTGAAAATCCAAAAATGTTTTTAATGATTGGGGTGATTTAGCTTTTCCTTTCCTAAATCTCCATTCTTTAGTTTAATTAGGATTAAACTCAAAAGCCTCAAATTGTGCTAAAAACTCAGATGTTTCTCTTATGGTGCACAGAATGAAAATGGACAATAAGGTTCATCTTAATTGGGTCTTTAAAGGAAGCGGGTATGTCTGGAGTCATTTCCAACATGCTACTTTTCTGCATTTGACTCTGAAGCACCCATTAACGAGGTTATCTGGCAATATATTTCACAATTAAAATCAGAAAGTGTTACTTCCTTTGAAGTTCCCATGTGGTGATCCAAACCAAATATGTGTAGTTTCCCTTTGAGTTTTTTTTTTTAAGGCAATCTTCATGATTAAATTGGGTATTTACACATTCCATTGGAAAGTCAAGATACATGAAAGATCAGTTTTGAGACCTAGATCAAACTATCAGCAAGTCTTTATAAATATCTAACATACAGGTTTAACTACTTCTAAGAAAATATGAAAATTTTAAATGAAGAAAAAAAATTCAGTTTCAGATTAACTGAAAAGATTTTAATGATGTTGTATTTGCCATATTCATGTCTGAGCAGATCACTCCCCTGCTTAGAGCCCTTCAGTGATTCCTTACTCACTCTGGATGAAGTCCGAGGTTCTTAGTCGGGCAGTCAACGGCAGCCCTCCAAGAACTGGTTCCCACCTACTACACCAGCCTCCAGCTTCATTTCCACCTGTCCCCTCCCAAGTTTCTCTGTCTCTCTCTGTTTCACACCCCAGGAACTTGCAGTTCTATGTCATTTCATGCTCATGGTATATTTTTACATAGTGTTTCTCTATGTGTTTTCACAAGCGTTTCCCTGTTTCTTGTGCCCAGCCCCTCCTTTTTTTCACTTGACTAACATATATTTCAAGACTGAGCTGTGTGTCCTGTATTCTTTTCAACTATTATCATTCATTCACTGTATGGCATTACATAACTGTTGATTTATGTGTCAGTTTCCCCCCACTCAATTCCATGCCTTTCTGAGGGCAGGAACTGTGTTTCTGTGCATCTCTGTACTAACGGTGCCTAGATATAAAAGCTTTCAAAAGAAGAAAAGGTTGCAGTTGGAGATGTGGGTTAAATTTCATGCATCCCGAGCGGCCTCCCCAAAACCAATGACACTGGCCTTCCCTGCTACTTCCTGTCTCTGAACATACATTCACACAATGGAACACTATACAACAATGAAAATGAAATGCAACTAGAGCTACAAGCAACAACGTGGATGACACATGCATATTGATTCCAATTATGTACATTCCAAAGGCAGGCAGTACTAAATTGTAATGTTTAGTTATACACACATGGGAGTATAAACTATAAATGAAAGTAAGGAAATAATAATCATGAAGGACAGAATGGTGATTATCTCAGGGAGAGGTTGCGGTGAAGGGAGTGTGATTGGGAAGGAATACACAGGGGGGCTTATTGAGGCTGGAAATATTCTATTATTGATCTTGGTGGCAATTACATAATGTCTGCCTATAATTATTTGTTATACTGTACATGTGTGTGTATTAGTTCCCTATTGCTGCTGGAACAAATTACCACAAACGTAGTGGCTTAACATACAAACTTACTATCTTAAAAGTTCTAGAGGTCCAAATCCAAAATGGGTCTCACTGGGCTAAAATCAAGGTGTTGGTAGGGCTGCGTTCCTTTCTGGATGGACTAGGAGAAAATCCATTTTCTTGCCTTTTCCTTTCCTAGAGGCTGCTTGAATTCTTTGGCCGTCTATCTTCAAAGCCAGAAATGGCTGGTAGAGTCTTTCTCATAGGGCATCATTCTGACACTGAGACTGATCCTTCTGCCTCCCTCTTGAACATTTAAGGACTCTTGTGCTTATTATTGAGCCACCCAGGACATTTTCCCTATCTTAAGGTAAGCTCATTAGTAATCTAAATTCCATTTTCTGCCCTAATTCCCCTTTGCTATGCAATGTAACATATCCACAGTAACATATCCACAGATGCTGGGTACATGGACATCTTGGGGAGGCCATTACTCTGCCTACCACAGCACACGTTATGTACATTTCTGAATCTGTGTTCTATTTCTCAGTGACAAAAGGTGAGAAGTCAAATTGTGGTATGTAAATACAAAGAATTCCTATACAACCATGAAAAAGAATGGCCCCTTTTTATTTAGCGTTATGGAATAATTTCTAAGAAATATTTAAAAAGCAGTGTTAGGGGCTTCCCTGGTGGCGCAGTGGTTGAGAATCCACCTGCCAATGCAGGGGACACGGGTTCGAGCCCTGGTCTGGGAAGATCCCACATGCCACGGAGCAACTAGGCCCATGAGCCACAACTACTGAGCCTATGCATCTGGAGCCTGTGCCCCGCAACAAGAGAGGCTGTGACAGTGAAAGGCCCGCGCACCGCGATGAAGAGTGGCCCCCGCTTGCCACAACTAGAGAAAGCCCTCGCACAGAAACGAAGACCCAACACAGCCAAAAATAAATAAATAAATAAATAAAATTTAAAAAAAAAAAGCAGTGTTAGAACTACTGTGTAAAGTATGCTGTCATTTATGTAAAAAGGTATGAGGAAAAGCATATCTATATGTATTTGCTTTTATATGCTCAAAGCATATAGGAAAACAAAAGCAAAGCAAAACAAAACGAGGGAAGGAGGTTTTCTATTTGCCTAAGAAGTATTTCTTAGTGTCCTAAAACCAGGAGGTTTTACCAACCTTTGAAGATAATAGTAAGGAATCAGCACCAGCCCTTGAAAAGACATAGAATTGCACAGAATTTACAGGGAAGACAATATGGAATTACTATGTAAACAAAACCCTTCCCTGGCAATCGTATCTTTTAATAAACCACTAACAAAATAAAGAAGAATGTCATGGAGATGGAAAATTACACCGTTCAGTTTACCCAGGATGTGAATTCTGTGGCAGAATTCAGAATTGCAAAGGAAACAATAGATAAATGCCATTAGTTATGTAATGTTTGGGAACCTCCTGGAGAGCAGCCAGCACCCTGGAATACGGCCAAATACAACATCCCAGGGAAGCCATTGTTGGGAGGGAGGTCCCAGCACCTGTGATGTGAGGGCCACTGGACCATTTCCAGCCTATGTCTGAACACTGATATACCAACATTTCCTCCAGATCCATTAAGAAGTCCGGGGTAGGGGCTTCCCTGGTGGTGCAGTGGTTAAGAATCCACCTGCCAGTGCAGGGGACACAGGTTTGAGCCCTGGTCCAGGAAAATCCCACATGCCATGGAGCAACTAAGGCCATGCGCCACAACTACTGAGCCTGCGCTCTACAGCCTGCGAGCCACAACTACTGAGCCCATGTACCACAATTACTGAAGCCCGCACACCTGGAGCCCGTGCTCCGCAACAAGAGAAGCCACCGCAACGAGAAGCCTGCGCACAGCAACGAAGAGTAGCCCCCGCTCACCTCAACTAGAGAAAGCCCGCACGCAGCAACGAAGACCCAACACAGCCAAAAATAAATATAAATAAAATAAATAAATTTATTAAAAAAAAGAAGTCCGGGGTAGATGATGCTGGTCTGAAGTGTGAAAACAGACCTGTCAATCCAGAAACTCCTAGTCCATTCTTCGTTCATTCTAGGGCCATCTTGAGAATCTAGCATCCATGGGCAAGGGAGAGAGCAGATCAAACTAGGATTCATTCACTTATTCATTCATTTTTTTCATTTATTTGCTCATTCATTTAATCAGTATTTATTGAATGGCTTTATCTTCCTAGTGCTAACAGCTTAAGACATAGAGTATGATTTCAACATATAAATTTTTAAAACAGGTAAAACTACACTATTTTGCCTAGGGATAAATACGTAGGTGGTAAAATTATATATGAAAACAAGAAAATGACTATCATAAAAGTCAAGGTGATGGTTACATCCCAGGAAGGTGCAGGAAATATCATCAGGAAGGGATACACACCTGGGGTGGGTGGAGGGTGGCAGA
This sequence comes from Balaenoptera ricei, assembly GCF_028023285.1. Taxonomy (NCBI): domain Eukaryota; kingdom Metazoa; phylum Chordata; class Mammalia; order Artiodactyla; family Balaenopteridae; genus Balaenoptera; species Balaenoptera ricei. The sequence goes on along the minus strand of NC_082657.1, from coordinate 49,952,194 downwards.
GTCTTGGGTTAAGCAGCCCCCTGTAGACTGCCTGACCCCTTTACACAAAGAGAAAAGTAACTGCATAGACATGGACTGAAAACAGTCCATAGATATGGACTGAAAACAAGATATTGCAGAATAGTGGAATTTTTGCACTTGGGGATACTAATGACTGTGTACTCTTATTACTCTCCCCCCAAGTTTAAAATCACCATGGTCATATTCTTGGGAGACCTACACATTAAACAGCAGAAGTAAGTAGCACTAGCTACCCTGAAAATTAAACCCATTTTCTTATTCTTATATACAAACAGATAACCACAGACCAGAAGACATTGGAAGTAACCCTATGAATGCATACCTGCTACCCTGGATTTTTCTGACTAATAAATGTCAGTATTTCTCTGAGCATCCTTATTTAATAGCTTTAAATGGCATTTAATATTATTTATTATTCATGTCTGAGGATTAAAGTCTTGTTGTTTGACAACAGATAATCAATCCTGTAGGTCTAACTTTGGAATGTTAAGATTTCCGGAAGAATAAAATGAGAAGAAAAAAAAAAAGGAGGAAAGTATGTAAAAAAAAATTTCCCAGAGCTGGAAGTGACACATGAGTAACCAGACTCAAATGGCCCATAGAAAGCTGAAGAAAACGAACTAGAAAAACTCACTCTTGGACACAGCTTCATGACATTTCAGACCCCAAGTACAAAAAAAGGAAAAAAACAAAAACAAAAACCCTAGAAAATATGAGAGAGAAATACCAGGCCACCTATAAAGGAAGGAGAATTGGGTGGCCTTCAAACTTCTGGATTTTTACAATAAAGTTGGCACTATGGCTTCGAAGTTCTGAGGAGAAATTATTTTGAACCTAGAATTCTACAGTCAGCTAAACTCTCAAGTTGGTATGGAGGCAGAATAAGACATTTTCTTGCATGCAAGGATCAAAGTTTCCCACCTAGATACCCTTTTTCTGAGGAAGTTACTTGAGCAAAGTGAGAGTCAAAAGATATAATGGAACACATATGGAAATTAAAGAAAAATTTCTGGATAAAAACTGTGCAGGAGGTAACCGATCTAAATTAGAATAAAAAGCTGGTGGGCTCAGAGGAAATGTCTTCAAGGAGAAGAAGGGCATGAATTCTGAAATTAGATAGGAATAAAGAAATGAGGAATTAGAAACCATAGGGGGGAAAATACCAAAAGTTGTACAAAAGAGTCAAGTCAATTATGAAGTAAGCTAAGACAAGGTATAGTTATGAAAAAGTGGTGGACAGTAAAGAAAGAGAATCTACAAGATACAGACCTTAAGGACATTCTTTGAGTGACTAAGGGTCAGAACACTCAACCAACAGAATATAAAATGTAATCTCAGAATACAGTTTGACCCTTCAGTGTATAAAATTTATGTAGTCAAAATAGAAGACTTGAATGTGGTTATCAACCATGACAACACAAAGCAGAATAACTCACAGAAGAGGGAGAAATAGGGTTGAACTGCAGTGGGCAGGTTAGGGTTTCCAATATCTTTATACATCCAGAGATACTGTAGAGCTGATGGACCCAAAAATATAGTTTTAAGTATATAAATGAAAGTTATTTAAGGTTATAAATAAAACTCATAAAATAAAATAAATATAATAAAAATAACTGGGTTGCCAGCGGCTAAGGTGGGGGATAGAATTGCCTGTAAAGGGGCATGAGGAAATTTTATGGGGTGATGGAGATATTCTATACTTGCTTTTGGTGGTGGTTACATCACTGTTTAGGTCTGCCAACGTTCACAGAACTGTACACCAAAAAAGGGTAAATTTCACTGCATGCAAATTATAAACCAATAAGCCCAGGAAGGGGTAGAGGAGACAGAGGTGAACTAAATCTTCATCTTTCATATTGAGGACTCAAAAGTAGTATATAAAATTGATAAATCAACAAATAGTCATATAAGCATAGAATCAGCAAGGGAAATTACCACCACAAGAAACACCTAAAAGTACTTCTTGGAAGCAGTACTAGAGAAATAGACTGTTATTTAGCTTCATAATATTACTATATGCATGTTTTACTTATTTATTGGCATCAGCTTTTTAAAAAATTCTGAAACATTTTTAAAATACAGAAACGTCTCCAGAGTAGTGCAAAGAACTTCTATACATCCTTTGCCCAATAATCCCCTTTGTAGCAAAGGATCCAATCCATGCTCACATGTTGCACCCAGATGTCATGTCTCCCAGGTCTCCTTCAATCTGGAGCAGTTCTTCAGTCTTTTCTTCTTAAATTTTTTGATATTTTTTGAAGATTACAAGCCGGTCATCTCATTTTGTCCTTCAGTTTGGGCTAGTCTGATGCTTCCTTGTTATTAGACCCAAGTTAGGTATTTTGGTCCTAATATCATTGAAGACATACTGTGTTTTCTTTGCATCCTAGCGGGTGATACACGACATTGATTTGCTCTATTTGCTGGTATTAACTAAGATGACATCTACCAGGTCTCTTTAGTGTAAAGTTAATTTTCTCCTCTTTATGATTAATAAGTATTTTGAGGGAGGATATTTTGAGACTATGTTAAAGCCTGTTCCACACCTCGCTTTCACCTATTAGTTTTTAAGCCATTGGTGATTTTCACCAGGATTGGTTATTACTATGATTGCCAAATGGCAAATTTTATTGAGTAGATTCATAGATTCCTGTTTATTCAATTGGTTATAATCTATTAGTGACATTATTTATTTTGATTCTCGGCTTGTTCCAAATTTGGTCAGGGAGAGTCTCTGCCTCAGTTCTAGAATCAATCAATTCTTCAAGGTTCCTTTTGAGTGGAGGGTGGGATTTAGAAACCGAGCTTTGGGTGCTAGCTGTGCTCATTGCTATTAGGGTCTCAAAGCTTCCATGACATCTCAGTGAACATAGCTAGGAATTAAGCATATGTATGTACATACACATATACATATATTTACATTTATATTTATTTCTATACCCATGCATATCAGCAACCCTGAGTTCATAGTGATAACTCCAATTCCATTCCAATACCAAAGGGCTCATCTTAGGTTTCCTCCTTCCCACATTTGTATCTACTCCTTCCGAGAGTGAAAAATACTGGCTCTTGTTATCCTCAATATATTTACTTTTTTGCTTAACTCCTCTATATGTATCCAACCTCCTGAAGCCATCAGGTTGCCACCCTCCTAGTACACCCTCCTTGTGGCTCTGGCCACTGCCAGGCTGCCTTCCCATCTCACTTGGCATGCATTACTATGATAAAAACTTAAAAAGGAAAAAATTAAGTAGCCAAATACTATAAAAAGAACAAAACATTGTGATATAACACTGTGAGAATTTGTGTCAAGTAATATTCTTACTGCTCTAAAAATCAAAGGGTAACCCAGACCCATGGTTTCCCATCCCCACCCATCACACCACAATTGTAATGTACTTCAAAGTTTGATCTGTACTAGAAAGAAGTGTGACATGCCTAGCTTGACTCCATCATTCCCCTACTGATATCATACACTGCACATAGCCAGAACATTCTCTCTCTCTCTCTCTCTCTCTCTCTCTCTCTCTCTCACACACACACACACACACACACACACACGCTTTATCACTTTATGCTCTAGGCACTCGGTAACCTGAGTCTACCACACGGAAGAAGTCTTTACCTGAAATGTCACAGTAAACAGTCTGCTGGTAGAGTTTGGCTTCCCGAGGGTTAAAGTACACAGTGATTTCAGCTGATGAATTGGGCCAGACATCACCTTCCTAAAAACATGAAAGAATCATTAAAAAACAATATGATGAAGGGAAGGCACTGCTTTTAAATGCTGTTGTTGTAGCTCCAGGAAATTTGAAGGAAATATTTTGACAACAAATAAAAGAAAGCACAATTTTACCCAACAGATAGGAAATTTCTACTACTTGTTAAGAGGTGGTACAAGTTGGAAACAAGGGTCAAAGATCATTTCAGTGAGTTCATGAATATATAATTAGTTACTAAAGGAAACTAGGGTGTTTAGGGCATTTTTAAAATTTGTGGATTCAATTAACATTCATTGTATGCCACTGTGTGTCCAGCATTGGGCTTCAGAGATGAAGAAAGGTATGGTCTAAGATTGCATGGAGCTCACACCTCAGAGGGATGATAAAAATGTACACAAATATCTCGAAATATATGTGATAAATGCTGCGCCTTATCTATACAAGGTCCAGAAAGGCCAGAGGGAAAGAAGTATCTAACTCACTTGATGGAGAAACCATTCCTAACTTTTGAGTGACAGCATAAGGAAATACTCTTATTCTGTGTAAACGGCAGTGGCCCGAGGCAGAACAATGGCCAGATCAAACTCTGGTTCTGATCCAGTGTGATATTATTTCTCGTTTTAACTCAAACTACTCAAAAGTCACAATAAGAAAACCAAGTTTTGAAATTGTAATGCAACCTACCACATACCAGAATCCCCTTGAGATATCCTTTGAAAAATATTTTTGTACTAACAATGTAACTTCTCAGGGCTGTAAAAGGATATGCTATAGCACCTGCCTCAAAAGGTTTCCTAAGGTCTGACGAGGGATCACGCAGGTCAAATGCTTTCTGACCCACATTCAGTACACAGTAAGAGCTCAGCAAATAACTGTTTGCTATGACTGATGTTATTCTTATGTCATTTGGAAAGACTAAGATGAAAGTATCAGAAAAATTAGGGGGAAAATGTGTTTTTTTTCTATGGTTTTTGTAAATAAGGCCAAGAACATCAGTGATAAGCACATCCAAAAATGTATAAATGGTCCTACCAACTAAATAGAAAACTAAGGAAAGGCAACTTGATAAATAATTAGGATCCAGTTTCAGACAGTCCCACATGCACGTTCTATTTCCAGTTTCGCTGGAACTGAACATATAGTGCTGGAGTAAAGAATCAAGCAGAGAGCAAAGTGGTTTAAAATGCAGACGTCAAACAAGATGGGGAAAACAGAAAACTAGAGCCAATTTGGGTTTGCTTACGAAGGTAACAGCCTGGCGAGTGTGCTTCTCAGGCAATGTCGCCCTGCTTCAGAAGCATGAAGGGCATGAAGGGCACAGAGCCTCCAAGAAGCAGCAGTGAGGGGGACTTCCCTTGTGGTCCAGTGGTTAAGACTCTGCACTCCCAATGCAGGGGGCCTGGGTTCAATCCCTGGTCAGGAAACTAGATCCCACATGCTGCAACAAAGATCCCGCACATGGCAACAAAGATCCTGTGTGCCGCAACTAAGACCTGACGCAGCCAAATAAATAAATAAATATTAAAAAAAAAAAAAAAAAGAAGTAGCAGTGAGGGCTGTGGGTGTCATGTGGGTCCCAGGAGCTCTCACTTCCACATCAGCCCACTAGAATGAAGGCTCCATGAGGGTGGGTGCTGTTCTATCTCCAGCACCTAAACCAGAAGTGGCTCTTAGTAAGTGTTCAACGTATTTATTGAATCATTCGCATCACTCAGTTTGCACACTGTGTAGTTATTGGCAAATGCCTATTCATCTTTGCAGTCTACTTCTGCCATTTTCTCCTCAACTGGGACCACAAAAGTCATACAATTTTAGAGCTGACATGGACTTTTGAGATCATGCAGGGCATAGGGAAGTCCTAAGCACTTTTGCTTATTTGAGCATTTCACCGTGGCGCTTTTCCAAACCTTGAAACGGGTATCTGTTTTATTCTGATAAACAGCGACTACCTGGCCCATTTTGATTTTTGGGGTTTTTAGTGATATGGAGTGCTAGGAACACTCATGGCCAGAATGAGCAGAGAGGCCAGGCAGAAAAAGTGGCTCATCCATTCACTGGTGTATCAGTGGGTAGTCCATCTGAGAATGTCTAAAGACCTGGCCTTACTCCTAACCCATGAGACAAATGTATTCCCCTGCTGGGTTTAGGCTCTGCTTTGTTTAGAAGTGTAGAATGGACACAGCTAACCTGTTCCTATCCAAACTGACCACTGGGGCCATCTTGGATCCCTAGAAAACCTCTGCTAGAAAAGTCTCACCAGAGTGGTAAGAAACGCCCCAAAAAGGATATGCTGGGAATCAGATAAGCTCGGTACATGTGTGCAAATTCAAGGGCCTTACGGTTTGAGCTGGGCCAGACCACTTTCAAACACAAGAAAATCCAGGGTCCATGTGCATACAAGAAGGCAACAAACTTAAGTTCTATCCCAGAAGCACTCTTGCACATCCCATCATCAAAGAAGTCTGATTATCAGACTGGTGGGTTGGAAAATGGTGGGACAGACATGCTACAGAGAAGCAACCAGAACCTCCAAGAGGAGGGAGCAGTGACATTTGGATGTGATCCAGGAGCGGACTGTCTGATATGGAGCCCCCTGGAGGCTGAGAAGCCCTTCCGCTTGGTGAGGCAAGACCAGCACAAAGGAATCTGAGTCCCTGGGGTTCTTCAGACTGGGAGAATGGGACTGTGGGTGCCGTGCTTTCTTATCCTGGGCTGCAGCGGTTTTGTTGTACCTAAGACGTCTGCTAGTAATTTACGGCTTTTACTGAGCCCCCGGAGATAATTCAAGGACAAATCCTATGCTAAAACCTCTCCTGGGCTTCTATCAAGTAATGTGCATTAAGAGGGCTGAGTGTATCTATAAAAACAGAAGTGTGGTCATTCAGTTTCCTCCCACAGAGGGATGTTTTCAATATTAGGTCATTTGAAGGAGTTAGGAACATGCAGAAGGACACTTTTATTTTTCAGTTGGGATTAAAATAAAAGTTAAAGAACTTCAATTTCTTTACAGCAAAAGCATTTTCTACCAAATCAGAGAGAGCAAACTCCAGTAACAGGCAATCAGCCTAACATGACCCCACTGCTACTTATATATCTTTGATACATTTCATATTACTTTTCCCACACTTCTGAAGTTAACTTCCATGTCATTTATGTCTCTGAAAAGAATTTTTCTTTCTTTATTGCTCAGTTCTAAAGTTTCTTTCTGAAAGCCAAAACATTCAGAATGTTCCCTACTGGCTCTGACATCAATATCCTTTCCTCCCAGTCCTGTGAAACCAGCCTCATCGTACAGAACCCCCTGCTGTTCTGCTTTCCTTCCATATATGACTCCTTTCCCATCACTGCCCATTTTCCTGCTCCAAATGAGAGATGAGTATGGAGAATATAATCTGTAAATGACCATTATCTTGTTTGTTGAAAATAATTGTCCAACTGGCCTTCAGTTTTACTGTAATTATCTTCCTTCTTGGTCTTAATGTTTTGTTTTTCCCTCAGACCCATGACTGCCTTTCACTTATTAATCAAGTGACCTGCTAGAAGGAATCAACTTTGAATTTTCAGGTCTAAAGTTAATTCCCATGTTTGCAGTTTTTGCCCCAATATTAAATATTTCTGGAAATGGAATTTCTGGAACAAGAACAACCAAGTGACTCGACAGGGACAGTTCTGAGACCTTCTGAAAGCTGTCTATAAACATGTCACCACTGGTTCATGATAGGTCATTAATACGATCATGAGAAAGGTGTCTTATTAAAATGATCTCCTTAAAAATTATATGTGTATAATATATTATATTATATTATATTATTTTTATATATATATATATATATATATAAAATATATATATATAATAGGTATAGGGTCTTAATTTATTTAATGAGCCATAAGGAACCTTGCTGTTTCTAAGACTTCCCTAGGCCTCCTTCCACCTCCACTGGTTCTGTAATCTGAGCACAAAGATCTGAGAGGATGAACAATAATAAAGGGAGGGTGAAGAATGGGAAAACCACACCGACAAAAGAGCCGTGACTTGTGAAGGACAGTTTGCTCTCAGCAGATCCCTGTCCTCCTTTCTCCTTTCCGGTGCCCTTTTCCAAGGAGTCAGCGCCCACATGTTTGCAATGTGACTCACGACTAATGATACAAGAAGTGGAAGGGGGTTGCAGTAAAAAGCTAGATCTTTCCTCTTTGGTAGCCATCTGGGCTCCCACCCAACCTGGTTCTGCTGAGCTCACATGCTATGCCGATCTGGGAAAAATAAACTAAATTTGAGCTGTGCTTTCAAAGTCTGAATTGCTGAACCACATGTTTTCCACAGGCTTAGGTGACGACAAAGCATGGTTTACTGTTACTTACATGGTGATAAAGAAATTATCAAGTTTCTCTCCCTTTTTAAGGCTTAGTTACATTAAGCTGAAGCTTCCTTAGGGATTCTGGATGAAGGAGCAGAAATGTCTTCCCTGTTCACTGACGTCAGTCGGCCAATCATTTAGGGCCAGTTTGGGCAAAGATCTTTAAATTCTCAGACCCTTATTTCTGAGAAAATATCAAGTGTTCAACATTCAGAAAATTGCTGCATCTTAAAAGTGTGATCTGAGCCAGCAGTACCAGAGTTCAGAAACAAGGCTAGCACACCTGTGCTGTGATTTCTCAGAGGACTCCTAGATGCCCATGGAAACCGAAAGCTTGATTCTCTCTTTTTGCCCTGTAATATTCTTCTGCCTCTCAATTCTCGCAATTGTGTTTTTTATCTCTGACTCTCTCTCACTCAGGGTACCCAAGAGACCTAAGCAGAGGAAGTAACAGAATGAGACTGTCAAAATTCTGTACAGCCAAAGTCCATCTAGTAAAATAGAATATTGTATTTCTGAAGGTAATCAATTCCACTTGTTTTTCTGGAAGGCACAAAACATGCCTAATAGACTAAATTTCACAATTCTTTTCCAAAGGGGGAAGAAAACTATATGGATGCAAGTGGCTTGAGAAATGATCAGTATTCTATAGAACTTACTACCTTCCCTAGGTCAGGAATAAATGGGAAATTTTAGGTTAATTACATTAATATTTCAAGACATTATCAAAAGAATGGACATGAGGAACTTGTAAAAATAGTAGTAATACAGCACATGCTTTAATGACTAGAACAACAATTATGGTTACTATTAGAATATCAATAAACTACCAAGAAAAAAAATTCCTTCCAGCCCATTTTCTTGTATCTGCCCAGGAATGCCTTCTCCCTGGGTCTTTGCCCACTCCCTTCATCTTCAATGAACATGTCTGGGGTCTCTCAAAAGACAAACTCCCACTTCTGCACTCTGTGACCACATCAGTACCAAAGATGCCCCAGCATAACTCCTCAAGGTTCTTCCAACAGACCCCATGGCAATGGTAGGCAATGAGCATGATGGGAAGAAAGTGAGCTGAGACAGTGGAATTAACCAGTGGCCAAGTGGTGGTAGAACAGTGTAAGAACTTGCAGTTCTAGAGTTTTGGATCAGACATTCTTACAGCATTGAGTCAAACTACTTCTCACATGATCACATAAATAAAATGTGATTTAAATTCAAACCCATCACCACTTTTTGACAATTTAAGGACAGTGACTGATCTCTTAATCTTGAATCTACTTACTTTAAATTGAAAGAGCCTCTAAAATAGGAACAGTGTTCCCATACAACACTCAATACACAGAGGACACAATAAGGGCTAAACTAAACTTTGTTTTGGCTGACGCATTTAAAGAACCAGATATATAGACATAGGTCTGAGAATATAAGCATATCATTTCTTACTTCCTTTCAGACCCTAAGGTAACATGGGATTTTTTTGTTTTTTGTTTACTTTTTAAGTTTACCTCAGTTGAAGACAATGTCCTTCCTGGTGGACACAGAGGCTGAAGGGCCCATCAGAAAGCAAGGTAGTCTCTAAACCCCTGCATCAACCTTCAATTTTATTTTTATTTTTTGAACAGGCCGTCAATTAGACATTGACTGTTAGATCAGTAGGTGGCACTGCTTGGTTTTAATCATCTCTGCTTCTACTATGAACTCAGCTCGTATCAAGAAGATAATTAAAAGGAATCACATCCTAATAAAAAAAAACTAATCGCTGATGCATAGCTCAACTGTCAGAAATTAAATAGTGGCCATTTGGCATAACTGATCTTCTATGTGAGCAAGATTCAGAAGACCCTTCAGTAGAAAATGGTGATGAACAAGGCATAATAGGGTAGAAAGACATGTAGGATAGGCTGGCGAGCTCTCAGCTGTCTGGTTCTCCTCTTGGCCATCCTTCTCTGTGAATTCACAGCCTATCCTCTCTTTGCAGGGCCTCTAAAGATGAGCACCTGGGGGCTGTCCTGGGCCCACTGCAAGTTACCTTCTTTGCTCTGCTCTTAGAATTTCCATCCGCTTTTCACGCCTTCCATGAAGACCTCTAAAGGATACTCACCTCCAGTCCTGATTCCCATCCTACAAGTACTGCAATTCCAAAATTATTTGGACATCTAGTGTCATCTCAAATTCAACATGTTCAGAACCAAGCTCATCATCATTAATTGATTTCCATTTGTTTGTTCCTTCCTTCCTTCCTTCATCCACCCATTAATTGGTACTGTTCTAGGCCTGGGATACAGATAAGGATAAGGCACTCCTTGATGTTGACAATCTCAGAGTCTGTTCTCAAACTGGAGAATCATAACCTACTAGCTAAAAAGGATCAACATGCCCAAATATCCTTATTTTGTGTAAAAGGCAACTGATGCCAAAGGAGATCAAATTGCTTGTTTAAGGTCACATTTGCCATTGGCAAAGCTAGGAGTTAAACCCAGGACTCCTAACTTGCCAATTCCTATCAAAGACATCATAATTCTCCCAGTCACTCTAGTTCAGATCTGAGAAGACATATGATTCCTCACCACATCTCACCATCAATGGCCAGTCAGTCAAAAAGCACTTTAGTGTCTTTCTTTCGAGCATCTCTCACATCTGCCATTTCCTTTGCTTTCCGACCATCAACAGGCTGTTCCAGGTCAGTGTCACCCTCACACATTACCCTCCACTTGCCTGCAGAGATGTTCAGTTTCCCTGACCCTCCCTGCACTAGTGAATTTCCCCTGCCTGACCTGCATTACCCATCCCACCCTCTATCCATCCTCTTCCAATTTGATCCACAAGCTGATGCTATGATAATCTTTCTAAAACACCCTGAACACATCCTGTTCCTAATCCAAACCTTATAGTGAGTCTCAGACACCCTCAGCACCAGTTACCAAACTAGGATCCACACAACGCTGACTCCGGTGGATACTGTGTGGGAAAGGGGGGTCTCTCGTCCTGGGGAAATACTGTTTGCACTTTTCCCTTTGAGAGTCACCTTCTCTTGAACCAGTATTTCCCAAACTTATTTGAGCACAAATTACCCCTTTGCAAGGAACACACACTACCACCCCTCAGATCCAGTATTTACAGAAAACATACTGTGGGAGACAGTCGGCTATAGCGTGACAGGTTGCCAGGGCAGTCCAGATATGCTAACTCTCCTTCTCAATCTCATTTCTTATATTCTCCTTGACCACCTGCTCCAGAAAAATCCATCATTTCATTGTTGTTTAATATGCTATGAACCCATTATTAAAAGTGTCCCTTTTCTTTGTTTTCAAAATTTCTCCAATTGGAAACATCCTTCTTCTTTTCTATTTAATTAAATCTTACCCTTCCTCCAACATTCAGTTCAGATCTCATCTCTTCTATAAACCCTTTCCCAACTCTATCATCCAAAAATACTACAGAATTGACCTGTATCATAAAACCAAAATCTCAATAGTGGAAAATACCCATAGTTCACATTTGAGTCAAGAAGCTAATGAAATTACAGAATTTTCCCATCAAATACCTTCCAAAGTAATTTACAAGGTAAGATTATATTACACTCACAAGAACTGTATTTCTATAAAACTATCAGGATCTTTAAGTAGGAAAAAAGGAAATTTAACATCAATAAATATATCAGTATAACTGACACTGAGTTCTGCTATTTTGACCAGAAAAACACTAAGGATGACACTAGGAAAAATTCATGCCTTCATTTTTCATTTTGCAAAAATGATCAAGAATCAGCTAATGAATACTATCATGAGAAGAAAACCTGAATACTGTACAGAAAAGACAAAATTATTACAGATGCCATAAACATCACTTATGTACTAAGCAAATATTATCCCCTTCCTGGGTTTTTTTTTCACATAATATAAATGAAATTAGTCTCATTTATTTAAAAAGGTATCATTTCTGTGTATCATTATTCTACAAAATATTTTTCCTCCTAATAGTGAAAAAATGCCTTGTGATAAGAATGCCCAATTCAGTTCCTATCTAGAATTCAAAAGGAATCATATTAAGTGCCACGTTTTAACACATATATCTGCAGCGAGAAGCTTTGGGTTTTGTGCATGAGGATAAGAAAATCTGAGGTAAGCCCAGTCTTCCTACTTCTGAATTTGAAATATACAAGCCTTACCTGCAGGCCTCCCACCTCCTTCTGACCACCAATGTTTGCCATCCCAGAGTCACCCACTCCCAGAAGGCTATGAGAAAAGGACAGTGGTCATCAGCCTGGAATCTCCATACCAGCTAGGAAGAATCTTGGACTGCCTACACTCTGGACCTTACCAGCCATGTCTAAGATTGCCATGACTGATTGCTCCTCCCTGCCTCTGCCTCTGCCTCACTCAGCAACTTACTTGCTTGGACTTGTCATGCCTTCCTGATCTTTTCAGCATCTTTGGGCATGACCTACTTTTATAGGTGCATGTCCTGTGTCCTTCCAAGACTGTATGCTCACCTTGATTTAACCTCTTTCTGGGCTAACTCATTATATCTGAAGATCCCTTTGCTCAGTTGAGCCCTGGATAGTCTTCTGACATGAGAGAAGATTCAGCCTCAACCCACATCTCCAACCTTGTTTTCCCACATGAACCCTTTACTTCAAGCAAACTGATCCACTAATGGAGCCTTGAATGAACCATGCCATGCACACCCTCAATTTTGTTTTCCAAAAGTTCCATCCTGCAAGACCCAATTCAAGGCTCTGCTCTCAAAAAGCCTACTCTAACTTCTTAGCCTATGATAATCACCTCAGCCTCTGAACTAGCGTCCTGACTGTCTGTCTTTACCTGTGATTCACAAAACAAGTCCCACTAAATATTAGTTCCAAAGGATATCTCCAAGGGGAAGGCTCCCTCTTAAGAGATTTATAATGCTCATTATCATATGAAAGACTTTTATAAGTCTAACAGCAAATAAACCTTTCAAGCAATATTGAACCCAGTGTTTCTCAAACCTATTTAGCCATGGACTCCCTTTTCTATGTTATATACTGTAATAATTTGCAAGTACAGACATAGGAAAACTGGTATGTATAGGTCAATGGCACTTCTCACAAGTGACTTTTTATTCTAATGTGTCCTTGTGCCCATGTCTTCTCTCCAACAGGTTTGAATGGCAGCTCTAACTAGCCGTGGGTTTTCTCAACTCCTATTGCTGTCTTTACCCTCACAGCACTCTATGCTTGCTAAGTTTAAGGTAATGTACAGTGCCTAGCAGATAGTAAACACAGAAGATGCTGGTTATTTTCATTTTGAGGCAGTGGGGCAGAGTGGTCAGGAGTTTGGTCTGTGAAAGAAGCACATAAATATATAAAGCAAATATTAACAGACATAAACGGAAGAATTTACAATAATATGATAATAGTAGGGGACTTTAACACCCCACTTATATCAATGAACAAATCATCCAGACAGAAAATCAATAAAGAAACCGTGACCTTAAATGACACATGAGACCAGCTGGACTTAACAGATACCTACAGGACATTCCACTCAAAAACAGCAGAATACACATTCTTTTCAAGTGCACATGGAACATTCTCCAGAATAAATCACATGCTAGGCCACAAAACAAGTCTCAACAAATTTAAGAGATAGAAATTATATCATCTTGCCCAACTGCAACAGTATGAAACTAGAAATCAATCACAGGAAGAAAAATGGGTAAAACACAAACACATGGAGACTAAACAACGTGCTACTAAAAATCAATGGGTCAATGAAGAAATCAAAAAGGAAAGCAAAAATACACCAAAATGAATGACAATAAAAACACAACTTTCCAAAATCTATGGAACACAGCAAAAGCAGTTCTAAAAGGGACATTTACAGCAGCGATACAGTCCTACCTCAAGAAACAAGAAAAATTTCAAGTAAACAACATAAACTACTATCTAAAGGAATTAGAAAAACAACGAAGCCCAAAATCAGCAGAAGGAAGGAAATAATAAATATAAGAGAGGAAGTAAATAAAATAGAGACCAAAAAAAGAAAAAAACCCAATAGAAAAGATCAGTGAAACCAAGATAAATAAAACTGATAAGGCTTTAGCCAGGTTCATTAAGAGAAAAAGAAACAGAACCCAAATAAACAAAATAAGAAATGAAAGAGGAGAAATTACGACTGATATCACAGAAACACAAACAATCATAAGAGAATATTATGAATGGTCATATGCCAACAAATTGGACAACCTAGAAGAAATGGATAAATTCCCAGAAACATACAATCCTCCAAGACTGAATCAGGAAAAAATAGATAATCTGAACAGACCAATTACTAGTATTGAAATTGAATCAGTAATCAAAAAACGTCTAAGAGAAAAAGGTCCCGGACTGCCCAGCTTCACAGGGGAATTCTACCAAACATATAAAGAAGAGTTAATACTTATCCTTCTCAAACTAATGCAAAAAATTGAACAGGAGGGAACACTCCCAGAGTCATTCTATGAGTCCATTTCCCTGATACCAAAATCAGAAAAAGATACTACCAAAAAAAGAGAAGATTACAGGCCAATATCTCTGATGGATACAGATGCAAAAATCCTCAACAAAATATTAGCAAGCCAAATTCAACAATATATAAAAAGGATCATACATCATGATCAAGTGGGATTTATTCCAGGGATGCAGGGATGGTTCAATATACACAAATTGATCGCTGTGATATGCCACATTAACAAAACAAATGGTAAAAATCATATGATCGTCTCTCAATAGATGCAGAAAAAGCATTCAACAAAATTCAATACCCATTCATGATAAAACTCTCAACCAAGTTGGTATAAAGGGAACATATGCCAACATAATAAAGGCCATTTACAATAAATACACAGCTAATATTATACTCAATGGTGAAAAGCTAAAAGCTATTTCTCTAAAATCAGGAACAAGACAAGGATGCCCACTCTTGACAATTCTATTTAACATAGTATTGGAAGTCTTAGCCACAACAATCATGCAAGAAGAGGAAACAAAAGCATCTAAATTGGAAGGGAAATAATGAAACTGTCAGTATTTGCAGATGACTTGATACTATATAGAGAGAACCATAAAGTCTCCAACAAAAAACTACTAGAGCTAATAAATGAACTCAGTAATGTTGCAGAATATAAGATTAATATGCAGAAACCTGTAGATTTTCTATACACTAATAATGAACTATTAGAAAGAGAAAGCAAGAAAACAATCCCATTTACAATTGCATTAAAAAGAATAAAATACCTAGGAATAAACTTAACCAAGGAGTTGAAAGACCTGTACTCTGAAAACTATAAGACACTGATGAATGAAATAGAAGATGATACAAATAACTGGAAAGATATCCCGCATTCATGGATTGGAAGAATTAATACTGTTAAAATGTCCATACTACCCAAAACAATCTACAGATTTAATATAATCCCTATCGAAATACCCATGACATTTTTCAAAGAACTAGAGGTAGTAAACCTAAAATTTGTATGGGACCACAAAAGATCCCCTAATAGCCAAAGCAATCTTGAGAAAAAAGAACAAAGCTGGAGGTATCACGCTCCCTGACCTCAGACTATACTACAAAGCTACAGTAATCAAAAGAATGTGGTACTGGTACAAAAGCAGACACATAGATCAATTGAACAGAATAGAGAGCCCAGAAATAAACCCACACACATATGGTCAATTAATCTATGACAAAGGAGGCAAAAATATACAATGGGGGAAAGACAGTCTCTTCAATAAGTGGTGCTGGGAAAACTGGACAGCTACATGTAAAAGTGTGAAATTAAAAGACTTCCTTATACCATGTAAACTCAAAATGAATTAGAGACCTAAAGGTAAGACCTGAAACCATAAAACTCCTAGAAGAGAACATAGGGAGAACACTCTTTGACATAAATCATAGTAATATTTTTTTAATCTGTCTCCTAAGGCAAAAGAAATAAAAGCAAAAAATAAACAAATGGGACCTAATGAAACTTAAAAGCTTTTGCATAGCAAAGGAAACCATCAACAAAATGAAAAGACAACCTACTGAATGAAGAAAACATTTGCAAATGGCATGACAGATAAGGAGTTAATATCCAAAATATACAAACAACTCAGAACTCAATATCAAAAAAACCAAACAATCTGATTAAAAATGGGCAGAAGACCTGAACAGACATTTTTCCAAAGAAGACATACAGATGGCTAACAGGCACATGAAAAGATGCTCATCATCGCTAATTATTAGAGAAATGCAAATCAAAAAATAAAAAAACAATGAGATATCACCTCACACCTGTCAGAATGGCTATCATCACAAAGCCTACATATTACAAATGTTGGAGAAGATGTGGAGAAAAGGAAACCCTTGTACATTGTTGGTGGGAATATAAATTGAAGCTGCCACTATGGAAAACAGTATGGAGGTTCCTCAGAACCCTAAAAATAGAACTACTGTATGATCCAGCAATTCCACTCCTGGGTACATAATCCGAAAAAAAGGAAAACACTGATTTGAAAAGATACTTGCACCTCAATGTTCATAGCAGCATTATTTACAATAGCTAAGATATGGAAGCAACCCAAATGTCCATCAATAGATGAATAAAGATGTGCAACACACACACACACACACACACACAACACACACACACAAAATGAAATATTACTCTGCCATAAAAAAGAATGAAATTCTGCCATGTGCAACACGTGTATGGACCTAGAGAGCATTATGCTTAGTGAAATACGTCAGATGGAGAAAGACAAATACTGTATGTTATCATCTAAAAGATAAAACAAACAAATGTATACAGCAAAACAGAAACAGACTCATAGAAAACAAACTAGTGTATACCAATGGGAAGAGAGAAGGGGGGAGGGGCAGGATAGGGTTATGAAATTAAGAGATACAAACTACTATGTATAAAAAAGATAAGCAACAAGGATATATTGTATAGCACAGGGGATAATAGTAATTATTTTGTAATAACTTTAAATGGAGTATAATCTATAAAAATATCAAATCACTATGTTGTACACCTAAAAAAAAAAGTTTAGTCTGTGGAATCAGACAGATCCTGTTCTAACTCTGGCTCAGGTCTCACTAGATAGACATTGAGGTCAAGGACTATGTCTGTTTTGTTCATCGATGCCTGGTACATACGCAGTGCCTGGTACAGAATATGCACTCAATAAGTATTTATTGAGTGAATTAAGGACAAAGCAGTTTTCAACCCGAGTGATTTTGCCCACCAGAGGACATCTGACATCTGGACAGAGTTTGGGTTGTCACAACTAGCATCCGATGGGTAAAAGTCAGGGCTGCTATTAAATATGCTACAATGTACAGGACAAAGAATTATCCAGCCCCAAATGTCAATAGCACAGAGATTGAGAAACCCTGCTCTAGAGTGAGGCTAATCAGGGATAAATTTCTAACTACTGACACTAATCATTTGGGCTCGAGTAAGCTATCAAATTTCTCTAAGTCTTAATTTCCTCATCTGTAGAATGGGGGACTGATTACAACTGATAATATATATACAAACAAGATAAAGTATGTAATATATATGAAGTGTTTAACAGTGACTGGTGCATATAAAGTGTGACCTCTAAATGTAACCTCTGAGTGTTCTTACTATTAATCTTCATTCACGGTCTCATAACGACGATGAGGCTCCTCAGATGGAATCTTTATGCTCTTGGAACTCACCATATCAATCTCAGAGTGAGTAATCCCATCAAATTAAGCCCTGCATCCCCACTACATTTACTGTAAGGTCAGATGTATTTATGTGCTTACCAGAGGCTCAACACTGAAAATGTTATTCAAGAAGAGCATGCTATCTGCCTGAACCAGCTTTCTCTGATTCTCAAAGGTGCGGGACAGAATGGAAAGACGCTGTTGGAGTGAAGGATCAATAATGCACTCCTCAAGAAACCCATCGGTCTCATTCTTTTCCTCTTTGACAAGATCATCACAGACCCTAAAAAAAAAGCAAGAAACATGAGATTCATTTTGATACTCCCATGAAGAACATTGTAAAGGGCTCCCCACCAGCCCATCCTCTTGGGAATAGTCTCACCCATGACCTTGGGGTGGTCCTTCCTTGCCCTGAATCTATAACATACCAGCTGAGTGACCTTGTACTTTAACCTCTCAAGAACCTCAGCTCGCTTCCTTCAAGAAGTGCTCCCAGGCTTCCTGTCCTACTCAATGCCCATTTGCTTACTCCTGAGCCCTTATGTATATTTGGACAAATATTTTCTTTTAGGTAATTGTGTTTTCCAGGCTGCTTCTTCAATATTTAACATATACCCTGCCTCTCACACTTTAAGTGCAATTTCATTTCTTCTACACTTGCTTAGCTTGAATTCCTTCCTAGCTGTTATTACCTAGAGAACAGAATCTGGAGCCAGCAAGGCCTAGAGCTTCTTTTGTTTTTGTTTTTTTAATTAATTTATTTTTGGCTGTATTGGGTCTTCGTTGCTGGGCGCGGGCTTTTCTCTAGTTGCAGCGAGCGGGGGCTACTCTTTGTCGCAGTGCACGGGCTTCTCATTGCGGTGGCATCTCTTGTTCTGGAGCACGGGTTATAGGCGCACGGGCTTCAGTAGTTGTGGCATGCGGGCTCAGGAGTTGTGGCTCGCGGGCTCTAGAGCACAGGCTCAGTAGTTGTGGTGCACGGGCTTAGCTGCTCTGCGGCATGTGGGATCTTCCTGGACCAGGGCTCAAACCAGTGTCCCCTGCATTGGCAAATGGATTCTCAACCACTGTGCCACCAGGGAAGTCCCAACGCCTAGGTTTTGGTACTGACTCTACTATCTATTTACTCACTCTGTGACTTCAGGAGTTACTTAAATCCTCTAAGCCTCAGTGCCTTCATCAATAAAATGGAAAGAATAGGAGCTCCTCCATCATAAAGATATGTTGAGAATTAAATGTGATCAAGGACCTGGTGTAGTTCCTGGGACAAAGCAGTTGCTCAATAAATGCCAGTTTTCTCCTTGTATCAACCGCAGGCAATTACAAAGCTGTCAAGCTTATAAAATGCTCAGACTACACCTGGAGACACGACCTTTTTTCTTTCTCTTTCTAGATCTTCATATCCCTTGTGATAAGTCAGAAAAGCAGCCTTCCCGACATTCTACTCGTTACTCAGGCTATGCTCACATTACTCCTGTGTCTGTTACTTCACCTGAACTTTGAAGACTGAATTTCATCTCCTCCCAGGATACGTGACCATTTTCCCAGCATTTTACTGGTATTACCAGTGGTGAGAGATAAATTATTTAGTAATGTGAGTACTGACTGAGAGGCTAGGGTCACTGAATTCCAGTCCCAGCCCTAACTATTTTCTAAATGACTTCACACAAATCACATGCTCAGCAATGTCAAATAACTCTTTTTTAAATAACTTTAGTGTTCAGGATCCTTTGGTCACATAGCATAAAGAAGTCAAAGAAATAGGTTCAGTATGTTCTGGTCCCAAGGAAGAAAGCATTCTGTGCTCCCTTTTTATTGCTAGATGGGAAGCAGTGTACAAGGTAACCAGAGCAGCTGTCCTTTTATATTGCTGGGCAGGGCAGGGCAAATTAAAGACAGCTCAGTCCACAGAAAGAAAGGAAACCATGTATTCCTACAAGTGGAATTTATTGATATCTATTCCTTAGGAATAAATTCTCAAAAAAAAAAAAAACCAATCATGGATGTAAATAAAGAGCAACAAAGAGGTTCATCAAAGTTCTAGCAATAATACTAAAAAAAGTGGGTAAATTTGATGTAACGGATTGAAGTATTGGTTAAATAAATAATGGGAATCATATACATTACATTTACTTAGGGGGGTTAATGGAAATGGGCTGTGGGGATAAAGTGCTTTATGTGGACCAAGGATGATAACGCTCTATGAATTGAGGGGTATGATTAACTCAGCCCTTACACCAGAAAACAAAAGAGGACAAAACAGAAATTCCCAAATGATGCCCTCTCCCACGCCGTTGGGGCTCTTGAATCAGTGACAGCTGTATAATGCACGGGGTGGGGGGAACACCAGATGTCATCCTCTTTGCCCTCTATGCAGAATTAGAGCCATGGCTGATAGTCTAAGAAGGGAACGTGCAATACCACCTTAAGCTGGGCTGACTCTAACAAGGACTTCTATATGCCTCAGTCTGTTGTTTTGCCATCTTGTTGTGCTGATACTCATGGTCTCTTGCACTCAGAGGTGGTTCTGTTTTACAGACGAAGAGACCTCTCATCAGAGAGTGTAATATCACACCAGCCTTCTCTTTCAGTAAAACTATGGATTTAACCCATTTTGCAAATGGTGTGCTAGCCCGAATACCCATCACCTTCAGGCATCAACTACAGTCCAGCTAATGGACTATACTCAATGGGGAACACTTGTGTCTCAAGTACAGAAGCACTGAACCAGTGCTGCCCCTCATCTTGAGTTCCTAGAGACCTGCACCCTGCTCCTTTGCAACACCCCCAAGAGGTGGTAACTGGATGCTGAGGAGATTAAAAACTAAGAACCTTGGCCATCATGGCTGGCAGAAATACTCCCATGTCCACACCTGGCAAGGAAAGGATGGAGCCATCCACCTTCAGAGGGACTGTGTGACCCTGGACACACAGCAACTCTGTGATGTCTGTTATAAAAGGAGGACTAGAGGTCCTCTTCCTGTTTATCAGGTACCACTCAAGTCTTCAGATTCTTTTATGATTAGGAAAGGGAAGGGCTCCCCAACCACAACTGAGATTAAGTTGGAGCCTGGGTGGCAGGCTCAAAGCTCAAATAAAACTGATTTATTTAGAGAAACATGTCATTTCCAACACTGGAATGTTTTGGATCCATGCTGATCACTTTGTGGGGGGGCTCCACTGAGGATTCTACAGTTCTTGCACAGAGCAGATCTAGAATTAGAGCAGTTGCTATTGAGACAATGGCCATGACCTTGATGGAGAAATAGGGAGCAGAAATCCTCAAACGCCCATGACGAGTCTCTGAATATAATAAACTGTGATGAAAATGAGGATGAAAGAATCTTGTAGGATGTTTTATAATCCCTCAGGCCAAGACAGAAGAAGTGAGGAGGAAAGAATTCAGCACCAGTTTTTGAAGAGATTAACTTCTGCAACTCCCAGAAAAATATCAGGAGAGACCTAAAAGATAATTTTTAAAGGTTCTTATATCTGACTCCTAAGGTTTTAAAAAAATGGACAAAAATTTTAAGCCCAGAACTTCTTCCTAGGGGAAGTAACATCTTCATTGTCAGAGTCTGTAGCCTGAGATTAGCCCGAGGTCCCCAAATCTGGACATGTGTCCTAAGGTTTGTACCAATGTGTTTTGGTAGGCAGAGAGGAAGTCATCCTTCCTAGAATGGAAATTATAAACTGCCAGAAAGGAATAGGGCTCAGTAGGGCTGAAATGCCCCCACTGGGAGAAGAGACGTCCAAGTCTTTGCTCAGGAACATCATCAAGATGCTGGAGAACAAGAAACCATGATGGCTGGAATAGGGTCTTGAGGACATCCATAATACTAAAGCAATTAGAATTCTTGAAACCACCATGGAGCAACTTTCAGCCCCTGTAGCTGAATGCCTTGGGATGAGTTTTAAGCCATGTTATAACTGGAAAGCAGTGGGCAGGCTCTTGAGTCTCACTTAAAAATATACACTGAAGTTTTAAAATCTTAGGTCACTTGGGTGCTGCAAAGGGAAACTTTAATCTCTCAAAGTATACATGAGCCCATTTAGATCATCTCTGTTCCAAGTTCAGGACGAATGTGGACCTTTCTCTCTACACGTTAACTACAGAGGCTGCTGAAGGAAGAGGAGAAAAGGAAGAGGTTGCTCACCATTAGGAGCAGGAGAGTCAAACATTAAAAAGATTATTCCAGGGATTCCTGCACTGGCCTTGCTGGGGAGCTCAAGAGAGAGTTTATACCATTAGCTAAAGATCTCACTGCTGCTTCTCAGGGATGAGCAAACCTCTGCCCACAAGAAAGCTATCCAAGAACATTCTGCTTTATCTGCCACTGAGGTGAGCTTAAGAGACAACCTAAGGGTTTGTGACAGGGAGGAGGAGAGGGCCTACACCCACAGCAAGAGCATAGCCACCCACCAAAGGGGCAGCTATCCAAAGACAGGAATCAAAAGTTCAGTAAAGAGCAAAACTCTTTCTTTGCTTTGCTTTCTGAGAGGATGGGCGTTTCGTGGCTAGTTACATCCAGGACAAGAATCCACAGCTAATAATATGAAACTTGTGGCATGCTTGGGAATGTATCAAGAAACAAGAGAGGCATGTGAGAGAAGACACACCTGGTCAAATAAGAGATTAGGCATCTGGCCCTAAGAGAGGGGTAGGGAGAGGGGATGGGACAGAATATTCAATAGACTCTTCACTTAGATCAACCAATCCAGTTTGCAGAAACATGAGTTATGTCACTGTGTGTCACCCACACACAGCAAGGTATTCTTATTTAGCCATCTGAAGTCACTTTTCAACTTCATTGTTTAAGGGAGGGGCATGATCCAAGATGATAAAATTGGGCTTCCAATTATGGTTATGAAAGTGCTCTTCAATATTGTTCCCTTGCTACAAAAAAATTGCTAGGGGAACTAATAGAAAGAGCAAGAGAGACAGTGAAAGAAAGACAATGCAAGAGAAAAGGAAGAACAAGACTCAAGGATAATATTAGAGATAGAGCCATGAGTGTTGGAGGAGGTGAAGTGGTGGGGGCGAAAGCCCATCCACGTTTGTTTGAAATTATATTCTCTATGCCTTAGCATTTCTGATAGCAACTGGTTTGAATTTTTCCTGAGTTTCACTGTTGAAATTAACTTCCGTAAATACTTTTTGGACATAGGCATGGCATCAATCACGTGCTATACATTTGGTCAAACACAAAGACATAGTTGAAATTAAAGCTGGCTTTCCCTCTGATAGATATACTCATTCTCCCCAAAAGATTATGCCCACTGCACAAGTAGGATATTGAAACACTACTTTTACTGCTGTTTCTTTATTTGTACCTGCTCTCCTATCTTATCTTTAAACATGCCTGGACCATTCTGATTGTTGGTACATACGTGTCAGCTGAAGAATCAGGACAGATGAAACCGTGGATGAGTAGTCTCCTCTTGCTTTTTTAAACTAGTGGTATCTATACCATGAGGCAAAATGAAGTTTTTAGGCAGGAAAGGCTTTTCTTTTCTCACTTTTTAAAGATGGCACAGTGGCAATCTGGTGATTAAAGCTCATTGTCTGAATGATAAAGCTTCTGGTCTACTGTGTCCTATCACTGTCACAGCTCCTTCTGATTCAATTAGGGACAGCACACTGGGGGATTTCTGCCTGGTTTCCCTAGACCTAAGACTTTTTTATTTTTATCACATACTAACTTGGTTTTAAACAAAGCTTTGAAGCTTCCCAGGGCTAATCTTTAATGAAAATGGAGAGGCAAATAAAAAAGGCTGAAATAAATTCCAATGAAAGCAGCAAAAGAGCTAATGCAGGGAGGATGGAAGAAGATAAAATTGCAAATGGAATTAAAGGAATCAAGGATAGATTCAGTAAAAAGAAATATTCAAAATTTAACAGTGATGAGATTAATTAAAACAGTTTGGTTTTCCATTTTATTAATTTTCTCCACTGCCTGAAGTATCATTTTAAAAAGCAGTAGATTAAAGATACCAACAAGAAATCACTATTAAATTATATGGTTAGCAGGGATTGAGAATGCTACTAAAACTGAAAATATAAAAGCCATTATATCTAAGCACTCTTTTTCCCCATTCTTCATATTTTCTGAAAGTACCTTTTCACTGAAGAAAAAAAAAAAAGGCCACATTGATCCCAATCCAAAAGAGATTATTTTTAGAAACCCTATGAAAAGTGATCGATCTAGTTAGGGTTATGAAAAGAAATAAAGACATGTAGATTAGTTTTGAGAGAACAGTGAAGAATGATGTATTTGGTCTTTAAAATCCAGGAGTTTAGCTACTGATAAATCATAACTGGGATAAGATTAACTGAGGATGGACAATGTTGTGTTCCACATAGCTCAGCTCCAGTTCTTTAAATGAAAAAGGGAGCATTGTACACTGGACCCAAGTTATAATAAATTTGACACTGAGTGAGTTAGAAACTTACCACAAAAGTCACAGAATTTTCATAACTAAGTTTCATGTTCCCCCAAATTATATAGATAGCGTAGAGATAGTGATTTTTCTTACAAACCTATACTTTTCTCGGTCTTCCTCTTCCTGGGTAGCAAATATCTTCCACTGGAAATGGGCAATGATGTTACTGCGGTTGTGAATAGTTAGAGTTCGCTGATTGGCCAGAGATAGGTAAGTTTTCTCAAGGATCAAGGAATTCTTGTCCAGCCTTATATTCATGTCCATGGCAGCTCCATACAGAGATATAAACACATCTTCACCTAGAAATTAACAAAATATAAATACACTTTGAGATTTATTCTAGAACTATGCTACTAGACTATTTTTCCCCCAAGGTGACACTAGGGAATATAAGCATTAGACATTTCATACTTCCCCCCACCGCATCAGTCAGAGATCAGACATGATCAGAAACCTGAAATGTTATGTTTGGTACAGTTATAGAGAAAAACTATCTTGCTTGGTTACTGTAAAAAATACATAAAATATGAATTGTCGTGGTGAGTGCTACCAGTCTTTTTCTTCTTTGTAGTAGTTTAAAATCCGACAACCTGACCATGAGGGCACCTGAGTTGTAGAATTATAACCATTAGCCTCATCTTTATTGTAAGCATGAGCTGGATTTCTTAAATTAACTGCACCCAGTACATCTGGGAAGAGCTGCTCAGCATGAGAGAATCTAAGTCCAAACAAAGCGGATCAGGAAGGAAGCATTAATAACTTCATTAACAGAAAACCGAATATTTAAAAGGAACCACATCCCTAGGGAGGGCGGGAGGGAGATGCTAGAGGGAGGGGATATAGGGATATATGCATAGATAAAGCTGATTCACTTTGTTATACAGCAGAAACTAACAAAACATTGTAAAGCAATTATATTCTAATAAAGATGTTAAAAATAATAATAATAAATGACAGTTTGAACTCAAAGAAAAAAAAGAGGGAACCACATCCCTACACAACAGCAATTAAAACAAAACAACAATATCTCTGGATAGTGGTTACATAGAAAGAAAAACATAGAAAGACAAAAGTTATGTTTAAATTTTTAAATTTTTTAATGTTAAGAATACCTTTGTTCAGCATAGTAATTTAAGTCCTTGACTTCATTCAGGATGCACCAATTGCCTTGATTCTAGGTATATAAATGAGGCCCCTGGGACTTCCAAGAAGACACAAAGCTACAAACTATATTCTATCTGATCTCTGCAATGTCACAGCAGGTGCCTCAGTCTGATGTCAGAGTAGAAAAAGGAAATACTTAAATATCATCAATGTTCTGTTGATCTGTGCTGCTACCATTTTAATCAGAACCAGAAAGCCTAATCACTTGGACTTTATTTTTTAGCAAATATTTCTGCTATATTCATGACTATATGAATTGAGCACCACTTAGTAAATTGATAACTCTTTATACAGTACAAATGTTTTCTAGGCCCAATCACTTTGAACACAGCAAAATCTTCCCCAAAGTTTAAATACAAAGTAAGTATCTAGGGGACTTCCCTGGTGGCGCAGTGGTTAAGAATCCACCTGCCAATGCAGAGGACATGGGTTCAAGTCCTGGTCTGGGAAGATCCCTCATGCCACGGAGCAACTAAGCCCATGCACCACAACTACTGAGCCTGAGCTCTAGAGCCTGTGAGCCACAACTACTGAACCCATGTGCCACAACTACTGAAGCCCATGTGCCTAGAGCCTGTGCTCCGCAACAAGAGAAGCCACCGCAATGAGAAGCCTGCACACCACAATGAAGAGTAGCCCCCGTTTGCCGCAACTAGAGAAAGCCCGTGCCCAGCAACGAAAACCCAATGCAGCCAATAAATAAATAAATAAATATATGTATATATATATTTTAAAAGTAAGTATCTAGGCATTTTAAATTTTTATTAAAAAATATGTACATGAAGTAAAAACTTTAAGTACTATAAGAGCATATACCATGAAAAGAAAACATCTTCCTCTCCTTCACTCAATCCGAGGGCTTCCTTTTAGAGGTAAGAATTGTTAATATTTTCATGTACTTCCTTCCCAAATAAAGGTATGCACTCTTGTCAACTTTTAAGCTTTTTGATGCATTAAATTTAACAGTCTGATGAGTGAAAACTTGCTGCTTTAATTTGCATATTCTTAATTATAGATGATGTTAAACATTTTTTCATGTATTAATTGATTTTATACACAGACACACGTGTGTGTGTTATATCGTTCTTTGATCATTCATCAAAGAAGCTATTATTCTTGTGGGGTCAAGAGAGATAGAAATCAAAGCCCTAAGCCTACCAAAGGGGGAGGTTAAGGCAAAAAAAGGGATGTCCCCACAATAAGCTGATCCTCAAAGGACTGTGCCCTCAAAATGAGGGTAAATGGGAAGTAGACTAGCCCTAGTTCAGAGTTAAATATTATGCTGGCATTACCTAAGTCTTTCAGAGAACTTTGAGCCTTGAATTTGGTGGTCATGGACTAGTTTTGCCTTCAGAAACCTGGAAGAAGGAACCCACTTCTCTTTGGAGTAAGGTACCTGCATCCAAAGTTTCAAATTGTTCAACATTTTTTTAAAAAAGCCAAACATAACCAGGCATGCAAAGAAACAAAACTCCATATGTTAGAACCTGCATATACAAGCAAAACAGAAGCAGACCCACAAAGAATCTCATACTAGAACCAACTATGCTTAGTAGTTTAAAGAAACAAAGGATGCACTTGAAGCTCTATCCAAGGAATAGGAAATTTTAAAAAGATCTAGAAAATCTGAAAAAGAGCTACACTCTAGGCTCTAATAGAAATAAAATAAAACAACCTAAATTTTTGAAAACTCTAAGAATATACTCAATAAGATAATGTTATCAATTTTCTGAAAAAATAGTAAAATGGTTCAGAAAATACAAAAGGCAATATGAAGAATTAAAAATAAATGGAAATGCAAAATGAATGGGTAAAAGATGAGGCAGATTAAGTGAGAAGGTGTAGAAGTGTTTAATTGAAAGCTCAGAAGAAAAGGAAAGAAATAATGAAGCAAAGACAGTATTTCAAGAGACAATGGTTAAGAGTTTTCTAGGATTGATTAAAGACATCAGTTTACAATTCAAAAAGTGCAATGAACATCAACTGGGATAAATTAAAAGAAATTCATACATAAATATATTGCAGTGAAACTAAAGAAAATCAAAGACAAAGAGAAAATACTAAAAGCAGCCAGAGGGAAAAAGATTATCTTCAGAGGACCCATGGTTAGAATTACAGCTAACTTTTCAACTGAAATAATGGAAACTAAAAAAACAATAGGATGGCTTCTTCAATATGATGAAGGGGAAAACAATGCCAACAAAGAATTCTACAGTTTTTCAGCACTTTTTGGTCTACAAATGTCTTTGTTTTGTCTTCACTTTTAAAGGATATTTTCAATGGGTAAAGGATTCTGAATTAGCCTTTTTTCTTTTCAGCACTTGCATAATGCCATTTTATTATCATCTGGCTTCCATAATTTCAGCTGAAAAGTTTGCGATCAGTATTATTAGTGTTCCTTTTAAGGTAATGTGTCTTTCTTTCTGTAGCTACTTTTATGATATTCCCTTTGCTTTGGTTTTCAGTAGTATTTGTATCACTAAGGGTTTGATGAGCTTTGTTTAATTAAATGGATTTGTTAATTAATGGATTTGTTAATCCATTAAACCATGGATTAATGTCATTCATCATTTTTGGAAAATTCTCAACCATTATCTCTTAAATATCTTTTTACCCCATTATTTACCCTATTTCTAAGACTCAAATTACATGTATGCTGACCTTTTGACTGTGTCCCACATGGCTTTTTCTGTTTTGTTTCTCCCTACCGCATCTCACCCCCATTCTTCTTTGTTTCTCTCTGTGCTTCAGTTTGGGTATTTCCTGTTGATATGTCTTCAGGTTCACTAATCCTGTCTTCTGCTCTATCTATTCTACTGGTAAACTAACATGATTATTTTTTAATTTCCAATACTGTATTTTCAGCATAACATTGTTATCAAAACCTGACAAAGATAAAACAAATAGGCCAAGATATAGGCCGATTACACTTACAGATATTAATGTAAAATCCTAAATAAAAAATTAGCAATCATAATTCATGAGCACATTAAAAGAGACTTCACAATCAAGTGGACATTATTTCAGGAATGTGAAGATGGCTCACTATTAGAAACCCTATTGATATAGAATATATCTAAGAAGAAAAATTATATGATCCTCTCCATTGATGCTGAAAAGGAATTTGACAAAATTCAAAATATATTTTTTATTTAAAAACTCAATAAAATAGGAACTGAAAGAATTAAAACATAGTATAAGTAATTAAGACAGTATAAAGAGACAGATCAATGGAATAGAATAAAAAGTCAAAAAAGACCCAAATACACATTGGAATTCATTATATTATAAAAGCAGCATCTTGAATCATTGGTGTACTGACAAACTTTGTTTTTTAAAAAAGTGCTATTGGAAAAACTTGGTAACCATACGGAAAAACATACCTCACATTTAACATCAGATAAAGCCAAGTGAATAAAATATTTAAATGTTCAATATGAAACTGCAAAAGTAGAAGAGTACACAGAAAAACTTCTTCATTGTTTTCAGGGGAAAGTTTTCTAACTGTGGCTCAAAATCCCTCCTAGATCCCTCCTAGAAAATTAAGAAATTTGATTACATAAAAATGAAAAAAGAAATTCTGCATGGCACAAAGTCATAAGCAAAAACAAAAGAAAACTAGGTAAAATACTTAATTCATATCTTAGACAAGGAGACTAAATCACCCATTACATAAATAGCTCTTAGAAATCAGTAAGACAATCCAATAGAAGAATGGGATAGAGTTGCAAAAAAAGAAATATAAAGGCCCCCTATATGTATTAAAAGATGCTCAATTTGAGCATCAACTCATAATAAAAGAAATACAACTAAAGATGTATTTATATACCATTTTCCCCCATCAGACTGTAAAACAAAAGTTTTAGATCATAATTTATAGTCAAGACTGTGGGGAGAAGGCACTCTTATATACCCTGTGGGAATGCAAAATGGTACTATTCTTCCCCAGTCCATGGAGTGAATTTGGTGGCACAGATCAAAATATCTATCAAAATTATAAAACTATCCTATGGCCCACTTCTAGGAATTTATCCTGTAGATAAGTCAGAACAAGATGAAGGGTATTCATTACAGCATTGTTCTTAATAACAATAGAGTGGAAAAGGCCAGAGCTCTCGTCAACAGAAGGCTGGTTATATAATCTGTGCTATACCTAAAAGCAGAATACTGTGCAGGTATAAAAAAGTACCCAGTAAATGGAAAGATCCCCAATATATATGATTAAGTGTAAAAAGCAAGGTTTAGAACAATTTACATAGTATGTTATTTTTGTGTAAGGTGAGAAAGTAAGAATATGCATTCATGTTTGCATCTATTTGTATAAAAGCACTGGAAAGATATACAAGAAAGCAATAAAATGAAAGAAGGGTCAGGTGAATGAGGTAGGATGGAAATAGTACCTTTCAATATATACCTTTAAAATATTGCTTTAATTTTTGACCATATGATTACATTACTCATCTAAAACTTTAATGTTAAAAGGACTACAGGGTATCCAGAAAACATGTAAAGGTGCTAGATAGCACTAGTAATGAGAGAAATGAAATAAATAAAAATAGAATAAAATACCATTTCATAACCATCAGATTAACCAATATCAAAGCGTTTGACAATGCTGTTTTGGCAGTATATTGGTAAGCACATAGAAAAACAAGAATTTTCATATACTACTGATGGAAATACAGATTGGTACAACCACTTGACCAATCAATTTAGTATCCAGTAAAACTCAAGATACATTTGCCTTATAACTCAGCAATTTCACTTCTAGCTATTTATCCCTAAGGACAATCTCACACAGCTACACAGGACATATACAAAGACACTCATTGCAGCATTGTTTGTAATTGCAAAAAACTAGGAACATCCTAATATTTAATAGGAGAATAGATAAATTACAGTATTTTCACATGCTGGAGCATGTCGCATTAGTTAAAATGAATCACAGCTATATATCCACGTGTTAAAATCCTTAAAACATAATGTTAAATGAAAAAGTCAAGATGGGAAATGGTATATACAGTATAATACCATTTATGTGAAGTTTAAAACTACTCAAGACAATGGTATGTATTGTTTATGGATAAGTAAATATGTAGGAATGGCATTAAAATGCACCCAATACAGCTCCCCTGAGAATTAAGACATGGGAGTTAAATCAGGAAAGAATAACAAAGCGACTCCAAATCTATAATCAATTTAGTTATCCATAAAATAAAACATCTGAAAGAAATGTATATAGCAAAATGTTGAGATGTGTTAAAATACAATGGTTGTTGATTACCTTATTTCTGTGCTTTTGCAAGTATTTGAAATATTTCATTGTTTAAAAAACTAATCAAGGAATTGGATTCAAGGGCTTACTTATTTCATACAAATCTAGGGGTCAGAGAGACTAATGTCATCAATTTGAGGTGTTCACTGCAAAACGTTCCTTCCCAGAAACATAACAAGAGCCACTGTCTTCTTTTCAAGAAGCATTTAATATTGATTTTTTCACTACTATCTTCCAAAAGTCATCAGGTCACAAAGTGAAGGAAGCAATAACTCTTGTCTTCCCCCATAGCTGTTGAAGAACTTGCTTTTCACACCCACTTTCATGAAGACAACCTTAAATAGGGTCCCTCTCCCCCGCTACTTAGACGACTGATAGGATGGAAAGGGTATTATGCCTGCGAGAATGGATGAAGTTGCTGTGCCTCATCATTAGTATTTTTTGTGCCCTTGAAGTGCCAGTTACCACTATAGTTTCTTTTCAGTTTCTGAGGTTGAATCCTGCAGTCCCCGTAGATGAGGTTAGCCACAGTCATTTATTATGTTTTAGTAAAGACACATTTTGTGGAAAGTCTCATTACTTCTTGCCAATTTTGCTACTATCAGTCAAGCAAAAACAAATACGAACAAAACTAATTTTACCCAAAAAATGTGAAGCTAGCTATATACACAATACATTTCATACTGTGGTTCCAGTTATTTTCAGACAACGGAGGACACAGTAAATAAAATATATGAGTAGAGCCATAGATTCTCTAGGGAACTAGCAAGTTGATGGAAAGAGTGTTTCTCATCTCCTGGTCACAGCAGGGTCAAATTCACCACTCAAGTGAATTGCTGAATCAAACTTCTTTGGAACTGCTCCTTCTCTAAAGCATTCAGGAAACAAATTAAGCAACTTGACTGGGCTTAGCCAGCACACCAGTGGCAATGCCAAAATCAGTATTCTTAATCTGCACAGAAAGCAGTTTAGGATTATAGAAAGCATGCTGGCCTCAGAGGGGGCCAAAGACCTGTACTTCAGTGTATAGTCATTTAAGCCTCTGGGCCTCAGTTTACTCACCTCTAAAATGAAGGGAGTTACAGAGATGGGCTCTAATGTCCCTTTAAGTACTAACACCTAATAACTTGAGAGTCTTCACTTGTTATGTAATTTTCAAAAACATTCCACCTCCCTAAACAATCTCTGACCATCAGTATATCCTAACTTCTGCCATTCCCTGTCCTAAACTGTTAAATACGAGACAAAGAAAAGAAAACTAGGTCAAGGAATATTTGCATTGGCTCTAAAGCCATTTTAAAAACATTTGGGTCTTTTACAACAACTATGTTTTGCTAGATTTTGTAACTATAATGGCACATGTTTATAATTCATTATGATAATCACACAATTGACACAAAGCTCATACAGGTAAATTTGCATAGGTATATTCAGATACATATTATTTAACAGTTTCAACTGCAAGATATCACATCATGCTCAATTACTATATTATATTTTGGTACTTGTTTATTAGCCTTTAGGAGGAAAAAAAGAATTTCTTCATGGTTTATTAGAGTAAAATATATAATTAACCATAAAGCTGCTCTGTGAAGTACTAATATTATGATTGCTTGTATATTTAATAATAATACATCATCACACCTTTGGGGAAAAGAGCCTATTTGCCAACTTCTGATCCCTGAATTGAAATATCTCCCCTTCAGTAAGAGACCTAATACTTTAAAAAAATTACTGAATAAGTGCATTAGCTCTATTTCCTAATTATACCAGTAGTTAATGTCTCCTCTAAGTGACAGCAACTTCACCTGGTATTAAAGAAAAAACACTGCTATGCTCCTACTTCTAGTGCTCATTCAAGTAACCAAAATTTCAGTAAGAATGTCTTTTTTAAAAGCCTATTCTAAATGCTATTTCCTTGAACTCTTAGATTATATAAAGTTTCTCAATACCCGGTTGAAAAGTGTAAAACTTAAGCAACTAACCATTTATTTGTCTCCTAATAGTCAATATTTTCACCTCTCAGTTTTAATGAAATGATAGAACTAATTTACTCATTGTTCTGATTTTGTTTTAGTTTGGTTTTTGCTTTGTTTCATTGTTATCAAGGTAGCCTTGAGAAATTGTATTCTCAATCTCTTCTGGACGGATTAGTTTGTAAAAGGTACCAAATTACTTCAGCTCTTTCTCTGAAAGTTTTAGACTATAATAAAAAGGTAACTAAATCATTCCTGGGGTAAAATCGATTGCTTGAATAAGCTTGATTTTACTACAGAAGGGCGTACACAGGAGGAAAGGAGGGGAGAGTTCTGGTTTAGGAAAATGCTAATGAGTAAAGTATCAGATATTGGTGAAATTTACACTTGACCTCCTTAATTACTAGAGCACTGGATCAAACTCTGGTTGTCAAGAAAGCAAAATCTCCCAGCTGCATTTAATCAAGAATATATCCAGTGGAGGACCAGCAATGGAAGGGCATAAACACAACTGTTAGAAAGGTGATTGAGTACTTCCTGCTGAGGAGTATCAATGTTCCTCCTTCTGGAACATTGACGAAGTATAAAGAAAAACCGATGCTAAATTTCCCTCCTCAAATCAATTCATACTTCAAACAGCTGCAGAAAGTTCAGTGAGACGCTTATTTAGTGAAATGAGAAGCCAATGGTCAAGGCTGCTTGGAAAAGCTCTGTGATTAACTGTGTTAGGTAGTCATTACTGTTTTTCACTCATGAAAGGTTATAGATCCTGGTCACTGATAAGGCACAATAAAGATGAAAGAATATCCTTATCAGCAGTTCATTTCATGTAAGGAAAATTGCTGCAAGACAGTTTACCTCTGTCTGCAATCTTTAGAAAATGACTTTATTCATAAATCAAATTTGACACCAGCACCTCAGGGTATGGAAATCAACTTTTCCATGCATTATTAAATTTTAATACACAAATACTCATTTCCTTTAGCACAGGACTATAAATGTAAGTATGGGTGTCAATCCAAATATTTCCATAAAAGTAAAATCCAGATTGAGGGCCACTGGGAGAACGTAGCTACATTTCAAAGTCAACAGATTAAGGGAGTAAAAATGCACATGTAGTAATACAAGAGATTAGGGAGATGATCCACTATATAGGAACAAGCACTACACGTGAGTTGAGAGTCTGAGTGTGGGGGTTTTTTTTGTTTTTTTTTTTAATTTATTTTTTTGGCTACTTTGGGTCTTCGTTGCTGTGCACGGGCTTTCTCTAGTTGTAGCAAGCAGGGGCTACTCTTCGTTGTGGTGCACAGGCTTCTCATTGCAGTGGCTTCTCTTGTTGCACAGCATGGGCTCTAGGTGTGCGGGCTTCAGTAGTTGTGGCACGCCAGCTCTAGAGCGCAGGCTCAGTAGTTGTGGCGCATGGGCTTGGCTGCTCCACGGCATGTGGGATCTTCCTGGACCAGGGATCAAACCCGTATCCCCTGCATTGGCAGGCAGATTCTTAACCACTGCGCCACCAGGGAAGTCCCAGAGTGTGGGTTCTAACTGTGCTTCTGACTAGTTATAGGAGTCATGGGCAAGTCACTTAATTTCTTAGGGCTTCAGTTTTACACATGCAAACAAATCTAAGGACTAGATTATCACTGAAGTCTTCTCTCAAGTTTTGATTCTATTGATCCATGGGCAATCTAAGCCTGTTGGTCTCAAAACTCAACCAAGTAAAATATTTTGACACTATACCCCCAACATATATAAGCTTGTTTGTTTATAAATTATACCCATATACTAGAATAGTCACATGTCAATTGTATTAAAAATACAACCCAAAATATTAAAAAAAGGATGAGATAATAAACAATATTTTAAAGATAATTTATTTGATATATTTACCAATTTACCAACGATTAATTATTTTAGTGAGAGCTAAAACATTGACTAAGCTTCATTCTTTTTTAAACTCCTGATTTAAAATGTTGTGATATAGTCATCTGAAAAAGGTAATTCTAAGGCCACAACTTTTTCCAATACTTCATTTTAGGGGCTGACATAAACAAAAAATGATACCTCACAAAGACATGGAGATCCAGATGGAAGAAATATATCACTGACTGAGTTTATTAACATTCATTTTTTTCCACTTTCATCCACTAGTAACACTAATAACACAAAGGGCTTTGTTGAAATTCAGCTAATAATTTTCCCATAAAGGTAACAGTTACTTCACAGTCAAACAGAAAATTCAAACTCAAATATATCAGAAATTGCATTCAACATAAAAGGACTGAAGAGTACTATTAAAAGACAAAGCTTCTCAGACTGGATTAAAAAACAACCTGGTGATACTTCCAAGTGTCACACTTTAAATATGAGGACACCGAAAAGTTGAAAGAAAAAGGATGAACAGAATATACTACGTACACACTAATCAAAAGAAAGCTGCTGTACTAAACAAATATCAGATCAAGCAGTCTTTGATGTCAGAAATCTTATAAATGATTGAGAATCATTTCATAATGATAAAATAGTTAATTCAACAGTAAGTTATAACAAACCTAAATGTATACACACCAAGCATCATAGCCTCAAAACATATAAAATGAAAACTGATATCACCAAAAAAGAGAAATACAAAATTCACATAGTTGTGGATTTTAATGACATCTTCCAATAACTAATAAAATAAGAAGAAAAACATTAGTAGAGATACAGACTGAAAAATATGATTATTAACAAACTTGACCTAATTGATACTTGAGGAACTTGTACTCTTTTCAAGTACACGGGCTCATTTACCAAAATGGAACACATTCTGGGCCATAATGTAAGTCTCAACTATTTTCAAAGATAGAAATCATACAGAATTTGTTTTCTGTCACTAGTGGAACTCAACTGGAAATCAATAACAAAAAGAAAACTAGAAAAATTCCCAAATGTTTAAATACTAAGCAACACACTGCTAAGTAGCCCATGGATCAAAGAAGAAGTAAAAATGGAAATTCTAAAATACTGTCAATTATGTGTTAATGTAAATGAAACATATAAAAACATATGGGCTGAAGATATAGTCAGGTTTGGAGGAAAATTTATTGACTTAAATGCATATATTAGAAAAGAAGAAAGGTTAAAAATCAGTGCTCTAGGCATCTCTCCTAAGGTTTAGAAAAAGTACAACAAATTAAACCTACAGAAAGTAGAAGGAATGAAATAATAAAGGGTAGAAATCAATGATACTGAAAAGAAATGAACAATAGAGAAAATCATCAAAAGTTGGTTCTCTGAATAAAGCCCTAATAATACAGATCAAGAAATAAAAAGATACAAATTACCAATATCAATAATGAAAGAGGAGATATCACTATAGGTCCTACAGACATTACACAGATTATAGTTATTATAAACAATTTTATGCCAGCAAATTTAAAATTTTAGATTAAATGGGAAAATTCTTTGAAAAAGTTTACCAAAAATTACATAAGAAAAAATAGAAACATCTTAGTAGATCTATATCTGCTAAAGAAACTGAATCAATTTTTAAAAGGCTCTAGACCCGAATGGCTTGAACAATGAATTTTTCAATCATTTAAGGAAGAAATAACATGAATCTTAAAAAAATTTTTCCAGAGAGAGTTTTAAAACAGAATAATTCTCAACTTGTTTTATGAGACCAATTTGTTTTTTCAGACCAAAGACAAAGGCATTTCATGAAAACAAAATTACAGGCAGACCAATCTTTCTCATGAATTTGGTTGCCAAACTCTCAAAGAAAATATTAACAAATCTAATCCAGGTATTATTAAAATGATAATGGTTAAAACTTACATTTATCCCAGAATATAGCAGGGATTTAGTATTTGAAATTCAATCTGTGCATTAGAAGAATAAAAGTGAAATAATACATAATCATCTCAACAAAAGCAGAAGTAATTGATAAAATTCAAAACACATTCAAGATTGAAAGTCTTAGAAACCTAGAGATAGAAGGGAATTCACTTAATCTGATAAAGAGTATCCACTAAAGTCATCATACTAATTCATGAAACACTGAGCACTTCCCCTCTGAGACTGAGAACAAGAAAAGGATGTTCAATCACTATCATCATTTCCATTGATCACTGTACTGAAGGCCTAACCTATGCAAGAAATAATAACAAAAGGCTAAAAATTTAAAAAGAAGAAAACTATGATTATTTGCAGATGATTGATTGTATATAAACAAAATCCAATATCATCTACAGATAAATCATGAGCTAATACGTAAATTTATCAAGGTCTGTAGATAAATGATCAACATACAAAATTCAATATTTTGATACATTCACAAAAACTTAAAAAATAAAATTAGAAAAAAACACACTAGTTATAAAAGAAAAAAATGATAAACTGTATTTCATCAAAATTAAATTACTTTGCTAATGAAAAGACCCTGTTAAGAAATTAGAAAGATAATCCACTGATTGTGAGAAAATATTAACAATAATAATTTCTGAAAGACTTGTATGGAGAATATACAAAAACTACAGGTCAATAACAAAATGATAAATTACCCAATAAAGATTGGGCAAAAACCTTGAATACACACCTGAGAGTAGAAGATAAAAATAGAAGCACATGAAAAGTTACTCAACATTACAAGTCATTAGGGAAATGCAAATTTAAACCAGAAGAGATACCACTTCACTTCCACTAGAATGACTCAAATTAAAACAAAACAAATGAACAAACACAACAAAACATAAATAGACTCAAAGATACAGAAAACAAACTGGTGGTTGCCAGAGGGGAGGGGACAGATGGGCAAAATAGGGACAGAGGATTAAAAGGTACAAACCTCCAGCTAGAAAGTCAATGTCACAGCTCATGCAACTCAGTATCAAAAAAACAAACAACCCAATCAAAAAATGGGTGGAAGAACTAAATAGACATTTCTCCAAAGAAGATATACAGATGGCCAACAAACACATGAAAAGATGCTCGACATCACTAATTATTAGAGAAATGCAAATCAAAACTACGATAAGGTATCACCTCACACTGGTCAGAATGGCCATCATCAAACAATCTACAAACAATAAATGCTGGAGAGGGTGTGGAGAAAAGGGAACCCTCCTGCACAGTTGGTGGGAATGCAAATTGATACAGCCACTATGGAGAAAAGTATGGAGGTTCCTTAAAAAACTAAAAATAGAACTACCATATGACCCAGCAATCCCACTACTGGGCATATACCCTGAAAAAAACGTAATTCAAAAAGACACATGC
Organism: Balaenoptera ricei; assembly: GCF_028023285.1. NCBI lineage: Eukaryota > Metazoa > Chordata > Mammalia > Artiodactyla > Balaenopteridae > Balaenoptera > Balaenoptera ricei. The sequence continues at coordinate 49,914,274 of NC_082657.1, read as the reverse complement.
ACCCCATGTTCACTGCAGCACTATTTATAAGAGCCAGGACATGGAAGCAACCTAAATGTCCATCGACAGATGAATGGATAAAGATGTGGTATATATATATACAACGGACTATTACTCAGCCATAAAAAGGAATGAAATTGGGTCATTTGTAGAGATGTGGATGGACCTAGAGTCTGTCATACAGAGTGAAATAAGTCAGAAAGAGAAAAACAAATATCGCATAATATCGCTTATACATGGAATCCAGAAAAACGATACGGATGAACTTATTTGTAAAACAGAAATAGAGACACAGACGTAGAGAACAGACGTATGGATATTGGGGGGGGGGGGGAAGGGGGTGGGATGAATTGGGAGAATGGGATTGCCATATACACACTACTATATATAAAATAGATAACTAATGAGAACCTACTGTATAGCACAGGGAACTCTACTCAGTGCTCTGTGGTGACCTAAATGGGAAGAAAATCCAAAAAAGAGGGGATATATGTATACGTATAGCATATGTATACATATACCATATGTATACGTATAGCTGATTCACTATACATAGCAGAAACTAACACAACATTGTAAAACAACTATATTCCCAAAAAAATTAATTTAAAAAATAAAAATAAAAAAGCCAATGTCACAGGGATTAATGTACAACATAGTGAATATAGTCAATAACATTGTAATAACTTTGTATGGTGACAGATGGTCACTTGACTTACCGTGGTGATCATTTTGCAATACATAAAAATATCAAATCACTATGTTGTACACCCGAAACTAATATTAATATTGTAAGTCAATTATACTGCAATTTTTAAAAAAACACATGACCAAGAGCTGGTGAGGATGTGGAGTAACTGGAACCCTTAAACATTGCTGGCGCGAATGTAAAATGCTTCATCCACTTTAGAAAACTTTTTGGAAGTTTCTTATAAAGTTAAGCATATAACTACTCTATGATATAGCAATTCTACTCCCAAATATTTACCCGAGAGAAATCAACGCATATGTACACACACACACACGACTTGTACAATAATGGTTATTAAAAGTTTATTCATAATAGCCCAAAACTTCAAACAATTCAGTTACATTAACAGGAGAATGGATAAACTATGTATAACCAAACAGTGGAATACTGCTCAGGAGTAAAAAGGGAATTGCCAATACACACAACAATATGAATAAATTTCAAAAACATTATGTTGAATGAAAGAAACCAGACACAAAAGAGTATATACTGTATGAGTACATTTATCTGAAGTCCAAGAACAAGCAAAACTAATATAAGATGATAGAAATCAGAATCTCTGGGATGGCGGATGGAGGGATTGACTGGAAAGGGGCATGAGGGAACTTTGTGAGGTGATAGATGTTTTATATCTTGAATGTGCTACACAGGTATTTACATTTGTCAAAATGCATCAAACTGTACATTTAAGATCTGTACATCTTATATCTAAATCATACCTCAATTTAAAAAGTAATAGAAGAATCACTTACAGGATCATCAAAGATGAATGAATATATAGGAATAAATCTAATCAAAATGTTCAAGACATACCCAGAAAACTGCTGCTGAGAGAAATTAAATAAAACCTAACTACATGCAGGGATAAACTGTGTTTATCATATACAGAAAGGACTGCAAACTAGTGGGAAAGGATGAACTACTGAATAAATATTGCTGAATAATGTGAAAAAAGACATAAATTAAAAGCAGCTTTAAGTAGCACATTAAACTGGAGATTGAAATAACTAAAATACTCAATAAAACATTTTTCAAACTACTTTAAAACTGATCACTAACCTGATAGGAAAATAAGGACATTAAAGCAAAGTGAAGAATACCAGGAAATAATCTAGTGCCAAGGCTGTCTTTTGCCCTAGTGGACTTTGTTAACCCTTGAACTTCTGTTTTAACTATTGCATTGGGTGCCTAGGACAGGACATAAAGTCCAGGGCCTGCCCAAAGTAACGATGCTAAATCCAGAAACTACAAAACACAAAGAGGCATAAGATAATGATGGGGTTCAGAACACACTACCACAAAATATGGCACCTTGGCATATTAAATATTTCAAGCTGAAGGAATATAAGAAATGGCAAGTGCAAGAGGGATTTTCTTAACTTCCCCTGAAGCAGGTCACAAGATCCCCCATGTGAGAGGTGCCCTCCAACACCAGGTAGAAAGAAGCATGCGTATCTTCAAATATAGAGGGACATCAAGAGGAGCCTGAATAAACAGGCCTTACTGTCTCCCACAGTTTGCTACTCTTAGCTCATGTCATTTTTTTGTCCTATCACGTTTTCCCACAACTCGCCATCCTTCATTGAACCAGCATAAAGGAATTCAGATTTTACTACTTCTTCAGATCTTCATTTCCTTATGAAGGCTCCCATATCATGTAAAACTTACATTAAATAAATTTTTATGTTCTTCTCTTGTTAACCTGTCTTTTGTTACAGGGGCCCCATCTTAAAAACCTAAACGGGTAGAGGAAAAAGACATTTTTCCTCCTCTACAGATACCATGATTGAAAAACCATAAGAAACAACAAACAGCAAAATAAATAAATAGATGAGCAGACTTAATATGTTTGAATTACCACATACACAATATAAATGTTTAATATATTTAAGAAATAAGAGGGAAACATGAAAAATAAAAGAGTAGACAGCAATCAGATTTGACAAGAACCAAATAAAACTTTCAGAAATTAAAATAATTACAATAATTGAAAAATTAAAACTCAGCAAGTGAGCCTTCGCTGACGAGGGAATTATTGAATGGGACAATGGATAGGAAGAAAGTATCCAGAGAAGTCTACAAAAAAATGGAAAACATAAAATAGAGGTTAAAAGTAATACATAACAGACTAATAGTAGAGTAAGTAATAGAATAATAAAGTAGTTGGAATTCCAGAATAAGATAATAGAATGGAGATGAGCCAATAACCCACATGGAGAAAAAAAAAGAAACATGGTCTGCACTTGACACATATGCAAAAATGAAATCAAAGATAAATCATTAACTTAAACTTGCAGCTAAAACTACTGCCCTTCTAAGAGTAAACACAGGAGAACATATTCATGATCTTGGAAAAGGCAAAGATTTCTTAGCAAGAAGGCAAAAAGCATTAATCTTGAAAGAAAAAAAGGGCTTCCCTGGTGACACAGTGGTTAAGAATCCACCTGCCAATGCAGGCGACACGGGTTTGAGCCCTGGTCCGGGAAGATCTCACATGCCGTGGGGCAACTAAGCCCGTGCGCCACAACTACTGAAGCCCGCGTGCCGAGAGCCCATGCTCCGCAACAAGAGAAGCCACCGTAATGAGAAGCCCGCCCCCACTCGCTGCAACTAGAGAAAGCCCACATACAGCAACGAAGACCCAATGCAGCCAAAAATAAATAAATAAAATAAATTTTAAAAAGTTATTGCATTTTAAAAAAATGATAATACAGATTTCAAAAAAATTAAAAATGTTAGCTCATCAAATATCATTAAGGAAATGAAAAGGCAATCTACAGACTGGTAGAGAAAATTAACAACACATATACTTGACAAATGACTAGTATTCAGAATAACAAGCTGTAAAGTACTCTTACAAATTAATGATAAAAGGAAAAACAACTCAAAAATGAGCAAAAGACTTCAACACTTAATTTTAAAAGATATATGAAAAGCCAGCAAGTACATGAAAAGGTGTTCAACATCATTAATCATTAGAGAAATAAAAACTAAAACCACTAGAAGGCATCACTTTATACATCCAGTATACCTAAAATGAACAATACAACACTATGGGTAGGCGAGGGTGTGAAGCAACTGGAACTCCCAAGCTTTGCTGGTGGGAGTGTAAAATGGCACTACTTTGAGAAGCTGACATCCCTGGTGGGTTATGTACTGTGCTTTTAATCTTCCACTGTTGGGTTACATGGGCCAAAACATCCCCCTTTTGCTTAAGCTAGTCCAGGTTAGGTTTTTCTTACTAGCAGCCAGTGAATTGTGGACAACACTAAAAGATAAATATAGATTGTGCCACTGATTATGAGTTGTTATGCTGGGCAGTGTGGAGCCAGGACCACTTAACCACACATCCTTATGCAAGGGCTTGATTGGTCCTGCTCAGATAAGCATCCACAAAGTCAGCAACTCTGAACTATGACCTAGGCATCATTTGTTGCTTTTTCCCTGACTGTGCACTTCTGTTTTCTCCCTACAGTGCCCTTCTGATGCAGACAATCTGGGTCAATCAACATAAATGGGTAAAAAAGAAGTGAGAAGGAAATGAGAAAAATCATGAAATAATAAATAGTAGTAATAAATATTAATTTGAAAACCAACTTCGGAGACTTGCATAACGTACATACAGTCTACATGACCATAGATTAAATATTTGCAAAAACAATAAGTGAATTTTCATTACTACCCTGGGTGGGGCCTTCAAGAAAATAATGCTAGCAGCAATAGACAAAGTCCTAGATTTAAGTAAGACATTTGCATATTCTAAGGATTAAAGTAACCGGATCTTACATCCAGTTAGAGGACACACACAAGAACATTCTGAACTCGGGTCTGTATTTTTTAAATGTTAGACAAATGCAGCAGTAAATGGAAAACCCATGTGTTAATTACGTTACCTTCAAGTTTCCATTTACATATAAATAACCTCAATCTACCAGTGTAACTTCTGGGTATAGGTTTCTTCGGTTCCTTCTGAGCCCTATATTTCTCAGGCTTTCAAGCACAGGAGAAACTGGTAGGTGGGATTTATATGTGGCTCAGCATCATTTCTGCTGGAGGCATTCAGTCTTTAGTCCTTTACCTTGTGGGTCTTAGCTTACTCTAACGCAGCCAAAATAACCATTTCCTGTTTTGCCTCATTATTTTTTCCATCTGACCTTTCTTAAAATGTAGAACTTTTAACAAAGAATAATACATACCTGTGTCGTAATACACAATAAGTTTTTCACTGTGATTGCCCACAGTCTGTGGCTCAAAATCCACTTCCAGTTGCATGGACTCTCCTACATTAAGAGTTCCAACAGATGGCTCTACAGAGAAGGGCCTGCAACACACACGGAGACACATCATCAGAACACATTCCTGTATGTACACATATAGCTGATTCACTTCCTTGTACAGCAGAAACTAATGCAACATTGTAAAGCAATTATACGCCAATAAAATTAAAAAAAGAACACATTCCCGACTAGTGTGAGGGGGAAGGGGAGAGGAGACATGAGTTCCAGTTCTGCAGACAACACAGACCCAACACGACAATCCAGTGATTCAGAAGTATACTTTTCCCTTAATGTGAAAGAACTTTAGTGTTAATATTAAAATAACAGTAATAGAACAACAAATGTAAGAAAAACTTAAATGATGCATAATATTCTTGTTTGTATCCTTGCCATTTAGCCATTCTTTTAACATTCACTGAGTGATTCCAGAAAAGGACAGACTTATAACGTGTACGCAAATACTGTAATTTGCAAAAGAACAGTCCCTTCAAAGGGATAAAAATCAAGTTTTGCAAGAGTTCAGCGAAGAGAGGGTTTTATGATGGAAAAACATACCAGAGTCTCAAAAGGAAAGTGATCACACAATCACATGAGGATAAGGTGAGGGCAGTCTAACAAAGGGTCTTTTTAAAAGGGGGGAAGGGGTGTAGGGAAACTACAAGAGATGATGCAATTGCCCAGGGTTGTTAACAGTAGAACTGTTACCACCTCTAGGCCCAAAGAGCCAAGGAGAAGGAATGGTTTTGAAACCCACCAGAGTCCTAAGAGAAGGCTGCCTTATGAGGCTCAAAGGGCTTTAGTTAAGAGAGACAGTCAGCCCAGGAGGCCTCACACATAGGACACTAGGGGGAAAAGTGTCTTGACCTCACATCCTTTGCCTGATTGCCTGCTGGGACTCCCACTGGCTGAACCCAACCAGAAGCCAAAGGCATGGGAGCCTATTGACCTCTGCCATATAGGTTAGCCTCCTGGGTGAGAGTAAGCTGGAGAAGGGTGGAGAGCATTTGGAAAGGCAAACTGGGGACATCTGTGTCTTGAAAATAGAATTTGGGCATGCAGACCTTATGGGGAGGCAGGGTGGATCTGGGAACAGGAAACAGGAAACAGTTGATTTTAATTGTCCTGGAAAGGAAGAGTAAGAGAGAAGCTGGATCTGATCATGAAGTACCTTAAATAACTTACAGAGCTCTTCCTTCTAAACAGGAAACCCAGCCCTTTTAATTATTTTCATGGTCCATTTCACTTCTTTAAATTGCCAGTTTTTCAAAGTAATGTGTTGGACAATGTATCTGGCAGGCTAAGCTGTTTCTGATTATTTACTTGTATCGCAACTGTTTTTAGTCTTCATTCCTTAAACCTTCCCTTAGATAATGAACTTAATTTCAGAAAACCTAACCTTTGCTCTATGAGGGTACAAAGCTTACAGCATGGGTAGCACTTGGTGGTACCTGAAATGATCACTGCAGGACCTCGAGTGCTTCCTACCACGGGCAATTGTTTCTTTTCTCTGGTGCCCTCTATTTGGATTGCCCTCTCCTTTCACTACTTTCCCACTCCTTTGTCTGTCCTTTTCCCATACCTTCAGCACCGAAACTCCAATGAACTCCAGGCACTGCTGTAGGGGCACCATGAGGTAGTAGTTACTAGCCTGGAGCCAAATGAATAAGTTCAAAACCCAGATCAGCCATGAGCTTGGGTAAGTCACTGAACATTCAGTTTCCTCATCTGTAAAATGAGGATAACGACAGCACCTATTTCACAGGGTTGTAGTGAGGATTAAAGGAGTTGATAGAGGTAAAGTGCGCAGAATAATGTCTGGCATGTAGGAAATGCTAAACAAATGTTTATTATTATTTTTGTTACTGCTATTGTTATCTCCCTCATTAGCAGCTGGAGGATGATCTTGGGTATTCAGATGAGTTCAGGTTTTTATCATCCTCCTCTCAATCCTTCACACTGCTCTAGAGACATTGTAAAAAAAAACACACACAGGACATAACACATCAATCTCTTGTTCAAACACCTTCAGTGGCCCCCATAATTTATGTAATAAAGTCCAAAGTCCTCGACATTTGAGGTCCCACACAATCTACTCCCAACTAGTTTTGGCCTTCTCATTAAACAGATACATCTGTCCAAATACATTATACACCTGTCACATTCCATGTCAGACTGGGGTGGGACAGGATGGGAGGGCTTTAGTCTCTACACCCATAACATTCCCCAGCACTGCACCTCCTCTTCCTTCCAACCAGACAGTGCCCCATACATAGACATTCCAGAACTGCTCGGGTCAGATAGGAACATTCACCGTTTTCCATGTAATACTCCTTCCAAAGTCACCCATCATAGCCCAGACTCAAAGCTACCTTTTAAATAGAATCTTTCCTGATTCTCTCTCTTATTAATAATGTCTCCTTCCTCTCAGATACTATAACTTTATTTTAACTTCTTACTTTAGCTCACCTTGTACAATAATAAGTTTTCATGCCCGTCTCTCCCAATAGCTAGAGACTCTTGAGATGAAAGGAAAGAGAAAGCAAACAAAATTTCATTAGCACATACTCTATGCTGGGTACTACAGTAGGCACTTTACATATGTCAATTCTTTTAATCCTCACAAAATCTTGAGAAAGTAGGTCTTGTTATTTGCATTTTAGATATGAGAAAGTAGATGCTCTAAAAGGGCAGGCAACTGGCCCAAAGCTACCCAAGTAGGTAGTGTTAGAGCAGGGATGGAAGCCTGCCTTCAAGTTTTTTCTGTCTCCCCAAACCATCCTTGAATGTGGAAGCCACCTGGTTAGATTCATCTTTGTGTCTCTCACCACCCCATGCATAGCTCTTTACTCATAGGAGCCTCTCAAAAGAGGTTGTTAAATTGAATTATAATCAACTTTTAAAGGGAAATTTAAAATATCTCTAATCTTTATTTAATCTTTATAACAACTTGGTGGAACAGAAAAGGAGCAGACTTTTGGTATCTCAAGAATCTCTGCTTGATGGAAGATGAAGGTGAGTCTCACCATCTTTAAAGTTCTTTCCTTCCTTATGGCCTCAGGAAGAATCTGAAGAATTGAGAACTGGCCCCAGTTTCCTGGCTTTGGGAACAACATTGTAACATTCTCTTCTACCTCCGCTTCACCAGTTCCTAATATTTTTCTCCCTACACTGTGCTTTCTTTTTTTTTTTTCAAACATTTCTTAGTAGCAAAATAACAGTTTTGAAATGAATTGGATAGTATTACATTACAGAACCTAAGCTAATTTTCTATGGACAAAGGGACTCTTCTTACGACCTCCAGAAATCCTAATTCCATACAGTGGTAACACATTCTTCCCTTTTGTGCTAATTGTTGGGTTTATATTACACTAAACTTCTTCAGTGGTTAGAAAATCACCTGGGATAGCCATTGCTACTTAGAGCTGCCTAAGCTTTCTCTATAAATCAGACATTAATTGGATAGAGTGTGTTAAGTTCTGGTGCTTAAACATTGTCTATAATTTGATTTTGTATTTCATTTTACTAGAGGCAGACAGGCTGAAAAGGCTAGAGAATACCAAGTACCAGAAAATGATCTTACAGAGAGGTAAAAGGTGCTGTTCCTCCAGGGTATAAAGCTGCCTCTGTCTACCAGAATGTCTGGTTTTGATATCACATCCTCATTAATACCGAATACTTGATTAGGGAGGGAACTCGGGTTTGTGTAAAATCGTGAGCCACAAGAAAGATTTTGAGTCTTTGTTCAATCCACTACGAACTGCTCTTAAGAACTAAAATTATTCCATTCAAATGATTCAATATTTTAGCAGAAGACTAAATACTGGTTCTATTATATTAAACATTGAATATAAAATTAGTATTTTTCCTTCAGATAACCTTTCTTATTAACTGATTCCTAAATCGAGATTTTAGATTTTGAAATTACTCCTTAATTCTTTCTATTTCACCTTCCAAAATTAATCCTACTTTAATAGTCAAAGTTATTCTGGTACCTACTAGAGTTTTAGGTCAAATCTGTAATAAAGTTGAAGAGTAATTGTTTATGTTCTCTGTATACTTTATAGCACACTGAGGCTCCTTTTATTAGTGTAAAAAAACACTATGCCTCTTTTATAGTACTTGGAGCATGTTTTTTTATTTTAAATTATTGTAGAGGTTTATAGTTGTAGCTCTGCTGTTGTGATATATTGTTGGTTAGGCATCCTATAAACATTTATTGAGCACTTATTTATTCTAGACACTTTGCTAGATGCTGGGGACATACAAATGAAAAGATACAATCCTTGCATTTGAGAAGATCACATTCTAATGGGAGCAACAGACACATAAAGTTTTATTTTTTATAATTTATATGAACCTGACCACTTATAAACTTTACCATTAATTAAATCATTATTTCAATGAAAAGAATATGATTTGTTTTTTAAACAATTTCCTGTGAGATATTATTTCTAACTGTATAATGACTACAAAAGCAGCAAGACCAAGAGTATAGACCCTATGTTTTTGACTCCAAATTCTCAAACTACATATACTGCTCCACTATGTCTATTGACAATCATGTTGTCAGTGAAAGAGTGGTCCTCAGCCCTGTCTGGGCAACACAATCACCTGTGCATTTTTCAGAATGGATACTCGTCAGGGGATCCCCCCAGACATTCTGATTCAATAAAATGTGACCACAAATTCAACTGCATTCTTTCTCATTGTAGTCATTAGGGCTTTCAGTTGCAAACAACAGAAACCAATTCTGGCTAACTTAGACAGAAAAGGGATTTATTGGAAGGATTTGAGGTAGCTCACAGAATTGACATCATGGTTGGATTACATGCATTTTGTGGAAAGAACATAAAAGTACCATTTTGTGCAGAGTCTAAACAGGAAAACAAAAATAAACAGGAAATTTAATTGAAGGACTTGGTTACACAGAAGATGAAAGCTATGAAAAGCCCAACTTAAGATGGTGAGATAGCTCAGGGATTAGTAATAGCGGTAAGCCATTTCCACCACTGGGCTGGAGACAAAAGGAGAGGAGGAAGTAAGTATTAGCAGATCCTGGGGACCTGGCAGAAGTTGGAACCATGGCAGGTCTGTCTGACATGATCTAGAACCACAGAGGAGATGCAGCTGCTTGCTGGGGACTCTACTGAAGTTAGAGAGGGAGGAAGAGAAATACTCTGACTTCTTCCTACTCTCCAACCTCCTTCTAGTGCCCTCCACTGGTCAAACCCAGGTGGAATCCAGCAGGTCGCGGAGGCTAGAGGGGCTAACACAGCCCAACATAGATACTGAGCAAAGCCTGGGAAGGGCAAGGAATGGATCTTGAGGTAAACAAGGCCAGAACTGGCCCATGTTTGTTTTAATCCAAATTTTGCTATTAACTTACTGGGGGAACTTGGCTAAGTCATTTACCTTCTCAGACCTTACTTCTTTCATCTGTAAAATGGGAATGTTGGACTAGAGTTTCTAATGTCATTATGATTTCTGGCTAGTCCTTGAGTTAGCTCACCATTTTACCTTAGAAGTGTTTCTACATTGGGAAAAGATGATTCACATTCACAGTTACATGGATATAAAAGTTTTAGATCTTTTCCTGCAACTTCACACTATTAAATCTGTGATTTTGTTTCACTTTACATGAATGTATTGCCAATTATGTGTAGTTTTTAAGATTCAGCCGAACAGTCCAGGAAGATATGCTGCCTGTGCTTGTTTTTCCACCTTAGGTGGACTCTCTTTTTCATTGGAACAATACCAATGTCACAGGAAGTTTTTAATGTGTATTATGGATGGTGGTTATGAAAGTTCTTTTTTTTTTTTTTAATCAAAAGAGATTGGTTCTTTCCAAGTCATGGTGAGCCAGTTGAACAACTTGCTCCCTTCCCTTCAATCAAAATATGAGTCTCACCACGAAATGACAAACAAAGCCTTTATAAGCACTTTGACAATGTCAGGAGACACTGATTCTCAAAAGAATTTTTCCTTTGCCTCTGATGGTTGATTTATCTAAAGTGGGTCAGAGTCCTGCTTCCACCCAGGATGTAGAGAGCTGAAAAGAGTGTTTCTTTTACTGTAACAACAACAACAACAACAAAAAACAGATAAACAACAAAATCACAATTTTTCTCAAACCCATTAGAGAGCTGAGATTGCAGGGCAAACAAAAACGGACAATCTCCTGCCTCTAAAGAAGACAAGACATGTGCAGAGTATTTCACCTGTGGCAGACAGAACATTCCTACAAGCAGAAGAAATGGTGAGAGAGGATGGAGAAAAGAAATATTTGAAGAGATAATGGCTGATGCTTTCCAAAAATAATGACAGATCCAAGAAGCTCAGAGAACTTCATGCAGGATTGAAACAAAAATCAAATAAAAGCAAAATAAGATCCTTAAACCAAAAAACAACCAAAAACAAAATCCACATCTAGACACATCACATTCAAACTGCTAAAAACCAAATATAAAGACAAAATCTTGAAGGCAGCCCAAGAAAAAGACATAATTACCTACAGAAAAACAAAGCTAGGAATTACAGCAGACTTCTCATTAGAAAACTGTAAGCCAAAAGACAATGAAGTGACATCTTTAAAGTACTAAAAAAAAAAAGTATATATAACTGCCATTTCAGAATTCTATACTGTAGAGAAAAAAATCTTTCAAAAAATGAAGGCAAAATATTTTTTTTCAAGTAGACAAAAACTGAGATAATATCCACTAGATCTGTGCTACAAGAAATATTAAAGTAGTTTTTCAGCCAGGAAAAAATGATACCAAACAGAAACTTGAATCTACATGAAATGGTTTAGAGCTAGTGACGCTCCTGGGACACATGTAAGAATAAACACAAATTCCCTCCTGAGGGATGTGCCTCAACCCACATTATGGCATCTGTGCTACCTACAATATGGCAGACCAAGTAACCCGAAAACTCTTCCACCAGAAAATACCTAGAAAGTCTGGATAAAATATAACTTACATAAATGTGTAGCTGAGCATGCCAAAAAAAAAAAAAAAAAAAAAAAGGCAAATCCACAGGATTCAAAAACAAGAGGAAATAAGAACCAGAGCAGTAAGCCACTGAGCCCTTGAAGCCTGGGTTTTAACAGCCCTGCTAATAGCAGCAGGATACAAGGTCTTGGGATGGTTAAGTCAGGGGACTGGTAACAAAATCCCCATATAAACCTGGGAAACTTCAAAGGTTACCAAAACGTTCTCCCATTAGCACAAGGAAAGATGTCTATCATGGTTTTGAATGAGGGAAACAAGGATTCTCTAGGGAATTCATACTTTGGACATGTGTATTCTACCAGTTTAGGGTTTAGATATGCATGATCAGTCCAGGAACTCCTAAGCCAAGAAATTACCAGAGAGGCAGACTATGTTGTCTAACCTTTGGGAACCAGGCAGAAGTAAATGCTAATCCTTACTGGAGAGATGTGTCCTTAAACTAGCGAAGGATTCCACAGATAAAGCCCTTATGAAAATGATCCAGCTCAATATCTGCCTTATTTTTAGAAAGTCATAGAAAAGAACTTGACCTTCTGTCTCCTGTGTTCCCAAGCTGGCCATTCTTGTTATGGCCCTGCTAATCAGCCAACATCTTCATGTCCCATAACAACCATTCTTTCCCATCTTATAAGAGAGATCACTGAGGGCAAGGATTGTCCCATAATATTTATATTGTCCCATAATGTCTACTACACTATAGCTACACCATAAATTATCAGATTAAAATCAAACAGCTTCACTTACTAGCTATGTGCTCTTGAGCAAGTTATACAACCTCTCTATTGCTCAGCTTTCTCATCTTCAAAGCCAGCAATAGCAGGTTGAGTTCTTCTCATATCTCATCACTCCAAACTCTTCTTCTGCCTCTTTCTATTTTTAAAGATGTTTGTGATTACACTGGGCCCACCCAGATGATCCAGGATAATCTGCCCATTTTAAGGTCAGCTGATTAGCAACCTTAACTACATCTACAACCCTAGTCCCCTTTGTCATGTGACACTACACATTTACAGGTTCTGGGAATTAGGACATGCACATATTTGAGGAGCCATTATTCTGCCCACCACACTGGCAGTAGGTCATTTAAAGAAACAATAAAAGAAGAAACACTCACTATACAGTACTTGCTATATACCAGCAGTTTATGTTTATTAATTCATCTATTCCTCACAACAACCCCATAAGGTGGCTACTTTCCCCCATTTTTCAGATGCGAAAATTGTGGGTGGCCTCTAAAACTGGAAAAGGCAAAGAAATGGATCCTCCCATCAAGCCTCCAGAAAAGAACACAGCCCTGCCAACACTGGGATTTTAGCCCAGTGAGGCTTCTGACCTACTGAAATGTCAGATAATAAATTTGTATTGTTTCAAACCATGAAGCTTGTGGTAATTTATTACAATAGCAGTAGAAAACTAATACAGCCAGTTATAAAAGTCTCAGTCACAACAAATATGTTTATTAATATATTCCCATGAGCCATTCTCTATGCTAAATAGAAAGTCTCTTATCCAGCATTTCAGAAAACCACCCATATCCAAACAGGTAACCTTGAATTTTGGGTTCCTCATGGGATGAAGAGGAAGTCTGCCCCACATCATTGAGGTCTCCCATCCTTGCAAGTGAAGACTGTAATAAGCAGTTGCATCTTGACTGCTATTCTACGAAACTACATGTGTTGACTAGATTTAGCTATAATCAATCAAAAACAAAAGCTGAAGGAATGCATACCTGTGAGTTTTGATGTGAAACATGGCATCTTTGTTGCCAATGTTTCGCACCAGCAGAATCTTCTGAGTGCTGTATTTGACAGGGCAGGTAGAAAAATTCAGCTTGTCAGGAAAATCTAGGATGGCTCGTGCACCTCTAGCTTTGATGGGCACAATAAACTTTTCTCTTTCAGTAACACAGGTCAACATATGGGCATAATCCTACAAGAGAAGGGTACAATCATTACTTGTGGAAACAGCAACATGACCAAGATAACTGCAAGAAATATGGCTGTATGCCAAGCATCTTGCAAAACAACTTAATATATATATTCTATGAAACCTTCTCAAGACAATTATGGATGTACCTTCAATGAGATACTCTTTTCTAAGAAAAAGAGAACAGTTCAAATATTAAAACCTACAAGCCAATAGAGAAGCTTATGCTTCTTGTGTTTCCCAGATATTAGGGAGGTGGGATGCAGGACAGTTGAGGCTCATTCTTTTTTAGATCAGAGGAGGTTCACACCAGTAACTTCACGTCCTCCTTCTAAACCCTACCTACTTATCCTTCAAGCCATGTGTTAGACTGATAGCTCCAAATAATGGTCTCTCTATGACCACACTTTTTGAAATATGACTGTGCAGCTTCTCCATCATGAGTGGAGTCTATTTCTTTACCCTGTGCTTTGACCAATGGAATGTGGCAGAAGTTATGCTATGCCAGTTCCAAGCTAAGGCCTCAAGAAGCTTTGGGCATTTCCATTCTTGTTCTTGAAACTCTACCACGTAAACAGGTCTGGTCTAGACTACTGCAGGATGGGAGCCCAGATGTCCCATGCTAGACCAGCCTACTGCCCCAGATACGTGAGAGAGCCCAGCCAAGTTAAGCAGAGTTGCCTACCCAACTCATGAGTGGGCCCAGTCAAGATTAGCTAAACCATAGTCTTGTGAGCCATAATATCCATAATTGAATTTGGGAGTGGTCTGTCATTATACAACAATAGCTAACTGATTCAAAGCCCATTTTAAACCTCACCTCTTGTGCAAAGCCATTACTGACCATTCCAAATAAAAATGCTGAGGCCCTAGGCATCCATCGTCCCCAATCTTGAGTCTAAATGCAACAGAAATGCTGAATTAAGTCACCCTTCATCTCCTCTCATAAGATAGGAAAATGGAAGTCTCATCCTCAATGCAACAAAGAAAAAGTTAAAAGTAAACCATCACCAACAAGCAAACCTAAATGTGAAAGGAAAGCATTAACAGTCTCCTCAAGAATAGGCTCAGGGGGCTTCCCTGGTGGTGCAGTGGTTAAGAATCCGCCTGCCAATGCAGGGGACACAGGTTCGAGCCCTGGTCCAGGAAGATCCCACATGCCGCGGAGCAACTAAGCCTGCGAGCCACAACTACTGAAGCCCACGTGCCACAACTACTGAAGCCCGTGCGCCTAAAGCCTAAAGCCCATGCTCCGCAACAAGAGAAGCCACGACAATGAGAAGCCCGCGCACCGCCACCAAGAGTAGCCCCCGCTCCCCACAAGTAGGGAAAGCCTGTGCGCAGCACCTAAGACCCAATGCAGCCAAAAATAAATAAATAAAATAAAATAAAATAAAAAAGAATAGGCTCAGAAGTCACTGTGAAAGAAATTTGCTATCTAAATCAGGTTCATTTTCCTTCATTTTAAGTTTCCCCATCATTTTAGTGTGTGTTTTGGCTGCAAGGCAATCTTTATAAGTATAAAGGCCTCTTGGAACTTAAGTTTCCTTTTGGTAATCATGCAGTAAATGGTTTTCAGTGGTGGAGGTTTAAAACCTCTCTTTGGACTTTAGGCACAGAGCAGGAATGGGAATGTCTGACATACTGACTGACATTTAGACCTGGCCACGCACTCAATTTCATGAAACCCACAGGACAAGTAGAAAGCAGTGGTATCCCCAATTAGTTTATTCATCCAACCATGTTTATTAAGTGTCCAGGTGCCAGGCACTGAGCTGGGTCTGGGTATGCAACTGAGTAGTAACCACAGACGTGGATCGCTCCGAGCTTACATAGTGATGGAAGAGACAGTGAGCAGGTAAATAAAGCATATCTAATGTACAATGTAATACATACACAAATATATTAAATAAATATAAAGAGAAAATAGCCAGGAATGTTCCCCCGACAGAGCTTTACACCTGCAGTCTCTCTGCCTCCCTGAACCCCAAACTCATACCCAGCAGCCGGATCAACATCTCCCTGGATACAAACTTACCATGGCCCAAAGCAAAGCTGCTGACTAATGCAACTGCCTGCAACTGTGCATAAAGATACCCTACCAAGGGAAGGAACAGGGCCTGAAATCCCGTCCACTCTGCTGGCTCCAACTGAATCGGCCTATAGGGGCAGCCTTCTTCTCATGCCCACAAAGGCTCCACAATGCCAGCTGAGGTCCTGCTCATGACCTTCCTTCCACCCTAAATCTGTCCCCTCACTGCCTCTCCATCTTGGTACATGAATCTCCATCCTTCCACTGGCCTGGATTTAATATCCTGGCATGAGGCATCCTTGATCACTCTGTTTCTCAATTTCTTAGTAAATCCTGTAGGACTGACCTTCAAAATATATCCAGACCACAAACACATCTCACTACTTCCATCCTGCCACCCTGACCCTAGCCACTCCAATCTTTCCTGGGCTAACTGGACTCTGTTTCAACCCTTGCTCCCTAAAGTCTATTTTCCACACAAGGGCCAGAGGGATCCAGTTAAAATATAAGTCAGCTCAGGAGGCTCCTCCATTCAAAATCTCCCAAGCAGAGAGCTGGGGGTCTCTGAGTGCTATGGCCTGGCACCCCTGTCATTTCTCTGGCCACACCTCCCCCCTCCCCCGCTCGCGTCTCTGCTCCAGCTACAGGTTTCCTTGCCGTCTCTTGAGTATTCTAGAGATGCTCTCCCTTCAGAGCCTTCAAACTCGATGTTCGTTCCATCCAGAACATGCTTTCCTGTAATTATTCACATTGCTTGCTCCCTCACTTCCTTCAGGACTTTGCACAATGTCCATTTTCTCCCTGAGGCCTCCCCTGATTGCCCTATTGTAAACTTAACTCTCCCTCTCCCGTCCCATCACTCCCTAGCCTTTCGTTTGCTTTAGTTTTCCCAAAGCCATCTAACACATTATATATGTTACCTATTTATTGAGTCTATTGTATGCCTCCCCCCTTATCTCCATGTCAACAGGGATTCTGCCCATCGTATTGACTTCACATATCCAGCACCTAGAACAGGGCGTGGTACTTAGTAAACATTCAACAAATATTTGCTAAAGACAGGCAAATAAGTACTATAATGCTGAGTGAAGAGAAATAAAGCATAAGGGAATAAAGAGTGAGTGGGAAAAGGCCTCTATGAGGAGGTGACATTCCAGCAGAAATCTAAGTGAAAGGAGAAATGACGTCATGGGGGTGGGTGGTAATCTGGGCGAAGCATGATTCAGAGACTGTGGCCAGAGGGGAATAAGGTAAGGAGAGGTTAGAGATGCAGCCAAGAGGTTGTGGGAAGCCAGATCACACAGGAGCTTGTAAGCCATTGTTAGGACCTGAGGACGGCCAAAAACATTAATGATGCTGAAAGCGGATCAAGATGTACCTGATTTATGTTTTAGAAGAATTACTAGCTGCTATGTAGGCAACAAACTGTAAGGAGGCTAAGGTGAAAAAAGGGTGGCCAGTTAGGCAGCCACTGCAGTAGTCCAGGCAAGAGATGAAGCTGACCTGGCCTAGTGCAATAAATGCTTAGCTTAGAGCTTGGCGAGTAGTGAAGTACTCAATAAATGTTAGTTGTCATTACTAAAATGTTGCATAAAATACAATGTTTTGAGTAAGGCACGTAGGAAAAACTCAATTTGTGTACTTGTTGTTAGGATAATAATGATAATCCTGGTAATGATGATAATAATGGAACAAGATAATTTCAAAAAACAACAAGGACTTTGAAGAAAATAAAACATAGTAAAGTGATAATATGGGAAGCGGCTGCTTTAGGTTAGAACGACCAAGGATGCCTCCCTGAGGAGGTGGCCTTCGAATAGAGACCTGAATAGCCAAAGCATCCAGTCAGGCAAGATATAGGAATGGAGCGTTCCTGGCAAGGAGAGGTGCAAACATAAAAGTCCTAAGGTAGGAGCAAGTAATAACAATTAATGGACAGTATTCATGAAATTTATTTAAATTGAGTTGTTGGACTCTTAGCTCTTCAAGTGATTCTGGTTTCTGCATGGTAATGCCAGGCTCAAAAATTATGCCATTCAGATATAAGAAAGTACAAATTACACGAAGCATACTTGATCGTAGAAAACTCCACAGAATTCAACAACAAAACAGTCTAGTCTGATTACATCAGAATCCTAAAGAGATAAGTACTGTTTTCATTTTTTCTCAGGAGATCAAACCCAGCAAGCAAAGGTTTTGTTGGGAATTAGAAACTGGAAAGCTGCTGGCACATGTGGAAACTTAATATTAACTGAGGCTTTGAGAGAAAGAACAAAAGATGCTGCTGAATCCACGATGAGAGGGGATCTCCAAGTAATTTATTCTATGTTTACATATTCTCTGCCTTGTTCTATAAGGAATTGAAGACAGCTGAAAATAATTTAGGAAGCTAACTGAAATATTCAAATTTCCCAATGAGGAAAATTTGAAGTTTGATCAGAATTTTATATTTTTTTCATAATCAAGCATATAAAAGAATATGAAGAAATTCTTTAAACTCCTTAAAAATGTATTCCAATCTCTGAAGCTCTGTATTTAATATGACCATATTAGATTATATAATATACAATTATATATTGCTCTACTGGCTTAAAATTAATTCAGATGTTATGACTTGGGAGGCTTTGTCAGCCTGCAACCTAAGCAATTACTTCAGTTGATGTACTTCCTTCCTCTGTACTTAAATTCAGAGCAATCAGGTCACCATTCAGAGCCAAAATATTTATTCCAAACTCTCTCCCGTCTACTATGAGATTTAGCTATGAATTACTTTATATCCTAAAATGTTATTCTATATAACAATGGTCTCCAGATGAAATTTCCTATCCATTTTTTTTCTGTCCATTAACCTTCCTTCCAACCTGCCTATCCTCCAAACTTAAAAAAAAAAAAAAAAGCAGTGGAATATGCAAGTGGCAGATTTGACTCTGAGAAGTGAAAAGAATGAATCTCGATTTTATATTAGCTCCACGATAGAAAGCAAACGTGGCAATAATTCTGTCCTTTAACATCTCAGGCAAAGGAAAATGATGTCTTCTACTGCAGCAAACGACTCCCCAGGCGTTCAAGGGCAAGCACAGCCAGTGCGGTTAAGCCCTCACAATCCTCTTTCTCCCTTTTCTCCACTCCTAAACTTGATGGTGGAATGGCTAACACAGAGTAAAACCAGATTTGATTAGGACTCAGCACATTTAATACTCACTGTCCCTGAAAAACGTTATAAATTCCCTAACCAGTTAAAAGTACTTATTTTATAGTATCTTCTCAATCTGAAATTCACCTCTCTAAAGGGAAGAATTAGTTCTCAAGTCCTAATCAGTTTAAAAACAAGACTGATCAGGTCTCTCGGGCCTTATCCTCTACCACTCTGACTCTTCATATGATTTACCTGGGGTCTCAGTTTCCTAGGGGCATCTACACTTCTCCACCTATTAAAAAGGAATGACCTCTGATCTTTGGCTTGTAAAGAGACCCGAGGACTTCCACATTTATTTTGACCATTTGTATCATTAGTATACAACGATAATGTGGTTACTTCATGATTCATGTACAAATCATCCACTTAAGGTAATTAATTTCCTGTTTAGCTTTTTTGCTTTCTAAGTTACCTTAAATCTACCAGTCAACCTGTATCTATACCCATATACTCTGCCTTCATTCCTGTTCTTATCTAAGACCAAACCCTTTCCTTGCGTACTAGATTTCAATCCTTCTCACTTACCTTAGGATTTTCCTGAAGCATCAATTTTCCCTCTTTACTGAACATTCACAGCTTATAACAATACTTAAATAGCCTCATCTTAAATATTAAATAAACTACCCTCAATCTCAACATCCACCTCCAGCTACTGCCCCACTTTTCCAATTACCCTTTACAGCAAAACTCCTCAAAGGTGTTATTTATACTCAATATTACCACCTCTTCACTTTCCCTTCTCTCTTCTACCCACCCCATCAGACTTCTCTACCCAACATTCCACAGAAACTGTTCTCACCAAGGTCACTAATGACTTTGCCAAATCTAATGGCTAAGTCCACATCCTTGTTTTATTCTACTTTTTATAGCTTTGGACACAGTTGATCTCTCCTTCTTTTTTAAAAATACTTTATCCACCTGGACTCCAGAGCACTGCAGTCTCCTGGTTTTCCTCCTACTTCACGACTACCCCTTCTTAGTGTCACCCTCTGTTGGCATCTCCTCCTCTTTCCACCCTCTTCTTTATCTCCACTCACTCCCAGCATCATCTCCTCCACCCTTGGTGGTAAGTAGCATCATTACACTATAACTTTTAAATATTTGTCTGTAGACCCAACATTTCCCCTTTATTGCAGACAATTGTGTCCAACTGCTTCCTTGATATTTCCACTTGGATGTCTAAAGGGAAGTTCAAACTTAACATATAAAAAACAGAGTTCCTGAGTCCCTACCTCACTCCTACCCAGCCTCGTTAACCTTTTTTTCTTCCACTTTCCATATCTCAGCAAATGGTGGCACCATTTGGTCAGCTGCTGGCCAAAATACTATGAGAAACTAGACTCCTGTTTCTTCACACCCTTTATCTAATTCATCAGTAAACCCTGACAGCTCTACCATAAAAATATATATCCTTCATCCACCTACTTCTCATCACCTTCACTGTTACCACCCTTGTCCAAATCATCCTCATCTTTTTCTCGCAAACTATTACAATAGGCTCTTGTCTCTATATTCATCAGGGTTCAGTTCTGCTACATATAACAGGGAACAGAAGAAAATAAGAGCAACTTAAACTAGGCAGCTAGCAGTTTATTTCTCTCCTAGAAAGTCCAGAGGTAGGTGGGCCAGGTTGGTATGGTCACTCCACAGCGTCGTGAGAGACACAAATTCCTCAATTCCTGCTCTACCAGTCTAGCACAGGGTCCATTCTCAATGTCGCCGGATGGGGCAGAGCGATTCCTGGGATGCCAGCTATTCTCACAGCCAAGCTGCAGGCAGGAGAAGGCAGAATAGAGCACTTTCCACTGTGTCAGCTTCCGTCAAGTACATGCGTTTGGAAGTCCTGCTCACATCTCACGGGCCAACATTTAGACAACATGTAGCTGCAAAGGAGGCTGGGGAAATGCAACATTTTGTTTCTGGCAGCAACAAGTCCAATCAAAATATGTGATTCTCTTACCAATGAGGAAAGAGAAAATGGATGTTAAGAGTAGACAACTAGCCATTATGCCTCACACCCTCTTCAGTCTATTCTCCACACAGCAACCAGAGTGATCTTAAAAATGTAAGCCAGATACGTCATTCCTAATCAAAACTCACCAGGGAAGATAAAGGGAAAGAATCAAGCATTTATCCTATCTTTCCTGTATGAACTGTACCTCAGGATCCTTATTAACTCATTACAAAAATAAAGTGTAAAAACAGACACTTTGTGCCTCTTGATGTGATGCAATAGAAAATACCACGTTACCTAAGAATTCTGGCCCTTCCAAATCAAACATGAATCTAAACAAGGCTCTAGACCTAATTACCAGTCTATAGGAAACAGAGGGGATGGAGGACCATTCTATGGAATCTGGTGGAGTTGCACTCAGTACCTTGTTTGGATCCCAATTTAAGCAAACCAACTTACACATATACATATGATTGATTTAAGCAACTTAAAATGCATATAGGGGCTTCCCTGGTGGCGCAGTGGTTGGGAGTCTGCCTGCCAATGCAGGGGGCACGGGTTCGAGCCCTGGTCTGGGAAGATCCCACATGCCACGGAGCGACTAAGCCCGTGAGCCACAACTACTGAGCCTGCGCGTCTGGAGCCTGTGCTCAGCAACGGGAGAGGCCGCGACAGTGAGAGGCCCGCACGCCGCGATGAAGAGTGGCCCCCACTTGCCGCAACTAGAGAAAGCCCTCACACAGAAACGAAGACCCAACACAGCCGAAAATTAAAAAAAAAAAAAATGCATATATATCGTTGATTTACGTGATATTTATATACATATATACACACGCCTCTACATATACATATACGTTTTAATATTACTCAACTGGGGAGATGTGAGTACTGACTAGATATTTGATGATATTAAGGAGTTACTGTCATTTTTTAGGTGTGATAATGGCACTGTGGTTACGTTAACTTTTAGAAAGGACCTTATCATTTACAGACAAACAATGAAGTATTTACAATGAAATGATGTACGGGACTTGCTGCAAAACCCTCGGAGGCAGGGGACAGGATGATGAAGCAAGACTGGTCATGCACTGACAGCTTGAAAATCTGGGTGATGACAGTTCACTATATCATTCTCTATATTTTTACATATGGGTGAAAGCTTCCATAATAGAAATATTTTAAATAACTTATGGTGGCTTCCTATTCTACTTTGCATGATTTCTAAGACCCTTCATGGTCTTACCCTCTACAAACCTTGTCTCCTACCATTTTCCCAGCAGCTTCCTCTGCTCCAGCCACGCTGGCCTTGCACTTCCCTGACCTGTTGTCAGACATATTTCTGTCACAGGGCCTTTGTAAGTGCTGTTCCTGCTCCCAGACAAATATCTTCCCAGTTTAGCTCTCTGCCCAAATGTTACCTCATCAGAGAAGTCTCCCCCTGATCTCCCTACTGAAAGGAAACAGTCCCCATTCTCTATCACTCTCTGCTCTCTATCATGTCAATATCTGATATTAAATGATCTGTTTGCTTATTCATTGTGGAACATAAGCTCCATGAAGGCCAAGCTTCTTCTATTCTCCACTGGATCCTGGCTGACAGAACTGGGCCTGGTGCAGAGTGAGTGAAATAATATTCATTTTAATATCTTTATTTGGATACACCATTATCAAGAGTTCTTCATAAAGAGAATGCCTGAGATCCTCATTAGCCATATTATAAAATGATATTTGTCAAATCCAGAAAGCTAGAAAGTAGTGATGTGACTCACTGAAGATATGAAACAAAATGGGAAGAAACACCTTTAAATAAGCCTTCTTAGATATCTTTCTCCTGGTTGAAATGACGGGAAAAAAGTTAACATCTAATACATTCATGGCACAAAAAGATATTTGAGCCCCCTTTTTATATGCTTTTGCTTTTATCATCGTCAGGCCATCCTCAAGTTGAAGAAACTACCTTATATTTTCTTGAGATTAACTTACTTATCTTACTTGGCAAATATTTACTGCACACTTCCTATATGTTAGGCCCCGTACTAGGCACCTGGATTACAGGGAAAACCCAGACAGAACTAGGGAGGGCGAATGCTAGGCAGGAAGAAAACTAAATCCCTATCATTATTTCTGTCAACAAGAATCACTGATTGTAGAAAATCTTATGACATCTATACTTTAATTCAAAGTGCTGGCACTATAGTTCATTAATGTTACACACCTGGGTAACAAATTATGTTAATGTTTTTCTACTCTTCTTGGGCCATGTTCTTGAAATTTCATAGTAACAAATCAAGAAAACTATTTTGACAACAAATTAGATATTTTCTCAAAACATAACTGAGCAATAAGATTACATCACTTCATATTTTCTTCAGACCACTGCTGCCATTTCCATATGCCAACACTATTACAAAGAGATGCTTTCTTAAGTCCAAGGAAGTACCCAGTTTTGCTTTCCTACATAAGCCTAATATTTTTTATACTCCTTTTAATAGTAAAGATACAGATTTAAGAGGTCAAGAAAAATGCCAGTCTCCAGAATTTTATAGTGTTATGATAACATCGATTACTATATTTCTACCATCCATGACATGTACACTAGGATTATTAGATAAATAACATAGCCAATCTTTTTTTTTTTTTCAAGTCCATGTGAAAAGAAGAGATAAGGAAAGCCAAAGTGAATTTCCTGCACCTGTTATCTGGGTATTTGGCGTTCTAAACAAGTTAAATCTCCAGGAAGCTAGATTAATAGATGACAGGAAAAAATGTAAATTGCATTATCATCTTCGACATGCTAATATACATGGGTGCTGAAAATCCAATTGAAAGGGGACTGGCTTATTAAACTGTGGCATGCTGCAATTTACATATCTCACCCTCCAGATGTGAGGAGGGTAAATGAGAATGGAGTGTGTTCAGATCAGCAGGGGATAAGGAGGAAAAATACATATGCACATTGGCTATCAATGTGGCCAACTGGAGAAAAAGTGACACAGTGAAAAGACTGACTTTTATTCTTCCTGAAATAAATCTGGCTCTAGTACTCCCCTGCTACATTCTGGAGCAGCACTAAAGACGGCACAACGAACCCTAGCTGGTCATTCTGTGCATGGCCCTGTTGGTTTTCCAACAGTAAGAGCGAATGTAGATGCCCAGACGACTGGAAAAACTACTGGGATGGAGCCCTGCTGATGGTGCAAAGGTGGCAGGATCTTTGCAGAAAAAGGGAACCAAAACTAGCAGTGGGAGCTTCCCCCAAAACCCACCATCAGTCTTAGACAGTCAGCAGAAGGAGAAATCACTACGTCCTTAGAAAAACATATTATGTCAATTATTTCATAGCTTAGAGCCCAATCCAACACAAAATCCTAATGTGTCCAAAATTAGATAAGTTTCTCATAGGTAGCCATTATACTCACTCTATCTCTCCTCATACATGCATGTAACCATTGATAACTTTCAAATACTTAGAAGAAGAAACAGTAAAACAACATTTAACTTATTTTTTTTAATTAAGGTTTTCCCCATAGGCCATAGGTAATGTTGGTGAAATGGAATGCTAAGGGGGAATAAAAAAACTAGGAGTGGGCTTCCCTGCTGGCACAGTGGTTAAGAATCCGCCTGCCAATGCAGGGGACACGGGTTCGAGCCCTGGTCCGGGAAGATCCCACATGCCGCGGAGCAACTAAGCCCATGCGCCACACAACTACTGAGCCTGCGTTCTAGAGCCCGTGAGCCACAACTACTGAGTCCGTGTGCCACAGCTACTGAAGCCCGTGTGCCTAGAACCCGTGCTCCGCAACAAGAGAAGCCACCGCAATGAGAAGCCCGCACAACGCAACGAAGAGTAGCCCCCGCTCACCACAACTAGAGAAAGCCGAAGACCCAACACAGCCAAAAATAAATTAATAACATGAATTTATTTTTAAAAAAAAACAAAACTAGGAGTAAGATAAGCTTCCACGAAATATAGCCAAGTAATAATCCTCAATGGGAATGCTGGCATTTCATACTTAAAGTAAATACAAACTCACCTAAAATATATTTCAGTTATTTATTTGCTGTATAGATAAGCAGTAATAAAATCTCTCTCCCTTTGCTTTTAACATTTGATGAGGTAAAATTTTAAATATACACAAATAAAACAAAATAGTATAACAAATCCCATGTATCCATCACCCAGATTCAACAGTTATTAACATTCTGTCATTCTGGTTTCATCTGTACCTCCATCCATTCACCTTTCTATTGTTACTATACTTCAAAAAATTTTAAGGTAAAGTTTAGATATTTTGGAGTGCACAAATATTAAATATACAATTTTGATGAATGAATTCATCCATGTAACCCACACATCTATCATGACATAGAACATTCCACCTCTTCAGAAACTTCTGTGTATCCCTTTCTCAGCCAGACTACCTACAGGTAGAATAATACTTATTCAACAGAAGATATTTTTTTCTCCAGCACAGAAAAATATTAAGGAAAGCCAACTCCTCAAATCCAGCAAGCTTAATATTTCAAGCCGCACAAAAGCTTATTATATTCAGCTTTTATAATTAATTGACAGTGTAGGAAAATTTGACACCCAAACTAAATCCAAGTACTGTTCTCTTCACAGAGACTATTCAGATATAGAGCCTGGAGAAAAAAATAAGGACCTCAATAACGTATAACAAAAAGCACTACTTCTGGAACTATTTATCTTTCTGTTTATTTCAATAATACCCCAAACAAAATGATAAGTTCATAAACACATCCCAAGAAACAAACAGTAATACTACAAAGTGGAAAAATAATAACAGCAGTATAATAGTAATGAAATTTCTAACCACTTGCTCCAGTGACATATGCTTGGCAGACCACATTAAATTCTCTATCCCTGCTCTCCAGAAAAGCAGAAACAGTAGCACCAGCACCAGGAATACTGGTAATGACATTTACAGCAGCTAATAAGTATTAGTGATGGAGAAGCAGGGATTCAAAGCTAGTTCTCTGTGTCTCCATTGCGCTCTTTTGATTCCAACCATAACGGCACAATACAGATAAGCAAACACACTATTTAACATTACATATAACCTGACATTTTGTTAGGCCTATTTTAGCCTTGTTTTTTGTCCTCGCTCTTTCAATCATGCTGGTAAAAGCCCTTTCCTCCTCCACCCAAGTCCCCACTTTGACCCTTACAAAGGAAAACTCAACCCACAATTCTGCAGTCTTGGAGAAGGGCTGGGGAGAAGCCTCCTCCCTCAGTCCCCCAAGCTAGTTTTTCCTTCCAGAAGTAACTGGAATTTACACAACTGAGGAGAGCCTGAGAATAGGCTAGATTCCTGACAGCTCTGGTGGTGCTGGAGGGAAATAGCCTCTTTTTGAACTCAGGATCTTTCTAGCCGGTCTGTGTGCAGACAAGGATAAGCAGACAGGGCAGGTCTCTGCTTTTGGCTCTAGCCTCTCCACTCGTGCTTAGGAAGAGCTACTGGTGAGGTCACCCCTTCACCGAGGACTGGTTATCTACCGGTCATTAAGGAGCAGAATAAGGCCTCAGGTCCTGGCCATATTTTTTGCCATTAATGAGGCTGATACTGTGATCAATATTGGATCTTAGGACTCTTTCCTAAACTAGTTAGAGTGTGGGGAGGAGGGATGTAACTAACAAGAATCCCAAACTTTCAAGAAGGCATAATCTCTACCCTTCATCTCAGCTCATTGCACCTGGACCACATCTTTTCCTTTTTGGTGTCTCTCTAGCTGTACAGTCCAGCATAAACATGCTGAAGTAGGTTCCATGGGAGCATCCAGAAGGATTATCCTTCTTTACACTCTGGCTACTTGCAGCTCATATAAGCCCTCATCACTGTTTGACAATTCTCTCCGTATTCCCAGTGGTGCACCACCCCCTCCTCTCATCCACCCTCACCATTCCTCTCCTCACCACCACCACCAGCAATACCACCATCAACACCACCACCACCGATACCATCAACGACACCAACAACACTGTCGACAACACAGCTACC
Source organism: Balaenoptera ricei (assembly GCF_028023285.1). Lineage (NCBI taxonomy): Eukaryota > Metazoa > Chordata > Mammalia > Artiodactyla > Balaenopteridae > Balaenoptera > Balaenoptera ricei. The sequence continues at coordinate 49,887,108 of NC_082657.1, read as the reverse complement.
ACCACCACCACACCAACACCACAACCAATACCACTAACACCACCACCAACAATACCAACACCACCACCACCTCCTCGAATGCTCAGAATTGCAAACTGCTGGTGACAAGCATTCAACCAGTTTGTTGCCAGCGCTGCTGTTACCTTGTTCTCCTCTGGAGTAAAGAGGATTCGGAAAACAGATGGCACTCCTGGTGCTACTTTGTGGCTAATATCTTTGGGGCTGATTACTTTAAAGTAAGGTGAACTTTCCTCAACAACTTTCACCATCCTTGGAACCTGCAAGAAAGACACAATAATGGGCACTGTACATGTGAAAGCAGAAGAAAAAGGACAGGTCTTGCAGTTAAACGTGAAATCTCCATCTACTACTTACTAGCCATGTGACTTTGGTTAGGTCTGAACTTCCGTTTCCTCAAGTGTAAAAGGAGATGACAGTACTTACCTTTACCCCCGTACCTCACACAAAGTAAGCACTCAATGTACTTTAGCTTTAATTTTTATTAACATTATTATTATTACTCAATTTAATTGTTACTGCAAATCTTTATTTTATTATTTAAATGTGACTATTTTCGAAGACTAACTGCTTCATCATCTAAAACCCCACCTACACGGTGGAGTTGCACTGGACTTCCCAACATTTGAGAACTGCTCTGGGAGAAGAAATCACACTTACTGCACTCTTGCTATGGATCATCCACTGTACATGAGATGCCACTTGATCCTCACAATAACCTTTGAGCTTCATTACAATTCATTCTACAGATGAGGAAACAGACACTTGCCCTAAGTGCTACAGCTTTACCAAGCAATGGTATGCCGAATCAAGTCCCGGCCTAACTCCACCTTCCCTCCCTATAGGACTGTCCTACCTAAACACCACTGTGAAGCAAGAACACAGAGGGCAGCACAATCCCCAAGGCCAGGCTCAGGGCAGCTTCAAACAGTCCCATGCTTTTAAAGTCTTATTCCTCTGCTCTGCTTGCCTCATCCAGAGTACGTATTTCTATCTCAGATAGCCCCAAGCAGTAAAAGAAATGTAACTGTGAGAAGGGGGGTGGTCAGGGGTGGAGGTTCTAGGGACACAGGAATGGGAGAGGATTGTTTTTTTAAAAACTCAAAGGGGGCAGAAGAAAGTTAACTATAGTTAAGTATGTCCTAGGAGTCTCAGGTGAAATATGAGGAAACAGGAACTCCCACAACCTCTCAAAGCTGAAACCCAGATGCAGAAGGGAAGAAGAAATGCAAAGAGAATTCAGACAGATCTCAAGACTAGAGAGTGGGGAGGTAAGAAAGAGATGTGTAAATATCTGGTAGGAATAGAATTGGCTTTGCTGGTAAGAGAAATGTGCAGTGGTGTTTATGATGTGTTGAATGATGCCATATAAGCTTGCTGGGAATACTTTAGTAAGAGCCTAACTGTGGATTAAAAACTAGAAAGGAAAACAACAGCAACACTAATAATAATAAGAAGAAGAATAGTAACATTGCTTTAGTGCTTATTATAGGACAGACACTGAGCTGAGTACTTTACATCCATTATCTCATTTAATATTCCAAACAACCTATTGAAATGGGTGCTATTCTTATCCCCATAGCTTGGAGAAGTGAAGTGACTTGCCCAAAGTCTACAGCTGGGAGACAGTTTACCTAGAATCTGAACCCAGATTAGTCTGACTCTGGAGTCTGAGTGCTTATAATTGTACCCCAAGTGAATTGTGTTGTGGCTTGTAGAGTGTTCATGGCTTACTTTCAACTTGTGTGTTTAAGAGAGGTAGAGAAACAAAGACCAAACAGGCTCTGTCTTTTGCACTCATGGCAGTCAGGAAGCAAATAAAAGGTAAACGACACAGAAAGCATTTCTCAGTGCCCCAAATGTATCTCAGTGGTTCCTTGCATATCCATGAACCAGGAAGTAGAGAAGCATGCTTACATCAGCCACCTCGTGTGAAGGTCCTGGGAGTAACTCACCAAGAACAAGCCTGCCTAGCCTAGAGAATCTGTCTGCTTGTTGATAGCTGAACTTTCCTTAGATGAGGACCTTCCTTTCACGGGATCCAATACTCTAGCAGCATCTTACCAAGAAGTGTGGGTTTTATCCATGAGAACTGAATGCCCTTTGGCAGACAAGACTCACACATGCCTCTTATCCTTGACGTGCTCATATACACTCAGTGACAATCATTTCTTGCTTATGGCTGGGGAGGAGAAGCCAAAGTACCCTTTGGACTATCTCCACTCTGCCTTTAATAGCCTAAAAAAACTTGAACAAGAGTCAAAAAGTAATGGGGAAAGGGAAAACGAGAACTCGAAGTGAGAAACTAAATTGGTTGGCAGTCCTGCATGAAAAGAGAGAGTCCTAATGTCTATGTAACTCACCTCTTTCTGAGGTCTAGGAACATAACCCTGGACACCTCGGGGGTTTTTTCTTCTCTCTGCCTACCCTTTAGCTTCCATCCCATGAGCTTCTCTTGCTAACACGCCTTCAGTGAAGAACTAAATGTTCCATTTTCTCCAAAGTCTGACTTTGCTGTCACTAAATCACCCCATCGATCTCTGAAAGGCATCACTGATTCCTTTAATGAGCTACTGTACTGAATATAACTGCAAGTCTTCCCATTTGCCTTGAATTCTTGCATAGTCTTCACTTATTTTCCCTACTTTATTATAGCTAGAATTTTTGTCTCAACATTCTAAGAATCCCATAAGTATTTCTACTTGTCCTTAACACCTGATGCTTAGCATCTCTCTAATACCTTCCTTCCTACCTGATTACTTTTCACACTTAACTGTGCTTCATGCTGACCTTCTGCATTATTCTTCCTTTCATTATTGTTACATGTCAAGGAAATCTTCAGTCATTTAATACTCTTTCTTGAAATATACCCTAATATATCTCTGAAAGAAAAGGCATAAGGATGGAGAAGAAATCCTCAGTTGCAACCACAAAGAAACAAGGTACAGACACCGGGAGAAGCCATCCAAAACTATCTGTAGACAAAATCTGAAGGCTATCTGAGGTAGAAGGAAGGAGATGGAAAAGAGAAAAGGGGATCTTCTTTTTTGTTTTTTTTTTTTTAATACAATTTGCAGAATCTAAATGCATTGGCTCAACAACTGCAATTCATATGAGTAGAGTTGATACCTTCAATTGGGGAAATAGTGGCTCTAACGTGGAGTATGTAAACATGAACAGTAATCATCTTGTATTAAATGAAAACCTAGCCCAAATGGTCACTCATGAGAACTTCATGACACTGATCTAGCCAATCCCTTATTCAACAAAATGTCAGTGTACACACTGGGAGTTTACCATTTGTTGGGTACTGCCCTGGGACTGAGCATTTAGCAACCAACCAACCAACATAGTCTTGTCTTCATTAAGCTTATAGTCAAAGGGCATGTTTTTATCTGTTTTCCTAGGCCTATCAAGTTAAGGAGCTTATCTAAGCCCCTACAGGATCCCATTTTATCTAATCCCTTCTTATATATCCATGAAAGGTACAGTCATCCCAGCAAACATACTCACTATGTCATTGTTCCTCAAAACCAGTGGAACTTCATAGACTTCACAGGGAGTGTAGTTCTGAAATACAATTTCTGATGGAAAGGGCTGGAATAAGGCTTGATCCAGGTCAATTCCTGGAAACTGCAGTTGAAAGAATAAATTAATCATATAGTCACACAGTGGCAGAAATGACTGGGGAAGATAAGAAATTACTACATATACCTATGAATATTAACACCAAGAACAAAGGAAACATTCAAAAAGGGGTAAGTACTATAAACACTGTTATAATCAGTAAGGTTATTGTCATCAACTTCTTTAATACAAAAGAAAGTAGGTTTTGGTCCTCAATTAAAAAAATAGGCTAGTTAGAACAACAACTCAAAACTTCCATTTCCAGTAATGGTGAATAAGGTAATTTGAACCAACTCCCCTATGAGAATAAGAAGAAAAGCTGTATCAACAAAAACCTGTTTGGAGGCACTGAGGGATTAACAAGACAGTATTATCTAATGTTAAAACTGAATTATCTCAAGCTAGTAGCTTATGTAGTATCCAACAGGTTTTGAGTATTGCCATGTTTCCCTTAAAAATTCAGAATACCCTATGATGCCCTGTTGAGTTCACAGTTGTATCCTGGGAGCACCTCAGCAGAGAGTTTGGAAATTGAAGATGTAAGTATCCACCTCACTAATTTAGAACAACAATAGCAAACATAAAAAACACATTAAAACCCAAACATAAAAATGACACAACAAAAATAGCAGAAATTAATGAAATACAAAGTAACTGTCCCACAGAATCAACAAAGCCAAAAGTTGAGTCTTTAAAGACTAATAAAAATAGTAAAATACCTGAGTCTGATCAAGAAAAGAAGACAGAGCCAATTATAAAAGAGCCAATTATAAAAAATGAAAATGGGAACATTACTACAGAACCCAAACTAAGTAAAACGATAACAAATGCAAAAATTAAGATTAAAATTATAAATTCCTAGAAAAATACAATTTGTCAAAACTAGCACCAAAAGAAATAGAAAATATGAAGTGTTCCCTAACTATTAGAGAAATTGAATCTGTAAAGTAAAAAATTTTCATGGATAAAACTCTGGCCCAAATAGCTCTACAAGCAAATTCTGGTAAACATTTAAAGAAAATACAACCTGGGGCTTCCCTGGTGGCACAGTGGTTAAGAATCCACCTGCCAATGCAGAGGACACGGGTTCAAGCCCTGGTCCAGGAAGATTCCACATATCACGGAGCAACTAAGCCCGTGCGCCACAACTACTGAGCCTGCACTCTAGAGCCCATGAGTCACAACTACTGAAGCCCGTGTGCCACAACTACTGAAGCCCACGTGCCCTAGAGCCCATGCTCCGCAACAAGAGAAGCCACCACAGTGAGGAGCCCACGCACCACAACGAAGAGTAGCCCCCACTCGCCACAACTAGAGAAAGCCCACACACAGCAATGAAGACCCAACACAGCCAAAAATACATAAATTAATTAATTTTTAAAAAAGTATGGCACTGCCATTTAAAGAAAATACAACTCAAACATTATAGAAACTCTCCCAAAGGAAAGAAAAACAAAAAATTAGGGGTCGCCAAACCAAGATGACAGAATAGAAGGATGAGGAGCTTACCTCCTCTCACAAATACATCAAAAGTACATCTACATGTGGAATAATTCTCACAGAATACCTGCTCAATGCTGGCAGAAGATCTCATAAAACCAAAATTGCAAGAAAGATTACCACATAACCAGCTAAGATGAAAGAAAAAAAATAAATGAATCAGGACAGGACCTGCGCCCCTGGGAGGGAGCTGTGAAAGAGGAAAGGTTCCCTCATCCTGGGAAGCCCCTTCACTGGCGTGGTGATCAGCTGGGACAGAAAGGGAGCTTCAGAGGCTTGGAGGAGAGTGCAGCAGTCAGTTTACAACAGGCAGAACAGAGAGAGCACAGCGCAAAAGCAGTCCTAAGAGGGAAGTTCATAGCAATACAGGCCTTCCTGTAAAAAACAAGAAAAATCTCAAATAAACAACCTAACCTACCACGTAAAAGAATCAGAAAAAGAAGAACAAACAAAACCTAAAGTTAGCAGCAAGAAGGAAATAATAAAGATCAGAGAGGAAATAAATAAAATAGAGATTTTTAGAAAGTAGAAAAAAACAAATAAAACCAAGAGCTGTTTTTATTTAAAGGATAAACAAAATCAACAAACCTCTGTTCAGGTTCACCAAGAAGAAAAGAGAAGACTCACATAAACAAAATAAGAAATGAAAGAGGAGAAATAACAACCAATACCACAGAAATACAAAAAACCATAAGAGAATACTATGAACAATTATATGCCAACAAATTGGACAACCTAGAATAAATGGATAAGTTTCTAGAAACATACAGCCCACCAAAACTGAATCAAGAAGGAATAGATAATTTGAACAGACCAATCACTAGAGATGAAATAGAACCTGTAATTTAAAAACTCCCTGCAAACAAAAGTCCAGGACCAGATGGCTTCACTAGGGAATTCTACCAAACATACAAAGAACTTACACCAAAACTCTTATATCAAACTCTTCCAAAAGACTGAAGAGGAAAGGACACTCCCAAAGTCATCCCATGAAGCCACCATTGCCCTGATACCAAAACCAGACAAAGACAATACCAAAAAAAGAAAATTACAAGTCAATTACAAACCAAATCTAACAACACATAAAAAAAGATCACACACCACGATCAAGTTGGATTCATCCCAGGGTCACAAGGATGGTTCAACATAAGCAAATCAATCAATGTGATATACCACATCAACAAAAGAAAAGACAAAAACCACATGATCATCTCAATAGATGCAGAAAAAACATTTGATAAAATTCAACATCCATTCATGATAAAAAAAAACTCTTACCAAAGTGGGTATAGAGGGAACATATCTCAACATAATAAAAGCTATTTATGACAAACCCACAGCCAACATAATACTCAACAGTGAAAAGCCGAAAGCCTTCCCACTAAAACCTGGAACAAGACAAGGATGCTCACTGTCACCAATTCTATTCAACATAGTATTGGAAGGCCTAGCCACAGCAGTCAGATAAGAAAAAGAAATAAAAGTTGTCCACATTGGAAGAAAAGAGGTAAAACTGTCATTATATGCAGATGACATGATACTATATATAGAAAACTCTAAAGACTCCACACAAAAACTACTAGAACTGATAAGTAAATTCAGCAAGGTAGCAGGATACAAGATTAACATACAGAAATCTGCTGCATTTCTATACACTAACAATGAAATACTGGAAAGGGAAAGTAAAAAACAATTCACTTTAAAATCACATATGGGCTTCCCTGGTGGTGCAGTAGATAAGAAACTGCCTGCCAATGCAGGGGACACAGGTTCAATCCCTGGTCCAGGAAGATCCCACATGCCATGGAGCAACTAAGCCCGTGCACCACAACTACTGAGCCTGCGCTCTAGAGCCCGCGAGCCACAACTACTGAAGCCCACGTGCCTAGAGCCTGTGCTCCATAACAAGAGAAGCCACCACAATGAGAAGCCGGCGCACTACAATGAAGAGTAGTCCCTGCTCGCCGCAACTAGAGAAAGCCCACATGCAGCAATGAAGACCCAGTGAAGCCAAAAATAAATAAATAAATAATGTTTTTAAAATCACATACAAAATACAAATAAACCTGATGAAGCAGATGAAAGGCATATGCTGAGAACTATAAAACACTTATAAAGGAAACTGAAGATGATTCGAAGAAATGGAAAGATAGCTCACGCTCTTGGATTGGAAGAATTAAACTGTTAAAATGGCCATACTACCCAAAGCAATCTACAGATTTAATGTGATCCCTATCAAATTACCTATGACATTTTTCACAGAACTAGATCAATTAATCCTAAAATTTATATGGATCCATAAAAGACCCAGAATTGCCAAAGCAATCCTGAGGAAAAAGAACAAAGCTAGAGGCATAACCCTAACAGAGTTCAGACAATACTACAAAGCTACAGTAATCAAAACAGCAAGGTTTTGGCACAAAGACAGACATATGGATCAATGGAACAGAACAGAGAGCCCAGAAATAAACCCACACACTTATGGTCAATTAATCTTTGACAAAGGAGGTAAGAATACACAATGGAGAAAAGACAGTCTCTTCAGCAAGCAGTGCTGGGAAAGCTGGACAGCCACATGTAAATCAATGAAGTTAGAACACACCCTCACACCATACACAAAAATAAACTCAAAATGGTTTAAAGACTTAAGCATAAGACATGACACCATAAAACTCCTAGAAGAGACCATAGGAAAAACATTCTCTGACATAAATCGTACCAATGTTTTCATAGTTCAGTCTCCCAAGGCAACAGAAATAAAAGCAAAAATAAACAGATGGGACCTAATCAAACTTATAAGCTTTTGCACAGCAAAGGAAACGATAAACAAAATGAAAAGACAACCTACAGACTGGGAGAAATTATCTGCAAATGATGCAACAGACAAGGGCTTAATTTCCAAAATATACAAATAGCTCATACAACTTAATAACAAGAAAAGAAACAATCAAAGAATGGACAGAAGACCTAAATAGACATTTCTCCAAAGAAGAAATACAGATGGCCAATAGGCACATGAAAAAATGCTCAACACCACTAATTATTAGAGAAATGCAAACCAAAACCACAATGAGCTACCACCTCACAGTGGTCAGAATGGCCATCATTAAAAGTCTGCAAATAACAAATGCTGGAGACGGTGTGGAGAAATAGGAATCTTCTACACTGCTGGTGGGAATGTAAATTGGTGCAGTCACTGTGGAGAACAGTATGGAGGTTCTTTAAAAAAACTAAAAACAGGGGCTTCCCTGGTGGTGCAGTGGTTGAGAGTCTGCCTGCCAATGCAGGGGACACAGGTTCGAGCCCTGGTCTGGGAAGATCCCACGTGCCGCGGAGCAACTAGGCCCGTGAGCCACAACTACTGAGCCTGCACGTCTGGAGCCTGTGCTCCCAACAAGAGAGGCTGCGATAGTGAGAGGCCCACGCACCGCGATGAAGAGTGGCCCCCGCTTGCCACAACTAGAGAAAGCCCTCGCATAGAAACGAAGACCCAACACAGCCAAAAATAAAAATAAATTAATTAATTTAAAAAAAAAACAAAAAAACTAAAAACAAAGTTACCATATGATCCTGCAATCCCACTCCTAGGCATATATCTGGATAAAACCTTAATTCGAAAAGATACATGCACCCCAATGTTCATAGCAGCTCTATTTACAATAGCCAAGACATGGAAACAACCTAAATGTCCATTGACAGATGAATGGCTAAAGAAGACATGGTATATATACACAATGTAATACTACTCAGCCATAAAAAAGAATGAAATAATGCCATTTGTAGCAACATGAATGGACCTAGAGGTTATCATACTAAGTAAAGTAAGTGAGAAGGACAAACACCATATCACTTATATGTGGAATCTAAAATATGACAGAAATGAACTTATTTATGAAACAGAAACAGACTCACAGACATAGAAAACAAACTTAAGGTTACCAAAGGGGAAAGAGGGTGGGAAAGGGATAAATTAGGAGTTTGGGATTAGCAGATACAAACTACTATATATAAAATAGATAAACAACAAGGTCCTACTGTATAGCACAGGGAACTATATTTAATATCCTATAGTAAACCACAATGAAAAAGAAAAACAAAAAATTAAATGTCTTCCATTTAATGATGATGTTGTTAGCATAACTTTCATATATCTGAGAAAGACAGTAGGAGACAGGAAAATTATAGGTCATGAACCATAGATCAAAAAAAAAAAAAGAGCAAAACATTAGCAAACTGAAACCTACAATACATAAAAAAGATAATACATGACCAAGTTGAGTCTATCTCAGAAATACAAGGTTATTTTAACACTAGAAGTTTTGATCAAGAAGAAACAAAACTGACATTTTCCCCAGAACAAAAACTTGTTTATTTAGAAAATTCAAAATAACCTATAGATAAATTAGAATTAACAAGTGATTTATCAAGGTCACTGAGTACAAGGTCAACATAAAAAATCAATTATATTTCTTTGTACTAGCAATGAACATTTAGGAAATGAAATTTATAAACAATACCATTTAAAATCACATCCTAAAACATAAAATACATAGGAATAAATCCAATGAAAGACGTGCAAGACCTTTACTGGAAAAACTACAAACCATTATCGACAGAAATTAAAGAAGATCTACACTGAACTACTGACAATTGTGTGGAAAATACACAAATATGCATATTTATAGGAAGAGTCAATCATTTAGACAGGGTAGAAGAATCATAAGAATCCCTAAGTTAGAACTCTGGGGAGAAGAAAAGGCTAACACAACTCAGTTACTCCTCCTCCCTTCCTCTCATTTCCCTTCCAAATAAACACATACATATGATCCGCTTTCATAAAGAGCTGCCCTTAGAATCATGGAGAATTCCTGCTGGTCTGCGACCCTACCGAGCCCGCCTCAACATTAACTACCTGCAAACAGCAAGTCCAGGAAGAATTCCCTTCTTTATTTCAAAGATGAGTGACAATAATAATCACAATGACAAATAAAGCCAGAATCTATACAAAAACATTCAAGAAAATAAAAGAGAAGCAAAGAAAATGTCAAATATTCGCCAGAAAAGCATTGCCATGAAATAATAAGAATTTTAACTACACCATTTCACCATAAACTCAAAGAACATAATGGAAAAAAATCAGAGAGCACAAAGCAAATATTCAAGAGTGCAGGGAAGATTAAGCAATCAAAAGAGATGAAAAATTCATGTGTTCATTCAACAAATGCTAATTGAGTTTCTAATATTTTCCATATGTTGAGCATACAGTAGTGAACAAAGCCAATAAAGCCCCTGCCTCATGAAGCTGAAATGCTTAAGGAAATGGATAAAAAATAAAGAAATAGGGACTTCCCTGGTGGTCCAGGGGCTAAGACTCCACGCTCCCAATGCAGGAGGCCAGGGTTCGATAGCTGGTGAGGGAACTAGATCCCATATGCCGTAACTAAAGATCCCACACACAGCAACGAAAATCCCACGGGCCTCAACTAAGACTCAGCACAGCCAAATAAATAAATAAATATTTTTTTAAAAAAAGGAATACATAATATGAGGTCAGGCAGTGATAAGGCTATGAAGAAAACCAAAGCAGGACAAGGAGACAGAGTGAATGGGGGGATGGTTGCTCTTTATGATAGGTAGTCAAGGGATGGCCTCTCTGAGGAAATGATCTGAAGCAAGTCATGCAAAGATCTGAGAGAACAGCATTCCAGTTAGAAGGAATAACAAATGCAAAGGCCCTATCCTTGAGTGCTTGAAGAGCAGCAAGAGGGGAGAGCAGTTAGAAGAGAATGAGCTGGGGGAGAGAGGAAGGAAAAGACTATGAAGGACTCAGGATCAGATGATGCAGGACCTTATAACTATGAGGGTAACAGGAAGCTACTAGGTGGTTTTCAACACAGAAGTAACATGTTCTGATTTACATTTTTAAAAACCACTCTTGGGACTTCCCTGGTGGCGCAGTGGTTAAGAATCTGCCTGCCAATGCAGGGGACACAGGTTCGAGCCCTGGTCCGGGAAGATCCTACATGCCATGGAGCAACTAAGCCCGTGCGCCACAACTACTGACCCCGCAAGCCACAACTACTGAAGCCCGCGCACCTAGAGCCCATACTCTGCAACAAGAGAAGCCACCACAATGAGAAGCCTGCGCAACGCAGCGAAGAGTAGCCCCCGCTCACCGCAACTAGAGAAAGCCCGCGCGCAACGAAGACCCAACACAGCCAAAAAATAAATAAATAAATAAATTTTTTAAATAAATAAATAAATAATAAAATAAAAACCACTCTTACTTCTTTGTGGAGAATTGATAACGGTGCGATGAGTTGGAAACAGGGAGGCTATTTCAGGAGTCTAGATGATGGTGGGCTGAACTGCGATGGTAGTGGTGGAGGTGGTGAGAAGTGGTTGGATTAAAGACATATTTGTGATTACTAGCCCTTGTTTTGGATTTCATATAAGACGTGAGAAAAACAGAGGCATCAGAGATAACATCAAGGTTTTTGACCTGAGAAAATAGATAAATGGGGGTATTACATGGTGGAGGGAGGAAAGACAAAAGAGGAAAGATCATGCCTTTAGGGAAAGAATGTAATGTGAAAATTAGCTCTTAAAGATTTTAAGTTTGAGCTGCCAATCACACATTGAGCTGAATATATGATCCAGGGTTCAGGGGCTAGGCCATAGGAGGAGATATAATTATGAAAGCAATCATTTAAAAGGTGAAATTTAAAGCCTTGTCCCTAGAAGGGGTCACCTAAGGAATGAGTTCAGAAGAGAAAGAAGTTTAAGGACCAAGTACTGGGGAACTCCAATGTTTAGTCAACAGGAAGAGGAGAAAGATCCAACAAATAAGAAAAAAGCAACCAGTGAAGTAGGAAGAAAGCCAAAGAAGAGTGATATCTGAGACACAAGTGAATTAAAAGTTACAAAAAAAGAAACTAGCTATGTAAAATGCTGTGAGACAACCCAGGTGTGCTGAACTGGTCAAGCTTAAGAATGAATTTTAAGAGAAACACACACACACACACAACTCAAAGTAAGGGATACAGAGGATAAGCTGATGAATGTAATTACAATGAAATGGGAATGAACAGAAAGTTTAAGATGGATTAGGGAGGAAATGCAAGGTGCAGAAGGGCAGACAAAGAAGATCCAGCATGTTCACAATTGATATTTCTAAAAAAAATAAAAACAAAAATGGCATGAACAAATACTTGATAATTCAAGAAAAACTTTCTAGAAATAAAATAATGGTACGTAGTGTCTTAGGAAAAATTTAGTCACATCCTAATAAAATCACTGGACATCAAATAAGAATAAACAATCTTTGGGCATACAAGCTAAAATATTAGGCTTCATACTTCCGCATATTGTCATTTAAAGCCAGAAGGAAGTGAAGAAAATGCCTGCAAATCTCTTATGGGGAAAATGTGTGACCCAAGAATTTTACATCTAACAAATCTGCAGTTCACCTATAAAGGCAATAGGCAAATATTATCAAACTTACAAAATCAAGGAAATATAGTTTCCATAATCTCTTCTTGAGGAAATGAGAAGAGTATAACTATCAACCAAATAAGAAACAAATGAAACTCTGGAAAATAAAGTAAAAAATAACCGACTGAGTTGACAGAGGACAGAGGCAAGAAGATGAGATGTGGTACACTAATTTCTTCATCCTTCATAGCAGGAATCAAAATACATTAAAACACACACACAAACAGTACACACAGAACAATACACATAGTCTGGTCTTAGTTATGCTCTGGGAAAGGAGCAGTTAGCCCTTAATTAGGATGAATTAGCTTTGGAGAAAGCTGTGTTCCCTGCTCTCAAAGTTAGAGGGTGGTTATGGGAAAGAGAGGAAACAATGAATAACTAAAGCTAGAAGTGCTCAGAAGAAGAGCAAATTTTATGCATATCCTAGACGGGTGGCAATGGCATGCCAAGGAGAGCAAAAGAGCCTGAGGGACTCACTTGTCTTTTGGAAATCACTCTGAAAAACGCTCAGGAATAGCTGGGAACCCTTTGAGAGGAGGCTAATCTCCAGCAGTTCAACTGATGGAGGCTCATACCATAATTTGTGCAAAAAGTGAAGCATATAATTCAAGAAATTAATTAAAATGTAGGAAATAAGAACTACTTTATAAACATATGCTCCTAAAGCCTGGAATGTATGGTTTACATGAGAATACAGAAACATGTTAAAATAGCTATTCTTTAGAGACTAAAAGGATACATTTGTTATTGGAAATGAGCCAGAATAGACAAAAATGCCTATTTTAATAAACAGTCCCTCCTTCTTCCTTTCTAGTTATGACAGCTCAGGTAAAGAGGGATTTCTTACACTAGGAGGATAACCTAATTGGGCTTGGCTAATATAATTCTTGGGATTACTCCTAATCTGTAAACAATAGTGTCCAGAAGTAGCTAAGGAAGAAATGTGACTAGTCAAAAGTTAGTTGAGGACTTCCCTGGTGGTCCAGTGGGTAAGACTCCATGCTCCCAGTGCAGGGGGCCCAGGTTCGATCCCTGGTTGGGGAACTAGATCCCGCATGCATGCCGCAACTAAGAGTCCGCATGCCACAACTAAAGATCCTGCATGCCTCAACGAAGATCCCACATGCCGCAACTAAGACCCGGCACAGCCAAAAATAAATAAATAAAAATAATAAATAAATAAATATTTTTTTAAAGTTATTGTACTGTGTAATTCTTTCCGTATCAAATTATAGATATCAAGATCAACAGAGGTAGAAAAAGAATATATAAAACAAATCCAATAAGGGATTAGTTAGCCCAGGAACAATAAGTACTGCTTAGTTCTTATTGTTCTAGAATATTCACATTATTCCAGGACCTACTTTATATTCAAGTATGACAGAAAGCAGCTACCTTTTGATGTGTTGTTTCCCTCATATCTAAAAGTTCAATGATCTGTGGTCGGCACATCACACGTGTATTAGCCAGTCTCTGCTCTGTGGTGAGGGACATTTCCTTCAGGAACTCTGAGGGAGTCAGCTAGAATTTAAAGCAACAGGAGCCAAAGATTCATAAATGGTAATACTGAAAAAGTGCTTTCATTAAGTGTCAGTAATGAATAATTTGTGTTTGCAGCTTTCAGGATAATTCTGGAATGCCACTAAGTTCCCCTATAAAACGTTTAAAATAACTAAATAATACAAGCGAGGTACCCATGCACTTCTGAGCTCTTTGCACAATAATTTGAAAGGATATGTGGTTGCTGTTTCCTTATGATTTTGAAGGAATCACACAAAAGAACCTGGGGTGGGGGAGAGGAAGGTCAAGAAATTGCACAGGAACATGTCCAAAGAGCTTAACATATATGCTCAGAAGAGCATAAAACTCTAGGTTTCTAAAATCACTTAAGGGCTTCAGAGCTAAGGAGGCTAATCCTCCTTGAAATATTTCTATTTCTCAAATGAAGTTACAACATGCATGTAAAGCTTTTGGGCGTTTATCATGTTATATCAGGTTAAAGAGAAATCTTATAAAGTAAAGGATCTGGGAAGTATGACTGTGCTGCTTAGGAACGAGTTTGAACTTTTTAGAAATCGTAAGAGCACATTTAGACCTTGTTTTAAAAGAGCTCTAAGTCAATCATCAGATCCAGCAGCCAGTCACATCCACATACCCAAACAAGAACACAAAATTCTTCAACACTTTCTACTCTTATGAGAAAAAAATGTAACCTATCATTTAAATAAAATCATTTAAATAAACCAGCAAGGGCTTACTCAAGACCAATCACTATTCACTGTTGTTCTGGAATGTTCACTTTGTTCTAGGGCTACTTTATATGCAAAGAGATTATGATCACTGGCAGCAACATAATGCTTAAGTATCTGCCAAGACTTCTTAAAACATTCAGGGGTATATAATTTAGCTGATTCATTTCGCCTTGGGTTAAAATCAATGCTCTTCATATTCCCTACAAAATTAATTTTTGTGATTGAATCCATTTAAATGAAGGCATATTTCTAATACAGCTTCCAACTTGGTTTTTTAAGATTCTTTTTGATTGGAACACAGATTAGAATGTTAAAATGTTATGAAGTATCAGCTGTGTTGTGATTTAAATAAAAATAAACTCTTACAAGCAAAAAGTAATGAGTTACTTTAAATCTGAAACAAGAACAATCACAAAAGAAAATGATGATAGATTTTATTTTTCTAATTGGAACATAACCTGAGACTAGTTTTTAAAATGCAGTGAACACAATGTTTAACACTTTAAATTGCTATTGCTATTTCCATAGCATGTAGTTTATAATTCAATTCTCACCAAATCATTATAATTCATTAAAAATATAATTGTTTTCTATCATAAAGGACAGAAAAAGTTATGCATTTTTCCTAGATATTATATAGTCATCATTTTAATGCACTATGTTCTACAAATACACAAACAAAAATAACTCTTGCCAATCAACAGGTAATTGATTATATATGTTAAACCTATGAAATTCTGCTATTTGACTGTTTTTGAACTACATAAATGACAGTCTCTTAAGGTTCTAGCTAATATTTAGAAAATCTTAATAATTTGCTTGCATAGTCTTAGTTCAACTGATTAACTTAAGCAGTTTAATTTAAGCCTCTACTTTGATGTATATAATTTCAAAAACTTCCCAGGCTTTAAAAGGTAACTATGCTCTGCAGCAATCTACCCATGTTAACTAAACTGATATTATCAGCCAGTAATTCTGTTTGATATTCTGAGAATGCCAAGTAGCAACTGTCATTCTCCTGAGGAGAAAGACTGCATTAAGTATTTTACTCTGAAATTCTCTTATACATTACCATTCGATTTACTTCTTCTTCTGTAACCACCTTCGGACTCAGGGGTGGCAAAATCTTGCTTTGGAATCCTTTAAGCATTCTGACTAACCCCATCTGAACAGCCCCCATGGACTCCTCAAGACTTCTACTTGTCATTTTTAGTTATTTCCTTTGTATACCTAAGAGTGAAAAAAAAATAGTTTTAGAACAAATACAGTTAATTCCTGAATACAGGTCACATTTTTTGAAGCTTTTTCAAATACACGAAGGTTTAGAAAATACCGATTTTCAAAAATACATCCAATGCTTGGAACAAATGCCTTAACTGTAGGAGTCTATTCCATGAATCTGTCTAGATTTAGCCTTATCCCAAAGTCTAGGATCCCTTTTAGAAAAAGCAAGTGATTCTGGACTAAGCTCAGGGAAGACATGAAAACATAAGCAGTTACTACATTTTGGTACTTTTATCTTCTCCAGATAAATAAACAAAAACTGCTCAATAACTATACTTCATAGTTTGCTACTTTATCTGCTTATTTGACAATTCTCTCTCATGGCACCCTTCAAACACAATAAATATAAGGCTTCAGACTTTCACAGCTGGGCAGAGAATTGAAAAAGGCAGCATGAGATTATATGAGGAAAAAGAAGTTTGTGAAAACTTTTTTGAGGTTTATAGAAATAAACAAGGCATTAAACAGCCACCAATACCTCCAAATCAAAGAAATATGACATCTCCCCTTTGCATGTATTTCCTTATACTTCTAGCAGGACACTTGCAACTTTGGAAGTCCATTTATGACTAAGTAGGGATTTCTACTTTTAATAATAGCAGGCTAGATTGTTCAACCCTGTGCAGGAAAAAAAAAAAAAAAAAAAAGCTTGATTCAATGTCAAATAAAAAACCTTAAAACTGTTAAAAGTTCAAAAGACAATAAGGCACTACCAGACCAAAATGGAGGGGAAAACAGTGCATAAAGGAAAACAGATATGATGAAAATATAATATGATACACTGAAATAAAGCAGTAAAACACCCAAAGAAATGAATATGAAATTTTAAAATAAGAAAAAAGATCAGAGAAAGAAATGATTGAAATAGAAGACAGTGAAAGAAGTTCTAACATGCTATAATTGGAGCCCATGAAGAAGAAAAAGTACTGGAGGGGAATTAATATTTAAAGCCATAATCCAAGAAAAATTCCAGAAAAAAAAAACAATAAAAAGGGACTAGTAGGTACCCAGGAAAACTGACCCAAAATGATCAACTATAAGTCATATCTTAGAAGAACTGCTAGACTTTAAAGAATTTTTAAAATTAACGTCCAGGCAAAAAGTCAAAATAACGTACAAGGGGAAGAGAATTAGATGTCATTGGACTTTGTAAAAGCAAGCTATGCAGTGGGAAAACAGAGGAGCAGCATTTTTCAAAAACTTTACAAAGCATGAGCCAAGGATTTTACAAGGAACCAAGCTCTCCTTCAGTCACTGAGGCTACAGAAAAGGAGTTTTGAACATGCAAAAGCCCAGTGAATATTATAAACATGTTCCCTTCCCGAAGAATATACTAGAGGATGGGCTTCATCCAACCAAAAGCTGACTGGCGAATTTCAGCAAAAGGACTGATGATGAGCATTTCATATATTTAATTGTACAGGTATTAAAATAATGTTGAAGACATAAGGAGAACAATAGAATTTAAATGTTATATTTTCTGACAAAGTAGAAAGGATGAAATTTTAAATGAAAAGAAAAAAGAGAAAGACAGCCGAAAAGTAGAAAAGATTAACAATTGTATAAGTACTAGGTAGGAATCAAACCATTTAATGAGATAGAATAAAGGAGAATTAAGGGAATTATGGTAAAAAGCCCCTATGATGGCAGTCAATGATACCTGTTTCCAAGCATTCATATATTTATATGATCCTCTTCCCTTGAGTGTGGGCTGTGCTTAGGTATTCTAACAAATATAATACAGTACAAGTGATGGATGTCACATCTGAGATCAGTTATAAAGAGAATCAGTTCCATCTTGGGCACTGTCTGGCTCTCTCGAATCACCAGTTACCACATTGTAAGGACACTCAGGAAACCTACAGAGAGGCCCATGTGGTGAGGAACCAAGCCTTGACAGCAATGACATGAGTGAGCTTGGCAGTGGATCTTCTGAGGCCTGCCAACAACCATGTGAATGAAAGCAGAGTTGCCAGCCCCAGTTGAGCCTTAAGATGACTGCAGTCTGGGCAACAGCTTGACAGGAGATGCATGAGAGACCCTGAGTAGGAAGCACCCAGCTAAGCCTCACCTAGATTCCTGACCTACAGAAACTGAGAAAACAAATATTCAGTGTTTTAAGCTATTAATCTGGGGGTAATTTGTTATACAGTAATAGATAACAATATAGGCACTATAAAGGGTTTATATACAAAGAAACTACTGAATATAAAGATAAACCTTCCTAAATACCAAAAGTAATTTTAGAAAAAGCAAAGAAGACATACTAAATAAAGACAAACAATAAATCATATACAATCACAGTATACAATACACAATACACATAATTATTACAATGTAAAATAATATAGGCAGTGTGATGTCACCAACATGGAATAGGTGGTTGCCGACTTCAATCCCCCTCACAAAAAGACCAACTAGCAATCATCCATAGACAAGACACCTTTGTGAAAATCCCAGAACCGAGGATGAGACTGAAGCATCCCCTTGGATCACGGAAACAGGGAAGAACCTCAAAAACATTTTGTTAAGTAAAATAAGCCAGTCAAAAAAAACTACATATTGTATGAGTCCGTTCACATGAAGTGACCAGAACAGGAAAATCTCTAGAGAGAAAGTAACAGATTAGTCGTTGCAAAGGGCTGGGAGAAGTGAAGGAATAGAAGGGTGTTAACTAAAAGGTATGGGATTTCTTTCTGAGATGATGAAAATGTTTAAAACTGACTGTGGTGATGACTGCATGTGTTTGTGAATATACTAAAAACTGTTGATTGTATGTACACTTTAAATGGGTGAATTGTATCCTGAGCTGAATGTGAATTATATCTCAATAAAGTTGTTAAAAAATATATTTTAAAACATTTTGAAAAATCAATTATTAAAAGTTGAAAAGTGAAACAAATAAACCTTGTTGTATATCAAATTGGTGTTGTAACACCAAACAATTATTCCAACCAACTTTAAAACATGGTTTTTGACTATATATCTTCACTGTATAGTAGTCTTATTGTCGGTCATAATATTAGTAATAATATTTTAAAAACAGGTAGCTACATCAATATTGTTAGGAACCAAGCATTTCAGCATTTTAAAAATATAAAACAAAAAAAAGTTCTTATATTAAGAAACCCTATAATCTTAAATTTAAATAGAAAATCTGAGTTTTAGCTCATGATTATTCTCTCCTTTTAAATAACCTCCCTACTGAAAGACCCCAGAAGCAAAGAAAGCTAAGTAAGCAATGACAGTCCAGGGACATAGTGTGGTCTTTAAACACCATTTCCCACTAAAAGAAACCATAACTCCTTGGAGAAATGGGTAATTCAAGGTCTGGGGTATGAAATGTATAAGATGAACTTGGAACATTCTATTATAGTGTAAAATAAGTACATTATCAAAGGCTACTAGGGTTGTATCTAAGGAGCCCAGAGCAACTTGAAGGAGTTTCCATTCACCAAAGACAGGACAATTTGGGGAAAACAAAAACAAAAACAAAAGTCTGCAATGGATTAGCCTTTAAAACTCGGAGTTCAAAAGATACTAAAAAAAAAAAAACCATTGGTCACCTTTGGTAGTTGCTAAGACACCAAACTAATTATTTTGGAAATAATAACTGGGAAGAATCAACCATTTATTCTGTACCATTTTTGTACAAATTGCATTGCAAGTTAACCAAATAGTTGATGACAGAAAATTATTCTTCATAGAAGAACTCCAGCTAATAAATGCAGAAGAAATGACAGAAAAATAATCACCATTTGCAGCCCCTAATGAAACGAAGGATCATCAATGCTAAAACCATTAGGAACCATTGCTGAAGAACTTTATAATGGCTCAATCAGGCTAACAACACCTGAGCCCTCTAAATAAATCAGTCTTAACACTAAAAGAGTGAAAACCAGACATATTATGTGCCTCCTGACGTGATGCAGTACACAGCACCACCTGTGCAGAACTGTGAACAACAATCTAAACCTAAATTTAATTAAGTCTCTAGACCTACCAGCTAGGTTGCAGGAGATCAAGAAATGCAGGAACATGTGTATTCTGTAAGAATATAATTAAGCCAAATCTAGAATGTGGAAAATGTTACAGGAAAATGACTTACTTCGCTCAAGTAATGAAGAGCGTGTGTGTGCAAACATGAACACACAAGAAAGAAAGAGAGAGAGAGAGAGGAAGGATAGTTATGAATTAAGAGAATCACTTCAACGATAATGATATAGGTAGATTATAAGCAAAAGGATGGAAGAGGTATACCATGCAAAAGTTGGTCAAAAGAAAGCAAGAAGGGCTACAGTAATATTAGATAAAGTTGACTTCAAATTAAAAAAAATGATCAGGAACAAAGAGGGACACTATAATGTAAAAGGGTGAATCTACCAAAAGGACATAGCAATCATAATTATAAGTGCACCAAACAACTTTTAAAATATGTGATTTGAACCAAGCTTCAAAATATATAATGCAAAAAATGAAAAGAACTATACAAATCCACAATTGTAGCTGGAGACTTCAACATCTTTTTCTCAACAATTGATATAAGCACTAAACAGAAAATTAACAAGATATAGAGGAACTTAATACAACCAACATGATTTAATCAATATTTACAGAACAGTCCACCCAACAGCAGAATGCACGTGCTTTTCATGTGTCCAAGGAACATATACTAAGATAGACCATTTCCTAGGCCAAGAAATAAAATTCAACAAAGTTAAAAGAATTGGAATCATACAGAGGGCGCTGGTTGACCACTGTGAAATCAAATTAGAAACGCACAACAGAAAGATAACACAAAAATCTCCAAACACTTGGAAACTAAACAACACACTTCTAAATAAATACATAAGTCAAAGAGGGAAATCCAAAAGCACACTGAATTGAATGAAAATGAAAACACAACATTTCAAAATCTGGAGAAGGTAGCTAAAACAGTGTTGAAATTTATAACACTAAATATTTAGATTAGAAAGCAGTAAAAGTCAAATGTGTCATCTAAGCTCCTAAGTTCAGAAAAAAGAAGACCAAATAAAATGAAAGCAAACAGACAGAAGAAAATAATAAAGATAAGAGCAGAAATCAATAAAATTAAAAACAGAAAAGCAATAGAGAAAATTAATTCAACAAAGATCTGATTCTCTGGAGAAATCAATAATATTGACAAACCTCTAGCAAAGAAAGAAGACACAAATTACCAATACTAGGAATTTAACAGGAGAGGACAAACCATACAGATATCAAAAGGATAATAAGGGAACACTACAAACAACTCCACACTCATAAATTTGACAACTTAGACGTACTGCTTCAATTCCTCAAAGAACACATGCTACCACAATTTAATATGAATAGATAATTTGAACAACTCTAACTATTAAAGAAATTGAATTCATAATTTTATAACTCAAAAAAAGAAATATCTAGGCCTAGATGGTTTCACTGGAGAATGACAGCAAACATGGAAAGAAGAATTAACACCAATACTACCAATCTTTTCCAGAAAATGGAAAAGAGGGGAACACTTTACAATTCATTTTATGAAGCCTAAGACAAAACCAGATGAAGAAAGTACAAAAAAACACAAAACCCTAAAAACCAATATCCTTCATGAATATAAATTTAAAATTTTTAACAAAATTTTATCAGAATCTTAACAAGTTATTTAGCAATATGTAAAAATAATTATATACCATGACCAAATAGGTTAAGTCCAGGAATGTAAGGCAAGTTCAATACTCAAATATCAATCAATGTAATCCATCATATTAGCAGGCTGAAGAAGAAACATTATATGATCACATCAATTTATGTAGAAAAAGCATCTAACAAAATTCAATATCATTCATGATAAAAATTCCCAGAAAACTAGGAATATAGAGGAATATAATAAAGAAAATATACAAAAAACTTACAGGTGACATCATACTAAATGGTAAAAGACTGAATGCTTTCCCCCTAAAGACTGGGAACAAGGCAAGGAGGTCCATTCTCAACACGGCTATCAGACATAGTACTGGAAGTTCTAGTCAGTGCTATAAGAAGAAAGAAAAAAAGAAAGAAAGAAAAAGCATACAGAGCAGAAAACAAGAAATAAAACTGTCCTTATATGCAGATGGGATAACTGTCTACATAGATATTCCCTAAGAATCTACAACAAACCTCCTAGAACTAACAAGTGAGTACAGCAAGGTCACAGGATATAAGATAAACATACAAGTATCATTCATATTTCTATATACTAACAATGAAGATGTGGAAACCAAAATTTACGATACGATACCATTTATAACTGCCATCCCTTCAAAAAAGGGATAGGTGTAAATTGATCAAAACATATACAGGACTTATATGCTAAAAACGACAAAGTGCTGATTAAAAAAATCAAAGAATATCTAATTAAAAGGAGATCTATGTTCAAAGATTGGAAGACTCAACATAGCAAAGGTCAATTCTCCTCAAATTAATACACAAGTTTAATCTAACTCCTATCAAATACCAGCAAAGTTTTTATTTAAACAAAGATAAATTTATTTAAAAATTTATATGGAAAGGTACAGGCCCTAGAATAACTAAAACAAACTTACAAAGAAGAAGAAAATGAGAAGAATTATTCTAACCGATTTCAAGGCTTATTACATAAGCTACAGTAATCAAGACTATGTTGTATTGGCAGAGGGACAGATATAGATCAATGGAAGAGAACAGAGAACACAGAAATAGACCTACACAAATATTCCAAATTGATTTTTGACAAAGGTGCAAAAGCAATTCAATGTAAGAGAAAGAGCCTTTAAACAAATGGTGCTGGGGCCATTGGAGCTCTATAGGCAAAAAGTAAGCCTCAATCCAAATTTCACATCTTACACAAAAGTTAATTCAAAGTGGGGCATATATTTAAATGTAAAATATAAAACTACAAAGTTTTTAGGAAAAAAAATTTTCTAGACTAGGGTTAGGAGAAGGGTTCTTAGACATGACACCAAAATCATAATGCAGAAAAGAAAAAGTCAATAAAGAGGACTTCACCAAAATAAAAAAACTTTTGTACTTGGAAAGAATCTTCTAAGTGGATGAAAGAAACAAACTGGAAGAAAATATTTGTAAACTTCATGTCTGACAAAGGATTCATATCTAGAGTATATTTTTTTTTAAAAACTGCTCAAAACCAAACAGTGAAAAAAAAAACAAAACCTGTATTAGTTTCTTCTTGCTACTACAACAAATTACCACAAATTTGTGGCTTGAAACAACACAAATTTATTATCTTAAAATTCTGAAAGTCAGAAGTGTAACAGAGGTCTCACTGGCCTAAAATCAAGGTTCTGCAGGGCCGTGTTCCTTTCTGAAGCTCTAGGAGAATCCTTTTCCTTGCCGTATGGGCTCCTTCCTCCATCTTCAAAGCCAACTATGGCAGGTTGAGTCTTTCTCACACCACATCACTCTGACCTCCTATTCTGCCTCCCACTTACACCTTTAAGGAACCTTGTTATTACATTAGAGCCACCCGGATAATCCAGGATAATCTCCCTTTCTCAAAGTCACCTGCCTAGCAATGTTAATTCCATCTGCAACCTTAATCCTCCTCTCCCATGTAATTAACATATTCACAGGCTTGGGGGATTGGCACATGGACATATTTGGCATTAGTTATATCATCAATGTCCTGATTCCAAGTCTTGCCATCACAGCCAGTAAAAGCCCAACACTGGGTCAGTCTAGCTGTTCAACTCTTCTCTCATACTAACAGGCTGTTAGGATTGCTGGAGAAAACCACACAATGGTCCAGATCATGTGACTGCAAATTCGGAGTCTCCAGCCTCCACTGGGGCCTCTACCTCCCGATCTCTTTCCCTTGTCAGCTCTCATCCCAACAACTATTTCAGTCCTTCTCTCTATTTCTCACGTCCCTGCCCATGCCCTCCCTGCAGTTCTAGAGGATTTATCCCACCCAGATCCCTTCTGAGCTCCACTCCATTGACTCCAACGCCTACAAGATGTTTCCATTTGGGTGTCCACAAGCACCTCAAGCCCAGCATGCCCCCCAGGCCTGCTCCCTTCTGTATCCCTCGGTGAATGGAATCATGATTCACACAATTGGCCATGCCCAGAGTCACCTATGACTTCTCTCTCCTCCTATCAATCATATAATAAATAAATGTTTATGGAACACTTACTATGTACCGACAATGTTCCAAACATTATAAATATTAATTTAATCACCACAACAACCCTAGATGTGGGTAGTATTCTTCTTCCCGTATCACGGATAAGGAAACAGAGGCACAGAGACGGTAAGTAACCTGCTCCAGTTCTCACACTAGTAAAGGGAAGAGGTGGGAGGAGAAACAGTCACTCTGGTTCCAGAGTCCACACTCTTGATGGTGACATTATTCTGCCTCCACCTTGAGGATCTACCTCCTGACATCTCACAAATCCATCTACTCCTTTTCATCCCTGCTGCCTTCCTTTGTTAATGTCACTCTCATGTCTTGCCTGGGTGACTGCAACAGCTTCTTAACTGACCTCCCTGACTCCAGAATTGTGTCCCCACTCCCACCCCACCCCCATAGCCTGGCCATTCTCTACCCTGCAGCCACAGTGACTATTCTAAAGGGAAAATCTGGTCATGTCATTTCCCTACCTAAAATCCTATAGTCCAGAATACTCTGTAAGCTTCTCAGCACGACATCCATCCCAGGAGCCTGCCCTTCTTGCACTTGATGCTCAACTCGCAATTCACAAAGTCTCAGGGGCTCACACACCTCCAGACTTGTACATAACACCTGGAATGCCTTTCTTCTCCCCTCCTCCCCTTCTCTCCCCAGCTAACTCCCATTTGTCTTTCCAGACTCAGATGTGACCTCTTTCAGAAAGGCTTCCCTGACTACCCAAGGCTGCCCCTTCTTTATGAACTCACGGGTCCTCATGCTCACCCCCTCATGGTTATTTATTCATCTCCCTCTGCCTTGAGACTATAAGTTTCTTGAGCACAGGAATTCTGTGTTTCTTATCACTGTATTCCCCATATCCAGCACAGGGCCTCATACATATGCATATTTAATAAATGTTTGTAATTAATTAAATGACTTTCACAATCCCCAAATGTGCCAGGCTATTTCACACCTCTATACCTTTATATAGACTCATCCTTTCTTCTCACATCCCTATCCTTGTCTGCCTTGCAAACTTCTATTCATCCTACAAAACTCATCTCAAGGGTCCCCAGAAGTAAGGCTTTCCCTAATGCATTCAAAGAGTGACAATCACTTTGTCCTTTGCACATGCCTCTATTATTGAATGTAATACACTGTACAGCAATTATTTGCTTACCAGCCTGCATCTACCTCCAGAATGTAAGCTTCTTCGCTATACAGACCATATGTGATTGGCACATAGAAGGGGCTCAGTTAACATTCATTGAATTGAATTTAATATTAAATTGCACTCAGTAAAAGAGAATTTTCACTAGGCTAAAACATTTCACAGAGGAACTATTTTCCTCTTTTTCCTTCATTTAAATGTCAACCTCCAGCTCTTTCTAGTGTTTCTACATAAGAGTCTAGTTAAATAAGTGTTCAGTATGTATGACAGAGTATCTTCTTTCAGAGGAAAATGTATTCCCGCATAACTTAGGAAAGAGAACCTTGCTTGGGGTCTCTGATGAGGATGCAGTCAGAGATGGTAGCAAGGGCTACAGTCATCTGAAGGCTTGACTAGGGCTAGAAAATCCACTTCCAAGATGGCTCACTCACACAGCTAGCAAGTTGTTCCTGGTTGTTGGTGGGAGGCTTCAGTTCCTCCCCTCATGGGCCTCTCAACAGGGATGCTTGAGTGTCCTCATGGCATGATGACTGGCTACTTTCAGAGCAAGCAGTCTGAGACACCATGGGAGAAGCTGCAATGTAGTTTGTGGCCCAGAAGTCACACACCATCATTTATGCAAGATCTATTAGTCACACAGATCAGCCCTATTCAATGTGGGAGAGGCCACACAGGGACGTAAATACCAGGAAGTGAGGATCATTGGGAGCCATCTTGGAAGCCATCTACCACATCCACCTCATATGTTTATTATGAGGATGAAATGAGATAATATTTGTAAAGTACTTCACTTTGCACAGTACCTGGCATATAATTGTTCTTAGTGTTATTAGCAGAAAGTTTGGTTTAAAAAAACTGAAAAGATGGAAATTCCATTCAATTAAACCCTGCTTGCTGGAAATAAATAAGAGCATATGAAACTGTTCACATGTCTTCAAGTTCTGCTACTGCTAAAGTGAGGGCAAGGGCAATTATACTCTGGGATGTTGATAAATATTTCTTTATCCCAAAGTACCATTTTAGCAGGAAAATATCAAAGAAAAAAAATTACAGAAAATGCTCAAGTAAATGCAACATGACTTTTGTTGTCAGTGAGAGGTTCTCTAGGCACTTGGAGTAAAAGGATTAATTTTCATATTTTAATCCTGCTCTTCTTCTGGTTTTCTACTGTTTCTAAAGCTGTTATGCTCCTTGGTTTTCTATTTGTTTGATCTCTTTTAAATTGGATTACTTCAGATTTCATAGGTTTCACATTGGCCTCTGCTCTTTTCTCCCTGAAATACTTCCTGAAAACAATCTGTCTCTGCAGAATGTGTGACATATATCTGAGGTAGATAAAAGAGAGACAAATTTCAGAAAGAATCCTCTTATTTGACCCAGGTTGAAGAAAAGAAAAATAAAGATGTATTTTGTATTTTGTTCTGGTCACCAATTCCAAAATGCATGCGTGTTTTTGTGTGCATGTTTGTGGCAGGGGCAGGAGGGGTGTTCCCCAAAACATCAAGTAATTTATCTACACAGAGGTGGCATCAAATTCCACAGGTTAAGTGTTCAGTCCTGTAGACTGCCCCCAAACTTCAAACACCAGTCACAAGCCCAGCTTGTTACCTGTGCTCTGACCCACTGGATGTAAATCAGAGGTTCCCCAGACCCCGGCCTCAGGTTCAATTAATTTGCTACAGCGGCTCCCAGAACTCAGAGAAACGTTTCACTCACTAGGTCACCAGTTTACTATAAAAGGATATAACTCATCAACAACCAAATGGAAGAGATGCACAGGGCAAGGTATGGGGAAGGGGAACGGAGCTTCCATGCCCTCTCCAGGGGCAACACTCTCCCCAAATCTCCATGGATGTATTCGTCAATCTAGAAACTCTCAGAACTCTATCCTTTTGGGTTTTTATGGAGGCTTCATTATATAGGCAAAGATTGATTAAATTACTGGCCATAGGCAATTGATTCAACCTCCAGTCCCTCTCACTTAGGAGAGGTGGGGAAGGTGCACGAATGAAAGTTCCAACCCTCTAATCACACGGTTAGTTCTCCTGGCAACCAGCAACCCCATCCTCGGGGATGTCCAAAAGTCACCTCACTAACATAACAGAAGACAACTTTATCGCTCTTGTCAGGAAATTCCAAGGGTTTTAGGAGCTCTGTGCCAGAACTGGGGGCGAAAACCAAATATATATTTCCTACAATAAATCACAATATCACAAGATGCACAGTGAAAATTAATTTTGCCTAAGCCTCAAATTACAAAAACAACTGCTTCTCCAAAGGAAGATGCCAGGTGCTGGAAGCTTGTTTAAACTGTGGAAGCTTCCAGGCCAGACACAGGCAGGGAAAAAGTCAAACAGCCAACTGCGGGCCACTTAGGAAGAAGGTAACAACTGGAACAGAGAACCACACCTGCAGAAAGTGATTATTATTATTTGTGAGCCCCAATTCACATCATTTTCATGACATATCACAAATCTACAAGTCTTATAGTTCCAAAATAGATTACTTTTCTCACATGGGAATTCAATTATCTTATTTTTCCATTTAATAAATAATAGAGGGGACTTCCCTGGTGGCACAGCGGTTAAGAATCCACCTGCCAATGCAGGGGACACGGGTTCGAACCCTGGTCTGGGAGGATACCACATGCCTCAGAGCAACTAAGCCCTTGTGCCACAACTACTGAGCCTGCGCTCTAGAGCTCACGCATCACAACTACTGAGCCCACGCACCACAACTACTGAGCCCATGCACCGCAACTACTGAGACTGTGTGCTGTAACTACTGAAGCCCCCGCGTCTAGAGCCCCTGCTCCGCAACAAGAGAAGCCACCGCAATGAGAAGCCTGCACACCACAACGAAGAGTAGCACCCGCTCGCTGTAACTAGAGAAAGTCTGTGTGCAGCAACGAAGACCCAATGCAGCCAAAAATAAAATTTTAAAAACACATAAATAAATAATAGAGTGTCTACTATACGCAAAGCCACTGTATTAGCTAATTATAAGTAAAATCATATTGTTTTTGAGGAAAGAAGATGAAAGTTAGTAATAAACACCCAGAAATCAAACTCGATTTTGACTTTGACTGCCTGTCTGCCCACATTCAGGCTTTGTCACATCTCTAAGTGAAAAGCACTGCTGCAATCTGATTGAGTACGTGATAAATTCTGCTTTTAGTTTCACTGAGGTGGATAAAAGATAAAGTGATATGGTCTTTTAAAAGATTTTATTGTGAAATATTATATGCATGTAGAAAAGTGTCTCCAAAATGTACAGCTGAATTATTACAAAATGAACATCTGTGTAATGATCACCCAACTAAAGAAACAGAACACTGCCAGCACCCCCTCAAACCCCCTCTTAATCACTAAGCCCTCTCTCCCCACTAAAGGTAAGCACTGTCCTCACTTTTGTAGAAATCACTCCCTTGATTTTCATTTATAACCTAAGCATGTACCCCTAAACACTATAGTTTTGCCTGGCTTTTAACATTTAGAACAATGGAATCACACAGCATGTAATATTTTGTGTCTGGATTCTTTTGCTCTATTTATGTACCTGTTTTGTTGCATTTAGCTATAGTCTTGTTCATTTTCATTTAGGTATAATAGTTCACTGTTTGAATATGCTATTATTTATTAATCCATTCTACTACTGGTTAACATTTGGGTTGTTTCCAACCCAAATGAATAATGGGGTCACGAGGCTATCATGAATAATGCAGTTATGAACACCCTTGTATACATCTGTGCACAAGGACCAGCAGCATATATATCTAGGACTGGAACTGCTGGATCATAGGGTATGCATATCTTAAACTATGGCAGATAATACTAAACAGTTTTCCAAAGTTGTTGTGCCTATTTATACTCCCACCAGCAGTGTATGAGAGATCTGGGTGCCCCCTGACCTTGCTACCACTTGCTATTGGCAACCTAAATTTCAGCTATCTGGTGGGTGTGTCATGATAGCTCTCTGTGGTATTAATTTGCATTTCCTTGATTACCAATGAGATTAAGTACCTTTTCACATGCCTACTGGCCATTTGGATGTCCCTTTTGTAAAATGCCTTGTGAACTGTTCAATTCTGTTGACTTTTTTCTATTGGGTTGTCTTTTTCTTATTGATTGATGAAAGTCCTTCTGGATGCAAGCCCTTTGTTCAGTTACAGGTTTTTACAAATGTCTTGGCCCAGGCTTATTTTTTCATTTCATCTGGCTTCATGGGCTGACTTCTAGTTCATCCCTACTCCTTTGAGGCAGCGATTTAAGGTCCAAACCCAAAGGGAAAGGATTCACCAGGCTCCCTCTATCCTTGCAGGCCCTGGGCACCAATCCTCATTGCATTAGCCCACAAAGACTGCCCAGCCTCTTAGTCTCTCAGCTTCTTCCTTGGAATTTGCATGTGCTCTCAGGGGCGCCAAGTTTGGGGCTCACTTCCCTGGGTTGCTGTTCCCCCAGGACCTGGTCTGATAGTTTTGTTTTTTTTTTTTTAAACATCTTTATTGGATGATAACTTCACTATTTGTTAGCCTTCTAGTGCCTTGAAGCAGGCCTTTGTTTATAATCTGTCCGGTTTTTCTAGCTGCCCTCAGCAGGAGGGTGGACCTGCATTACCTAGTCTACCATTCTTAGGAGCAGATATCCTCATTTACTGAGTGTAGACGGTATAAGGGGAGAAATCCTAACCCAGACCTAAAGAATTTTCCAAAAGTCCAACTTTTTTGAAACTTTGAAGATAAAATGCAAAAATTAAGCAAAATACAAATAATGTCCAGGACTGGTAGAAGTCTACTTAGATGCTCAGATGTCTGTAATTACCTGGATAACCCATTCATGCCACTAATCTAAGATATACAGAGCTGATGTCTCATTATCATTTCATTTCAGGTAAAAGGTTGAGATACAATTACTGTTAGCTTAGATGGACACTTAGTGTGTTAACACTGAATAGCTACTTGCAGAACTTTAGTGGCCAAAAGTAAACATTTTTGTCTATCAAGCAGCCAAGGGCATATTTTCCAGCCTCTTCTCACTTGAAGAACCCAAAAAAGCAAAAATTTTTGAAAAGGTATATTAAAATTGAGACTCTCTGAGCTTTAGCTACATCTTCTTTCAGAAAGAGTCCTGATCCATGTATGGATCTGGATTATGAGACTCACTTATCACAGACACCCGCAGATGACACAGTGAAATGCATAGC
Organism: Balaenoptera ricei; assembly: GCF_028023285.1. Classification (NCBI taxonomy): domain Eukaryota; kingdom Metazoa; phylum Chordata; class Mammalia; order Artiodactyla; family Balaenopteridae; genus Balaenoptera; species Balaenoptera ricei. Next base: position 49,856,404 of record NC_082657.1, on the reverse strand, counting down.
TCTTGTCTCTGGAACACTCAGCCTCTCCAAGTCCATTAGCCCTACGGGTACACTCTGTCCCCATTTTGTCTAGGTTCTCAGGCTTCCCCACTTCCTCTGATCAAACTACAGGGTTACTTAGAGGTAAAAATCTCTGAAACTCTCTCCTTCCATCTCACCCCCTTTCCCTTGCTTAGACTCATCCTACAGGTCTCAGTTGAAACAACACTGCCTCTAGAAAGCCTTTCCTGACCTCCCTGAAGGCTCCTTGTTATATGTTCCCATAGAAATTGCACTTTTCACATAATAAGTAAATTGTTTGTGTAACTAGATTTTTACGTCTGCCTTCTCCACCAGAGAGCAACTTCCATGAGTTCATAGACGTCGACCACTGTGCTCACCACTAGTATATATGCCTCATATAGTGCCAGGCATGGAGCCAATAAATATTTGTTGAATGATTAATGGGCATCTGAATCATTGAATCATTTATTCTGTTTTCTTTCTCAAGGATATCTTCATTTTAAAAAAGAATCATTTGGCAGATATTTATTGATTTTTAATACCCTGCATCCATTCACCCTTCTTCTGGGATCAATATCATTTTTGCTTAGGAAAACACCCCACTCCTCACTCCAATCCGGGAGTGGCCTACCCCAATATCATACCTCCCTGGCCGTAGTGACTGGTTCAGGACAGGGCAAACGACCCCAGTGAAACCAATCAGTCAATGAGGCTTAATTCTGACTTTATTGGAACTGCTGAAAAAGAGGCATGCTTTCTTTCCATTGAGGTTGCTGAGAAGTAAGATATGAGCTTAATTCTGCTGGCAGCCCTCTTGCACCCAATGAGGGGGAAAGCTGAGAATGAAGCCACACAAATAAAAGCAGTGTCAAGAGACTGAGTTCTGATGACATTTGAATCCTTAGATCCAGCCAGGAACTTTTGAGTTATCTGAGCCAATTAATGTTCTTTTACACAAGTGTCATCTGAGCTGTATGCTGTGGCCACAGTCTCCTGACAAAGTGAATTCCTTCAAAATAATTGCAGTCCATCTATTATTTGTAATGTATTACTATAGCATAAACAACTTGAGAGTTACGTTTCCAGACCATAACTTGTAAAAGCAGTTTTTGACGGACTTGTTCATTTTGTCAGATATACTAATTTAAATATAGCAGACGAGCTATTTTAATTTTTTTTAACATCTTTATTGAAGTATAATTGCTTTACAATGGTGTGTTAGTTTCTGCTTTAAAACAAAGTGAATCAGTTATACATATACATATGTTCCCATATCTCTTCCCTCTCGCATCTCCCTCCCTCCCACCCTCCCTATCCCACCCCTCTAGGTGGTCACAAAGCACGGAGCTGATCTCCCTGTGCTATGCGGCTGCTTCCCACTAGCTATCTATTTTACATTTGGTAGTGTATATATGTCCATGACACTCTCTCACCCTGTCACATCTCACCCCTCCCCCTCCCCATATCCTCAAGTCCATTCTTTAGTAGGTCTGTCAGATGAGCTATTTTAAATCCATGTTTGCCTTACTAAAATATAATAACTTCTAATTTATATGCCATTGATTCTGTTACCACCAGAGTCTAAAAACCAGTAGGCTTGCAAAAGCACAGTGAGAATGTTTCTGGTTTCTACAGATATTACACATGATGAATGTTCATTTGGAGAATTTGCTTCAATTCACACATGCACATACATCACTCAAGGTAATCTATTTTTATATGCGTATTAATGCTAGTCAATTCATATTATTTTCATTGCAGAATATTCATAAACAAATGCATATTTATGAATTTCCTGCAATGAAGAAGTGATACTGAAATTACCACTTATTGATAACTAAAATCCCTTATTTTGGATCTAACCATTAAATCAATGAGGGCTTATTTCAATAACAACAGATGAAATGGCTCACTCCTGCTGGTTTAGCAAAAATAAAAAATAATTTTTAAAAAAGCTACAGTCTATCATTTCTTAGTGACTTCTTTGCGGAAGAAATGTAAGCAAAGGAAAATCTTGGGTGTATTAATTTCTTTTCTAACACAACAATCCCTAATTCAATTGTCCTCTCCTCTAGTGTGCTGTTATCAATTCCTCTAATCTATGGAATTTTCTTTCTGTGTGTGTGTGTGTGTGTGCGTGTGACTTTTTTTAAAATTGTATAATTCAGGAGGATTAACCAAGATGGTGGAGTAGAAGGACGTGCTCTCACTCCCTCTTGCGAGAGCACCAGAATCACAACTGGCTGCTGGACAATCATCGATAGAAAGACACTGGAACTCACCAAGGAGGACACCCAACATCCAAGGACAGAGGAGAAGCCACAGTGAGATGGTAGGAGGGGCGCAATCAGAGTAAAATCAAATCCCATAACTGCTGGGTGGGTGACTCACAGACTGGTGAACACTTATACCACAGAAGTCCACCCACTGGAGTGAAGCTTCTGAGCCCCACGTCAGGCTTCCCAATCTGGGGGTCCGGCAACGGGAGGAGGACTTCCTAGAGAATCAGACTTTGAAGCCTAGTGGGAATTGATTGCAGGACTTTGACAGGACTGGGGGAAACAGAGACCCCACTCTTGGAGGGCACACACAAAGTAGTGTGCGCATCGGGACCCAGGGGAAGGAGCAGTGACCCTGGGGGAGACTGAACCAGACCTACCTGCTGGTGTTGGGGGGTCTCCTGCAGAGGCGGGGGGTGGCTCTGTTTCACCATGGGGGCAAGGACACTGGCAGCGGAGGTTCTGGGAAGTGCTCCTTGGCGTGAGCCCTCCCAGAGTCTGCCATTAACCCCATCAAAGAGCCCAGGTAGGCTCCAGTGTTGGGTTGCCTCAGGCAAAACAACCAACAGGGAGGGAACCCAGCTCCACCCATCAACAGTCAAGTGGATTAAAGTGTTACGGAGCTCTGTCCCGCCACAGCAACAGTCAGTTCTACCCACCACCAGAGCCTCCCATCAAGCCTCTTAGATAGCCTAAACCACCAGAGGACAGACAGCAGAAGCAAGAAAAACTACAATCGTGCAGCCTGTGGACCAAAACCCACAGTTACAGAAAGATAGACAAGATGAAAAGGCAGAGGGTATATATCAAATTAAGGAACAAGAAAAAACCCCAGAAAAACAACTAAATGAAGTGGAGATAGGCAACCTTCCAGAAAAAGAATTCAGAATAATGATAGTGAAGATGATCCAGGACCTCGGAATAAGAATGCAGGCAAAGATTGAGAAGATGCAAGAAGTGATTAACAAAGACCTAGAAGAATTAAAGAACAAACAAACAGAGATGACCAATACAATAACTGAAATGAAAACTACACTAGAAGGAATCAATAGTAGAATAACTGAGGCAGAAGAACGGATAAGTGACCTGGAAGACAGAATGGTGGAATTCACTGCTGTGGAACAGAATAAAGAAAAAAGAATGAAAAGAAATGAAGACAGCCTAAGAGACCTCTGGGACAACATTAAACGCAACAACATTCGCATTATAGGGGTCCCAGAAGGAGAAGAGAGAGAGAAAGGGCCAGAGAAAATATTTGAAGAGATCATAGTCGAAAACTTCCCTAACATGGGAAAGGAAATAGCCACCCAAGTCCAGGAAGCGCAGAGAGTCCCATACAGGATAAACCCAAGGAGAAACACGCCGAGACACATAGTAATCAAAATGGCAAAAATTAAAGACAAAGAAAAATTATTGAAAGCAGCAAGGGAAAAACGACAAATAACATACAAGGGAACTCCCATAAGGTTAACAGCTGATTTCTCAGCAGAAACTCTACAAGCCAGAAGGGAGTGGCATGATATACTTAAAGTGATGAAAGGGAAGAACCTACAACCAAGATTACTCTACCTGGCAAGGATCTCATTTAGATTTGATGGAGAAATCAAAAGCTTTACAGACAAGCAAAAGCTAAGAGAATTCAGCACCACCAAACCAGCTCTACAACAAATGCTAAAGGAACTTCTCTAAGTGGGAAACACAAGAGAAGAAAAGGACCTACAAAAACAAACCAAAAACAATTAAGAAAATGGTCATAGGAACATACATATCGATAATTACCTTAAACGTGAATGGATTAAATGCTCCAACCAAAAGACACAGGCTTGCTGAATGGATACAAAAACAAGACCCATATATATATTGTCTACAAGAGACCCACTTTAGACCTAGGGACACATACAGACTGAAAGTGAGGGGATGGAAAAAGATATTCCATGCAAATGGAAATCAAAAGAAAGCTGGAGTAGCTATACTCATATCAGATAAAATAGACTTTAAAGTAAAGAATGTTACAAGAGACAAAGAAGGACACTACATAATGATCAAGGGATCAATCCAAGAAGAAGATATAACAATTATAAATATATATGCACCCAACATAGGAGCACCTCAATACATAAGGCAACTGCTAACAGCCATAAAAGAGGAAATTGACAGTAACACAATAATAGTGGGGGACTTTAACACCTCACTTACACCAATGGACAGATCATCCAAAATGAAAATAAATAAGGAAACAGAAGCTTTAAATGACACAATAGACCAGATAGATTTAATTGATATTTATAGGACATTCCATCCAAAACAGCAGATTACACGTTCTTCTCAAGTGCGCACGGAACTTTCTCCAGGATAGATCACATCTTGGGTCACAAATCAAGCCTCAGTAAATTTAGGAAAATTGAAATCATATCAAGCATCTTTTCTGACCACAATGCTATGAGATTAGAAATGAATTACAGGGAAAAAAACGTAAAAAAGACAAACACATGGAGGCTAAACAATACGTTACTAAATAACCAAGAGATCACTGAAGAAATCAAAGAAGAAATCAAAAAATACCTAGAGACAAATGACAATGAAAACACGACGACCCAAAACCTATGGGATGCAGAAAAAGCAGTTCTAAGAGGGAAGTTTATAGCTATACAAGCCTACCTAAAGAAACAAGAAAAATCTCAAGTAAACAATCTAACCTTACACCTAAAGAAACTAGAGAAAGAAGAACAAACAAAACCCAAAGTTAGCAGAAGGAAAGAAATCATAAAGATCAGAGCAGAAATAAATGAAATAGAAACAAAGAAAACAATAGCAAACATCAATAAAACTAAAAGCTGGTTCTTTGAGAAGATAAACAAAATTGATAAGCCATTAGCCAGACTCATCAAGAAAAAGAGGGAGAGGACTCAAATCAATAAAATCAGAAATGAAAAAGGAGAAGTTACAACAGACACCACAGAAATACAAAGCATCCTAAGAGACTACTACAAGCAACTTTATGCCAATAAAATGGACAACCTGGAAGAAATGGACAAATTCTTAGAAAGGTATAACCTTCCAAGACTGAACCAGGAAGAAACAGAAAATATGAACAGACCAATCACAAGCAATGAAATTGAAACTGTGATTAAAAATCTTCCAACAAACAAAAGTCCAGGACCAGATGGCTTCACAGGTGAATTCTATCAAACATTTAGAGAAGAGCTAACACCTATCCTTCTCAAACTCTTCCAAAAAATTGCAGAGGAAGGCACACTCCCAAACTCATTCTATGAGGCCACCATCACCCTGATACCAAAACCAGATAAAGACACTACAAAGAAAGAAAATTACAGACTGATATCACTGATGAATATAGATGCAAAAATCCTCAACAAAATACTAGCAAACAGATTCCAACAACACATTAAAAGGATCATACACCACGATCAAGTGGGATTTATCCCAGGGATGCAAGGATTCTTCAATATATGCAAATCAATCAATGTGATACACCATATTAACAAATTGAAGAAGAAAAACCATATGATCATCTCAATAGATGCAGAAAAAGCTTTTGACAAAATTCAACACCCATTTATGATAAAAACTCTCCAGAAAGTGGGCATAGAGGGAACCTACCTCAACATAATAAAGGCCATATATGACAAACCCACAGCAAACATCATTCTCCATGGTGAAAAACTGAAAGCATTTCCTCTAAGATCAGGAACAAGACAAGGTTGTCCACTCTCGCCACTATTATTCAACATAGTTTTGGAAGTCCTAGCCACGGCAATCAGAGAAGAAAAAGAAATAAAAGGAATACATATTGGAAAAGAAGAAGTAAAAGTGTCACTGTTTGCAGATGACATGATACTATACATAGAGAATCCTAAAGATGCCCCCAGAAAACTACTAGAGCTAATCAATGAATTTTGTAAAGTTGCAGGATACAAAATGAATGCAGAGAAATCTCTTGCATTCCTATACACTAATGATGAAAAATCTGAAAGAGAAATTAAGGCAACACTCCCATTTACCACTGCAACAAAAAGATTAAAATACCTAGGAATAAACCTACCTGGGGAGACAAAAGACCTGTATGCAGAAAACTATAAGACACTGATGAAAGAAATTAAAGATGATACCAACAGATGGAGAGATATACCATGTTCTTGGAGCGGAAGAATCAATATTGTGAAAATGACTATACTACCCAAAGCAATCTACAGATTCAATGCAATCCCTATCAAATTACCAATGGCATTATTTTCAGAATTAGAACAAAAAATCTTAAAATTTGTATGGAGACTCAAAAGACCCCGAATAGCCAAAGCAGTCTTGAGGGAAAAAAATGGAGCTGGAGGAATCAGACTCCCTGACTTCAGACTATACTACAAAGCTACAGTAATCAAGACAATATGGTACTGGCACAAAAACAGAAACATAGATCAATGGAACAAGATAGAAAGCCCAGAGATAAACCCATGCACCTATGGTCAACTAATCTATGACAAAGGAGGCAAAGATATACAATGGAGAAAAGACAGTCTCTTCAATAAGTGGTGCTGGGAAAACTGGACAGCTACATGGAAAAGAATGAAATTAGAACACTCCCTAACACCATACACAAAAATAAACTCAAAATGGATTAGAGACCTAAATGTAAGACTGGACACTATAAAACTCTTAGAGGAAAACATAGGAAGAACACTCTTTGACATAAATCACAGCAAGATCTTTTTTGATCCACCTCCTAGAGTAATGGAAATAAAAACAAAAATAAACAAGTGGGACCTAATGAAACTTCAAAGCTTTTGCACAGCAAAGGAAACCATAAACAAGACGAAAAGACAACCCTCAGAATGGGAGAAAATATTTGGAAATGAATCAACGGACAAAGGATTAATCTCCAAAATATATAAACAGCTCATTCAGCTCAATATTAAAGAAACAAACACCCCAATCCAAAAATGGGCAGAAGACCTAAATAGACATTTCTCCAAAGAAGACATACAGACGGCCACGAAGCACATGAAAAGATGCTCAACATCACTAATTATTAGAGAAATGCAAATCAAAACTACAATGAGGTATCACCTCACACCAGTTAGAATGGGCATCATCAGAAAATCTACAAACAACAAATGCTGGAGAGGGTGTGGAGAAAAGGGAACCCTCTTGCCCTGTTGGTGGGAATGTAAATTGATACAGCCACTATGGAGAACAATATGGAGGTTCCTTAAAAAACTAAAAATAGAATTACCATATGACCCAGCAATCCCACTACTGGGCATATACCCAGAGAAAACCGTAATTCAAAAAGACACATGCACCCGAATGTTCATTGCAGCACTATTTACAATAGCCAGGTCATGGGAGCAACCTAAATGCCCATCAACAGACGAATGGATAAAGAAGTTGTGGTACATATATACAATGGAATATTACTCAGCCATAAAAAGGAACGAAATTGAGTCATTTGTTGAGAAGTGGATGGATCTAGAGACTGTCATACAGAGTGAAGTAAGTCAGAAAGAGAAAAACAAATATCGTATATTAACGCATGTATGTGGAACCTAGAAAAATGGTACAGATGAGCCAGTTTGCAGGGCAGAGGTTGAGACACAGATGTAGAGAACGGACATATGGACACCAAGGGGGGAAAACTGCAGTGGGGTGGGGATGGTGGTGTGCTGAATTGGGCGATTGGGATTGACATGTATACACTGATGTGTATAAAATTGATGCCTAATAAGAACCTGCAGTATAAAAAAACAAACAAACAAAACAACTAATACTGAACTTTCATTGGGTTATTTGTATGGAAATATGTTAATATAAATGTTTCAGACATTACATGAAATTTCTAAAAATCTTATATGTTCTGGTATAATGTTATAAGTCATAATCCTAGTTATTACCTTAAAATGTATATCTCAGAAATAACTAATTTTCTTGTCAACTGCATTATTATGAACTTTCATCAAATTTTTAACTGTGGTCACTTTTAAGTCTTTTGTCATTTACAGACAGTTCTGTGTGTACTCTGATGCTTTTGCAAATATGTTCCTATAAAAGGGTTTCATCTTTAAGAAATTCATGGAAAAGACTCTGACAAGTACAGGTTTCTGGTAACTGACTGTACTGCTGAACTGAATGAATAAGCAGAACTGAATTTTCAGAACTCTAATGAAAAACTGATGAACTCATAAAAGTGCTAACAAAAGATCAAGATGAAAAAAAAAATTAATTACATGGGACTGAGTGAACTGATGAGGATGAGTATAATTTTTGTGACTTTCTGTCTGAATTAAAAAAAAAAAAAATCCAACAAGGACTCAGAGGCAAAGAATATACAAATCAATTTTCACTGCAAAGTAAAGGAGCTGTTACAGTGGAGGATTACTGGACTGAATGTCAATATTATGACATAGTATGAGTGTGTTTCATGTTTGGTAATTGCAATCATTGTTGCTTTTGTTGTGGTCATCCATGTACAATGCTTGGTGTCAGTCTACTTATCTCTTGTAAAAATAAAATACAGTGTGTGTGTGTGAAAAAAAAATTGTATAATTCATTTATACAGAGTAATCATTTGGATTTAACTATTTACAGTCTTTTTCAATTTTCATTTCCACTGGCCAAATATAGTTCACATAATAGTCAACATTTCTATGGAATTTTCTAACATGAGAAAATATACCCTCATATGAGTATAAAGGGTTTGTGGATCCCATTATAGTGGATTATTTTCTCAAATCTGTTTATCTTACTTGTATTCAAGAATGCATACTCAATTAGGAATACTCTTTAACAGTATTTAATGCTTTTTAACAATCTATTTTGTAAAGGATTTCTTTGGGTTGTCCAGTATAATTCCCCCCACCCATTCTCTGTCTTCCTATAAGAACCCACTGCCCTGTCCAGAAGGGGTAAGCAGACCTGGCCAATCATAGTATCCTGTTCTCCTATACTCTGATTGTTCTTGGGTATGAACATGTGACCCTAATAATGCCAACTGGAATTCTTCCCTTGAATGATAGCTGAACACTGGGAAAGAGAAGTTCTTTCTTTGGATCTTCTAGGTTGAAAATGAATTTAAAGATATCAGCAGGCATCTTCCCCACCACATGGAGAAGGCTTTCTGAAAAACAAAGCCATGGAGGTAAAAGCAGAAGTGTGAGCAGGATGGATGGATGACGGAGGCAAGAAAGATGAATATAAGTGAATCATAATCATACTGACAGTTCTAAACCTTGAGGCCCTGATATCTGCAGCTCATCTTTTGATCCTATGAGCCATCCTAGTGTCTTAGTGTCCCAACTACATGATCTAATATATTTCTTATTTTGTGTAAGCAGTACTGAAGTTGAAAGTAAGATTCTGTCACTTGAAATCTAACACTCTCTAATGATAACTGTTATATTTTTAGGAATCATACATTTACCTGAAAATTATTCCTAGCGTTTAGGAGGAAGATTTGCAAACAACTACTATGCAAAGGCATAAGTTGTTATTTCCAAAGCAAGTTGAAAATGCCTCATTTCTATTAGGAGAGAATAAGTTTATACATTTCGTATTTACATATAATGTATAGACTAATTCATTTGCACCATCAGATGTACTATCCAGGATGCCTAGAAATCCGGAAATCATGAAAAATCACTGCATGTTTGGATTAGGTAACCCAGGACAGTTAATTCCATATACAAATTATTCTGCTCTTACCAAGCCCACATTTGAATATGACTAGCACATAGCAAGGTCTCTGCAGAAGCTCACATGCATCCAAATATTCTGGTCATCCAGAATGTATGAGTCCAGAAGAGAAGACTGAAAATATTTCATTTTCAGACTTTAAAGATGAAAGTCTATAGAGGGTTACAGAGAAAATCCTTTACAGAAAACTGACACATTTTGCATCATTTTTTTCCAAGTACTACCAACTTAGAGTTATTAGCAAACATTATTTAAAAGTGATCTTATTTGTTAACCAAATCCTTCTGACAAAAATAATGACTGGGAATCAGAGTTCCTTTCACAGAATCTCTTTAATAAAGCCAGCCATTCACATAAGAGCAAATCTGGGTTTATGCAGTGACCCTTGCACAGTTCCAACTGACATGAGTGAAGAAAGGGACCAGTGCTTTCATCAGTCTCCACCGGCCATTAGGGGTGTGGCAAACCCCAGAAGAAAGTGAACACCAGCCCTGCCTGACCCTGATCAAGTGAGCGCTTTCAACACTGATCACTGTCTCATACACCCTCACTGTCAGCTATCTGTTAAATGCTGCACGTCTACCTTTTATTAAAATGTCAAATGTCAAATGGAATTCTTTTAATTCATATTGGATGGCTGTCATAACAGAATTCAGTAATGAAAACCAATGACAGAGATTGGTTACAAACTAAAACACTGTACTTGAGCTGTCTAGCATGTAACAGGGCCACTTTTCTTCTTTCAGTTATCACACTGCTAAATGTTGACTAGGAAATTCTGACTGTGGTGCTTTCACAGGGCTTGGCCAGATCAATTCCCATTAAAAGTACGAAAAACATCTGTATCCAGCCTATATCTCTAATGACAACAATAAAATTTTCTCCTAAAATTAAAGAGGACCTCCATTTCCATTAACAGCAGGTAACAGTTACATGAACCAACAAGTCATGTGAACACAACTAAAAATTCCAGGTGAAAAAAAAATTTTTTTAATCTCCTTAAAAGTATTAAAGAGCTTTCAAGATAGTCAGAATTACCAGACCAAAATCTAAAGGAAATCAAACACCAGAGAAGTCAGCAAAGCACTAGAACCCATAGCCACTTTTGCCCTACAGCATTTGCTAATCCAGAAAAATCTGGGCTTTGGTTTAGGTGGCCTTGCTGGGCAATGAGATAGAAGTTAATGATTAGAGTCCACTCAAGATGGGAAGTATAATGAGAGATCTTTTTCACTTTAGGCTGGGGCCCACAGTTAAAACTGGCCACTCCATCAGCATCCCCAGAAAGCCACAGTAAAATATGTCATGGTGCTAATCAGAGAAAGAGAATAAAAAGAAAAAGAAGGGGGAAAAAATACCCCAAAAGGTGGGGTCACTTCTGACTCAAATTTGCAGGCCAGTTCCCTACCACTTAAACCGTCTACAGAACTTCAAGCCATGAGCTAGGTTTACTGTAGTCCCAGACTAACAAATCCTGAGGTGTCTGGCAGAAGCAAATACAAATATCCTATGGAGGAAGGCACCACCCTACCAGACCTCAAAAAATAAAAATCCCTACAAATAATATTTCAAAGATAATGAGGAACAAAAACAAGCAAACACAGAAGAAAACAAGACACCATGAGCAAAATTAACAGAAACTACAGACAGGAGAAAGATCATCAAAGATTTCATAGAGGGGACTTAATGGATACAGACTATAAAACAACTATGCTTACTGGGTTTGAAGTACTAACAGATAAGCTTGAAGACCTCTTCAGGACACAGGAATCTATAACCAAAAAATGATACAGCGGCTTTTCCCGGGTGACGCAGTGGTTAAGAATCCGCCTGCCAATGCAGGGAACACAGGTTCGAGCCCTGGTCCGGGAAGATCCCACATGCTGCAGAGCAACTAAGCCCGTGCACCACAACTACTAAGCCTGCACTCTAGAGCCCGCGAGCCACAACTACTGAGCCCATGTGCCACAACTACTGAAGCCCGCAAGCCTAGAGCCCATGCTCTGCAACAAGAGAAGCCACCACAATGAGATGCCCGCACACCGCAACAAAGAGTAGCCCCCGCTCGCTGTAACTACAGAAGAGCCTGCACGCAGCAACAAAGACCCAACACAGCCAAAGATAAATAAATAAAAATAAATTTTAAAAAATGATACAGCAATTCTGTAAAAACAGACACTTCAAAAATGTTAATGTCCTGAAAAGCAAAAACCAACAAAACCCCCCAAAATGTCAACGGAACTGTTCTACACTAAAGGTGACTAAAAAGCATAAAAATTCAATGAAGCATATGATCCTTGACTGGATCCTGAATTTAATTAAAAAAAAAAACAAAAAAAAAACAAGGGGCATTATTGAAAATTGGGGGAAATATGAATATGGAATATATTAGATAATACTGTATCAATTTTAAGTTTATGGACTGTGAAAACACTATCGTGATTATGTGAAAGAATGTTCTTCTTCTTAGGAAATACCTGCTAATGTATTTAAAGGAGCAGTGTCATGATATCTCCCTTCTGGAAGTTATAAACTTGCTCTCAAGTAGTTTAAAAAAAGAGAGAGAGGAGAAAAAAATGAATCAAAAGAAAATGTGTCAGAATGTTAACAACTGATGACTCTAAGTAAAGGATAATTAGGTACTATTATTTCAAGTTTTCTTTTCATTCGGAAATTTTTTTTTTTACATTTTTATTGGAGTATAACTGCTTTACAATTGTGTTAGTTTCTGCTTTATAACAAAGTGAATCAGGTATACATATACATATATCCCCATATATCTTCCCTCTTGCGTCTCCCTCCCTCCCACCCTCCCTATCCCATCCTTCTAGCTGGTCACAAAGCACCAAGCTGATCTCCCTGTGCTATGCGACTGCTTCCCACTAGCTTTCTATTTTACATTCGGTAGTGTATATATGTCCATATATACACTACCACTCTCTCACTTTGTTCCAGCTTACCCCTCCCCCTCCCCATATCCTCAAGTCCATTCTCTAGTAGGTCTGCTTCTTTATTCCCGTCTTGCCCCTAGGTTCTTCATGACCATTTTTTTTTCTTTTAGATTCCATATATATGTGTTAGCATACGGTATTTGATTTTCTCTTTATGACTTACTTCACTCTGTATGACAGACTCTAGGTCCATCCACCTCACTACAAATAACTCAATTTCGTTTCTTTTTATGGCTGAGTAATATTTCATTGTATATATGCGCCACATCTTCTTTATCCATTCATCTGTCGATGGACACTTCGGTTGCTTCCAAGTCCTGGCTATTGTAAATAGGGCTGCAGTGAACATTGTGGTACATGACTCTTTTTGAATTATGGTTTTCTCAGGGTATATGCCCAGTAGTGGGATTGCTGGGTCATATGGTAGTTCTGTTTTTAGTTTTTTAAGGAACCTCCATACTGTTCTCCATAGGGGCTGTATCAATTTACATTCCCACCAACAGTGTATGAGGGTTCCCTTTTCTCTACACCCTCTCCAGCATTTATAGTTTGTAGATTGTTTGATGATGGCCATTCTGACTGGTGTGAGAAGGTATCGCATTGTAGTTTTGATTTGCATTTCTCTAATGATTAATGATGTTGTGCATCCTTTCATGTGTTTGTTGGCAATCTGTATACCTTCTTTAGAGAAATGTCTATTTAGGTCTTCTACCCATTTTTGGATTGGGTTGTTTGTTTTTTCGATATTGAGCTGCTTGTAAATTTTGGAGATTAATTCTTTGTCAGTTGCTTCATTTGCAAATATTTTCTCCCATTCTGAGGGTTGTCTTTTCATCTTGTTTATGGTTTCCTTTGCCGTGCAAAAGCCTTTAAGTTTCATTAGGTCCCATTTGTTTATTTTTGTTTTAATTTCCATTTCTCTAGGAGGTGGGCCAATAAGGATCTTGCTGTGATTTATGTCATAGAGTGTTCTGCCTATGTTTTCCTCTAAGAGTTTGATAGTGTCTGGCCTTACATTTAGGTCTTTAATCCATTTTGAGTTTATTTTTGTGTATGGAGTTAGGGAGTGTTCTAATTTCATACTTTTACATGTAGCTGTCCAGTTTTCCCAGCACCACTTATTGAAGAGACTGTCTTTTCTCCATTGTATATTCTTGTCCCCTTTATCAAAGATAAGGTGACCATAGGTGCGTGGGTTTATCTCTGGGCTTTCTATCCTGTTCCATTGACCTATATTTCTGTTTTTGTGCCAGTACCATACTGTCATGATTACTGTAGCTTTGTAGTATAGTCTGAAGTCCAGGAGCCTGAATCCTCCAGCTCCATTTTTCTTTCTCAAGATTGCTTTGGCTATTCGGGGTCATTTGTGTTTCCATACAAATTGTGAAATTTTTTGTTCTAGTTCTGTGAAAAATGCCAGTGGTAGTTTGATAGGGATTGCGCTGAATCTGTAGATTGCTTTGGGTAGTAGAGTCATTTTCACAATGTTGATTCTTCCAATCCAAGAACATGGTATATCTCTCCATCTGTTTGTATCATCTTTAATTTCTTTCATCAGTGTCTTATAATTTTCTGCATACAGGTCTTTTGTCTCCTTAGGTAGGTTTATTCCTAGGTATTTTATTCTTTATGTTGCAGTGGTAAATGGGAGTGTTTTCTTAATTTCACTTTCAGATTTTTCATTTCATTACTGTATAGTAATGCAAGACATTTCTGTGCATTAATTTTGTACCCTGCTTCTTTACCAAATTCATTGATTAGCTCTAGTAGTTTTCTGGTAGCATCTTTAGGATTCTCTATGTATAGTATCATGTCATCTGCAAACAGTGACAGCTTTACTTCTTCTTTTCTGATTTGGATTCCTTTTATTTCTTGTTCTTCTCTGATTGCTGTGGCTAAAAATTCCAAAACTATGTTGAATAATAGTGGTGAGAGCGGGCAACCTTGTCTTGTTCCTGATCTTAGTGGAAATGGTTTCAGTTTTTCACCATTGAGGATGATGTTGGCTGTGGGTTTGTCATATATGGCCTTTATTACGTTGAGGTAAGTTCCCTCTATGCCTACTTTGTGGAGGGTTTTTATCATAAATGGGTGTTGAATTTTGTCGAAATCTTTCTCTGCATCAATTGAGATAATCATATGGTTTTTCTCCTTCAATTTGTTAATACGGTGTATCACATTGATTGATTTGCGTATATTGAAGAATCCTTGCATTCCTGGGATAAACCCCACTTGATCATGGTGTATGATCCTTTCCATGTGCTGTTGGATTTTGTTTGCTAATATTTTGTTGAGGATTTTTGCATCTATGTTCATCAGTGATATTGGTCTGTAGTTTTCTTTTTTTGTGATACCTTTGTCTGGTTTTGGTATCAGGGTGATGGCGGCCTCATAGAATGAGTTTGGGAGTGTTTCTCGCTCTGCTATATTTTGGAAGAGTTTGAGAAGGATAGGTGTTAGCTCTTCTCTGAATGTTTGATAGAATTCGCCTGTGAAGCCATCTGGTCCTGGGCTTTTGTTTGTTGGAAGATTTTTAATCACAGTTTCAATTTCAGTGCTTGTGATTGGTCTGTTCATATTTTCTATTTCTTCCTGGTTCAGTCTCGGAAGGCTGTGCATTTCTAAGAATTTGTCCATTTCTTCGTGGTTGTCCATTTTATTGGCATATAATTGCTTGTAGTAATCTCTCATGATCCTTTGTATTTCTGCAGTGTCAGTTGTTACCTCCCCTTTTTCGTTTCTATTGATTTGAGTCTTCTCCCTTTTTTTCTTGATGAGTCTGGCTAATGGTTTATCAATTTTGTTTATCTTCTCAAAGAACCAGCTTTTAGCTTTATTGATCTTTGCTATCATTTCCTTCATTTCTTTTTCATTTATTTCTGATCTGATCTTTATGATTTCTTTCCTTCTGCTAACTTTGGGGTTTTTTTGTTCTTCTCTAATTGCTTTAGGTGTAAGGTTAGGTTGCTTATTTGAGATGTTTCTCGTTTCTTAAGGTAGGATTGTATTGCTATAAACTGCTCTCTTAGAACTGCTTTTGCTGCATCCCATAGGTTTCGGGTTGTCATGTTTTCACTGTCATTTGTTTCCAGGTATTTTTTGATTTCCTCTTTGATTTCTTCAGTGATCTCTTGGTTATTAAGTAGTGTATTGTTTAGCCTCCATGTGTTTGTATTTTTTACAGATTTTTTCCTGTAATTGATATCTAGTCTCATAGCGTTCTGGTCAGAAAAGATACTTGATACGATTTCAATTTTCTTAAATTTACCAAGGCTTGATTTGTGACCCAAGATATGATCTATCCTGGAGAATGTTCCATGAGCACTTGAGAAAAATGTGTATTCTGTTGTTTTTGGGTGGAATGTCCTATAAATATCAATCAAGTCCATCTTGTTTAATGTATCATTTAAAGCTTGTGTTTCCTTATTTCATTTTGGATGATCTGTCTATTGGTGAAAGTGAGGTGTTAAAGTTCCCTACTATGATTGTGTTACTGTCGATTTCCCCTTTTATGGCTGTTAGTATTTGCCTTATGTGTTGATGTGCTATGTTGGGTGCATAAATATTTACAATTGTTGTATCTTTTTCTTGGATTGATCTCTTGATCATTATGTAGTGTCCTTCTTTGTCTCTTGTAATAGTCTTTGTTTTAAAGTCTCTTTTGTCTGATATGAGAATTGCTACTCCAGCTTTCTTTTGATTTCCATTTGCATGGAATATCTTTTTCCATCCCCTCACTTTCAGTCTGTATGTGTCCCTAGGTCTGAAGTGGGTCTCTTGTAGACAGCATATATAAGGGTCTTGTTTTTGTATCCATTCAGCCAGTCTACGTCTTCTGGTTGGAGCATTTAATCCATTTACATTCAAGGTAATTATCAATATGTATGTTCCTAATACCATTTTCTTAATTGTTTTGGGTTTGTTATTGTAGGTCTTTTCCTTCTCTTGTGTTTCCTGCCTAGAGAAGTTCCTTTAGCATTTGTTGTAAAGCTGGTTTGGTGGTGCTGAATTCTCTTAGCTTTTGCTTGTCTGTAAAAGTTTTAATTTCTCCGTCAAATCTGCATGAGATCCTTGCTGGGTAGAGTAATATTGGTTATAGGTTTTTCCCTTTCATGACTTTAAGTATATCCTGCCACTCCCTTCTGGCTTGCAGAGTTTCTGCTGAAAGATCAGCTGTTAACCTCATGGGGATTCCTTCTATGTTATTTGTTGTTTTTCCCTTGCTGCTTTTAATATTTTTTCTTTGTATTTAATTTTTGGTAGTTTGATTAATATATGTCTCGGTGTGTTTCTCCTTGGATTTATCCTGTATGGGTCTCTCTGTGCTTCCTGGACTTAACTATTTCCTTTCCCATATTAGGGAAGTTTTCAACTATAATCTCTTCAAATATTTTCTCAGTCCCTTTCTTTTTCTCTTCTTCTTCTGGGACCCCTATAATTCGAATGTTGGTGCGTTTAATATTGTCCCAGAGGTCTCTGAGACTGTCCTCTAGTCTTTTCATTCTTTTTTCTTTATTCTGCTCTGTGGTAGTTATTTCCATTATTTTATCTTCCAGGTCCCTTATCCATTCTTCTGCCTCAGTTATTCTGCTATTGATCCCTTCTAGAGAATTTTTAATTTCATTTATTGTGTTGTTCATCATTGTTTGTTTGCTCTTTAGTTCTTCTAGGTCCTTGTTAAAGGTTTCTTGTATTTTCTCCATTCTATTTCCAAGATTTTGGATCATCTTTACTATCATTATTCTGAATTCTTTTTCAGGTAGACTGCCTATTTCCTCTTCATTTGTTAGGTCTTGTGGGTTTTTACCTTGCTCCTTCATCTGCAGTGTGTTTCTTTGTCTTCTTTATTTTGCTTAACTTACTGTGTTTGGGGTCTCCTTTTCGCAGGCTGCAGGTTTGTAGTTCCCATTGTTTTTGGTGTCTGCCTCCAGTGGCTAAGGTTAGTTCAGTGGGTTGTGCAGGCTTCCTGGTGGAGGGGACTAGGGCCTGTGTTCTGGTCAATGAGGCTGGATCTTGTCTTTCTGGTGAGCAGGTCCACGTCTGGTGGTGTGTTTTGGGGTGTCTGTGACCTTATTATGATTTTAGGCAGCCTCTCTGCTAATGGGTGTGGTTTTGTTCCTGTCTTGCTAGTTGTTTGGCATAGGGTGTCCAGCACTGTAGCTTGCTGGTCATTGAGTGGAGCTGGGTCTTGGCTTTGAGATGGAGATCTCTGGGAGATTTTTGCCGTTTGATATTACATGGAGCTGGGAGGTCTCTTGTGGACCAGTGTCCTGAACTTGGCTCTCCCACCTCAGAGGCACAGCCCTGATGCCTGGCTGGAGCACCAAGAGTCTGTCATCCACATGGCTCAGAATAAAAGAGAGACAAGAAAGAAAGAAAGAAAAGGAAAGGAAAGGAAAGGAAAGGAAGAAAGAAAGAAAGAAAGAAAAAGATAAAAAATTAAAAGTTATTAAAATAAAAAACAAAAAATATTTTTAAAATATTTTTAATTAAAAAAAAAGAAAGAAAGAAGAGAACAACCAAACCAAAAGACAAATTCACCAATGATAGCAAGTGCTGAAAACTATATTAAAAAAGAAAAACAAACAAAAAAAACCAGACAGCAAGAAGGAAGAGATATGGGAACATATGTATATGTATAACTGATTCACTTTGTTATAAAGCAGAATCTAACACACCATTGTAAAGCAATTATACTCCAATAAAGATGTTTAAAAAAAAAAAAAAAACGGACAGACAGAACCCTAGGACAAATGGTAAAAGCAAACCTATACAGACAAAATCACACACAGAAGCATACGCATACACACTCACAAAAAGAGAAAAAGGGAAAAAATGTATATATATCGTTGCTCCCAAAGTCCACCTCCTCAATTTGGGATGATTCGTTGTCTATTCAGGTATTCCACAGATGCAGGGTACATCAAGTTGACTCTGGAGATTTAATCCTCTGCTCCTGAGGCTGCTGGGAGAGATTTCCCTTTCTTTTTGTTCGCAGAGCTCCTGGGATTCAAATTTGGATTTGGCTCTGCCTCTGCATGTAGGTCGCCTGAGGGCGTCTGTTCTTCGCTCAGACAGGATGGGGTTAAAGGAGCAGCTGATTTGGGGGCTCTGGCTCACTCAGGCCAGGGGGAGGGAGGGGTACGGAGTGCGAGGCGAGCCTGCGGCAGCAGAGCCCAGCATGACATTGCACCAGCCTGAGGCGCGCTGTGCGTTCTCCCGGGGAAGTTGTCCCTGGATCACGGGACCCTGGCAGTGGCAGGCTGCACAGGCTCCCGGGAGGGGAGGTATGGATAGTGACCTGTGCTTGCACACAGGCTTCTTGGTGGTTGCAGCAGCAGCCTTAGCGTCTCATGCCCGTCTCTCGGGTCCACGCTGATAGCCGCGGCTCGCACCCGTCTCTGGAGCTCCTTTAAGCGGGCGCTCTTAATCCCCTCTCCTCGCGCACCAGGAAACAAAGAGGCAAGAAAAGGTCTCTTGCCTCTTCAGCAGTTCCAGACCTTTTCCCGGACTCCCTCCCCGCTAGCTGTGGCGCACTAGCCCCCTTCAGGCTGTGTTCATGCAACCAACCGTAGTCCTCACCCTGGGGTCTGACCTCCAAAGCCGGAGCCTCAGCTCCCAGCCCCCGCCCGCCCCGGCGGTGAGCAGACAAGCCTCTCGGGCTGGTGAGTGCTGGTCTGCACCGATCCTCTGTGTGGAAATCTCTCCGCTTTGCCCTCCACACCCCTGTGGCTGCGATCTCCTCCGTGGCTCCGAAGCTCCTCCCCCCCACCCCCGCCACCTTCAGTCTCCGCCCGCGAAGGGGCTTCCTAGTGTGTGGAAACCTTTCCTACTTCACAGCTCCCTCCCACTGGTGCAGGTCCCGTCCCTATTCTTTTTCTCTGTTTTTTCTTTTTTCTTTTGCCCTACCCAGGTATGTGGGGGAGTTTCTTGCCTTTTGGGAGGTCTGAGGTCTTCTGCCAGCGTTCAGTAGGTGTTCTGTAGGAGTTGTTCCACATGTAGATGTATTTCTGATGTATTTGTGGGGAGGAAGGTGATCTCCACATCTTACTCTTCTGCCATCTTGAAGCTCCTCCCCCGGAAATTTTTAAGAACAGAATGTTGTAAGGGGGAAGTTGTATAGAAGATTTCAAAAGATCCAAATAGAACATCTAGCAATGAAAGATACAGTAACTACATTTGGAAATTTCTTGGGTATACAAGTGACTTAAGAGACAGAGGAGAGAGATCTGATATCACTGGAGCCCTGAGAGAAAAGAGGTGAGTCAGAGGCAATATCTAAAAAACGACAGCTGAGAATTTTACTGAAATGTTGACAAAGACCAATATATAGATTCAAGAAGTCCAACAAATCCCAAGCTTGATATATGGGGGAAAAATCCATACCTAGACTCATCTTAGAGATCGTAAAGAAAACCAAAAATAAACAGATAAATCATTAAAAAGGCCAATAAAAAAGACATTATCTTCAAAGGAGCCATGGTTCGATTGAGAGCTAATTTCTCAATATAATGGAAGACAGAAAATGGTAGAATGATGCATTCAAATGTTCTGGAAGAAAAAACTGCCATCTATTAATTCTGGAAGAAAAAACCGCCATCTTTTAATTCTATAACCAGCAAAAATATCTTTCAAGAGTAAGAGTAGATTAAAGACAATTTTGGACAAACAAATATGGGAAGATTCACCAGAGCAGACCTACTTCACACTTAGTTAATTGGCATTGACTGTGAATTTAACCAACACTGATATTTTAGATTCTGCTCTCCAGTATTCTACTATTGTCTCAAACAATCCATCCAATAAGTCACAAGAATAATGAACTATTGCTGAAAATGATTTTGAAATGGTTCATACACAAATTACCCCATTTGAAGTCTCAATGATGATCCAAGTTGTCATTCATACAAGTTCATGAATACTAAATCCACACTGATGTACGACTTTTCCAAAATGAGAAACCAAAATAATTTGAACTCAGCAGGGATATCATTTGTCCCTGACTCATAATAATATGTCTGTCCTATGGCTCTGTATTCATTACTTTACAAATAGAAACATCATTACCCATACATAAATTTCTCTTCTAAGCGAAACAAAACAAAACAAAAATCCATGAGTGGTGACCTCAAACTGAACTGGTTAAATTTAGGGACTCATTTGTAAAGGTCAGTGTCCTTTGCTGCAAATCCACTTCTTATGCAGATGAGAAGTTTAACCTGCCCTACGGGCGCTGGGTATAATTAGCCAGCTGCACCCTCATAATAAGGTGCAGATGGTTAATTACACCAGCAAATAACTGCTTACTTGTGGGCACAAAAGCCTGTACCTAAAAATCATTGAAAGTATACTTGGGCGTATTTATGCTCTTGCAAACAAAACACTTATTTCCAAGGTTTCATCTGTGAGCAGACCACCACGGGCTCCAACTCCACTGCTCTAGGGGAGACCCATTAACACTGCTAAGGTCTGGGTCAAGGAAGGGACACTGGCCACAAAGCCATATATCAACTAGTGAAATATATCATGGGGTGCTGACTCCTTGTTGAAAAATCTCCTAAAGTTAATTTGTTGTAATAGGGATCTGAAATAAGGTAGAATTCGGTTTCCCTAGAACCCAAAGTAAATTCTATATTCTTTAGATTAAAAACTCTGAAATGAGAGAATTTTTTTTTCCGCAAGCAAACGTCAACATTAGTTGTCTGACAAAGAAAAAAAGGGCAAATTATCCTGTGCCCTTGAGGAATTTCATGGGCTAGCTGAGCTCCCAGAATTTAGAAAACCATATTGGAAACAATACATCCAATGGTTGTTAGAGATTGTTCCAAAGATCCCATTTAAAAACGTATTCTATTAATCCCCATATGGCAAGAATAGGACTTGGGAAGAAGGCAGAGAGGGGTAACTACTTCCTAAAACCCAAGTTTGGAAGTTCTCTGCCAGCTTTAATGTTCTCAATTTGCAGGGGTCAAGCTGTCAGGGCTGGGGAAGAGAATGCTAATCTACTTGAATCTGCACAGAACCTTTTCTCTGAGGAACCCACAGAGTGTGTGATTCTATTCAGTTTAATTGTATATTGGGGAAGAGGAAAAGCTGCTTGCCATGATTTTAATTGCTAAGAACGCACTATCTTTTTAGGAACCATCTGTGTAATTGTAATTACAAACAGTGATGCAAAAACAAAAATGATTAACAAGTACAAAACTTCCCTACCACTAACAGTTTTAACATATCCATGTTGTGAAAGGGTATGTTGCCTTTTTCCTCCCTGCAATATTTCATGATTTAGCAACTGACAGCCTACCATTTATTACAGAATCTCATTCTGGGAGAGCTAAAGTTATTAATTAGTATTCTTAGATTACATTTCTCTGTTATTCCTTTTCATTAAACTTTAATTCCCTCTGAGAGTGACAGGGTATATCAGAAATGAAATACCTAAGGCTCCTGTTTTCTACCTCCTGCTAAAACCTTTGAGGTCTCATATAATACACATCACCTATAATTAATTACCAGGGACATTCCAAAGTATTGCAAGACTAATTTTTTGGCTTTCATAAACACAAATTTCTGCCTTCTTGGTTTTGAAATATGCTTACCACACTGTTATTATTTTAAAAGCCACAAGCATTGGTAATTGTTCTGAGGCATGAATAAAAATAGCTTAACCTTGAAATTTATTCTAATTAAGGATTTTTCAAAGCCATTGCCGCAAACTTGGGTGGATTGTTTATAATAAAAACAAGCATCAACAACATAGTACAGAACATAGAATTAGGCAAAGTTTTTTAACTTGGACTTACAATAGTAGTTTAAAGAAATAAAACGAGACAGATGCGGTGAGATCATAATGTTACTAAAGCAATTTAAATCCTCAAAGATGTAAAAAGCCTGACTGCACAGCTTTTAAAATTAAGTTGCAGTAGAGGGATTTTGTGATATGCCAATTCCTCACTTATGCTCTGCCCAACACAAATCCATGATTTTTGCCTTATTAGAAGCCTAGTTCCCCCTTGCAAGGTATTTTATATGAAGAACAGCCAAATGCTAAGTGCCTCTGCAGTGTTAACGAGGAAATAGATCTTGGGAGAAATTATGTGAGAGAAAGAAACTGCCCTCAGGAAACGGCTGTTTCTTCACTTTTAACAACAGCAACTGTGATGGAGCGTATCACAGTGCCCTGCATCCTGAAATGTGCTGTCCTAAACCAGTGATCTTTAACCTTTGGGGTCCAAGTCCCATTGGGAATCAGTTAAAAGCTATGAACACTGTCCCTCAAAAGATGAACATAAACATAAAATCTAAAATCTAAACATAAACATAAACCCAGGGTCAAGCATCTCTACTCTACACTGATCCCTAAGTATACCAGTTAAAACATGGTTTCAATACTCACAGGCTATGTGGGCTTCTGATGAGATTTCATCTTCTGAATATTTTTTATGTTAACGTGGAAAAACATTCTCAAAGCTATTCTGAAGCTTGTGAAACTATACCACTAATTAATAAGAGATGATAACTTCCCCTCTACTTTGTGATTACATGAATCATTCTCACACACAAGCCAGAGGTATTGTTGTGCCTTCCCCCGAATAATTCTAAGTTTGCTCATACACAAAATGTGAAATAAAATGTAAAACTAAATCTATAAAATTCCAAGAAGAAAACATAGAAGAAAATCTGTGGTAAATTCTTTACCTTGGGTTAGGCAAAGAATTCTAGATAGCATAATCCATAAGAGAAAAAAATAATAAATTGGACTTCATCAAAATTTAAAACTTTTGACTCCAAAAGGCAACTCAATAAGAAGACAACTGAATAAGACATGGGCAAAAGATATGAACAGAAACTTCACCAAAAAAGAGACAGAATAATCCATAAGCTCATGTTGTTCAACATCATTAGTCAACAGGGAAATGCAAATTTGAAACAGAATGAGAAACCATTACACATCTACAAGAATAACTAAAATTAACAAAACTCTCACCTGCTGGCAAGGATGTGGAGCAGATTAAACTCTCATACTATGCTGGTGTAAATGCAAAAGGCTACAATTACTGTAGAAAACAGTTTGGCAGTTTCTTATAAAAGTAACATACCATAGAACCTAGCAATCCCACTCCCAGGTATTTATCCAAAAATTATAATAACATATGTTGATACAAAGACCTGTCTGTGAATGTTTATTGAAGCTTGATTTATTTATAATCACCAGATACTGGAAGCAATCCAAATGCCCATCAACTGGTGGTACATCCATTCAGTTGAATAGTACTCAGCAATAATAAGGAATGAACTACTGTTACATATAACAACATGGATAAATCTCAAAAGCAATATGTTAAATAAAACAAGCCAGACAAAAGTGCTGTGTATTTTATGGTTCCATGTATATGGTATTCTGGAAAACACACAAAACAACTTAGATCATTGGTTGCCAGGGGCTGGAGGTGGGGAAAGGGATTGATTGACTACAACCAGCAACAAGAAAACATTTTCAGCTGATGGAATCATTCTATACATTTATATGGATACATGACTATATATTTTTCAAAACTCATGGAACTGTACATCTAAAAGGGATGAATTTTGGAAAAGTATCTATTCAGATCCTCTGCCCATTTTTTGATATCACTTATATGTGGAATCTAAAAAAAGGCTACAAAGGAACGTATCTACAAAACAGAAATAGAGTTACAGATGTAGAAAATAAACTTATGGTTACTGGGGGGTAAGGGATAAACTGGAAGATTGGGACTGACATGTACATACTACAATATATAAAATAGATCGCTAATGGGGACCTGCTGTGTAGTGCAGGGAACTCTACTCAGTGCTCTGTGGTGGCCTATATGGGAGAAGAGTCTAGAAAACAGTGGATACATGTATATGTATGGCAGATACATTTTGCTGTACACCTGAAGCTAGCACAACACTGTAAATCAACTATACCTCAATAAACATTTAAAAAAAAAAGATCCTCTGCCCATTTTTTTTTTAATTTTTATTTATTTATTTATTTTATTTATTTATGGCTGTGTTGGGTCTTCGTTTCTGTGCGAGGGCTTTCTCTAGTTGTGGCAAGTGGGGGCCACTCTTCATCGCGGTGCGCGGGCCTCTCACTATCGTGGCCTCTCTTGCTGCGGAGCACGGGCTCCAGACGCGTAGGCTCAGTAACTGTGGCTCACGGGCCTAGTTGCTCCGTGGCATGTGGGATCTTCCCAGACCCGGGCTCGAACCCGTGTCCCCTGCATTGGCAGGCAGATTCTCAACCACTGCGCCACCAGGGAAGCCCTCTGCCCATTTTTAATTGGGTTGTTTGTTTGATGTTGAGTTGTATGAGTTCTTTGTATATTTTGATATTAATTCCATATCAGATATATCGTTTGCAAATATCTTCTCCCATTCTGTAGGCGGCCTTTTTGTTTTGTTGATAGTTCCCTTCACTGTGCAAAAGCTTTTTAGTTTAAACTAGCTTTATTTAGTTTGTAGGTCAATTATACTTCAAAAACAAACAAACAAACTCATAGAAAAAGAGATCAGATTTGTGGTTACCAGAGGTGAGGAGTGGGGGGAGGGGGAACTGGATGAAGGCAGTCAAAAGGTACAAACTTCCAGTTGTAAGATAAGTAAGTTCCAGGGATGTAATGTACAACATGACAAATATAATTAACACTGCTGTATGTTATATATGAAAGTTGTTCAAACATATGGACACCAAGGGGGGAAAACTGGGGTGCGGCGGTTGAATTGGGAGATTGGGATTGACATATATACACTACTATGTATAAAATAGATAATAAAAAAAAGTTGTTAAGAAAATAAACCCTGAGTTCTCATCACAAGTAAAACAAATTTTTATATCTCTTTAATTTTGTATCTACATGAGATGATGGATGATGACTAAACTTACTGTGATAATCATTTAATTATGTATATAAGTCAAATCATTATGCCGTACACCTTAAACTTATACAGTGCTGTATGTCAATTATATCTCAATAAAACTGGAAGAAAGGGCTTCCCTGGTGGCGCAGTGGTTGGGAATCTGCCTGCTAATGCAGGGGACACGGGTTCGAGCCCGGGTCTGGGAAGATCCCACATGCCACGGAGCAGCTAGGCCCATGAGCCACAACTACTGAGCCTGCGCATCTGGAGCCTGTGCTCCGCAACAAGAGAGGCCGCGATGGTGAGAGGCCCGCGCACCGCGATGAAGAGTGGCCCCCGCTTGCCACAGCTAGAGAAAGCCCTTGCACAGAAATGAAGACCCAACACAGTCAAAAATAAAAATAAAATAAATAAATTTAAAAAAAAAAGCATCAGCCTCAAATCCAACACATTCCTTTCTAAAAAAAAAAAAAACTGGAAGAAAAAAATAAAAGAGGTGAATTTTACAGTATGTAAGTTACACATCATAAAACTGACTTTTTAAAAATAGCTAAGAACATACTGGGAGAAAATATTAATTTAAATTATATCTCAATATATTATCAGTATCTCAAAGTATCAATACCCATGGTATGTACAATACCCCTACAAATCAATATAAAAAGGACAGTCAAATTTAAACTGGGCAAATAGAGGCAACCCACAGAAGATCAATTATCCATAGTCAATAATCATAAATTGCTTGATCTCACTAGTAAGCTGGCAAATGTAAATTACAACAAAGTGGTGAACATTATTTTCCCGTAAGAAAGACAAAGTTTTAAAAGACTGATAATATCAAGTGTTGATGCCTATGCAGGGCAAGTACAATCTCTACAATAAGACTTCAAGAGAGTTACATCAATGCGGATGATGGAACTTCAGTTTATTCATATTTAGCTAAATCAAAAGACAAAAAAATAACCTTTAAAATAGTTGGGTGATTGTCTTTGCTGTTCCAGTCAGTGGGCTGTAGAATGAGGTGAAATGGTAGTCCTGAAAATGCTAGTGTGTCAATTTCAAGAATGCTTAACAGTCAGTCCAGTGCAGACTGCGGAGACCGAGAAGGATGCATGAATGATTCCAAGGCTTTAACAGCCCCCCAAGCAAAGAGTGATGTCCAGGTAGCCACGTAAATGGTGATAGCCTCGTCAACATTCTCAAGGAAGAAACTCAAGAATGAAATGAGGGCCACAGCAAAATTTAGAGAACAATGACATAATGGAACAGATTAATTTATCCTTCCACTAATTTATGGTGACAAAAAGGAAAGGTCTATAAATTAGAACTGTGTGAAATGTGTTTAAATGTTCCCAGAATTAAAGCTTTTCAATGATTCCATTTCTGAATTAGGTTGTTCAGAGGTGATTTAAAGAATTTTCCAGGTATATTTTTGACTGCGTTCAACTTTGACGTTAGCACTGACTCCAAACCTAATACAGTAAAACATGACTCCACTATATAAGTTCATCAAGGGCACAGATCCTGTCTTAACATTTTTTTCCTGCAAACACGTAGGTTACTACTAAACATAAAGTAGGATCTCAATTACTTTAAGGAGTAAAGAAAAGGAGAGTGGGAAAGAATCATCTTGATAAAATACACACTGGTTGAAGTATTCTGAAGTGAAAAGGCCAAGACCCAATAGAGGCAGGGAGCAAGAAACCTAAGCTAAACAGGTGAGCACACGTAGAGGACAGGACACCAGGTGGTCAGCATAGGTGGTGGTTAAGAGTCATACCAACAGCCCTGATCATGGAACACTTTCTGAACCTAGACTGCTGAACTCTAAAGGGCAGTTAATCATTACAGTCCCTTCACAGGTGTGGCTATGAAACAGGACCACACAGGTTAAGCACATCTGAGGGGATACTAGCCATGCATTTGATCCTCACAGTCATCCTGAGAAAAGGCGAGGAGGCAGAGGAGGGGAGCATGGCACCCCATTTTCCTGGTACGGAAATACAGAAAATGACTTGCCCAAGGCCTCAGGGCTAATTAGAAGTTAGAAGGAAGGTGAACTCCTAAGTCTCTGTCCAGGGTGATGCCTGTCCCTACCCAAACAGGTAGTCTGGCTGGGGAATCCCAAGAACAGAAATTTGAGGTTCCGCTATTTTAATGGGGGTGAGGAGAAAGGGCCAGAGGAGGCTGGGGAGGGATGGGATCTGGAAAACTTGGTGAACCCCTGGGGCAAACGGCTGGAACACGAGGGGACGCCCCAGCCAGCCCCCAGGCCCCTCATATTGTGACCCCACAATCACTGCGAGGACCCCCCGACCCCGTTCAACCCCCACCCCCTGTCCATTCCGCGCCCCGTTCCCCACCAAGACCCCGCGTCCAACTCACAGACGCCGCAGCAAGGGCTTCCCCACCCGGCTCCAAGCAGCGGGCTCTCCTTCGGTGCAGCCTGGTCGCACAGCTGTTGCCATCCGTTGCCACAGCAACCACGGAGCGCCGCACAGCTTAGCAAGCCGCTCGATGATTGGAGAGGGCAAGCGTCCATAGCAACCGCCAGGCAGCGATACTAGGAAAGAATTTGGTTTCTAGAAATTCTTCGGACACCCTCTCTCCCCAAAGGCACCCTTCACCAGGCACCTGTCCTAGTTCTTTAAATACATCATGCATTATCTTATTTAACATTTTTCTGCCGGTGTTGCTGTGAGGGTCCTCATTTCTACAGGAATTTTTAACTTAAGGGTCCTTTTACCTCTTCAGGAGGTCTGTGAACCATTAAGTTACACGCAAAAATGTATGTCCATTTACCCAGTAGGATGCTCCATAACTGTAGAGTCTTAAAGGAGCCAGAACCAGAAACCAGGTTACCCGATGCCCAAGAAAGTCCAAAAGAATAACTGCTGTATGCATTTACCCCCATCTTCCTTCTCAGAGACTTAAGATAACAAATAGTGCCGTTCTTCCCAGACTCCATTGAGACTGTGGCCTCATTCAAATGCCTTGAGACACCTCCCAAAGACTTTAACTCTTGACCTTTATTCATTCATTCAATAAATTATCTATTGATCACTAATTATGGGTCGTACATTTACCATAGAGACACTTTTCTAGCCACTGGAAGATAGAAATTGTCAAGACAGAGTCGCTAATTTCTTAGAGCTCTCCTTATGGCGTGGGAGACAACAGATGGACAGACAAGATCATTTCAGAATATGGCAATAAACAAAATTTGAGACATGGAGAGTGTTTAAGGTGATGAGCCCTTTAGAAAGGATGGTCAGGGAAGTTCACATTGAGGAGATGGTATTTGAGCTGAGACATGAGAAGGCGACACCTATACAAGAGCAAGGAAGACAGCAACACAGGCAAAGGAAACAGAAAGTTAAAATAAATGAATATGGGTTGTTAGAGAAAATGAAAGGCCAATATGGCTGAAAATGAGAGAGCCTGTAGGACTGTGGTAAGACACAGTCAGATGGCCCTTCCCTTAGCTCTTCGAAGGACTGGCTACTTCCCACTACTCCCTTGCTCTTCTGCCCCCTAGTTACACCCTATCACATAACCCTAGTTATTTCCTTCTCAGTCCTTGTTACATTTTATTGTCTGTGAGCTCCACGAATGTAGACACAGACACTGTGTCTACATTGTTCAAGAGGGTATCCCAGCACCTAAAATAACTAGCCCAGCATGGACACTAAATAAGTATCTGTTGACTACATGAGTCTTCATTTTACAATACTAGGAACTGGGATAGATGGTGAGGACAAGGCAAAGACACCTCTGCCTTAATAGAGCTTAAATGCTTGTGGAATAAATGACTTACAAACTACGTGGGCAAACTAAATGTGTGCAGACTTGAATGATTTAGACTTTAAGTGCTGTGGGAAGCTGTTGAACAATTTCCTTGACAATTTCTTCATTTAATATATTTCAGTTCAATTTGACAAATTTGAACACCTACTATATACCAAGCACTGTGGTGTATGTAGTAGGTGTATACAGTAGCAATGACAAGGCAAGGACAACACCAGTCTTGCCTGTAGAGCTTACAGTCTACTGCCATGCTGTCCATTACAGTAGCCACTAGACACCTGTGACCACTGACCACTTGATATGTGGTTGGCCTGAATTGGAATGTGGGGCAAGCATAAACTCTGGATTTCAAAGACTCTGTGCAAAATGAGAATGTAAAATATCTCATTAATAATTTTCAACAATGATCTCATGTTGAAATGATAACATTTTGGATATATTGGATTAAATAAGATTATTATTAAAATTAATCTCACTTGTTCCTTTTTTTAATCTGCTAGAAAACGTTAAATTACATATGTGGCTTGCATTATTTTTCTATTGGACAGCACTGGTCTAGTGAGAGCTTAATGCTAGTTGACTAAACAAGTGCTATCTTATTACAGATGTTAAAATAGACTTTTCAGTGGAGGCACGGTAGGTAGCAAACTTCAAATAGAGGAACTAGACCAAGAACTTACAAAGAAAACAGGATAGACAACTCTTAAGCCTTTCACACATGGAGCGTATAAAAGAGGCAAGAGTAGGTGATTAAGGAGGATTTCTTCAAAGAGACCTGAGCTGTGAGCCCCACTTCCTAAACTGTAGTCCAAAAAAATAGGAGTTTGAGGGCACCACTCAACAGGTTTAAGATACTAGGGGGCACAGTGGGCTTGTGTCTGAATCCCACCTAATTGTTCTAAAGAGCAAGAGATGAGTGCACTAGCAGGCAGACAGCAGAGCAAAGGAAGAACTGCTTGGTTGGGAACAACCCATCACCTTCCTCCAGGGTTTATCAAGGGTAAAAAAATGCATGAGTGCTTTCTATGGTGCTACAGATTTCTCTTGAGAAATGTGTAGGGTTATTCTGGGTCCTTTCTAAGAGAGAAATTGGTGAGACAAAGACACCTCAGCACAGGGAAGCTAATGGTACTGTCAGGTTCCTAGGGGCCAAGGAAAAGCACAGATACAGCTAAAACAGAGATGCATTTGACCCCCACTAAGAGAACCGCAGGGTACAGATGCCCAGTGATGAGGGTAAGTTTTCTGACTCTTGAAAGTGTCCCACAAGAGGAAGTATTCTAAACACAGCAGTATCAGACAAGTAACAACTTCCTTAATGCTTTTTCCTCTCTTCCCTCCTCCTAATCTAATCCCAGAGGAGCCAGAAAACAGTTAGTTACCCAACTGGGGGCACAGGTATAGCAGCTGGCAATAAACCCAATTAGAAGACAATAGGAAAGAAAGCAGAAAGTGATCATGCTTTCATTCCCCAACCGCAGGTTTCCTGCTTGCAGCAGGCCCAACCTAAAAAAGGAGGGAGCCATAATTTTAAGTTTTGATTATCACCTTGGACAGAACATATTGAGACTGTGTTTTGACACCCAAGAGGGTCCATAAAAGTCTTGGCACCTGACTGAGTTAACCCAGAGGCTGGAAAGCAATTTGCCCCACAGAGACATTTTAAAGAGAGACTAGAAGAAAAAAATTAAGCTGCTTTATGACTGTGGCCCACAAGTCATGCTTGCTTGACTTTAGGGTTACATAACAAATATGAGACAGGCTATAAATATAGGCAGCAACATGTGTTATACTTGAAGAGTGCAGAACAGCAGAAGATGTATAAAGTTAAGGATTAAAGTGCATACTATCATAGGAAAATAGATTATCTAGTCACATAGCACCTCAGCCTCACACCTAAGACTAGCATCTAAACCCCCATCCCCAGAGGCCTTGCCAGGGCTGCTGAGACCTGAAGCCAGTGACCATGGCCGCTACTCCCTCAGGGCCCATTTGCAGCTGGTGCACAATGATGCAAGCCTGGTTTGTTCTCAGTGCCAGAGAGACGGGCATGCAGGCAAACACAGGGAAAAACAAACAAACAAAAAATATCCAGAAATGGATATCCAACTGAACGCTAATTATGATATTAAAAAGTAGACCAAATTTAGGAATCATTTTTGTTAACTTACATGTCCCTTCAACCAAAAAGGCTAACAGGAAGTATGAAGACTTCTCCATTCCTAAGCTACCTGACCCCCAAGGAAACTCACATTTGGATCGGGTGTGAGAGGTGAGGCCAGGGCCTTGTCCTTTCCAAGGTGTGAGCAGATAACTGGGTCAATGAGCAGACAAGACTGTGAAGACAGAGACTTCTTCAGATTTCAGAATGAAGTATGCCAGTAACCCTGAAGGCCCCAAGACACCAAGCCCACCTCAGCAATCCTGGTCCACGGGACCCATGCAGAGGAGGGCCCTGGGCAAGAAGCTGAGAGGCAGATACCCAGAAATCATGGACTCACCATTGTAAAGAGCCTTAGAGCTCAATGTGTATAAAACTCTTAGAACATAGAAGTTGCTCAATACATGAGCAGTAATTTTTCTTACTAGTATGAGATGACTCCAGTTCTGAACTTATTCCTTGTGTGGAGATTGCTACTTAACCTCTCTGTGCTTCATGCAGCTCCCACATCTATAAAATAGGGGCAACCACCCCACAGAATTGTTGAAGATTAAATAAGATAATAACATAAACCAAGGGCCTAACAAATGAAAGCTATCATTCTTGCTAATACTGTCACCATCCTTCAGTCCAGTCTTCTTTTTGACATCACCTCCCAATAATCATCCAGTGCTAGAAACAGAATGTTTGTGTCATTACTCAAAATTCAAAATTCACTAATCCCCAGTGTGATGGTATTAGGAGGTGGGCCTTTGAGAGGTGATTAGGTCATGAAGGTGAAGACTTCACGAATGGGATTAATGCCTTTATAAAAAGAGACCTCAGCAAGTTCCCTCACCCCTTCCTCTATGTGAGGAGGAAGTGAGAAGAAACGCCATCTTCTCACTGTGAGGACACAGTTTATGAACTGTCGTTTTCCAGTTCATAAAGAAGTTCATAAAGAGAAGATGGTGTTTATGAACAAGGAAGTGGGCTCTCAACCAGACACCGAACCTGCCAGCACCTTGATCTTGGACTTCCCAGCCTCCAGAACTGTGAAGAATGAATGTCTATTGTTTAAGCCACCCAGTCTCTGGTGTTTCTGTTATAGCAGCTCAAATGAACTAAGACACTCAGTCTCTGTTGAAACTCCTGCTCTTCATTCTCACATTTATCAAGCTTTGACTGAGAACTCACTAAGCACTAAATATTATGTTAGGTCCTGAGTATACCCAGAAAATAAAATGCAGTCCCTACTCTCAACGGGCTCAGAGTCTTTTTTAGGATGCTTACTTCTCACACCTTCTCAAACCTAAGATCAAGCATCATGCCAATCCATTTTTGAAGAGCTAAAATTTTTTGCAAATCTCTTCCTGAATTAACCCAGAATGTGACTCCCAATAATAGTTTCTCTTTTACATGACAATCCTTCCAGTTTAAAAACCACCCGCCATAGCCTTCCAAATCCTCCATTTTTCAGACTAACCTGCCTAAGTCCCATAAGCAGTTTCTCATGTGGTATGATTTCTAGTCCCTTTACATCCTAGTCATGCTTCATAGGACAAATGCCATTGGGCCAATGCCCTCCTTTTCATCATTGCTCAAAATGGAACACACGGTTCTTTCAACTGCTGTGAGTAGTGTGTAGAGTGGAATTATTGTAAGAAAAAATTTTACTTCTTCACACTCTGAGGCAGTGAGGTAAATAAATCTTCTCCTGATTTACATTTAAAAAAAAAATCTGGGCTTCCCTGGTGGCGCAGTGGTTGAGAATCTGCCTGCCAATGCAGCAGACACGGGTTCGAGCCCTGGTCTGGGAAGATCACACATGCCGCGGAGCAACTAGGCCCGTGAGCCACAACTACTGAGCCTGCGCATCTGGAGCTTGTGCTCCTCAACAAGAGAGGCCGCGACAGTGAGAGGCCCATGCACCGCGATGAAGAGTGGCCCCCGCTAGCCGCAACTAGAGAAAGCCCTCGCACAGAAACAAAGACCCAACACAGCCAAAATAAATAAATAAGAAAAAAAAAATCTAATCAGCCTCATTTTGTGAGTAGCCACCATCAGAATTTCCTGTTGTTGTTGGGTGGGGTGGCATAAATCACTGCCTGAAGAAGACTGAAGGTCTGCCAAAATTGAGACTCACTTCCCCTCCCTTCTGCTATTTGGCCTTTGTCAAGGCTCCTGGCTGCAAATTAGAGAAATCTACTCTGACTAGCATAAGCAAATAGGAGAATCTGTTGAAGAATTCAACTAAGTCATAGAACCTGAGGGCGGCTAGACTTCCTGGGCAACAGGAACCAAGGAGTGGAAAGTTAAGCCAAAGTAGGGCTGGTTCCTCTATCTACATATCTCTCTCTGGGCCCAAACATCCCTTTGTTTATGCTTCTCTCTCTACATCTATGTCATTTTTCTCCTTTACCGTAGACCTATCTTTCTCTACTTTTCCACCCATATCTTACAAAATAGTCATCCCAGTGCCCCACGTATCCATCCTCTCAGTTCACATGCATCTCTAAGTCTCTAAGTGTGGTGGGTTAATTGGTGGCTCCAAAAACGATGTGTCTGTGTCCCAAAACCCAGATCCTGTAAATATTACCTTATTTAGAAAAAGGTGTTTGCAGCTGTAATTAAGAGTTTTAAGATATCATGAATTACCCAGGTGGACCCTAAATCCACTGACCTTGTAAGAGACAGAACAGGAGAAGACACAGACACATAAAGGGCAAACAGCAATGAGACCACAAAGGCAACGCTTGAAGAGATATGGGCAAGGAAGCCAAGGACCGCCAACAACCACCAGAAACTGGGAGAGGCAAGGAAGGATTCTCCCCCAGAGCCTCTAAAGCAAGTGCAGCCCTGCCTATGCCTTGATTTCAGACTTCTGGCCTCCAGACTGTGAGAGAATAAATTTCTATCATTGGAAGCCACACAGTTGGTGGTGATTTGTTGTAGCAGCCATAAGAAACAAGAACACTAGGTTTCCATTCCAAATTCTTGGGAGAGAAAATCTGATTGGTTTAGGCTGACTCATGGACAACAACATATCCCCTGGGCCCATTCACTTCCGCCAGAGAGATGAGTCACAGTGGATGAAGATGGCTGCCAGGGCCACTCCAGTGTGGAGGGTGGTTGTCAGTTCTCAAGAAAGTGAAGGTGGGCTGGGCAGAGTCCCCAGAAGCCATCTACTACATGGGAGTTCTTCAAACATCCAGGCGCCAGACTTCATTTTTCAGACCTTTCCTCCACATCCTGTTTGTTTACCTTTTTTGGACCAGCTCTCTTTGCCTCTAATTTTTCACTTCTTCATCTCTGCAAATCTTCCCACTTCTTCCCAACTGCCCTGCCACCACTCCATCTCGAGCCAGCATCATATCTTGCCTTGGTCTACTGCCACAGTTCCCAAGCTATATGCTGAGACACCTCAGGGTGCCACAGTGAACTCAGAGGGGCGTCTCAGGTTATTTTAAATCGTCATGGGAATCACAGCAATGTCTGTCAGAAACTACTAGCTTGAGGTGGTTCAGTTTTGATATTAGATTATTATACTGCTTCCAATGACCAAATCTTTTCAGAGCTGGGTTTTTAGTAATTGCTGTGATGAAAGCAAGCACCACTTGAAAGTCAGTGTGGAACAGGAAATGAGACTCATGGTATCCAATAAGATTCCAAGGCTTGAAAAGGTGTGCAGTGTTCAACAGGCACTAAATTGTTAGAACAGAAGTGCTTATTAAGCTATTTGGACCTGCTTACTTAGTAAACGGAATTGTTAGTTCTTTCTTTCTGCCCAGGGATGCACTGAAACAATTACTAAGACACTAAAAATATTGCTCACTTTTTCATTTTTATTTTACCAAGAGTAGGAGATGGAACCAACTCCCATTTCAAAGATGAGCCAAGCATCATTAATGCCCCCAGAGAAGAAGGTTATCTGGACCTTTCTGCACAGAATGACTTTCTGAGATCATCTGTTGGGTCACTTAGGAAATATGCTTGCTTTGCTTCCTCTTGTGGGAATGTCTAGTACGTTCAAGTCAACTCAAAAAAGCATATATTGAGCATTTAGAATAAAAAGCACGAGACTCAGGAAACCTAGGCTGGAGACTCAATTCTACCATCTATCACCTTCATGTCCTGAGGCTAGCTACTTCACCTCTCTGAACCTCAGTTTCTGCAGCTATTTAAGGGCATAATGCAGTCACTCAAAAAAATGTTATTGATGAGCCTACTCTGTGCTCAGCA
This sequence comes from Balaenoptera ricei, assembly GCF_028023285.1. Classification (NCBI taxonomy): domain Eukaryota; kingdom Metazoa; phylum Chordata; class Mammalia; order Artiodactyla; family Balaenopteridae; genus Balaenoptera; species Balaenoptera ricei. The sequence goes on along the minus strand of NC_082657.1, from coordinate 49,820,390 downwards.
TTGTTCTATACTGTGAAGCAATGTTCTCAACCTTTTATTTCATTATTGCTCCTCTAAGGAGACTTCTTAGACATTTTTGGTCCTAATTCTGCCTCCCAAATTTTAATACCATGTATATACTGTGTATCTGTTGGTGTACTGTATATAAATCTGTATAAAAAGAGTGAGATTTTTTTGCCCCCTCAAGAACTACTTTTTGCCCCCTAGGGATATTATCACCCCTGTTGAAAATGCACACTGTAAGGAGACAGAGGATATTTCTGCTCTCACAAAACCTATACTCTAGCATGAGAAGTTGGATAAAAAATAAACAAACAAGTAAAAGTATCAGATGTGAAGAAAAAAGGAAAAAAAAAAAAGTATCAGATGTGAAAAGTGCTTGAAATAGTAAAATAGGATGTGCTGATGGAAAATGACTGAGGTGATGAGCCAGAGGCCTCTCTGAAGAGGTGACCTCAGTGGTAAGATCTGAATGACAACAGCGGCAGCCAGGCATCTTCAAAGGAGGAGCCTCTAGTGTGGTGGCCCTCTGCTGGGCACCAGCTGGATGACAGGCAGCAGAAGGGCGGAGCACGGTGAGCTCAGGTGACACCGCCACAGCCATCGGAGCGTGGTTTTCAAGACTGAGTAATACAGCAGAGAAAACACTTTGGAAATAGTAAATAAGCGAATGAATGGGAGGGATTATTATGTGCTAACTGCTGCTTTTAGGCACTATGGGCAGAAAATGACTAAGCCCTGGCCCCTGCTGTCAAAAGAGTTGTTTTTGAAAAACGGCTAAAGAAGCTGGATTCTGGGGAAAGGTTTAAACAACCAAAGATATGAGATATCTATCTATCTATCTAGATAGAACTAGAAGAGAGAGAAATATTAGAAGTAAATAAATGGTACCCAACATTTCTGAAGTGCTTACTGTGTGCTTCTGTGCAGAGCGCTTTACAAATGAATCCTCACAACCCCATGGGGTTATTCTCTTCATTTCACGAGTGAGGAACAGAAGCTCACAAAGCATAAGTGACTTGCCCCAAATCACACAGGCTGTAAGTGGCAGGACTTAGGTCTGTCTGACTTGAGTCTAAGGTCTTAACCAAGATGACACAACTCCCAGTTTCCCCACCTGGTTCTTTGTGGCACTCCATCTTCCATGCCTGCCCCTCTGATATCAGTGATTTATATTTATTCAATTTGTAGAACTGAACTTCTCCTGCTAGGACCTCAAACTCAGCTCAACAATTAAAGACTAATTACAATGCTATTACAGGGCCTAGGAACAAAAACTGTCCGCACCATGTTTAATTACCCACTGTTTTGCTTGTAGGGGGAAAATATATCTTATCTCAGGTCCTAAGGATGACCTCATGTCCTTAGTCAATAGAGTCAATGTCTGGGTTGGAAGAGAGTTTAAAATCAGATTTTGTTCTGTCTTGGACTTCCTAAAAATGCAAATCCAAGAACGGCCAATGGGAATACACTGCCAGCGATTAACTGTCAAGAGGGGCCCCAGAGAGAAACACTTGTCAAGAGAAGACACCAGACACTTGCTGTGTCTGCTGGCCTTGAGACACAATTTAAAGAATAGTAGAGAGCTCTACCCACCACCAGAGCCTCCCATCAAGACTCTTAGATAGCCTCAACCACCAGAGGGCAGACAGCAGAAGCAAGAAAAACTACAATCCTGCAGCCTGTGGAACAAAAACCACAGTTACAAAAAGATAGACAAGATGAAAAGGCACAGGGCTATGTACCAGATGAAGGAACAAGAAAAAACCCCCAGAAAAACAACTAAATGAAGTGGAGATAGGCAACCTTCCAGAAAAAGAATTCAGAATAATGATAGTGAAGATGATCCAGGACCTCGGAATAAGAATGGAGGCAAAGATTGAGAAGATGCAAGAAATGATTAACAAAGACCTAGAAGAATTAACGAACAAACAAACAGAGATGACCAATACAATAACCGAAATGAAAACTACACTAGAAGGAATCAATAGCAGAATAACTGAGGCAGAAGAACGGATAAGTGACCTGGAAGACAGAATGGTGGAATTCACTGCTGTGGAACAGAATAAAGAAAAAAGAATGAAAAGAAATGAAGACAGCCTAAGAGACCTCTGGGACAACATTAAACACAACAACATTCGCATTATAGGGGTCCCAGAAGGAGAAGAGAAAGAGAAAGGACCAGAGAAAATATTTGAAGAGATTATAGTCGAAAACTTCCCTAACATGGGAAAGGAAATAGCCACCCAAGTCCAGGAAGCACAGAGAGTCCCATACAGGATAAACCCAAGGAGAAACACGCCGAGACACATAGTAATCAAAGTGGCAAAAATTAAAGACAAAGAAAAATTATTGAAAGCAGCAAGGGAAAAACGACAAATAACATACAAGGGAACTCCCATAAGGTTAACAGCTGATTTCTCAGCAGAAACTCTACAAGCCAGAAGGGAGTGGCATGATATACTTAAAGTGATGAAAGGGAAGAACCTACAACCAAGATTATTCTACCCGGCAAGGATCTCATTTAGATTTGATGGAGAAATCAAAAGCTTTACAGACAAGCAAAAGCTAAGAGAATTCAGCACCACCAAACCAGCTCTACAACAAATGCTAAAGGAACTTCTCTAAGTGGGAAACACAAGAGAAGAAAAGGACCTACAAAAACAAACCAAAAACAATTAAGAAAATGGTCATAGGAACATATATATCAATAATTACCTTAAACGTGAATGGATTAAATGCCCCGACCAAAAGACACAGACTGCCTGAATGGATACAAAGACAAGACCCATATATATGCTGTCTACAAGAGACCCACCTTAGACCTAGGGACACATACAGACTGAAAGTGAGGGGATGGAAAAAGATATTCCATGCAAATGGAAATCAAAAGAAAGCTGGAATAGCTATACTCATATCAGATAAAATAGACTTTAAAATAAAGAATGTTACAAGAGACAAGGAAGGACACTACATAATGATCAAGGGATCAATCCAAGAAGAAGATATAACAATTATAAATATATATGCACCCAACATAGGAGCACCTCAATACATAAGGCAACTGCTAACAGCTATAAAAGAGGAAATCAACAGTAACACAATAATAGTGGGGGACTTTAACACCTCACTTACACCAATGGACAGATCATCCAAAATGAAAATAAATCAGGAAACAGAAGCTTTAAATGACACAATAGACCAGTTAGATTTAATTGATATATATAGGACATTCCATCCAAAAACAGCAGATTACACGTTCTTCTCAAGTGCGCACGGAACATTCTCCAGGATAGATCACATCTTGGGTCACAAATCAAGCCTCAGTAAATTTAAGAAAACTGAAATCATATCAAGCATCTTTTCTGACCACAACGCTATGAGATTAGAAATGAATTACAGGGAAAAAAACGTAAAAAAGACAAACACATGGAGGCTAAACAATACGTTACTAAATAACCAAGAGATCACTGAAGAAATCAAAGAGGAAATCAAAAAATACCTAGAGACAAATGACAATGAAAACACGACGACCCAAAACCTATGGGATGCAGCAAAAGCAGTTCTAAGAGGGAAGTTTATAGCTATACAAGCCTATCTCAAGAAACAAGAAAAATCTCAAGTAAACAATCTAACCTTACAACTAAAGGAACTAGAGAAAGAAGAACAAACAAAACCCAAAGTTAGCAGAAGGAAAGAAATCATAAAGGTCAGAGCAGAAATAAATGAAATAGAAACAAATAAAACAATAGCAAAGATCAATAAAACTAAAAGTTGGTTCTTTGAGAAGATAAACAAAATTGATAAGCCATTAGCCAGACTCATCAAGAAAAAGAGGGAGAGGACTAAAATCAATAAAATCAGAAATGAAAAAGGAGAAGTTACAACAGACACCGCAGAAATACAAAGCATCCTAAGAGACTACTACAAGCAACTTTATGCCAATAAAATGGACAACCTGGAAGAAATGGACAAATTCTTAGAAAGGTATAACCTTCCAAGACTGAACCAGGAAGAAACAGAAAATATGAACAGACCAATCACAAGCAATGAAATTGAAACTGTGATTAAAAATCTTCCAACAAACAAAAGTCCAGGACCAGATGGCTTCACAGGTGAATTCTATCAAACATTTAGAGAAGAGCTAACACCTATCCTTCTCAAACTCTTCCAAAAAATTGCAGAGGAAGGAACACTCCCAAACTCATTCTATGAGGCCACCATCACCCTGATACCAAAACCAGACAAAGACACTACAAAAAAAGAAAATTACAGACCAATATCACTGATGAATATAGATGCAAAAATCCTCAACAAAATACTAGCAAACAGAATCCAACAACACATTAAAAGGATCATACACCACGATCAAGTGGGATTTATCCCAGGAATGCAAGGATTCTTCAATATATGCAAATCAATCAATGTGATACACCATATTAACAAATTGAAGAAGAAAAACCATATGATCATCTCAATAGATGCAGAAAAAGCTTTTGACAAAATTCAACACCCATTTATGATAAAAACTCTCCAGAAAGTGGGCATAGAGGGAACCTACCTCAACATAATAAAGGCCATATATGACAAACCCACAGCCAACATCATTCTCAATGGTGAAAAACTGAAAGCATTTCCTCTAAGATCAGGAACGAGACAAGGATGTCCACTCTCACCACTATTATTCAACATAGTTCTGGAAGTCCTAGCCACGGCAATCAGAGAAGAAAAAGAAATAAAAGGAATACAAATTGGAAAAGAAGAAGTAAAACTGTCACTGTTTGCGGATGACATGATACTATACATAGAGAATCCTAATACTGCCACCAGAAAACTGCTAGAGCTAATTAATGAATATGGTAAAGTTGCAGGATACAAACTTAATGCACAGAAATCTCTTGCATTCCTATACACTAATGATGAAAAATCTGAAAGAGAAATTATGGAAACACTCCCATTTACCATTGCAAAAAAAAAAATAAAATACCTAGGAATAAACCTACCTAGGGAGACAAAAGACCTGTATGCAGAAAACTATAAGACACTGATGAAAGAAATTAAAGATGATACCAACAGATGGAGAGATATACCATGTTCTTGGATTGGAAGTATCAACATTGTGAAAATGAGTATACTACCCAAAGCAATCTACAGATTCAATGCAATCCCTATCAAATTACCAATGGCATTTTTTACGGAGCTAGAACAAATCATCTTAAAATTTGTATGGAGACACAAAAGACCCCGAATAGCCAAAGCAGTCTTGAGGGAAAAAAATGGAGCTGGAGGAATCAGACTCCCTGACTTCAGACTATACTACAAAGCTACAGTAATCAAGACAATATGGTACTGGCACAAAAACAGAAACATAGATCAATGGAACAAGATAGAAAGCCCAGAGATAAACCCACGCACCTATGGTCAACTAATCTATGACAAAGGAGGCAAAGATATACAATGGAGAAAAGACAGTCTCTTCAATAAGTGGTGCTGGGAAAACTGGACAGCTACATGTAAAAGAATGAAATTAGAACACTCCCTAACACCATACACAAAAATAAACTCAAAATGGATTAGAGACATAAATATAAGACTGGACACTATAAAACTCTTAGAGGAAAACATAGGAAGAACACTCTTTGACATAAATCACAGCAAGATCTTTTTTGATCCACCTCCTAGAGTAATGGAAATAAAAACAAAAATAAACAAGTGGGACCTAATGAAACTCCAAAGCTTTTGCACAGCAAAGGAAACCATAAACAAGACGAAAAGACAACCCTCAGAATGGGAGAAAATATTTGCAAACGAATCAACGGACAAAGGATTAATCTCCAAAATATATAAACAGCTCATTCAGCTCAATATTAAAGAAACAAACACCCCAATCCAAAAATGGGCAGAAGACCTAAATAGACATTTCTCCAAAGAAGACATACAGACGGCCACGAAGCACATGAAAAGATGCTCAACATCACTAATTATTAGAGAAATGCAAATCAAAACTACAATGAGGTATCACCTCACACCAGTTAGAATGGGCATCATCAGAAAATCTACAAACAACAAATGCTGGAGAGGGTGTGGAGAAAAGGGAACCCTCTTGCACTGTTGGTGGGAATGTAAATTGATACAGCCACTATGGAGAACAATATGGAGGTTCCTTAAAAAACTAAAAATAGAATTACCATATGACCCAGCAATCCCACTACTGGGCATATACCCAGAGAAAACCGTAATTCAAAAAGACACATGCACCCGAATGTTCATTGCAGCACTATTTACAATAGCCAGGTCATGGAAGCAACCTAAATGCCCATCAACAGACGAATGGATAAAGAAGTTGTGGGGCTTCCCTGGTGGCGCAGTGGTTGAGAATCTGCCTGCCAATGCAGGGGACACGGGTTCGAGCCCTGGTCTGGGAAGATCCCACATGCCGCGGAGCAACTAGGCCCGTGGGCCACAACTACTGAGCCTGCGCATCTGGAGCCTGTGCTCCGCAACAAGAGAGGCCGCGATAGTGAGAGGCCCACGCACTGCGATGAAGAGTGGCCCCCGCTCGCCGCAACTGGAGAAAGCCCTCGCACAGAAACGAAGACCCAACACAGCCATAAATAAATAAATAAATAAATTTATAAAAAAAAAAAAAAAAAAGTTGTGGTACATATATATAATGGAATATTACTCAGCCATAAAAAGGAACGAAATTGAGTCATTTGTTGAGAAGTGGATGGATCTAGAGACTGTCATACAGAGTGAAGTAAGTCAGAAAGAGAAAAACAAATATCGTATATTAATGCATGTATGTGGAACCTATAAAAATGGTACAGATGAGCCGGTTTGCAGGGCAGAAGTTGCGACACAGATGTAGAGAATGGACATATGGACACCAAGGGGGGAAAACTGCGGTGGGGTGGGGATGGTGGTGTGCTGAATTGGGCGATTGGGACTGACATGTATACACTGATGTGTATAAAATTGATGCCTAATAAGAACCTGCAGTATAAAAAAACAAACAAAACAACTAATACTAAACTTTCATTGGGTTATTTGTATGGAAATATGTTAATATAAATGTTTCAGACATTACATGAAATTTCCAAAAATGTTATATTTGTATTTGTATGGAAATATGTATGGAAATATGTTAATATAAATGTTTCAGACATTACATGAAAAAAAAAAAAGAATAGTAGATGTGAACACCCAGTATCTGGGATTGATTCATGATACGAAAGTGTCATGCGGCTCTGGAACCAAAAGTATGTGGTAGAGAAGACCTACAGTTTAAAGGAAGTGGAGCCAGAGCTAGTGTGTGAAAAATTCTTCCAGTCATCAGGCCTGCACAATGGTGTGTCCCCTGCACTGGCAGGCAGATTCTCAACCACTGCGCCACCAGGTAAGCCCTCTCCTTTTTTTTTTATGAAAATCTCACAAAATAGAATCCCTGTGTTTGTAGGGCCCAAAGGTGTAGCAGTACCACAAAGAGTGAATATGTCTGTTTGTGAGGTAGCAGAGATATACATGCAACTATCAATAATAAATACACCAATTTACATCAACCATGCTAGAGAAAAAAAAACTGAACAATCTATTCTCTCTAGAAAATGATACAATAAAATCACTGGGAGAGGGCTTCCCTGGTGGCGCAGTGGTTGAGAATCTGCCTGCCAATGCAGGGGACACGGGTTCAAGCTCTGGTCTGGGAAGACCCCACATGCCGCGGAGCAACTAGGCCCGTGAGCCACAACTACTGAGCCTGCGCGTCCGGAGCCTGTGCTCCGCAACAACAGAGACCGCAATAGTGAGAGGCCCGCGCACTGCAATGAAGAGTGGCCCCCGCTTGCCGCAACTAGAGAAAGCCCTCGCACAGAAGCAAAGACCCAACACAGCCAAAAATAAATTAATTAATTAATTAATTTTTAAATAAATCACTGGGAGAGAAGGCACATAGACATGCAAATATTAATGTGTAAGACATCACAAAATAAAGAGCACTGTAATAATCTACATTATTACATTCAACAAATATAAGGGTGGTTAAGAAGGGCAAGACCATCGTTGGCGGCAGTTGTGAGTAAAGCTTCAGGAGAGGTTGAACTTAAAGTGGCCATTGAAGGACCAGTAAAATTCTGATTCACTTATTAATATGCCTCTGATGGATTCATCAAATATTGTATTGAATCCTCACTCTAGAACAGATCATGCCAGTCACTGGGGGGCCACTGAAAGCTCACAATCCCATCATCTATTCATTTAACATATTCACAGCTATTCATGAGTACGTACTCCATGCCAGGCACTGGTGATGCTTCATGTGAACAAGCGAGAGCCCTAGAGAGCAGAGGAAAAGGAGGGCTGAGGCTCCCATATGGGGGCCACAGCATCCCCATAAACAGCTCATCAGGGCTTCACCACGGTGAAGATGACAACTTCTGAGATAAAACTTAGTCTTAGATACTTGGAACAAAAGAATTGAAAGCAACAGAGCCAGAACTACATAGAGGAGAAAATGGAGATGGGCTATAACTTTGATTTTAGAGGGAAAGGGTTGTAACAAATCTCAGACTCTCTTTTCTGGCAAAATGAGGAAGGATCTGTGAAATGCCCAGATGACCTAGAAGAGAAGAAAGAAAGGTCTGATTTGAGTCCATATAATAATTTTGATCTGATAATTATATCCTGTTACAGAAATGGAGAGGAATATATAAGAACTCATCCATTCATTCATTTAAGCACAAATTTCTCAAACACCTATATATTCAAGACTGTATCAACTGTGTCAGATACTAGGGATAAGAGAGGAAAATTCTCAGTTGTTCATTTTCCAGCTTGACTAAACATAAAAAGGTACAACCTCCATGATAATGACATGGGAATGGGGCCAGCAGGAAGCAGACACTGAGCCAGTGGTCTTTCATTAGCTGTCCAGGCTGAATGTTAGGAGGAAACAAGCAAGTCCAATTTGAAAGTACCCCATTGCCCTTGTCTTCTCATTAGACCAACTCTGAGGCTTCAGAGTCCTCAGCCCCAGGCCTCATTAGAAAAGCAGATGGACATATCAGAGGGGTTAATAGCAGCCAAGGATGACCCCGATATGATTTGGTCCTAGCTGCTGACCCTCTAGAGATGGTTATGACTTTGAAAACTGAGGGCAACAACTTTTGGTGGGGAATGAACAACAAGGTAAAATCTAAAATTATGCTAGAATTTAAGAAAATAATCCCCCCGACAGAAACAGAAAAAAAAAAAGGAGAAATAAAAATTAAAATAGAGTAGTAGCAACATGGCTATTTATACAATCAAATATTGCTCATTTGCACTAATAAAGGTAGTCGTGGCATGGATAATACACCAAAAAGGAGAACTTCAAAATATTCTTAGCTATTCTACTAATGAGGGCAAAATTTGGAACCTAGCAGAGGAACATGGCTGATATATACATGGGTGGATAGTGGTGTGTGTGTGTGTGTGTGTGTGTGTGTGTGTGTGTGTGTATTTCTTGAGAGCCAAAATGAAGATGAGGACATAAAGTCGAAGTCCACATGGATAGAGCGGAATTATATGATGTGTTCTGCCCATGTGTTCTTCCTATTCCTCACCAACTGTCTTGGTCTGCCAGTGTCTGCACCTTACCACCTAAACCCTTAATAAACAGCCTTTACCTCTGCAGCTGGCAACACAGAGTTATCAAAGTCATGTGAGATTGAAGCACTCTATACCGTGGATAAATGGGATTCCCAAAGAGTGCTAAAACACCAGTTTACGGCTCTTATCAGATGAACTGTGGATGTTTCCCATCCCAAAATAAGTTCTTGTTCCACTCTCAGTAAAACAATTTCATTATTTAGGAGCTCAGGAAATAAAATTTTCCAAATCAGTAGTGACGATATCTGCACAGTCTCTGCCTTTTCCCCATAACACAGCTTCAATGAGCTGTTAACAGTTCAATATGCATGACTATGCAAAGAGAACATTGGTCTTCCTGATTTATTAAGCCAATGACTTATCGAAAGTCTTGCTTGTGAGCACTCTCAGACCCGTGGTTCCTGCTCTCCCCACTCTTGTTTCCGCACCTCTGTTAGCCCTTCTCTTTGTCTAGTGTTGGGCACGAAAATGGTCCCTGGTCTAGATTGCCTTATGCATTCCTCACCAGGCTGCCCAAGAGACTTTTCACAAATTGCTCACGCACTTTAAACTTTAATAATGAAGACTGTGGACTTATATGAATAATTCGCAGATGGAATTTGAAAGCCAATTTCTTTTGCTCATTAAAATTTAGGACAGCCATATTATACAATCAAGCACAATAGACTCATTTCACATCTTGTGACATGGACAACTGGCTCTCCTAGGCAAGAAGGAATTCGATTTACATTTAAATGCTATTCCCGGAGTATGACAAAAGTTCTCTGCGTTAAAGTTTGAAGTACTTGAGGTTTCGCCAGTGAATTTTAGAAAGTGTTTGTGATTGAAGTGCAAAAAAATGAGTGAAGAAGCTAATTATCTTGACTGCAGCCTGTGAGAAACCCTGACCCAGGGGAGCTGGGATTCCTGCCCCACAGAAACTGTGAGGTAATAGATGCTGCTGTTTTAAGCCACTAAAAAAAGGAAAATGAGTGGATGCTTCGTTAAACACCTACACACACTTCTGGGAAAATGTATTTTATTTTCTCCTCACCTTCTTTTCCCCTCTCATCTTTTCTAACTTGATAGAAACTATGCAGCAAGTGGACTGGTCCTATTCATACCAGACTTTAAGCCATGGGTAGCTCTTTTTCCCAGCTAAAGCCATGACCAGGAGATGTACACATCCCCAATGAGGTGTACACATCACTCATGTGCACGTGAGCACACACACACACCCCACACACACACATGCACGCATCATTTCATTTACTCTTCTGGGGGAAAAATTACTTTAAGAAAACACCCATTTATTTTGAGAGAAATTAGTTCCCCAAAACCAATAAATATAGAGTAAGGGAACTAATATTTACTATGGCAAACAAGGTCATTTGGTGCTAGCACCAGAAGAGCCTTGAATTCCACATCTAGAAATTTAAACATTATTGTGTGTGAGGAACCATTCTGAGATTTCTGAAGATGGAGCTGACGTAAACCAACAGTTAACTGAGAGTAATAGGAATAATGAAGTGGAGAGGAAAGGAAATGGAATCAGGGAGACTAGTTAGAGAACAATGGTTATAGTTTGTGGAAAAAACAGAGCAGAATAAACCAGAGACAGTGTGAATGAGAGAAGGGGGAAAGCACAGAGCTACTGGGGCAGAAGCACCTTAGTAACTGATGGCTAGTCAGATAGATGGAGGATGGAGAAGAAAGAGTAGATGCAGTTTCTAGTCTTCATGACTGTGTGTGTGACGATGCCATTAATCGAGATAGGAAACACAGAAGGGAACACAAGTTTGAGGACAGGGAAGGGTAATTATATGCTCACATTTTTTAAAGTTTGCTTATACTATTGACATGACATGATGAAAATGACATTTTACCTCTGTGATCTTCCTCCCCAAAACCCATAACCTCAGTCTAACATGAGAAAAAACATCAAATTCCAATAGAGGGACATACTACAATACACATGACCAGTGCTTCTCAAAATTGTCAAGGTCATCCAAAACAAAGTCTGAGAAACTGCCACAACAGAGAGAAGCCCACATAAACAGGATTACTAAATGTAATGTGTTATCCTGGGTAGCATGCTGGAACAGAAAATGACATTATGTAAAAACTAAGAAAATCTGAGTAAGTGATACACTTTAGTTAACTGTTCTAAAAAATACAATCTGTTTTTTTAAAGTTTGCTTATTAAAGCTTTTCTTTTCAAATTTATTTATTTATTTATTTATGGCTGCACTGGGTCTTCCTTGCTGCACGCAGGCTTTCTCTAGCTGTGGCAAGCAGGGGCTACTCTTCGTTGTGCTGTGCGGGCTTCTCATTGCAGTGGCTTCTCTTGTTGTGGAGCATGGGCTCTAGGCGCACAGGTCTCAGTAGTTGTGGCTCACGGGCTTAGCTGCAACACGGCATGCGGTATCCTCCCAGCCCAGGGCTGAAACCCATGTCCCCTGCATTGGCAGGTGGACTCCCAACCACTGCACCACCAGGGAAGTCCCTTACTAAAGCTTTTGATATCTGCTAACCCATCATGGGAGCTGGGGGCACAGGGAACTAATAAGTTCTTGTTCCCCACCCACAAATACTCCATTACATTAGACCTCATCCCTGCTAACTCTGTCACCTCCCCACCACCCACCTGAATGAGAAAACTGACATGGAGGAAAGCAACTCATTGTCTACCCTTAAAAGCTAGAGTTTCTGGTACTAATGTTGAAATTAAGAAGGGGCACATATGGGTGAGATAGCAATGTGACAGCAGAGGGGAAAGCTGACCTGAGAAGAGCATTTTGTTTTCCAGTGACTGCGTCAGGGCTGTAAACACTATGATCATATACCTCAAAGCTCTGTGCTTTCGGATTTCATCCAACGAACGTTTACTCAGCACTTAGACAAGCTGTGTACTGTGAGGTGTTAGGGATACGGGGAGGAATACACCACAGCTCCTGCCCATAAGACGCCCACAGTCTACACTAGAGACAGGATGGCAAATGATTACAGTACATGGTTAGAGCAGGGATGTTATGTGTTAAAATGCAAAAAAAAATTTTTTAAATATCATTTTGGAAGTGTCTAAGGAGTTAACAGCGACTTCCTTTTATCTAGGAAGGTGGTCAGGGAGGGCCACATCAAAGATTGAGCTTTGAACTGGGGCTTCAGAGATAAGTAGGCTCAGACTTCCCTGGTGGTCCAGTGGTTAAGACGCCGCACTTCCCATGCAGGGGATGTGGGTTTGACCCCTGGTTGGAGAACTAAGATCCCACATGGCACGCAGCACGGCCAAAAAAAAAAAAAGATAAGTAGGCTCATGCCATGTTTAGTGGGAGGATTCAGCATTTGCAAAGACATGGCAACATTCAACTGCACGGTGTACTTGGGGAAGTGGCAGCCAGAGTTTCAGGTATGGACTTACTACCTGCGGGCTGTGAGGAAGGTCAATCAGGGAGGAGAAAGGCTACAGTTAGGGAGACCAGGTAAGAAGCTACTGTAATGATTCCAGCTAGAGATGATGAAACTCTACACTCAGGAAGAAATATAAAAAATGCCCCAACTCTCCTACCTTCTCACTCTTCCATCAACACATTCAAGCAAAAGAACCTGAGTCCCCGATGTCTTCTGCTCTTGGCAGTGCAGGAAGGCCTGGCATCTGTTTCTTGGCTAGAGGTTGCCAGTGTTCAGGCCTCCTCTCGTTAGAGAACCCTGGGGTGCAGGCCTGTGCCTGTTTCAGAATTCACCAGGGAATTCCACACGCACCCATCTGCTACGTAACCCTTCCCTTCTCCCCAGTACAAGTCCTCTCAGCTCTGGCTGTTAAAAGGGGGCCGTGCTCAGTGCCTGCCTGGGAGCACTTTGGCATAACTTCAAAAGCTGCAGAGATTTCTATCTATCTTTTTTTGTTTCCAGGAAGATGTGGTCAAAGCCATGAAAATGCAGGCTTCTTTTTCCCTTGAAGGTGGGTGAAAATAACCTATGGCAGATACTTTGCTTAAAAGTCAAATGGCCTCATGAAACCTCAGGGTTTGGTCTCAAATTCTCATTGTTTTTGTCAGTTGATATAGCTCAAAGAAATCAAGCTCTGTAACCAGGAGCAGCGGTTCCTGTTAGGATGTAGGCCCTGCAGCTTTGCTTTCCTGGTTGTTGCTGAAGGGAGGCACGTGGTGGGACAGTGAAGGGCACAGACTCTGTAGCACACAGACTTGGCTTGGGATCCTGGCTCCATCACATACCAGTGATATGACCTTAGTCAATTGGTTTACCTCTCCATATCTGTTTCCCCATTTGTAAAAATGGACACAGTAAGAGTACCCGCTAAGAAGGCTGTTGTGAGGATTAAACATTATACTCTAGGTGAAGCACCTGTACACAGCCTGGGACATGGTAATTAAAGTTAGCTGGTAGATGCCTTTTGCAGGGCCCACCTGTACCAGCTCCACCCTGTGCCTTTGGGTGTGTTACACTAAAGCAGCACACACACAAAGTACCTGCTGCTTGTACAGTTAGAGGTTAGGGGTAGTGGTACATAGTAGTTAAGGGTTGGAATTCAACTGCCAGGGTTTGAATCCCAGCTACTCCTCTTCCTAGTTGTGTGGTCTTAGGCAATAACTTACCCTCTCTGTGCTCAGTTTTCTCACCTGTAAAATGGAAGTAATAATAATAACTACCTCATAGAGTTACTGTGAGGCGCAAATGAGATTCATACATAGTGCTACGCATAGAGTTCATTCATTCTCACTGCTGTATACTAGACCATTTTGCAAATATTCTATGATTTATTTATCCATTCTACTCTTGATGGAGATTTCAGTTGTTTCCATTTGGGGGCTATTGTAAGTAGTGCTGCTATGAAAATTCTTGTACATGTCTTTTGGTGCAACTATGTACACAATTCTGGGTCAAGTGGAATTTCTGGGTCAGAGGGTATCAGTTTTAGCAGATTGTGCCAATCAGTTTTCCAAAGTGGTTGTTCCAATTTAAATCCCTGCTAGTAGTGTATGAGAGTTCAGTTGCTCCACATCCTCACCGACATTTGGTATTTTCTGACATTTTCATTTTAGATATTCTAGTGGATTTGTAGCACTATCACAATGTAGCGTCAATTTCCATTTCCCTGGTTGAACACCTTTCTGTGTGTGCATTAAACACCATGTCTAGCATATAGTAAGTATGCAACTACTACTACTATTATTATTACTATTATTCTCTGGTCACCAAAGCACAACTTTTCAAATAGGGAACTGGGACCTGGACAGAGACTTCTAGAAGTTTCTAGACATTTTATACTCTCTTGACCCACCTTTTATATCTCCCATGTGTGCCCTTCCCCATGTCTCCCACTTCTCTTGGTTAATTTCCCTATTAATAACACTCCGTGACTCTCCCACAGTCCAGACATAATGAATAAGAGGAACCAGAAACCAGGCGAGACTTCTGACCTCCACCCCAAACAGGTTCCCATCCCTGCTCAGGTGTGTCATTTCCAAGAAGAGCAAAACAATCCTCATTCAGAGGCTCTAGACCGCCCAGAATCTCATCCATCTGACCTCACTTCCCTCTAGACCCTTCCTGATGAATGGTTTTGACAACTTCCTCATTATTACTGCCTCTGGTCCAAGCCAGAATTGAATCTTTAATGCCTTCCGTTAGGAAAGATGCATCACTTGAATTTTAAGATGCACACTCAATTCCCCCTCACATAGCCAGTATCCTGAGGGGTTTGTTAATGCATAAAGCCACATACCGCTGAGGAAAATTCCATGATGTCCCTAAAACAAGAAGACAGTTAAGCTCTATCCTCAGTTTAGTCCTTACTGGTATGTTCCAGGAGAGAAGGAAAAAAATGGCATTGTATAATTGGGGGTAGAGTTGCATCTTACAAGAACTTAGGAAAGAGGAAAAGAGGAAGGCAGCTTTATAATCCCAAATCAGGTCAAAAATTTTTGCCCATGTTTGTATAAAATATTCTTCATTATGTAATGTAATGGACACAATTTTATTCTCTAAGTAGCTGGGTAAAGACTTCCTCTTAGATGAGACCCACCTTTCTTGAAAAAATTTCTTGGTGTATCCTATGGAATAAAATGTGGGACGCCTGCCACCAAGGACCTTGAGAGGCAGAAATACTCTGGATAAGACAAGAGAACAAACTTGCTGCTTTGTTGAAGGGAACAGAAAGAAAGAGACGGATGCTAAAATGCCAAAGACATGGTTAAAGGCCGCTCCGTGGAATATTTGACCCTTTAAGTCTTCAGGAAAGGTGCTTACTTCTTTAAATGCATAGTGCCAAGTGAATCTTTTGTGGAAATCCATGAAGGAACTGAGATTTGGATGCAGGTCCTCCCAGGGTAGAACTGAGAAAGCCTGAATAGAGGAGTCACAACAAGGAGGCAGAAAAAATTAAGCAAGGGCTCTGGACTCAGTCAAGCTCAGAGTAACCAACTTGTTGTGATTTGTGTAGGACTTTTCCAATGTTAGCATTGGAAAGCTCACATTCCAGGAACCCCCTCTGTCCCAAGCAAACTCTAACCAGGCTGGAAAATTGAGGATTTGAATTAAGTTTACCAAAATTTCCTAAGGCCAGGGAGGTCCCAGTTGACAACTAAATTATAACTAAAATAGCACATATACTGTTCAGCTTTTGTTTTCTAAGTATGACTTCTTCTTATACAAAAACGTATAAACAGAAATACAAATACCGAAAGTGCACACTAAAATTAAAATCAAATCTCCTGACAAGCTAAATCCCCCTTCTGATCAATAATTTAAGTTTTTCACCATGGTTTACTTAAGAGTTTGCATTCCTTTGTGCATGGAGAAAGATCCACAGCTTTGCCTCAGCTCCTGCTTAAACCCCCAAAATCAGGCGCCTTTCCATTGGCAGACCTTCATTCTGATCCTGTACTTTTGCGAGGGAGAGAATAAGCAGCAGAGCAAGAGGCTCCTTTCTGGGACTCCTCTCATCCCCATTTTTCTTCCCCCAACATGTATGCATGAAATGTGGAAGAATTAACCTAGGAAGGACTTGTTTGTTTTCAAAAATCTGGGCCCAGTGATCTCCTGAGCTAAGATTAATTATGTTTTCAATAAGTTTAACTCAGATTTTCAATTTTTGTAGTCTTAGAAACCAGGAGAAATAATTTATTAAGAGTGTGATCTCATGTCTAAACATTCACTCAGTCCATGGACTCCTAAACTAGAGTACAAATTCCAAGAGTCAAATCAGAACTACACTTCAGGCTAATGAGATTAGAATAAAGCAGTATAATCTAGGTGTGTTTTATAGCAAGGCATGCCTGGATTTTAATTACAAACCTGGTAGGAAATGGCAGTCTGGCCTTGGTTCTATTTTCTGAGAATGAGGGGTATGACAGAATGAGAGGAATCAAGAATTTGGGCCTGAATGTTTGTAGCAAACCGTATGAACCCAGAGATTATCATATTAAATGAAGTTAAGTCAGACAGAGAAAGACAAATATCATATGATATCACTTATATGTGGGATCTAAAATATGATACAAATGAACTTATTTACAAAACAGAAACAAACTCACAGACATAAAAAACAAATTTATGGTTGCCAAAGGGGACAGCGGGGGGAGGGATAAATTAGAAGTTTGGGATTAAAGGATACAAACTACTATATATTAAACAGATAAGTAACAAGGTCCTACTGTATAGCGTAGGGAACTATATTCAGTATCTTGTAATAAACTATAATGGAAAAGAATATGAAATAGAATATATATATGTATAATTGAATCACTTTGCTGTGCACCAGAAACTAACACAACATTGTAAATTAACTATACTTTAATTAAAAAAAAAAAAAAAAGAATTTGGGCCTGAAGAACTAAAAGGATGAGGTAGTAGCCAATTGAGATGGCTACAGGTAGAGCAAGTTTAGGAGGAAAGATCAAGAGTTCCATATAGGATATGTTAAGAAGAGAGTTCTAGATTGGAAATATAAGTTTAGGACTCGCTGACATACAGCGAGGTATTTAAAAGCTGTGACCAAATAACATCACCAAGGAAGTTATGGCAGAGAGAGAAATGTCTGTATGTCCACGGGTACGCCTCAGGGGTTAGCTGACCAATATTCCCTCCATGCTCCCTCTTCCCCTGCACCTATGCTCAGTCAATCCACCACAGCAGAAGGTTTGGTGCTCCTCCATGAGAAGCCAGCAGTGCTGTAGGACAAAGAATTTCAGGCTTGGAGATAAAAGATGGACTCGGGCTCAGATCTGCCACCCAAGTGTACTGTCTTAGGCGAATCACTTAATTTTGATGAGCCTCTGTTTCTTCACCTGTAAATCGGAGATAACATTATCTCCCTATAGAATATCTGTAAGTGTTAAATAAGTTGAATAAAAATACTTTGTAAGATGCTTTACATGCTACAAATTAGTATCATTTATCTCATAACCTCTGATAACTGAAGGAAGAAAACGTTGTGCTTCTGTTAGTGATTACATATAAAGTTTAGGATGGTATCTACCCATGTTTAAAATGCATAACCCTTTTAAACATATCTTTTACCCTTATCAAAATGCACATACCCTTTGATGCAGCAATTCCAACTATCCTACAGAATATAGCTGCACAAGCGTAAAGATAAATGTGTTAGGCACTAGTAATAAGATATTAGAAATAATATATATCAGTAATGGGTTGGGTAAATAAAGCATGGTACATTCATACAGTGGAATACCAGTTGTTAAATGTAATGAGAAAATATATGTGTACTGACATGAAAAGATACCCATGATATTTATGTAAAATAATAGCAAGCAAGTTGCAGACAATATGTACAGTATAATCCAACTTGTTTTACATGTCTATGTATTCATATTACACATTTTGATACACACATAGCAAAAAAGACTACAAGGATATGGGCCGCAGTGTTGAGAGCAGTCACGGGGCACTGAGTGTGGCTGAGGAGTTCATGGGCCTCTGAGGAATGTGAATGGCAAGCACTGGAGAGAATTACTTTCACTTTCTCCTTTTGATACTTTGGAATTCTTTGAAGTTTTATAAGAAACGAAAGCTATCTTAAAGACATACCACAAACCAATCCCTGTACCCTGAGGTCCTTAAGAGGGTGGGTGCACATTTCTGAGTCCAGAAGAATGTCTCTGTTGGGTTCCTGGTTATATTTCAATTCGGCAAGCCACAGCTTTCCTTCCCACCAAGGCATGGGGTAACATAGTGGAAGCAGTCCATTGAGGGGAAAACATAGGCCCAAAGTAGGGCTACTTTGGGAAGGAAAAAGAAAATGCAAACATATTCTGAAAACAGATGGTGTCTGGAAGAGAACGTGTGTTTGGCAACAAGAAGGGAAAATCACAGGGGGAGGAGAGAAAAGCAGTAAAAGAGAAACAGCCAAAGGAAGTGGTAATTAAGTGTGAAGCTCAAGATTTCCAAGGGATTTTTCAGCTTTGGCAAAAGTCAGGCCTCTGGACAATTCTGCTGAAGTGTGTAGACATTGCTTTACATTTCTTTTATTTATTAAAAGTATTCCAAGAGAGCAGTAGCTCTGAACCATGATATCCTGAAACTAGTTTGTCACCAATGTTTCAGGTATTAAAGTTTTCAAATAACGTACTTTTAGTCACAGTTAAAGAGGCCCCAAAGTTAGCCCTCTCGCTCAATGGCATCCTAATATGCTTCCTGGGGTGGGAGACAAAGGGTGGAGTCACTGCTAGTGTTGAGGGAGTTGTGTATAACCCACAGGCTACCTGTCTCACCATCTCCTAACATTGTCCCTATTCTTCTCTGGGCTCTGGAAGTCCCCATGGGTCACTGGTGGGACAGGCAGGACAACCATACATTGGGAGATTTGTGACAATCAAGAGTCATGCCACATCCCACCTCATTTATAGTATGAACTAAGGCACAAGCATCTGAAATGTCCAATAACAAAGAGATTAATTGATGAATTATTTTGCACTAAATTGCTTGCTATTGCAGCTGCTCAGAATGTCAAAGAGCAACTAGGAACTATGACCGTTCCAGCAGGGAACAGCTGTGGGGGCCAGAGGCCAGCTCCCCTATCAGTGAGGGAAGGAAGTCCTTATGTCTGTATTGACCCCCTCCTGTCATACCAGTGACGGTTCACAGACAGGATTACAAAGGATAGGTTTTACACTTGGTCCTAAATAATCTTTTAATGTCACAAAAAGCTGAGCCACAGCCAAGAATACATTATGATGTCTCAAATTATCAGTTCTATCTTTGGGATAAGATGTATTCCACGCATCAAACTGAAGGTCAAGAGATGAGTCTTTTCCTCCAGACATGGTCAAAACCTTTCTGGGTCTTATAAAATGGGGCTTGGAATACAAGTTTACTCTAGCAGGGAGCTTTTGGATTGCATGAGCTCTAGACATTGGATATAGAGGGCTGAGATTCCATACCAAGCTCAAGTTTAACCTCAAATTATACATATGCATATATATGTGTATATATATGTATGTATGTACATATAGTATATGCATATGTGTGTTGCCCAGGGGCTCAGTTTTGGACAAATTAGGTTTGAGATGTCTATTAAACATCCAAACAGAGATGTCAAGTAGGTGATTGAATATATGGTCCTAGAGTTAAGGAGAATGGTCTAGGCTGGAGACATATATTTGGGCATTGTGGTAGGCAGAACAATGTTCACCCAGGGATGTCCATGACCTAGTCTTCAGAACCTGTGAATATATTACCTTACATGGCAAAAAACTTTGCAGATGTGATTAAGGGTATGGACTTTGAGGTGGGGAGATTATCCTGGATTATATGAGTGAGCCCAATCTTATCAGATGGGACCTTAAAATGAGAGAATTCTGCTCAGCTGTGGTGAGAGAGAGATGACGAAGGAAGAAAGTTCAGGGAGATATGATGTTGCTAAGGAATAAGACAAGCTAAGGAATGTAGGAGGCCTCTAGAAGCTGGAAAAGATGAAGAAACGAATTCTCCCTTAGAGATTGCAGAAAGGAATACAGCCCTGCTGACAGGCTATTGTAGCCCAGTGAGACCGTGTCAAACTTCTAACCTAAAAAGCTGTAAAATAATAAATTAGTGTTGTTTTAAGCCACTAAGTCTGTGGTAATTTGTTACAGCAGCAAGGGAAAACTAATGCCAGCACCATAAATATATAGATGGTATTTAAATCCATACGAATGGGATAAATAGAGACAGAAAAGAGAAGAGGTCTTGGGACTGAGCTTTGGTAAATTTGAATATTAAGTCAGGGAAATGAGAAAGACCCAACCGGGATGACAGAAAAGGAGTGGACATGAGGTAGAACAAGAAAGTGGTATTCTAGAAGCCAAATGAAGAGTCTGCATCGCCTGCTGCTGACGGGTCAGGTAAAATGAGGGCAGAATTAGGAAACAAGACAGACAGAATAGGGAGAGCACACGTGCTCAGGCCAGTTGATACACAGAAGGAAAAGAGTGAACCCTGGTCCTCAGCACTCAAGCCACAACGATGGGAGAGACACAAGAATGGTACCCACTCAGAACGCGGACTTTTTCATATACAGGGACTCTAGTCACCAGCAAACATGGCCCAGCTACAATCCTGGGACATTTCCAAACAGATCAGCACTCTTTCCCCGTGGGGGAGGGAAGGTGTGAAAGTCAGTAGCAAGAGGAGGAGAGGGGAGCAAGAAGACTTTCAACTTTCCTTTACAGACCTACACTATTGTCTCTCCTTTTACCATATGATGTAGTCTGAGCCGTGCAAGGCCCTAACTTGTTAAACAGCATATACCCTAAGTCCAAGAAAGTTAACATAATATCTCAAGAAAAGGAAATAGTTTTTTCTTAGGAAAAAAAATGAGATCATCAAAATAAAAATACACAACCTTTCAGGACCTGACATTCCACGTCAGTCATAGCTTCAGACGACCTTTTATGTTTTGCCTTTCTTCACCTCAAAACTCATGTTAGGTAATCATCTACAAACGAACAATTGAAATCATGCATGGAGGACCCTGTGGCCTGAGACAAATATAGCCCATGTAACACTGCCTCACACTGACTTATAATGATTTGTTTAGGTGTTTATCTTCCCCACTAGACTCAGAAGTCCTCAAAGAGGTGAGACTGTGCCCTTTCATCACTGAATAGTAAAAACAATAATCCATTAACTTCCCATTCGTTGAACTAGTAATATGTGTCAGACACAATGCTAATTATTTTCAGGCATTTGATCTTCACACAAGCCTATAAGATGGGTATTACTTACTCCATTTCTCAGATAAGAAGCTTGAGATTCAGGGAGGTGAAGAAACTTACTTAATAGTCAAACTAAGTCAGAGAGTAGCACAGCTGTCCAATGCCAAATTCTTGCTGAATAAAGCTGCCTCCAAAGACGTTCACATCCTAATTCCTGGAACCCCTTATATGGAAAATATGACTTTGCAGGTGTGATTAAATTAAGGGTTTTAAGGTGAGGAGATTATGCTGGACTATCCTGGGCTCAATGTTATCACAAGAATCCTTGTAAGAGGGAGTAGGAGATATGTTGAATAGTAGGAGATGTGACAGCAGAAGCAGGAATTGAAGTGATTCGAGGTAGGAGCCATGAACCAAGGAATGCAGGCAGCCTCTAGAAGCTGGAAAAGGCAAGGAAACAGACTTCCCCCTAGAGCCTCCAGAAGGACACAGACCTGCCAATACCTTGACTTTAGATTTCTGACCTTCAGAGCAGGAAGATAATAAATTTGTGTTGTTTAAGTCACTACGTTTGTGATAATTTGTTACAGTAGCAATAGGCAACTGATACAGTGCTCTTTGCCTCTGTCCTTGTTTGTCCTTACATCCCCATGACCTAAGGGAGTCAATGGATGTTTGCTAGGTGAATACGAAGGAGGAAGAGATTTTCCTCTAAGCCTTCTCCCACCTGGCCCAACCTGAACTCCTGACCAGGAGAATATAGGCTTCCTCAAAGCGAGGCAGGCAGAAGTAGCCGAAGTATATCTGGGGTGATATTATGTGTTTTCCTAATTGCTAAGTCGAATGGATATGCTAGTTGAAGCCTGAATCTCATTCTATGCCAGTCAGCGTGCCCTTGGAACACACGACAAAATGCAACCTTAATTTACAGCTGTGAGCCACAGGGCTGAAGGAAGGTAGAAGGATGAGGGGAATTGGATATTTTTATGTTCTACTTCCTATAACAGTACATTAAACATCGCAATGATTCAGTTGAAATTATAAGCAGTATTAGTAAAAAGATGAACAGAAATCATACTTTATCATCTAATTCCATTATAAAAATTATTTCATAGCAAATTAGAGCAATGAATACACTTGTGCATACAGCAAATGCACATAATTCTACCTTCCTCTTTCTCTGAGACCATTATGGTCCATTCTTTAAACAAGGAAGATGATATCTTCTCTACTAGTATCAATAAGGAGACAGTTTTCCAAATTAATAAATTCAATACACCCCATAGCTTAGCTCCTTAAGAAACAAAGAGCTGGAAGTCTGAAAACAGTTTAGGTTTCACAAGTGGCTCATCGTGCCATAAAGGATTTTTTCCCCTTTCTGTATCCCAGTTTCTCGAGCCAGGTTAAAATCCTACACTTAGTAAAAACTTCAAAACAGCTTTTGATCTTTTAAGAACAAGTATTAACATAAACAGAACTAAACCAAAGCAAAAACTAAAAGCAATTGTTTAGAACTGAATCTCAAATTCACATACACTTGTATTCCATAATCTATTTGTAGTCGACATAGAAAGTGAAATAAATTATTGGGTAGATCTAAGGTAAAATCAGTCACTGCCCTCGGTCTAGACCTTCTGATTGGATTGGCAATTCCCATGGTGTTCCCAGCTTGCATGGTTTTGAAGCCAAGGTTCCCAGGGGTCCTGAGTGGCTTTGGAATCTGAATAAATCACACATACTAGGGGTCCACTGAGACCACCAGAAACTCAATTTATTTGTGATCTGAGACAAGACTTTATTGCTTCTCAGATTAATAGTTAAAAATGTTTTGCTTTCTACCTCAGGGGTATTAGTTTGATATATGAGACAGGGAGATTATTAAATCTTCAGTGCCTTCCAAAGATGTAAATTAAACCACAGCATCTCCTTATAGCCACCTCCCCTGTATGAGCTGGAGATTTATTATTAACTTGTCACTCTTGCATGCTCATCAAAACAAACAGCACCATGATTAATTACACCTGTTTATTTAAGGGTACCTGTCATAACAACTTTTTGTGGACAGGATATTACAATCTCCTAATTTCTTGGCAGAACTATAGCTAAGGACTTTCAGAGGGGAGGAGAGAATCACTGTCCTCTCCTAATCATTTCCATGAGTATATTTGAAAGAAAGGTGGCCTATATGCAACTGCATATTGTTCTTTTCATTTTAAATGAACGCTGCACTTCATTTGATTTCCCCTGCCTGTTCACAGGCATCACGTTGGCTAATTCTGTTCATCTGGACATCTTTTGAACACTTGAAGAGGTCCAGCGCTAAATGCACATAAAACTCTAAAATTCTCTTGTCAGTTCCGTCACTCACAATTCAATTCAACAAATACAATATTTAGTAGGTCCCTTCCATGTGGCAAGCAGCAAATGTGAATTTATTCATTCATTTCTTCATCCAATATTTATTTAATGTCTTTCATGTGCCAGTAATGGTACTAGGTATACCATTCACAGTTCAAAACAGTGAACAGTCCTTGGCCCCTCAGAGTTTATAACCTTGCTACCCACTTCTGAAGGCATTTGTCTCTCCAAATTATGAAAACAGGAGAGAATGGAGGGACAGTGAGAACCTGGATAAAGGGAAGAATAGCAGAGCGTATCCTTAAGATAAGGTTGCACAAAATAGACACTGAATTGAACCAGGATTAATAAGACAACTGCAAGGTTCATTCCCTCCTCCTGGTCCAGTGTGGGTCTACAGGACTGAACTACATTGAAACCATGGCATCTCACCTCTTGTTTTTCTCCCTGTACCTGTCGGATCACAGATTATCTGGTTTGCTAAATAATCACTGAAGCACAAGAAGTTTTCAAATGAAATTTTAGGCAGGGCTGCCTGACCTCTGATCTGCCACAAGAAAAATTCACCTTTACCACTTTAAATTTTAGGATAATTACCTTTTTTTTTTTTAAAGAAATAAATTCCTGATTATATTTTGTCTCTCTTTTTAAAAGTTTTTATTATGGAAATTGACCAAGAAATACAATAAAGATGAGATAATAAAATAATTACCTATCACCTAGCTTCAGCAATTATCAATATTTTGTCATTCTCATTTTTCTCTATCACATTTCTCTCGCCCTTCACCTTTATTTTTGTTTTCGAGCATTTTAAAATAAATTCCCACTATCATACCATTTCACCTCCAAATACATCAGAATTTATCTATAACAAATAAGATTTTTAAAAAACATAACTATAATATCATTGTAATACTTAACCAAATAACAATAATTTTTTAATATCTTCTAATACATAAGCCCATGTTCAAATGTCCCTGACTGTTGAAAAAAAAATTGTTTTGGATTGAAACAGGATCCAAACAAAGTCTACATATTGGATTTGGTTGATGTCTTTCATTTACACCTTTTCTCCCCATGTCCTTTTGAATATTACCAAAATGACCTTCAATATTTGATTTTTATCCAAAATAAATCCATCCAAACTTAACATATGTTCCTAGTGAAACCTCATTATGTAATATTTTCAAGGACAGGCTGATCATACAATTTATCATCCAAATGAAGAAACTCTTGAATGTAAGGGGGATGCTATTAATAATTATACTGGTGTAAATCAGGACAAAGAGTCATCCTACCAGTAGAGATATTGGGGGGTAAAAAGAAGGATCGGGTTTTGGGTTTTGGGTTTCTGCTTGGCTATTGAGAGCTGGAAAAGGCCTTATAAGAGAAAAAAAAAGTTGAACAAACTGCTAGTTAATGACTTTTCCTGGATCCATCACAGAGCTGAAGTTGAAGAAATGCCAACTAGCCCCAAATCTGAGAGACAAATGCCTACAGGGAGACATGAAATGCAAGCACTTGTCTACTTGGGGCACTTGAACACTGGTAAGAAGAATTCACCTAGAATTGTTAAGAAATTGGTGAAGGCTGAGTACTGGCTGGTGACAGAGTATGGAGCTCTAAAGGCTGCAGATAAAGGGGACTTCACACCACTCACCGGCCTCTCTCTCTGCAGATTCCAATGGATACTCACAAAAAATGATGGCAAGAGTCCTGAGAAAGCACTCCTCATGGTACAGGCTTAGGGGAGTGGAAGAGCAGCTGCTGCAGGAAGGGCATGGAGCCCTGCCCAGATCCTTCTTCTCTACCTCCCCTATAAAAAAAAAAAAAAAAAAAAAAATTACCAGTAATGTGGTATACAAAAAAAGCAAGAGAAAGAACCCACAATGCCAAGAGACAAAACAATCAACAGAACCAAACTCATATGTGACACAGAAATTGGTGCTATCAGATAGGGAATTTAAAATAACTATGAAAAATATGTCAAAGGCTCCAGTGGAAAAATTAGACAACACTCATTGTCAAATGAGGAATTTCAGCAGAGAGAGAGAAACTATAAGAAAAAAAAAAAAAAATGGAGAGGCTAGGAAAAAAAAACACAGTAATAGAGATCAAGACTGTTATTGAGAAGTTCATTAGTAGACTTAACAAAGCTAAGGGAAGAATCAGTGAACTTGATAAATATACAAACTGAACAACAAGGAAAAAAATATTTAAAAATAAAAACAGAATATAGCATCCAGGAACTGTAAGACAACAACAAATGATCTAATAGATGTGCAATTAGAATTCCAGAAGGAAAATAAGACAGAGACTGCGATAGAGTAAATAGTTGAAGGGATAATGGCTAAGAATTTCCAAAATTAATGGCATATATCAAACCACAGATCTAAACCACCAACCAAGATAAATACCCAAGCAAGATAGAGACATATCAAATTCAACCTCTGAAAACACAAAACAAAGAGAAAATCTTGAAGGCAAAGGGGAAAAAAAGACACATTACTAAAGAGAAATAATGTAACAATTATAACAGCCACCTTGTTAGAAACCATGCACCGAAAAGACAATAGTGTGACATTTTTAAAGGACTGGACAAGAGTGACATCATCAAGATGGTGGAGTAGGAGACCCCACACACACAAAGAATAACAATTAGACACCTATCCATGAATGAAAATAGCTCTGGGAGAGCTCAGGAGTCCACTTAAGAAGCTTCAGCAACACAATGGAGCCAAAAAACTGAAAATAACCACAAAAAAAGGGTAGGAAGAATAGTTTCATTTTGTCTGTGTCATCCCATCCCCCAGGCTGGCACTGCTCAATGCTAAGAGGAAACTCCTCAGCCTGAAGTTTCCCTCATCAGTGAAAGGAAAGTGGGGTGAGCAACCAGCTTCCCCAGCCTTTTGGAGCACTGCACAAAGAACCCACTTCAGTTTTACCCTGCCCAGAGACCAGCAAGGCTGAGACACCTAGAGCTGGCTAGGAACAGAGAAGGGCAGGAGCTACCAGTATCAGTCCTGAAGCATGAGCAAATGTGGTTCCCAGCAGCCAGCTCTGCAGAAGACCACAGAAGTCTTCACTGCTGAGAACCACAATAGCCCTTGCAGACACTGTAGACCGCCTCCCCAGCTTTTATCACTGAAGATTTCATTGCAGATCCCAGCAGACTGCTCGCAGTGGATCCTAACAGCTTTTGCTGCTGAGGAAACCAACAGTAAGCATACTCACTGTGGGCCCCCTGAAGATTTTGCTGCTGAGATTTTCACCTCACAGGTTTTCATGTTCAAAGACACCATCTGCACAAGTCCCTCCCCACCAAAGCCCAGGATCCACACTGGCTACCAGTCAGTCTCTGCAGCCTAGGCCCCCAAAACTGATCCCCATTGCTGTGCATGCACCCATTGCTGTGCATGCACCCATGGCCAGTTATTGCAGCCACAAGAGTGCACAGAGACAGCCAAGGCCCCCTCAGCAGCTTGTGGACCCAGAGATGGCCCTGACTCTTGTCACTGGCCTGTACTGCTACATGGGCCTGAAGCAAGCCCCTGCAAGTGTGTGCCTGTATGCTGCCTGCCCCAGCTCCTATCACTAGCCTCCGCTGCCTTGCACTCACCTAAGGCTTGCCCCTTTAGTCAAACGAGTACATACCAACAGCCAGGGCCTCCACAGCTGTTCATGCAGCCACAGCAGTTGGCTCTGGCCCCTGCTGCTGGCTCTGGCCTTTGCCGCCACACAGGTGTCTGCAGCCAGCCCCTGCCACCATGCAGGCACCTGCAGCTGCCCCCGCAACCAAGTATGTGTATACCCTGACTCCAACCACCACTACCACGTGCCCTGGTCCCTAGCCACTGGACCTAGAGGCACCACTGAGGACCAGGAGCCCTTGCAGCCACTGTGGACCCCTGCAGCTCTTTCCAAGGATCATGCAATTGTCAATGTCATAGATCCCAGCCGCCTGAGCTAACAAGACACCATGTACTCCTGGACCCAGAACCACAACACACCCTCACACTTGGTGCCCCACATCACTAGACTTAGAATCACAAAATGCTCCAGCATGCCACCACCCAAAGGTGAAGGTCTTTCCTTACCAAAGTCAGTCCATAAAGTTTGGAAGAGGTGACTGATCCTTCAAATGTGCAGATGCCTACACAAGGCTACAGGGATTATGGAGAATCAGGGAAACATGACACCACCAAAGCAACACAGTAAACTTCCAGTAATGGACCCCAAAGAAATAGAGATCCACAGATTACCCAAAAAAGAATTCAAAATAATTGTTCTAAAGAATTCAATAAAGAGCTTCAACAGCAGACTCGATCAAGTGAAAGAAAAAAATAATCAGTGAGGTTGAAGACAGATTATTTTAAATGATCCAGTCAGAAGAGTAGAAAGAAAATATAATGAAAGGGAATGAAGAAACCCTAAGGGAGTTAAGGGGCACCAAAATCACCACCATCATCATCATCTATGCATTATGGAAGCCCCAGAATGAGAAGAGAGGGAGATAGGGGCAAAAAGCTTATTTAAACAAATAATGAATAAAAATTTCCCATATCTGGGGAGAGATTTAGACATCAAGATCATGAAGCTCAGAGGTCCCCAAACAAATTCAACCCAAAGAGATCTTCTCCAAAACACATTATAATAAAACTGCAAAAAATAAAAATAATATTAAAAAAAGATCAAATCTTGTAAGTAGCAAGAGAAATGAAGCTTGGCACTTACAAGAGAACTCCCACAAGACTATAACTGAATATCTCAGCAGAAACCTTGCAGTCCAAGAGAGAATGTGATGTGATTATATATTCAAACTTCCAAAAGAAAAAAAAAAAAAAACCTGCCAACCAAGAAAACTTTACCAGACTAAGTTGTCCCTCAGAAAAGAATGAGAGATATTTACACACTCAACAAAAGAGCACCTAAATATATAAAGCAAATATTAACAGACATAAAGGGAGAAATAGATAGAAATACAAGAATAACAGGGGACTCTGATACTCCATTTTCATTAATGGATAGATCATTCAGACAGAAAATCAAAAGGAAACACTGACCTTTAATAACACGTTATACTAGAAGGACTTATCAAATATATCTAGAACATTCCATGCAAAAACAACAGAATACACATTCTTCTCGAGTGCACATGCAACATTCTCCAGGATAGATTATATGTTAGCCACAAAACAAGTATTAATAAATTTAAGAAAACAGAAATCATATCAAGCATCTTCTCCAACCACAATGGTATGCAACTAGAAATCAATTATAAGAAGAAAACTAGAAAATTCACAAATATGGAGAGATTAAACAACATGCTACTGAACAACCAGTGAGTTAAAAAAGAAATTAAAAGAGGAATCAAAATATACCTTAAGGCAAATAAAAATGGAAATGCAACACACCAAAACATAAGGGATGCCACAAAAGCAGTTCTAAGAGGGAAGTTCATAGCAATAAATGCCTACCTCAAGAAATAAGAAAATCTCAAATAAATAATCTAACTTTATACCTCAAGCAACTAGAAAAAGAGGAAGAAATGAAGCCCAAAGTTAGTAGAAGGAAGGGAATAACAAAGATCATAGTGGAAATAAATGAAATAGAGACTAAAAACACAATAGAAAAGATCAATGAAATCAAGAGCTGGTTTTTGAAAAGATAAAATTGATAAACCTTTAGCTAGACTCATCAAGATAAAAAAAGAGAGGACTCAAATAAATAAAATCAGAAATAAAAGAGGAAACGTTACAACTGATATCACAGAAATACAAAGGATTATAAGAGACTACTATAAACAATTGTATACCAACAAATTAAACAATGTAGAAGAAATAGGCAAATTCCTAAAAACACTACCAAGACTGAATGACAAAAATAGAAAATCTGGGGCTTCCCTGGCGGCGCAGTGGTTAAGAATCTGCCTGCCAATGCAGGGGACACGGGTTCGAGCCCTGGTCTGGGAGGATCCCACATGCCGCGGGGCAACTAAGCCCGTGAGCCACAACTACTGAGCCTGCGCGTCTGGAGCCTGTGCTCCGCAACGGGAGAGGCCGCGACAGTGAGAGGCCCGCGCACCGCGATGAGGAGTGGTCCCCGCTCGCCACAGCTGGAGAAAGCCCTCGCACAGAAACAAAGACCCAACACAGCCAAAAATAAATATAAATAAATTTTTAAAAAAAATAGAAAATCTGAACAGACAGATTACTAGTAAGGAAATTGAATGAGTAATCAAAAACATTCTAATAAACAAAAGTCCAGGACCAAACGGCTTCACTAGTGATTTTTACCAAACATTTAAAGAAGAAATAATACCAGTCCTCAAACTCTTCCAAAAAAATAGAATAGAAACACTTTCAAACTCATTTTAGAGGCCAACATTACCCTGATACCAAACCAGACAAGGATGCCACAAGAAAAGAAAATTATAGGCCAATATCCCTGATAATCATAGATGCAAAACCTCAATAAACCAAATTCAATAATACATTAAAAGTGATCATACACCATGATCAAGTAGGATTTATTCCAGGGATGCAAAGATGGTTCAACATCTGCAAATCGATCAATGTGATACAACACACTCACAAAATGGATAAAAAATCATATGATCATCTCAATAGATGATCATAAAACCACAGGGAGATATCACCTCCCACCTATCAGAATGGTTATTATCAAAAAGACAACAAAAAACAAGTGTTGGAAAGGATGTGGAGATAAGGGAACCCTCATGCACTGTTGGTGAGATTGTAAATTGGTGCAGCCACTATGGAAAACACTATGGAGTTTCCTCAAAAAATTAAAAATAGAACTGCCATATGATCCAGCAATTTCCCTTCAGGGTATATACCCGAAGAAAACAGAAACACTATTTCAAAAAGATATATGTATGCACTCCAATGTTCATTGCAGCATTATTTAGAATAGCCAAGATATGGAAGCAAGCTAAGTGCCCATCAACAGATGAATGGATAAAGAATATGTGGTATATATACAATGGAATATTACTAAGCCATAAAAAAAATCTTGCCATTTGAGACAACACAGATGGATCTAGAGGGTATTAAATAAGCTAAGTGAAGTAAGTCAGAGAAAAACAAATACCTCATGATCTCACTTCTATGTGCAATCTAAAATAACAAAACAAAATGAAAACAGACTCATAGATACAGAGAAAAAACAGGTGGTTGCCAGAAATAGAAGTAGGGGTGAAATAGGTATAGGGGATTAAAAAGTATAAACCACCAGTTATACAATAAATAAGTCATGAGAATGTAATATACAGCATAAGGAATATGGTCAATAATATTGTGATAACTTTGCATATGGACAGATAGTTACAAGACTAGACTTATTGTGGTGATCATTTCATACTGTATGCAAATGTAATGTCATTACGTAGTACACCTGAAACTAACATGATATTATACATCAAATAAATTTCAACTGTAAAAAAAAAGAAAGAAAAAGAAAATGCAGTATGCATTATGCAATATTATTCACCCATAAAAAAGGAAGGAAATCCTGCCATTTGTGACAACGTGGATGAACCTTGACAGCATTGTGCTAATTGAAATAAGTCAGACAGAGAGAGACAGATACCGTATGATCTTACTTACACATAGAATATAAAAAATTAAAATTTAAAAAGTGAGATCATGGATACAGAGTATAGGTTGGTGGTAGGCAGAGGTGGAGGTTAATACATATACAGTTGACCCTTGAACAAGTCAGGGATTAGGGGCACCAATGCTCCATGCAGTCAAATATTCAAGTATAACTTTATATTCAGCCTTCCTTATACACAGTTCCACATCCATGGATTCAACCAACTACGGACAGTATAGTGTATATGTATATAATACACATTTAGTGAAAGAAATCCACATGTAAGTGAACCTGCACAGTTCAAACCCACGTTGGTCAAGAGTCAACTGTCTGTAGTTAAAAATACTCTATTGTATACTTGAGTTGCTGGGAGAGTAGATCTTCAAAGTTCTCATCATAAGAAATAGAAAATTTGTAACTTATGTATGTTGATGAATGTTAACCAGTCTTATCATGGTGATCATTTTGCAATATATACATATACTGAACCATTATGTTGTACACCTGAAACTAATACAATGTTATATGTCAATTTTAAAAAAATAAAGCAGAAATTGATGAGTTAGAAACAGAAGAAACAATAAGTAAACCAAAAAAGCTGGTTCTTTGAAAATTCATCAACAAAATAGAAATAGTTAACCTGATTTTTAAAAGAAAGTACAAACACACAAAAGAAACTAATGCAAAACAGAAAATTTTTTTAAATCATTAGACTACCCTGTACAATTTTATGGAAAAAAAATTTTTAATAAAATTTAGATGAAATAAGTAACACTCTAGGTAAATATACCAAAACTGACACGAATAGAAACAAAAGCTCTAAACAAATGAATTTTGTAAAAAGAAATAAAGAAAATCATAAATGAGTTCCCCTGCCAAAAACACACCAGGCTCAGCTCGTTTCACAAAGCAGTCTACCAAAGCTTAAAGATCAGATGATGCAAATGCTATTTACACTCCCTCAGCACATAGGGGAAAAAATGAAAACATCCAAATTATTTTTATAAAGCAAATATAAAATTGATTCCAAAACCAGATAAATACTGCTCAATAAAACTATAGACCAATTTCACTTATAAATATTAATGCAAATATTGAACTACTATTAGCAAACAGAATCCAATAATCCATCAAGATCAAGCAGTGCTTATTTCAGAAATGTAAGAGGAGTTCAATATTAGGAAATCCATTAATACAAATAATCATATTAATAGAGCTAAAGAGAAAAATACGCTTATCTTCACAGATTTAAAAAAATGGAAAAATGAACACTCATTTATGTTTTTAAAAGCCTCAAAAATAGGAACACCTCATTAATATAAATAAAAATAATGAAATAAACATTTAAAAACTCAGCAGCTGATATAATGGGGAAACACCAGAGCTCCAGTTCTCAAAGTGTGGTATGTGGACCCAACCAAGACATTATTTCCCCTTTTCATTATGTTACTAGTGAATGTTATGCAAAAGCAGTGGGCAAAATTGCTGGTGTCTTAGCACAAATCATGGTAGTGGCAACAAACTATACTAGTAGTCCTTCTTCATCACACATATGATAGTGGGGGGAGGGGAAGCCATTTTTACCTAAGAATACCTTTGAGGAAGTAGTAAACATGAGGAATTTTATTGTCTCAACCCTTGAGTACATCTTTAATACTCTAGGTGAAGAAATGGGAACTACACATGAAGCACTTCTGCTGCATATCCAAGTAGGATGGCTGTCTCCAGGAAGCATGTGTGTGACTGAGCTGTAAACCGAAGTGGTGCATTTTTCATGGAACACCATTTTCACATTAAAGAACAACCAGCAGACAAACTATAGTTATTCAGACTTGAGTATTTTTGACAGATATTTTCTCAAAAATTGATAAAGTGAGCTGTCACTTCAAGGAAAACAACTGACAATATTTGCTGCCATGATAAAATTTAAGCACTCAAGTGAAAATCAGAATTTTAGAAAAATTTTGTCCACCACCGTGAGCGTGACAGCTTCTCAGTACTTAGATTTCCCTGATGAGATTAGTGGGGATGTTTTAAAATGTGATTTATTTTTGATACCATATAATCAAATGTGTGAACATTTGCAAGATGTACAAAATTCAATGAACTGATATTTTCCAAATGACAAATTCATGGTGTTACAAAACCACATGTGGGTAAGTGACCCTCTCAAAGTGCAAGACAGACCAGTGGATGTTAGTGTAACAGAGTATAAAATGTTATTAATATAGTTTAAGATTCTTCATTGCAACCAACTTTTAAGAAAATATTACCTGTCACATTCTAGAACAGCATCAAAGAATATCCATAATTACATAAAGAGGTTCTTAAATACTCCTCCATTTCTCAATCACATAGCCATGTGAGGCCAGATTTTAAGTACTTCAACCAAAACAGTGTGTCACAACAGACTGAATGTAAGAACAGATATGAGAATCTAGCCATCTTCTATTATAAAGACAAAAAAAAAAAAAGATTTGCAAAAATGTAAACAATGCCATGCTTCTCACTAAATCTTGTTTTGAAAGTTATTTTTCATAAAAAATATTTACATTGACATATAACAGTTTTATCATTATTTTTGAATTAACAAACAAAATTTTTCTCAGTTTTAATTTCTGATATGGAAAATATCAACAGATAAACCCCCATAAATTAAAGTTCTTTGGATTCCTCAATAATTTTTAAGAGCGTAAAAGGGTCTTGACACCAAAAATCTTGAGAACCACAGCACTGCAGACATTCCCACTAAGGTCAGGATGACATCAGGTCTGGGCAGAAAATATAAAAGATGAAACTGGCACATGTTGTGCCAGAAAGTATCAAAGACTGTTTGAATTATGTAAAAAATGGCATAGTATCAACTCGGAGTCTCTCTCCCACACACCCATCCCAAATAGGATAATTCAAGCATCAAGTGAGAACAATAATTGTAATTGATTAAGATACATCAAATATATAACCACCCATGAGGTCCTAAAGATAGTCTAAAAAAACAACTGCAAAAAAAATTTTTATTTGTCACCCCTGGAGGTTGCTAAGACACCAACTTACTTATCTGAAAACTGACAAAGTGTTTTTTAAAATTAAGCATTTATAAGACCAGAAACCATAAAACTCCTAGAAGAAAATATAGGCAGAACACTCTCTGATATAAACTGTAGCAACATATATTTTTGGATCTGTCTCCTACTGCAAAGGAAACAAAAGCAAACAAATGGGACCTAATTAAACTTAAAAGCTTTTACACAGCAAAGGAAACCATCAACAAAATAAAAAACAACAAAATGATATGACCGATAAGGGATTAATATCTGAAATATGTAACTTGATACCAAAAAAAAAACAGCCAACCTAATTTTAAAATGGGCAGAAGATCTGAACAGGCATTTTTCCAAAGACATACAGATGGCCAGCAGGCACATGGAAAGATGCTCAACATGGCTAATCATCAGAGAAATGCAAATCAAAACCACAACGAGATCTCAGGTACCTCACATCTGTCAGAATGGCTATCATCAAAACGACCACATGTAACAAATGTTGGCAAGGACGTGGAGAAAAGAGAACCATTGTATGTTGTTGGTGGGAATGTAAATTGGTGTAGCCACTATGAAAAACAGTATGGAGGGTTCTCAAAAACTAAATATAGAACTATCATATGATCCATCAATTCCTAGGTATTTATCTAAAGAAAACAAAACACAAAAACACTGATTCAAAAATATGCATGCACCCCAAAGTCCATAGCAGCATTATTTACAATAGCCAAGATATGGAAGCAACCTAAGTGCCCATCAATATGAGTGGATAAAGAAGATGTGGTATACATATACAATGGAATATTACTCAGCCATAAAAACGAATGAAATTTTGCCATTTGCAGCAACATGGATGAACCTAGAGAATATTATGCTTAGTGAAATAAGTCAGACAGAGAAAGACAAATACTGTATGTTATCATTTATATGTGGACTCTAAAATTAAACTAGTGAATATAATAAAAAACAAACTGAGTGACAGATATAGAGAACAAACTAGTGGTTACCAGTGGGGAAAGGAAAGGGGGGAGGGGAAAATAGGGGTAGGGGATTAAGAGGTACAGACTACTATGTATAAAATAAATAAGCTACAAGGACATATTGTACAGCACAGGGAATATAGCCAATATTTTATAATAATTACAAATGCAGTATAAACTATAAAAATTTTGAATCACTATGTTGTATACCTGAAACTAATAAAATATTGTAAATCAACTATACCTCAATTAAAAAATTAAATTTTAAAAAAATTAAGCATTTCTCCAGCTTTTTCTGAACAAACTGCTTCAGAAAGAAACAAATAGTTGATGAACTCAAGAACATATTATAAAGTCCAATTAGTACAGTAGAAATATGGTCAGAAAACCACTAATTTGCAACCTCTGAGCTAAAAATCAATATTCAATAGAAGCTAATGCTATTAAGTGAAAGGTTGATAGAAAACTTAGTGTAAAAATAAAATTGATATCTGAATCTCTGACTAACCCTAATGTCACTGAGAGGGGGCAACCAGCCATTTTGTGCTTCGTGGCATGATAGAAAAGGAAGTACACAACACCACTTATGAAGTATCCTTGCCAAAAGCAATCAATTCTCTAGATCTAACTACCATTTTATAGACAATGTGTGGCATACATACAAGTTAGAAGATAAAATAATCAGCCAAATCCAGAATGTGGAAAATTACAGGACAGTTAAATTAGCATGGAAAAGAAAATGTTGGGAGAGGGACTCAATAGATGGAGAGACTTTGGAGACATATTAAGTAAATGCAATGTGTGAGCCTTATTTGGATCCTTATTTGAATCAACTGTAAAAAGCCATTTTTGAGACAATCTGGAAAAATTAAACACAGACTAAGTATTGGGTGACATTAATTTTGTTAGGTGTGATATCTGTTAGAGATATTTCATGAATTTGCTTCAAAATACTCCAAGAAAAAAAAGTGGAGGATAAAATTAGTTCAGAAAAATGTGGATAGTTATGGTAACTGGGTGAGGGTACATGGGGGGCTGTTATCTAATTTTAATGTTGTATATGTTTGAAAGTTTTCTATAATAAAAACACAAAATCAAATAGTATTTTGTAGACACCTATATTGACAATATGAGATACAAAATAAGTATATGTCATAGTGCCTTGCCCTTGAGTTTATAATTCTGGCAAGAAAATGAGAGAATGGAGAAAAAAAAGAAAGAACAATGTAAGTAATGCTCAAATGGAATATAATCTTTAAAAATTCTGAACTATGTTGTACACCTGAAAATTATATAATATTGTGCATCAAATATACCTCAG
Organism: Balaenoptera ricei; assembly: GCF_028023285.1. Classification (NCBI taxonomy): domain Eukaryota; kingdom Metazoa; phylum Chordata; class Mammalia; order Artiodactyla; family Balaenopteridae; genus Balaenoptera; species Balaenoptera ricei. The sequence continues at coordinate 49,783,270 of NC_082657.1, read as the reverse complement.
TAAAAAATACATAATATTGCAAATAAAATAAAATGTTCCAGAGAGCAGAAAAATCAATTAAAAATTTTCAAACTGAATGACCCAAGCAGTAAGTGCAATAAAAATAGCTCCAGGACGAGATTAACATTACTAGAGTTACAGGATAGTTGCAGGAATGATGTTTACTCTAACAAAAAAAAAAAGAAATTCATTAGGATGTCTGTGCTTGTTTTGAATTTTCCAAGCTAGTCTAGTATAAAAACTAAATTTTCAGTCCTGCAGTTCACTGGAAATAGAACTCCCAAAAGTCTAGACAGTAAAAGCACATCTGTCTTGCCCAGTAAATTAATTTGGTGTTGATGTACACAATCTTAAATCCTAAATCCTTAAAGAGGAAAAAGATGTAGATATACATGTAAACAAAATAGGTTTATCCACAAAGATATGTAGACTTTTCAAAATAAAAGTATCTTTTTAGCATACTGTACAAAGAGAAAAAGAACGATCTCTACAAATGTGTTCCTTAACTATATCATAACAAATTTAAGCCACAAATCAACAATGTGGCTGCAATATTAAATATTATTAAATCCCTGGTAACAGACTAAACTGATACTCCTGCACTTGGTATAAACGAACATAGAATGATTACACCTGGTTAATCTACTAAGACACTCTGTAAAGACACAACGGTCAAGATCTTGAGAAAATTAGAAAAACACTATTATGGGTACAATTTGTAAATGAGTACTCAACCTATATGTGAACATAAGCAGATTACACTTTTAAATAAAATTTTCAATTGAGCAAAATTAAATGCAAACCTATGCTCAGTGACAGATAATTTCTAAATATTTTCACTAGTAAAGAACAGTTGGCATCTTCCATATCTGTGGCTATAAAGCAGCTTCACCTCTTCCCAAAACATTCCAGTATAAACTTGTACTTATCCAAAGATAAATTACCTTCATTGTCTGTATTGACCAAAACTAAGAAAAAACAAATAACAGAATGGGGGAGGGCAGGGGAATCCCTTCTTATTCAAAAATTTTATATAAACTATTTTATATAAAGAATGCATTGATAAATAAATTTATTTTTAAAAAAAAGAATGCATTGATTGGAAGCACAAAACAATAAACAATAACTTATTATAAATTTATTGAGGGTTATTGTTTTAATTACATGCTCTAAAACATACCAACATATTATAAGTGACTATATGTAGTATCAAGTTTTTAGTTTTTTGCTACTTGGCCATTAGGCCAACCGGAAAAACATTTACCATCCAAACAGAAATTTATTAGGAAATATTGAATTATAGTTAGTTCTACTAAGATCATCCAGAAATAAGTTTTAATCTAACTTTAAAAAAAAAAAAGGTGGGGAGGCCTATTATCAAAAAATTGAGTCTCTCTTTTCAATAGTAACTATGTTGTAAACAAATTTTCAGCCAGGCCTTGCCTATCTGTACCATCTAAGTATAATAATTTTTCATCGTTTTAATAAAGGATGATATCTATATTAAGTCTAAGTTTTGTTCAAATTGTATTAAACAGATTACAAAGGAAATTTAAGACCTAATTGTACCAGTGTAATTAGTAAAAGATTTTATTTTTTTAGAACATAAAAATTAACAGAAAACCTCTCATGCTTTGGTTAAAATCTTTGTAAGGAGGTACTGGTTTTATAAAAAGTAATAATCATTTACTGCTTGAAACAATTTAAAAAACTGAAACAAAACTAAAAATCTCCTTTTTCCTACTTTCACCTTCAAAAGCAAAAATACACTAAACGAAATATGTTGCCCTTTTAAAAAAATCAATGAAAAGTATTAAGTATTTAAACATGGAAAATAAGATTTTGATTGGGTTTATAATCAACATTTTCATTTCTAAAAATGTGAGGTATTAACTGATTTCATATACCCATACCACATAGCACAGTACCGTAACTAACGTTAAAACTATTCAATTAATGATCTCATCTGGAAATAAAAGATAAGGTTTAAATATTTAAAAGACCGAGTATTCTCATCAAAGATAAGTAAAATAACAAAAGCATAATAAACATGTTTTTTCCAACTATCCTAATATCTTCCTTCTTTCGTTACACTCCAAGATCTTTGGAGTAGAAACTTTTAATGCAAATCTTTTTAAACAAGATTACTGTAAAGATAGAGAAAGTCGACAAATTTGGATTTTAAATTTATTCCGAAAAGATACTTTTAACACATTTAAATATTTATGTGACATTAGGATAATACATAAAAGCCCTCACTAAAATACAAAACTGACTTTCCTCTTAGGGAGAACAAAAATCAATACTGAAGAAAGTAAATGTATATGACCTCTTACTCTAAGTTTGTTAGGAAACACATTTGTGACGTTTAGATTTTCCGGCTGTTAAAAATTCCTTTCAAAAAGCATCACAATTGGGACTTCCCTGGTGGTGCAGTGGTTAAGAATCCGCCTGCCAATGCAGGGGACACGGGTTTGATCCCTGGTCCGGGAAGATCCCACATACCGTGGAGCAACTAAGCCCGTGCACCACAACTACTGAGCCCGTGCTCTAGAGCCCGTGGGCCACAACTACTGAGCCCACGTGCCACAACTACTGAAGCCCACGCACCTAGAGCCTGTGCTTTGCAACAAGAGAGGCCACTGCAATGAGAAGCCCGCACAACGCAACAAAGAGTAGCCCCTCCCTCGCCACAACTAGAGAAAGCCCGCACAAAGGAACGAAGACCCAACACAGCCATAAATAAATAAATAAATAAAGAGCATCACAATTAAATTAAAAATCTCAAGATCAACTAAAAAGAATTTTTTTATGAACAGTAACTAACTTGATAAACTATACAAATCATCGCTCATCTTATGGTCCTCCTCTATTTTTTTATTCATTTTTCAGACAGCATTTTTCCTTCCCTTTTTCTTAAAGAGAAATTCTTATAAATCATTGGTACCTGTCAGCTACATCCGGTTCAATATGAACCTTCCTCAAGTTGTATCTCACCTCTAGAGCAAATCTGAATCCAATAAACCAGATGAACGGCAACTGATCCCAAACACTGGATTAAAAACCAAAATACACTCTAACATACGCCAGGTATGTTACATATTCCAACACAGGTTAATGTTAAAAACAACTAAGCATTCAATACTTATTTGAGGGGCTTAAAAGAAAGTGTTAGTACCAGAACCTGGACCTAGGCTTTCAACTTCATTCTAATCAAATAGTTAAAATAAGTAAAAACAAACTAAGTCATTGTACTGGACCAAATCAACCAAGGCATAAATCTATTCTCTTCCTCCCTCCCTTAAGTATTCAATTTCTTTCCTGAAGCAGAGCTTCCATAAATATTGCAATATTAAGGACTAAATTTTAATGAATACAAATCAGAGGAAATGAAGGAACATTAACTCCCATTCAAACCTTCCTTTAAAAAAAATGTGTTTCCAAGTTATATTTTTAACTTCCCCCATGATTCTCTTTAAAAAAATGAACACAAAATCTCTCTGCTAATGACTTTATTCATAAATCTATAATGGAACTCAAAATAGCAAAGGACATGAAAAAATTCAGATTAATACTTATCAACCAAATACATCAAAGAATACATTTACTTTTCATATAACTAACAAAAATGTCTAAAATGCACATGTGACAATACACATTTTCTTCACTTTGCAGAATTTCAAAGTAACAAAGATCTGCTTAATTCAGTTGGCCAGAATAGCCCATTTATACTGACAAATATATATAATTCAAAAGAAATCAAAAGTAATTGATAAAGTAACGATCTCATGGTTAATCTTCTGGTAAAGTGCTACTTTCATACTGAAAAAAAGAATTAATGAAAATTTAAAAATTTTTAATGTTATACCATCATTCTGAAAGTGTTAAAATTTCTCTTCAGTACTCACTACATTCATCACATTCACATGTCCGCATTATGAGACCATAAACATTACTTTGCAATTTAAAAAAATCTTTTTGTTCACGGATTATTTCCCAGAAGTTAAAAATTACACACCATTGCTAAGTGAAACTTTTCACTCATATAGGAGTGTTTTAGACACAATAATTTTTCATTTTTTTAAACATGATCTTTGGTTCGAAGCTGTCTTGATATCCTTTCTAGTTGGATGGTTGTGGTTAAGTAAAATATTTATAAAACAGCACAGTAGATTCATTTGAACCACAGAAGTAAACTGGATCGATGGCCTAAAGGCAATGAATGGCATGTATCAAGATGTCTGGCATGATGAATTCCACATATCCATAACTGACACGGTCAGTATTAAAGGAAATTAGTGTTGCTGAGTAGTGGCTCACCTCCTTTCATCAAAGACCTCTATCAATCCATTAACAGTATTAGCCACTGAGAGAAAATTAGCTGGAAAAAAATCTAATCTGAATGAAGGCACACAGGTGTAAATCTTAAGCAGATAAATAAGACCAACTGCATAAACTGCATATGCAAGCATGGGTGTGTCCACCCCAAGCTCATACACACTTCTCATGTTTGAGGTTGAATATCATCACTGCATATATTCTACCACATAGAAAACTCTATGTCTGTGAGTGTATATACCCTACAGATCAGAACTAGCTGATGGTTTTCCAGAAAAAATGAAACTTTAAATGATGCAAAAGTTGGCCTTTCCTCAAAATAAAAGTTTTTAAATTAATAGCAAAGGGATGCAATACCAACGGAAACTGCAAGAAGCCGTGAAGTTAAATCTCAGAAAAGACAAGTTCAACTTCATAACTGAAGGCTGCTGATGATTTCTTCTCTCTCTCCTTGAATAATCAAATGCAAATGCCTTTTAGCAATGGTAGCATTCAAATCCCACAAAAAATCAAGTAGTGTGCCCTTAAGGAGCACCTCCATTGGCACAAACTGTAAAACCTGCTGGGGTGCATCAGAGTTAACCAAAGCGCTCAACAATTCATTCACATTCTGCAGATACTGGAAAACTGGGTTTGGAAGGTCCTGATAACCAACACAAAGCAAGACTGCACAAGTCTTCAGGGGCTCGGAAGATGTGGGACAAGAAAATGTGATGAATCTAAAACAGCTGTGGAGTATAAAGATCAAACCAGCCATAAATCTTGTAAAACAAGAAAGTACAGGCAAAATCATAATATCTCCTGTATGAAGCTGCTGCAATGAATGTAGAAGGCAGTCCAAAAATAACTGCTGGTAAGTTGGGTCTCCATCATGAAGCAATGAACAGCTAAAAGTCATGAGTTCAGCTGATTCCAAGAGTTGAACTTCCAATGGTATATGTATTTTGACATGCTGGAGAGCTGGAAAACCCACAAGCAGGCACTTTACTTGGTTGCTGGGTTCTACATCCTGCTCATCCTGAAGGCATTTTGTAAGGCTAAACAACTCAGAAAATACCAATTCTTCAGAAAAAATGTGACAAGAACAACAATACTGCTGTTTTGGCCTGAACTTGGAATCCAAATTCAAGGCTCCTCCCAATGACTTTTCAATTGCTTCATTAAGAGCCTTTAAAATTTCACCATCACAGAAAGGAGAACAGTTTACCCTTGGCAGTTTCTTTCCCTGTAAAATCTGCCATAAGTGACACTCAAGATTGGAAGCTGTCCCTTCTAAAAGAGAACTTTGCCCAGGATGATATGCAGCATGTTCTTCAGCCCAACTATTAAAGTACCCTTTGGCCACCTTATCTTTCCATGAAAGGGTTTCCAGCATTTTCCTTTCATTGTAGGTTTTAAAATATCTGTTCCTCTGCCCAAACCATTTTGTATTTGTACTACAACCAATATTAGATTTTTTCACTAGCCAATTATTTCTGGAAAGAGACTTCAATTGAAACTTTTGCATGAAATACTGAACAGCATAGTCCCTTAAACTATTCAGCTTTGCTTGTTCCCCTTCTCCCATGCACTCAAACAGACGAATGTTCTCAGAAATAGTCTCTAGCTGGTATTTATGAAAGAACACACAACATTCTTCATGTCTTTTAAGAAAAGATTCGGGAATCATGTGATGGGGAAAGAGAGCTTTCCTGGTCATTTCAGGCCCAAAATTCAGCACCATCTTAGATAAAAGAGGATAGATTGCCTCTCTTCCCTTATAGTAGAGACATACCACATAGACTTCTGAGTTTCCTGCTTTGCTGGTAGCAGGTTTGAAAACATGGACTTTGTCAAAAGAACAGTTTAGCAAGTACATCAGGTTTATGGAACAATGTTCAAACAAAGTAAACATCTTCAGAACAAAAGAGCCACCACTTCCAAGAGTCAACAGAGCAGTGACAGCTTCACAGTAATGCAAAGAAGAGACTAAAGCTTCTTGTTCACCTGGGTTTCCTTGGCAATCAAAACTTCCATCTGCAGTGATCAAGTGAACGGTAGCCATGCTGCTTATGAAATTCTGAAGTCCAGTCAGATATTTCAGGGTCATGATATCGCCGGTGTTATCTGGACCAAAGTACCAGCAATGCAAGGTATTTGCAATAAGTCGGTCATCCATAATCATCTTAAGATTGTCATTTGCTTCATGGTATGGATTCAAAGTATTAGCCACCCAACTCCAATCACAGGGGAATCGATGGGATTTTAAGTAGTGATTGAGACTAGCTATAAAAGCTCCAGGAGCTTCACAAAGGTGTAGAGAATTCAGTTTTCCATTCTGAAAAGCTTCCTGTGGAATAAGTGGAAAGCTACACAAAATTTCATGAAACTTACACCATGCTTGAGTACAAAGTTCAGCATTCACAGATTTTCTCACATGAGAAATTATTTTCCCAGCTTTATTAGTGAAAGCCGTGTGCTCATGCCACTCATCCAATTTCTTATCACTCAGTAGGTTTTTCACTTCATTTAGGGAGTTCTTCAAATCAAGAAACACACTGAATTCCGTGTGGTCACAGGTGAAAATCTCACTGGAATCTGGTAACTGCCACTCATTATTAAGTGGCTTGCCATAAGAAAAGTTCTTGGCAAAGAGTTTAAAAATATCAGCAAGAACATCTGGGCTGAATGTCGCAGGACTTGAACCCAGTGGTAGCTTTCTGCACTTACTCATTTTCAAATTAAATTAAAATCTAGAAAAAGAAAACACACAATTAAATGAATCAAATTTATTAGTGAGTGAAATCTCATCCACAGCAAACTGGATCACAATCATGACAACCCACAAAAAATGGGAAGATTAATGTCAGCACAATTCACTACATGATGAGGCAATCTGGAATAAAGAATAAAGGTTTTGCTATCCGATAGACCTGGGTTCAAATCCCAGCACTGCCATTTACAGCTTAGTAAGTGGCTGTGGGCAAATAACTTTACATTTCAGTTTCTTATTTAAAAAATTGAGGTATCATTTTTTTAGATGAGGATAAAACATGCTAGCATATAAAAAGCATATACCAAAGAATATTCATCAGTGAATGGCAGCTCTTATTACCAAAGTAACGCACCTAGCTCCTCTCCAAAGTTCTCCTCTACCCATCACTGAGACACTGCCCACGGGGCCCCAAACACTTACTTAGACTAAGATTCATCCCTGAACATGACCTTTGATCAAACTCTAACAAGTGACTTTTAGCTTTTTTTAGCTCCCTCCAAATCTCACTTCCTTCCAGGAGAGGTTCCTGCACCTGAACCCAGCACTGGTCCTGTTACCAGACCTCTCTGCCACCACCCACTTACTCACCTACGAAGATTGCCAAATATGTCCTCTGTCCAGATCTCACTCTCTTGCTAAATCACACACCTTGGTGGTACCAAATCGCCTTTACAGGCTACCAGCAAACACTCATCACCATATTGCTTGTCAACTGTGGTGTACCTGACAGGTTAGCCTCCTGATCAGTGTTGAAACTGACCTATAGTTCACCCTGGCATGTCTCTAAACTACAGATTCCTGCTTTATATGGTTGGTCAGACAGCTCCATGCTTGTATTATAAAATAATATTTTTTTGTCATAAAAACTTAATACACCTTGATAGAATAATTTTAAACTGAAGAAATATCCTTAATGAATATACAAATTACAAATAGTAACCCTACATTCTGTGTTCTAACACTGCCCAAGAAACCAAAAACATCTGTCCAATGGAAAGGGATAGGGGTACAAGAGAAAGAAGCAAGGCTTAATGGCATAGTGTTGGAAAAGTTCTAAATTCCAGCAGATAGAGTAATGAGTATTACATGGTACTTGTTGGCACAATGTTAATCAACAGGTGCTTCAGTTCATGACTACTGCATTTACTTAGCATATTCAATACATTCTACACCAGTCTGAAGATTAAAATGGGAGATAAAGGTGAGCGAGCAATACAATAAACACAATAACAGCCAGAAGACTGTATTCTATTAGCATTTGTACTCTTCTCTTAACACACTTTTTTCATCCTTTTACATTTTGTTTAAATTATTTACAAGTCTGTCTACTCTACTAGCCTGTAAACTTCTTAAAGTAACAAGTATCTTCTTAGCCATTTCTGTTTGCCACCGTATATTTACACATTGCACAAAAATTGTGGATAACAGTCACAGTTACCCATTAATATATTTTTCTTACCTTAGATTTTTTTTTAACTGTTAGAAGCTATATTTAGACAAACTTCTGAAAGATGGCAAAAAGGAGGCATTCACTAAAACCCTAAATAAAAGTAAACGAAAGTTTACTACAACAAGTTATTCTGTCCTAATTCACACTTTGCTAACTGGAAACTACAACTTTCAGATTTCAACTACATTCTATTTTGGAAAAAGTCTGATTTTAGTCATTAACTTCACATACTAATTAATGGTTATAGGTAAGCTCTGAAATCTTACTTAAGCTAAAAGGTAATTATTTTCACAGGAAAACAACTAAACTGATTCAAACACTCCATTGTTCTTCCCAACTATACCTGTGGAACACAGACCAAAATTATATATTATATATTTATATATAAATTGTATATTATATTGAATAATGTTCAGGTCAATAATCCACAGATTATCCAAACACTGTTTCCTACTATCAAATTCCCAGAATCCAACTGCTTCTCACCCACCTCCAGCTATCAGCCTCCTGATTATAGACACTGTCAACTCTCTCCTGGATTACTCCCATAGCTTTCTCACTGGTCTCTTTGCTTCTACCCTTGCCTCCTACATTCTATTCTGAAACATACCCACCACAGTAACTTTGTATGACCTAAGTTAGATTGTATCCCTGCTCTGCTCAAAACTGGGCTGCAGTGGCTCCCCATCTCAAAGTAAGGGCCAAAGTCTTTACAGTAGCTTACAAGGCCCTTGAAGATGTCTGCCCTCCAGCCCCACTCCGTCTCTAACCTAATTTTCTAGTACTACCCCTCTTACTAATTGTGTTCCAGCCACACAGGCTCTCTTGCTGTTCAGGTAAGACCTCAGACACACTGCAAGGGGAAAGTCTATGCACGAGTTAGTTCCTCCGCCTGGAATGCTCTTCCCTCAGATTATCTGCATAGTTACTTCCCATACCTCCTTCAAGAATTTACTCAAGTGTCATTTTCTCTGTGAAGCCTACCCTGACATCCTAATTTAAAATTGCATCTTGCATTACCAATGGTAAAGTAAAGGTAAGAACCTTGCTGTATTTTTTTTTTCCCCATGGCACTCTTTTCCTTCTAACATAATTTACTTATTTATGTTTACTGTTTATTGTCTTCCCAAAACTACAACCTAAGCTCCACATGGCAGGGATCTTTGTTTTCTTTACTCACTTATCATCCCAAGAAGTTAGAAAAGTGCTCATTACACAGTAAGCACTCAATAAGTATTTATCGAATAACTGAAGGGATATCAGATTAGCACAAAAGGCACTCCTCCGATTAGGTTCTGAATGTCTTAACAATGCAATTCAACGTCACTCCAGCACCGCAATGCATAACAACAAAAATGCTTGTGGTTTACAGGATATAAGGGAAAAGTTTCCAGTATGTGTTCCTCTGTCCCTCTCATTAAGCACTCCAAAGAGCTTTGTGGCATCATAATTCTGCTGCGAGGGTCAGTGTTACCATTCTTGTTTTGCAGAGTCGAGTAAAAAGTCATGTAGACACCCTGCTCAAAGCCACGAAGGGAATACCCGCAAAATTCGCCGGCCTAACACAAAACCCGCAAGATTCATATACAATTGTTACTCCTCCAACCAACACTTAAACGAAAGAGTTTTAAAAGTGTTTCCGCCAACTCCTCCTCCTCCTAGCAACGGTGAAAATAATGCCCAGTGTGTATCCAGCGCTTTACTTTGGGCGAGGAGCACCCAAGACCTAGTTTCCTCTGGTGGAAGTGAGTCCCAAGCTCCATTCGAGCGGCCCAGTCCCTCAACCGGAGGAACTTCAGTTCCAGCCCCTGCCTAACCCAGTGGAAAGTCGAAGGAGGACCCGGGCTCGGAACCAGGGCCTGGATTACCTTTGCTCACGCCCACCTCAGCCCCCAGAGTCTAGGGAGGCTGCGCTTCACTCCCTCTCCTCACTTGAGGAGGGCATTCTCCACTTCCGCTCGTGGGGATGATTTCCGGGAGCGTCGCTCCTTCAGGCCTCTGTGCCCCCGACACAGGGAAGGGAAATGGCGCGCCGGGAGGCCGGGAAGGAGGCAGGGATCCGCCCTCCTTACTCTGGTTGGGTAGGACACGCGAAGCAGAACCACTCCTCCAGGCCGCGCCGCCGCCGAAAGTCGGCAGACAGCAGCCCGAGAGCCCTGACACACGCTCTGCGCATGCGCCTCAAGGCCCGGCTGCCGTCACACGTCAACGTTACGCACGCCGGCGACTCTCGCAGCGCCGAGACCTCGGCTCCCTAGGTTTCGTTTCTCCGCGAGTGCAGAAGCTGGGAAGCTCCAGCCTCCCGCCCCATGGCTGCTATGGCAACTGCGCGCACAGACGGAGCGTCCTCTGGCCCCGCCCCCTCGAGAGTGGAGGCGTCGGATGGGGCGGGGCCAACCTGTCCGGCACACGCTGGCCTCGCCCACCTGGGCCCTGGACGGCAGAGGTTTTGCCTTGCTGTTGGGTAGAATTGAACTAGTATTGCTTGACTTAAAACTGGTGCTCAGAAGAACATGAGGTTAAAAAGCCAAGCTAGGGAAACTACGAAATAACACTCTGTTATCATAACATACATATATTTATAAACCAATAAGAAAAGATAACCTCAGAAGAAAAATGGGAGATTTGAACAGGCCATCCAAAAACAGTAAAATAGCCAATAAGGATATAGTACAAAGCTGTTTAACTTTTAAAAAAATAATTAGAAATGTTTTCTTTTCACTCAACTTAGCAAAGATCTTAAAAGATCGCTAATGGCTACTTTTAGTGAGAATGTGGAGAAACAGGTTTACATACTGTGAGGGAGAGTGAAAATTGGTACTACCTTACAGAAGGCAAACTTTAAAATGGCCTTGCACCTTAGCCCAGCTATTCCCACTCCTAGCAATTTACCTTTAGAAAACAAACAACTGGCACTCACTTTGGACAAAATGTTTATTACAGCACCTTAATGACATCAATAACAAAACCTGGTTACTCTCTAAATGTCTGCTGTAAAGAAATTAAATTCTTTATGGTACATCCATATAATGAAATACTATGCAGCCATTAATAGGCCATCTGTGCCAACAGTATTGTGTGAAAATAGGAGAATATAGAACTGTGTGTAGAGTTTGATCCATTTATGTCATATATATATACACATATATGTATATGTACACACATATATGTATATGTGTATATGTCTATATATGTATATGTATATATGTGTGTGTGTGTGTCTATATATACATTTTTTACAAGTCTTCCAGGATATGCATCAGTGGAGAAAAAAGTCTTTTCAAAAAAATGGTGCTAGGACATTTGGATATCTATACGGAAAAAACTTTATTTGGACTCTTACCTCACATAATAAAAATAGATTTCATTTGGATTGCCAATCTACATTTTAAGGATCAAACAATAACTCGTTTAGCAGAAAATATAAGATGACATCTTCGTAACCTTGAGATAGGCAAAAAGTTTATAACAGGACGGAAAAAGCACTAATCATAAAGAAAAAATATATAAATTGAACTACATTAAAATTAAGAATGTCTATTCATCATAAGACAGCACTGAGAGTGAAGAGGCAACCTATAGAGTGAGAGAAGGTATTTACCATATGAATATGTGACAAAGGACTTGTATCCAGAGTATATAACTCCTACAAATAAATGAGAAAAGATGTCCCAGTGGAAAAATGGGCAAAGACCAGAACAAAAACTTCAAAAAGATGGTATCCAAAAGGCCAATAAACATATGAAAATATGCTTAACCTCATGTTTTGGGGGAAATGTAAACAAAACCCAAAATGAAATACAATTACACATCTACTAGCTAAAATGAAACACTGAAAATATAATTGTTGGAGAGTTTGAGGGGCGACCAATGGAAAGCTGTTTGTAAGAAAAAGATCTTCCAAGATCTTCCAAACTCACAGGTTGTTTGGCTTTTTCAACTTTTTCGAGGTATAATATATACAGTCAAATGTTCAGATCTTAAGTGTACTACTCAACCACTTTTGTCAAAGGCCTATTAAATATTCCAGAAAGTTCCCTCGAGCCCCTTCCCAATCAATCTCCCACCCCCAAAAAGCAACCATTAATCTGCTTTCTAACACTATAGTTTTGTCTGTTCTAGAATGTCATATAAATTCTATCATTACAGTTTATAATTTTTAGTTTCCAGCCCCTTTCCATTCAGTGTAATTTTTTTTATATTGTAGGGGAGAAAAAAAATCTTTCTCTTCTACCCTTCTAGGTTCTTGGCTGGGGCTCTGTAACAAGAAAGGCATATAAATTTATTAATGTTTTTTGTGACATGGAAGCCTTCACAAGGAAATGAAGATCTGAAGAAACTGTTTTTATACTAGGATTTTGGGGTTTGTTTGTTTTTTTAAATAAATTTATTTATTTATTTTTGGCAGCATTGGGTCTTCGTTGCTGCGCTTGGGCTTTCTCCAGTTGCGGTGAGCCAGGGCTACTCTTCGTTGCGGTGCATGGGCTTCTCACTGCAGTGGCTTCTCTTGTTGCAGAGCACAGGCTCTAGGTGTGCAGACTTAAGTAGTTGTGGCACGCGGGCTCAGTAGTTGTGCCTCGCAGCCTCTAGAGCGCAGGCTCAGTAGTTGTGGCACACGGGCTTTGTTGCTCCGTGGCATGTGGGATCTTCCCGGACCAGGGCTCAAACCCATGTCCCCTGCCTTGGCAGGCAGATTCTTAACCACTGCGCCAACAGGGAAGTCCTATACTAGGTTTTTATACTAGGACCTGAGTGTTTTTATATAGGTTTGATGAGAAGTGGAAAGTCGTGGGAAAATGTGACAAATGAGTATGAGATAAGAGTGGCAAACTGGGGGAAATTTAGCAAGGTATGTTCATTTAAATTCCTGTTGGGAGTCCTTCCATCTTTGGAGATAAGGATGTTTCTTTCCTTCAGGTATCGGGAGGGCATCTCTCACACAAGGTTCTTATGACCTGCTTCAGAGCAAGGTCAGAGAGTCTTTCCTAAACCTACCATTTCTTAAATTCCTTTAGCTTAAAATATTCAGTATGCCAAGACACCATATTTGGTGGTAGTGTGTTCTCAACCCTGACAATATTCATCCATGTTGTCTTCCATATCTGTAGTTTGTTCCTTTTTATTGATAAGTAGTATGCCATTATATGGATAGGCCACAGTTTAATTATCTATTCTCCTACTGATGGACATCTGAGTTCTGTTTCCAGTTTGGGGCTATTATGAATAAACCTGCTGTAAGCATTCCAGTACAAGATATTTTTGTGAGCATATGTTTTCTTTACTCTTGGGTAAATACCTAGCCATCATATGGCTGGGTCATGAAGTAGATCAGGGTTTCTCAACCTTAGCATTATTGTCATTTTGAGAATCACCAAGGGAGATGTACATGGAACTCTTCAAGCAACCCCCAAACAGTTTTCTAAAGTGCTCGCACCATTTTACATCTCTACCCACAGTATGTGAGCATTCTGGTTGCTTCACATCCTCACCAAATTTTGGTGTTGTGAATCTTTTTTATTTTAGCTATTGGTGGGAATTGGTTGCTTTTTACATCTGATTCTTAATAAATAGTAATTAAAAGCTAAAAGCTGTGGATATTGTTCTTTCATGGGACCAAAGACTAGATAAAGGATATGTAATCTCTTAAACACAATCACTATTTCCCCAAAGTTTATAAATATTATCAGGAATATTCCAAATAACAAAGCTTATAGTGAGCCTGTCTTTACTAAAATAATCACAACATTAGCATTTTTTGATTACATAATATGTGCTAAGCACTGAAAACTGCTGTTTTTCATTTACTCGTCTCAACAGCTCTATGAGGTCAATATATGTATTGTCCCCATTTTATAAACAGAGAAATCAAGGACCAAAGTGATTAAGCAATTTGCTGAAGGTCATGCAGTCAGTAAGTAGTGCAGTCAAGGTTCGGACCTAGGTCTGCCTGACTTCAAGGCCAATCTGTTCTGCAGAGAATTCCTAGAAATTGCCTCCAGTAATTTAAAAACAACTTTATAGTCCACATTCATGGCCAGAAATGCTTACAGTAGAGCAGTAATTTAATTAAAAAAAAAAAAAAGATGAGTTTTATTCATTTTGTCCTAAAAGCAGGAAGGTAGATTGTGGCAAAGTTTTTGGAAAAGATGAAATGTTATGAATGAATGAAATTAGTATTTAAAACTTTGAAAAGTTGAAAGAAAATAACCAGGCCCTGCACTAATGTATTTGCAAATTTATATTAAAATGCACAGTTACAAGAATGCATTTAGTTTCAACTTTTTAAAATATATTTTGATGATCATACACAGTACCTGAGTGGAAGCTAGCTACAATTAGTTATTCTTTCCAGTTCCTGAGTGTTCCTTATATTCAACTGGCATGACTACAACATAAGTGGCATCCAAGAATTAAAACAACTGGCTCCCTGGCCTCTACTCTGTGATTATAATTCTCTGTCAAAGCAAACAAAAACTAAACTGCTTCTGTGATCATTTATCACCAATCAACTTGCTGAGTCTCTAATTACATCCTCAGATTCTGTGAGGCGACCATGTACAAATCATGGTTCCAAAACTCCAGAGGGAGTTTTCTAGGGTGATGGAAATGTTCTATATCTTGATAAGGGATTTAGGTTAAGAGGTATATGTATCTGTCAAAACTCATCAAATGGTACAATTCAGATGAGCATTTCACTAAATATAAATTCTGCTTTAAAAAAAAAAATAGAGCCACAAACAAATATTGAGCTCTAGGTTAACCATTTGCATGCTGAAATGTTCAGGGGAGAAGTATACTACATCTGCCCCTTACTTTGAAATGCACTACACATAAGATGGGTTGATGGATGGATAAAAGGACGAATCAATGATAAAGTGAGTATAGCAGAATGTTGACGACTGTAGAATCTAGGTGGTGGACACGTGGCTGTTCACTATGTAATTCTTTCAGCTTTTCTCTTTTGAAATTTTTCATAATAAAATATTGGGGGAAATAAACAGAGATTCACAGCATGAAAGGCAAAAATGGCATCTCTTTCCACCAAAAAACAAATACATACATACAGTGAGTATCTAGTACTTCCCATTAATGCAGTGAAGAGAGCCTCTAAGTGAGCTTTAGGTGAACAGCTTCGACTTGGTGAAGACCAGGTGAATGTCTTTATGGCTCAGTCATTTGACCCACTTATCTGATTTAGTGAACAGCATTCAGGCTTGGTTTTGACCATTACACAATCTTAAACTGTTCCTATTCTTTGTCACATAGTGTTCCGCTTCCTCTCTTCCTTCCACATGGAATGGACTTGTTGTTTAAAGGCAGCAAACTAAGGGAACACTGACGCTGAAATTTCAGAAGTCAATAAAGGTTATAAACCTGATAATAAGTCTTCCAATTTCCCTCATGATGATCTTCCACTAGATCTTTAAATTGTATTCTGATCAAAATTCTCATGCAGCACCTTAAACTGTCAAAATACAATGTTAAAAAGAGAAAATATAGTAAATATTATAACCAATTTGTCTATTCAGCCATTGGTTAGAACTTGTACATGGTGGTATTTGTGGAAAAGTGCTTGAAAACAGCAGCCTATAGTCTATTTTTTTTTCGTACTGTTTGGAAACTAAACAAAAATTATTAAAGCAAATCAACTAATTTTTAAGCATAAATGCAAGAATTTTAAATATCTGATCATTAAAGCAGTTTTTGTCTATCTTTGGTGCTGTAAACATAGCTAAACTTCATTCTGCATTTTAAAATACATTCAGGACTAAAACTCAATATGAAATGTTTTTCATAAAATTTATTTTTTAACAATTTATGTTTTTGTTTCCCATATAGTTAAAGTTAACTAAACAGAGTGAGTCACTTACTAAAGGAAGAAAAGTCAAAATGTGTTTTTATATGTTATGAATAGCATTCAAGATTATATTTTAAATGAACTTTAAAACAAGATTTATAATAGTCATTGATAATATGCTGACCTAAAATATGTTTTTACTTAAAATTAATTCTTTATTTTTGTAGAAATGACCAAAATGACTTTTTTTTTTTAATGTAAGGGTTTAAGAGAGAATGTATATTACTGTGAGATGGTCTCAGGAGGTTAAAAAAAAAATTGGTTGGGAAACACTGACATGTGGAATAGAATACAAGACATGGCCCACCCTTGAAGCATTAAGCAATTCATTGCAGACACAAGATGTTAAAAAATAAATAACATTATACAACTAAGTACTATATTGTACAGTACAGGTTAAGTGTTGCAGGAGTCTAAAGAAAGGGGGAACTAGTAGGGAAAAGATAGGGGAAAGAGACTTTAATTTTTCCCTTAAAAGGATGCTATCATTTGGGGAGAGGGAAAATAACATAGGTGAAAAAACAGGGAAGAGGAAGGATAATTGCAGAAAAGGGACGGAAAATTAATAAGATTAAAATGCTATATAGGTGGTATCTTAGTTCAGGCTGCTATAACAAAATACCATTGACTGGGAATCTTAACCAGTGGAAATTTGTTTCTCACGGTACTGGAGGCTGGGAAGTCTAAGATCAAGGTGTGGGCAGATTTGGTTCCTGGTGAGGGCTCTCTTCCTGGCTTGCAGAAGGCTGCCTTCTCACTGTGTGCTCACAGGCCAGAGAGAGAGTGAGCAAGCTCTCTGGTCTCTTCTTATAAGGGCACTAATCCCACCATGCGGACCCCCCTCTCATGAGCTTATCTAAACCTAATTACCTCCCAAAGGCCCCACCTCCAAATACCATCACATTGAGGGGGAGGGCTTCAACATATGAATTTTGTGGGGACACAATTCAGTACACAGCAGGTAGTGAAGAACCAGAGTGTAGAGGACCACTGAAGCCAGACTGAGGTGCCAGAATCTGCAGCAATAGAACATGGTCAAGAAGAAAAGAAATAACTAAGTTTGGTTCTTAGAGAGTTAGGGATGGTAGAGGAATAGCCAAGCAGAAATATCCTGGAGGAAGTTTGAAATCAATGGGTGGCTGAAGTTCAGGTGAGAAAATTGAGCTGAGGTAACACTCAACCCTGTGAATTTTCAAGTACTTTGTTATTATTTATTATTAACATTCATTATGATACTTAATTCAGAAGTGAAATCCATACCAAAAGTTGTTAAAAGCACTAGCCCTCGGGATTCTTTCTGTTAATAGCTCACCTAACACTGTCCCTCCTTGGGCTCAATATGGCTTCTCTTTCTGAATGGTTAAGCATATCAGCTCTAGCATCTGAGCGCCTAGATTAAAATCTTCATCTACTAGCTCTGTGACCTTGGGCAAGAAAGATCTCCAAGGGTCTCACTGAGGATTAACAAATGAATGTAAAGTGCTTAGTACAGGGTTTTTGCACTTAGCCAGTATCTGACAAATGTTAGCTGCTCCTGAAAAATGTCTGTTCTTTTCTGGAAGATAGGGTGCTAAAATTCAGGCCCTCCTTGCAGAGTGTTCCTTCTTTTGCTGTTTCTTTTTTTACTGAAAATCCTTAATAGAGCAGGAGAGGAAAAGAGGGAGGGAGACTAAGGAAGAGAAAGGGAAAACTGAGAAGACAATTGAGACCAAATTATTTCACATCTGTCACTGAGAAGCTGTCAGATGTATCTGCTTTCTGGCTTCAACAATTTGGGCAGGTTTCAAAGAACAGAAAGAGGACCAGCTGTAAAATGAATGAGCACACGAATCAACATGGCTGCATCTCAAAAACAGTGTAGAATGATAAAGGCAAGTGGCAGAAGTTTTACATTGCCTTACCATTTGTGTAATGTTTAAAAACACACGTAACAATTCTGTTTAATGTTTATTGATACAAACATAGTAAAAATATAAAAACACAGATGAGGAAGATGCACACTATAACTTCCAGAGAGTGGTAATAAGCTCTGGGAAGATAGAAGGGATGGGAAAGAAGCACAAAAGGGACCTCGACTGTATCTGTAATGTTTTTATTCTTTTTATTAAGCACTGAAGCAGTGGCAAAATATTAGCACTTTAAAAATCTAGGCAGTAGATACATGGGTGTTATATTATTCTCATTACTTCTTTGAATGTCTGAAATATTCCCTAAAAATTTTAAACATAAAAAAGAGGACAATCTGCCTCATTCTTAAATCCATTCAAACTCCCACACACTGTAGAAATCCAGTTGTTCAGCTAAATCACATGTATGAATGATCTTCAGGAATGAGTCTGCTTCTCAGATTCAATTTGAAAAGAGTATAATGAATCTATTAAAAATAGGTTATGTTTTGTGTCATGTTTATGTTATCAAAAGAGATTTCAAATTCTGATATCTGGGTTGAATTACACATACTACCATATTATTGAGTTTTTCTTTCATTTTATTTTATTAACAGTTGATAGTAAGACCACATTACAATTTGGGGGTGCTTTGTAATTAACAAATTGGTTGTGTATACCTTAAGAGTGTGTATACCTTAAGAAGTGTGTATACCTTAAGATCACCAATAGGTTTCATCACAGTGGCAAACCCTGATTGACGGTGGCTGCCTACAGTGCTGTGTTGAGTCAACTGTGAAACCCTATCTGGGCTCCACTGGACAGGCAGTGATCAGCTAGGGAGGTATGTCAAGGGCAGAGTGGTAGAATGGGGCCCTGTGTGTCCCACTGATACTCCTGACACTTTCCTGATTCTCCTTCTGCCTCTCTCACTGTTTTTTCTCCATCTACCTTCACCTACCCCTTCTATCTTGGTGCTTCCAAGAATTTCCCCTCCTTCATTCCCCTTGATCTTCACTCAGCCTGCAACAGTCCCTGGCTGATTTCATCTTCATCCACAGCAGCCCTACATGCTGATGAGTTCCTCCTCTTCGGTTTTCCTGTGAAGCCTTCCCAAGTCCATCTGGGCCAGGTGAGACACCCGCCCCCCACTTTCATCCCCATGGCATGCACAGAGCATTTATCTCTCAGTATTCCAGCTATCTGTTTACCCATCTATCTCTGCTGTTGGGCTTTGAAAGAACAAGCCTGGGTCTTATTGATCTTTGCACTCCCAGCTTCTGGCACACAGTGAGCAATCAATAAATGTTTGTTAAATGAAAGAATGATTTAGTGAATGGTGTCCTTATTTTGCAGAAAAGGAAACAGACTCAGAAGTTGGGGTTTTCTCAAGGTTATCCTTCCTCCAAAACATCCCCATCTTTCCTCTAGAACAGAGGTTGACAAACATTTTCTGTAAAAAAGCCAGATAGTAAATATTTTCAGCTTTGTGGGCCATAAGGCTGCTGTCACAACCATTTAACACTGATGTTGTAGCTGGAAAGCAAACATAGACATGGCTGTATTGAAATACAATTTTGTTACAAAAGCAGGCAGTAGGCCAGATTTGGCCCATGGGCCGTAGCTTGGGGACCTTGCTGTAGAAGATGGTAAATAGACACTCCTATGTCTCTGGTTCCTTCACTGAACATCCTCTCTGCCTCAACCCAAATCCCAGAATCCTGATTCCAGTGTTTCCATAGTCCCTGTTGGAGTTTGGTCGACAATCCCTTCATACTTCCAGACCAAGGAGTTGAGGAAGGCTTATGAGAAAACCGGCCACAAAGCTGGGATCAGAAGGGAGGAGAGGACCTTGTTGACAATGGCTCTCAAGAGACCTAGAGGAATCCAAGCCCAAATGATCCACATCCTCCTTGACCACTTGTTTTGTTTTTGTATCCATTCAGCCAGTCTGTGTCTTTTGGTTGGAGCATTTAATCCATGATCACTCATTTTTGAATCCCCTTTCTTAACATTTCGAAATGAAAAGAGGTCCATTTCTTGGGTGCAGTGGACAAAGAAGAAAGTGGAACGAATAACTCCTTTCTATTCCCCCAACTCCCTTTCTGTTTCCAAATGACTAGTCTTTTTCTCTTCCAGAGACTACCTCAAACTTCTCCCACTCTTCTCATATTTCCTACCCTATGGTCCTCTCATTCATTGTCAGGAGATGACCTCATCTCCTCCTTCACAAAGGAAATAGAAGCCATCAGAAGAGAACTCCTTCAGAATTCTGCCACTCATCCCAAACTTATCTGTACCCACTCTCTACTCCTTTTTTTTTAAAATTTATTTATTTATTTATTTTTGGCTGCATTGGGTCTTCGTTGCGGATCGCGGGCTTTCTCTATTAGTGGCGAGCGGGGACTACTCTTTGTTGCGGTGTGCAGGCTTATTGCGGTGGCTTCTCTTGTTGCGGAGCCCAGGCTCTAGGGCATGCGGGCTTCAGTAGTTGTGGCGCACGGGTTTAGTTGCTCCGTGGCATGTGGGATCTTCCCGGACCAGGGCTCAAACCCATGTCCCCTGCATTGGCAGGCGGATTCTCAACCACTGCGCCACCAGGGAAGCCCCTCTCTCTATTCTTTCTTTTAACTTGTTATTTTATATTGGAGTATAGTTGATTAACAATGTTGTGATAGTTTCAGGTGTACAGCATGGTGATTCAGTTATACATATACATGTATCTATTCTTTTTTAAATTCTTTTCTCATTTAGGTTGTTACATAATATTGAGCAGAGTTCCCTGTGCTATACAGTAGGTCCTTGTTGGTTATCCATTTTAAATATAGCAGTGTGTACATGTCAGTCCCAAACTGCCTAACTATCCCTTCCCCCCACACTTCCCCCCTGCACTCTCTATTCTTCCTGCCATAATGCAATAGGTGTCTAAGACTAATCCCTCCTTCTCTCCTCTGTGTCCCGTGTCTTTCCACCTTCTCAGGGAACGTGATTCCATCAATCATTTCTCTCTCCTGTATCTCTCTGTCTCTCTCTCTGAATTTCATCCCAAAGGCACAGAGGAGCCTCTCTCCTGGTTCCATCAACATTTACATATGTGTGTCTCTACCATCTTGAAAATAAGTCTCTCAAACTCGTGTCTTGCTCCAATCATTGTCCTATCTCTCCCCTACTTCCTTCATGGCCAAAGTTCTTGAAAGAGTTGTGTGATCATGGTTTTCACTTCATCATCTTGCAGCAATTCTTCAACTCATGAAAAATGTTTCTCCTCTATCATATCCCTGAAACTCTCTCATTGAAGACCTGAGATAACCTTGTTTGTTGCTACATCCAACCTGGAATTCTTTGCCCTTATCTTTACTGAACTCCTGACACTATTCAACACTGTGGTCTTCCTTCTTCAAACATTCTCTTTCTGTGACTTTGGCAACAACCTCCTGGTTTTCCTCCTATGCTCATTCTTCCTTAAGCTTCTCTGTAGGCTCCAGTACCGCTGCCTATGCATTAAATGTTGGTGTCCTCAGAGTTCTCCACTTGGCCTTCTATTCTACCCTCCTCAGTCTACATGCTCCCCTAGGATGTCTCATCAAATTTCCAGGCAATCCTTAAATAAGTTGATGATTCTCAGAGTTACTTGTTCAACCCAGAGCTCACTGCTGAGGCTACAGCCAGCTGGCCAACTGCCTAACAGAATTAGAAATTATCCCTCTTCTCCTTTATTCACCACATCCAGTCCCATCTTTACAAAGCATTATCTTGACCCCACCATCCCAGCCAGCTACCTCCCCTTTTCTTCACCCCATATGCAACAGCGTTTCTTGAAAATTCTCTTAAACTCTTCAGTCAAGCTTACTACTATACAACGCAATTGAAACAGCTCTTGTCAAGATCACTCATGACTCCTGCATTGCTAAAGGCAGTGGACAATTTTCAAGTCTCATCTTACTTTGATCTCTCAGCAGCATTTGACACAGTTAATTACCTACTTTTCCTTAATATCCATCCTTCACTTGGCTTTCCAGACACCACCTTCCTCTGGTTTACCTCCTTCCTCGCTGACTTTCCTTCTCAGTCTTCTTTGCTCATTTCTCCTTTCTCCCTGACTCTTAACACTGGGGTTAACAAAGGCTCATTTCTTGGCCCTCTTCTCTACACTAATTCCCTGAGAGATCTTATCCAATCTCAAGCCATAAATGTCATCTCTAGATCTATGATTCCTAGATAGATATATATATCTTCAATCCAGACCTCTCTTCCAACCTCTATTCTCTTATATACAACTGCCTACTCAATTTCTCCACTTAAATGCATCCTAGGCATCTCAGATCAAACCGAGATCCAATTCCAGTCCCAAACACCTCTTCTGCCCACAGCCTTCCACATGTCAATTGATGGGAACTCACTCTCCCAGTTGTACAGGCCCAAACCTTGGTCTCATCATATACAAGTTGACTCATTTCCTTTTACTATGCTTTCTCCATTTATGTCTTTTTACCATGGTTTCAAGAATTTTTTTTCAAGAGGGCTCCTAGGTGCAAAGTTTGAGCAAGCTTAAAAATGTCTCCTTTATTCTCAAAGGATATTTAGACTTTCTTTCCCTCATAAGTTTGTAGAATTTGTTCCATGATCACCTGGTAATGAGTGTTGCATTAGTTCTTCTTTCCTGACCTCTCCATTCATCTTGTGATTTGTTGAATTTCATCACTGAAGTAGGTGTTTGTTTTTTTTTTCAAACTCTTTTCTTATTGAATTCATGTTCTTAATTTCCTCTGTAGCTCAAAGCAATTGCAGGGAACTTTAACTAGCTTCCTTGGTTTTTTTTTTTTTTTGGCATCTATTTTATGCCTGCTGTGCTCATTTAACTTTTTTTTTTAACATCTTTATTGGAGTATAATTTCTTTACAACGTTGCGTTAGTTTCTGCTGTATAACAAAGTGAATCAGCTATATTCATACGTATATCCCCATATCCCCTCCCTCTTGCGACTCCCTCCCACCCTCCTTATCCCACCACTCTAGGCGGGCGCAAAGGACAGAGCTGATCTCCCTGTGCTATTCCGTCCACTTTCCTATAGCCTGAGGGCAGGAACTTGGGAACGAGCTTGGCAAACTTCCTGCAGCCTTTGGTATAGGACTGGGCTTACCTTCTCTTCTAAGGTTTTGTCAATGTCCAGGCTGGGGTACCCCCTTTCCATGGGGGTGGGGGGAGAAGCGAGTGTTCTCGGGCTTCATCTCAATTCCCTGACTCATCGTGGAATCCTGGCAGATGATAACACCTGGGGACCTTTCCTGGCTCAGGAAAACCTGAGATCATAGGTGGAAACCTCTACTCTTGGAAGAGATTTCCTTGACTTTTCTCTAAGTTCCCTACTCCCAATTTTGTCAGCTTCTATCCAAATCAGGGGCATTGGTGGGAATTCTCAAGGTTTTGCACTTTCCTTCCTTTCTTTGTGTCACTCTCTGGGGAAAGGGGGATGTAGGGGCTGCACTAAGTCACACCAGAATCTGCTTTTCTTTTTGTTGGACGCTTTTCAGTTTATAGCATGAGGATAAGGTCTTTCCTTCTTTGGTTGTTGCTCCAATTATTTTTAACTGGTTTATTTCACTGAGTGATGGGGGACGGTGATTCTGGAAGCAAAAAAGTGTTGTTTTTTTAAATTGTTTGGAGACTGGCCATTTCACTCTACCATCCTTAGGGACAGGGTTGGGTTGGGGAGGAGATGAAATGTGGTGAACTTACACAGACCCCAGCCAGGCGGCAGCGGCAGGCCCTTCTCAGGGAGCCTGGTATTTTTTTTTGAAGGATATCTGGCTACCACAACCCTCATTTACTCTTTCTGCTGCCCTGTGTTTTCTCAGCAAGGAGTAGTGTCACCCTTAACACAGAAAGGGCTTCTATTGTACTTGACTTTAGAACAGCACAAGTGGGAGAACCAGGAAGCTGCTCCCCACTCAGCAGCCAGGCTCAGGAAGGAAGCGGCCCAGCAGTGTGAAGGAGTGGAGAGCAGGCGGGCTGAGCCCCAGGCACTGTAATAAAGACACAGCATGACAGAAGGAGACGGGTGGGAAATCCGGGCTTGGGCAGTGGTCTTGGGATGGAGTGGGGGAAAAGACGGAGGTGAGATGGGTGGGAGATCTGCAAATCTGACATCTCCCATCATCACACAAGGTCCACAGCTGCCAGTGGGAGAAAACCAGCATCCCCAAGGAGTAATGAAAACATGGTAACTGAGCATTGGAGCTTGGAATTAATGAGCAAATCCCAACAAAACTCTGACACGATGGGCTTTGGCCTCAGAAAGCAGAAGCCTTTTAAGTGCCAATGATCATCCCCCTGCTCTTCATCTTAGGCTCTGTCTCGGTGATGGATTGCCACCCGCATAGTGCCCTGGCATTTCAAAGCACAAAATAATTGGCTGCAGAAGGTTGTTGGACGCCTTTGTGGGAAGGAAGCTGCAAAAACAAATTCTATCCACTCAAATATTTTTTGATATTTTGAATCGGAGAGCACAAATTCTGTTATTTGACTTCTCCACGATATGAAATTGTTCTTTACTATAAAACCAAAAAGAGTAAAATGAAAACAGCCCTCCATATTTAGCAGTTAAATAGCCATTTGCTTTAAAGAGATTTTTGGATGTTTTTTGTTCCTCTCTATATCATGCCTGTAAAGTGCATAGAGTTCTCCACTTCTTTGAAGAAGAAACTGAAGCAACAATAACCCAAGAGTATAGAATTAGCAGAGCTGTGAAAGCTTAGTAACAGTAGCTATACTTTATTGATATTGCTAATATTAGTTAATGAACAAATGAATATTAATATAGTTAAACTTAGTGCTGGCACTGGGTTACTCATTTAGTCCTCCCAACAACCAGATTATTACTATTATCTCTGTTTTACAGAAGAGAATGTGACTTGAACAGGTTCAAGAGCTTGAACAAAACCACACAGCTAACACCTGGTGAAGTTAGGACAAGATATAGGTCATCTGACCTCAGAGCTCTTCAATCACCACGTGCCTGCCTAGTTATCTATTGCTGCATAACGAACTAGCCCAAAATTTACTAGCTTAGGGGTGGAACTTCCGGAATGGTGGAGGAAAACTTAGCGGCTTAAAACAACATCTGTTATCTTACAGGTTTTGTGAGTCGGGAATCGGAGCACAGTTGGGTGCCTCTGGCTCTGGGTCCCTCCCAAGCCTATAATCAAGGTGTCAGCTGGGACTGCAGTCATCTCAAGGCTCGAGTGGGAAAGGATCTGCTTCCAAGCTCACGCCCGTGCTTGCTGGCAGGATTTAGCTCCTTGCTGGCCCTTGGCCAGATGCCACCCCAAGTTCCTTGCCCCATGGACCTCTCCATAGGGCACAACGTGGCAGCTTGCTGTATTAGAGCAAATAAACAAGAACCAGAGAGAAAGAGTCTGAGCAAGATGGAAGTCCCAGTCTTTTGTAACCTAATTTTGGCACAGTCTGTTCATTAGAAGCAAGAGTCACTAGATCTAGCTCACATTTAAGGGGAGGGGGTTACACAGAGGATAATTCCTGTAGATGCCAGGAAGTAGTGATCACTGAGAGCCATTTCAGAAGCCACCTGTCACCGTGTTCTTCTCCGGTAACTGCCCCTCTCCCATCACTCACAGGGGCAGGCTAAATGGTATGATTGTATAATGTGACAGTGACCCCCAGCCACAGTCCAGAGATGGACACCTGACCCAAACCTGGCCAGTTAGATACTTCTCCCCCAGGAGTTCAGAATTATGATCCAGAGACCCTGGTTGGTTTCTACTAGAGGCTTGAAATGGATTGAAATTAACAGGAGCTATGAGGCAGCCATCTTCAGCTGTGCTCCAAAATAAGCAGAGAGAGCCACATATGAGAGGGGCGGGGGGGGCGGGGGAGGAAGAAAGAGACAGACAGATAGGCAATGCTTCTTCCCCTGGATGTGGAGAGGTACAATAAAGAGTTTAGGTTTCTGTCACGTGTAACCAGGGGTGACAGTCATAATACTTAACCACCAATAAGGCACAAATGCCAACCAATCCAGAGGGAACTCACCATAAGCATCTAGTGCAGCCCACTGCTGGACTCTGGGTGCTCATCAGCTCCTTGCCACCCCAAAGCTCACCTCTTTCCCACCTCGACCACACTGCTGCCCTCAGAGAGTGAGGCTGCAGGAAAGTGTGACCTAAGAACCTCAGGATCACCAGAGAAGGATCACGCAGCAGATCCCACAAACTGTAGTGCGATCACAGCTTTCCTCTGTAGCCCACTGGGGAGTCAGTATCGCTTTCAGACAACTCACAGATGAGTTTTTGTGATAATGTCAAGTGCGTTCACTGTGATCCCTGCAGTAACACACACAAGTGGCCTATACAGGGATGGAAAGCTTCCATCTGATCTGTGTGAGAAGGGGCTAGATCCACTAGTGGGTTATGGGATTTGGGGAACTTGCCACTCCATCTAAAACAGGACCATGGAGCTCCTTGATACACTCCAGGGACTGGGAACCCCTAGACGGCATGCACAGAGTGCTGTGGGTATTCACAGGTATGTGGGTAACATCAGGGACTCCAATGACATGACGAAGACAAGACAAAATGAAAGAGGCCAAGAGGTGCTGTTTAGGGAAAGGATTAGGTTTATTATGACTATTTTTTAAATTAAATCAACTGAGAGTCAGCAAAATCAGTGACTGCTCACCCAGCCTGATTCTGCTCAGGAACAAGGAGTAGACACAGCATTCCTCTCTAGACTGGGAAGAATTTCCACCCTGACTCCTTGTCTCCCCACAATTTTCTTTCTCCATTAGGAATAAACGTCAATGAGTGCCAGCTGAAAGCCGGTGAGGAACTGACCACTGAAGGAAGTTTTGCCCTGAACATTAAACCAAAATCTGATCTCCTTTTGAGATCTCCTGTTGAGTTAAACCTTTGCATAAGAGCTATACACTCAGACGATTTTTTTTTCCTACATTAGATATTGTGGATAATTGCTCTGCTTCCTTGTCCAATGAAATATGGGGTAAACTGTTACAATTTGCAACAAAGACAGATTTATGCCCCTGTCTCACAATTGAGCATGGTGTGCACGTTTCTTTCTTAAAAAAAATAAGGTATATACTTCGATGCACTGAAGTGGAGATCAATATTCATAATTATAAGTCATAACTCACAATACAAATTTTCTTTGAATCAGGAATTTTTCCCTAGAAGAGATTTTTCTTAAGGTATATGTTACTTTTATAATTAAAGGAAGGAGGAAAAAACTATATACATATATATGTAATTGTCATTTTTTTTATCAAAGCTTTAGATGAATTAATTGCAAAATCCTGTCCTACGTTACCAACTGGACGTGCAGCAACCACATGTTTCTATGTCGAGATGTCCTTTGGAAATTCATCATCATCAGGAAGAGTGCATAGTATTTTCTGAGCACTCACTGTGTGCCAGGCACCACACCAAACACTAGGCATGCATCTGCTCACTTGAGCCTCACGGCAACCCTCCCAATAACTATTATCTCCATTTTACACAAGAGGAAATTGAGTCATCAAAAGGTTCAGAAATTTGACCAAAGGTGCACATTTAGTAACTGGGAGAGCAGGGATTTGGAACCAGGTCTGTTTTATTCCAGTGTTTACTCTGAACCACTGTCTATGATCCCTAAACTTGAGACTCTAAAAATATCAAGTTGCCTTAAGTATTTAGTAATATAGTTAGTAACCTTCCAAATAGTCTCACCCAGCATCACCCCGCTCCTTCAACTGGCCTACGTAAAAGTTTAAGTACCGTATCAGTTAGCTATTGCTGCAGAGTAAACTCTCCCCAAAACTAAGCAACATGAAACAGTAAGCACTTGTTATTGCTCGAGTCCGTATAGGTCAGCTGAGCAGTTCTTCTGGTCTCTGCTAGACTTACTCACGTAACTGAGGTCAGCTATGGGTCATGTAGGCAGTCCTGCTGACCTGAATTGGGCTCTCTCACACCACTGGGGTCTGTAGGTTACCGATGGCCTGGTCTTGATGGCCTCATCTGGGACAAATGGCCTGTGCTCCATGTGGTCCTCACCTCCAGCAGGCTAGTCCAGGCTTTTTCATACGACAGTGGCAGGGTTTCAAAAGCAAGCAAGAGATTGCAGAAGAGTGCAAGGCACCTGGAGGCCCCGGCTTGAAACTAAAAGATGCCACATTCTATGGCCCAAAGCAAGACATAAGGCGAGCCTGGAGTCAGAGTGGGCAGGGACTAGAAATTCTCACTGCAAAGGGTATGGATACAGGGAGTCATTAACTGGGGCCATTGATGCAATCAATCTTCCACAATGAATAGCTGTGGAAACAGTCAAACGCCTATTTTGACACCACACAATACTGGTTGAATGCAGGGTATGTGTGGACTCTGTCACAACTGCTCTATTACAATTGCCCCTCATATGAAAGGAAATTGAGGCTTAAAGAAATGAAGAAACTTGCTCGCAATCCGACGCTTCTGCACAAAGGACATAGCCTTAGCTTGGCTGGCTCTCCAACCAACTGGGCCCTGAGCCAGAGGCTCTGGTAGCTTCTTTTCTTAAAAAGCATAAAGGGCTTCCCTGGTGGCGCAGTGGTTAAGAATCCGCCTGCCAATGCAGAAGACACAGGTTGGAGCCCTGGTCCTGGAAGATTCCACATGCCTGTACGCCACAACTACTAAGCCTGCACTCTAGAACCCATGAGCCACAACTACTAAATCTGTGTGCCACAACTACTGAAGCCCCCGCGCCTAGAGCCTGTGCTCCGCAACAAGAGAAGCCACTGCAATGAGAAGCCCGCACACCGCAACGAAGAGTAGCCCCTGCTCGTCGCAACTAGAGAAAGCCTGCGCGCAGCATCGAAGACCCAATGCAGCCACAGATAAAAATTAATTAATTAATTAATTATTTTTAAAAAAGCATAAAGATTGATCTGTACCTACCTGGTCCCAAGTGTGTATTCAAGGGTTTAGCCCTTTGATTTTTTCATCCTTTCAGTGGAGGGTCCTATGAAATTGATAGGACCTGAGGGCTCACGACTCTGAAAAAGCTCCTTACTGCTTTGGCAGCTTTTGCTCTAATTCCAAAGTGTGTGTGGTGCCTGGTGGCATAATAGCCTTCTCTAGAACGGTAAACAAGATCAGTCTCAGCTATTGGATTTCATGTCCTATAAGTACATTGGAGGAATGAACAGGGGCTAGGGACCAGGCACTTCGGAAGGCCTTTGTTTCTTCATCTGCAAATGATAAATATTTAACCTGACCCTGTCTCTCTCATAGAATATTTAGGAGGAACCAAGGAGGCAATGAGTGTGAGTATGCTTTACGACGATAAAAGGTCTGGGGGTATGACGCATAGCAAAGGAGGGGAGGAAGCAGAATAGAACAGGAGACAAGAGGAAAGAGGGTAGAATAGGATCTTGGAGAAGAGAAAAGGTGGACTCCTCTACCCAGAACCTGCCCACACAGGCTCAGTTTTAGGCTACAGAAACTCTTACCCAGACCCTTGTGTGAAAAGCGGACAACCCCTTACTCACAAGTAATACATTGGCTACTCTGCCCCCTGCTGACCATCATGTGTAAGAGCACAAACACTGAACAGCCAGTGAAAACAATGAACTTGGGTTTCAGAGACCACCAGACCACACATGTACCAAGGAACCTATGAGGACTTTCTGCCTACTCAGCCCCAAGGCTGCTTATTAGGCCTAGTTCAGAATCTCCCGCCTCCCTTCTCCTTTCCCCCAGGGATCCAGAGAATCGGCATTTGTTCCTTTGCCTCAGGCATTGGTACCATCCACTCTCTAAGTTATGGCTGTAACATGGGACCCAGTCTTCCCAGCTTCTCTGTTCTTTGCAAAGACAAAGCCCACAGGTCATTATTTCTTTGCAGAGTTTTATTGCTAATCACCGTGGAGAAAAGGCAGGTGGGGAGGGGGGGAGTCGAGAGGGATGCAATACAGCAAAAAATTCAACCATGTTATTAAAAAATGAAGGGACTTGCCCAAGGTCACAGAGTTAGTAAGCAAGGGAGCTGGGATTTGAATGCAGGCTTTCTGGTTCCAACACCCACAAGCTTAACCATTAGGATACACTGCCCCTCACTACAAGTAATGAGACTGATCTTTGAGGTTTATGGGCTCTGGGACTTAGTTTGCATTTTAATCCCCATTCTGCCTTTCTGTCATTTGCCATCTGTGTGAACTTGGACAGTATACTTAAATTCTTGAAGCTTCAGTTTCCTCATCTGTAAAACAGAAAGAAGAATAGAATCTACCTTACATAATTATGACAACTATTAAATAAAATGATGCATATAAAGCACATTGCACAGAGCCTGGCAACACTAAGCACTTAACAAATGATAATTATTCTTTTATTTTTACATTTTTTCTACTGTACCGAATCCATTTACTGTTAGAAGAAACCTAACTTTTTTTTACCCCTGGCTCTGCCATTAACTCACTCTATGACTGAGGAGTTATCACTCATTTGGATCAAAGCAGAAGCCTCTTCCCTATACTCCATGCTTCCCTGTTGCCACCTCCAATAGCCTATTTTTCTTAGACAGCTAGAGTAGCCCTTTCAAAATAATATCAAATCACTTTGCTTCCCTGCTTAACACTTCCCAGTGGTTTCACAGTGCACAAAGAACGACATCCAAAACACTTGCCATGACTTGCAAAATCATGCATGATATGACCACTGCAGCGCCACCCCTTCCTTCACTGTGACCCAGTCACACTGGCCTTCCTTCTGTCCTTGAATATAACAACTTATTCCCACCTTGTGGTATTTGCCAGAGTAGCAGCCAGAAAATTCTTCACTTTGACCTTTGCAAGGCTGACTCCTTGTCAACTCAGATCCCAATTCAAAAATTCATTCTAGAGGCATGTTCCCTTATTCCCATGGCCATCCCCTTTCCCAGTCACTGCCTCATTAGCTTGTTTTATCTTCTTCCCAGTATTCACCACTATCTGAAACTATCTTACTTATTTATTTATTTGACTGGTTTTCCCTCTGTGTCACTCCATCAGAATGTAAACTACCAAAGAGCAAAGAAGGTAGTTAGAACTTCTTCTGTTTTGTTTACTACTGAGGCCCTGTAGTAACAGAAGCTCAGTGCCTGGCATCTAGTAGATCTTTAAGACATAGAGATGGAATTAATGAACAAATGAAGGAACTCAATTAGTCCAAGACCCATTTATGAAACAAGATCCCTTGGATTCAGTGGTATCGAAATTTCCTTCTAGCTCTAAAATTCGAAGAACCTTGGAGCATTTTGGGGCCCTAAGCCAAGCATAGGGAATAGAGAGTGATCTGTCTGGATTGTGGAATTCTAGGAGATGTTACTGATAATTGATGTTTGCCCAATGATGGGAACAAGGTTTTAATCATCTTCCATATAATTCAGTCACATTTTGTCCAAATGTCCCCAAAACTTCTCTCACTGTAATATTTCTTAGGTTTAGCTTTATTATCTCTTCTGTATTCCTGTATACACAACCTAGGACAAGTAAAAGGGCACTATCAGAAAAGATGGTGGTTGACACTGGCTGATAGGACCTTTGCCTCTAATCCAGAGATGTTTGTTGACTCTCAGAGTTCTCATTTTATGAGTATTTTCTTTCAAGAA
Source organism: Balaenoptera ricei (assembly GCF_028023285.1). Classification (NCBI taxonomy): domain Eukaryota; kingdom Metazoa; phylum Chordata; class Mammalia; order Artiodactyla; family Balaenopteridae; genus Balaenoptera; species Balaenoptera ricei. Next base: position 49,751,345 of record NC_082657.1, on the reverse strand, counting down.
TATTCCATTTTACACCATCCAGGAACAATGAAAACCCTTTACAGATGGACCTGGGCTGTATCCAACATCTTGGCACTAAAACTACCACGGTGATACTTACCTAGATCAAATTTTTTTTAATTTATTTTAATTTATTAATTTATTAATTTATTTTTGGCTGTGCTGGGTCTTCATTGCCGCGCGCAGGCTTTCTCTAGTTGCGAGGAGGGAGGGCTACTCTTCGTTGTGGTGCGCGGGCTTCTCATTGCGGTGGCTTCTCTTGTTGCGGATCGCGGGCTCTAGGCACGTGGGCTTGAGTAGTTGTGGCGCGCGGGCTCAGTAGTTGTGGTGCACGGGCTTAGTTGCTCCGCGGCACGTGGGATCTTCCCGGACCAGGACTTGAACCCGTGTCCCCCTGCACTGGCAGGAAGATTCTTAACCACTGCGCCACCAGGGAAGTCCTCCAGATCAATTTTTAAGTTAATCAATTCAACAAACATGTATTCAGCACCTGCCATGTGCAGTCAAAGGGAGATCAAAATAGATACCAGTACCTATTCTTATAAAGTATCCATTGATCAACCACCAAAACTATGCAAGTGCTACTTGTCAACTCTGATAAAGATGATGGCAAAACATTCTCAGGAATCCTGTATAGTAGGTAAGAGAATGCAGGCTGAGAACAGAACAATACTTACAGATGAAGAACTAAGGGTAAGAAATATTAACCGGCAATGTAAATAGAGTTCTGAATAGCTTTCTACATTTAACCTCTTTGAAACCACTCTCTTTTGAGACTTTGCCTGTTTATGCGGGTCTAATCAGCATGTTTGTTTGGGAGTTGAGGAACCACAGGGGGCCAAGCCTATCATTTCTACACAGGGAAAACCCACTTCCTTAAAATCCTGATTGTCATCATGTGCTTGTCTCCTTGCACACATTAATTTGCGATCATCTCTGGGGAAAGTAGGGAGGAGTCTGCAGAAACAGAAAATAGAAAGAGACAGGTGAGGTCTCAGGCAATGCACAAAGCCCCGTTAATAGGCAGTTCTGGAGGGGAGGAGATTGCATCAGCTTCAATAGCAGATGAGCCTTGCCTTATTTTTCTTTGCTCATCTGACCAGGTACTCCATAAATGTCAGACAGAGGATGAGAAGAAGTAAACATGTTATTATGAAAAAAGAAGGGAGCCATCTGGTTCATGTCAGATGTCTGGGCTGTAAAATATTGCAATGCCCAGGTGACCTTGGGGAAGCGTGCACTGGTATAATACCGGCCATTTACGTAGCTATATTGAACTCTCTGGTTTGAGCTAGAGAGTGTATTTACCTCAGTTGCAAATAGAGGTGCTCTTTGAACATGTGTGCTCTCTTCCTCCTTTCTTGAGTTGACTGTGTTCTCTTTGGCTGGATTTTCTCTAAGCCAACATATAGGCGTGTGGAAGGTATGTTTTGCTGCAGGAGAGCCTGCTGTGTTTAGCAATCCCTCAAAACATAAGAGAAGCATTTCTCCAGATGGCAGGGTGCTTTAGGTTCAGAGGGATGTGTTCTTGGCCATCAGCAAGGCTTAGTCCTCACTGTTGGCCAGTCACGCACTGAGCATCACGTGCAGCTGTGCACTGTGACAATCTGCCACAGATCTGGGCACCGGGCTAAGTACTGTTATTTGAACCTTCTGCGAAAGAGTAAATACTACACAGCAGAATTGAACTAAATTATTCAACTCCCATACTTACACATCTTAAGGAGAACATTTTATTAAAAATGTTTGAAGTCAGAGAGGTCTGGATTTAAATCTCCACTCCACCTCTTCGTAACTGTGTAACCTTGAGCAAGTTATGAAATCTCCTTGGGAATCCACTTATTTATCTTTAAATGGAGATAAGAATGGTGTCAACCTCTTGGAAATAGCGTTAGTACGAGGATTAAGGGAGATAATACATGCAAAGTGCTCTGAACAGTGGCTGACAGCTAACAAGGGCTGTTTTCGATGCACAGATTTCCACATTGATACATTCAGCTGTATAGTCAGAGAATATTTTTCAGGGTCGGAAAGAGGAGAAACTGAGCATAAAAGTGCATCTTCTTGTGGCTAGCTCAAGAGGTTTTAGGATGCCTTTTTTCGCATACCAAATCTATTTAGTGGGCAGAAATCAGTACTGTGGACAGGTCTGCCAACAGCAGATAGGGCAGAAGGTGCTGGCTTTGAACTTGGCCAGCTATACTGGTGTTTTTAAAACTGTGGATATAGCAAAATCAGTACTAGAGGGTTGTGACCAGCATTTTTAAAATAAAAGAATGGAATAAAAATGCACAGTGTTTTTGCACAGAGTAAGTACTATTTCATGAACTCGTGTGTGTGTGTGTGTGTGTGTGTGTACTGAGATTTATATATATACACACACATATAAGTCAAAAGTTAGAAAACCACTGATCCACTTTTCTTTAGAAAAATGCATTCTCAAAGTATTTCTAGCTTGACTATCGGTGTCTCCCTTTGGTTGAAGTCACAAATGCCATTTCTCCTGGTCTAGCCACAATGAATAAAGCAGCTCCAATGGTCCAGCAAGCCACATCTCTGGGGAACTTAAGTTAGCACTCCAAATATCAAAAACACTGAGTCAAAACTTCAGTCAGATATCTGGGGTTTGATCTACCTGATGCTAAATAACCAGGCAAATTCTTTTTCCCCGCAAGGCAGATAAATTGAAGAGTACTACCCAAAAGTTGGTTCATCAGTAGGAGTGCTTATGAACTGGGGAGCCCTCTACAGATGCATCTGCTTTAGAATACCAATCTGGGTAAGAACAACCCAGGAGAGACACTGGGAAGTTTGTCTTGGCCTGAAACCACAGAAAAGTTTCCTGGAAAACATCTTGCCAAATATCTCTTCTCACAAGTTACTCAGTAAAAGAGCTGAAGATGGGCCCAGTTTGCAGCCAAAGAAGCATGACAAAAATCAGGGCAAAACAACCCAGCATTCATGACCCAAGGAAATAATCTCACTTAAGAGGGATCACAGGGTTGGGAACGTCTGCCTAGTTCTGAGTAGGGAATCTAATGACTGTCAAGTCAATGAATGAATTAATGAACTAACAGCTTCCCAGAAAAAGATACAGGAGAACGGTGAACCTGACCTATGGCCTACATATAACCCAGAGCTAGGCATACTCTTCTTCCCTCAGGATTTAGACCTAATGCATTCCACTAACAGCATGCAAAATAAGTGTAATTAATACATGGACAAACATTTACAAAACTGTAATGCTTAGGTAATTTCTCATACCGTATTGTTACCTTCTATTAATGGCAAGTAATAATGGTAGTGAGATAAATTTTCCTTATAAAATAAATTATTTAAGCAAAAATATGGGTCAGAATTTTTTAAATATTTATTTATTTATTTATTTGGTTGCGCCAGACCTTAGTTGCAGCAGGTGGGCTCCTTAGTTGTGGCATGCAAACTCTTAGTTGCAGCATGCATGTGGGATCTAGTTCCCTGACCAGGAATCAAACCCGGGCCCCCTGCATTGGGAGTGCAGCGTCTTAACCACTACTCCACCAGGGAAGTCCCTGGATCAATTTTTTTTAATTGTGTAGGTAAGAGCTCAGGTGGTACAAAGCTGTGGTAAGAATCATTATGGCAACGTAAGAACACATGACGTTTAGGAAATACTGTATTACACATGGTGAGCAAAGAACCTAAATTCAAGATCAAGACTTGAATCGTGGCTTCTTCTTGGTCTCTCTAAACATAGCAGCCCATCCTCTCTCCACTTTGGTGTCAACAGCCACTAAATAGGGTATGACAATGCTGGTAGCATTTATGCATTTGGTATGAAGGGCGGCAGCACCTAAGCTCAGACACAAAGTGGTACAGAAAATCTAAATATGACCGCAAATCGAGATCCCAAGTCCTTCACACACAGTCCACTGAGCAGCTGCTGATGTTTACATGTTTTAGACAGTTTGCCTTCGGCTGGATTCAATTCAGTGACCTAGACATGAAAGATTGGCTGTGCCCCAGTTCTAAGTTTCTGAGTTGTGCTGTCCTGTCCCTCTGTTCTTACTGTTCCTATCAAAGTGGGCTCCAAAAGCCCAAAGAGGCTTCCTATAATACATTTCTGACTTTTTTCTTAAACGAGGTAGCTTTAAAAATTAAAGTAACACCCACATAGCTAAACGCATGTTCATGTCTGCATTCTCTAGGTACACTTCAGTAATTTCACTAGATAGAAGGCATATTTCAGAGAAATTATTCTTAAGCAGTGATAGTTACAGGGCTAAAGTCCCAATTTGAATTTTTAAAAAGATCAAAGAGTAGCAAGGATGAAATAGTATCTCTCAAATGGGCACTGTCATTCTAGGTAATCCACAGGGTTGCTATAAAGCAAAAATTGCAAACCAACAACGCATAGAGTGGATCAGACCCATAGATGGGGGTGGGGGGAATGTTGGGGGTACAAAGAGGGAGGACAGGCAGGGGAGGATTTATTAGAATGAATTCCCTAAATCTTTAAATTGGGAGTTCTCACATTAAAATGTTAATTTCCACCTTCTTTTGACAAAAATACAAATATCTGACAACACTGGGCCTTGGGACCACATTCAGGAGGAATTCAGGACTGGCTGTCCCCTTTAGGTGGGCCACGTACTTTCCAGTTAACCAGAGTCCCTGCTTATCCCTTTTGTGCTACACCCAACCCCTCTGCCTTCCTTATATTACCTGCCTGAGACCAGAGGACAGTGAAAGGTCACTGTCACTTTTCGCCATAAAATTGGCCTCCTCTGCCCAAAGATGCTCAGGAAGGCGACTAAGTTTCATGAGGGCAGGCATTCACTGTGTCCATTTTCTATTGTATCCCTAGCATCTAACATATATCAGGTACTCTGTATGTTTCTGGGATGGATAGATGTAAAGAAGGCAGGAAGGCAGGAAGGCAGGAAGGCAGGAAGGCAGGAAGGCAGGAAGGAAGGAAGGAAGGAAAGAAGGAAAGATCTTGGGCTCCTCATTGGAAAAGAGGAACATATTAAGCACCTCAAAGTCATCAGAAACTATTGCCTTGTTTATGTGGCTCAGGAGAAGTATGGTGGCTCTGTAGCCCAACCACAGAAAGGGTTATCAGCTCACACTATATCCATTGTTCTAAAGACTCTTCCTCCTGAAGAGGAAAGAAGCAAATGAAGGAAAGAGAAGAGGGAATTTCCCAAAGATTTAAAAAAGAGTATATTGGCTAAGAACATGGACTTTGGTGTCAAAAGAACCTGGGTTTGAATCTTGGATCCGCCACTCACTAGCTGTTTGACCTTGGCTAAGCTGCTTGATTTCTCTGGCCCTCAGTTTTCTAATATTTTAAATAGGGATCATGTTTACCTTGTAGGGGTTTGTGAGTACCCGATAAGATGGTGCATGCAAAGCAGTTAGCAGTTAGCAAATAGTAAAGTCTCAATAAACATTGTAGCTATTGGTCCTCACTTGCTACTGAATTATCGGTTTTTTTCTTTTCACTGGATTATTCCCATAAGCATAAAACACACAGTAATAGCTATTAAAAAAAAAAAGGATAAGGTAAGAAAATGCTCAAAGAAAAAAAAAATTGTGATGGGGATATGTCAAAAAGACATAGGAGCCAAATGAAAGAGCTCTCAACGGTCAAAGCCGAAACAACTTCAGCAACAAAATAAAATAGTACTAAATTATAACTCAAAGTAAAAATCCATGGGTCCATACTAATATACATGACTGAATGAATAAGTAAATAAGTAAGTAAATGAAGGAGACTAGCTAAATGCAGAAGAATTTCAAATAATTTATGAAGATACTCTGCCCTCAAGGAGGTGGAGCATAGCATTTCTTAAGTTTAGACTGTGCAGAATGACCTCCTTTCAGAGTGTACAACCTGGAAAGGGGGTAAAAGAGTCACTTTAGAGTAGAGAAGCCTGGAAAACACTATCTTATCCAGATTATCAAGCAGAACATCAACATGATAAGTCTTCTTGATAGAATGTACTCTTGATGTGATATGATGAGAAGAGTACTTTTTTTTAACATTTTTATTGGATTATAATTGCTTTACAATAGTGTGTTAGTTTCTGCTGTATAACAAAGTGAATCAGCTATACATATATCCCCATACCTCCTCCCTCTTGCATCTCCCTCCTACCCTCCCTATCCCACCCCTCTAGGTGGACACAAAGCACCGAGCTGATCTCCCTGTGCTATGTGGCTGCTTCCCACTAGCTATCTATTTTACATTTGGTAGTGTGGATATGTCCATGCCACTCTCTCACTTCGTCCCAGCTTACACTTCCCCTTCCCCATGTACTCAAGTCCATTCTCTATGTCTGCGTCTTTACTCCTGTCCTGCCCCTAGGTTCTTCAGAACATTTTTTTTTTTTTTAGATTCCATATATATGTGTTAGCATACGGTATTTGTTTTTCTATTTCTGACTTACTTCACTCTGTATGACAGTCTCTAGGTCCATCCACCTCACTACAAATAACTCAGTTTCATTCCTTTTTATGGCTGAGTAACATTCCATTGTATATATGTGCCACATCTTCTTTATTCATTCATCTGTCGATGGACACTTAGGTTGCTTCCATGTCCTGGCTATTGTAAATAGAGCTGCAATGAACATTGTGGTACATGACTCTTTTTGAATTATGGTTTTCTCAGGGTATATGCCCAGTAGTGGGATTGCTGGGTCGTATGGTAGTTCTATTTTTAGTTTTTTGAGGAACCTCCATACTGTTCTCCATAGTGGCTGTATCAATTTACATTCCCACCAACAGTGCAAGAGGGTTCCCTTTTCTCCACACCCTCTCCAGCATTTATTGTTTCTAGATTTTTTGATGATGCCCATTCTGACTGGTGTGAGATGATACCTCATTGTAGTTTTGATTTGCATTTCTCTAATGATTAGTATGTTGAGCATCCTCTCATGTGTTCGTTGGCAGTCTGTATATCTTTTTTGGAGATAAGTCTATTTAGGTCTTCTGCCCATTTTTTGATTGGGTTGTTTGTTTTTTTTGATATTGAGCTGCATGAGCTGCTTGTAAATTTTGGAGATTAATCCTTTGTCAGTTGCTTCGTTTGCAAATATTTTCTCCCCATTCTGAGGGTTGTCTTTTCATCTTGTTTATGGTTTCCTTTGCTGTGCAAAAGCTTTTAAGTTTCATTAGGTCCCATTTGTTTATTTTTGTTTTTATTTCCATTTCTCTAGGAGGTGGGTCAAAGAGGATCTTGCTGTGATGTATGTCATGGAGTGTTCTGCCTATGTTTTCCTCTAAGAGTTTGATAGTGTCTGCCCTTACATTTAGGTCTTTAATCCATTTTGAGTTTATTTTTGTGTATGGTGTTAGGGAGTGTTCTAACTTCATTCTTATACATGTAGCTGTCCAGTTTTCCCAGCACCACTTATTGAAGAGGCTGTCTTTTCTCCATTGTATATTCTTGCCTCCTTTGTCATAGATTAGGTGACCATATGTATGTGGGTTTATCTCTGGGCTTTCTATCCTGTTCTATTGATCTATATTTCTGTTTTGGTGCCAGTACCATACTGTCTTGATTACTGTAGCTTTGTAGTATAGTCTGAAGTCAGGGAACCTGATTCCTCCAGCTCCGTTTTTCTTTCTGAAGATTGCTTTGGCTATTTGGGGTCTTTTGTGTTTCCATATAAATTGTGAAAATTTTTTTCTAGTTCTGTGGAAAATGCCATTGGTAGTTTGATAGGGATTGCATTGAATCTGTACATTACTTTGGGTAGTAGAGTCATTTTCACAATGTTGATTCTTCCAATCCAAGAACATGGTATATCTCTCCATCTGTTTGTATAGTCTTTAATTTCTCTCATCAGTGTCTTATAGTTTTCTGTATACAGGTCTCTTGTCTCTTTAGGTAGGTTTATTCCTAGGTATTTTATTCTTTTTGTTGCAGTGGTAAATGGGAGTGTTTCCTTAATTTCTCTTTCAGATTTTTCATCATTAGTATATAGGAATGCAAGAGATTTCTGGAGCACTTTATTTCTGAGGTCTTCCTCCAAAAAAACCACAGTCCTAATTATGAGGGGAAAAAAAATCACACAAATCCTAATTGAGGGATATTCTACAAAATACTTGACCGGAACTCCTCAAAACTTCCAAGTTCATAAAAAAATTTAAAAAGAGAAAACAATGAAATGCTGAAAAACTGTCACAGCCAAGAGAAGCCTAAGGACACGTTACAGTTAATGTACTATGATATCCTGGATGGGATCCCAGAACAGAAAAAGGACATTAGGTAAAAACCAAAGAAATCTGAATAATGGATGGACTTTTGTCAACAATAATGTATCAATATTGGTTCATTAACACATACCATTATACATTAAGAATAGGGGAAACTGGGTGTGAGGTATATGGAAACTCTCTGTTATCTTTACAATTTTTCTATGTATCGAAAACTATTCTAACATTAAAAGTTTATTAAAAATTAAATTCCTGTCATAATAAAATTCAGTGTTTCTCATCTCAATAAATGGAAACTCCATTTTTCCAGTTGCTCAGGCCAAAACTTTTGTTTTTTTTAATATTTATTTATTTATTTACTTTTGGCTGCATTGCGTCTTCGTTGCTGCGCACAGGTTTTCTCTAGTTGCGGCAAGCAGGGGCTACTCTTCATCGCGGTGCGCAGGGGCTACTCTTCGTTGCAGTGTGCAGGCTTCTCATTGCAGTGGCTTCTCTTGTTGTGGAACACAGGCTCCAGGCACGCGGGCTTCAATAGTTGTGGCTCGCGGGCTCTAGAGCACAGGCTCAGTAGTTGTGGTGCATGGGCTTAGTTGCTGCGCGACACGTGGGATCTTCCCGGACCAGAGCTCGAACCGGTGTCCCCTGCATTAGCAGGCAGATACTTAACCACTGTGCCACCAGAGAAGTCCTCAGGCCACAACTTTTAGAGCCATCATTGAGCCCATTCCCTTTTTCCCATGCCATACCCAACATGAAAGCACGCCCTCATCTCAGAGCCTTTTCACTTGATAATCCATCTGTCTGGAATGCACTTCACTCTGACCACACAGCCTCCTCCTCCATATCCTTCGAGTTTCTGCTCAAACGTCAAATTCATCAGTGAGGCCTTCCCTGAAGAGGCCTGTAAGATAAAAGCACACCCAACCACTATGCCTTATCTCCCTCAAACTGACTTACTTTTCTTCATAGAATTCATCACCAGGAGGAAGAGAAAAGCATCCCTAACAGCCAAGAATTTACCTGGCACCATAAGCTGGGCCATGGTATTCTCTTGTTGACCATAAGGAGTTTCACAGAAAAACACCACCAGACAAGGCCACTCTGTGTCTGTGATGGGTCAAGAAAAAAACAAGTCCACTCCCTAATCATGTTTAAACACAGACAAAAATACGAACATGGTCCAAAACACAAAAAAGCCCAACCATCCCCATATTCTGGCTAATATGAGTGGTTGCTGCTGCTTTACCAACTACAGCTCTGGCTTTGCTCCATTCCTCTTGACTCCTGGATAAGAATTATTAAGATACTGTGGTAGACTGAATAATATGCCCCACCCAAGTGGTCCAAATCCTAATCCCAAGAACTTGTGAAAATGTCACCTCATATGGCAAAAGGGAGTTTGCAGATGTGATTAAGTGGAAGATTTTCAGCTGGGCAGATTATCATGAATTATTTAGGTGGGCCCAATATAATTTCAGTGGTCCTTATAAGAGGGAGGGAGTAGGATTAGAGTCAGTGGAGGAGATGTGATGACACCATGCTGCAGACTTTGAAAATGGAGGAAGGGGCCACAAGCCAGGGAATGCAGGCAGGCGGCCTCTAGAAGTTGGGAAAGGCAAGAAGACAGATTCTCCCTTGGAGCCTCCAGAAGGAACAACCCCTGCAGATGCCTTGACTTTTAACCCAGTGAGACTGATTGTGTACTTCTGACCTCCTAATATAATGAATATTTGTTGTGCCACTAGGTTTATGGTGATTTGTGACAACAGCAATAGGAAACTAATACAGATACCACTTGCAGAATTATCCCTGCTTCCTTAGAGCATTCAGTCTGGAACAAAGCTCCACTTCCTTGAACTCTCCCCCAAATCACCCAACACAACCCCAAATCCTATAATTAGTCCTTTATAACATCTTACTGAGAAGCCCCATGGTCCTCCAGTATACATTCTCCCTCATTGCCGAGGGCCAATAAACCCAACCTTGCTCAACTACAGTTGTGCATCTGGTGGTCTTTGGCTGTAGGGCACTGAAAACCATCTTATGTTCCAAATATTTAACTGTTTGTTTATTGTCTGACTAACCCAGCACTGCATCCCCCAAGCCAGGATGATAGTAACATACAGTAAATAAACCATCAACCATGAATAATAAATTATTATTAAGGATACTCAGACAAATATGATGAAAGGGAAGCCTACTAGAGTGGTATATCAGGTAAGCTAAGCCAGTCAAATGAGTTTATGGTAGGCAAACACTTATTTGCTTAATTTTTTATTTTTGGTCATTAGAAGGGTTCATCAACCCTTCTTTTCTTAGTGAAGTTCCACTAGAAAAATTCTGGCTTTGGAAAAACAGGAAAGCATAAGGTCTATACTGAGAACCTGGCTGGATTAGGGGTGAAGGTGGGCAGGAGTGAGTGACCCAGTGACTTACTGTGGTGGTGATGTCACAGTAACCATTACTATTTATTGACCCTCTTATTACTAGGTACCAGGCACCCTTCATATGCATTGTCTCAGGCAATCCTATAAATCCAAGAGTTAGGTACAACTATTGCTCCATTCTGCTGATGAGCAAACTGAGTCTCAAAAAGATGAAGTGACTGTCCTGAGGTCACACAGCTAACAGGTGACAGAGGCTGGATTTGAACCCAGATGTGCTGGATGCTGAAACTCACGGTCTCAATCATCATGCTATAGCCACCAGAGTCTAGGAAACCTGCCTGTGATGGGACAAGGGATCAAGTAACAGGTCCGTGCTCAGTGAGGAGAATGCCGGGAACACCCAGGCGCTGGTTTCTTAAGCTCACACTTGTCTCGACTCCAGTACAGCGGATGATTGAATGTGAGTTCTCGGAGTTTCCTGCAGAACTCTCTGGCTTGAGTCATTTGTTACCGTATTGTTCACGTACTCATTCATGCAGTTTTTATTCACTGAGTGCCTAGGATATGCTGCCAAATTATTTATAACTGGAAAATATTCCCAGGAGGTCTGCTTTGCCATGGAGATCCAGGAGTGGGCAAGATGACTGCAGCATTCCTTTCCAGCTTTGGGTCGGCTGATCCTGGGTGCTCCTGAAACTGATCAGGTGGCCAGTGAAAGCTTCTGAGTGATGGACGGGACAGATAAGCTCCCGGGTTGCATTTCAGCCCAGCAGACCATGCATCCCAAATGCCTGGCTGGTCATAGGGTTCAGTCCTTGAACGAGGCTGGGGAGTCTTGAAATAGCCCCATGGCGCTCCCTGTGGGGTCTCCAGGAAGCTTTGCTACGGTCCAGTTGGCATTTTCTATAAAGATCTCTTAAATCCAGGCCTTCGTCCTACAGCTAAGACTCTGGGACAGCTGCCCCTGCCAAACAGTGGGGAAGAGATATTGAAGTCACACCATGGGTTGTGCCTGTTTGGTGCTGGCAGAATGATAACTCCATCTGCTGCCTGCTTTTCCTTGGGGGCCACTGCAAGGGCCGTCCTGGAGTCACAATGCTGGAGGACAGCAGCAAGTTCAAGAGCTACTGTATGCAGGGCATGGCAGAAAAAGCCTTCTGTGGCTCTAACCAATTTACTCCTATTGATTTTCAGATCAAAGGGGTTTAGCTCACAAATCAAAAGATGCTTCTCACTCCCTCCTGCTAAGTCTGCAGCCTCTCCCAGAACCTCACCAGTCCTCCTTTGGCCTTGATTAGCCTGGATGCCTCTAGGTTAGCATGGCATGGATGGGGCAGGGATCTGAGGATAATCTGGGCCACATCAGTCAGCGTGCCCGGGGTGGTACTCTGAGGTCCTGGGCCATGAGGCCACGCAGCTCAGTGGCAAGTGTTGGGAGCCTGGGTCCGGACAGCGTTACCACCCACTTGGTTTGTAACCTTTTCCAAGTCATTTTAACTCTCTCAGGGTCTCTTTTTCCCAAAGGGGAATAAGAGCCACGTTAGCCTGATGGTTAAGGAGCAGGGGCTTCAAAATCAAACAGAACTGGGTTCAAATCCCAACTATGTCCTCTGTGACCTCAGGCAAGTGAGCTCACCTCTCTGAGCCTCCATTTCTGCATGTGAAAAATGGACTTCCGGTAGTTGGGGCCTCCTAGGCCACTATGAGAAGGAAGCGAGATGAGGCCTTAAAAGCGCTCAGCCTTTCCATGGCGTATCGCAAAATCCACAAACACTACCTGTGATGTTACCCTGAAACCGGGCTTTGGTAAGAATACAACAGAACCATGTGTGTAAAAGCACTTTGAAAAGTACAGAGTAATTATTGGGAATCACATTTTGGAGGTGGGGACTTGGGAGGGGAAGATCTCCTTCAAGAAGGGGTCCAAGGCAGGGCACTCCAGAGCAAGAAGACATGCAAGACCAGAGGAAACCACTGCAGTGCAGGACAAGTGACTTTTCAGGACTCCAGGATGACTTCTAGGTGACACTGATGCTCCCCACCTCACCCCACTGACACCCCCAGAAATGCCTGTTCTGTGCCAGCTCCTGTTATAGATAAGAGCAGGTATAGGTAGCCACGCAGGCAACACTGTTGTTGGCAGAGCCTTCCAGCTGAGGCAGGGGCTGCTTGATGCTTATCCCAACAACCTCTTCACCTTCCTCCTTTATAACAGGATGCCAGTTGTATTGGGGCAGCAATATTTCCCAGACTCCCTCGGATCTACGTAGAGCCAGGTGACTAAGTTCTGGCCAATAAGATGTAAATGGAAATGTTGTATGGGACTTTTGGAAAGACTCTTTTTGAAGGAAGGCATTCCCACCACCCCACTTTTTTTCCCTCTGTGACCTGGCCCTACAGGTTGGCATGGATAGCTAATGGCTATGGTGCATGAGGTGACTTAGGATGGCCATGCGCTGGGAGGTGGCAAAGCCCTCATTAACAGGCCCAGAGCACCACCTCTGGACTTTTTCTACATGAGAGAATGAGCCCTTGTATGTTTTAATCTGCAATTTTTTCCAGCTTTTAGATGATGGGAAGGAGTCATACTACCTTGAATTGTTTAAAATTCTGCTCAAGGGCCTAGCATCTGGGTAGGTTATCCCACCTTGAGCTCTGATCCGAGACTCATTTCCAATGGTTTTCAAATCAGCAGGAAACAAGTTTGGGACCTGTTCATCACCCGTACTGGTAAGGTATTGACTAAGGTTCCACCTGTGCCTTGGAGCTAGGAGGGAATGGGGGCTTCTCCACTGAGGCTTCCATCGCCCAGGAAATCCGCAGGGAGAGGACTGCTCTCTCCTGCCTCAATTGGGGAGGGGCAAGCAGTTAGGCTAGGTCCCAAAGAATGAGTAGAATTTCAACGAGCAAAAAAGGAGAAGGGGCACCAGACAAAGGGAATGTGGTAAGCAAATGCACAGGCAGATAATCTTTGGAGAATGATGGAGTAGCATGGGTTACAGACAGCTTTGGAAGTTATACCAGATAATTCAGGCTTTATTGTATAGAACTGTCCCTCTAAGAAGTTCAGTGAGGGATCACTACTTTTTTAAAAAATTGTCTCAAGTCAGAATTGTTAAGAGTGCAATCATAATTTCATAAAAATATTTATTCTATGTATATGCATGTAATACACAGGTTATATATAATACATATATACATAAGTTCTTAAAAGATTGGAATGAGCTAAAAATAGCTAACATATTGAACATTCATTACAGTCTGGGTGTTCTTCATGCATTATTTAATTTGATCCTCATGACAACTCGCCAAGAGAGGTATTATTATTATTATTATTATTATTATTATTATTATTATTATTATCCCCTCTTTGCTGCTGAGAACTTTACTCACTTGCCCAAGTTCTCACCTTTAATACTTGCCAAGGCCAAGATTTGAACACTGCTGGGTCTGTTTAACTCCAAAATCTACTTCTTCACCACCAAGCTCAACTCCTTCCAAAATGATTCACACCAAAATGTCAACTGTGGTTACTTTCATATGGAGTGATCATAGGTGGCCTTTTTCTATTTTGTACTTTTCCCTATTTTCCTAGTTTTCTACTGGCAAAGTATATTGTTTTTATATTTATATTGTGAAATATTACACATCTAGAAAGACAAATTTGCAGCTTTTGTAGAATAAACACCCACGTAACCACTCCCCATATCTGTATCCCAGAAGTCCCACCGTGTCCTTTCTGACCATAGCCCCATCCCACCTCACTAAAGATAACCATTCTCCTCACCGTCTTGTTGTTCACGCCCTGTTCTTCCTCAAAATCAACACTTAATCATGTATCTCTAAACGACATAGTTTTACTCTTTTTGAATTTTATATAAATAGAATAATATCCTCTGTATTCTGTTGTATCTGGCTCCTTTCACAAAACATTATGTTTTTTTCATAATATGTTATTTAATAACGTACGTTATTAAGAATATGTTGTTTTTATAATCTGAAGGAAAAAAAACATGTGCATTACAAAATATTTTAAAGCTGGAATCACACAAGTGCCTCCAGAGCCAGATACAGTTGATCCCTTCCCAGTGACACCTTCTAAGTAGGATTATATTGCCTTAAAAAATAGGATTTGTTCCCTTTAAAAGCCATGGCCAGAGAAAAGAGGGATCAGGCCCATAGCTGGTCCCGTTCCTCAGTTCTCTCTGCTTGTGCTCCTGGCCGCCCTTCCACCGGGCCGGCTCAGCCAGCTGCTCTAAATGGATTATCCAACTCACTGCCATGATTTCTGAATCACTGCCTAGGTCACCAGTCATGTGTCCTTCTGCCCGGCAGGCACTGTGACTTCTGGGACAGAGGGAAGGGCTTGTGCTGCGTGTGTGGAGGTGCCTGGACTTCTCTGAGGATCACCTAAGATTCCTTTGATTTGGGAGATGTATGGAATCCCCTCCTCTTTCTTCTCCTACTCTTTCGTTTCTTTAAAAATTTAAAGCAATTTTTCATGGAAATTTTCAAACATATGCAAAAGTACAGAGAATAGTATTGATACAATGAACCTCCATGTAACCAATGATCAAAACATGTCCAATCTTTTTTCTTCTATATTGCTCCCCATTTTTCCCCCATTCCTACTGGATTATTCTGAAGCAAATCCAAGAGCTGTCATTCGTGAATACCTTTAAATGATAAGGTCTCTTTTTAAAACCATAGCCAAAACACAAATATCATAATTGCTTAATTTCATCAAATTATCAAACTGGTCTTCAAATTTTCCAATCATTTCAGAAAAGTTTCTTTACAGTTGTTCTGCTCAAATTAGGATCTAAAGTTCCACAAGCTGCATTTGGTTGAAATGTCCCCCTTCCAGGGTTGAATGGTATTTGGAGACTATAAACTGAGTCCTGAGCTTCTCATTGCTATGGAATTGGTCATTGTTCTAGGTTTTGGGGGCTTACAGATGTAGGAAATACAAACAGTGTATTTTGTGTATGTGTATATGTGTATTTTAAAAGGGAAAATATATCATAAATCTAAACTATTTCCAAATCAAATTTTAAACTACAGAATTTTTATTTGAAGTCTTAAATTTATATTTGCATCTTTTCTTTCATGCTGAAAATCTTGGTTTCTAATAACATCATTACTTATTTATTTTACTCTGTGTGTGTGTGTGTGTGTGTGTGTGTGTGTGAGAGAGAGAGAGAGAGAGAGAGAGAGAGAGAGAGAGAGAGAGAGAGAAAGAGAGAGAAATAGTTTTAAATAATCATACTAATAATATTTCTAATGATATTTTTACTGAAAAAAGATCTATTTTTTAGTTATTTTGTCCTTAGGATATGTTCTTCTAGGTGTGTACAGTTAAATACTGTGTTTTAAAAGTCCTATGAAATAATTTCTTTTTGTGCGCCTCCAACTTGGTATACAATCAGGTTCCAACGTTTCATGTTTCGTTCAGTGTTCAGGGATTGTTATTTTCATCTTTCAGTTACTTTGGGGCTTTTTTCCCTTTTTCTCAGTTCATTTTGTTTTGTAATCATGTAAAATACGTACACTGTTTCAAAGTCAAATCTACAGAAAAGGCACATTCTGAAAAGTCCAGCTTTGGACCCTGTCCCCCAAACCTATTCCTTCTCCCCCATAGGTAACCAGTTTATTACTATCATCATGATTTTATTACTTCATCTGTTAATATTAAAGAATAAATTTCTAAGTGCCAAAGACTCCTTTTTAAACAGTAATCACAGAATGCTTTTTTAATGAACAGCATGGCTGTATGTTTCTTTTAAGATCTTTCGTGTGAGGATTTCTGAGCGTTCAGAGTCACTCCCAAGAAGACAGACCCACTTTTATAAATAACGAAACAGGAAAAAGAATAAGAAATTTTCCCAAAAGCACACAGCAAATTCAGCAAAGAAAGATTCTCACTGGCTACTTTTTAGGCACTAATCTAGCCAACGGAATATACAGACCAGACCCACCTGAGATAGTCTGCTTCTCTAAGCCTAAAAGCACACATGTGTTTTTACAAGCTCCCTAAGTTTTTCTAAGAGGCAGCCCTGGTGGATAACACCAATATAAGCCAGTGACAGCCAATCAGGCTTCTTTTTGTAAATCTTGAAGCAATTTCTTGTGGCAGGAACAGATCTTGTATCCCAGATCAGGCCTGACTGCAAGAAACATTACCTTGTTTTTCTTTAATGTAACTTAATCTCTACTTTGATCTCTCACCCCACCAGAGAACAAATACCAAATCGTGGCCAAATTGAGGATCCCAGCTCCACTTCCCCACATACTTGCATCTAAGTTCCCAGGAGTGTCTAGGGCTGGGGGTGGAGTAAGGTCCAATTCTGGATGTCCCCCATCCACTCAGGCCTCCTCGGATTCAGCCATTACCCCAACCACCTTCATCAATGGTCCACACAGAAGACGGCCCAGAAAACTCACCTGGCCCCAGGATCGGTCAGTTTCAACAACTCCTTGGCCAGCTCGGATGCTATGCCCACAGCACCAAAGTCATCTCACTGCCCCTCACCTTTGGAGGCCCTGTCGGCCTAGAATTACCATGCAGCCCTTTCTTTTCTGGAGCTCCATGGGGAAATGGGACACACATCGCTGAGATTCTTGATTCTGCAAACTGACTTGGGGTTCTTGCCACACCCTCCTGCCCTAACCGGGACTTGGCCCAGGGAGCAGAGTGCAGGGTCCTCTTCCCAGTGAGCCACTAACTTCTATGCACTTGTCTCTTCTCCCTCTGACAGCCCAAGGAATCTTTCTTTATTTAGACTGAGGCTGAAGAATCCTTGTTCTTAGTTATCCAACATTCTCTCATCCTTTTATCGGAACTTGGAGTTCATTTTGTTCCCCTAACGCCAAGGCTTTTGAATGCAAAAATCCCTGAGGCAGGTCCATTTTCTTTTGTTGTTAAATCCCTTTTCAGGGCTATCACACTGCACAGTTCAGGGAGCACCATGGAACTTATGCAGTGCACAACCTGAACAGCTGTATGCATACCCACAGCTGTATGGGTTGCAAAATATTGACCACACAGTTGTACAGTCTGAATGGGGAGGAAAAAAAAATGCCATGGGGAAATAACATTAGTTAATGTTTCAAAAATACTGCCCTGCCACTTAAGAAAGCTCCAGAAGAAGGAGGTACCCATGAGGCTGGATTGTTACTTGGAAGTTAGACTGGAACAGAATATTAAAGGTGTCTGTGAACCTTCATCCCCCTGCTTGACCAAATCCTTTCCCCAGTCTTATCACCTCGGTGTACCAAGGAAAATCTCACCCTGCTGCATCTGAGCCCCAAACAACCTGGAATCCAAGAGGATAAGATGAAGACGCCACAAATACAATCAGTGGAAGTCCTTAAAGATCCCTTCCCAGAGAGAGGGAAGCACAGAGTCCTGGCATAATGGGGCACTTGGACAAAGTCAGTTCTCACTGGTGAGTTTCCAAACACTAGCACAATTCAAAAGGAGCTCCTTAAAATTTATCTGATCTCTGGTCTGTTCCTAGTCCCCAAGTTCTAAGATTCAGCCTGTTACCATGGCAGCTACCGCCCGATTGAAATGTTCACATTTATAGAAACTGGCTAAAGCATTTGAATCTGACAGGGCTGGCACACCAAGCAGAGAATGTCATTCCCCCAGACACATAGGATGCTTTATCCAGAAACCATGGAAGTACTGGACTTGAAACCGAGCAGGACCCTTCCGGACCCTCTCTGGTATACAAGCCCCCGATGTCTTCCATCTCTTGAGATAAAAGGCTTCAGGCTTCCCCTGAATCTCAAAAGGCTGGCTCAAGAATTAATGATTAGGAAAATGTGAATGTGTTGTTACAAGAATAGCTGTTGGGCCAGGAAACTGGTAGTAATTTAAACAGTAGATCAGCCATACAGCAGAGTCACAGGACCTTTAGTTCCTCCCTGAAGAACATAGATAACAGCGTCTGATGCACACTCCTAAGCTGTTTTTACAGAAACCAGACACCCACCAAATGAAAACTGCTGACCACAAGCACACAGACCCCAGACCAGTTGGGACCAGAAGGTTGATGATGTTGACTTCTGAACCATCACCCTGTTACCTCACCACCAAGCAATCAGAGGAACATCCACGAGCTGATCAGGCACCCTGCAACCCACACCCCTAATGTTGCTTTTAAAAACCCTTCCCTGAAAGCCATTGGGGAGTTCAGGTCTTTTGAGGACTAGCTGCTTGTTCTCCTTGCTTGGTACCCTGCAATAAACGCTGTACTTTCCTTCACCACAACCTGATGTCAGTAGATTGGCTTTGCTGCCCATCAGGCAAGCAGATCCAAATCCAGGTTCAGTAATAGCCAGGGAGACAGAACCTGAGACTCCAGGCCCTGGCACAAATTACCCACGTGACTGTGGGCAGGCATCCCGCCCAAGAGATGTCCCCTGCTGACACTTAATGGTTCCTATTTCATCATTAATCCATTCACTCAACAGTACTGAACACCTTCTCTGTGTCAGGCAAGGCACTGAGGATAAATGGTGAGCCTTGCAGAGTCCCTGGGTTCACCCAGGCAGTGTAGTCGGTGAGGCCCATAAGAAAACAGAGAATTACAGTGCAGCGTGAGAAAAATGATGAGAACAGAAGCATGGGGGCAGGGAGGCACCAGACTGGGGAGGGGGTAGTGGGTGCCCCCTTGCCAGGCAAAACCTAAGCTGAGTCTTGAAGGCTGGGCAAGAGTTAGCTAGGATGGGGTGAGCAAACGGATAGAACGAAGGAAAGGTGCTCCAGGCAGAGAGAACAGCATACGCAAAAGCCCAGAGATAGGAGAGAGCATTCAGGGTGCAGCAAGCAGTTCAATGCAGCTGCAGCGTGGAGAATGAGGGTGAAAGAGAGGAGAAATGCAGCTCAAGAAGAAAGCAAGGGCAAGAAAGGGAATGTCCCTTGGTTTTCCATGGGCTTCCAGCTGCCCAACTCTCCTTTAAAATCGAACAGCACAGGTCCATCCATGTTGCTGCAAATGGCATTATTTTGTTCTTTTTTAGAGATTGTCATACTGAGTGAAGTAAGTCAGACAGAGAAAGACAAGTATCGTATGATATCACTTATATGTGGAATCTAAAAAAAGGCTACAGATGAACTTATCTACAAAACAGAAATAGAGTTACAGATGTAGAAAATCTGTATGCCTGAAACTAACGCAAGATTGCAAATCAACTATACCCCGATAAAAATTAAAAAAAAAAAAATTAAACAGCACAGGAAGAGATTAGTTGAGAAGTGGCTCTGCATCTGGGGAAGGAGGGACAGTGCCCCTGAGGTGAAGGGTGCTGAAGGAGGACAGAGGGGGGAACCGTGGCCACACCTTCCCGATGCCCATCAGCCCAGCCAGCCCCAACTCCTGTTCCACCAAGCACTGCTCTCTCCTCAGAGAATCACCACTGCTCAGACCCCCTGGAACACGCCTTTTCAACTTCTCAGTCATTCCATTCAGCTCTTCTAGGAGATGAATAACAATTTATTGCACATCAACTTGGGCTTGGCACTGTACTCAGTACTTCACATGCAAAATTCATTCATTCCAAAAATAATGTTTGTGTTCCTTCTATGCAACAGACAATATAATTCAGATACTGGGGACATGGTCATGAACAAAATAAACTCCTAGCCCTCCAGGAACTTATATTCTCAGGATGGGGTGGGGCTAGAAGAGAAACAAAAGCAAATAGACACGTCTGATGTCAGGAAGACACAGTGGTCTAAGAAAAATAAAACCCAGTAAAGTGACAGAGAGTGATAGACAGGGGATGGTCAGAAAGGGGCCTGACCATCAGAACCAAGACCTGAGGGAACTGAGGAAGTGAATCATATGGAAATCTGGAGGAATAATGTATCACACTGAGGGAATAGCAAGTGCAAAGGTCCTGTAGTGGACATGCCACTGACACATTCCATCAGTGAGGCTGGGGGAGCAGGAGGGGACCAGGCCAGATCAATGGAAGAGAATCAGATTGTTATCACTGTAACATGAAAAAGTCAAGCACTCTTGTTGTTCCAACATTACAGACAAAGAAACTGAGGGTAAGTAATACGCACAGTGTCTCAAACGTTTTCTAGACAGAGCTGGGAATCAAACCCAGCCGCTCAATCTTTAGAACATGTGCCCTTAATTGCTCCCTTAGAATGTCTTGTCAAGAAGCTGTAGGTAACTAGAACAGATCAATAAGACTCCAGCCCGCCAAAGTTACCCAAAGCCCCAGCGATTCCACGCCTAAAATTGTAGGGGATTTTCAAGGACTTGAACAAAGATTTAGCTACTTTTTTATAATAGCAAAATAACCGGAAACAATACCTTTTCCCTAATAAGAAGGAACTGGTGAATAAAGAAGTTACGATACATGCATGTAAAGAGTGTCTCATGCATGGTCATTTTAAAAGACGTGGAAGAATATGCAATGACATGGAAAGATGGTCGAACTATGTCATTGAAACGAAGCCATATGCACAGTAGGATCCCATTTTTGTAATAAATAAATAATATGTGAATATATGCATAGGCAAAAGGCTGGAAGGAATTAAATCAAAATGTTGATAAATCGCTAACGCAGGGGGTAGGATTGTGGGTGGTTTTTCTTTTTGTTTAGCAGCATTCACTACGATGAATATAAATTATTTTTGCTCAGAAAAAGTTTACACGTATACAAACACACAGAAAGCTGGCCAGAAAGCTTCCTGGGCTGGCGGCCACTGGGTGGCACCAACCTGGGCTCCTCTACCCCCCACCCAACTCCCTGAGGTGTGCAGAAAGCAAGGATCCGCCAGGTCCCCATCAGAATCACGTTCAGGTTGGAGACCCTCATCATGCAGCAGCTCCCTGGCCTGAGCTGGAAAATTCAGGGGCATACTGACAGCCTCACCTCACTCCTCAACAAAGCCTTCAGTATCCAAAGCTGGGGGAGGGCTCCAAGCCCGAGGGCAGACAGTGGCGGCAGCACACAGGTCAGGGTGCTGGAGCGGCAGGGTAATTGACACTTCACTTGTCAAAAAATCCGGTGCTATTTTTAAAATCATTCCACCGCATAGTTTCACAAAGGATTCCAGGAGTCCTGCTCAGTCCACCCAGTGCTTTAGGAAGGCAAATGAACCGATTAATGATTTAGTAGTAATCACCCAGAACTTCAGAGGAGATGTATCACCCCAGCCCCACCGCAGGGATTCGTTTGCTACTCTTCTTTCTGGAGATGGAGGGGAGTTAAGCCAACCAGAACTTTCTTACCTGCACTGTGTTTGCTTTCACCCTGGAAGACACCTGGAGCCATTCATTTACCAGGCCCTGGCTTCGGTGAACAGTTCAGCATAGAGGCTTCAGAGCCAGGCGGCCGGCCCTGCCACTCACCAGCATGTTACCTTGGGCGGGCTGCTTAACCTCTCTGTACCTCAGGTTCTTTGTTTATAAAAATGAGGATATGACAGAGCACTGAGCGTCCAGGGCTGTTGTCTTTAGTCTAAAGCCAGCAAACTATGGCCCCCAGACTAAATACAGCCCACCTCCTGCTTCTTTAAATAAAGTTTTATTAGAACACAGCCAGGCACATTCATTCACAGAATGCCTATGGGTGTTGTCGAACTAGGATGGCAGAGGTGAGTGGCTATGACAGACGATAAGGCCCACGGAGTCTAAAATATGTATTAAATATTTATTATCTGGTCCTTTTATTGCCGACCCCAGCTTAGGTTAGAGTCTCCCAGAAGTGGAACAAGGATTTGGGGACAGTGATTTATCAAGGAAATGATGCCAGGAGGAACCAGTAAGGGGGTGAAGGGAGCAGGATGGGGAAAGGGAGGAGGCCAAGCCAGGGCATGACGTCAGGTAAAGCCTCAGCCTGGGGACTTCCCTGGTGGTCCAGCGGTAAAGAATCTGCCTTCCAATGCAGGGGATGAAGGTTCGATCCCTCGTCAGGGAACTAAGATATCACATGCCTCGGGGCAACTAAGCCCACGTGCCACAACTACTGAACTCGCGCACCTCAAGGAGAAAGCTCGTGTGCCACAAACTACAGAGCTCAGGCGCTCTGGAGCCCATGCCACAACTAGAGACAGAAAACCCACACGCCACAACCAGAGAGAAATCTGCGCACTGCAACGAAAGACCCCGCATGCCGCAAAGAAGATCCCACATGCCGCAACAAAGACCTGAAGCAGCCAAAATAAATAAATAAATAAATAAATATTTTTAAATAAATAAATAAAATTATTAAAGCCTCAGCCTGACTTGACCCCACACGAGCAGTTCCCTTGCAGGTGAAGTGGTTCAGGCGGTCCCTGAGGAAGAGAACAGGTGTGAGCTACTAGAAGCAAAGCCCACAGAAGCTATCCCAGGCACAGGGCACTGTGTCAAGCACTTTGGTTACATTATAACGTTGACTCCTCGCCGCAGTGATAGGAGGTGGGAAGTACGTGATGCCCACATCACAGCTGAGAGTTAGAGGAGGTAATCCATGTGGGATGCTCAGCCCATCACCCACCACAGAGGAAGAGGTATTACTGTATCCTGGGTCTGGTCTTGTGCTGAATTCTGGGGCCGCAGAGACAAATAAAACAAGTCTAGGATCCACGTGACTGGTCATGGGGCATCTAGCACGTAACTTCCACCAGAGCCCTACTTAGTGCTCCTATCAGGGAGGTTGGAGGAGGTGATGCTGGGACGGAGTCTCGAAGGAGACATAGCAGTTGCCAGGTGGGGGAATGAGCTTTCCAACACACAATACAACATATGCAAGGGCTTGGCCCCAGGGAACAACACACACTCTGGCAACTGCAAGGAGTTTGGTGGGGGTGGATGAAGGCCGCATGGGGGGCAGTGGGAGATGAGACCGGGGGCATGGAGGCCACGCAGGAAGCAGATCTTGGATGATGGAGAGTCCATGCAGATTTCAAATGGGGAGTTCTGTGGTTCGGCTGGAGTGTTAGTTTTCTGGGGCTGCCATAACAAAACATCACAGACTGCATGGCTTACACAAGAGAAACTTATTTTCTCATAGTTCTGGAAGCCAGAAGTCCAAGATCCAGGTGTTGGCAGGGTTGGTTTCATTCTGACCTCTCTGTGGCTTGTAGGTGGCCGCCTTCTTGCTATGTCCTCACGTGGTCTTTCCTCTGAGCACCCCTGGTGTGTGTGTGTGTGTGTGTGTGTGTGTGTGTGTGTGTGTGTGTGTGTGTGTTGTGTGTGTGTGTGTGTGTGTGTGTGTCTCTCTCTCTCTCTCTTTCTGGTGCCTCTTCTTAGAAAGACACCAGTCAGATTGGATTAGAGCCCACCCTAAGGGCCTCATTTTAACTTAATTACCTCTTTAAAGGTCCTATCCCCAAATACAGTCACAGTCTGAGGTACTGAGGTTAGGACTTCAACATATGAATGGGGGACGGGGTGGGGATGGGGGAGACACAGTTCAGCCCATACCAGCAGGCATTTCAGAAAGCTCTCCCTGGTTCTGGTAGAGAGGGCAGCCTGGAGAAACCAGAGGCGGCAGGCTGGATGAAACCCATTGTAGCTCTCCAGCCACTTAGGGCCTGAAGTCAGGATGGCTGAGTCTGCAGTCTGGGGGATGGCTGAGCAGCGGTGGCCAAGCTGCACTCGTCCTGCCCTCCGGCTGCGACTGACCTTCAGTTCCAGGTAGCAGAGAGAAGAGGAGGACAAAGGTATGCTTCTGCATAAAGGCAAGCAGCTGGTACCCAGAGCACCAGAGCCTGCAGAGCAAGTGTCAAGGACAACACAGGCACAAAGCCACCTGTCACCTGTCCCCTGGCCACACCATGGGGGCTTGACCTCCTGGGCAGCACCTGGTGGGATGTGGTGCCCCCATTGTCCTGACTTGTTCACATACTCCATGTCCTCCCAGCACTATCTGGTCATCAAAGAAGCCTTGTACCATCCGGGTTGAGAGTTCACATCAGGAAGCATCACACGTTCTCTAACCCGCCCTCGGAAGTCCCAGGGGCCACTAAGGAGGACTCACACTGCTCATTCCCAGGTGAGTCCTTCCCAAGGGAGCTACTGATCTATTTATTCCTTCAGTTCAATCTCCTGGGAGAAGGAGGGTACAATACATTAAGTCACCAACACCTTAGGGTGAATTTATTAATCAGATTCTTCCCTCTGCCTTAGCCAGGTGTTAAGAAAGTACCAAGCATTTGAAGGGGAGGGTTATTAAAAAGAGATGGAATTGTGGAGGAAAAGCAAATGTAAGCGGGGAGAAGCAACGTTCCTTCTACCCAGTCTTGGTCAGCCTGATGCTCTGGGTCAGAAGTCAGCCAACTTTTTCTGAAAAGGGTCAGACAGTAAACATTTTTGGCTTTTCTGGCCATAGAGTCTCTGTTGCAATCCCTGGACTCTGCCATCGTAGCACGAGGGCAGCCGTAGACACCAAGTAAATGAATAGGCGGGGCTGTGTCCCACTAAAACCTTACTTACGGACACTGAAATTTATCATTTTCATAAAATATTCTTCTTCTAATTTTTTCCCAACCACTTACAATGTAAAAACCATGCTTAGTTTGCAGGCTATGCAAACATAGGAGGTGGCTGGATTTTGCCTGAGAGCCGTAGCTCGCAGCTCCCTGTCCTTCATGAGACAGAATTTGCACCGTTCCCATCTTGTCAAACCGTCCTCTCCTCAAGGACAAGCCCTTGGTCATTCTTTGCTGCTCGCCATCCTTACCTCCCCTCTCCAGCCGTCAAGAAAAAAAAAGCGGCTCCTTGTTCTGTGTGCTCTGTCCATGATCCCTGGGGATCTGCTTTCAAATGTGGAGGAGAAGACAGGGTGACAAATGGGCTGGCATGCAGGCAAGCCACCAGCCGCAGGCTGCTGCAGAACAGTGGCTTCGGATTCATGCCATCTGACTCAGGGTGGGTTCCATCTGCCTACCCCTCCCCAGCCCACATGTGATGTATCAGGCCCCGAGGGTTCCATCTGTCACACTTCTGGGCCACTCTTTATAGGCACCTCTCCCAAATTACCAAAGGTATTTTTTATTATTATTATTATTATCATTATTATGACATCTGACTTTAGACGAACCATCCCCATTAATAAAACAACACTCACTTCATACTGGGTACTCGGTCTGTGCAGGTGCCATATAAACCTTCTGTGGCTAATATTCCCTGAATGCGCCAGGCTCTGTTGTAAGTGCTTTGCATGTACTTGGGGCTCTCAGGAACCCACGGCTTCAGTACCAGCGTTATTTTCATCTTATGGATGAGAAAACTGAGCCGAGAGGGGTTAACAACACACCCAAGACACACAGCTGGTCGGATCTATCTGACTCTAAAGCCAGGTTCTCTGTCACCAGCTCCCCCAGCCCTCTCTATCTCACAGCCACACTCCAATATGGTATCATGATCCCAATTCCTCAGATGTAGAAACAGAACCCCTGAGAAGTTAACGTCTTGGTCCAAGTTAATGTAGCTAATAAATGGCGGTGCTAGAACCCTTCGTTAGAACCACTGACATGCTGGAAATATCCTGCCCTCTTGTGAAAACACAACATTTCTAGATAGTGTCAGAAACCAGAGTCCTAGACTGAGAGTGGGGCTTTCCAACAAGTGGTAAGAGAGGAACCTTAGCCTGAGAGCGTGTCTTAGGTCTGATGTAAAAGCAGAGCCCACGACAGGGATTCTGCGCAGGTGAGTTATTGAGGTGAGGGCACCCAGGAGGAACCCTGAGGAGCCAGGGGAGAAGGTACAGGTTCAGCTGAAGTCTGGCCTCAGCCTGATCTCTGGGGAGCTCTGGAGCATGAATGGGCCACAGAGTCCTCTCGCCCTAAGGCAAGGGGCCAGGCTGAGATATGCTGTATCTGTCAGTCATTGGCTATGGGTTGTCCCACGGTGGGGTAGGGGAGCATCTCTGGGCAAGGTGGCAATTCTCCAGAGAACAGTGCAGCTTTGAGCCCTAGCAGTCAACCCTCACAGCAGACAGTGGGCACAGTACCATCGTTTGAAGGGTCCTCAGCAGGGCGCAATTGGCATCTACTATGGGCAAGTGACCCTGTAGGCGCAGACCTCATTATCTGTCTCTGTGACTCCTGGAAAACCACATTCCCTTCCCTCCCCTCCCCTTTCTCCCCCTGTTCCTCTCTTGCTTTTGGACCTCCTCCTTTGTCACCCTCCAGCACTGGCTGGGCTGGGCTTGGCCCGGGCTTCTGGCTCCTGTATCAGACCATCAGCAATCACAGCCAGAGCTGAAGGTTCCAGGAAGCGCCCCAGTGTGGCTCCTTCCGGCCTGGGCCTGCTCCTTGCCCACCGCCCAGCCCCATCCTGTGTTCTGCCTGTGAGGGGATCCCCACTGACGTGATGGGGAAAGCAGGGCAGGGAAGCAGCTATGAGCCAAGCCTGGGAATTAATGAATGAGGGAGAGGACGAGAGCCAGACAGCTCCTTCTCGCCAGACGGTGCTTCAGCCGCCAGCAGGGCAAGCAGCTGCCCTCCTGCGGGTGACCCTCGGGGGCCCGTTGCCTGGCACTTGATTGCCAGGAGTTGAGCTGGCCAGGTCCATGCAAGGGCTCATTTCTAGAGCTTTCAGAGGGTCGTAATTCTCTAAGTAGAAATATCCTCTTCCTCTCTGCTGCCCTTCATTCATTCATTCATTCATTCACTTAGCAATTATTCATTGAGCACATATGGGCCACAAACTGTGCTGAGAGCCAGGAAAAAGTGATGAACAAAATAGACAAGGTCCCTACCTCCATTCTAGTGGGGGTGACAGAGAAGAACTGAGCATGGTGGGGTCACAAATCACTCAGATAGATGCACAAGGAAGATACAGTTTCTTGGTCCTGTCTTCCTCAAATGCCTCCACCCTGCCAGGCACTAGGGGGGCCGGAATGGGGGAACACACTTTAAAATTGCCAATTTATGGGAATTCCCTGGTGGTCCAGTGGTTAGGACTTCGCTTTCCAATGCAGGGGGTGTGGGTTCGATCCCTGCTCGGGGAGCTAAAATCCTACATGCTTCGCAGCCAAAAAACCAAAACATAAAACAGAAGCAATATGGTACCAAATTCAATAAAGACTTAAAAAAAAAAAATTGCCTATTTATGGTACCACCATGCTGTTTTGCTCAGAAGGGCACTTTTGGAGAATCTGGTTTCCTTTGGAGAAATGTTCAGTCTTTTCCATCCTCTCCTCACCTCCTTCTCCAGGGTGGTGTCTGAGCGTTAGGGAGGGCAGTGATAACTGGATAACTAACGGTGGGGGGATGGAGGTCACTTGGAGGAACACTGGGTCCTCCCTGCTGGCCGCTGCTCCGGAGTGGCTGGCCTGGTCTCTCACTGGCTGGACTGCTGTGATGCACCTGTCCTGTCTGGGGCATAGCAGCTGCTCCTGGGGTCCCACTCCATCCCCTTCCCTAACCAGGGCTCCCACCTCACAGCTGCTGCAGGTGTTGGCTGCTACCTGTCACACCTGCACCCTTCTCCAGGGATTGCCCTTGACGGAAGGAAGGTGGCCACCTCCACTGGAGATGGACCCTGGCCAACGCCTACCTCTCCGGGGTCACCATCCCACCACACACCCCACCCGCCCTATGCTCCAATCCCACCAGTCTTCTTACAGTTCCTCCACCACGGAGCATGGGGTTCAAATCCCAGGAATGCTCCCCTCCTCCCTTCTCCCGGTTAATTCCCTCTCAGAATGACCTCCCTTAAACACTAGATATTTACGGGACTCTTGTTAAAAACTGTTTTCCCTTCTATGTTCCATTATGTGGTTTGATCACTATCTGTCTCCCCCACTCGACTTTAAACTCCTGAAGGGAGGGACTATTTCTGTTTTTCTAACCAGTGACTCCCTAAGGCCTACTACAGTGCCTGGCACAAAGCCGATGGTTATTAAATATTTTTCCGAGGGCATGAATAATTCAGTTTTTTTTTTTTTTTAAGGCTTTTTTTTTTTTTTTTAATTTTATAGCTACTTTATTTATTTATTTATTTATTTATTTATTTTTGGCTGTGTTGGGTCTTCAGTTCGTGCGAGGGCTTTCTCTAGTTGCGGCAAGCGGGGGCCACTCTTCATCGCCGTGCGGGGACCGCTCTTCATCGCGGTGCGCGGGCCTCTCACTATCGCGGCCCCTCCCATTGCGGGGCACAGGCTCCAGACGCGCAGGCTCAGTAGTTGTGGCTCACGGGCCCAGTTGCTCCGCAGCATGTGGGATCTTCCCAGACCAGGGCTCGAACCCGTGTCCCCTGCATTAGCAGGCAGATTCTCAACCACTGCGCCACCAGGGAAGCCCAATAATTCAGTTTTAAACGAGCTTATGAATGAATGGAATGCAACCCTGACCTCTGAGCACCTCACTCCAACATCCCTGCTACACACTGGAAAATCCTGGAAGTGGGACACTGCTCCTCTAGGGACACTTTACCTATCCTTGGTGAAAGGATACAAATTCTCAGCCACCAGGAAGTCCCATTCTGGCAGGAAATGGAGCAGGTTTGTTTGCAAATCAAGCCCAGGGCTCCCTGCCAGGCCCCCACGCAGAGGCCAAGCCAGCCTCACACAGAGGCCCTGCAGGTTTGGATTCATTTGCAGTTATATTTCCCTCTGCCGGCCTTGCCTGAGCCTTATCTTACTCGATCTCCTTCACCCCGGTCCTTTAGTGATCTTCTCTAACCTTCTGGAGAGAGGAATTATCAGCTCCCAGCTCAGCTCAGAGAAGATGAAGAGACTCTTGTAGATTCATAAAGCAAATTGGTGGACATAGAATTCAGTTACTCTGAGATTCCACCCAGTGATAAAAAGAATAAAAGCAGCCAATATCTATCTACTCTGTGCCAGACACTATGCAGAGTAATTTACATGCATCATTTTACTGAATCATTACAGTTCTTCTGCGTAGGTTCTATTAGTAGTGTTCCTGTTTCATAGGAGAAGAAACTGAGGCTTTAAGAGGTTAGAGAGAGACTAAAATTCATTCTACTTGGCCAGGAATCAGCAAACTATGTCCCAGGCCAAATCTGGCCCAGTGCATGTTTTTGTAAATAAAGTTTTATTGAAACAGAGCCATGTTTGTTTACATATTGTCCTTCGCTGCTTTTGTGCTACAATGGCAGAGTTGAGTAGCTGAGACTGACACTCTGGCCTGAAAAGCTAAAAAAATTTACTATATGGTCCTTTACAAAAAAAAAGTTTGCCAACCCCTGTTCTAGATGACACCCCCTTCCCCAGCTCTTTTGCATTTGGACTCACTGGTCAGAGTGCTTTTTACCCAGGTTTACAGCAAACATGTTCCACTGCCTATTTGAGTTTTCCACGTTGAGCACCCAAGACTAAAGGTGTTCATTAATGCCACTGTGCCCACAACTCCCTCTAAGGGAAACAGCCACTTCTCTGCACTGCCCCCCGCTCCGCTCCCCTCACCCCCTTCTGACTGGATCCACAGCTGATGGGATCAAGGGGTGGGTGCCATCCACAGCTGGGTGGCAACTTATGATTTGAATGGCCTGACATAAAGAGATGAACTAGACCGATCAGATCCTTCTCTTGGGATTTGGGAAAGGGAAACAAACAGAGGGGAAACGGAAGCTGTGACTCTTGAGGACAAGTCAAGGCCAGGTGGCTATGATAGGCAAGGAAAGGCAAAGTCGTGAGGACAGGTGCTGTGGGAGAGAAGAAACTGGACAAACTGTGCAGATGGAGACAGAATCTGAGCAGGAGTGGCTTGCTGCCCTAAGAAAAAAGGAAAGAGAGGAGCCTTGGTCCCTGAAGGTTTCCCAAGTCCAGGTCTCATGAGAACAACTGTCCTCTTCTTGGATTATTAGTTAGGATTTTTTGGTTACAAACGAAAGAAAATCTAATATAAATGGGCTTAAACACCAATGGTTATATATCAACTCATATAACTGAAAAGTTCAAGGTACTTCAGGCTCAGCTTGATCCAGCAGCTCAAATGATGTTACATGTGACCCAATTTCTTGCAGTCTCTCTGTCTTGCCTTTTGTGATTGGACTGCATCCTCAGTCTCCACCCTGTGCCCTTCTCCATCTTGGGCCACTCTAGACTCTCACTCATGGTGTCAAGGTGGCTGCAGCAATTCCAGACCTCACAGCTGCATACCAGTCTGTTTGCCGTAGAGACGGCATCCCTTCCAGCAGCTCCTTCCCACTCTGGGATGCGATCTCTTACTTCCTATCCTTGACTGCACTTTGGCCGGGGGGTGGGCTGCACTGACTCAATGAGACCCCTAGCATCTGCCTTCAGTTTCCTCACCTATAATAACAACATTTGAGTGCTTCATATGTTCCAGGCCCTACATCACTCTTTACATGCTTTCCAACTCTTAATGCTCATAAAGGTCATATGAGGAAGTTACTAGATCTTACCAACGAGGAAAGGAAAGCTCAGAGAGGTTGGAAGCTTTGCCAAGGGTCACACAGCCATCACATGGCAGAACTGCTGATTAGCAGCAAAACCAAGAGCTAAAAGGGTCCTGTGGGATCCTGAAGCCTGAGCTCTCAGTCTCTTCTGTGTCCCTACCTATTCGGGGAGGGTGTCACTCAACAGCCCCCAGTTACTGTCATTCCACCTCCTATTGCTATCCTGGTGACCCAAATCCTTTGCTCAGAGGGGAGTATTTTGTCCACAGATTCTCAGGCTTCAGACTGAGTTTATTCAGAAGTCCTGCTCCCACCTCTGGGTTCCTCTGGACTCTATTCTCCCTCCACCTGATTCGTTTCCATGGAAACTGCTGGGCTCCCGCATCCTTTTCATCCTTCTTTCTGGGAAGCAAGGCCAGCTCTCCGGCACCCCAGTAACCAGGCCTAACCATTTTAAAGACCAAAGAGGCAATATCTGGAAGAAATATTTCCAGGCAGAGGGAGGGACCAAGCAGGGTTTCTGATTTTTTCTTTGATGTTCTCCAAAATAACACCAGGTGCTCTGAGCAGCTCTGCCAATTACCTCAGCCCAGTGGATACCGGCTAGCAAGTTGTTTGTCATCTGTTCTCCTGCATCTCACCACCTCACAGTCAGCAGGCTTCCCTCCCTTCTTGGGGGAGCAAGTCTGGGGTCTGAGGCAGAGGGCAAGTCTTCTTGCCAATCCTTGGTACTGGATTGCAGCCCTCATGATGCAGCTGGTGGCGTGGGGGTGCAAAAGGAAGGATGGCACCCAGTCTGCCCCTTCTGGGGAAGGAGGAACCAGCCATCAGCTGAACTCCTAGGCATCTCAGAAACAGCAGACGTGGTGTCATCCCTTGCCACTAGGAGGCTCCCTGCAGTTCCAGTGGTCAGGACATGGGAAGAACTTTGTACATATTGTCCAGGGCCTTAGCGCCTGGTCCACAAGGACTCCATAGACCAGAGGAGCCAAAATGTTCCCTATCTCCCACCCGTGGTCTTGGGTGTTCATCTCTCTGAGCTTTGGTTTCCTTATCTTCAAAATAGGCCCAATTCTCGCACTGATAGGCTAGTTGTGAGGACCTAACCAAGCAAGACACAGTAAAAGCCCTCTTTTTAAAGTCAACTAAAGGTATCCTTGTGGTCATCATCATTGTTGTCATCGTTATAAACACGTGGGGAGATCCTGGAGGAGTAGCAGAACCTCAGACATCCAAAAATAATTACAAAGGTCTCAATTCATTGACACATAAACATAAAAGGATTTTGTTTCTATAGTCACTGCTTTCAAATATGCTCACTGAAACTCTTTCCCATTCCTGAGAGATTTCTGGATCCATGTTTTTCTTCTCACATTCAGGTATTTAAACTTGGTCAGGTCCAGCTTAAAACTCCAGTTTTTTCTCCTATTCAAAGCTCTCCTCCTCCCCCCGCTACAGACTAGAGTCTTGGCTTGGGGCTGAGCATGGAGAGGAGGGGTGGGCTGGCTCTGAGACATCTCCTCCCTCGGTGGGCAGGGGCCGGGGCAGGGAGGAGATCTTCTTACCCATCTGGTCACCTCGGGTTGTGGGAACTGCAGCTGGTCTCTGGGGAGTTCGAGGGCACCTTGCACGGTAGAATGAAGGCTTTCTTGGAGCCATTTTCTGGTCCACCCTGGCCTCCTTCAACACCAAGGATCAACCAGCAGTATCTAGCTTTTGCTCCTTCTTTCAACTCTGTGCACCTTCCCAGAAGCCACAGCAACCTCCAAGGAAGGGCTGCAGAGAACAGGAACGGGGTGCGATTGCCCCCACCTTCCTTCTAGGCCCAGGACAGGACAGCCTGGGCCTTCAGACAGCTCTAAGTCAGACACAAGGCCCAGTTCTGTCTTCACAAGGAGCCCAGACTCCAGAATTCTGCTCCGGGAGCAGGCGGGCCTGCCAGTGTCCCCTTACAGCAGGCACCCCCCATGACCTGGCGAGGTCTTCTGGAGTCTCCCCAGCAAAGTGTGGCTTCAGAGGGGCCACACACGCTGCACTCCCCAAAGACTAAGCTCCTCCCTCTCCCCCATGCAGCTTCTCCTTTCATAGCCCATGGCCTTGGTTGGAAGTAGAGGGCAGCCCAGCAGACAGGAGGTACCCAGCTCCTGGGGAGAAGTTTAACAAGTGGGATACTAAGCCCCTTTTGTGCTACTCTTTCAGAACAACAAGAAAATTCCTAACATTCTGTATTAATAACAATATCCACCTTTTAATTAAACACTTACAGCTGCCAGGATTCTTGCTAACTAACTCCTCGACTACATTATTTTTGGTCCTTACACTGACTTTGTGCCACCAGTATTATTATTACCTGTATTTTTACTAAGGTTCAAAGAGGTTAAATAGCTTGGCCAAGGTCTCAAAGTAGGTTTTGTACCCGCATCTCTCCAACCGCAGAGCAATCCTAAACATGACTGCTAAATAATCCTAAACATGACTGCTTCTGCAGGACTCAGCTTGGGAACAAAGGGATCTGCTTGGGCTCTGCAGCCTTCCCTGGGCCTGTATCTGGGAGTCAGGGATGTGTCTCCCAGAAAGAGACTCCAAGCATGCATCTAAAATCAACGATGCAGGGCTATCCCGATGCAGGCTTTGGAGACCACTGTGGTCACCCTGCTGTCATACTCAGGACCTCTCCTAGTCAAGCCAACATCTTCCCCCATCTCAGCAGCTCGGGAAAGTAGGAAGCATGAGCTCCACTCTCTCTTCCTCACCAGGAAAACCAAAGCAGCAAGGGGGTTACTGGTTTGGGTCTTTAGAGAGCCAGAAATGAGATCCCTCACCCCAGATCTGGGCCAGGGGAAGGCGCAGGAAGTGAGCCAGAAGAGCCCAGATGACAGTGTCAGAGCTGGAAGGGGCTGAGCCTGACCCCCGAGGGGCTGGCAGCACACTGGTTAACAGCCTGTGTTTAGCCTTTCCCCTTGGCCTCACTCTGGGGTTAGCCCCTCTAGAAACTACTAGTTACCTCAGGGGAGGGATGCTGGCCAAGGAATTTCTTGCCACACCAACCACTGCTGCTCTTTCTCCACAAAGGGCAGCCGGAGCATGAGCTCATTTAATCCTCAGAACAATTCTAAGAGGCAAATACCCACATTCGCATTTTGTAGAAGAGAACAATTGAAGCACAGATAGGTTATGTAATTTGCCCAAGGTCACACAGCTTACTCTGGGATTCAAATCCAAGCAGCCTGATTCTGGAGTGCCTGCTCTTAACCACTGAACAATCCTGCCTCTCTAGACCCAGTGGTTTTGGTGAATTCCTCAGCCCTGGACCCTTCGCCAGCAGCATGGGGGAGGGGGATGCATACAGGCCTGGAAAGCTAGCTTCTTAATGACACCTCCTTTCTCCTAGTCTGTTCCTGCAAGGAACTCTAAACACTTTTGCTCTGGGCAGAAAAAAAACAAGTGGTTTTGGAACCTTCACTCTGTATTGCCTCTTTTGGGCTCACTATGGGCTCGTCCTTCCCCCTAAGGAACAACCTACCCCCCCTGTCTCCTCCTGGTTTTCCTCTCTCCCCTGGTGACCTCCTTTTCATTCTCACCTCCTTGCCTTTGCTCTCCTTTTGGAAGGCAGTTCAGCTAACATTCATTAGCACATGATAATGAGCATCAATTCATTTCTCAGTCACTCAGCAGGAGAGGGGAGAAAGTGGGGACAAAGCTGCCACTCTGGGGGTAACGGTCCACAAGGCCAGGACAGGCCCCCAGGCTCAGGCCCCCAGGGAGAATGGGGAGGGAGCCTAGCCCCCAGCTGGGGAGTCCTGTCTATATTCTCAGGCTGTACCCTCAGCAGCTGCTTCTGTCTTTTCTGAGACCAGCGCATAATATTCCTAGGTCAGCGTTGAGGCCTTCTCTGCCCACCAGCCTAAGCAAATTCCCACGACGTCCATGGGTGGGCGTGGCTAAGACCTGGTAGAGGAGGATATAGTTCTGCAGCTCTCCGAACGAGTGTCTCAAAGCCCCCAGAGCCTGACCAGGGTGCGGCAGGCACCAGAGGGTGGAGGGAGGTACCCAGACGAGGGCAATCAGTGGAAGTCCCTCCTCTACTCCCATCTGGATCCCTCCTGGGGGTCGCTGATTCCAGCCACCCCCAGTAAAGCCTAGAGAACCCTCGGCTTCTCCGCAAGTCTGGGCCCCATTAAGGAGCTATGAGAGCGAGGAAACAGAGCCGGGCTGGGCAAGTCATTTGGTCCTTTGAAGTCTCAAGTCCCCTCATGGGAAAAGTGGTCCCTGGTCTTCCTGCTGTGAAAGGGTCAGACGAGAGTAGGCATGAGAAAGTCCTAGAGAACTCCGAAGTCCCGGTGCTAAAGACTTGTCAAACTTTTATTATTATTACTACTGGTGGTGTTGCTGTTACTACTGTTAGTATTATTGCCGCTGCGAGTGATGATACGTGGTGGCTGCACTCCAGATGATCAGAGAGAGGGAGAAGGAAGGCAAGGGCAGCCTCTCTCCCCTTTGCACCCGAGAGCCTCTGTTTCCCTGGCCAGGCGAGGAGTGGTCTCAGCACAGACGGGCGCCCCCACCCCGCGAACCCCTGCGGAGCCCCGGGTCGGCCGCCGCCCCGCTGAGACCCAAGCCGATTCTCTGAGCGCGCGCGCCCCCTGCTGCCGGCGGGGCGCGGGCGCAGCCTCCGGATTGTA
Organism: Balaenoptera ricei; assembly: GCF_028023285.1. Taxonomy (NCBI): domain Eukaryota; kingdom Metazoa; phylum Chordata; class Mammalia; order Artiodactyla; family Balaenopteridae; genus Balaenoptera; species Balaenoptera ricei. The sequence goes on along the minus strand of NC_082657.1, from coordinate 49,715,720 downwards.
TATAAAGGCAGCGTGGCGCGCGAGACCTGGCCGAGTGCGGGAGAGGAGCCGGCGCGCAGCGAGAGCGCAGTGCTGCCTGAGGTCTCCGAGCGGCTCGCCATGGCTGGGCCGCAACAGCAGCAGCCCCCTTACCTGCACCTGGCCGAGCTTACGGCGTCCCAGTTCCTGGAGATCTGGAAGCACTTTGACGCAGACGGTCAGTAAAGCTCCCAACTTGTGTGCCCGCTCGCCCCCAGGGGACCTGCGGTGGAGGAAAGAGGGCAAGGAAGTTGAGGGCAGGGGTAAGATTGCCCCAGGGGGTGTTTTGGGTGCAGAGCCTGCTGAGGTCGGGGTCTCGAGTTTGGGAGACACCTGGTTGCCCTGGTGACAACCGCCCGGAAGTTTTCTTCCCTGACAGAGACAACAGAGCCCACCGGCTTTTGCAGCCTCATTCTGGGCAAGTTTGGGCTTTCCCAGAGGGGAGGCCTGGGCTGGCAAGGCTCCCCATGACTCCCCCTGCCGTCTTATCTTCCCCGCCTTTCTCTTCAAGGTAACATCCTGCCTTCAGCTGCGGCAGCCACAGGTCTCAGACACCCACTCATTTCTTCCCTCAAGTTCCCCTTTTGTTGAATACCAGGTTAGCCCCGTGGGGTCCTGGGGCTGGGGCAAGCTGGGGGGTCCTGAAGGGACACTCTTGGCCTCCCCAGCCTGTTTGGTGGGAGCAGGAGTGGAGAGGGCATCCAGCAGTGAGCATCCCCTAGGCTTCTTCTGCCCACGTTCCATCCCTCACGGGCATTCAGGTCCCACTCACAGGGTGTGGTGGGAGGCAAGCTTGGGGTGCCAGCCTGACATGTTCCCTCATGGTGATAATCCTGGGTGCTTTGGGTGACTCCTTCCTTCTCTGGATCGGGGGAGGCACAATCTTAAATGCCTCAGTGACCCACCCTCTGTTCTGTGTGGTCTTGACATTTACTCACCCAAAAATCGAGGGCTGGACTGAACGACATTTGGAAGTTGGCTCTAAGGACTGGGATTCCAAGGGTCTATGATGGCCTGACTCAGGCATAAAGGGAGCCCCCCCCCCTTTTAGAGGCTTCTGATATCACTAGAGACTTTTTCTCCACCACTCCAAAAAATTAAGTGATCTGATTTCCTTCTCAGAGGTCCTGGCTGGGGTGGGCATCTGAAACGTTCTGGCATCTCAGACCACTGGCAGGGTGGTGGCCCAGGGTGTATATCCTGGGATTGAGAGCGAGGGGCATGGGAACCAGAGGGAGGACCAGGTGGAGGCTCCCTCCATTCTTCTCCCTTCCCTTCCTCACCTCGGCAGGGCGGGCATAAAGGTGGCTAAACAGAGGCCCTCGGCCCAGAGTGCTATGGAGAGGCAGGGGTTAATGGGTATGATAACCAATGAAGTTTTGTTCCCTTGGAGCAAACTGAGAATCTGGGGGTGCAGAGGACTGGGCATGTGACACCTGGATTAGGACGGTGATCTGCCTATGAATTACTAAAGGAGGTGGGTAGATTGTGAAATCTGTAAAATGGGGCTAAGGAGGGGCTGTATTTCCAATCCCTGGCTGGTACCATAAAACTCCCTTGGGGGAAAGGGCTATAAGAAGATTGCAGCCTCTCTGTATTCTAGGTGACACGCGCACTCCCTAAGGCTTCTCCTGCCAGTTTATCTGCACCAGAGACTTGCATGATTCAAGGAAAGTTACCAAGTGGCCAAGGTTATACCACAGGCCTCCTGCCAGATGAGTCAGCTATAAACAGAGGACTCCACAATTCTATTCTCCCCCAGTTCTCACGGGGCCAACCAAGAGCGCTCTTGATAATCATGCAAATCCTCACATTTGCTGAGACTTTATACTTTTCAAAACACAATCGCACCTTGGGTGCTGCACAGTGAGGCTATGGGCAGACCACGATTCTCCTTGTGCAGATGAGGGAACACACACAAAGTGTGACTTCTCTGAGGTCATGTAGCGAGGTGATGGCGGCACTGGTTCCTGGCCAGCGCTTAATTCCCCAACTCTGGTTTCTGGACACCTGCTTTCCCTCCTGATCCAGCCTCGGAGGTGACGGGCAGTCCCTTTAATACTAGAGAGGGGTCCTATGGCTGGAGCATAGCTAAGCTAGCATGAGGCCAAAGAGTCTTTAAAGACCCCCAAAACCATCATACCTCTGGTTCAATGTGAAAGGGGAGCTAGATTGCTTCTTGATTCCTTGTCCCCCTCGGCATCCCATTGCCCGCTCTGGTCACCACTTCAGGGAAGTCCCAAGGAGGGACCATGGACCTAACAGAGAAGGAAAGCAAAAAAGGATTAAAATACCAGAGATGGCGCAGAAGGCGATTTAGGAAAATGAGGCTATAGCCAAATTGAAATTCGACTAAAGGACCCAGAATTAAGCTGTGGGTCACCTTGCTCTGGACCTTCCCTACCTGTCCCCTCCTGAACTCCCATGGCTGCCAGGGAGCTTCTCCCTCACCCCTGAGGTCCTCCCTGCCCTGGCTGGGCCTCCTCTTACTAACCCTGGCTTCTGTTTTTATCTTGGGGCTTTTTCCCGACTCTAAGAGTCCCCCTGCCGCTCACAGAGTTAAAGAGCTCTGGGAGGACTCTCCACAGCTCACCAGGTCCCTGGGGTGAGCCCTCTGGAGCCCAATTAGTCCCAGCCACCAAGGAGGGGGAGCACCGACCCACCCCACCCCTCCTGGACTCTAGTAAACAGAGACTAGGAGTCCGTAGAGAAGCTGGATTCCGAGGAGAGTGGGGATGAGGCAGGGAATCTGACCCTCCTAACTCAGCCCATTTCTAATGAGGAGGAAGAGCCGTCATCCTGGTGACTTTGCCCAAAGAATTAGATTATCTTCAAAATTATCATCAGCCTTGCAGTGGAGAAAGGAAGGAGCAGGTGTCTGAAGAGGGGGAAACTGGGACTCAAAGAGGCAACGTTCTTTTCACAAGATCACGCAGCAAAGTGAGAGGGTAGGGGGACCCAGGAATCCTCTCCTAGTCCCCCCAACTCCTCCTCAGTGGTCAGCCAAGGTAATGCACTTGGAAGGGTTCAGGTGTCATCTTTCAAAAGCAGAGGAAGGGAAGACGGCAGCCGAGTGCACCCTGTGAGCCAGGTTGGGGCTGGAGCTCTTCGACATAACATCCCCATGCTCTGAGTGACCCTTACATGCCCTACATGACTGAGTCCACCATTCTGTTGTTTCCTGGTCACTTCTCAGTCAGAAACGTTCTCACTCTGCAAGATCCAGGCTTCAGAGGGATGCCCAGCTCAGAGCTCACACTGGCCTCTCTTTGTGGTTCTGACCACACGGCCACCAGGCTCCTATTCTGCTGACAATCAGTACAAGGTCCGTGAGGAGCCAAGTTTTGCCCTTGGCCTTTGCTACCCTTTGGAAGCAATTGCAAGTGTAGGGATATTTTCTCTCCCAGAGGCCAGCAGACATTCACAGGACAAGGACAACGCAGGCAATCCCACTCACTCCAAGAATCAACCTACGTGGATATGCTTGTACATATACATAAAGTTATATGAACAAGGGGGCCTAGTATCAAGTTCTTTGGGATACTGAAATTTTAAGACTGTGCTTCCCTAGGGAACAGAAAAATAAATCCTGCTAATCTCTACAATGGAATATTATGCAACCAATGGGATTGAGATGGGGCTTTTGTACTGACATGGAAAAGTGTCCAAGATGTATTATGGAGATTTTTTTAAATTATGGCAGGACACTATTAATAGTATGAGCCCATTTTTACTATTAATGAAACAAGTATGCTGGAAAATATTTGAAAGACAATAATAATAGTGGTCCTCTCTACAGAGTAGATGATGTAAAATTAAAAGGTATTTTCTTTAACTTTATAAGTAAATTTCTGTAGTGTTTTACAAGAGCATGTGTTTCTTGTGTAATCAGCAAAACAATAAATATTCAGGAAGAAAATAATTTTATGGGCACCCCCCCCCCAAAAGAAATCCATATATATCTCCAGGTGTGGGAATCTGCCCAGAGTTTTCTAGGCCTTTGTCTGCCTCCAGATGGCCCTAGTGATGCAGGAGGTTCTCAAACCCTTGCACAGGGACTGAGCCTTGTTCCATATGGGTGTGGCCCTGAGGACTTTGAAAATGAACGACAGGAAGGACCACCAAGAACTGAGGAAGGCCCTGTGCAGTCTCCCCTCCTCTCTCCTCCTACACCCAGTAGTAGTAACGGAAGCATCCTCCAAACCCATCCCCCATGGGGGACACTGGCCAGACAGAGAGTGCTCAGGCAGGCTCTCAGTCACTGAGGAGCTTGTGTCCCTGGTAAGGGAAGCAGAAGAAAGCTGAACAACAGCGCCCCTCAGAGGTGGAGAGAGGCCCGGGCAGCTTGCACTGGAATTCTAAATGAAAAAGTCTTTCGGAATACTGAAAAGAAGACCTCTATGTATAAAATAGATAACTAATGAGAACCTACGGTAGAGCACAGGGAACTCTACGCAATGCTCTGTGGTGACCTAAATGGGAAGGAAATCTAAAAGAGAGGGGATATATGTATACATAGAGCTGATTCACTTTGCTGTACAGCAGAAACTAACACAACAATAAAAATTAATAATAATCATAATAAAAGACCTGCCTCCAAAGGGTTACAGAATATCCAGTATATATTAAGCATTTACACAAATCCTACAGCTGTTACTATGCAATACAACTGTGCTGTTCATAAGATAATTACAGGATTTATAAAAATGATTGCTTCTTGGAGCATTAAAGGCAAAGGGGTCTGGTGCTGGGAGGGAGCCAAAGTTGTCTGAGGGCAGCTTTCTTTTAACCCTGTCGGCATTTCTCTGTGGGATCCGTGTGTCCCGTTTAGGCCTGATGTCAGGATTTGGGGTTCTTTGGCAGCAGCCTCCTGCCCCACCTGGGGTAAAGCCCTAGGAATAAGTCCCCCATCCCACCTCTGCTTTCACCCCCAAATTCCCCACTTGTTTTGCCAACGGTGCCCTTCGGTGTGGATGTCCGCGGCATGCCAGCCGGACATCCTCTGTGAGGCCCTCATGCCCCATGGCCCAGCAAGCCGATGGGGGAGGCAGCTGTGTCTGAGAAGAGCTGGGGCTCCCCAGGGAGGCAGCTGCGGGGACGTCTTCACAAACAGGACACTTCAGCCTCGCCTCACCTCGCATGGGCGGCCACCAGCGATCCCGCGTCCCTGCCCTACTCGCCTTGTTTATTCCCCTTTGACTTCAGTAGTTTCACTACCTGAACCCCTGGGGGAGGTTTCCAGGGCTAAGGAGACCCCTCAGGGAAATCCCTCCCAATACCCAGGGAGCCAGAATTAATAGAGCAGGCGTGAGGCTCTTCAAGAACTGAGCCTCTCCAGCTCTGGACCTGGTGGCTGTCCTGGAGGATTGCATCAGATCCCGCCTTTGCCCCGCAGGTCCCAGCTGGGGCCTCTGGCTTTGGCCCTCTCCCCCTCCTCTCTGGCTCTCGGCTGCCTCCCCTCCTCTCTCGCCCAATCTGCCCCATCCTTCTGGCCTCCTCCACACAGGGAATTGGACCAGCATTAGGCTGCCAGATGTCCACAGGTTCAGGGGACCCAGCCCAGTTCCAGAGCCTCTGTTCCAGAAGCAGCTCTGCCCAGAAACACAGATTTAAAGTCAAGTGTCTAAACATTCATCCAGTAGCTGTTTGCACTGGGTTTTTCCCCCCAGGAGCCTCTGGGAGACATGTGTGTGTGGGTGTGTGGGTGTGGGTGTGTGTGTGTGTGTGTGTGTGTGCGTGCGTGTGCGTGTGTGTGACTGACAAAGAGAGAAACCAAAACAAAATAGAGATATGGACAGAGGTCGTCCCTGGGGTGAACAGAAGGAAAACAGGATGTTAGCTGTGGTTCAATTTCTTTCCTCTCAAACTCCTCTCTAACACGGGGTCGATAACACCCGTCTGCTTACCTGGCAGCGTCCCGAAGACCAGATGGGGCAGGGAGGGGAGAGCTCTTTGTAAATGGTGAGCACCACGCAAAGTAATATTTATATTGGAGCAGAGCCTGAGGAAGTCAATTTCTTGCCGCAAAGGGTGGCGTTTGTCCCAGAGGAACTCAGGCTGGAGGGTAGAGGGCTATTTGCCCTTCCATAAATTTGAACTCCGGACAGACAGCCAGGAGGTCTGGCTTCATGAACGCTTTCTTGTGCAGGTAACGAGGAGTCTAAAACTGCATAACTCCCCTCCTTGATTTCCTTAAACTCCGCAACACAGAATAATACAGATTGGTGAGCACCGCGCCCTAGGCCCGTGCTTCTCGAACTTAAGCGCGCAGGAGACTGGTTCAAGCGCAGATTTCTCGGCCTCACTCCTAACAATTCTGATTCAGTCGGTCTGGGGTTGGTCTGAGAATTTGCATTTATAACAAGCTCCCAGGTGATACTGACACTGTCAGGCCGCAACCACTCTTTGAATAGTGCTGGTCTAGGCCCCTCTTGTCAAAAGAGGTGCCATCACTTGTCAAAATGAGACCCCAGTCTACCATCTCGGGCTTCACACCAGCCCCCCACCTCAACCTTGAATGTGAAGCCAAAGGCGCTGTCTCTCTAGGGAGAAGATGCTCACGTTCAAAAGCAGTGGTTCTGCTTTGAAATGTTCATGCTCCTATGTTGTTAAAATCCAGATTCTGGCCAGCAGGTCTGGGGTGGGGCCTGGGATTCTGCATTTCTAACAAGCCCCCAGGTAATTCCAATGTTCCCGTTCCACAGACCACACTTTGAATGACAAGCCCTCATACTTCAGACCCACCAAATTAAAATCTCCATTTTAACACGCTCCCCAGGTAATTCTTGCATACCTTAAAATTTGAGACAGGTCGCACTAAAGCAGTCCTTAATCCTGACTGCACATCAGAATCATCTGGCGAGCTTTGCAACATGCCCAGGAGGCACCCTCACCCCATCAATTAAATCAGGAGCTCTGTGGGTAAGGCCCAGGCAGTGGTGCACTTTGAAAAGCTTCCCAGGTGATTCTAATACATAGCCTGGGCTGAGAATCAGGACTCTGAGGCTGCAGTCATGCTGGAACTCTTTGGGCTGAAGGGTTTACAGCCATGGATTGGTTCAGAAGACCTTAAGAGCAGAGTATAAAAATGATGCTTTCCATTTATGTGAGATTTTACATTTTCCAGAATGCTTTCACAGCCTTATCTTGTATGGCTGTCACAATGGTTCTATAAAGTAAAAAAAAGCATAAATAGTTTTGAGCGTAAATAGTTATACCCATTTTAGAGATCAAGAAACAGGTTCAGAGAGATTGACTTGCTCGACATCGCATGGACAGTCACAGAGCTGGTGGTAGACTTATGACCCTTAATCAGGTTCCTCTTACCTGTTCAACTCTCAGAAAATCTGTACGCACAAACCTCAGTGAGAAACAAGCCCCTCTCCACTGTGAGGCAGGGCATTCTTTGGTCAAGGTTTTCCAAGTGTCTGTGGTCAGATTAATTGTAAAGAAGTGTTGACTCACTTCAAAATTTGGGGAAACTGAGGCACCATGGTGGTGAAGAATGGTAGCAAGCCCAGAATAAGGAAGGATGCAGGGACCCCGGCTCCTCCCATCCCCCTCCCTAATATTCACAGGTTGCGGTTTGATATGGGGAAGTTAGGAGTGATGGTTGCTATGGTAACCACATCCTTATCAATGCCCATCCACATGAGATTTGCATGGTGGCCAGTCACCCCACCCCCCTATAAGACGGTCATAGAAAAAGCAAACCACTTGCCCAGTGCTGAAGTCCTCCCTGGAAGGAGGTAGGCCAACCTGTCCTCTACCCCCACCTCGTATAATAGGTGGCTCCCGCGTGATGGTTAGGGAGTTGCTCTGAGGGAAGCCAAAGTAGCGAAGGCCTTTTCCCCCAGTGCTGGAGGATGCCCCGTCTGGGCCCTGCAGCCCCTGCCTGCCTATCTAATCTCTGCTCCTCACCCTCTCCCTTCAACTGGTAGATTCCTGCTATTCTTGTCTGGCTGCCTCACCCCCGTAGACCATTAAATGCTCTTGGGGAACAGGCCCATATCTAAACTTGGCTATAGTTCCCACAACGTTGAACTGTTGTTCAGTTCCAAAAAATAAAGGCTTGTGGAATTGAACAACATTTCTGTCCCTCTGCACAGAGCAAAGTGGTACTGTAATTCTCAGCGTGGCAAGAGGGGTTTCTTTCCACAAGGGCACTGGCCCCCACTCCCTGCCTTTGCTAGTAGCTGGGGCTTCTCAGCGAGGCCTTCCCTGCCGACCGTGTGCAAGTAGCCCTCATAGATACTTCAGCCGCCTCCTAATACGCTCACAAAACAGACTCGTACTCACTGACTCAGGTGTCCACCCAGCCCTGGCCCGGGCCCAGCTCTGAGGCCTCTGGTACTTCGAACCCCAGCGCATGCTCACAATGTGAGCTCCACCCCTGCCCCCCGCCCCCGGCCCCTCCAACCCCAGCCCCTGCTCCTGGACCCAGAGCTGAGCTCAGCTTCCTGCCTGAGAAATGGAAGAATAGCCAGATCACGGCAGGGAGCGACCAGCGAGAGAAAGAGTACTCGTTCCTCCAACTCAGTGGCATTGTCAACTGGACCACTGCCCTTTTGTCTAAAAAGCCCTTCCTCCCTCCCTCCCTCCCTCCCCTCCTCAGTCCCCCTGCTGCAGCTGTCCAGCTCTCCCAGGAAGCTTTCAGAACATCCTAGAAGAAAGATGACCACTCTAGCCTAGGGGAAAAAAGGGAACTCAAGTCTCATCTCTCCCCACCATGCCCCCCCGCCCTGCAATTACAATCATATCTTTTCCCTGCAGATAAAAATACTTAATTTATCTCACATGATTCCTCCATACACTATGTATTGTGGCATCTTCCCCACTAGAGAGCGCCACTAGGATTATTCATTCCAAATTTAAATTCTCAGGGGACACTAGTGGGGTAGGCTAGGAAGAACACACACCCCGACTCCCACATCGCCCTTCAGCCTCCCAAAGCCCCCACCAAGGCCAGGCTAAATACTTCTTTTTGATTCTCTTTGTTTAGTTTGTAACGCCATTTGCCCTGAAGCAAGCTACCATCTCCCTTTCCTGTGCAAGTTGAATATTCTCTATGGGAACCTTGCTCAACTGCTTTAGATCAGATTTGGAACTTGACTTGGTCAGTGGTTTCCAAACCTTGCTATATATATGGAAATTACCTGGGAGCTTTTTTTAAAAATCACGATGCTTAGTTCATACCCCAAACCAATTACATCAGAATGTCTGGGGATGGGAGCCAGACGTCCATATTTTTTTTTAAGATTCTAGGAGATTCCCATTCACAGCAGTCTGGGGAGCACTGCCTTAGACCTGTCTGATTTCCCACCCACAAATGATTCCTCCCCATCACAGACAGACCAGGGAGCTTGGCCATGGACTCAGCTCGCCCTGGTCCCTGGTCTCTAGGTCTTTTGGGTTCAGTGGTGAAGAACCTAAAGGACTTCTTACTACATACGTGATCTTGCAAGTCAGGCCTTGACCTTGGGACCCGGTCCTGATAACGGCACTTTTCACCCAAATTCATTCCCATTTTTTACACAAGTTCTGGTAATTGCACTCAAACAATAGTAACATTTACACTGCACCCATAACGGACTGAGTGACGGGCTTTACATACAAAAATCCCATTTAATTACCCATTTTACAGATGACATGGGTTAAATAACTTTCCCAAAGCCATACAGCTCGTAAGTACAGCAGAACCAGGATTTGAATCTACCTCCACAGACCTCAGAGCCCCCTCTCTTCATTACTGTGGAGTGGGTTGCCTCCCATATGCTTGATCCCTGTGACCACCTCTCAGGTGCCCCCATCCCTGCTTTTCTCTTGCCACTCTTCCCTTCTGCATTAGTTTCCTGGAGCTGCCGTGACAAAATACGACAAACTGGGTGGCTTAAAACAACAGCAATTGATTCTCTCACAGTTCTGGAGGCTAGAGTCCAAAATCAAGGTGTTGGCAGGGCTGGTTCCAGGTTCTGAGGGGTAATGTGTTCCATGTCCCTCTCCTGGCCTCTGGTAGTTGCTAGCAATTCACAGTGCTCCTTAGCTTGGAGATGCATCACTCCAATCTCTGCCTCTGTCTTCATGTGGCCTTCTTCCCTGTGTATCTTTGTATCTTCACTTGGCCTTCTTCTAAGGACACCAGTCATAGGATTTAGGGCCCACCCTAATCTAGTATGACCTCATCTTAACTAATTACATATGCAAAGACCCTATTTCCAAATAAGGTCACATCCTGAGTTCCAGGTGGACATGGATTCTGGGGGGACACTCTTTTATTTTATTAGAAAGTCTACTTTATTATTATTATTTTTTTGGCTGCACCGAGCGGCTTGCGGAATCTTAGTTCCCCGACCAGGGATTGAACCCGTGCCCCCTGCAGTGGAAGTACGGAGTCTGAACCGCTGGACCACAAGGGAAGTCCCTGGGGGGACACTCTTCAACTCAGTACACACTCCTACCCCAAAGACCCAAGTTCTGCCTCTGACCTCATTCGCCCTAGTGACCAGGGCTTGCCACCTGCTGACAAATCTCGAGGCTGATGACCTGTTGTCCCCTGTCAGATCTCCAGCTCCTGCTGCTTGCCCAGCTGGCTATGGACAGACAGCTCCCAGGTCCTGCTCCCTCTGCCAGCATGGCCCACACGCTGGTCCCTCCCAGTCTCTGACTACTGAACGTATATCCCAAAGGCAACGCCGTTATTAATCTTGGGTCTCTATGGTTGCAAATGGCCAGAGGGCAGGACCCACATCCCTAACAGTCCAGGGCTGGCCCAGACACCTGCTTGACCAGTGAGGAGAACAAGTTCTCAGTGAAGCCCCCCACTTCCCCACCCCACCCATCCACCATAAGTTTTACTACTTAGCTCTGAGGTTCATTGCTTTTTTTCTTTGCTCTCTTTGCAGGAAATGGGTATATTGAAGGTAAAGAGCTAGAAAACTTCTTCCAAGAACTGGAGAAGGCAAGAAAAGGCTCTGGCATGGTAAGCCCAGACCCCTCTCCCATTGTTTGGAATTTTCCGTCATCCTGACCATGGCTTTGAGGATTGTCTGTCCTAGGTCATACATTCCATCAGCAGCCTGACATCTCTGGTCTTGACCCTTAGAGTTTTTCTTTTATCTGGAAGGATTTTAAAAATTGAAATACTCCCTTAAAAGAGTACCTTACCTCACTATCTCTGGGTGTCTGGGATTGAGGGGTGTTCATGGGTACCAGGGCTTGATAAACTCCCCAAAACTGCAAAACTTTGTGTCTGCGTCTGTGTGTATAAAAAGTATTTTTTCCTAGGGAAGAGTCCATAGCCTACCTAATATGCTCAGAGGGGTCATGACTCAAGATTGGATGCCTAGAGGGTTTCAAGTGCCTTTATTCAAGACTGGAGTTTCTCAGCCTCGGCACTAATGACATTTGGGGTAGACAGCTCTTCGTCATGGGGGGCTGTCCATGGCACTGCAGGATGATTAGCAGCATCCCTGGCCTCTACCCATGAGATGCTAGTAGCAGCCCTCCATGTTGTGACAATCAAAAATGTCTCTGGACATTACTAAATGTCCCCTGCAGGGGATGCAGAATCGTCCCCACTAGAGAACCACTGTTCTAGACCAACCAAGGTTGGAATCTCGGCAAGGACCTAGAGGAAAGTGGAGGATTGCTCCAAACCAGCATGTGAGCCAGATCGTACTGGCTCATGTGTGCAGGTGTCAGACTGCCCTTCATGGCCTGAAGTGACTGCAAATCATGTCCCAGGCCCTTAATGGCAGGCACATTGTTTCCCCACGTGCCAACCTGGCACGACTGACTTCACTAAAGCCTTTTGGGGGAACGTCTGAAATATTGAAGAGGTAAGGTGATTGGAGGTAGTCTGTTGTGATTCCCATGTCTGGTTCTCGAATATATGGAGTCAGACCAACTCCCTCCCCGCCAGCTCCTGCGGGTCCTTTGGTCGCGGGGGTGGTCTCTCTACTCTCCCCTGCTGCGTGTCTCTTGGTCAATCCACTGCTTATTAGCGAGTCTTCATGGAGCGCTTTGGGAGATGAGTCACAAATCCACTGGTGAGCCCCTGGTTCAGAGCTCTCGTCAGCGCGCCCTGGTGAGGAAGATGTCCAAGCGATGGGCTTAAGTGATGGAGGTGATTCATGGGTTTGTTTATCAACAGTCCCCCGTCACCCCTCATTACTAGGATAATGAAGCCCGGATCACAGAAAACACAGGCTTCACAACTGGTTCTGGGATCGTGGGGTAGATGGAGGAATGTGTTTTTACAAAGTGCTTCAAATCTGAAATCCTTCTCTTAGTCATTCCCTTCCTCAGATGGCATCAGGGGTGATTTTCAAGTCTGTCAACAACATTCTCAACTAACATCACCCCGGACTGGATCTCAGAGCAGCTGTTCTGTGGTAGAAAAAATAGTGGCCTTGGAAACAAGAGTCATGAGTTCAAATTCTGGTGACCTCAGGAGAAGTCACGTCATCTCAGCCTCCATTTGTGTGTAAAATGGACAGGCTACTAACATCATGGGGACTGTTGTGGAAAGCAAATAGGATGGCCACATTTGTGATAAGGGTCTAGGCTCATTCCATGCACATTTGTAGATGTAACGCAATAAATATTGATAAACAAATACATATGGGCAAGTTGAGACCAGTCCAAAAGGTAAAAAACAATAGAAGGGATTCAGAAAAGACTCTAAGAATTGGTAGAATTCTCCTTGGCCCAATCCTAGGAAACACACAACCCACCAGAAAGCCGTTAGATAAGCGAAGAGGCTTCAGATGCCAAGATGATTCATCACTGATTAGGGATAAGGAAGAGCTCACTAATGGAAATACTTAATAAGCAGCACCCCAAACAAAGAGAAGCTCTGAGAACTTCAAGAGAACCTTAGATTTAAGTTAGGCAATGAAGGCCCAATAGAACTTTTGAAGTTCTTTGCCTTTTTAGTAGTCACATTCATCTAGTGGACTATTTAAATGACCCCTCAACTATATAGACTTTCTCTTCACATTCTTCCTAGCCTAAAATCAGAGTGAAAAGCATTGTAGAATTTCCAGTTTGTCTTTAAAGAAGAAAATGAGCGGTCGCCTTTGCTCTGGTGGAGTGTCTAGAACTTATTGGGGGCCCCTGCAATAGGTTGGGCTTATTAGAAGCTGCCTCAATGAAATGTTGGGGCCTGAGTTCTCACACCTGAGTGATGGAAATAAGTCCTCACCCTTCTGATAGACTTATGGTTTAATCCATCTCAAAGGCAGACGGGCATGTTTACCTATGTGGTACAGAGCACATCCATATGTTCTGTTTCCCTTTGAAAATTATGTGATTGAGCCTCAAAGAAGAGAACACTTAGGGCTTCCCTGGTGGCGCAGTGGTTAAGAGTCGCCTGCCGATGCAGGAGACACGGGTTTGAGCCCTGGTCCGGGAGGATCCCACGTGCTGTGGAGCAACTAAGCCCGTGCACCACAGGTACTGAGCCTGCGCTCTAGAGCCCGCGAGCCATAACTACTGAGCCCACGTGCCACAACTACTGAAGCCCGTGCTCCTGGGGCCCGTGCTCCGCAGCAGGAGAGGCCACTGCAATGGGAGGCCCGTGTAACGCGGCAAAGAGCGGCCCCCGCTCGCTGCAACTGGAGGGGGCTCGCGCGCAGCAACGAAGACCCAACGCAGCCAAAAATAAATAAATTAATAAATAAATAATAAATTTTTAAAAAGAGAGTGAACACTTAGATTTGGAGGAACCCTAAAAAGGGAAAGGGTGCAGCCCTGATTACTCAGAGCATTGGTTCAACCTGGTTCCATGCCTGCATATTTGGGGTGCAGAATGATTCCCCACCATCGCTGCACTGAGAGGGTGAGAGATCCATGGTTCGCAGGGGACTCAGCAGCAAAATCAGCGCCCTTTGTCTTTCTGCAGATGTCAAAGAGTGACAACTTTGGGGAGAAGATGAAGGAATTCATGCAGAAGTATGACAAGAACGCAGATGGGAAAATCGAGATGGCAGAGGTGAGTCCTAGTATCCTGCTAAGAGCTACACGGGAAGGGCCGTCGGTTGCCTGTGCCTCTCCCATGCACAAGAGTCCTTCTAGGGATCCGAGTGAGGCGGTGGTCTTGAAGCCCCACCACCACCCCCAGCACTTAGGCTGATGAAAGAGAACAGATGGAGCTTTTCCTTTGACTCACAAGGAACGAGGAAGCAACAAACATTGGCCTAAGACAGGGATGAAGACTTTTAATGCTCTCAGGGTCCAACGGGTACTATAAATGTGTGATGAGCTCAGTTTAAGACAGAAGAGAGGGTGAAGTTTGCAGAACAGGAGAGTTCATGCCCCACCTAAAGGCATCCAAAGGTGTGTGTGTGTGTGTGTGTATATATATATATAATTTATATATGCAGCATGTATAATTTATATATATTTATACACACACATACATTCATATGTGTGTATTGATGTGCATAGATATATACATATTGTTAAAAGATAAACTGAGGCATATTAAAAATTTTAAGAGTTTATTGGAGCAAAAATCAATTCAAATGGGCCAGCACCGAACCTAAAATAGTTAGGAACACTCTACCAATGGGAGCTAAGGGAAAGACGTTTATATAGAAGAGACAGTTACAAAGCAAGGAAATTATTTGATTGGCTAGAGTGTAAGTGGCTGCATTAGTCAGGAAAGCCTAGTTGGCTGCTTTGGCTGTTTGTTTAGACTTTGGTTTGCTTATGTAGGCTACTAAGGCATTAAGGCTACCTCAGTCTAATGGCCTCCTTGTTTAACAATTTATATATACACACATACACTTATACAGACACATATACATGTGCATGTGTGTGCAGGCCTAACCAGACACCTCTGGAAATCAGTTTGCAACCCATGGTCAAGTGGTCCAGAATGATGACAGCGGCACACAAAGGAGGGCAGAACTCCTCCTGGGATGGACTGGTTGCCATGGTGCCTTAGGTCAGTGCCCTGGAAGGAGAGATCGAGACAGAGATTCGTGGGTAGGATTTCAAGAGAAGGCAGGAGAGAGCAACAGGAAAGGGCAGAGGAAGAAGCCAAGCAAGCGTGTGGTCTCAGCTGGAGCCTCTTCTTGGCCTGATCTCATGGGGGGCTCTGGAGTGTGGATTGCGCCACGGGGTTGGCCCCACCTTGAAGCAAGGGGTAGGATGGTCCTTTGTACCCCTATGTCAATCAGGCGTTGGATGCAAGCTGCCCCCTCTAGGATGGGGGTCAGAGGGAAGGATGGCTGGGGCAGTTTGGTGGAGGGCAGTTCTCCTGCAGGGGGCAGCTATGAGCCACTAGCGGTCATCCTTCACAGCAGCTGAGGGATGGGCTACCAGCCTAGTTAAAGGTGATCTGTGAAAAGCACCAAGACCATCCCCTATAGATGCCTAAACTGCAGGCCTCAGAACATCCTGACTCAAATGGGCTTAAACCAGGGGTTGGCAGGCTTTTTCTGTAAAGTTCCAGACTATGGTCAGTGTTTTAGGGTTTGCAAGCTGTAAACCCTGCCTTCTTCAACTCTGCCCTGTGGCACAGAACAACCACAAACAGTATGTAAACGAAAGGGCGCTGCCATGTTCCAATACAAGTTTATTTACAGAAACAGGTATTGAGCCAGATTTGGCTCATGGGCCATAATATACTGACTCTCGGCTTAAACTATGAGAGGCTCCTAATGAGAAAGGCCATGAGAAGGACTGGCTCCTGGTGAAGGAGACCAGGTCTCCAGCCCTGCTTCTCGGCAGTTCTCTTGGTTCTGTTCTCCACCCCAAAAACGGCTTCATCCTCAGGCTGGTAGCAAGCTGGCTAGAGCAGTTCCAGGCATCACATCCAGATGCAGAAGGGGCCCATCTCATTTGGTCCCTGATAAGAATAAGGAAACCTTTCCCAGGGGTACCCGCAGTAGAGCTCCTCTCACATTTCATTGGCCAGGAGTAGGTCACATGTCTAGCCATAAGCCAATCACTGGCAAGGGACATGGGATTATCACATCTAGCTGAGACTAGGATTTGCCTGTGACTCAAGCATGCTGGGAGCAGAGAAGAGGGGAAGGCCATTGGGGGGGGGGCAGCCAACAGTGTTTGCAGCACAAGAGTACTTGCAGTTTTTTAAAACTCGTATTTGTTGTGGTATAATGTACATATAATAAGCAGTATCGATTTGCAGTGTAAAATTCCATGAGTCTAGACAGTTGTATACAGCCATGTAATCACCACCACAATCAAAATACGGCATCTCCATCACCCCCAAAATGTTCCTCTGTCTGGTCAGGCCATCCTGCACTAGCAGCCACCAATCTCAGATTAATTTGCATTTTCTAGAATTATATGTATGGAATCAGCTATTAAGTATTCTTCTGAGTCTGGATACTTGCGTTTTAAAGTGGCACCACTTTCTGTCCCTCCAGCTGCTCATACCCAAAGGTTTGGGGGTGACCCAGAAGCGCTTCTCAGAACATCCTTCTTCCCCTTTGAAGGGCTGCCAGCCCCTGTTCTCAAGGAAGGAAGCAAAATGGAGCAAAATGTGACTCCCATGCTGCCTTGCCACTGGCTGTTTTCCATCCTTCCTGCAGGAAAGTCTGTTTGCTTCCTGGCAGGGCTCTCCGTAATGTTACTGTTGCTCTCTGATCCCCACAGCTGGCGCAGATCTTGCCGACCGAGGAGAACTTCCTTCTGTGCTTCAGGCAGCATGTGGGCTCCAGCACGGAGTTTATGGAGGTGAGACCAAGGCGCTGCCTTCTCTCTTGCACATCGGGGCCTGCCTTTCTCTTGTGTTCAGAGCCAGGCCCACCCAATGCCTGGGAATGGTCCCTGGAAGACACTAAACTCCTTTTGAGTAGCTCAGCTACTCAAAATGTGATCCATGGACCAGGAGCATCAATGTCACCACCACCTGGGTGCTTGTTAGAAATGCAGAGTCCCTGACCCACTGAATCAGAATCTACATTTTAGCAAGATCCCCAGGTGACGTGTGTGCACGTTAAAGTGTGGGGAATAAGGTGAGAGGTAAGCTTGCGTAAAGTACCTTTGGAAAATAATGTGTACACACCACTTCCCATTTGGGTATTTGCCATAGATATTTGCATATTACAAGCTCTGAGAAATCCTGCAGTAATGAGACCTGTTTCACTTGGTTTGCCTCCAGAATCTTTCATATTTTCTTCTCACTCAATAGCATTAGTGTTCCTGGAATTCAGAGTCCCAAGGAGCATTCCTGAGAAGGATGGATTTAGGTACCATTCTAAAACTGAAAAAGCCCAGTGAGAATTCCAGTTTCCAGTATCTTCCAGGTTTGGTCTTTGACTGTGGTCCGGGCTTCACTGTCCATCTTTAAAATGGATGTTGCCATCTTTGCAGTAGCAATTCTTTGAGATCCTCATGGGAAATAGGACATCCAAACTCAAGTGTCTTTTGAGTAACATTCAATTGATAGATTGAACCATGTGAAATTGCTCATATTTAACCATTCTTTATTTACAAAAATTGGAAATTCCATATGGTTTAACCAAATATATTACTAATCCTGATGTCCAGCAAACTACCAGTTATTTTTTTGCTATTTTTCTGGGGCTCTGCACCCTAGCCATTCAATGTATGTGTCCCTCAAGGTGAAATTCAACCCATACCACCCCCCCCACACACACACACACACACGCTGCCTGCTGTGATAAATAATGACTAGCCTTCAACACAACTCCAGTCGCCACTTGTCACGTTAAGTCCATTTCTAGCCACCGGTAATCCCCTGTCCCTGATTCACTGCTTAAAAATGACTGGAGAGCTAGTCCAGAAACACACATGGCAGTGAGTTCCCCACATAGATAGAAAATCAGTTAGAAATAATGGATTCTTAGGGCAGAAGACTCATTTTTTTAAGTGGTAGCTTGCCTAAGCATCAGACATGGATTTAATTTTATTGTGCTTTAAAGGATTTTCTCCAGTTTTTTCACGACGGCAAAATTCCATAAGCTGGTCACTGACATGCTGGATTCTGTTCTTAGTCCCCCCTCTTGCCTGTCTAGGAGGAAAAGTCCGCATATACATAGAACTTGTCAGGGTGCGGCTTTTGTGAGTGTCAATTTTTCTGTCTGTAGAAAAGGGAGTGTTTATACTTGATTACTCCTTTCCTGATAGGGAGGCGGCCAGAGATTGGCCTCCCTTCCACCTATGATCAGGAAAATGGGGATGACAGCTTGCAGGGGGCAGAGATGCTTAAAGAGGAGGGGAAGGAAACCCTCTCTCTCTAAATCATCAGTGGTTTCTCTCTGTGTAGTTGACATGGTTCCATATTTTACCTGCCTTTATCCTTTAAGCCCCAGAATAACTACTGAGCCTATACCACCCCCATCCCACAGGTTTCCTGGGACCCCATTATCCTACAGGATCATCCCCTCCTGGGGTTGTCCATTCGTTCCATCTTTATCAGCTGGAAACATGAAATGGCCCCTCTGTAGCCCTGAAAGGTTTGTGCTGTCAGATGCTTCCATCCCACTGCTCATCACAACATTTTAATTTCTAATGTTAGTGACACCTCAGGATTTCTTTGAGATTTCACAAAGCCCAGGTCTCTTGAACTCTTTTCCTTGAATGGGAAGAGAATAATGACCATACTTTGTGATGGCTGAGCACAAAGTATTGGATGGGAAGAGAAGTCCAGCGTGAGAGCGTGGAGCTGGGGGTGGATCCAGGGAGGGAGGGAGAGAGGGAGGGAGGGAGGTCAGACCTGCTAGGATGGTCTCACTCTGAAAGCAGCTGGCTGCTCTGCTTTCTGGGAGGACTGGGGTCCCTTCAGGTTATCCTCCCCTGAGGCAATTTAGGGGGTGTCTGCCTTTTTCTCCCAGTCAAGACTCAACCTAGATGAACTAAATTCCAATACACTAAAGGCATGCAGGTGGTTGGTGAAGTCATATTTGAAAATCTGCACATATTTCTTTGTGCTTACTCAAGGGCGGGCTTTCGGAGCATGGGAAGGAATAGTCTGATGGAGCTGGGCATTTTCTTTCCCCAAAGAAAGAACTCTCCCCTAATCAAAAATCATTTACCCAAGTTGTATGTGGAAAAAATCTACCTTTTTATTGGGACTTGCTGATGTCTCATAACTTTTTAAAAAATCAGGATCAAATTTTTTGAGCCACTACTATACCATGAGAATTACACAGCCTAGTTTGCTGGTATGGAAGAAAGATCCTAAAATATCTATACATTCTCACACTCCTCACAATAAAAGGGGGACATGCCATCAACAGACGAACGTCTGGTACATATATATAATGAAATATTACTCAGCCATAAAAGAGGAATAAAATAATGCCATTTGCAGCTACATGGATGGAGCTAGAGATTATCATACTAAGAGAAGTATGTCAGAAAGAGAAAGACAAATACCATATGATATCACTGATATGTAGAATCTAAAATATGACACAAATGAACTTATCTACGAAACAGAAATGGATTCACAGACATAGAGAACAGACTTGTGGCTGCCAAGGGGGAGGGGGTTGGGGGAAGGATGGATTGGGAGTCTGGGACTAGCAGATGCAAACTATTATATATAGAATGGATAAACACCAAAGTCCTGCTGTATAGCACAGGGAACTATATTGAATAACCTGTGATAAACCATAACGGAAAAAATATATATGTGTGTGTGTGTGTGTGTGTGTGTGAGTGTGTGTGTGTGTGTGTGTGTGTGTGTGTATATATATATGTATATATCTGAATCGCTTTGCTGTACACCAGAAACTAACACAACATTGTAAATCAACCAGAATAAAAAATTTTTTTAAAGTGGGGGACATGATGTGGAGAAGTTGAGGAGACAGGAGATCAAATTTGGGAAATTTGGGAAAAGAATTAGTAGTCAGTGCCTGCTGACTCTCAGAAAATCAAGTGTTGCTGGTGTCTAGCTGTGCTGTTTGGAGCTGAGGGAGAAGGGAATAAAAATCAAGGGAAGAAAACTTGGAAGAAAATCTAAGAACTGTGATCAGGCACCAAAATAGACCAAAGATTAGGAAACAGGGTTCTCTGGGCCTTTTGTCACAGATACACCCACTCCCACCCCCCACCATGGTATTCCCTCCTCCCCACAAGATAGATTGGGTTAAACACTGGGGTTTCAGGACAGTTGCATTCAGGACCAGATTTTTGCAGGACCATTGTATTAGTTAACTATCGTTTTGTGTCAAATTACCCCCCAAAATTTACCAGCCTAAGGCAACATTTATTATCTCTCAGCTTCTGTGGTTGGAAATTTGGTAACAGCTCAGCCAAGTGGCTCTGGTTCAGAGTCAAGATGTCAGCTGGGCTGCAGTCATCTGAAGGCTTGACTGGAGCTGGAAGATGCACTTCCAAGATGGTGCACTCACGTGGCTGTTGGCAAGGGGCCTCAGTTCCTCACTACATGAGCCTTTCTATAGGGCTGCCTGAGTGTCCTTACGACGTGGCATCTGGCTTCCTCCAGAGTGAGTGATCAAAGAGAGAGAACAAGAAGGAAGCCTCAATGTCTTTATGACCTAGGCTTGGAAGCCACACACTGCCATATCTGCTGTGTTCTATTCATTAGAAGTGAGTCACTAAGTTCAGTCCACATTCAAGGAGAGGGGAACTAGGGAGGTGAAGAATTGGTGGACATTTTAAAACCATTCCTACTGTTTTTCCTTGTTTCTCCTGTGTGATGTCTGCTCCTGCTCACATGGCCAGAACAGAGAGGAAGGAGGTGGTCAGACCCATATCACCTGCTGAAGCTCTGCTTCTCTTTGATCCCCCAGATGCTGTGGTCAGCAGGCAGTTCTCTGGTCCTTCACAGGGACCCAATGCATGTACTGAATAACTGGGACTCAGATCAGAGCCCAGAACGAGTATGGAACAAGATCCAGTGATGGACCGATTGTCTAGGCCTAGATCACATGCCTACCTCTGGAGATGGGTCAGCCCCTCTTGAACCATGTGGACTGAGCATGAGAGAGGGGTGGTTTCCTAAAAAAAAGGGGGGTGATGCTTTTTATCAGAAAGATGGGGAGTGGCCTTGGGACAGTCTAAACAAACTGATTACACTACCAATTCTGTTCCACCTTCAGACATGGCTGCCATATGCATCGTGATGGAGGGGTAGAGGACACAGTACAATGAAGGGTAACCAAAGCCTGCTTCTGCCCCTTCCAGAGGGTTCTTACCCTTGCTCCCAACTCCCACGCAGAGAATGAGAAGCTTCCAGAACAGTAAAAGGACACCCAATATACCCACAGCAAAAATGGGATCCAACAGATCATAGTGCTAGTTCTGGTAAAAATCTGCCGGTTAACACCTTAGAAAACCATAACCCTGGTTACAAGATGATCCTGAAGCCAGTTATAGTAAGGAGACCTTGTCCCAGCAGGGTTTTTTTCTTCTCTATGTGACCTTGGCCAAGATACTTTCCCTTATTTCTTCATCTGCGACATGGAAGGGACCGGTCTAGACCATCTCCATGTCCCCATCTCACTGTAATATTCTTGAATATCAAGACCCAGCCTGGCCCATTAAAGGAAGATGGAGGGAAGCTTATAGGTGTGGATAAATCTTTGTGAATAGGTTGACATTCCCATTGCAGGCTTGGCGGAAGTATGACACAGACAGAAGCGGCTACATCGAAGCCAACGAGCTCAAGGTAAGATGAGCCTTGGAGAGGGCATGGAGGGTGCAGAGAATGGGCCTGAGACCAAAGTGGTGGTGGGTTTAAGGAACCTGGGGAGGGAGGAGAGGGTGGGTGAGGAATTTGGGTGTGTGGTCTGCTTAGGGATACTCAGGCCCGGCTCTGAATGGTTGGACATGTTCAGCCATGTGAAATCAGCAACACAGAGCTGTAGGAGTTCAACCAGTTCACATTCCTCTGCACGTCAGTGCCCAGGACAGGCATCCTCAAGGCATTCCAGCAGTTTGGCCTTCTGGCTTGCACGTCTACCCCTAAATTCCTCTGGACCCAAGGAGTCCCAGGCACTGCTTAGCATGTGTCCTGGGCTCTCTGAGGAGCCAGAGCCAGTTTCTACTGCCTGGCCTATGGGGTGAGGTTGCATCCAGCCGCTCCCTCCCCCTTCAGGGTTACTCCACAAGCATTAAGGTGTGAGGGAATTGTGAGGGCTGCAAGCTATGCAAATGATGGGCCCCGGAAAACAGTGTTGAGTGACTGTCTGAAGGAACAGGTAAGTGAGTCAGGGACAGACAGCCTGAACTGGGAGCTCTGAAGAGGACTTTGGTATTCCAGGGATTCCTGTCTGACCTGCTGAAGAAGGCGAACCGACCATATGATGAACCTAAGCTCCAAGAGTACACCCAAACCATAGTGAGTGGCTGAAAGTATCCCTCCTCCCCAGGGGTGCAGGACATGGGCCCCAAATCAGTGGGATTTGGGGTTTGTGGGGTCGTTAGTTGGCTGACTCTTCAGGCCCAGGAGAAGTGACTCCCAGTGGCAGCCAGCAAGAGGGATGCTAGTTCATGGGCCCTGCACCCTCTCTCTTGAGGTCCCCACTCAGCCAAATGCTCCTGGGCCAGTGTAAGACTAGAGCATCTGTTTCCATGACAGCCTCCACAGCTCCAGGAGAGGATAAACTTGGAGAGGGTGGGCCTTTGGTGCTGGTCTGCTGTCTTCTGCGGCCCTGTCCCTGAGAAAGGGGGAGGGGAGACGAGCAAGTCCCTGCTGTCTCCCCAGTGACCGATTCAGCCCATGCTGGTCCCTGCCACCAGGTGACCTCAGAGGACGCATGAGCATACTCCCCCATCCTCCTTCCTCTCCAGTACAGGGGATGGCAGGCCAAGGTCCCACATGAGAGAAGGTCAAAGCAAATAACCCAGGCACCACTTTCTGTCCCCAACAGCTACGGATGTTTGACTTGAACGGGGACGGCAAACTGGGCCTCTCGGAGATGTCCCGGTAAGTGCCTGCCCTCACTCACCCCAGCATCACTTTTCACAAGATCCCTGCAGATCATCCCTGTGCTACCGTCCCTATCACCAAGATCAATCAGTGGGGAAGGTGACAGGTCAGGTGTCCTGAAGCGCAAATCAAAGTCAGATCAAATCATGATCATCATCACCACAATGTTCCGTCTCCCTCTTTTTAGAACTTTCCACTGACACCTGATTATAAAGTGCTCAGAGATCGTTTCCATAACTACAGATGCTCCTTCTGCATCCCCTCCCCCCAGGTCCGAGTTGTTCTTGCTTCTGCTCTGTCTCCTAATCGCTGCTCTAACATTCTCTTTCCAGACTCTTGCCTGTACAGGAAAACTTCCTGCTTAAATTTCAGGTAAAATAGCCTCTTTGCTTTTCTTCAGTTCCTCCCTTCCCCTCATCCCTCTGAGCTCACCCTTCCTCAACACACACACACACACACACACACACACACACACACACACTCTGCAGGGCTTTGGCTTCTGTCTTTAATACCTTGGGCCTTCCAGGGCATGAAGCTGACCTCGGAGGAGTTCAACGCAATCTTCGCATTTTACGACAAGGTAAGACAGAGGACGGTGTGGATGGAAAAGCAGGAGGCCCATTCCAGCCCCCCACCTCCCCCCAACCCCGCCAGAATGGCTCGCCTTGGTCCTTAGGAGTAAACAAGCTGTCGGAGCAGCAATCTGAGCCAAGCAGTTTCTTCCTGTCCCTTTGGATTCCCTGCAGCATCTTCTGCTGTGTGAGAAGATAACTGTCCTTCACAGTGTGTGGCCTGTGGAACCCAAGGTTTTGGTTCCTTAAAAGTACAGGAGAGAATAGCTCATGGAAGAGGGTCATGCCTGGAACTAGGGTGTGATTACGTTATTGGTACCCAAAGAGAGGAGGTGCTCAGTACTGCTCCCCTGGTGCCAGGTCATAATCTTGTTGTCTTCCTAGGAAGTGGGGAGTGAGAGGCCCTCCGTACCAATGTCGCCCCTCCCTTAGCTGCCCCTGTGTGGGTGACTCCAATGGTCTTCCTTAGAACTATAGGCTTGGGGGTAAACTTTAAATAGCCCCGTGTTCATCCTGACATCTTACTGTGGGATTCGACACCCAGGGAGTTAGCGAAATGCTTCTTGAACCTCACTTACAATTTCAATGCAAATGAAAAACACCAGAAGGGAAGGTTACCAACAGTTTGCCCTGGACCCTCCCGTTCCTGCAGTGACTGGTAAAGTCAGAAGTGACACGTTATTTGGGCACCTCTTTTGCTCAGAGTAGAGACCATTAGCAAAGCTAGACTCTGGTCGGAGGTCGTGGGGCCTGAGTTCTGAGGCTCTGTGCTGACCCTCTGCTCCCCGCCAGGACGGAAATGGCTACATTGATGAGAATGAGCTGGACGCCCTCCTGAAGGATTTGTATGAGAAAAACAAGAAGGTGAGTGGCTGAGCCCAGAGGTGGGGTGCTGTCCTGGAGGTGGGATGGGGGTGGGAAGGAAGGCCGATGGGTGCATTTTGCTCCTCTCTGATCACCCCCTAACGAGGCAATGGCAGTTTTTTGGTTTGATTTTTTTCTGGTTGAATTGATTGATGTGTTTTTTTTTTTTAATACACATAAAGAAGTTTGCCATCTTCACCACTTTTAAGTACAGTTCAGTGGCATTAAGTACATTCACACTGTTGTGCAACCGTCACCACCATCCAGCACTCTTTTTCATCTTCCCAGAATGAAACTCCATAGCCATTAAACAATAACTCCCCCTTGCTGCCTGCCCCCGGCCACTGGCACTCATCATTCTACTTTCTCTGTGCATCTCACTGCTCTAGATACTTCGTACAAGTGGGATCATACAGTATTTGTCTTTCTGTGTCTGGCTTATTTCACTCAGCGTAACGTCTTCAAGGTTCATCCGTGTTGTAGCACATGTCAGAAATTCCTTCCTTTTTAAGGGTCAGTAACATTCCATGGTGTGTCTATCCCACATTTTATCTGTCCATTCACAGGCAGACACTTGGGTTTCTTCTACCTGCTGCCTGATGTAAATAATGCAGCTGTAAGGCCACGGCAGTTTTGATGTGGCCCAGTTCTTGGAAGTGTCCGCCACATGGCCAACAAAAAAGACTTTTTTACAGGAACCGGGAGATGAGTCTTGGCAGCGTTTTCCTCTACCTCCTGCAAAATGTCTTCCTCTGAGAAAATGGTTTTGCTGCTTTCTTTAATTAGATGAGGAACGCTCTATAATTCCTTGCGTTGTCTAACTGCCTGGGCGGTCAGGCTAGAGCTAAATATAATGCTCAATTTCAGGGCAAAAAATTCATCACAGCTTCTGAGTCTATCTGTCTCCCTTTCCAACTGCCTTCCGACTTCTTTATCCTGAATATCATCCTTCATTTCTTTCACCCTAAATTTATTTTTTTTCTTTACACTACCTACAATTGCTTTTTGAAAGAGGCACAAAACAAATTATAAGCAAGTACTTCCTAGGAAGACAGGAAGTACTCACCAAGTGTTTGAACTCGGCAAACTTTTTCCTGGCACCAAACTCTAGGAGAAAATTATTTGTGCATCCTTATGTGTCCAAGGAATGTTGCGCACCGTAATGGAAAATATCTTTAACTGTAATTGTATTAATGAGGCATGATTATTCTCCATATGACCCTGCTTTATGCCTGAGGCTGATGGGCCTTGAAGGCAGGCATTAAATCTTGGGAGAGACCCGAATCTCCTGGTCATCATCTAACTAGGCTCTTTCTTGATTACCACAAAAGACAACTCATATGGCTACACAGCTTGACTTGAGATGTGGAAACAAAAAAGAGTCAGGTGTTGGAGCTAGGAAACAACTCTGAAGGTTAGAGAACAAGGATATTAATAAAATTGTTTACCCAGGAGCCTTCCACCTGTACTAAGCTCCAGATTTAGCACATGGGGATTGAGTGAATGTATCAGTAGAGAGAGCTGCATGCTTGTAAATAACAGCCCCTGAGTTGGGAGGGGAATGGCCATTTTTAGGTGAGCCCACATGGCAGATGCATATGCCTTTTTCTTTTTAAATAAATTTATTATTTATTTATTTTTGGCTGTGTTGGGTCTTCGTTGCTGCGTGCAGGCTTCCTCTAGTTGCAGCGAGTGGGGGCTACTCTTCATTGCCGTGCGCAGGCTTCTCATTGCGATGGCTTCTCTTGTTGCAGAGCACAGGATCTAGGCGCGCGGGCTTCAGCAGTTATGGCACACGGGCTCAGTAGTTGTGGGTCGCAGGCTCTAGAACACAGGCTCCGTAGTTGTGGTGCACGGGCTTTGTTGCTCCGCAGCATGTGGGATCTTCTCGGACCAGGGCTCGAACCCGTGTCCCCTGCCTTGGCAGGCAGATTCTTTACCACTGCGCCACCAGGGAAGTCCGCATATGCCATTTTGATGGTGCCTGCACGGACAGTGATTCGGTTTCTGAGCAGATTAATGTTTGAGGCTCCTGAAGGACAGGCTGATGGGCTCAAACTTCGACATTTCCTAGCACTCCTAAGACAGTTGCAACTTGCTAAAGCCATCCTCAGCTTCAAGCAATACTTCTAGACACAGAAAGTAAGCAGCCCCCTCTGTCCATTCTGCTAAAACTCTTGATGCCACACTGAACTGGAGGGTTTTGTCAAGCTCAGGCTTGATATATGGGGTCACTTCCTTAGCTCCTAATTGAGTGGTAGGTCGCTCAGGCACACCCCGGTGTTATGGACTAGGTGACGTTTTTTCCAGGAACTTCACAACTTTAGTGAAGATGCCCCTCAAAAAGCTAGAGATGCTTGCAAAGTGCCTTGGGGCTGGGTGGTGGCACAAACCCAGGAATCAGTAACGTGAGGGGATGTCACCAAAGGATGCAATAAAAGACTGACCTTGGAGCACTGAGGACACGTGAGCCAAGTAAAGAATTACTCAGGGGACTAAGACTCTATATGACT
Organism: Balaenoptera ricei; assembly: GCF_028023285.1. Lineage (NCBI taxonomy): Eukaryota > Metazoa > Chordata > Mammalia > Artiodactyla > Balaenopteridae > Balaenoptera > Balaenoptera ricei. The sequence continues at coordinate 49,688,850 of NC_082657.1, read as the reverse complement.
GTAGAGTTGGTCCCATCCTTTAGCCAATACCTTAGTCTTTACACCTCAATTTTCTCATTAGCTGAATGGAGATAGTGACCCATCAGCCTGGAAGGGGAACTATTTAAAAAAAAAAAAATCTGCCGATATGCTCAATACAAAAGGAGGAGGAGGAGGAAGAGGAAGGAGGGAGGGAAAGAAAAAGACAGTTGTTTAGTGATTTTCCAATGTTGATGATGACTTTGCTGTATTTCAGAACTTTTGGCTATTTCCACCCAAAGCAACACAAGGCATGTGGGTGTTGGTTTTCTGTAAATGTTGGCCTACATTTTATATGAGACTATGGGCATATGTTTGTGGGTCACCTGTCTTAGTGCCCCTCAAGGCCACAGGGAGCCAGTGAACAAGCAGTAGGCTGGTAGGCTTGCTGCTGGAGGAGAAAGGAGTTAGAATCCCTTGTTTCACTGGGTGAGGCTTTTAGGGAAGCATGATCCAAGGGGCCTGAAGACAAAACCAGGGAGTTCCCCTGGCATTCTCCTCCTCACCTGCAGGGACCCAGCAGATTGAGTAAACGGAGGCTCACTGAGGGAGAGAAATTTAGAGAAGCTATGCATAGATAATGACTGTCATCAATAGCTACTGTTTGGAGTGATGCTGTGTGTCAGGTACTGTGCTAAGTATTGTTTACATTCATTTCCTCATCTAATCATCATAACACCTCAATGAGGCAGGCTCATTACTGTACCCATTTTACAGATGAGGCAGCTCAGACTCAGAAAAGGTTGAATACTTTCCCCAAAGCAATGCAGCCAGTAAGTGAAAGGAAGAGCGTTTTTCATCCAGGGCTTTCTGACTCCAAGGCCCATGCTTTGTGTGCCTCTAAGCTACTTGCGCTGAGATGGGATAAGGGAAAGGTTCTGGCTGAATGAACAGCTGGGCCGTGTAGGTGGGGCATCCTCTGAGCCTCTTACCCTCTCCCTCTCTGTCTCCTAGGAAATGAACATCCAACAGCTCACCAGCTACAGAAAGAGCGTCATGTCCTTGGCCGAGGCGGGGAAGCTCTACCGCAAGGACCTGGAGATTGTCCTCTGCAGTGAGCCCCCCATGTAAAAGGGTGGATGGGGGCTGCTTCTCCACCTCCCCCCAAACCTGCCCCTGCTGCCCTGCCACTTCCACCCAGACCCGGAGATCCTGAGCATCCCTCCCGCTGCCCCTGCCATCTGCACACACACCAGCCTGCAGAGCAGGAAAGAAGAGATGGAGAAGGGGCTGCTGACGGGCTCCCTGGAGCCCCCTCCAACCCAACGCTGGCTGACCAGTCACAGCGCTCTGCATGCAGAGGGGCACCAACCGCATAGAAGGTGGGCGGGGGCACAGGTGGGGAGTCCCTCGTTCTCTTCGCTGTGATGCATGAGCTCATTCGCTGTATGATTTAGGCTTCTATGTCCAACAGAGTGGACCCTCCCCTCTGCCTCTCTCCCATGCCACCAGCCACCCCGAACCCCCAGGTTCCATGCCCCGCCTCGCTAGTGGTGTAGCTGTCTTCTCAGAGCTCCTTGTTCGTGGCGGGCACCGGCCCTGTCCTTGACTCAGCGTGCTCCCTTTCCCTTTGGGTTTCTTGTTTACCAAAGAAGAGTTTACAGACAATAAAAAGGAAATGTTCTCCTGTGGAAGCTCTCCCAGTTCTGGCTGAGTGGTCAACTTTCTCTCTGCCGCTAGTTCCTGACAAAGAGAGAGCCTGTTCTCGACTGAGTGGGGAGATTGGGGGGACCACCCAACTGGGGCATAACCACTAGAAGCAAGGGTGTGGGACCCCAGGACGCTGTACTTTCCCTTGCCACTCACTGCCTTCTCTCCATCAGCCTGTCACTTCTCTACTCCACGTTTGTTTCCACATTTCTGAAATCATAACAGCAGTTATCAGTTCATTGAAAGTTTACTAAATGTCAGGTATTATGCAAAACAGTTTGCCTGCGGTATCTCTCTTAGTCCCTTGAGAGGGGTGCTGTGATTATCTCCAGCGTACAGATGAGGAAACTCAAGATTAAAGAGGTCAAGTAACGAGCCCCATGTCTTAGGGCCAGTTGGCGGCGCAAAGCCAGGGTATGAATCCCGAGGATTGGATCCACATTTTTTTTTTTTTAATTGGCCGCACCACACGGCTTGCAGGACCTTAGTTCCTTGACTGGGGATTGAACCCGAGCCCCCTGCAGTGGCAGCGCGGAGTTCTAACCACTGGACCGCCAGGGAATTCCCTGGATCCACATTCTTTACAGTAGGGCTACCAATGGCCTGTGGCAACAGTGGGACTAGGTGATCTCCACCCAGCAGGGGGACCTCCACCCAGGAGTTCCAGGCACCACGAACTTAACTTCTCCCCCCTCGAAATGCAATTTGCCCCACAGCAACATATCAGATGCCCCTTGGTATAGGGCCAGCATGGCCTTTGGGTGCACAGAACTCTTTGGGATCCTAGAACAGAGAGATACCTGATTTTTTTTAATGCTATCAGATACTGACTGTTTTGACATTACCTCATTTAACGTCCCAACAATCCTTGCGATGGATATGATTTTCAGATGAAGAAACTAAAGCTCAAAGACGTTAAGTCACTTTGGAAGTGTCCATTCGATAACCAGGAACTCACCTGGAGCAATAGAGCCCCGTGGGTCGAATATACGCCTCCTTTCTTTCCCAGCCACGCCCCTTTCTGAGAGAGCCTGTCCTGTTCACCCCATGGATGATGCAGCCAGCGAGCCACCTGACCTCTATCTGCCTGCCCACAGCTGACGGGGCCGAGAGTGGACATCTGGTCCAGGCGGGGCCCCTAAGAGTCTCCTGGAATCTGAGGTTGAGAGCCAGGGCTGTCAGGCAGAATGTGTGGCACTGAAGCTGGGTGGTGATACAGCTTTGGGGGCGAGAGGTGGCACGACGGCGATCCAAAACCAAGCCCGAAGTGATGCTGAGAAGAGTAGGAACCAAGAGCCTGGGAGAGTCAGAGAGCAGTGGAGAGAAGATGCAGAGAAAAACAGGAAAGAAGGAAGGGAGGAAGGACAGAGATTGAGAGAGAGAGAAAGAGACAGAAACAGTGAGGGGAAGGGGAACCATCCAACAGCTCCCATGAGGCCCTGTTGCACGGCCTAATACCGATTTCCCTGCCACCCCTATGTATCCTACCAGGGGATCTCCTGTCCACTAAGCGCAGCCCCCCACCCTATCATCCCTAGTTGTCCTCGGCCAGCATCCCCCAGGATGAGGCGCTGCAGCCCAGTCTACAGCTTCACACCTGCCCTCCCGACACACACCGCTCTGCCTGGGCTTCCCCTCAAAGCCCCCGAGACAAGATGGGGTGGAGCGGTTGCCACAGCCTGGGATCCATGCAGGGGCAGAGCTGGGTCCTTTCCTACCTGGTTGCAACTCCGGGACCCAGATTTGCTGGAAAGGGAAAGGGCCTGGGAGCCCTTTCTCCCAGGCACAATCTCTATTCAGCAGAAGGGGAAACTCATGCCGTCAGGGACACTTGGTCTTTCATAAGCCCGTTTAGTTCACTGTGAATGCAGGTATCTGTCTATTGAGACAAAGGGAGAGGGGAGAGTGATGCTAAGGCCATCACAGTGCTGTGCCGTCCTCAGGGCTGTGCTGACTCTCTCCTGTGTTAGGAGCCCACGCCAGGGGAACAGGGGCGTGGGGTGGCATCTGGGATTCATTTCACCCTCTTCTTTCTCTCTTGTGGGCACTAGACTTTGTTGCTGCCTGACTCACAGGTGCGTTAGGAGCTGGTGAACTCTAAACACAGCCCTTCAGCGGAAGATCCTAGCCCAGCTCCATGCCCTTGAGTGGAATTTCCCATTCCACATAGAGCCTTGGGACCTGAGACCGAAGTCCAGAATAGAGCAGTCCCATGCAGACGCAGAGATTTCAACCTTAAAGGCAACTGTCTCCCGGGTACATTCTCCATTCACAAAATTCCCTTTGGAAAGATTACCGAAAGTCAGGCACAAACCCATCTAACTCTGTATTTTGGAGGGGGACACCTGCCTTCTACCCTAGCCTCCCAGGACCACCCCAGGAATGGCCCCGCCCCTGTGAGGTCCAGCACCTTTCTCTTGTCTTGAGTTTCTCCAGGCAACTCTATCAACAGCCCCACCTTCTAACACAAAGGTCAGCAGAAACAGGCTATGAAGAAAAAGGAAAATGCCCAGGAACACCAAGTCCAGTTAGTAAGTCCCGAGAAAGAGGGCTACTTACTAGCCACTTCCTGTGAGGAAGTGTCACACAGCTAACTCGATTAGCTGGAATTAGTTGCATCTCAAGGCCGAGAGAACAGGCTGGTCAAATCCACAAGGTGCCAGGTCACTGGGAAGAACCCGAAATGGTTTGGACCACTGCAGTTCTTTCCACAAGCAAAGTGTCAATAATATAATTTTCCTGACAACTACTTTCTACCACGGGTTGCGTGGGGAGACGGCAGGAAGACAAAGACATAGGGGATAGGCTCGGTGGCACTGAGAGGGCATGGCCCTGACCCTCGGGGAACACGTGATCCCACGAGGAGCCTCCCTTTGGTGTACTTGGTGCACCCTTGAACGTGTGGCCCACACGCCCCCTTTGGCAGCAGCAACAAAGGGACTGCCCCTTCCTCTGGGAATCCCTCCCTGGCTTCCCAATGTTTAGCTTGGGTGCCACTCCCATGGGCACCTTCGTTCGATAATAAGTATTTGTTGAGTACCTTCATGGAGCTTATACTCTAAGGTGAAAAAGACAATACGTAGATTAAAATGTTCATAAAGTTGTGATACATGCTCTAAAGTTCAACAAGGGAAAGAGATAGGAAGAGGGGAGGGAGGCGTTATTTTAGGTTCTCTGAATAGGTGAAATTCAAGAAGAGATGTGAATGAGGTGAGGAGGTGGACCTTGCTGCCATCTTGGGGAAGGGAGTCCAGATGGAGGAAACAGCCAGTGCAAAGGCCCTGAGGTGGGAGAGTTCCTGGCATGCTCAGAAATGTGGTCACTGGGGCCGGGCAGAATGAGGGAAGGGGGTGAACAGTTGATGGGGCTGGGGAAACAGGTGAGGCCAGGTGGAGGCCACAACAAAAAGGACTTCGGATCTTACTGTGTCAAAGGAAGCCACTGAGAGGGGAGATCATCAGAGAAGTGACATGATTTATTTTCAAGGTCACTCTGGCTCCTGTGTCAACACTAAACTATAGGAGGCAAGGGAGAAAGCAGAGGCGCCAGTTAGGAGGCTGACGCACCAGGGCCACTGAGAAACGCTGATGACTTGGACCAAGGAAGTGGTGGGGGGTGACAGCAAATAGCAGATTCTGGACCTGTTTCTAAGATTGAATCAAAAGGGCTTGCTAAGGACTGGATACGTGACATGAGAGAAAGACAGGAGTCCAGAAATGACTCCGAGGCTGCTAGCTGGAGCAACTGGGTGCATGGTGGGTGCCAGTAACCGAGACGGGAGAGGAGCAGATTTGGGGATGGGTGGTGGGGGGGGTAACTGGGATTTGGGACATGCTGCCTGGCATTTGGTGTCTCTCAGGACACCAACGGAAAACAGACTGCACATTGACATTGTGGACCTTCAACAAACATCCATGAGACGGACAAATGCTAGGTGCTGGGGACACAGCAGTGAATAGGATATTCCCTGGTTGCCGAGAGCTTAAAGGCTCCTGGGCCTGAGAGATGAGGAAACTAGCAACTCCGCATGGTAAGTGGTAGGTCAGAAAAAAGCACAGGAAGAGGTCCCTAGATTGGGGGTGGGGGTGAATTCCTTGGTGAGAATGCCTGGCAGTTAAAACATTAGCGTCCACAGTGGCACCAGGGCCAGAGGAAGCCAGGCTCAACTGGGGGGACTGCAAGTCCCTTGAGAGCTGAAGCTCAGAGGGGAGAAGCTCAGAAGGTAAAGCTCAAGGACCAGACAGGACCAGCTTGTGCAGGGCTGGACACCACTCTCTTTTCCCAGGCTGCTTTGCAACTCCTTTCTTCTCCTTCTGGTCCTGGCTCAACCGTCACCTCCTCAGTGAGGCCCACCCTGATTAAACTGCAACCCACTCACCCCCACCCCATGCCCCATAACCCCTCCCCACCAGGAATATTTTTCCCCATAGCACATGACCACGTGCCCTGATGTGTGTTTAGGTGCTCCCCCAGCTAGAAGGTAAGTCCTCCAGGGCGGTGCTCACACTCTACTGTCCTGCCCACACCTGCTCAACCCACACACCTGGCGGCACCGTTCCTTCCAGCCTCCTCCTCACCTGGCACCCCTCAGCTCCCCAGAATAGTGGCCCCAAAGATGTCTGAGCCCTAAATCCTCGGATGTAGCGAATACGTTACTTTACGTGGCAAAGGGGAATTGGGACTGTAGAAGGAATTAAGGTTGCTAATCAGCTGACTTTAAGAAGATTATCTCGGATTATCCAGGTGGGCCCAAAGTAATCACAAAGGTCCTTGGATGTGAAAGAGGCAGGCAGAACCCAGAGTCAGAATGATGCAGTAAGCGGGAAGCATTTAGAAACTAGGAAAGGCGGGAAAACATTCTCCCTTAGAGCCTGCAGAAGCCCCGCAGGCCTGCCGACACCTCAATTTTAACCCATTTTGGACTTCTGACCTCCAGAACTGTAAGGTAATAAATTTGTATTGTTCTAAGCCACCAAGTTTGTGGTAAGTGGCTACAGCAGCCAACAGGAAGTGAATACAAAACATAAAACATAGGTCCACCTACTCGATATTTGTGTTCCTGTCATATGATGAAATATGGGTAAGAATGTATCTTCCTGCGAGTGTTTCTGTGAGGATCCAGAGGATGCCAGTCGCACACACGCTTCGCACGGTGCCCGGCACAGAGTCTCACTAACTGGCAGCCGTGGATGATGTCTGCTGTGGCCGTAGCGCAGGAGGCTTCCTCTGCTTTCTGCTCTGTGTTCTGTGGCTGCCCCAGGACTCACGGGGACCCAGCTGGTTCCAAATTTGGGAAGTCTCACCTTTTAGAGAAGGTGCCCACCTGGTGTACCACATCCTCCTTCGGGGATGGGAGTCCTCCAAACCTGGCGGACACCCCAAGGGACAGTTCTGTCTGCCATGGCCCAGGAGCTGACCTCACACACCAGGCCCATGAGGGGGGTCCTGGAAACCACCCAGATGCCTGGCTCAGGGTGCTCGGTCCTCCTTACGCCTGTCATTTGTTTCCACTCAGGGATCATAGTCAACCGGGAGAACTTGGCCAGACCGCCCCTTTGTTGGTCTCAAGTTCCCCATCTGTAGAATGGGAAGCTTGGAGTGAATGGTGTGCAAGCCTCCTTCAAAATCTTACCCCCTGACAGCTCACTGAAGAGCGTTTATAAATGACAAACAAACACATCGAAGATGACTGACATCATCAGCCATTAGGGAAATGCCACTGTGAGATCCCACTGCACACCAGTGTAAACTGAGTATCATTTTTAAATGTCTTATCCCCGCTTACAAAAGCAGAATCTACTAAATTGTTGTGGATGACAGGGAGCTGAAGAAGAAAAAAGGCTTCCTCATAGAGCCAGTAAGTTGAGTGTTAAAACAACATTACCAACAGTTTAAAAAAATAACCATAATGAAATTCCCACATCCCTCCATGCAGTGCTCTGTAATTCATTCTTGTTCCACTGGATCTTGGATTAGCAGTCTGCTTTCATGAAGCCATCTGCTTCTGGACCAAAAAGAGTCCTGGAAATCCTGACTCGACCCACATTTATAGTCTGAGAGCTGCTTAACTGACATCAGCTCAGAAGCCTGCACCCAAGAGTCTATTCTTTATATAAAGTATGAACGGTTTGAAGCACTTGGTACAGTCTTTTATCACAAGGTTCTAAGACTGTCCTTTTTAATTGACGACACATGCTGCACCCTGCAGCTTAGAGCAGAGCCTTCAGGCAAACACCAGACTAAACGAAAACATCTCTAAGATGACACAGACTTCATGGCTGTGGTTAATTGATTACTCTAACCAATAAGATCAAAATGGAGGAGAGTAAACTTCTCTCTCAGGCTATAGTACAGAATGATTTCATGAGACTTTAGATGAGCCTTTGCCCTGAGGGTAAAAATATATGGGCAGTGAGGCACTGACAAATCACGAGGAGCTTCCATAAACCACACGATTTCTAAAATACTTACATTAACATTTCATCTATATAAGCATAACCTCAGGAAGGCCAAAAACGTTCTCTGATCTGACAAGTCTTCTTGTGCAAATCTTACAAGAGTAACACATCAAACAAACCTAACTCTTTCTGGCACTCTCTTTTGATAAGATGCAAAAACAAATCTTTGTGATTTTCCAGGGCTCCTCTGAGAAATCTCAAAGAACATAGTAGGTGTAAAAGATATCTTGAAAATTTTCTCTTTTTTTCTATATTTATTAAATTATTTGAAAAGGGAGAATCTAAAGAGTTACCAGAAGGGATATAGACACTTGATTAATATATGATCATGGGTGCCTGAGGAACAATCCTTGGTTACCCACTTAATTAACAACATTTAAAAGTAAACAGGGCTTCCCTGGTGGCGCAGTGGTTGAGAATCTGCCTGCCAATGCAGGGGACACGGGTTCGAGCCCTGGTCTGGGAAGATCCCACATGCCGCGGAGCAACTAGGCCCGTGAGCCACAACTACTGAGCCTGCGCGTCTGGAGCTTGTGCTCCGCAACAAGAGAGGCCGCGACAGTGAGAGGCCTGCGCACCGCGATGAAGAGTGGCCCCCGCTTGCCGCAACTAGAGAAAGCCCTTGCACAGAAAGAAGACCCAACACAGCCATAAATAAATAAATAAATAAATAAATATTAAAAAAAAAAAAAAAAGTAAACAGACCCAAGAGTATTGAAGGCATATGTCCACATAAAAATTTGCACACAAATGTTCACAGCAGCGTTATTCATAATAGCCAAGAAGTGGAAACAAACCAAATGCCCATCAACTGATGAATGGATAAATAAAATGTGGTGTATCCATACACTGGAATATTAATCACTCATAAAACGGAATGAAGTACTGATACATGCTACAACATGGATGAACCTCAAAAACATTATACTAAGAAGTTTCACAAAAAAGGCCCCATATTGTATAATTCTATTCATATGCAATGTCCAGAACAGACAAATCCATTGAGACCAAGATCGCACATGCCTCGCGGCCAAATAACCAAAACATAAAACAGGAGCAATATTGCAACAAATTCTATAAAGACTTTTTAAGAAATGGTCCACATCAAAAAAAATCTTTAAAAAAAAAAAAAAAGAAAATGTTCTGGAATTAGGCAGAATTAGATAGTGGTGATAGTGGTGACGGTCACACAACCTAATAATATACTAAAAACCACTGACCTATACTCTCTACAAAGGTGAATAATATCTTAATTTTCTTTTAAAATGCCTATGCAGGCATTGATTGTGAAAAAATTAAGTAAAATAAACAGAATTATACACATAGCTTGTTCATAAGTGAGGAGTTTCTATTTTTTGTGTTGTAAAATGGTCTATTCAAGGACACAACAAATTCAACGTAAAGCACCAAAAAGTTTTCTGGTGGCATACAGAATCTCTGCTATCGAGAATAACCTTCTGTATTGTAGGCAATGGTATTAATCAGTAAACCAAGGAGGCAAGCCCACCCAACCTGAGCAAACTTTGCTAAAATAAAATATATTTCACCGTTTCTTTCCAGACAAAGGTATTATAAAGTAATACAAATAAAATTCACTTTCACTTTCCAAACCTTGTCCTTCACGGTGCCCTTTCACTTTCTGGAACAGACTGATGCTTTACTGTAGGACAGAGAGTCTGCAGGGTCAAAACTATTTTCATAATAATGATAAAATGTTATTTATGTTAACATACAATGTGTTCATCATTGCTACTTTCAAATGACTCAATAAATAAGTAATTTTTTTAATGTCTCCATTTTGATTTCAAATGCGGTAAGTGTCGATAGTTTTAACCCACATAAACAAAAGCTCTTTGGGTAATCTCAAATGAGTTTTAAGAATGTAGAGGGGAGGACTTCTCTGGTGGCACAGTGGTTAGGAGTCCGCCTGCCAGTGCAGGGGACACGGGTTCGGGCCCTGGTCCGGGGGGATCCCACATGTTGCGGAGTAGCTGGGCCCGTGCGCCACAACTACTAAGCCTGCACTCTAGAGCTCGCGAGCCACAACTACTGAAGCCCACGTGCTACAACTACTGAAGCCCACGAGCCTAGAGCCCGTGCTCTGCAATGGGAGAGGCCACCGCAGTGAGAGGCCCGCACACCGTGGCGAGGAGCAGCCCCCGCTCACCGCAGCTAGAGAGGGCCCGCACGCAGCAACGAAGACCCAACTCAGCCAAAAATAAATAAATAAATAAATAAATTTTTAAAAAAAAGAATGTAGAGGGGAAAACCACATCTTAAAACAGTGTTGAGTGCGAAAGGAAACAGATTAAGAAATGGCGTAACAATACCACCTATGTGAATTAAAAGTACTTACAAGACAGCAACGATGCTTTGTTAGAGCATTAAGACAACCAAAAGACATCCACTGAGTGTTCCAGAATGGTGGCCTACAGTGGGAGAGGGAGGCATGGGAGTGGGAAAGCTCATTCAGAGGGCCTGAAACAAGGCAGGGATCTTGCACAGACCATTGATAATAAACTGCCACAAACGGAGAAGGGTGCTGAAATTCACCCTAGGCTCCGGAGGTTCCCATGTCCCCTCCCACAGGAAGCTGCAGCTGCCCAGGACAGAGCTGACGCCACACAGAGACCCTGTCCTGGCTCCTAGCTTCATCATCTTCCCGGAGATGCCTCATCCTGGAGGATTTTCTCCAGCACATCCACACATGGTGAGGAGCAAGGGAGAGTTGGCCTTGGAGGGAGCAGCCCCGAGGAGAGGGAAGGCAGGTAGGGCTGGGTAGATACCAGAGAGGCAATGCAAGCATATTTATCATGTACAGACCACCTACATGGACCAAAGGGGTTGTTCAGTTGCAGGGATAAGGGTGGGAGTGCTGGCCGGGTGGGAAGCCTGTACCTAACATGGAAAGAGGCAGAAAGTGACAAAAGTGGCTGGAGGGACCGACCACGCTGTCTGTCATCCTGTTAAGTGGACTGAAGTTTTTAAAAGGTGCATGAGTTAGAGCGCCACAGTGCCTGTGGTGAGGGGTGGCGGAGGAAAAAGGAACCCAGGAGAGACACACAGAATCCAGACTGGAGGGCCAGAAGCTGAGAGAAGAAAGTTCTTCAAAAGGTGCAGCGCGGGGCTTCCCTGGTGGCGCAGTGGTTGAAAATCTGCCTGCCAATGCAGGGGACACGGGTTCGAGCCCTGGTCTGGGAAGATCCCACATGCCATGGAGCAACTGGGCCCGTGAGCCACAATTACTGAGCCTGCGCGTCTGGAGCCTGTGCTCCGCAACAAGAGAGGCCGCGATGGTGAGAGGCCCGCGCACCACGATGAAGAGTGGTCCCCACTTGCCGCAACTAGAGAAAGCCCTCGCACAGAAACGATGACCCAACACAGCCATAAATAAATAAATAAATAAATAAAAGAACGTGAATTTCTAAAAAAAAAAGGTGCAGAGCGATCCCCGGGGTTAGCACCACCAGCTCAAATCCCACGGATGTGTCCCAAAGGGCACATGCTCCATCACATCAAACCAACCATGGAAATATCAGTGATCAACGCCGAATGACCTTCTGGTTTCCGCTTAACCAGTGCCCTGACCGACGACGGGGACCTGGCTGCTTGTCAAAGAAATAGATTTCACTGTCATTCAGCTTGGTTATGAAGTTTGTCATTGTTAGACGACTATCGTTTGGAGCATTAACTACAGGCTATGAGCTACACTCACACCGGGGTTTATATAATGAAGAACCACAACAGACCTGCCGGGATAAGGCTCTCAGTTGAGGAGACGGCAAATACTTCCAGCAGGCAAATAATCACAGGGGTGTTCTTGCCTTTTTGAGTTCCATACAAAATGCCTAATCTCTCATCCTATTCATCCCGTTGATTTTAAGGCGGCCCCTCTCCCTGTCCCTCTGTGCCCACCCTCCACTCTCTCTCCGCAACCCCAGGCCCTCTGCACAACTCTTTCTCCAGTGACCTGTCCCCTCTTCTTCCCTCACTGCCCTCAGTAATATTCCAGGGACACACTGCGGTCTGTAACTGCCCCTCTTCAGGACCAACCAGGTAAATGATCTGTAGGGCTCAGTGCTAAAAAGAAAATGCGGGGCCTCGTTCTTCAAAAAAGTATGAAGAATTTCAAGGCAAGGACAGCAGAGCATTACACCAAGCGTGGGGCCCTGTGTGGCCGCTCAGGTTGCACACTCCAAAAGCCAGCCCCGTGCCCCCGGGACGCGGAGACATAAACGAGCTCATCGACCACCAGCCTGGGGCAGAACAGGACAGATGCCCACCTGCGCAGCCCAGTCTGTGACCCATCAGCTTGTCATGAGCAGGGGATGGGCTCTCATCACTAACTGCCCCCAACGGGACCCAGAATCTCACCAACTCCCCGTAAAAGGGATCGCTAACACTTGTTAGAGCAGAAATTGCAAATGGAACTCAACGGTTAAAGAAAAGCAAGGATCCTGAATAGTAATTTAAAAAACCAAAGTGAAGCTGTGAAGACTCCTCTGTGAGCACAAAACTACGCTCTGAACCACAAAAGCCTGCATAGCTGGCCCCGGCTTTGGGGCAGGTATGGACAGGGCAGCACGCCCCCAAGGACATGTCAGCAAACAGAGAGATGACACTGAAGGGGCTCCGGCTGTCCCCAGAGCCGCAGCCTAGAGGAGGATGCCTCATCTCACCCCAAAGGTGGCCTTTCTAAGTCCTGAAGGAAGAAGGCTGCTGCTCAGGACTCCCCTTTCTTGGCCTCCGGTTTCATGAAAATCACTGAAGTCAGGAGGCACTCCTCTGAAGTAGGTTATTGCATCAAAGGCTAAGCAGCTGAAACCACAGCCGGGTTAACTGGCAAGGAGCTGAAGAGCCCCAGGCAAAAGTATAAAGGGGAAAAGAAATGGACCCAAAAAGGCAGGGAGGCCACAAGATCCGGAGACTTAACCACCTGCAGAGCATCCCTCAACTGAGAGACTGCAGTCGGTGGGTAAAAACCCCAACTTCCTGGTGCCATTTCCCATGGCTCACACCCCACCCCCTGCCCTGTGCCCCCACCCCAGCATCCAATGCACCCCAAGTCAGAAAGTAGTTGAATCCCAGGATGAGAAAATCAGAAGTCTGGTGAGTCCCATCACGACAATACGATCCCAGGACAAAATACTGCCCACAATGGTTCGAAAGAGGCAGCCTCCTTCCCATCCAAATGGAGAGAGGAGGCATCACTGTGCCACAGCAGAGAGACAAGGAAGGTGTGCAGCCCATGCTCTACCGAAAAAGCAAGAGGAGAGTCACATGGGCCTTCAGAAGGCCATCAGCAGCAAGTCATGGCTCTACAACACAAACAAATCGGGAAGAAAGGGAATGGTTTGAAAAAGATGCAGCCTTCCAACCCCAGATGAGATATGTGTCCAGCAGGCAAGTGTTGGAAGAGGAAGGGGAGCAGTGAAGCGGGCAAGTGTTCCCTGCATCTGGCCAATGCTCCCCTGGAAAATGAAGGCAAAACCACGCAGGCCTTAATGAAGGCCATCGGCCACGAGCCTGTGCTGGTGCACAGACAGCCGATCAGGAAGGAGAAAGAGCAGAAGCTGCTTGAGGAAGTGAAAATGAATAAGTAAAAAATCCAAGACCTGGAGAAAAAAATTAGAAAAACAAGAAAGGTCCTCTAAAATGTACATTTGCCTTCTTAAACAGGAAAGCCACAAACTCATGTTCTGGGTACAGGATGTTAAAAGAGCTCTTGCCACAGAGAAGGTGGGAATTGCCAACTTGAGACATGTTTTAGGACAAACACTCCAAGAAAGAGAGAGACTCTTCAACAAGCCCTGTCTCTTTAAACAGCTCCAAGAAGTAAGCAGTCCACCAGAAACTTCCTGGAAGATGCCCTCAATGACCAGAGAGTTCTTCTGGCCCAACCACCAAAACAGGTGAAGTCTTGCTCCCAGGATCAATAATAGGCCAACCTGTGGGGCCTTTCTCTTCCTGCTGAAGGAGCCCGGCCCGGAATGGAAGCCCTGACGACCATTCCCAGGGGTCACCTGAGCCCTCCAGTGTGGTGCCTGCCTCCTGGCTGGTTCAGTGGAGTCCCACCAACAAATGCAAGAAGCCCTTCTCTTCTAGAGAGATGGATGTCACAGGCCACGTGTCATTTCCACAATCTCCACGATCACACTGAGACAAAGATGCCCGCCCCACCGGGAAGACCTCCCGTGCCCCCTGCCTTAGACCTACTGAGAAAATACAAACTGGGCTCCCCTTCCCCACCTGCCCAGTAAGAACTTCCTTTTGCCCAAGAGGGTATACGCAGACAACAATCTGAGGTTTGGGTTTTAAACAACCATCTGACCACTGTAAAGGCCCCTGGCTAAACTGTCTCTTCCCACCACCAACAATGAGTCAGCCTACAAGCCCCTCCTCGTCCCTCACTGGAGGAGCTCAGCCTGGACTTGGGTCCGGGCCTGCGGAGGAAGCCCCTACACCTTGTCCTGGGCTCCTCTGAGCTCTCTCCTGATCACATATCTGTGCTTTGCTGAAACCCTTCACTTCTGCAAATACGTGGAGAAGAGCCACTGTGTCACAGCATCAAAGGACAACCAACTTGATTCCCACAAACACAGCCAAGACAGGGCCAACTCAATCATCATCTCCCTCACTAATCCTCCCTGGCTCTTCCCAGTGAGAATTCGAAGACTGTGGCTCCACCTGTGGAGACTGGACATACTCCAGCGTCGGCTCTGCTGTCTACATAGCAAACGAGAGGCTTCCACACTCTGACAATTCATACCACAATCCTTGGTGCAGTGTGACCAGCTTGAAGAGGTGCTATTTGCAATTAACTGCAAGCCTGAGAGCCCCAGCTCCATGGCTACCACACTTACATGGAAAACCAGAATCTCTGAACCCACACATCAATGATGACCTGCAACATCGACTTGGTCTATATCATGCAGCCCTCAACATCCTAGCAGAATCGTTTAGAGACTCCCGTGATAACGGCCACATTCGCTCTGCAGAGAACCACCACCATGCTTTAAAGTAGCCAGCAATGTTGCCAGGGTGCACACACCTTACCCAACTCCAGATGCCTCTGCGTACATTACATGTATCGTGGCACAGCCGTGGTGTCACAAGGCAGTAGATGGAATCTTCATCACCGAGCTCACAGGGCCAGCTGGGCAGATGACCATCCAGGTCCACAAAATGGGAAGGGGGACTCAAATGGCCACACTCAACGCTACGGACACGTACCTCCCACAGCCCAACTTCACACTGATGCTGATGCCTGGGGTCTTTGCCAAGGTCCCCAAATCCCACAGAGCACAGGGGCGACTCAAGGCAAAAACCAGCACTCGGTTCCCTCACCCAGAGGTGCTCCTTGTTGCACCCACAGCATTTCCAAAGCTTGCTTCCGCTGCCTGGTACCAGGTGTCACAGTCCCAACAACGAGGGAATCTCAGGCTGGTAGACCCACAACTGAAGGACTGCCCGAAGCAGGCCACGTGAGCATTCAGACAAAAAGCTTCCAAAGTCTGGAGGAACATTCCTCACTCCTGAGCAGCAACACATCCTGGAGTCGTCTGGAATTCCTGGGGAGCTGTCAGAGTAGGTATACCAGGAACTAAGCAAGAAAAGGAGAGGCGAGCCTGATTCGGCTATGGAGGATGAGTCATCATTAAAAAAAAAAAAAAAAAGACCCAAAACCCTCATTGCATCCAGGATGCCCTGGTCTGAGGGCACAGCAAGTGCAGTGCTTTTACACCACCTCCTAAATAGTGGGGACCTCAAATGCTTCCAATTCTTCTGCCACATCCGTTCGCTGCTGGGCCTTCTCCTTAAAACCCTTCTCTGGTCTCTCCCCTGAATGAGCAACTACCACTGCTGAAGTTTGTGATTTAAAAAAACAAAAATGTATTCACCACACAAGAAGACTACCTCAAGACCTTGTTCGCCACAGAATTGTTTAATTTTAATAGCAGCTCAGGTGTCAATTAACAGTAAAGGGCTGAGTGACTTAGAGCACTGCGTGTAATGCTCTAAAAATCTTTGGGTTTGAGTGAAAAGAAACATAATAAAAACCGAGTTCCAGGGCTTCCCTGGTGGCGCAGTGGTTGAGAGTCTGCCTGCTAATGCAGGGGACACGGGTTCGAGCCCTGGTCTGGGAAGATCCCACATGCCACGGAGCAACTGGGCCCGTGAGCCACAATTACTGAGCCTGTGCGTCTGGAGCCTGTGCTCCGCAACAAGAGAGGCCGCGATAGTGAGAGGCCTGCGCACCGCGATGAAGAGTGGCCCCCGCTTTCCGCAACTAGAGAAAGCCCTCACACAGAAACGAAGACGCAACACAGACAAAAATAAATAAATAAAACAAATTTAAAAAAAAAAAAATTAAAAAAAAAAAAAATGAATTTAAAAAAAACCGAGTTCCAGCTGATCCAGCTGCCCAACCAGCTTTAGGAACCAGTAATTCATATCTGAAAGGGCTGGGGTTTGAAAAGTCTGTGTCCGTCAACTTTGAAAAAACGTTTGCGATGGCTTCATGGGAGCCTCCAGACGGTGCACAGAAGTAGGCAGAGACCACCGAGGTTCAGAAAAGTAATCTTGCTAAACTCAACACAGCACCTAAAAGCCGCTTTCTGAGGGCTCACCCCACAAGGACCGCCGCAAAGCAGTAGTTCTCAACCAGAGACGGTTTTGTCCCCAACTTCCCTCCCCGAGGACATCTGGCAATGTCTGGAGACGTTTCTGATCGTCACATATCGGAGGGGATGCTCCTGGCATCTCATGGGGAGGGCTGGGGACGCTGCTAATCATCCTCCGATGCACAGGACAGCACACACCCATCCCAACCATGACAAAGAACGATCCAGCCCCAGGTGTCAGTACTGCTGAGGCTGAGAAGCGCCCGTCCTAAAGTCACGCGAGCCCCCCTAGGCATCCACTCTCTTGAGTCCCTCTGAGCATCTCAGTCAGTAGGCCCTGTCCCTGGGGTGGGGGGTGGGGGGCGGGGTTTATACACAGACACAAAGCTCCGCAGCTTTGAAGGGGTGGTGGAGGGGCGCCAGCAATGCCTGATGCCCACTCATGAACACTCTCCCACACCCCGCCCCGCAATGCCAGGCACCCAGGGATGCTGAGTTCAAGTACTCTTTTTAGAGAGTCTTCCAAATTTTTAAAAATCTTTCTAAGTAAAAGAAACCCTGCTCAAAAGAACCTTCAGCACTTATTACCTCATTTAAACTTCACAGCCATCCAGTCGGGTCGGGACTCAGGATCACCATGCGACAGAGGAGGAGACTGGGGTACACAACGAGGTTTAGGTAACTTTTCCAAGGTGACACAGCCCTTGAGTGGCAGAGCCGCAGGCCCGGGCCCTCCGGGTTCCGAGGCCACCGTGGAACTGCGCGGTGGGGTCCCAGCCGACGCGAGAGGGGGGCTTTCCGATCCCAGTCAGGCTTCCATCCGGCTCACACCTCCCCCACAGCCGCCGCCCTTCCACGGCGCCAGGCCGGCCCTCTAGCACCGCCCTCACGAGGGAGGGCGGCTCTCGGGGGCAGAGGCGGGGCTTGGGACGTGACCGGACACGCTGCGTGGGGCAGAGGCAGCTCCTCCCAGGGGCCGCTGCGGCTGCGCAGAGAGGACCCTGCCCCGCCTCTCCCGCCGCGCGGGTCCCCGCAGGTGCCGGTCTGGCGGGCCCGCTCCTATTCCTCCGCAACCACGCTCACCTGCGAACATGGCCAGCGGCACCTGTAGGAGCTACTGGTTCATGGAGCAAGTCAGCTCCAAGGCCCATCACCTGGGCAGTTAGGGTCCCCCAAACTTGCCCGTTCACAGCATCCGCCAGGAGCCTCTCTGTGCCCCTCGGAGGCCAGCAGCCAGCCAATACCTAGAAATCAATGAGTAATGGCGAGTCCCTGAGGTTTCCTTATTTTTTCCTCCATTAAGCTGCTCCTCGGTTCCCTCAGTCTGTCTCTGCTTTTGTTTCACAGCAAGAAGCTGCTTGTGGACGAGGCTGGCTAGCGGTCCTGCAGGGACCAACCTCACTCTCCTCCTCTGGCTGGGACTGATGCCGGACTTGGACATTCATGACCCAGGGCTCGTCCCGTGTCTTCATTTCCTGGTGGTCACACTTTAGTCTGATCCACAGGTTCCTGTTTAAAACCACCCAGCAGAGCACCTTTGCATCCAGAGACCTGTGACAATCAAGAGACAGCATTCAGGCAAACTATATTCCGAGACACATTTTTTTCTTCTACTTTGCAAATACACATATTCAAATCTAAAATTTTTGTTTCAGAAAACAACAGCCAACCAGATTCAACAGATGTTACCCCTTTGCCGTATGAGCGCCAGACCAGTTTTTTAAATGAGTAAACATTATTCTAAAGCTAAGCTCCCCCACCGACCACTACCCTGCTGTTCCTTTCAGTCACCCACTCCCTCTCTGGGACAAGCACTATATAACCAGAGCATCCCTTCTCTGGATATTTCTTACTGGTATGGGACACTAGTGTAGCCAGAAATCAACATGTCATACCTGCCCGGTGGGTTCTGACAACTTACAGAAAAGGCAGCAAACTGCCCACGTCTGGACCCTATTTAGGCTCATTCTAAAACAGTCCCAGCACCTTTTCTTGACTGGATGTCAGATCCCTGTAGCTGGGCAAGGGTGGCTTTTTCCATCCTAGGCTGGAAGGGATGAACCCCGCCATCTGATGGAGGAGAAACAGGCCCAGAGAGGGGAAGTGAATGTGTCAAGATCACAAAGTCAGCGGTGAGGTAGGGACTAGACCTGCGCTCTTGGCCTGGGCCAGGGTGCATTCATGAGCTGGTGACATCATCAGAACCTTCTTCCTCCTCATCCCACATAGAGCAGGCTGTGTGGATGGGGATCCTCCTTCCCCGCTGCACTCGGTCTGGAGGGGAGCCAGCCAGCTGCAGACGGCCATGCCGGGAGGCTCTGAGCTGCTGCAATTCCGCTTGTGGTCATCCTGCCACTGGGGTCAGCAATTCTGGTCAAGAGGAAGAGGCCTAGGGCACCAGAGCTAGGAATCTAGGTGAAGCCACAGCGCCCCCTGCGGCTAACTGCTAAGTAACCCAAACCTTAGGTCTGCCTGTCAGATTTCTTGTGGTGCCCACCCAGGAAAGCTGAGGGCTGGGTTCAGAGCAAACCCCTCCTGGGGAGATTTTCCTTTTGCTCTGCATCACCCCTGGGGGAACCCTCAGGATCCCAGTTGATAAGAAAATCATGTCCACCTGTACAAGACCCTTTCCCTCTCTGACTGCATCCCTGAATGTGTCCACCCAGCATCATCTATTGATGGCTTTATGCAGGCCAGCCACTGGGTCCAGTACTTTGGGGATGGAAATGACATGACACTGTTCCACCCACCATGGAATTTCTTGAGTGAGGCAGACAACCAAGGAAACATAGTGAGACAAAGATTTGATGGAGTGCAGTGAGCTGGGGGAGTAGAAAGGAGGATAAAGTACCATGGAAATGGATCGGAGGGGCTGTAAAGGCAGACAAGGTGTTTGAGCTGAGCTTTGAGGAGGAAACACAGGAAGACAGATACGGAGAGAGGGGAAGGCATTTGTGGGGGATGGAACATACACAGCCAATACCCCTCCTCACTTGTCCCTTGTCCCAGCTGCTTCCTCTTCCTCCCGCCCCTCCTAATTCACCATGGGTCACAGTGGCTGTCCAGCTAGAGAAACCACCCGCCTCTCCTGGCTGCAGTTCCCCTCTCTGACAAGGTCCGTGTCTGATCCGATTCCTGTGACTCTCCCAGACCTCATACCTTGACCCTGCCAAGGAGCACTTGGTTTCCTGAATCCTGCACAAGCCTGTCCACAATCTGGACACTTGAGAATTCAATACGTGGGAAATATTTCTTATGCAGGGGATTCAGCGAAGTCGAAACCATCCTTTGTCTCTAAGAAAGAGAATTCATCCCAGGAAAGGAGAAAAGGGGCAAAGGTGTCATGCCGAGAGAAGTTTCTCTGCACATTCTCTGCAGGCCATTATGGCTGTTATACACCCTCGCTCATGGCAGAGTGGGTCCTGAAGGTGCAGGGAAACCCATTCACCCTGGACAGCAGCATTATCCTGATATTCCTATCTCCTTTGGAAGAAATCATCTTGAGCTAGAAATCTGTGCTGCCACCAGGGGGCAGCAGAAGACCAAAGCTTTACCTGAAAACAGCTAATTTGTTCAATTCTCTGCCCGGGAGGTAGAGCAGCCGTTCCTAACCTTGGCTGCAAATCAGATTCACCTGGGGAGATTTAAACAACACTGACACCAGGTTCCCACCCCCAGAAATTCTGATTTAACTGGCCCGGGGGGCAAGCCAGCATCGCACTTTTTGGTCTCCCCACAAGAACTTTAATTTTTTTTAACAGGGAAAGAATAGACGAGGAGAAGCAGCAACCTCTCAGACCATTCTACATTTCAGCCAGGGTTGAGAACCACTGGGCTAGACAGACCATTGTAACTCAAAGCATGGTTCACAGACCACCAGCATTAACATCACCTGGGAGCTTGTTAGAAATGCAAAATCTCAGGACCCACCCCAAACCTATTGAATCAGAATCTGCATTTCATGATTTGTACAAATGCTTTATCCATTAAGGAAGATTGTTCTTGGTTTGTGATACTTTGAAAATATTTTCTCTAGTTGGTTTTACCTCTTTAACTTTGCCATGCAAAGTATTTTTAAGATGTAGTGGAATTTATCAATTTTCTCTTATGGCTTCTCTTTAAAAAATTTTTTTCGGAGTGTGGTTGATTTACAATGTTGTGTTAGTTTCAGATGTACGGTAAGGTGAATCAGTTATACATTAAAAAGGAAAAAAAAAAGAAAACCCAATTCAAAACGTAGAGTGTACCTCTGAGCCTCCAGGCATCATTATTCCACTGTGATCACTCATCCAGCTGGCGGGGTGGGGAAGGGGCCCATCCTGGATTCCAAGAGGTAAAAAATTCAGGACAAAACACTGTGACAGCTACCGCCGTCCCTCCAAGCTCTCAGTGCCCCTATTCTCTTTGGAAAATGAGGCAGCTCTTCACTCCGTGTCTTCTTACTCCCTCGAGCGCTGGAAGAAAATGAGAAGATGAGGGACACACATTTTATTTATGATACATATACCTCAAAAAATTAAGTCATTTCCATAGTGGCTTTCCAAATATCAGCATGGCTAAAAGGAGAGTGACCCTCTATTAGGAGTCAAAAAATAGGACAAGGGGTGTAGCAAATTATTTGTTTTCTAGTTCCTTCTTTTGTCTAGATGAAATTCTTACAAAGCCCCAAGGATGAAATTAACCTTAGCTGTTCCTTTGAAATTGACCCTGTCCCAGGAAATCTGGCATGTTCAGTCATGGAGTAAAAGCCATAAATAATACTTTTATGATTTAAGCCATAAGATTTCCACTTCCACAAGAAAGCAGAGAGCGAGAGCAAGAGGGAGGGGATATGGGGATATATGTATATGTATGGCTGATTCAGTTTGTTGTACAGCAGAAACTAACACACCATTGTAAAGCAATTATACTCCAATAAAGATGTTAAAAAAAAAATAATGGGGTTTAGCTGATTTTCACTGCTATGTTTATGCCGCTTTGTACCTACTTGATTCACTTACAGAGAGATATCAATAAATACTTTTTTAAGATTCTTACTAGTCAGAAAAAAAAAAAAAAAAAAGAATCTGCATTTCAACCAGATCTGCAGGGGATTTGTTTGCATATTAAAATTTGAGGAATGCTGGTCTTAGTAACCAGAAGGGCCCTTGGGGAGATCCCAGTCCTACACCAAATCTGGTTTACAGACGTAGAGGTTGAAGCCAGACGGAAGAGCCCATCTGCTCAAAGTCACTGGCGATGCGTTAGGTGGGACGGCACAGACCTCAGAACCCTGACTCCCAGTCCAGTACTCTTTCTCCCACAGCACCCAGAGCCGGGCCTGGGCACCAAATGGCCACAAACAGTGGCGCGAGTTTGGTGGGGTTTTGGAACTTCCCCGTAGCTCTCAGCACGCGGACTGTGGGCATCCCAGAGATGGCTAAGTTACCATCTCGGCTCGAGGCGCTTCCATCCTCATATGTAACTCAAAACACACACACGATATCAGCCAAGCATAACCTCTCACCTTGAGTCACGCTGTGGGACCATCTCTAAATGTAGGAAGAAAGAGAAGGGAAAAAGATCAGTGTGGATGGATGTGTAGCCAGGGAAGGTTTCCTGCAGGCTGGGCTTGTGAGAGGGGGTGGGGGGTGAGAGTTCAGTGGCTGGTGGAGGGAGGGGCAGCCTTTCAGGCCAAAAGACCAAGATGAATGAAGGGTATTAATAAGGCAGGAAGGGGATCAGTGTGACCAGGGCACCAGGTAAGGATTGGGCAGCAGTGAGAGATAAAGCTGGGTTGGGGGAGTGGCTCAGAACACAGACAAGGCCCTGAAAGCAGACAGAGGACTGCTGGGTAGAGCTGATTCAGTTCCTGGGCTGGAGGCCACAGTGAGCCATAGAAGGTATTGGAGCCACGGTGGAGTCTGGTCCTTGGACAGGCCTTCTGGGGTGTACCGGACATGGTACCATGGAGGAAGGGGCTACAGGAACCCTCACCCTGGGAGCTCATTGAGGGTACGGCTAGAGGCTCGTTCATCTCAAGGTCACCAGCATTTGGTAGAGCCTTGGCCTTGGAAGGTCTCCTCCAGCTGACCATATTCATGGGAGGCCAGCCTTCAACCCAAGGGCCGTTTAAGACTCAAAGTCTAGATCAGAACAGGAAATTTAAGTCATGCTCTTGTGACCTTGGGCTTGTTCCACCATAGAGTAAGGATGATAACAGAAACTCCCTCATAAGGTTAGTAAGAATTATCTGTGATAAGACACATGCCATAACCTGGCGTCTACCTGGTGCTCCATATCCGATAACTCCCTTCTACTTCTTAACCCCTGCTCTTCCCAGGGCCTCAGAAAGTTAGCACCACCTTGGTATCCCTTTGAGTTGCTCCTTCAATCTCTTCTCCTTCCCTAATTAACGGTAGCATCTGTTGAGTACTGTACCCATATAAAAGCACAAGCCCATTACATCCTACAATAATGCTTTGAGATCGGTTCTATTCATTCCCTGATTTAAAGATGAGAAAACTCAAGGATAGAGTTTTACATGCACACGACAAGGGTTTGAATTGGGTTACCATATCAAGCACCCCTCTCCTAACCATGCTTTCATATGGCCTCCAAGTGAGATGGCCCAGGACTCTCCATGGCTCCTCCATGACCCTCAAGCTACACATTCTCCCTCCACAATTCCTCCTCTGACAGTTATAGGGACCAATCTCAACTTTTTGTTTTTGGCCTTGGTCTTCTCCTTTGATCAATAGACCCACATTTCCAAAGGCCAGTGGGATACAGATCCACATGGATGTCTGTCTTCCTCTGAAACCTAACCAACCCCAAGTTCCCAGCCCCTCCCTCTAGCCTGAGCCTGGGTAGCTCACGCCTTGTACACCTCCTAAGTTCATTCTATCCAGAAGGGTGGCCATGCTGGTCTCCATCCCCAGTGTGGGGTCCTGGAGAGCAGGAATCTGTCCTCAGGTGCCTCTCACAGAGCCAAGCACAATCAATACAGGACTTACCTATCCCTCCAACCAGCGTCCCCTCCCAGCTCTCCTATTTCAGCTCACAGCACTGTATCCTTCATCTGGTCCTTTAAGATCTGAAACTTGCCCCTGGACCATCCCTCTCCAGCAGCCTCCTCATTCCCCCAGCGGTCCTCTCTGCTCAGAACCGCCTCCCAACTGCCTCTTAGGTTGTTCCCTTCCCCCACTTTCCAACAGACCAACTGCTCCCCGCCCTCCTGCAAGCTCAGGTCAAATCCAAGCCCCCTTGAGTCTTGACCACACCCTGGCCCCTATTAGAGTTAGTTCCCAGTGTGTATCTTAATGCAATGAACCATAAACTCCTTGGGGGCAGGAGCTGTGTCTTTTTATTTTTTGTCCCCATGACACCATTCACAAAAATTAGCACACAAAACCACTAATAAACATATTTTGAGTAAAAGAATTTGGGAATTTAGTTAAAGCAGAAAGTGTCTGATTCAGAGGGAGCATTTTTTTTTTTAATTAACAGCATGGAAGTTATATGTATTCCCAACACAGAAACTTATAAAACTGCCCACTCCCACAGCCCAGATCACTCTGCCCTTTGCCATGCACACCTGCCCTATTTTTATTGATTCATTTGTTTATTCTGTTTTCACCCACTGATGTGTGTTGACTATTCATTCAAATACTTCTTGAGCTAATGAATGAAGATGTTAATGGTCACCTGATCCGGGAGAATTTACACTTGAATACTGGAAATACCTAAGAAGTTTGTGAAAAGTACAATCCTCAAGACCATTTCTAAAATTTACTGAATCAGAATCTCTGAAGGAAGGCCTGAGGGCTTCCACTTTTATTTATTTGTTTTTAACTTTTAACTTTTCCTTTTAAAGTAATTTTCAGAATTATAAAACAGTTTGAAAATAACAAAGTTCCCATATACCCTTTACCCAGCTTCCCCAAACATTAACACTTAGGTAACTGTCATGCAATGATCAAAACCAAGAAATTGGGGTTTCCTGGTGGTGCAGTGGTTAAGAATCCGCCTGCCAATGCAGGGGATATGGGTTCGATCCCTCGCCCAGGAAGATCCCACATGCCGCGGAGCAACTAAGCCCGTGAGCCACAACTACTGAGACTGCGTGCCACAACTACTGAAGCCCACGCGCCTGGAGCCTGTGCTCGGCAACACGAGAAGCCACCGCAATGAGAAGCCCGCTTGCCGTAACTAGAGAAAGCCCGCGCACAGCAACAAAGACCCAAAGCAGCCAAAAATAAATAAATAAATACATCTTTAAAAAACAAATAAAAACAGGAACGCTTTTTTCTTTCCACTAGTACTTCCATGGTTTCATTTTTTTACATTTAAATTCATGATCCATTTGAGTTTATTCTTCTATATGGTGTGAGCTGTGAATTCATTTTTATCTTTTTTGAAATGACTACTCAGTTGTCCCAGCGCCATTTATTCAAAAGTCTATCATTGCCTCTGAGATTGGAGATCCCATCTTTGTCATATACTAAAATTCCATTTGTACTTAGGTCTGTTTCTGCATGTTCTGTTCTATTCCATTGGTCTGTCTATTCATGTGCCAAGGCCACTCTGTCTGAATTACAGGTGCTTTTACAGTTTGTTTTAATGTCTGGTAGCTACCTACCACCTCCACCCCCTGCCCTGCTCTTTTGTTTCAACGTTTCCCTGGATATTCTAGCAGGTTTATTTTCCATATGAACTTTAATATCAACAAACTGTGCCCCCCAAAACAGCTCCAAGAAGTAAGCAGTCCACCAGAAACTTCCTGGAAGACACTCTCAACTACCAGAGTTCCTCTGGCCCAGCCACCAAAAACAGGTGAAATCTTGCTCCCGGTATCAATAGTAAGCCAACCTGTGGGGCCTTAAGACTCTTCCTTTTCTGGGAGCCCGGCCCGGACTGGAAGCCCTGACGACCATTCCCAGGGGTCACCTGAGCCCTCCAGTGCGGTGCCTGCCTCCTGGCTGGTTCACCGGGGCCCCACCAACAGATGCAAGAAACCCCTCTCTTCTAGAGAGCTCGATGTCACAGGTCACCTGTCATTTCCATGATTTCCATGATCACACGGAGACGAAGATGCCCGCCCCACCGAGAAGACCACTGTCTTATCTAGGAGGACCTTCTGCGCCACCCTTCCACCTATGGTTCCACTTAGACCTACTTAGAGAAAATACGATCTGTGCTCCCCCCAAGTACGAACTTCCTTTTGCCCAGGGGGGTATATGCAGACAATAATCTGAGGCTTGGAGTTTAAAAAAACTGTTTGACCATTATAAAGACCACTGCCTAAACTGTTTCCACCTATAGAATCACCTACAGAATCACCTTCTTAGTTTAACTCCTACCACCTCTATAAGTAAGAATGACATAGAAATTTAATTTCTAAGTGTGATAAACTTCACACTATAAATAAATCCTTTTCTATGGATGATTAGCAAGAATCTCTCAGTTACTCCAATGTGCGGCCAGGTTTGGGAACCGGGGGAATACAATAGACAGGACTGGGATCTGGCAGCCCCAGGGGTGCTCCTACTCCCTAACGGGGTCCTTGCGAACAGGTGAGCCCGCCACACCAGGCAGTGAATAGGGAAGGCTCAGCAAGACCGGGGGAGTCCTCCAGCTCAGAGTGGTCAAACCATCAGTGATGAGTAACTGTCACCACAGCTGCCTTCCCAAGCTAGGTGTATTCTGCAAACTCTAGAATTATATCTCCCTTCAATCTTCCAGCAGCCCAGTGAGGTAAATTCAGGTATGATCACCATTTTATGGGAACAGAGAGGCTAAGACAACCAATCATGGCAGACCTGGGGTGAACAGAGGCATCTCACTCAGCGGCCACGCACATTTATTTCCAAGACCTTGGATTCTAAGGACATTATGAGAGGTAGAAAGCGCAGCACGAAGTCCCACTCTCTACACTGCATGGCCATAGCCCAAGGTGAAGTTACGTGATGCTGGATCCTAGAATGGGCGGGAAGGGATTGACCCTGTCGTTCCATAAAGGAGAAACAAATCCAGAAAAGGAAAAGGCTTTCTCAAGATCACACAGCCAGTCAGTGTCAAAGCTGAGAAGAGAGTCCAGGTCCGCTAAGCAGGAGTCTTTGCACCCACCTGCAAGGCATTCGGGAGTTTAGAGGCAAGGCAAGGCTGCCCCCTGGAGGAAAGACTGGAAAACTGCAGGTGTCCCTGTCCTGAGACCCTGGGCAGCTTCACTCTGCATGATGGATTTCCTGACCCTGTACCTCCCTGAGGGTTTCTCCTTCTTTACTAGTGCCCCTCTGCAGAACCCCCCAGGACTCTGTTGATGAAGTCATATCAGGGGTCTAGCATACACAAAGCAGTTTTTCCTCTCACTGCATCCTTGAAATCACTGGCTCAAGAAACACCTAGATGGAGATGGCTTTTCATGTATGAGGCACTGGGATGGGTGCGTGGGGACAGAATCTGAGAAGATGACCCTGCCTATCCCCACGGAGGTTATAATGTGTTGGGTGTCTCTGACACAATCTGTGGTGAGCAGAGAGCTGGAATGGGACGGGGAGGCAGGGGAGGACCAAACGCCAACTAAAGAATGGAGGGAGGGACTCATGGGCATCACATCTGAGTTAAGTGTGAAGAGGAAAGGATTTCAGTAATGAAGATGATGGTACAAAATTCCCGGGGAAAGAGGGAAAACAGGGCCAGGGCCTCCCCTCACGTTCCCTGGTGCCTGCCCTTCCCGTCAGCTCCTCACTGCCCAGCCACCAATGTCCGACTCCTTACAAAGCCCCCTCCCCTGCTGCACCTGCCTCTTCCACAGGTCCTCCCCCACCTGGCCTTGATCACATTTCCTGCAGTCACTCAACCCCAACCCTGAACCCTCAGATCTTCCAGTCCTTTGTAGGCCTGTCTACAGAGAAATCTCTATGGTAATCAATCAATAAGCTAAAACTAGTTCTTGTGTACCTGCTGCAGAGGATCCAGAAAATTCCAAACCAACCTTTGCCCCAAAGAAAAAGAAATCATCTCAGGGGAAGAGTAGAGGTGCAAGGAAGTGATGGAGAGGGAAACATTCTCTGCTAGTTCTGGGCAGCTGTGCAAGAGGAGCCCAGGCCGGAGGGACTTTGGGGGTGACTGACATCGGATTAGGAGGCGTGGGTAGGTGGCAGGAAGGCAGGAGCAGAGGCTGGGAGGCAGGAAGGCTCTGGGTGGGTCTGCAGGTCAGCGCATGGCCTGACTCATCCAGCTGAGAGGCTAAGGGGTATAGCCTTATCGGCCGAATATTTCCCAAAGGCAGTGAGGAGTCACTCAAGACTGGGTGCAGGGACACCTTGAAAAGTGTGTTTAGAGAGATTCCTGGAACAAACCGTGTCCTTTGCTCTGCAGCTTCTCAAGGTGGCGGGGGTGGTAGGAGGGAGCTCTGCCTACACAGCTCTCACAGCCCCTGAGAACCTGTCCCTCTGGGGGAGCTGCCTCTCCTGCAGCCAGTTTCTTCCTCCAGTTCTCGGGGCACAATTTGTACCACCCCAGGATGACCGGGAGGGGAAGCCACAAGGTCAAGGCTGGGTAGTGGCTGAGAGAGAAGAGATGCCAAGCCCTGACTCTGTGCGGTGCTCTTTGCTCACTGCACAAACCCCCTCCAGCACTGAGTCTAGGCAGGAGGTGTCAGCAGAGAGTGGCTTGGGGGTGGGGTCCAGAACCTCCCCGAGCATGCTTCTGAAAATGGTGTTTCCAGGGGTGGCTCAGATCCCGTCTGTGGGTCACAGAGCGCTCAGTCAAGGGAGGAGACAGAACTGACATATAGGGAACAATTGACCACAGGATGCAATACTATCACTGTGTCCTAGGAAATCAGAGCAGGAAGGGGGAATCAGTGTGAACAGCTGTCCAAGAGATGACCTGAAACCTGTGTCCAACTGAGCACCAAACCCCTGAAAGGGGCAAGTGGGGGAAAGGGGCTAGACCCACCAAATATGAAAATACATTGTTTCTCCGGTGAAAACAAGAATTCCACAAGAATTCAACAAAAAGAATAAGCTGCCCAGTCCAAGGTAGTAATCCTACCCCATAATAATCGTTGGACACATGGGAGGGGGTACAGATTCGTTTGTAGTCATCCCTTCCGGGCATCAGCAACAGAAATTCCCCTGAAGAAGTAAGGAAGGAATGCTTTCTTAGAGATGGTTATATGTTCTGCTCATCTGTCCATTCATCCATTCATCCATCCACCCTGCATTCTTATGACAAGATTTAAAACCTTGCTCTGAGGGAATGCTGTTACTCTTCTGCCCTTCAAAATGCGATGCCCTATATGTAATAAGGAAACAAACAGAACCACAAGGCTTAATAAACGACTAAGATGGCAAGTCTAAGGCAACCATAGTTTCTCCCTCCGTTTTCCAACTGAATGCACATCCAAGAGTCTTCTGTAATCTTCTCTCCCTTCTCCTACCTCACCTCTACCCCCAATCCCGGACCAGGGCCTGGAGAGTTCACGCCCCAAACTGCTCTGAGCCCCTCTCTCCTCTCTCCTCCTCCTCCTCCTGTCCCCGCCTGCCCGCGCCCCAGGGCCTTTCCCACCCTTCAGGGGCACCCTCGATGCCCACCTGCAGCCGGTGTCGCCCCCTCCAGCCTTCGTCCACCCGCCGTTTGTCAGCAATACGAGCCTGAGCTCACGCACCGCGCGCTCAAGCGACGGTGGCCGTCTGGGCGGACGCCCTCGGCTCGGACAGCCGCTCGCACCGCCTCCTCCGTGCGCTTCGCGTCCCCGCCGCCCTGCCTCGCGCCAGAGGCAGGCGCGTGCCTTCCGGGTTCCCTCGGCGCCTGCGCCCCCGCCTGGCCCTAGCGTGTTCTGCCCCGCCTCCTCCTGTTCACCCAGCCGAACCCCACCGGCCGCGCCCCTTCCCAACCCCGTCCCCCGGCGCGAGCTGCTGCACGAGCCCACGTCCTCCCCGGGACCCGCTGCGCTCCCGGCAGGCGCGGGCCACCCTCCCACCGCAAGCCGGCGCCTCTCGCCGAAGAGCGATCCTCCTTCCCCACGTGTCCGGGGACCTGCCGGATCTCTGCCGGGAGACACTGACACTTGGGAGGCGGCTTGGCCAGAGGAAGGGGCTGCAGGCACTTTCCCTTTATTGATAAGGAAGACTTTTTCTATATTTGCCTTCTTGGTGCTGTGGGCAGCGCGTCAGTCTCATAATCTGAAGGTCTTGAGTTCGAGCTTCAGAGAACTCATGGCGTTTTGCTGCCATTCACAGAAAATAATCTGCATTCTGGGATGGTGTTTACAGAGGCCCCGCGGGGCCCAGCAGGTAAAGGGAATTCCATGTGCTGCCAGAGAACATAAGTAAATGCTTAGGTCCACACAGAGCCCATTCAACCGCAAGCCACGGCCACGAGGGACGATCATTGTCCCCTCTACCATAATAATAAGATAAAAACCCGTAAACGTGAAAACGTGCAGCGTCGGCGCTACTGCGAGGAAATGGACACTGCGCTGCTGAGTGGTTCAATTCCTCTCGCAACATCCGTGAAAAATCTCGGTCTCCGAGGTCACTTCCGATCTCCTTTTTCCCCAACTTCCTCTACTCGAAGCAAGGCCGTGTCTCCGCGTTCTTTTTCGGCTGTCTCCGGAGACTGTATTCTCGCTCCAGTCCAGACCCAGCTTTCAAGACCGGCTGTCAGTGCCGGTCCCCTACGTGGCCCCGGAAAGCTAAGTGGGGCGACATTAATGAGCCGGGAATGGCCAAGCTCTAACTATAGCTTTAGCTGAATCCTTCAGTTTTTGATTATTCAGTTTACAATAGCTTCCAGTTACTTTGTGATTTAGCCTCTACTAATTATTTAGAAATATATTTCTTAATTTCTAAAATAGGGAAATTTTAGTTTTCTTTTTATTATTTATTTCTATCTTAATTGCATTATGGTCGTAGAATATATTCTATAAGAATTAAATACTCTGAAATTTATGGCTCAGTATTTGGTCAGGTTTTGTGTTTCTTTGTTATTATTATTACATAATTTTATTTATACTAGATTAATATCAAATTAAACAATATACTATTAATAATGAGTTAATAATAAAAGTATGTCAATTATAAATATAAATAATAAAATTTATTAAACTTATATTATTATATATTATTATATTCTATTATTCCAGTATTTTTCCTCTATTAGTTTGGAAGCTGTACCCTTGTTTCATATTCTTTTAGTAATTAATCTTGAAATTACAACACTACTCCTTGATTTATCAAGACTACTATTAATTTGGAGTTTTACCTTCTTTCCAGAAAAAAAAATTTACAGTCCTTTTACTTTATCTTTTCCAATTATTACCCTCCCAACTTACATTTGTTTTCAATTCTCTTGGGTATATATCTAGGAATCGAATTGCTGGGTCATATGGTAACTCTATGTTTAGCACTTTGAAAAGCTACTAAACTGTTTTTCAAAGTGGCTGCGATGTGTTTTACAATCCCACCAGCAAGGTATGGGGGTTCCAATTTCTCCATATCCTCACCAACACTTATTATTGTCTGTCCTTTTTATTCTAGCCATCCTAGCACATGTGAAGTGACATCTCACTGAGGGTTTGGTTTACATTTCCCTCATGATGTTGAACATCCTTTCCTGTGCTTATTGCCATTTGTATACCTTCTTTATAGAAATGTCTATTCAAATCCTCTGCCCTTTTAAAAATTGGTTTACTTGTCTTTTATTGTTGAGTTGTAAGACTTCTTTACACCTTTTGGATATAAATCCCTTACCAGAAATATTTTTGCAAATGTTTTCTACTATTCTGTGGGCTGTCTTTTCACTTTGTTGATGGTTTCTTTCGAAGCACTCATTTTTGACAAACCTTATTTTTGAAGAAATAAACATTGCAGATAGAGTTGAAGCTCCCTTTTTATCCTTTTATGATCCAATTTCTCTACCTCTGTCTCCATAGTTTACCGCCATTGTGAATTTGATCTTTATAATTCCCTACATTTAAAAAAAAAGTGTGTAAAATACACATAACATAAAATTTATCATCTTAACCATTTTAAAGTATACAGGTCAGTGACATTAAGCACATCCACACTGTTGTGCAACCATCACCACCATCCATCTACAGAACTTTGTTCATCTTGCAAAACCAAAACTCTGTACCCATTAAACAATAATCTTCCATTTCCCCCTCCCCTCAGCTCCTTGTAACCACCATTCTACTGCCTGTCTCTGTGTATGACCTCTCTTAAGTACCTCATATGAGTGGAACCATACAGTATTGTCCTTTTGTGTCTGACTTATTTCACTTAGCATGTCTTCAAGTTTCATCCATGTTGTAGCAAGTGTCAGAATTTCCTTCCTTTCAAAGGCTGAATAATATTCCATTATATATATTTTATATACATAACAATATCACATTTTGTTTATCCATTCATCCATCTATGGACACTGGTTATAGAGACACTGGGAGTCTATTTGTTACTATAGCCCAGTAGGATAGACCTACTGTTGGACTCTACCGTCTGTATTATATTTTTCAATGGATGCTAAATAAATATATTATTTAGAGGCACGCTGGCTACAGGAGTCAGCAAACTACAGTCAGCAGACCAACTCTGGCCCACTGCTTGTTTTCATAAATAAAGTTTTATTGGCACACAGTTGCATTCACTTATCTGTTGCCTATAGCAGCTTTCATGCTACAGCAGCAGAGTTGAGTAATTGGGACAAAAACCACAGGGCAAAGCCTAAAATATTTACTATCTGGCCCTTTAAGTAAAAGTTTGCTATTTCCAGGGCTATAGTAACAAATAGGCTCCAACATGTATAACAATTCGAATACAAGTTTCTCTCCCATGAAATAACCCAAAGAGGGAAGCTTTTCTCCTTGTTTGATTTGTGGACACAGGATGCTTCCATCTCATTGTTTTGCAATCCCCTCGGGCCTTCACATCGCTTGCCTGGAGCTGGTCGAAGGGGACAGAGAGCCTGGAGGGGACACCCCACTCCTTTAGCATTGGCCCGGAAAGGAGACACATTCTTCATTCATGATCCATCAGCAAGAACTAGGACCCAATAATATCTCAATGCAAAAGATGGTACATTTTGTCCCTGGCTTTGTGCCTCTTCCGGTGAACTCTAAGCTACAAACGTTAGTGGACAGCTAGCTGTCTCAGCCATGCCAACACCAAACAAAGAGGCAGGAGGATGGAAAAGACTAGAAAGCAGGCCTATATTGCTTGATTCAGGGAGCTGGGGCTTTTTCAGCCTGGCAAAGGCCAGACAAAATATCACACCCACCAACATGAGGAAGTTGCCCTGAAACAGAGACAGGCAGCTTTTGACCAGCACAAAATGCCAGAATTAGGATCGGGACTTTGAAAGCCTCAGATAAAGTGAGGTTTCACGAAGTAGGTAGTTAAAAGGACAGCTCTTCCTGGGATATGGTTAGACCAGCGACTGGAGTCTTAACCTGCGTCAAGAGTTGAGTGTTGTTGGTCTACCAACACCCTGATACAATCTGAAAGTTTGTACATGGACATACATTGCTTCTTAAGCTTTCTTAAGAGTCCAAGAATTCCAGAAAAGTTATAAACGAAACTAAGTCTGGTCTAAAATTCCTTCCCCAACCTGGAATTTGCTGAAAGGGGGCATAAGCAATCCATCACGACGAGTTTGTTGTTTGAAAGAACTGACCGGGTATCCAAGCCATTTTGGTTTTTGCTTTTCCATTTTATTAATTACAAAATCCAGAAATCAGTGGTAGAAAAACAACAAAGGAAAAATCCCTAAGTTACATAATGAAAACCTGGAGGACAGGCCAGGTGTGTGCTGGGCGGGAGGAGAATGGACAGATGACCGGCCAAGGAGGAGAAGGTGGGGCTGTGGGAGGCGTTAGAGTTGCCCAGCACCCCGAGGTCACCCTCCGAGCACGCTGGTCTTCTTTGGGTCTTGGCCAGCAGGACCATGGCTTGCAACCTTCAATACAAGAGCTGGTAAACAGTGGCACTGTTCCTGGAGCCCGTGACCAGGTACTGGTTGTCGGAAGACACATCACAACATAGGATGTCTGTAGACTCCTCTACCTGGAGGGAAAGAGAGGCCACAGAGGAATGATATGCAGGGGCCAGACTGGGGCCGGAGATGCACACTTCACGCACGTCTGTTTCAGGGCTCCATGTAGACCTGAGGCTCAGTCTGGAGACCGGGCCAGGTTCAGGGCTCAAAGTGTAGCCCAGGAGTTCCCAGGACCTTGAGTCCTTGTTCCCTCGATGTACTCAATGGCCCTGTTTGCCATCTCAGAGGTACTTTCCAGCACTATTTCTGGGGCCCGACCAACTGGGATCTGGGGCTGTAAGCTCCAGCTGCCTGGGTTTGCGCACGCCTCCATCCAGTACCTGAAACAATCTTTGTAGAGAAGGTGCAGCTAAGCAGTGGATCGACTCATCCAGTGTGGCCACAAAATAGCTCCCTGGCGAAGGAAAGACAGATGGAGGGGCCAGAGGCCAAGCCTGCCCTCCAGTCCCAGCTCTGCTCCTGACTAGACCAGGGAAAGGATCACTCCTTCTCTGCCTCAGTTTCCCCATCTATACAACTCAGAGACATGACCCAAACCATTCCCTCATCTGCCTGCTCCCTCCTGCCACTCCCGGGATTGTGGTGAGGGGCACTGAACAACTGGACAGCCACATGGGGCTTCAAGCATCTTCTGTCTGCCGGTGTCTTTCGGCTGTGGTTCCATAGAGGAAGCTACCATTACAGACAGAGCCAGAAAAGGAGAGGGGGTGAGCAGAAAAAGAAGGGAGGAAAGGTAGCCAGGCTGGCAGGGGAGAAACACCGGTGACAGGAGGAAGCAGAGGCGAGGGCAGTGGGAAGGTGGCCCTGGACCTTGGCCTGGCCAGTGCTGGGGCTGGAGAGGGGGGAATTAAGAGTCTGAAATAAGGCTGGGCCCAGACTCTACAGGTGAGTAGATGCCTTGTCAGGTGACAGGGCACCCAGAGGTGTCCCCTGCCTGCTCACTCACCACAGGAGGCAAACTTGAGATTGTGGTGGTAGACATATTTCTGCAGGACAGCCTTAAACTTCTCCCTTCGGTGTGTGTGCAGGATTACGATGTCACTCATTCTCAGGCCCACTAACAACCACTCCTCACTGGGGTCGTGGGTAATGCTGAGGATCTGTTTGGAAGGAGGTTTGGGGTCAGTGCTCAAAGCTGCCAGCGCCATCATTCGCGCCCACCTCTTCAAACTCGGGCGCTGCTCCTGCGGGCGCCCGCAACTCCCAGTCCCCAGGGGGACTGCACTCAGCGCAGCCGTAGCCGTCCGGGCACCTCATGCTGTAAATCGTGTTGCTGCAGCCTCTGGTAGCTCCTCAGGTCCCAGGAATACAGTCTGGTGTCTTCACCTCCCGTCCAGAACTTATTGCCCACGATGTCCACACATCGGGACCCGTATATGGGGACTTCGTGCTTCCTGGTGGGAAAACAACCCAGAGGTTCGTGCACTGGTGGGACCCTCAGAAGTTTCGGGCCCAGGAAGCCCCTAGATACGTAGCCCAAATGCGTTCTCCACACCAACTCACCTAGTCCTACTGCAGAGGAGAGAGTGAGGTCGGAAAAGGGGCCCAGGCTTCCCCAAGGCCTCACCATCCAGCCCTCCCCCAGGTCATACCTGATCAAGATTTGGTTCTGCAAATCCCAAATCTCAACAAATCCTTTGAAACAAGCCAAGCAGATCTGGGCATTGGAGGAGACAGCCAGGGAATAGCACATGGGGCCTGTGGAGGCCAGCTGTGCCCTGACGCGGGGGGTGGGCGCCAGGTCCCAGAGAGTCAGGGTCTGGGACAGACCCCCCGTGATCAGGCTTCGCTCATCGGGGGACAGCTTGCAGGTGAGGACACAGTTCTGACGGTCCTGTAGGAATGGGTGACATTCTCAAATCATCTCCTGGAAGCATGGGCTCCAAGCATGAGGACACAGGTCACATGTAGGCTCCCGGAGCCTTCTGGACGACCCCTCACCTGTAAGTTCAGCTGGGCCTGGGGGGCGTGGTCCCAGGCATGCAGGGCACTCTCATCCCACACCCTGATGTAGCCATGGCCGCACGTGTACACGTGGTGAGTAGAGCTGCTGATGGCCAGGGAGTAGACTTTCTTTCCGTGGCGGAGTTTGCCAACCTTCCAGGACTTACGTGGGGTCATTTGCCTGACCACCACTTCATCTGGAACAGGAGGCTGGGGTGCCCATGAAAGGGTCACAGCCTTGACCTGCCCTCATCCATGGGGGACAGGCTTCCCTGTCCTCTGACTCAACTCCTGACCCTGCATCCAAAGCTCCTCTCTGACCCTCAGGCAGGACTGTGTCCTCAGCTGGGGTCCCCAGACCACTGACATCCTTCTGCACTAGCCCAGGATGGCCTCCCTGGTAAACAGCCCACATTTTGAGACACTTCTGAGTACAAGCAACGAGAGCAGAGCCTGGCTCAGAGTCTCCTAGGATGTAGCTCTAAAAGTGACCTTGTCAGCTGAGGCCCTACACACTGGTGATGGGAGGAGGGCAGCTTGGGTCCAAAGAAGCAGGAAGCCCAGTGCACCCACCACCTGTGGGAGAGAGAGTGAGGATGTGGACACACCGCATGCCCTCACCTTCTTCCTACTAGCTTCTTGTTCCAGGGGTAACAGGAAGGGAAAGATGCCACGTTTAAAAAAAAAAAAAAGACACTTACAATTGCCCTGAGCAATGACCAGACTTCTTCACTGGGACGAGGTGAAGGACAAGGCTGACCTGCAGGGAGACACCAGCGGCCAACCACTCAGAGAGAGGAGGTCTGGCAGCAACAGCATCACGGGATCCAGGGAGAAGACTTCTCTCTCCACCCAGGGGCTCGTTCCAGGTCTCCCATTCCAATGCCCAGCCACGGGCTACACCCTGCCTGCCCGCACCGTCCCAGCTGGGACTTACCGAACTCGGATCCTGGTGGGGAGCTGTGACACACAGAGGAGAGAGGGAGGAGACAGGGCATGAGATGGATGGAGAGCTCCGTGTCAGGATCCCTCTCCCGGAGACAGTTCGCTCCCCACCCCAGTCTTGTTCAGGTGAGACCTACCTGAGGCCAGGCTCTGCTTCTTCTGATTCTGCCTCGGAGAGCTGAGGGGCCTGCAGCTCAGACCTGTCCAGGGCCTGGGGGGCCCACTGCTGTGGACTTATCATCTCCTGATAAGCCAGGTCATGCTGCCTCGGGGAGCCTGGGGGCTGCTGGGGGGGACCACACGCTTCGCCCAGCTGGGACTGTGCATGGTGCTCGTCCTGGGAGGAAATGCCAGGGCTCTCGGGCACGTTCCCCCTCTTCTCTGGTTCATCATAAATTGTGAGTATACTGAATGAGGCCTCTTCCTTCTCTTCACTCATGGTCTTCGATCGATGAAGTGCCTGAGCTACCAGGTTCCAGGGCTTAGAGGAATGAGCCCGTCACCCAGATCGTGGGTTCCCAATTCGTCCCGATCCCCTGTAGCAAGAGAGAGAACAGATGCTGACATGCAGACGCAATGTTCCGGGTCTACTGAGAAGACTCAGAGAATGCTCCTCTGGGGGAGAGGATTCAAAAGATTGGTCACCAACTAACTTTTGATACTACATGTTGGCAGCAATGGTGTTGACGGTAAAATTTCGCACACACGTTTTGAGATGTTAGTACCAGGTAAGTTATGTTTTTCCTTCTAGACACACAGGCTGCATTTCCCATCCTCTAAAATCAAATTCACCCTTTAATCTGACCGTATACTTTTCAAATGAGGGCTCACCCCCAACCCCCGCCCCGGGTAAAATAAACAAGAGGTGGGACTTCCCTGGTGGTGCAGTGGCTAAGACTCCAAGCTCCCAATGCAGGGGGCCCGGGTTTGATCCCTGGTCAGGGAACTAGATCCCACATGCATGCCACAACTAAGAGTTCACATGCCACAACTAAGGAGACCACGTGCCGCAACTAAGGAGCCTGCCTGCTGCAACTAAGACCCCATGCAACCAAATAAATAAATATTTTTTAAAAAAAGAAGAATGGGGCTTCCCTGGTGGCGCAGTGGTTGAGAATCTGCCTGCCAATGCAGGAGACACGGGTTCGAGCCCTGGTCTGGGAAGATCCCACATGCCGCAGAGCAACTAGGCCCGTGAGCCACAATTACTGAGCCTGCACGTCTGGAGCCTGTGCTCCGCAACAGGAGAGGCCACGATAGTGAGAGGCCCGCGCACCGCGATGAAGAGTGGCCCCCACTTGCTGCAACTGGAGAAAGCCCTCGCACAGAAACGAAGACCCAACACAGCCAGAAATATAAAAATAAATAAATAAATAAAAATTAAAAAAAAAAAAAAAAGAGTTGTAGTCGCTTTAAAAAAAAAAAGATAAAAGATTATAACTGGGATAAAAAAAAAAAAAGAAGAATGGCTAACTTTTAAAAAAATAAATTTATTTATTTATTTTTGGCTGCGTTGGGTCTTCGTTGCTGCGCGTGGGCTTTCTCTAGTTGTGGCGAGCGGGGGCTACTCTTCGTTGCGGTGCATGGGCTTCTCACTGCGGTGGCTTCTCTTGTTGCAGAGCACAGCTCTAGGCACGTGGGCTTCAGTAGTTGTGGCATGTGGGCTTAGTTGCTCCGTGGCATGTGGGATCTTCCCAGACCAGAGCTTGAGCCCGTGTCCCCTGCCTTGGCAGGCAGATTCTTAACCACTGTGCCACCAGGGAATCCCTTAGAATGGCTATTAAAAAAAAAAAGAAAAAAAAGAAAAAGAAACAGGAGGGCAACAGGAAACTGCACACACATCGCAGTGTCTCTCACCACCCTGCCCCACGCACCCTGCAGAGGGGAAAGCGTGGAAGAACTCAGTGGTCCTGCAAACAAGACATTCCCTTTGGATGGGGCGAGGCTGCAGAATGATGAAGAGGTTGGCTGGTGGTGATTTAATCTTTCCCATCCTAGGGGATAATTCTGAGAACTGAATGGAATCATGCATGTAGAATACTCATAATTATATCAGGCCAGTGGCAAACACTCAATACATGGCAGATAGTGCGTTTATCTGGAGACTGTGCCAGGGACCAGAGCTTTGAGGCTGTAAGGCAGACCAAATGCCTTCCTTCAGGCTGCCCAATAGCTATCCCCAGAAGGCCCTGAGGAGACCCAGTGTTCCATTCTCAGGACATATTAGAAGCTTCAGGGAGAAGACGATGCATAAGGCTGGAGAGGGGATCCTCCAACTGGAACCAATGCCTTGAAGACCAGTCTCAATCCTTGGCTCTCAGACACCCGGGGGCACCCAGGCTGCCTGCCCTTGGGAAGATGTGAGGGCAGCTATATGGCCAGACTCCACTCCTCTTGACACTTGGAGGTCTCATTGTGTCTTTGGCCCTGAAACAAATACTTTACATAGCTGGTCCTATTTCATCCACACAACTGTGTGGGCCACATTTTATAGGTTTTAAACACTGAAGCTCTGAGCAGGTGAGCAAATAGCTAGAAAGCACGGAGAAGAGGTTGAAATTCTGCCCTGTCTGGTTCTCAGCAGTCTGCTTTCTACCTCCCCATCAGAGGAAGGAAGGCAATATCCACCACAGTGACAATGCAGTTACCCTCTGACCCAGCACTTTTACTTTCAGGAATTTATCCTAAAGGTGCCCTCAAATAAAATCCATGTCTAAACCGAAGCATCATAGCATTGGTTATGATAGCAGATGACAAACCCAAAGTCCCTAAGAAGGGACTGGTGAGATAAGTCACAGTATATGCATGAAGTGGAATATGACACAATTGTTAAAAATAACAAGGACACTTACGTCTGGACATGGAAAATCCCAAGGTCAGTTAATGGGGGAGGGGTGGATTCAATGCACATAATGCACAGATTCGCTGTAAAAGGATGGAAATTAGAACCTATCTTTGCATATGCTTTTATGCACATAAGAAATTAGGAAGGGCACTGCCCTTGGGAATAGAAATGGACAAGTAGGAAAGAGGAATGGGAGGAAGATTTGTCACTGCAGAACTTGGGACAGTTTTTGCATATCTGTGGCTATTTAAACCTAAATTAAAATTGTTGGGCCATGAGCCTTTTTCTTCAACCAAGTCCTTTCTTTGTCATCTTCCCCCAACTGACAATTTGGGGTCCTCATGATTCTTAGTTACTTGTTTAAATAATTTAGCAAATTCACCCAGACATGCAGCAGTCTCCTTTAACTGGGACCCCAGGGCTGCCTCGGCCCTGGGGAGGGTGAAAGCACGGAGGACACACATTCCCAGCCCAGGGTGATGAGGATGGGCAAAGAGAGATGGGCAGCAGCCCAGGCTCACGTGTCAGTAAACCTTAAAGGCAGGGAGGCCATTTAACCAGGATTTCATGGATGAGGAGGATTTCATCCTAAGAATAAGACAAGGCTTTCTAGAAAGTGTACAAGGAAGAGTCAGTATCACCGATTCCCCTCTCCACTCTACCCTCAGAGCTGGGAATACAGGCAACTCTTCTTTCTCAAGCTTCAGCACAAAATGCTAGGGCTGGGGTCCACCCTGCCAGCAAGACGAGCACTCACCAATCCCCTGCAGCATGCAACTCACCTCTGAAGGCAGGTCAGACACTGGAGATGGGAGGTTAGAACTGCACCCAGCTAGCGCGCTGGGAAGACCTTCCTCCAGCCCCGGTCCGCCCCTCCCACACCCAGGCACTGCCCCTTCCCTTGCAGTGCTGCTATTTTACACTAATTGATAATCAAGCCCTGGGTCAGAACCTGGGTCAGGTGCAGGGCCCTGAATGGCTCATCAATTACCGGGCGTGGCCTCAGCCAGCACCTGCCACAGAGCCACTTGCTGGGCTGCCAGTTCTGATAATGTTCGAGTCCTGGGATAAGACGGGATGTACCAAGTAAATTCACAGCAGGAGGCCAGGTGGAGTGAGACACTTTTCAGGGGATGAGTCTTTGCGTTGGATTCTGGGCACCCCACAAGAGCCAGTGTTTGTGCAAAGATGGAGAGTCGGGCTGAGCTGCACCCAAGAGCAGTTTCAAATTCTCATCTCCAGGTGAATACCCTTTGCTTGGGGAGGCCGGCTCAGTCATCTCTCATCTCTCACCAGTGTCTCTGAAAGGGAAGATCAGGGAAGACTTTCTTCTCTGCGGTGGCCTCATCATGATTCTTACATTGGGGCACTCGGAACTCCCTGGAGGGCTTGTTAGAACAGAGCGCTGGGCCCACCCCCAGGAGATTCTGATTCTGTGGGTCTGGGGTGGGGTCTGAGACTTGGTATCTCTAGCAACCTCCCCGGTGAGGGTGACACTGGGGCTGCTGGTCTGGGGACCCCATTGGAGAAGCACTCTGTCTGGTGGTCCCTTTCTGGCAGGAGAGGAAGGGGTGGTGCGGGCAGATCCTCTCCAGCTCTGCTCCCCTCATTCACCTCTGGCCACTGGCCACCCCTCCCACTGAACGCACTCTTTTTCTGTTTTTTCTCACTCATTGGCTTCCTTCTTTTGAAGCAGAAGTTCTGAAATGGCTGCTGCTTAGAAAGAAATCTTTTACCACCCCTGACCTCCAATCTCTAAAGCTCTCTGTCTCTCCCTTTCTCTCTCCCCCTTCCTGTACACAGCCCTTGTCCCCAAAACTGTAACAGCTGCCTAGGGCCTTCCAGACAATGCCTGTATTTAAGATCCATCCCCATCCAGGCCCAGCGTGTTCTCACTTTTCCTGTGATTCTACCCTAACCTGACCCCCAATGTACTTGACTGTACATTTCCACCCTCATGCTGTTCCCTCATCCAGAAATGCTGTTCCCTGCCCACTCATGTATTAAATAATGTGCTCCCATATACTCTGAGCAATGTGCCAGGTCCTGTGCACAGTGCCAGAGATCAGCCTAACACCTGGCCCAAGTCCTTGGGGAGCTTCAATCTGAGAGGAGGGATAGGGGTTGGGGGCGGTCTTGATATATATACACATAACCCCCCATCTGATACATGATCCACTTTTGAAAAATTATCTCTTTTTGATTCCCATAGGAAACACAACAATGTGGGATACTGCCATGGATTTGATCCCCAATTTAGAAATATGAGAATTAATTTAGGGTGTCAGAAACTCAGAGAGACTTGTCCAAGATCTCACTAAACAGGTGGAAAAGCCAGGATCCAAATCCAGGCCTATATGATGTTTACAAGGAAGTCTGTGGGAAAGTGGATTGAATCATAGAAGCTCTTTCTCTATGCTGGATACGAACCTTTTGTCAGCTGTGCAGACTGTGTATGTCTCTACCACTCTGTGGCTGGCTTTCTAACTCTTTTAATGGTGTCTTTAGATGAGCAGAAGTTCTCAATTTTTTTTTTTTTTTTAACAAAAAAAGTTCTGGATTTTAATTCAATCCAGTTTATCTTTTCTTTTAAGGTTCGGTATTTTAGAATCCTATTTAGGAAATATTTGCTGCCCCCAATGTCATGATGATGTGCTCTTTTGTTTTCTTCTAGCAGCTTCTCTATTTTACCTTTCACATCTAGATCTATGAAATTTAGGAACTTGGCACTATCTAGAAAGGGTTGCAGGGAACACAGAGGGTCCAGGACTGAGGCCTGGGCCTCTCTCAATGGGAGGCAATGGGTGCAGGGGCGAGGAGCCCGGCCCTTCTGTCAAACTCTCATGATTTGAAACCCAGGCCTGTCACTTCCATGCAGCATGAGCTTTGACAGCTTGCCAGCCTGTACCTCAGTTTTCTCATCTGTAAAATGGAGATGAGGAGATTACATTCCTCCTAAGGCTGTGGTCAGACCTGGAGGTTAACAGGGCTTTGATGCTGCCAGGCTTAAAGTCAATGCTCATTCAGGGTTAGCAATTCTTAGGGGACTGAGGAAAGAAAGAGAGAGGTGAGAGAGGCCAGTGGGAGGACCCTAGTGGTCAGCAAGGCAGCCCATGGAGAAGAGGGTTTGTAGAAGGGGCCTAGGGTCTGGATCATAATCCAGAGCATTGTTAGGCACTGGACATGCATTTTCTGCATTATCACAGCCCACTCTCAGAGCTGACCCAGGAGGGAGGTTTACACTGAAGGAAACTAAGGCTCAGAGAGTTTAAGTAACTTGCTCAAGATCGCACAGCAAGGAAGGGCTGGAGTTAGGGTTTGAGGCCAGGTTCTCACAACCCCACACGGCCCTCCACCAGGCTGCAGGGAGACAGAGGAGGATGACAGGAACAGGGGGCCACTTGGCTGCAGCAGCCTGGAGGGGTGCTTTCTGGGCACTCTCAGGCCAGACGCTAGATTGCTAAGAGTTGAATTAGCTGCTGATAAGAATGGAAGTCAGGGTGCAGAGAACTCAATTGAGATATTTGGACAAAAGAAAAAATGGGGCAGCCTGAGGGGTTACAGGGTCAAGGAGAACAGTGGTTCTGAAACTCGAGGCAAGTTAAAGTAACCTGGGTGCTTTAAAAGTACCGATGTGCAGGTATCTGTGTGCCCCCCCTTTCCCATTTAATTGTAGGGATGCAGCCTGGGCATGGGGATTTTTCAGACCTCCCGCTGTGATTCCAATTCCAAAGCTAAGGTTGGAATCTCTGAAGCATAGGGTTTTGTAGGAAAGGAAATAGGGCAGAGGGTAGAGATAAGTGGGGGGGAGATACTGCAGAGGCTGGGAACGGAGGGACAGAAGTGACAAAGGAAGATTCCTGAGGTGCTGGGGACGGCTGAGGTCCAGGGCACAGAAGAGGGAATTTAAGATGGAAAGGAATTTAAAACCCAGATGTGGAAAGACAATATGGACTTATTGTCCCTCAACCATGTCTGTGGATGAAGGCGCTGGCTTGAGCCCAGGCTGTGCGTGGATGAGAGTCAGGTGCACATGGCCAACTGGTGGGACCAAAATGTCTGAACCATGGTGGAGGAACTTCCGGGCAGAGGAAGCAGACTGGGGCCAGGTCGGCAATCAAACACATCTACGCATCCACCCACGAGCCCATCACCTTTCTCTCCAAGTGACCAGTCTGCACTGTGTTTTACTGAGACCCAGGCTGTGCTGGGCTCTGAGGATTCAAGGCTGAGCCTACAGACCTGACCTTGACCCTGGGGGGTTTCAGCCTTTGAAACTGACAGTTGAACTGGCAATTAAAAATCAGAGGGGCAAGTGACATGATGAGGGAGGGAGGGTGTGATGGGGGAGCACAGAGAAGGGGCACAGAACCCTGATGTGAAAGGTTAAGGGGAGCCAGTGAGGTCTGAGACATGATGGATGGGAGGCCTTAGTGGGGGAGGGGCAGAGGAGAGCGTAGGAAGATGTTCTAGGCAGAGAGAACAGCAGGTGCAAGGGTTTGCAGAAGTGTCTTTTAGCACTGGAAGAATTTTCTAAAGGCTGGAGCACAGACGGTGTGTGTTTTAGGGGCAGGGAGGGCAGGGATGTGTGCTGTATCTAGGGAGAGTGGGTGGGAGGGCACTGAGGGGTTCTGAACTGGGGGAGACATGATCAGACTTGTGTTTTATAAGGACTCAGCCTACTCTTCAGTGTAATGATTGGAGAAGGGGGCAAGTCTGAGAAACCAGTTAAAAGAGAAGATGCTCAACATCAGTAATCATTAGGAAAATATAAACCAAAACCGCAATGAGGTACCACTTCACACCCACTAGGATGGATGTAACAACAACAAAACTACAAAAAATAATAAATGTTGGTGAGGATGTGGAGAAATTGGAACCCTCACACGTGGCTGACAGGAACGTGAAATGGTGCAGCCACTGTGGAAAACAGTTTGGCAGCTCCTCAAAAAGTTAAACATAGAATTACAATATGACCCAGCAATTCCACTCCTAGGTATATACCTAAAAGAACTGAAAATAGAGGCTCAGATTTTTGTACACCGATTTCACAGCAGCATTATTTACAATAGCCAATAGGTGCAAACAACCCAAGTGTCCATCAACGGATGGATGGATAAACAAGAAGTGGTATATCTATACAATGGAATGTTAGTCACCAACAAAAACAAATGGAGGACAGATATATGCTACAACATGGATGAACCTTGAAAACATGACGCTATGAAAAAAGCCAGACACAACTGCACCATATCATATGAGGCCATTTACATGAAATACCCAGAATAGGCAAATCCATAGAGAGAGAAAGCAGATTAGTTGTCTCTAGGGGGTGGAAGGCAGGGGGTATGGGAAGTAACTGCTTAATGGGCATGGGGTTCCTCTTAGGGTGATAAAAAAGTTCTGAACCTAGATAGTGGTGATGGGTGCACAACACTGTGAAT
This sequence comes from Balaenoptera ricei, assembly GCF_028023285.1. Classification (NCBI taxonomy): domain Eukaryota; kingdom Metazoa; phylum Chordata; class Mammalia; order Artiodactyla; family Balaenopteridae; genus Balaenoptera; species Balaenoptera ricei. Next base: position 49,643,879 of record NC_082657.1, on the reverse strand, counting down.
GTACGTACTGCCACTGGGTTGTACACTTTAAAACAGTTAAAATGGTAAATTTTATGTTATGTGTATTTTACCACAATTCAAAAACAAACAAAAACAGACATTGTGTCAATGAGTTAAAGGCCTTGCAAGTCCCAGTAGCATTTTTTCCTTCTTCCTCTTTATCCACCAAACCCCAGACACTTTAGCTGGTGGTTTTCTTACCTTTGCTTTCTCAGGAGAAGAACCAATCATATGCAAGTACCCCTGCCCAGAGACCCTGGCCAGCTTTAGTCAAATGGGCAGGGGCTTGAGCGCCCTCTGGTGAGCAATCGGAGAGCAACCCAATTCTAACTTGACCATAAGACGTTTGTGCTCACAGCCCAGTGCACTCGATGGTTGTGCTCAGGATACTGCTCTCCCACCCCAGAATTTCTCTTTCTTCACTAGAACCCCCGGAGAATTGACCTGGGCGCCTTTTGTGGATGAAAATGTATAAACCATATAAACACAGGCAAAAAACACTTCTTCCCTTACTAATTCACTGACAACATCCGCTCAGAAATTATTCCCAAGCAAATTCCGGCCTGGCCCAATGCGCTACCCCCAATGACCTTGCAGTCCACAGGGCGAGCCGGTAAACCAGCAGCTCCAAGTAGAGAAGGCAGAGAGTGGTAAAGACTAGACGGAGGTGAGAGCAGAAAGCTGGCGGAGGACCCAGAGCAGGGGACCCAATGCCAACCGAGGAGACCAGGGAGGCCTGCGAAGGGGAGGTGGCGTTTGGCTGAGCTCAATTTGAAGGGGGAGGGGGAGAGTTCTCCGGGTATAAGGGACACTCCTCATTGTTCCCCTGGTCCCTGCGCTTCTTCTCTCTTCCTCCCTCCCTGTCATGAGGAGCCTCCAACTCACCACTCCTTCCCAGGAGCCCTTCCCAGGAAAGCAGGGTGGCGGGTCCCACCTCCCCCATCTTGTACGGTTCTTCCTACCCACCTCGTGCCTGCGGCCTGGCTATCGAACGCTTGCATTCTGAATCCTGCGTTCCACTTTCCAGCCTGGATCGACCTCTTACCTCCCAAGGGACGTTTAAGCAAAGCCCCTGGCCTTCACTCCCAGGGGCCCGCTGGCAACTGCCCCCTCCTCGCAGTCCTACAGCAGCTGTACATATGTGCATTTACAATATAGACCTCTAAGCAAGATTTCATGGGTGAGGGGGGAGGGGAGTAGGCTGTGCTTCTTTTAAGAAAAGTTCGCAATGCGTTGTGTGCGTTCTTCTGACTGGCCTTCAGGGCACGGGGTCCCGGCCGCAGCCCGGCTCCGCGCGGTCAGGGATCCCTGCAGTCCTCCCGGGGCCTCTAAGACCGTGTCCACCCCCACCCACCCCCGCCACCCCGCGGGTCCACAGGAGATTTTCCGCGGAGAGCTCAAACCGGCTGCCCCAGGACTCCGCCCGCGAGACTCCGCGGGATCAGAGCAGGGAAAGCCGGCCCGCGCCGAGGGGAACCCGGGCAGTCTCGCGGTCGTTTTCTTCCCGCCCTGCAGTGAGCGGACCGGCCGTCAGGGGCAGCAGGGGGCCCAGTGCCTCCTAATGGCTTCTCGCGCCCACAGCGCCGGCCTCAGGGCCCGGGACGCGCAGGCCCGGCCTTCCCGCTCCGTCTCACTTCGAGGCCAAAACGGGGTCCCAGGGCGAGAAGGCGTGCGCCCAAGGCCGGCGGGGAGGGAGGCGGCAGGCGGAGGCCGCCACCCGTCTGCTGGTGCCGCGCGCCTGTGGCCCAGGGCGGGGGTAGGGGAGGTGGAACCCAGAACCTCGGGTCCCCACCTGGAGCACGTGGGCCCTGGGCGCCCGGGCCACGCACGGCTGGCAGACGCGCCAAACCTGTGGCAAGACGACCCCTTACCGTGGCGAGCTGAGGAAACCAGCCGGGAGAGGCGCATGCGGCCGCGCTGCCGGGAGGGCTTTCTGGAGGCTGGCTCGGGCTGAGCGTGGGTGGGATTTCAGTGCCCGGGAGGAGGTGGGGGCCACGCTTCACGAGCACTGGAACCTCCCAGGCTCCGGCCTGCGCGTGCACAGGCTGGCGAGTGGTCCGAGGGAATGCCAGAGCCGGAGGGACGACGATCAGGCCGCGGGCAGCCCAGGAGCAGGCGCAAAACGCAGGGCCCCGCGGAGCGGTTTCAGACCGGGGCGGAAGCCTCAGGAGCCCCGTGAGGTGTTGGATTTGCTGAGACCACGTGGTCTGTGGTGCCAATGGGGCGCGAGAGCAGGCGGAAGAGGCTGCGGGGAGCCCGCCGAGGGGAGACGTGGCCGAGGTTCCCCCATCTCAGGTTCCCTGGGACTTCGCAAACCCTGGCCCGTGGAAGGGCATGCAAATGTTCAACTGAATTGAATGGATTATGTAAGGGAAGGTGGGGTCCTCAGTTCCTTGTCAGGAGAAAGGATAGCAGACAGGATGGGGTTGTGGTCTGGGGAGAATGGAGACCTAAGAGGCAAAGAGGACAGAAGAGCGTCCAGGCGCCTCTCCTCAGAACTCCCAGCCCCACCACCAGGAGAGGGCTGCCAGCCCAGGGAGAGCTGTGCTGAGTTTCTCGTCCCCCCACATGACACCCAAGCCCTGTCTCCACCCACCCATGGACCATCCCAGCCCTGTTTGGACCTCTCTCACCAGGCTTCCCAGACCTGCTGGGGCCCCGCAGCAGCCGCGTTTTCCACTGAGCCTGTTTCCCCTCCTGACCTGGACAGGGCAGGACCAGATGCTCTCTGAGGCCCCTTCCAGGGTGACAGGCCAGGGTGGGAGGGTGCCCTGTGCTGCAGGGACAGAACATGCTGACCTGGACTGAGGGAGAAACTTGCTTTAATCCTGACCTTTCCAGGCTCATGGCTCCCTTTCAGAAAAGAAGTGCCTTTGTGAGGGGAAAAGGGTATCCAGAGCCATGGCTCCTCTTTGTCCTCATAAGGCCTCCACTGAACCCAGGCAGCTCTTGGCTGGAGTAGTGAACATCAAGACTACAGGGTGTCAGGACTCCTGGGCCATGGGACCACGTGACTTCATGATACTTTGTGGGTATCTGCCTTCTTCACCCTCGTATCCTTGGGATCTGAACAGAAGGACCTGCTGTGGACAGTAACAAAGCTACAAAGAGGGAGAAAACCCTCAGGGACCGACTGGGTGAGAAGGGTGTTGAGCCCTGGGACTAGCCCCCACCCTGCACTGAGAAAGAGCCTGAGACCCAGAGGCCAAGGTCACACAGGACATTGGTGGCAGATCTGGAACATCTGGTCCTGTCCTCAGTGCTTCTCAGCCCTCCTACAGTCCCTGCCTTGGTCCTGCCGCAGCAAACAAACTGCCAAACCCCACTGGGAGCCAGGATGGCAGGACTTCCAGTCCCCATCTTCCCTGTCACATCTGGAGACCATCTGGAGGCTATTCATGATCTAGGAAGGTTGGGGTAAGCCATGGCCTTCTGACCTCTCCTCTGGCCTGGGTAATGGACCACCTCAGCCACTGATTTGCTGTGTGACCAGGTGCAGTGCCATTCGTCTCTGGTCTTCAGTTTCTCTATAAGTAAATGAAGGACTTGGACCCCATGGCCCAGGGCACTTCTGGGTCTCTTTGTGTGGTCTGGAGCTGCTCACAGGAGCAGGGCCAGATGGTCAGGGGGAAGGACTCTGCTCCCTCCTCTGTGTTCTGGGGGCTCCAGGATCTGCCTCCACCCATATGCAGGTGAGGTGGGGGGAATGTCACTTACACAATGGCCCTGGACACTCTGCTGAGGTCCTATACCATATCAGTAGCTTTCTGACAGGAGTGGCTCCTTTGAGGTATGCAAGACAGCATTCCCAGCCAACACGGGCCTCCGAGCTACAGAGAGCACAGTAGCAGGTATGGGGAAAGGGGCGCTGTGGGGATATGCTGTGTGTCTATAAGAGGGTCTGTGTGTTTGTCTTGTCAGTGGGAGAGAGGTTGGAGGGCTTCCTATGTGTGACTGTATGCATGTTTTAATTTTTTACTCCTTAGAGTACTACTGAGACTGAACATCTTCCTTTATTAGTCATTTTTATATCTTTTTAAAAGCTCCTTCCTATTGTCATTTATTTTTCTCATAATTTAAGACCTCTTTGTATGATACTACACTTTTATATCACAAATTTTACAAAGGTATTTCCACTTTTTGTGCTTTATCTTTTAACCTTATTTGGGGTTATTTAAAACAAAAACATAAATATTTCATTTTGAAGTCAATTTATCAATATTTTCCCTCATGGTTGGTTTCTGGCTTTCATCTGATGCTTAGAAAGGTTTTCTCCATACCATGAAAATAAAAAGATTTACTCATATTTTTTCCTTAAGGAACTCTTTATTGTTTTTCCTCTTTACAAAAGTGATGCATGCTTGTTGTCAAAAGTAAAAGGGCAATAAATTAATTTAGGTAGGTAGTATCTTTATGAGTTTTTCTAAGAACAAGGTATCACTCTCTCTCCCCCCCATTTATTTAACTTTCCTTTTGTGCCCCTCAGCAGAGATTTATAATTTCTCCACATAGGTCCTACTAAGTTTATATCTAGAAAATCAACTTTTCTTGATGCTGTTGGGAATGGGATATTTTCTTTCATTATATTTTCTATTGGTTGTTGGTATAAAACAAACTATTTATTTTTGGATGTTATTTTAAAACTGGTTGTCATTCTTGATCTAAAATTGAATAAAATGGAAAAGATTTGTTTCCTTGTGAAGACTCTGCCATATCCATTTCTCTCTCAGGGTTTTCCACCAGGGTGAATCTGAGGATACTTGATCTAGTTCAGCATTAACCTTGACAGTTTTCTACATCCTTCTCATTAGGACTTTCCTTCACTATGGACACTCTGATGCTGACTAAGTTGGAAGCTAAACCTGAAGGCTTTCCCACACACATTACACACACAGGGTTTCTTCCAAGTATGGACAGTCTGATGTATAATACAGTCAGAACTATAGCTGAAGCCTTTGCCACACTCCACACATCTGAAAGGTTTCTCCCCAGTGTGGCTTCTCTGATGCCGAATTAAATGGGCATTAACATGGAAGGCTTTTCCACACTCCTTACATTGAAAGGGTTTCTCTCCAGTATGTATTCTCTGATGTACAATATAGTCAGAACTACAGCTAAATGCTTTCTCACATTCCATACATTTGAATGGTTTCTCCCCAGTGTGTATTCTCTGATGCCTAGTTAGTTTGGCATTGATGCTGAAGGCTTTCCCACATTCCGTACACTGATAAGGCTTTTCTCCAGTGTGGATTCGGTGATGATCAACTAGGTTTCTTTTAGAAGTAAAGCATTTCCCACACTCATTACATTCAAAGGGCTTCTCCCCAGTGTGAATCCTCTGGTGCTGCATTAGTTTTGCATTAACGTTGAAGGCCTTTCCACACTCATTACACTCATAGGGCTTCTCCCCGGTGTGGATTCTCAGATGCTGCCGAAGCTGGGAGTTACACCTGAAGGCTTTCCCACATTCTTTACACTCATAGGGTTTCTCACCCGTGTGGATTCTCTGGTGCTGGATTAACTTCCCTTTGACGCCAAAGGCTTTTCCACATTCAGTACATGCATAGGGTTTCTCTCCTGTGTGAATTCTTTGATGCTGAATGAGTTTTGCATTATTACTAAAGGCTTTTCCACACTCCTTACACTGATAGGGTCTCTCTCCAGTGTGGATGCTCTGATGCTGCCTAAGCTGGGAGCTGCACCTGAATCCTTTCCCACACTCATTACATTCATAAGGTTTCTCTCCAGTGTGGATCCTCTGATGTTGAATTAATTTTGCATTAACATTGAAAGCTTTCCCACAGTCATTACACTCGTAAGGTTTCTCTCCAGTGTGGACTCTCTGATGTGTGATATATGCAGAACTGCAGCTAAAGCCATTCCCACACTCCTTGCACTGATAGGGCCTCTCTCCTGTATGGATTCTCTGATGCCTACTCAGACTCCCATTAACGCTGAAGGCTTTGCCACACACCTTACACTGATAGGGCTTCTCCCCACTGTGGATAGTCTGATGTGTGATATAATGGGAACTGTAACTGAAGCTTTTTCCACACTCTACACATTTGAAGGGCTTCTCCCCACTGTGAAGTCTTTGATGCCAAATTAATTTTGCATTAACGCTAACGGCTTTGCCACACTCCTTAGGTTGATGGGGCTTCTCCCCAGTGTAGCTATCTTGATCCTGATTAAGTTGAGAGTTACACCTAAAGCTTTCCACTAATTCTTCACATTTGAAAGGTCTTTCCCCAGAATTAATTATTTCATGTTGAATAGGTTTTGTGTCAAAGCTGAAGGCTTTCTCCAATCCTGTACACTCAGGGGGCTGATCTCCAGCAGAGATGGTATGACACTGATTCAAGTTTGGACTTTGCCTAAAGAAACACTCCTCCATGGGGCTTATATCGTCTTTCACTGTCCCATCAATGACACTCCTGTTTTCTTTCTCCATACTTCCTACTGAGTGGACTTCCTGCTGTTTCTCTAGAATATAGGTTTCTGAAAAGTCTGTTTCCTGGGACGAGTTCCTTTGAAGGTCAAATGATGTATTATGTTTTTCTTCATACATTTCCTCTGTCAAATTATTGTCAGTCTGGATATCAATATTTACTATAAAAAACAGAAAACATAAAATATCATGTAAGAACCATGTTAGAAAAAAAAGAAGAACTGTGATAGAAAGAAAAAAGGATCAGAGTAATCGCGGGGGGGCTCTTTAAAATCACCAGACTAGGTCAAAGAATCTAAGATTCATCCATAAGGTGGAATAACATGCAGCTGTTATAAAATGAAATAAATCTATATGTACTGACATGAAAAGATGTCAAAGATACACTGTTAAGTGGAAAAACAAGTTGAGAAATAGTATGTAGAGTACCTTCCACTAAAGGAGAGTAAAAAGGGCTGACATAAACACATATATTTGAATATGCCTAGAAAACTACTGCAGGAATACACAAGAAACTGAGCAAACTGGCACAGGAAGTTTGGGAGACTTCCCCACTGCTCCCACTTTATGCATTTTTTATACTGTTTTGAGCATGTACCAATATTACAAATTTTAAAGTAATGATTTTAAAAGATCACCAGTCTCTAAACCAATAACCAGTAACAAGAAGGTTGAAAGTGACAGCAGTGGAACAAAATTCTAGGTCTTATCTGCCAGATCAGCATTCTTTCCATCACACCATACTTTACTACACTCTGCAGTTTCTATTAATAAAAATGGAAACTGCTTAAGAAGGAGAAGGCACAGAATCCAATAACATGTGGCAACAAGGGATGGCAGGTATTAGCACTAGGAAGCAAATGGGAACAAATCTTGTTTCTTTTCTTAGAACTTGAACTCTAGGCTTTCCAAAACTTCTCCTTTAACTTCTTTTTTCTCTACTTCAGAAAGGCTCTGTTCAGGCCCATTTGATCCCTTTGATCCCATCTCTTCCCACCTCTCCAGAACACTGCTGCATTCTCCTTGCCTTTCCTTCTACCTCTTCCCTCAATCCTAAAATTGGTCACTCCCTAAAATTCTTTCTGTAATCTTATTAGTCTTTCTATAATCCCATAGTCCTAGTAGAACTAATGATCTCTACATTTATTCTCAAATTTCTCAAAATTGGCCCCAAAATGCTTCCTTTATTTTTTCATCTCTCATCTCTCCTCAACCACATGTAATATGCCCCCTACCCCAGTATTTCATTATAATTGTCCTCAACAGACCCAAATGACCTGGATTTCCCTAGCAACCATTTTCAAAATAATATTGGTCTTTTCCTGATTATAGAAATAATATTCATCTGTAGTATCAGAAACTTACAAAGAAAAAATTCAAATTACCTGGAAAATTTTTTTTAAAAATCAACTCTGCTGACATGGGTCTTGTGCCCTGTGATTTCCCCTTCTGCCTGCCTAGAACCCATTTGATTCCCAGCCCCAATTAACCTACATACACTGACTAGATGAATGTTTCTATCCCCAGCTGACATCATGATGGGTTGTTCAAAGACTTCAGGACTGTCTGCTGCCTATAGAACGAAATCCAGACTTCTCTGACTAAGAATCTCCACAATATCACTTTCATCCCCCTCTATATGTCAAGCACTTTAAGCTCTCCATTTCCAAAACATGTCTTCCTTGGTCAGTGAACATATGGTTGAATGATTACAAGGAACAAAAAGCCACTGAAACCATCTTTTAAAAAAAGAGAATTCATCAAAAGGATGCAAGAGTATCTTATGGGCTCCAAAGGCAGGAAGTAAAGCTGGGCCTCATGGGAGATGGGAAATCACCTGGCAGCTACTCTGCGTGAGCCAATGAGAACCTCACTATTTCAAGAGTGGTCTGGGAACCAGAAGCACTGGCATTACCTGGGAACTTAACAGAAATGCAGAATCTTGGCCCTGCCCCAAACTAACTGAATGACAATCTGCACATCTGCAAGACGCCCAGGTGATGCGTTTGTTCATCTTTTGAGAAGCACCAAATTGATAGTATTACTTCCTCCCACTTTATGTCCTACAGCTTATTATATACAGCTTTCTCACCCCCAAAATAATAATAATAATAATAATAATAATAATAATAATAATAATAATAATAATAAAAACAGAATTTAACTGAGCACACACTATAAGCTAGGCACTTGGTACATGTTATCTCATTTTATCATCAAACCTAGCACCATTACCTCATTTTATAATTATTATTCCATTATCAAGAGTGAGAACACTAACTCTTAGAGAATGCAGATAATTGACCTGCTCAAAGTCACACAACTAGGAAGTAGTACAGTTGGGATTGGAACTCAGAAAGTCTACTCCAAAGTTTAATAAGTAAAAAGACTTTTAATTCTGTATCCTTTACATTAAGTGGACAGTGCTTAGAAAGTAGCAAGGACCCAAAAAAAGTACTGAATCCATTCATTTTGTCTGAGAAAGGCAGAATTCCAAAATTAGGATTGAAAATAATTACAATAAAGCATTTGAAAAAAGATCTCTTCTTGGAATTAGAAAGAAATAGCAAACTATGAAAATAGTCAGAAAGGTCTCAACTGTTCCCATCTCTAGAAATCATCAAAAATTATTTAAATGGGGCTTCCCTGGTGGTGCAGTGGTTAAGAATCCACCTGCCAATGTAGGGGATATGGGTTCGAGCCCTGGTCTGGGAGGATCCCACATGCCGCGGAGCAACTAGGCCCGTGTGCCACAGCTACTGAGCCTGAGCTCTGGAGCCCGCGAGCCACAACTACTGAGCCCATGTGCCAAAATTACTGAAGCCCGCGTGCCTAGAGCCTGTGCTCCGCAACAAGAGAAGCCACCTTAGTGAGAGGCCTGCGCACCGCAGCCAAGAGTGGCCTCCACTCTCTGCGACTAAAAAAAAGAAAGCCCGTGCACAGCAACGAGGGCCCAACGCAGCCACAAATAAATAAATTTAAAAAAAAATTTAAATGCTACTCTGTATGGTTAGCTAATAAATATGGCACGCTTATATGTTGCTAAAGCTGACTTTCTTCCTAAAGGGTTAAACTTTCCAGCATAATTGGCAATGTGTGCCTCCTTACCAGTCCAGAGGCCCTGGGGGCCTGTGCCTGTTCCAGAGGCCAGTGGAGATGGGCCCTCCAGCTCACCTCCTCCCTCCAGCTGTGAGATCACAGTAGGTTTGAGAAGGGGAAATCCTGTTTTGGGGAAAGGAAATAGGAAAGATAGGTGAATAATCTCCCACAGCTGATTTCCTAAACCTCTTCTCAGATTGTGTCAGCAATGGGGAGGGAAGGAAAGAGCCCCAGAGGGTCCCGTGCCTAAGAACTATGGGAAAGTGGCGGGGGGGGGGGTGGGAAGAAGAGGCTTGAGAAGATGCGGGAGGAGTTGGGGAGGGCCCGGACTGTGAGACCTCATGCAGGGCAAACAGGGAGATTCTACCTAAAGGGAATAGGTACCATTTTTTGACCGGGACCTAAAATATTACAAGTACACCGAGATCCTTGGAAACACTCAAGAGATCCAGGTAGGGTGAAGAGGAACCTGAAGGTAATGCTGTAGAACAGGAAGTTACTTTTTTTCCACCCTGTGTCCAAAACACAGCCTCTATCGGGTGGATCAAGAGTGCACACCAGTCCCAGTAAAGTCCTATATTGGCCCAAAAAGGGCTTGGGGTTCACCCTTCCTAGCAACCCCGGATCTAGGGGATTAGGAATCAGCCCCTGGGGTTCCCACTCAGTAAAGGATTACCAGAGGCCCCACCTGCAACCAGTAAGGGGAAAGGAAGCCAGGAAACCCTAATCAGCAGAGTCTGAGTCCCCAGGGGAGAAAGGCCTTACCCAGGGAGGCCATATTCCCATAATTCTCCAGCATCACATCCCTGTACAGAGCCCTCTGTGCAGGGGACAGGCCATCCCACTCCGTCTGGGTGAAGTACACAGCCACATCCTCAAAGGTCACCGACTTCTGAAACAACAGGTTCCTGCTGCCCTAGGGGCCAATTCCATGGCTCATGCCCTAGGTGAGGGGCAGAGGGCAGTATGAGGGCTTGAGGAGGGGCTTGTGAAGAGCACAAAATTAATAACAGGGGGAAAGATTTGAGAAAAACACTTGGAAGGTAAAGCATGGAATATCTGACTTGGCTCACAGCAGAGAAACCTCATGCCATATTTCACACTTACAAAGGATGACATAAGTTGAGATGAAAGAAAAAAACCTCCCATGACCAAGTTCCCCTAACGCAACTGTTTTCTTTCAGTCAGGCCATGCCCTCACTGGTGGAAGCAGCTCTGGACCCACCCAGAGGCTTTCCCACTTCCTCGCCCTCGCCCTCGCCCTCAAGCCGCGCCCAAAGAACAGCCATGGCTTCCATCTCACCCAGCCCCACCTGATTTCTATCATGGACCACCTACAAAAGGCTGCATAGCCTCTGCTCCAGCGCCTTCAGTAGAGGAAGCTCAGTGCTGCCCAGATCGGCTGGGCACCGCGGAGGTGGAGGGAGGGGTGAGAGCAGGCAGCCCATCCTGCTTCCAGATGGCTCTCGCTGAAAACCCATTTTCTGTTACCCTCTCCCAGTCAAGCCTCATCCTGTCCGACTTCACTCAAGACTTCACCGTCTCTCCATGGAGGTTTGGGAAAGAAGGGAGGTCAGCCATCTTTTCAGCTGCTCCTCTGCATCACTCGGCACTCGGCACTCAGCACAGGCTCCACCATCAGGGCTGATGGCTGAGCCGCTCCCAGGCCCACCTCCTCCCCTCTGGGCAGCTGCCACTTCTGGCTGCTCTCGCTCTACCCACCTCGGCCTTCTGTAACAACCTTGGGGACACACTGGCAGCGATTTGCCTCTCAACTGCTCTCTGCCAGGACCTGTCTTGCTTGATTCTACTGGCCTCCACCCATCAACAATTCTAGTCCAACTTGTGGGCACTTCTGTGAGTCATTCATCGTGTGACTTGGATAAGACAAGAAATTCTCTGTACAAAATTAAATGCCTTCGCTGTCGCCCACCATCCCCTTTTAGCCCACAACTGGTGCCTCCTCCTTATTTCAAATCTCCGCTGGTGTCACCCACCACCATCCGCACAGGAAAGAAACCTGGGGATTCGTTCCTGACTCCTCCCTCCCCCTTACCCCACCCCAATCTTTTGACTCTTCCTCCTAGAGATTTTTATGTTAAGCATTACTTGAATTGGATCTCCCTCTTTAGCAACTACTTGCCTTAATGAAGCCTATGTCACCTACACCAATAGGACTCTTTGTGAAGTGGTCACCTTGCTTTTAAATCTCCCCTCAAATTATTCCCCACACAGCCATCAGAAACCTGACCACGTTAACTTAACTGGCTCCACACGTGTCATAGGGCTGAACAGTTAAGTCAAACAATGACAAGTCACTTCACTCCCCTTTGCCTTTGTTTCTTTTGTGGTAGAATGAACACAACACAGGTGCCTATCTCCCAGGGCGGCTGTCAGGACTAAGTGATCCATGTAAAGTGCTTAGTATGGTGCCTGCAGCATAGTAAGCCTCAAATGGTGTAACTGGAGTTACTGTGACTATGATTATTCCCAAACTGTAGCCCATGGAGGTCCATGGATGAGCATCAGGGGGTCCATGAAATCCCTGAAATCGTATGGAAATTTTCATTTGCATGTTATTCTGGGGGAGAGGATCCAGAGCTCTTATCAGTGACCTAAAGCTTGGCCACTGCACCCCAAGCCCTGAGAGCCTCTCCAGGACACAATGAGACACAGGACTTCCTGTCTTTTTTCCCTCCCTTGATCCCACTCCCCTTATGTCCCCTTCCCCTGGAATTAGAGGCACAGCCATTCTTTATGTGGATCTGGTCCTGCTATTCCTCTTTACCTACACCCCCCTCCCTGGAATCCTAGTCCTCTGCTATCTTCTTCCATTCATGGGCAGCTTCCATGTCTCTCATTCACCAAAGCCCTCTGCTGGGGGAGCAAAGCAAACTGGTGTGCAGAAGACTGCACTTCTGCCTTCCAGACACTTCTGTCTTCCCTGTCCTGGTCTCTGGCCCCTATCCCTCCATATCACCGCTCTTCCCACAAGCTCCAGTCTGGCAGGCAGAAGCATGGAGGGCCCCTCCAGCTTTCATAGCAAGGCTCACCAGATTCCCTTCTCAGTTTTCTTCAATGTGAAACTGCTCAGAGGAAGAGCTGAAGGACCCACAGCTCACCTGGGGCCAGGCTGTCAGGAGCATGGCTGCCATCACCTGGTCTCCCTCTCAGAGAAGGACTGGAGCTGAGGGAAAACAGGGGGACAAGTGTGAGACAAGCCACCCCCACCATGAACAATACAGCCCCTCACAGAAGATCTGAGATGCAGGTAGCCAGCATCCAGACAGAAGTGCGAGCAGGAGCTGCCATGGGAAGAAAGGAGTGATCTTGTCACTGGCTCTGTGCCCAGGGCTCCTCCTAGCCATGACGTTGACGCTCACTGCCAGGAACCCTAGGATTTTTACAATTCTGACACATATCATACACACACAAGAGTGTGCATAAAATGCAGGTAGAATCTAAAGAATAATAAAACAAAGACTCGTGTAGCAACACGATGCTCTAAACGAGCATCCCTCTCTATTATACTGTAAGAGAAGCCAGGCTGGAGGGGCTGCAGCCCCAGCACATAGGCCTCAGAGTCAGGCCCCAGGGAGGCACCTCCTGGAGAAAGGCACAGCTGCTCCCTCCCATATGCCCGTTCCCTCACACAGCTGACTGCCCTCAGGAGTCCTGATACCTCTGTAGAGATCTTGGGAGGTTAGGCTCCTGACCGGGCCAGGTTTACCGTGAGGAAGCTAGGTCACAAGTGAGGTACCAGGCTGGCTCCTCATACCTTCCAGCCTTCTGATGGGAAAGAAGCCAAGGCCTCAGCTTCCTGAGAGAGGGGGTCACTATAGCATCCAGGGTCCCATGACCCAGCACTCCTTGTTCATTGTATTCAAGACCACATGGACCGGTTATTTTCTGATTTTTAGTGCTCCCAAAGTCAGTCTTGAAATTTTATATTTTCCTAAAATATTGTCTATATCTTCCAGAATTTAAACTTGAGTGTAGAATTGTGGGAAACAGTGGCTCATGATTTTTTTCATTTCCTCCATACCTTGAGGTATACCTTGCTTTTCCTACTTCTTCTTTGAATATATATACTCTCTAGACCTTTTAGCCTTAGTTAATGTTATGGACTGTGTCCCCCCAAAATTCGTATGTTGGAGCCCTAATTTCCAATGTGACTGTATTTGGAGATAGGACCCATGAGGAGGTAATAAGGTTAAACAAGGTCATAATCTGATATGGCGGGTACCCTAATAAGAAGAGGAAGAGTCTCCAGAGCTGTCTCTGCTGTGAGGACACAGTGAAGGCAGCAACTTGCAGCCTCACCAAGAACCAAATCGTCTGGTACCTTGATCTTGGACTTCCAGCCTCCAGAACTGTGAGAAATAAATTTCTGTTGTTTAAGCCAGACAGTGTATGATATTTTGTTATGGCAGCCCAAGCAGACTAATAACATTAGGCTGAACCATGGTTTATCTAGTTTAATGTTGTTTTATTTTCAAAAAACCAGCTTTTCTATTTAGAACACCACTCCCTTTTCTACCTGTTTGTTTGGTTTTTTTAAATTAATTATTTATTTATTTTTGGCTGCGTTGGGTCTTCGTTGTTGCGCTCAAGCTTTCTCTAGTTGCAGTGAGCGGGGGCTACTCTTCGTTGTGGTGCGTGGGCTTCTCCTTGTGGTGGCTTCTCTTGTTGTGGAGCATGGGCCCTAGGCACACGGGCTTCAGTAGTTGTGGCACACAGGCTCAGCAGTTGTGGCTCACGGGCTCTAGAGCACAGGCTCAGTAGTTGTGGCGCACAGGCTTAGCTGCTCCACGGCATGTGGCATCTTCTCAGACCAGGGCTCGAACCCGTGTCCCCTGCATTGGCAGGCAGATTCTTAATCACTGCGCCAGCAGGGAAGTCCCTCTACTTGTTTTCTTGGTGCCTTTTTTTTTTTTTTTTTTGGCTGCATTGGGTCTTTGTTGCTGCGCACGGGCTGCGGAGAGCGGGGGTTACTCTTCGTTGCAGCGCGCGGGCTTCGCATTGTGGTGGCTTCTCTTGTTGCGGAGCATGGGCTCTAGAGTGCAGGCTCAGTAGTTGTGGCGCATGGGCTTAGTTGCTCCACAGCATGTGGGATCTTCCCAGACCAGGGCTCGAACCCGTGTCCCCGGCATTGGCAGGCGGATTCCCAACCACTGTGCCACCAGGGAAGCCCCCTCTACTTGTTTTTAATTAAGCTCTGCTTTTTAAAATTTGTTTCTTTAGCTCCGTACAAGACACCTTATGTACCTCACCAAATCCTCTTGTCCACTCTTAGTCCAGTTCCAGAGGCTTTGACCAGCTTTGCACAAGTACAACCTACAAATGCCTCCTCAAGGGTCTACACCACACATACCTGGCTCCTGCCCTGGGGCTTCTCTGTCCTGTGTGGGACATCTGCGGACACCTGCTGGGTCCTGAAGGACAGGGGAGTTAATGCCTGTGATGCTACCACTGACCAACAGGAGACAGAGGTCAGTGGATAAACGTTTCCCCCTTTAGTCCCCCATGTGGGCAGCCATGAGATTCCAAGGCTCCTCAAAGATCCTGCAAGTCAGAGCACCAGTCGCCTGTGGAGGGGCCAGCCTGACAGCGCATCCTTGTATTGGCTGTCCCTCCTTCTCCGTTTCACTCTCCTTGTCTTTCACTCTGACCCTGGGACTACATTCCCAAAGAAACTGCCCACACGCAAATCTCTGTCCTATGTTCTGCTTTCAGGGGAAGCTAGACTACAAAAAGCTTTTTTCTACCTTCTTGAGGCTACATGATTCATTCATTTTCATTCTTCCTGTGTAGCAATCTAAACCTATAAATGTTCCTCTGAATACATTATTCCCTACATTCCAGAGGCTTTTCATATTTTAATTACTATTTTATAACTCGTCAGCAACTGTGTTTTGTCTCTGGACAAAGAACTGTTTAGGATAATTTGTTGTTGTTAATTTATTCTCTGGCTTTATTGCATGGTGTTTAAGTAACCTGATCTATTTACTTCTGCTTTACAGATTTTTAGAGGTTTTTTTTTTGTGGCTGCAGTGTCCATTTAAAAAATATTCCATGGATGCTTAAAAAGAAAACTTATTCCAACATAGATGGACCTAGAGATTATCGTACTAAGTGACGTAAGTCAGAAAGAGAAAGACAAATACCATATTATATCACTTATATGTGGAATCTAAAATATGACACAAATGAACTTATCTGTGAAAGAGAAACACAGACATACAAAACAGATTAGTGGTTGCCAAGGGGGAGGGCGGTGGGGGAGGGATGGACTGGGGGTTTGGGACTAGGAGATGCAAACTATTATATATAGAATAGATAAACAACAAGGTCCTGCTGTATAGCACAGGGACCTATATTAAGTATCCTGTGATAAACCATAATGGAAAAGAATATGAAAAAGAATGTGTATATATATATGTGCATATACATACATAAATGAATTACTTTTGTGTACAGTAGAAATTAACACAACATTGTAAATCAACTGTACTCCAATAAAATAAATTTAAAAAAAGAAAACTTATCCTGTGATGGAAGAACATATAATCTATCTGAATCTAATAAATCAACTCTACCAATTTTATTATATAGATTTTTCTCCATAACCCATGATTACTTTTACCTAATTGTTTAGAGAGCCAGTAAAGAGTGAACTCTCACAAAACACTGAGCCCTTATGTATCATGGGAAAAGCCTTTCAAATCTTTAAGAAATGAATAATTCTAACACTATTTAAACTGTAGCAGAGAACAGCAAAATACGTTTCCCAGCCCTTTTTATGATGCCAGCAAAATACGGATACAAAAACCATAAACTAGTCTCATTTATGAATAGTGATGCAAAAATCCTAAATATTGAGGACTAGACTCCGGTAGTTCCTTAATGTGACATATCATGACTAAGAGGGATCATCCTATGAATGCAAGTAAAGTTCAATATTAGCACAGATTGTACTTTTCCACAATAATAAATCAAAGAAAAACATACTCTCCATCTCAGTGGATGTCAAAGGTGTTGGATAAATATTCATGCCTAAATTTTAAAACTTATACCCTAGGGAAACTCTCATATGTAGGTGATATACATACAAAATTATTCATTATCAGCAGTATTTTAATAGCAAAAAATTGGAAACAACTCACATGTCCACTGAGAATACACAAATAAGCTGTCATACCATTTTTACAATGGAACATTACCCAGTAGCAAAAATGAATGACTCACGGCTACACACACAATATGGATGAATTTAGGAACATAATATTGAGTTATGCAAGTCCCAGAAGACTACAGACACCATGATGCCATCTTCATAAAGCTCAAAAACAAAATTAATCACATTATTTAGACACATGTATATGTGATAAAATTATTTTTAAAAATATGATTAACACAAATATGATATGTGTTATCAAAAATCAAAGATATTATTAACACAAAATTCAAGTGAGCTGTTACCTCTTGGGGTGAGAATGTGGGAACTGGGTTGGGGAGGAGCACACAGACAGATGCAGCCATATGGGCAGTGTTCTCCTTCTTAATGGTGTGGCGTGTTTAATGGGTGCTCACATTACTACTATGCTCCATAAATGCCATGCTAGATGCAATCTTCTGTATACATAACATTTAAAATATACATACTTGTCTTACGATATGAAATGATTTTCAGTGTGCAAAAGGTAGTGTGCTATCTTCTGTGTAAGAAAAAAAGGGAGTATAAGAAAATACATCTGTATCTGGTGATTTGTGCAAAAAGAAATAGAAGGAAAAACAAGAAACTAAGCAGAATAGGGGCCTCAGGTGTGGATGGGAAGTAGGTGAAAGGAACCTGGGAACGGAAACAGAATGGAGGGAAACAGAGCAGAAGGAAATGATACTTCTCTGTGCCTTTTTGTTCTGACTTTCATAACCACAGTAATGTTTCACATATCTATACCTGTATCTATCTATCTATCTATCTATCTATCTATCTATCTATACATATGTATAAAAATCAACCAACCAGAATGGGATGGGGGGGGTGCGACATCCAAAAAATACAAACAACAGTAAATAAGCCTAACTATACCACAGCATAACCACACTGAAGTGGTGGTAAAGAAAAGAACTAAGTAACTCTGCAAAACAGTATTTTAACTAAATTCTGTAAGGCTAAAAAGACCTGTAGCCAAAGACTTCTTGAGGTTGCATGATTTTTTAAATCTATTTTCATTCTTTCCTATTTGGTAATTAAAACCTATAAGGCCACAAAATTTCCTCTGAATACACTACTAGCCACACTTCATGTTTTCATTACTGTTTTATAGTATATTTTTTTGTAAACTTGCTTTCAAGAGGGTATGAATGAGTCATTCTGGAACTATTTTTTGTGTATTCTAGGACTAAGCAGATCAGTATATTCTACATTGTAGAAATCATTCCCAGGTCATTGTCATCCCACCGCCCAAGAGAAGTTGGGCCGGGTTACCTTTTGGAACTGACACGGCTCCAGAAGACAGTGCCCTCAAAAGTCGGGCTTCTTCTGTGGCCTGGAGGAGCTCTGCTTTTTCTGCTCCCCCACTGGCCTCGATTCACACCCTGTGTTAGGAGGCGGGGCGCATACAGTCCATATTTGAAATGCATAAAACGTGCAGGTAAAAGCCCCTACACGACCTCAGCATGTCAAAAGACTCATCATATCACCTCAGGCCGCTTCACCCCTGCAAATATTCCACCCCCTGGCTGCTCCAACACAAGTTCCCAAAAGGCGAGTAGCATCTTCCCCAAAGTGCTAAATGCTCGGGGCTTCGTGGCTGTGGCAGTAACCCGGGCTTCGCCTTCCACGAGACGGAACGTCATCGGCCACCAAGTCCAAAGCGGGAATCGAGGATGGGGGGAAGAGCCCCCCCCCGAAAGGAAACCCACCGCCAACGCAGGGGGAAGGAGCGTCCCAACCGCACCCAGAGCCTCGGAGGCAGGCACCGCCCCCGCCTCCCACAGCCCATACTCACCTCCGCAGCGGGCTGCTCGGTGGCGCGGCCGGAAGTGCGTCACCAGGCCCCGGCCGAGCCTCTCTAGGAGCAGCTTCGCTCCTTCTCGGCGGTGCTCTGGCCCCGCCCCCTGCAGCCGAAGCCATGGTACTCCGAAGCCTGGCGCACTTCTCCCCGCTGCGCGTCCCAACGCGGTGAGCTAGGGAAGACAAGAATGTGGCGAGCGCTGGGCCCAAACCAGGGGTGGCGCCAGGGATTTGTATCTTAGTAAAGCTGCAGTGCAACCAGATTTGGGAGTTTCCGGACTGGACGCCTGGATCGAATGCTGTCAAACCCAAGGCCCCCTTTCTGGAACAAATATTTCCTAATGACCAGCGGACTCTCCTGTCATGAAACTCATAGGTAATGGCTTAGAAGATCATAGACAATATAAACAACCTGCATTATAAAAAGTAATGTTATGTGCTAACATTTATGTAATAAAGGAGAAATAAAAGGAAAATTATAATTTAAAATATATATTTCAGAATGTAAATGTTTGGTCGTGACTGGTATAGGAGACCTAATAAGTGGTCAGATAATTTGCCTGTACACATAGAACGTGCCTGAATGCCACAGTGCTGTATCTCATATTGGTATTTCAAAAATCACAAGTTGTTATCTAAAATGGTGAGCACAGGGACTTCCCTGGCGGTCCAGTGGTTAGAACTCAGCTCATCCAAGCTGCAGGGGGCACGGCACGGGTTCGATCCCTGGTCCAGGAACTAAGATCCTGCAAGACAGGCAGCAATGCAAAAAAAAAAAAAAAAAAATGGTGATCACAGAATCTTCTCTTGATTATACAATAGTTATATTTCTGGAGACTCAGCTATGTTAGAACTGTGCAAAAATACACTGTGTTCACCTTGATTTTTTTTCAAAAAGCTCTAGATTCAGGTAATTTATAAACAGTTTTTACCTATGTGAATGTTCAGGAAGACATATGAAAGTCTGTGAAAACTTTTTCAATAGGCAGGTCTGTGTTGTGCGTTGCAGGATTTGTGGTACTCCTGGCTCCCATCCAACACCCCCAAATCTTGTGACAAAAATGGCCCCGTAAAATTCCAAAATGAGGCCTGGGGGAGGGGGACAGCACCAAAAGCCACTGGATTGACCACCCTTAAGTTCCCTCCCAACCGTGACAGAGCTGGCCTTTCTTCTTTCAGCTGCACTGGAAGGTTGCCAGCCCTCACTGTTTTCCAGCTTCGTAGCACTCCCATTCTCCTCTCAACTCCAGCCCCACTTGCTGAACATGCTGTTCTCTAAACCTAGAATGCCCTTCCCATTCTCACCCTCTGTCTTGACTGTTACTTGAAGTCTCAGCTCGTATCCCATTTACCGTGGGAAGCTAGTCTTCCCTGACCACCCAGAATAAGGCAGGTCCCCAGTCACATGCCAACATCACCCTGTACTTTTCAGTACATGGCACATGTGTAATTATTCAGTGGTGACAGTTTATTTAAATCTCTTGTTTTCTCTGATCCCTCCAGGGAGCAGGAGCTATATCTATCTTGTTCAACACCTTTGTCCTCAGCTAGAGCACAAGGCCTGGCGCAAAGGAGGTGTGCAGTAAACGTTGGTTGCTGACATGATCCAAAGGCTTCAGCCCCAACTCCTGGGCAGAAGCTTTCTTTATTTCTGTGCCACTAGAGGTAGGATACATCTTATGCCTGGGATCATGACACTGACCAGGAGCTCTTCTCTGCTTTGCCCTGACTCTGATCATCACTGTTGCCCAAAATGAGCACTTTATATGGCTCATCTCCTTCAGATAGGAAAGTGGTCTCATGATTGGGCACAGTGATAGCTGGGGATTACATTGCTCTTGGCAAGGACTGCTGTTTCCACTTCTTCCTAGACTCACAAAGCAGACCTGTAGCTAGGAATGAGGACTCGTCTAAAGAAGTAAGGAATTAGATCACAGTGTCACAGAAATGATGGCCCCAAGTGTTGGATCATAAACCAGTTGCCTAATTTTACACACAAAAAAATAAGTCCTCTTAAATAATCATGAATCTTCTACTACTAAGAGTGCCAGGACAGGTGCATGCCAAGTTTCTAAGGCTCTACAGAAGGCCTGCGGAGGCAGAGACCACTCCTCGTCTGCCAACCTCTGTTCTTCCCTTCTTATATGTAACAGAATCTCTAGCAAGGCAAAGACAGTCCAGAAAAAATAACACACTTCCCAGCCCCCTTTATAGCAAAGTGTGGACATGTGAGTAACTTCTGGCAAATGGGCTGTAAGAAAAAGCAGTGCTTTGCTCTTAAAGACTAGGGGCATGCTCTCCCTTGCCCCTCAGCCAGGGAATGCTGGCAGGGATGTGAGCATCTTGGACTATGAATGAGGATGTGGCCCCTGGAGATGACAGAGCAGCCAGAAGGAAGAGTCATGGAGCTGCTATGTCAGCCCTAGCAGCCCAAATCCTAGCTAATACCCCTAGAAATAAGGACTGGTGAAAAGAATCACACAATAGTTCAGTGTTCTGCAAGTCCATCTCTATGCTGGGACTATAGCCACTTTTATTCACACTCAGATCTAAGGCTTATTCTCCTGGACCCTCTGTCCTCGAAATCCCAGGGCTTCCCCAGAGCCCTTCCTCCCTGCCTACTAGGGGAAACTGACGGTCTTCTCACATTAAAAAATCTCTTTTGCTGTTTCCGGTTTTAAGATGACAGAGTAAAGATGGTTCTGCCTGTGTCTCTTGAAAATTGTGGGAAAGAAATAAGAGCCTGGTTGGGGTTCATTCCAAGAGTTCAAGGATGTTTCAATATTATAAAATCTTCCTTTATTTACTGATATTGTGAATTAAATTAGCAGATCATTCAACTTACTATGTGGAGAAATATAGTCACACGCCCGGTTTTATGTCAGGTCCCCTGGCTTTACATCAGGTGCCCCAGCTTTATGTCATGTGCCCTGGTTGGTTTTTTTTGTTTTTTGTTTTTTTTTAATAAAACTATTGTTATTTGTGGTTTACAAGAATATGTAGATGAAAAAAATAGTCAAAAGAATCTACATACAAGCTAATAGAATTAGTAAATTATTTTAGCTAGGTAGGTCCCTGGATAGATCAATAAACAAAAATTGTATTTCCATGTACTTACAACAAAAGAATTTGCAAATGAATTCCATTATAAGAGCATGAAAAAATATTAAATACCTAAGCATATAAGTATATCCTCCTTATCTGTGGAGGATATGTTTTAAGACCCCCCCAGTGGATGCCTGAAATCAAGGATAGTACTGGACACTATGTATAAAGTTTTTCCTATACATACATACCTATGATAAAGTTTAGCTTCTAAATTAGTCACAGTAAGAGATTAACAACAATAACTAATAGTAAAATAGAACAATTATAACAATATACTGTAATAAAAGTTATGTGAATGTGCCCTCTCTCTCTAAATATTTTATTATACAAATTTAATGCCTTTTCCATCTTTTTTTTTTTTTTTTCCATCTTTTAACTAAGCACTTATCACACACTGTGGCCGTATCTTTTGCAGCTTGAGGTTCAGCAAAACTAGCACAAATTTCTTTTTCTTTCTTCACAATTTCATGACAGAACATTTGTTCTTACTAGATCTTAGCAACCTCAGCATAGGATTTTTTTTTTTCCTTTACTAAGTCAAGAGCTTTCACCTTTTCACTTAAAGGAAGAACTTTATGGCTTCTCTTTGGCATATCCGAATTGCCAGCATCTCTACTCGTGCGCTTTGGGGCCATTGATAAGTAAAATAAGGTTTTTCTGAACACAAGCACTGTGATGCTGTGGTAACCAGGCAGGACCTACGGGGCCTTCCCGGGAAAGACCCCTCCCCCCAAGTCCTCTGCTTTGGCTCCTCTGTGAAGTACCTAATAACAGTATCTGATGCACATTTCCCGAGTTGTTTTACAGATGCTAAAACCACTACTAAATGGAAGAAGTTAACTACTTGATGACCATGATGAGCACGTAGCCCCCAGACCAACGGGAGCCTCAGTATTGATAATGTTAACCCCTGTGACACCGCCCTCTTACCTCACATCAACCAATCAGAGGATTGTGTCCGAGCTGATCACCTACCCAGGGACTCCCCTTGCTCAACTCGCCTTTTAAAATGCCTCCCGGAAACCCACTGAAGAGTTCAGGTGTTTTTGCGGGATCTTTTTTTTTTTAAATTAATTAATTAATTTATTTATTTTTGGCTGT
The DNA here is from genome assembly GCF_028023285.1 of Balaenoptera ricei. NCBI lineage: Eukaryota > Metazoa > Chordata > Mammalia > Artiodactyla > Balaenopteridae > Balaenoptera > Balaenoptera ricei. The sequence continues at coordinate 49,621,104 of NC_082657.1, read as the reverse complement.
GTTGGGTCTTCGTTTCTGTGCGAGGGCTTTCTCTAGTTGCAGCAAGCGGGGGCCACTCTTCATCGCGGTGCGCGGGCCTCTCACTATCGCGGCCTCTCTAGTTGCGGAGCACAGGCTCCAGATGCACAGGCTCAGTAGTTGTGGCTCACGGGCCTAATTGCTCCGTGGCATGTGGGATCTTCCCAGACCAGGGCTCGAACCCGTGTCCCCTGCATCGGCAGGCAGATTCTCAACCAGTGCGCCACCAGGGAAGCCCCAGAGTTCAGGTGTTTTTGAACATTAGCTGTCCTGGACTCCTTGTCTGATGCCTTACAATAAACAGTGCACTTTCCTTCACCATAACCCGGTGTCAAGTAGATTGGTTTTACTGTCCGTGGGCAAGTGGATCCAAGTGTGGTTCAGTAACACAGTGACAGTCGATTTGATAACCACGACGGCTGCTAGGTGAATAACGGGTGGGACAGAGCAGGAGGGCGCGAGATTTCATCACGCTACTTAGAAAGGCTCACAATTTAAAATTTATGAATTATTTCTGGAATTTTCCGTTTAATATTTTCAGACTGCGGTTTGGTGCTCTGGTTTTGCATAAATCTCGTCTGTATTACTTAAAATGGCTCAGCATCCTGAAAATTGACCATAGTGAACTTTAGGGTTTAACTTGCTAGCCACTTGATCTCAAATCCCTAGATTGACTTTGAGTGTCTCCTAATGGTCTATAGTCATGTGTCAGTTTTATATTGAAGCAAACATCAAACCTCACTTAGTTATGGTATTTGGAGCTTGCTTACTCATAGCATTAAAAATAATTTCAGAGAACTTAACTGAAAAAAATAAGACACTACCAAATAAAAATAAATCATGACTAGCTTGTTACCAGGGAAATAAAAATATGGGTCTATAAAACTGAGGCTGCCTCCAGGGGACACCTCTACATCGCCTGGCTCTGGTGGCCCGTGGGGCCTATGCTTTCAGCCCCACAGCACTGTTTGTATTTGCATGTTTTAAAATCTTCTGCCTGAGGGTCTGGCTTCCAATCAGCCTGAATCTAGGTGCTGACTGAGATTCCCCTGCTTTGGAACACCGACTGGTCTTAGCAAACCCTCATCTACTAGGAGCCATTAAAAATAAAATAGGCTGCTTGGACAATCACTGAGGTTTGAGAGACAACAAGAGTGAGACAGGATTGAACGGTAAGGCTCATCTCCTGCAGGAGGCCACTCCTTTAAGTCTGGCTGCTTTATCTAATGCAGAGAAACCAACAGAGAGTCAAGCAAAACGAAGAAACAAAAGAATATGTTCCAAACAAAAGAACAAGATAAAACCTCAGAACTAAACCTTAATGAAACAGAGATAAGTACTTATTAGACTGAAATAGAGCTGTTCAAAACACAAATAAAAAATTATTGAAACACAAGCACTTGTGTGGTTCTGGATTAGATACTAATTTGGACAACCAGCTATAAAAAACATAATTGGAACATTTGGAAATTTTATATCATGTTTCAGGTATTAGGTGAGAAAAAATTTATTGATCTGTAGAGACCAAGATAGTCAACTGAAAAAAGCATATTATTGTACAATGTGTATGATCTGTATAGTTAAAAATATAATATTACAGAGGTTTATAAGGGCAGTGAAAATGCTGTCTGTGATACTGTCATGGTGGATACATGTCATTATACATTTGTCCAAACCCATAGAATGTACAACACCCAGAACAGACTCTAATGTAAAGTATGGATTTTGGTTGATAATGATGTGTCAAGGTAGATTCATTAGTTGTAACAAATGTGCAAGATCTCTGTTTCTTCTCAATTTTTCTGTGAACCTAAAACTGCTCAAAAAAATCCTTTAAAAATATAGATACATAGACTTCCCTGGTGGTGCAGTGGTTAAGAATCCACCTGCCAATGCAGGGGACACAGGTTCGATATCTGGTCCAGGAAGATCCCACATGCTGCGGAGGAACTAAGCCCGTGTGCCACAACTACTGAGCCTGCACTCTAGAGCCCGCGAGCACGCTAGAGCCTGCGAGCCACAACTACTGAGCCCCTGTGCTGCAACTATTGAAGCCCGTGCACCTAGAGCCCGTGCTCCACAACAAGAGAAGCCACTGCAATAAGAAGCCTGCGCACCACAACAAAGAGTAGCCCCGGCTCACCGCAACTAGAGAAAGCCCGTGCACAGCAATGAAGACCCAATGCAGCCAAGAATAAATAAATAAAATAAATAAATTTATTTTTAAAAAAAAGAAAAGAAAAGAAAATGGGCCAGAAGAACTGTTCCCATGCACAATGGATGGCGTCTGTGAAAAGAAACACCTGTTTATTTGGATGTTATTTCTTTATCAAGGTGCTTATTCACTGATCCTTCTTCTAGGAAGCATGCTAAAGATGCTGCCAACATATTACATCAGCACAGGAGCTGAGAAGCCAGTTGAACGTTTCTCTGACCAAAAATATCACATTTTCAAGGCAACCATCTCACCTGTGTGTGGGAGGACGTGGGACTCTGCTTCCAGGGGATACCTATGTATTTTAGTTTGCTCGGGCTGATTTTACAAATACCACAGGCTGGGTGGCTTCGACAAAGAAGTTTTTCTCTCAAGTCTGGAAGCTGGAAGTCTGAGATCAAGGTGTCAGAAGGGTTGGGGAATTCCCTGGCAATCCAGTGGTTAGGACTCTTCGCTTCCACTGCAGGGGGCACGAATTTGATCCCTGATCAGGAACTAAGATCCCACATGCCACGTGGCATGGCCAAAAAAAAAAAGGTGTCAGCAGGGTTGATTTCTTCTGAGGTCCCTCTCCTTGGCTTGAAGATGGCAACCTTCTCCCTGTATCCTCACATGGTCTTCCCTCTGTACGTGCCTGTGTCCTAATTTCTGCTTCTTAATTGAGTTAGGACCCATCCCAATGACCTCATTTTAACTAAATTACATTTTTTAAAGCCCTATCTCCAAATACAGTCACATTCTGAGGTACTGGGGGTTAAGATTTCCACATGTGAATTTTAGGAGATCTAATTCGGCTCATAAGACTGGATACTCATGCTTCCTCATCTCTCTACCATATTCTGAGCAGACGGGGTATTTTGCAGCCAAGACATCAATCACAGCAGTCCCATTTCTCAGAAGCCACATGAATGACTTAAAAAGCTGATGATTTTCTGCTGAAAGCCAGAAGACCTAAAGAGAGAAAGATTTTGACTACAAAATAAAGATCTCAGTTTTCTAAGCTCTTATGTGACATAAATATGAATTGAGAAAATACCCCAAACTAGAATCATAATAACAGGAATAATAGTGACCCTCACAGTGACCCTCACTGTGACCATGGCATCCAGTGGTCAGATAACAGGATGTGACGACATTCTGAGTGTGACCTCAGGGCTAGGGGTCAGAGGACAGGATGTGAGGATGTCCTGGGTGTGACCAAGGTGTATGAATGTCCCCTCCCTCCTGTCACAGCCCAGGTCTGAGTGTCCCCTCCCTCCCGTCACAGCCCAGGTCTGAGTGTCCCCTCCCTCCCGTCACAGCCCAGGGTCTGAGTGTCCCCTCCCTCCCGTCACAGCCCAGGGTCTGTGTGTCCCCTCCTCCCATCACAGCCCAGGGTCTGAGTGTCCCCTCCTCCTGTCACAGCCCAGGGTCTGGATGTCCCCTTCCTCCTGTCACAGCCCATTGCCTTTCGACAATGTTGAAGGTGACCTAAAGGTCCAGAAATCCCCTCACCCTCTGTGTCTGGGAAATGGCTTCCTGAAAAGACCCTTCCCCACAAAGACTCTGCTGAGACTCAGGAGCCCCCCTTTTCCTGATCAGGCCACACAGACCCAGTCCCTCCCCGGGCTCATCAGCCAGGAGCTGACCCGCTCCTTCCCAGGATCTGTCAGAACAAGGGCTGGTGACCCACGCGTCCCCCTCCTCCCCGGCCCGAACTGCAGCCGTCGGGTCAGAAGCCCCACTCAGGGCACCTCCTGAGTCGGGGCCCTTGATCCACGTGCCGTCAGGCCACCTTTCGTGCCAACCCCTTACCTGGGCCTTTATACTTGTGTTTATTTACTCCTCTCCACGGAGAAACCGCCTTTGCCCCAACTCTCCAGATGCTTCCAGACCTTGTCTCTTTTCCTCCAGATTTTCAGTCTCAGAGTTACCTGTCACCACTCACAGTCCCTGCAGAGCCCAGAGATTTCTCTTTGAAGGAAAGGTTCTGGAGAAATCGGAGGGTTAAATAAAGAGTGCAGCCATTTCCGGCCTGGTGCTGATGCCCAAGAGGGTGAAGAGAATGAGTGTATTGTTAACGCAAGTTCTTGTGCCCACTCACGGTGAGGTCAAACAAACTGAAACGTTGGAGTTTGGAGCAGAGAGAGGTTTATTGCAAGGCCATGCAAGGAGACGAGGTCGCTCATGTCCCCAAAAGCCTCAAGCTCCAGGGAGGGTTTGGCAAAGCATTTTTAAAGGCCAGGGGGTGGGGTGGGGTGGGGTCGGGTTGCATGATGTGTGGTCTGCTTGTGCACAGTTCTCTGATTGGCTGATGGTGAGGCAGCAGGGCGTGTCACAGGGCTAACATTATAAGTCCTTAGGCTCCAGGAGGCCTGGGGCTACGTGCTCATGGTCATCAAGTAGTTCTTGCACCTGGTGGGGGGGGGGGGGGGCGGGTTTCACATCTGTAAAACAACTCAGGAAATGTGCATCAAATACTATTATCTAAGGCCTTCAGAGAGGAGCTAAAGCAGAGGATACGGCGGAAGGCCTGTCCCGGGAAGGCCCCATAGCGTCCTGCTCCGTTACATTTTCTCGCTAGAATTTTAAAATTCTCCAAGTAATAGATCATTTGGGAGCATGCTGTGTCTTCCTGTTCGTTCTAAGAGCATGTCCCTCTTGAATTTTAAGGGGGGAAATTCTTTATCTCTTAACTATGCGGAGTGGGAGATCCATTTATAAAACATTATCAAGGCCACTGCAAAGGTTTCCAAAAAACCAGGACACAGCGCCCGGTGCTCAGACACTGGCTGAGAGGTTCCCGCCTGGATCCTCAGGCCCGTCGGACGGCGGGGCAGTCATGACCCTCCTCCCACACGTGGGCCTCTTCACGCGGGCCCAGATTGGCCAATGGCAGGCAGCTGGCTACATTTGCAAACGAGAGAAAACTGCTCAGCAGCCTGGGACCACCCCTGGGCGTGGCCTAAGGAGCCTGGTCCAACCCAACAGCTCCTCTGCGGAGCGCCATGCTGCGCCAGGAGCTCCTCTGGTCCGGCGTGTGGCACGAAACTGTGAGTTGAAAGGAGAGGTGTTTGCGGGGGTGGGGGGAGCTTTCCGCTGAAAATAACTTCTGCTTCCACCCCTGTCGCCGACTTGGTGTTTGGTCTCCAACAAGCCCCTTCCCCCCTTGGCCTGGGTTTTCTTACCTGTGGAGAAATGCGTTAGACGCCGGCTTATTGAGTTTTCCTCTGAGTTTGAGGTGCTCCTGCGACACCCCCCCAGCCCCACGGCCCCTCCTTCCCACTCAGGCACCTATTGGTTTGGGGTTCTCAGTTGATGCAATTTTAATAGGTTTCCATCATTTCCTGAGGGAAAAATGGGAGGGAGGGTGGTTTGTTGTAGAGACGGATCTCACTGCACCTGGGAAGGCGGGACACTCATTTACCCTTTAGCTCCGCTGATAACCCTCCACTTTCATCAGCAGGTGAGTGAATGTGGCTTCTTCCCAATCATGGTACAAAATGTATAATTTCTCCTAATGAAATTTGATTTTAATGAGAGGCTAGATCATAGGAGAGAGTAATTATTTAGATGGTATGCACGTGCCAGGTTAATTTTAAATCAGCTTTTAGATCAGTCTATCTTAGTTATTCAATTAAGTGTTTTCAACTAGCGATTTCAATAGTTGTATTAGCACAATGCCTGGCAATGTAATTGCTTTTTAGATCCTGATCATTGTGACATCAAAGTCAGTGCCTGGGCTCTTTCTCTGGGCTGGTTTAAGTGTGTGTGTGAGAGTAGAGTGTGTGAGAGTGCACACACACGCTGGGGGGAGGCTCTTTCTCCTGATTTTTTTTCCCTACATTAGGACTTGTTTATTTTATATTTAGTAGTTTGTATCTGCTAATCCCCAACTCCTAATTTATCCTTCCCCTCCCTTTCCCCTTTGGCAACTGTAAGTTCTCTATGTTTGTGAGTCTGTTTCTTTTTTGTAAGTAAGTTCCTTGTGCCATATTTTAAATTCCACACATAAGTGATATCATATGGTATTTGTCTTTCTGACTTACTGCACTTAGTATGATAATCTTCAGGTCCATCCATGTTGCTGCAAATGGCATTATTTCATTCTTTTTTATGACTGATATTCCATAGTAGATATATACCACATCTTTATCCATTCCTCTGTTGATGGACATTTAGGTTGCTTGCATGACTTGGCTATTGTAACTAGTGCTGCTATGAACTTTGGGGTACATGTATCTTTTCAAATTAGAGTTTTCTCCGGATCTATGGGGTTGGCGGAACCCCAAGGACGTGTAGAGAGGAGGGGTTCATTACCGGGCTCCTCTGACTCACCGGCCCAAATTGCCTCGCCTCGTAGAGGGGACATAGGTCTGCCTTCAGCACGTGATGAGGCACTTCTAGCCTGGCCGGGTGGCCCACTGGCCGGACAGCCTAACAGGCTCTCTGCAGTCTGACTGCTTGCAGTTTTCAAGCTGCAGGACTGCGTGGGTTTTGGCATCTGGAAAGTGGTGCTGGTGGTCGTGAATACGGAGCATGTAAAAGCCGTGGTATTTTGGTGCGCAGGCTGTGCTCATCCCTGTGCCCTTTCTCTTGAGAGTTCTCCACAAACTTCCTTCTCCCCTTTCCGTCTGAGCCTCTTTCTCCTGTCCCTGTTAGCACAAGTTCGTGTGCCTGATGCACAGTGAGACCAAACAAACCGAAACGGAGTTTGGAGCAGAGAAGGGTGTATTGCAGGGAGACGTGGCTCATGACCCCCTTAAAACCCCGAGGTCCCCGAAGAGTTTCAGCAAAGCATTTTTAAAAGCCAGGTGAGGGAGGGGTGGATCAAATGGTATGTGATCAGCTTGTGCACATTTCTCTGGCTGATGGTGAGGTAGCAGGGTGGTGTCACAGGGGTTAACATTATCAAGCCTTAGGCTCCCGGAGGCCTGGGGCTATGTGCTCATGGTCATCAAGTAGTTCTTCCACCTGGTGGTGGTGGGCGGGGCCGGGGGTTCAGATCTGCAAAACAACTCAGGAAATGTGCATCAAATACTGTCATCTAAGGACTTCAGAGAGGAGCTAAAGCAGAGGATATGGGGGCAGGCATGTCTCAGGAAGGCCCCATAGGGTCCTACATCCCCACACCCCTCCCTCAGCAGAAGGTTCTCACTTATCCGTCTGTTGAACAACCACTGATAGCCTCTATGCCAAAAGCTATGTTAGGCCCTGGAATCAACAGGAAGTTCCAGTTTTTGAACTTCTCCAGCTTTTGCAGGATTGAGGGGCAGGCGTGGCATAAATCAGGGTTAGGTGACATAAAACCTGGGAAATTGATATAAACAAAGTCTGTGATTGTGCCGTAAAGCAGGGCCAGGTGCTGTAAAGCAGGGTCAAGTACCGTAAGGCACGGTCAGGTGCCGTAAAGCAGCGCCAGGTGATGTAAACCAGGGTCGGATGACGCAAAACGGGAAATTGATGTAAACAAAGCCTGGGGGGGGGTGCGGTAAAGCAGGGTCACCGGCCATAAACGTTGGTAATTGACGTAAAAGAAGCTTCGGGGAAGTGCCGTAAATCACAGGTGAGGTAATGCCTGGCACCTGATCAAACTGGGCTCCTGCGGCAAACCTGGGCACGTGACGTATGAACTGGGATATATGAATACCCCAATTATAAGCCAAATCCAAAATTTTACATAATGTTTAGTGCATAGTTTATGGGGATTAAGTACATAATTTATGTCAGACGTTATATTCCAACTTGAGGGATCAGATTTCTTGAATGGATACCTGCACAGGCCTTTTGTCCAAGTCCAGAGACCCGTATTCATTAGAAAGAAGTTCAGTGGCAGAGAAGAAAGGACACTGGGAATTAGGATATTTGTGTCCTGATCTTGGCACTGCCCCTGGGAAATTGGCATCAATCTTGTGTCTCTGTTTCTTAAACTGTTAAACAAGGCAATTGGACTACATCTGTATTACTCAGGGTGCTCTAAAAACCGTCTTTGTAACAGCGCTTCTGGGGTCAGGAAAGTTGTTAAAAAAACAAAAACAAAAACCTGCATACTCCATGGGGTATTCAAACTATAATATTAGAATTCCCTAGATGTCCAGTGGTTAGGACTCTGCTCTCACTGCCAAGGGCCCGGGTTCAGTCTCTGGTCAGGGAACTAAAATCTCACAAGACGCGAGTGGCGGCAAAAAACCAAACCAACGCCCCCGCCCCCCAAAAGTATAATATTAAAGTTTATATAGATAATATCTAAGAGATATATCATAATATATTATGTACATGACATAGGAATTTTAACATGATAAATATTAAAGTTTATCTATAGTATTATATATTGTGATATGCATTCTATTAATATTGTAAAATGTATAAAACTGTGCATTTTAGCAACCACGAGGCTCTGAGAAGTCTGTGGGGTCAGAAAAACAACAACGAGCCACAGATAGTGTTGACTACAAACCGTCTCTTCTGAGAAAGCTGTTAGCATCATATGGGCCACCTGGAGGATACTGGATTTGATGAGTGTAATATCCTCTCTACCTCCAACATGCTATGGATATCTTTAGAAAGATCTGGCTTTGGTGAAATGCAGCAATGGCTTATCTTTCAGGAGGCTGAGGTGCTTTGTCTTTTTGTCTCAAGGAGACCTGGAATGTTCAGAGTACACCGTGACTATAGGGAGGCTGGTGAGCCTCCTTTTGTTTTCTTCATAGACAACAGCGGCACCGTCGACAGCATCTTCTTTGGCTGTTAGGAAGGCTGCATTTATTCAGCTGTAATCTGCCCTTTCCAATTTTATCTTGATTCTTTGATTTGACGAGGGTGTTGTAATGGGAAGTTTTGTGTTAAATTAGAGAACACATTTAAGTCTTCTGAGGGAGTAGTGGCTCCCTTTCTCCACTTCTCAGCTCCTGGTCCCTGCGGAGAGGATCCGTGGACCCTCCAGCTGGGCAGTGCTGTCCCCACAATGACGTCCCTTCTGAAGTTGGGGGTTTGCTCCCTGTGTTGCGCTTGGGGCAGGTCAGCTCTGGGAGGTGGCTCCTCCCGCACCCTCACAGGAGTGGGCGTTTCACATCCAATCACGGCCCGGGAGTGTTTCGGCAAGCGCCTGAGGCTCCCCCGGAGAGGGACAGGGAGAGCCGGTGGAGCTGCAGCCAGAAATGCTCCTGAAGTCAGCTGTCGTGGTGAGTACCGCCTGCCTGTCTCAGTTCAGAGGATCGAGATGGGGCGGTGGTGAAGGGTGGTCCGCGCTCCCCTCAGGTCCCGGCTCCTCCTTCCTTCCTGGGACCCAGGGGCTGGAGGGGCAGCAGGAGAGCTTGGAGGGCGCCGGGGTGAGGGGGGCAGGGGCCCCCAGGGGGAAGCGTCCGCTCGCAGGCTCCGGCGTTCCCAGCGCAGAGGGTAGGAGCCCCGCTGGGTCAGAGCCGCTGAGCCGGCAGGAGCCCCTGGACAGTGGCTCACGGGGGGCTTTGGCAAGCCCACTGTCTGCTGTGCCGCTAACCTAGTCGGTAGGACAGGTCTGGGTCAGGCACGAACTTGTTGACTGAGGCCTCCTTTCCTGTCCTTATGCTGCGGGGACAGGGTCATCTAATCTGGGCAGGTGGGTGTGGGTGAGCATTTGGGGAGCCCACTGAACGTTCAGGGGGTCTGATGAGTACTTGGGGAGCCCGCTGAGTGTTTGGGGAGCCCACTGAGTGGGGAGACTGGTGAACATTTGGGGGGCCCAGTGAGTGTGCAGGAGGCCTGGTGAGCATTCGGGGAGACTGCTGAGTGTTCGAGGGCCCGCAGAGTATTCTGGGGGCCTGGAGATTGGGGAGCCCACTGAGCACTTGGGGAGCCTGGTGAGCATTCAGGGGGCTAGTGAGCATTTGGGGGGCGCCTGGCGAGCATTTGGGGAGCCCGCTGAGCATTCTGGGGGGCCTGGTGAGCATTTGGGGAGCCCGGCAAGCATTTGGGGAGCCCGCTGAGCGTTCGGGGGGCCCAGCTGAGGAGGAGGATGGGAACTCCAGTGGGTTTGCCAGCAGTGTGCACGTCCATCCGTTCCTTTACCTGAGAACTATTTCCTGAGTGTCTACTCTGTGCCAGTCACCACCTGCAGGTGAGCGTGGGCACAGAAGGAGCCTTGCTGCCACAGTCACAGGTTGGCGGCTCAGATTTCTCACCTGGTCACCCAGGAGGGTCAGCGGGACTGGGGCCTTAGCTCATCTTGCACCCACTGCATTTTGTGCAAGTGTCTCCTTGTGCTCACCTGAGTCCCATGTTGACTGAGAAGGCAAAGGGTGGAGTGGATCCAGCTGAGGAAGTGCTGGGTGGGGAAGGCATCGGGGTGTGCGGGGGGCACCTGGCCTACTCCCAGGGGTGCTGTCCCAGGGCTCGAGGTTGGGGCTGCACCTGGGGAGCGGGGATCGCCTGGGCGGTTCTGGGATTGTGCTAGTGCTGAGCACACCTGAATCTGTACTTGGAAACCAGAGAGCTGGGGTCTGCAGTCGAGGGAGAGGGTGGGTAACTCACACCTGTGCACCTGGGAGGAGGTGAGTGCCTGGCAGGTGCAGGATTGGTTTCCACGGCGATGGGACGATTTTCCTCCCACCATGGACAAACCCATGACCTTCTCAGGCGGGGGAAATGGGAGGATGAGGGACTTGTTACAAAGTGACCCAGATTCTGATGAAACTGGGGGATGTGGGACAGGAGGGGACATGACACTCAGTGCTCAGGTGACCTGAATTATGGGGAGAGTCCTGGGGACATGGGGACAGGAGTTGACAAGACACCCTCAGTGTCATGTGACTTGTGTTTGGGGAGAGGTCTCCTCTGTGATGGGGATGCAGACAAACACCTACAGGTGTCCCCACAGTGGTGACAGTCACACACACAGGTGCCCCATGGTGGTGACACAGGCACACTAACAGGTGGCCTACATGATGGGGGACATACATCCATAGGCGCCTCTACACCACCCATGCCTGGGCCCTGCAATAAGTGTTTTGCTGTATGTCACCCTTGCAGTCCCTTGAGACCTATAAAATAAAATCAAGTCTGGGTTAGAAAGGAGACTTTTATTTCAAAAGAATTATTGCGAGGAGGAAGGGGGACTATTACAAGGGGATGAGAGTGTACTAGTAGGGGGAGGGACTATTACAACAGAGGGGGGACCCTTACTGTAGAGGAAGGACTATATCTGTACAAGGGGCAATGTTAGTGTAGAGAGGTGACTAATATAGAGGGGGGAAGATGACAATAAATGGGGGCTCTGACAATGGGGGGATATTACTTTGGAGAGGGGACTCATACAGTAAAGGAGGACTACTGTAGTGGGGGGACTATTACTGTGGAGGGGGGAATGTTACAATGGGGGGCACTATGATAATGCAGGGAGCTGTTACAATAGAGGAGAGACTATGACAATACAGGGGGAACAATTATAATAAAGGGGACGATTACAATAGAGGGGACCACTCTGTAGAGAGGGCCTATTACAATAGAGGCAGCACTATTTCTCTAGAGAGGGAACTCTTACCATAGAGGGGGGACTATTACAGTAGAGGATGACTATTGCTGTTGAGAGGGAACTATTATAGTACAGGCGAGACTGTTACAATAGAGTGGGGTCTATAACAATAGAGGAGCACTGTTACTGTAGGGGGGGATATAACAATAGGGGAGGACTATTACTGCAGAGGGGAGACTATGATAATAGAGCAGCATTGTAACTGTAGAGGAGGGACTGTTACTAGAGAGTGGAGTCTATAACAGTAGAGCACTGTTACTGTAGAGGGGGGATATAACAATAGGGGAGGACTATTACTGCAGAGGGGGGATATAACAGTAGGGGAGGACTATTACTGTAGAGGGGGGACTGTTACTAGAGAGTGGGGTCTATAACAACAGAGGAGCACTGTTACTGTAGAGGGGAGATATAACAATAGGGGAGGACTATTACTGTAGAGGGGGGACTGTTACTAGAGAGTGGGGTCTATAACAATAGAGGAGCACTGTTACTGTAGAGGGGGTCTATAACAGTAGAGGAGCACTGTTACTGTAGAGGGGGGAATATAACAATAGGGGAGGACTATTACTGCAGAGGGGGGACTATGATAATAGAGCAGCATTGTAACTGTAGAGGGGGGACTGTTACTAGAGAGTGGGGTCTATAACCGTAGAGGAGCACTGTTACTGTAGAGGGGGGATATAACAATAGGGGAGGACTATTACTGTAGAGGGGGGATATAACAGTAGGGGAGGACTATTACTGTAGAGGGGGGACTGTTACTATAGAGGGGGGATATAACAATAGGGGAGGACTATTACTGCAGAGGGTGGATATAACAATAGGGGAGGACTATTACTGTAGAGGGGGGACTATGACTATAGAGAGAATTCCTGACAAGGTCTGGAAGCATCTGGAGAGTTGGGGCAAAGGCGGTTTCTCCGTGGAGAGGAGTAAATAAACACAAGTATAAAGGCCCAGGCGAGGGGTTGGCACGAAAGGTGGCCTGACAGCACGTGGATCAAGGGCCCCGACTCGGGAGGTGTCCTGAGTGGGGCTTCTGACCCGACGGCTGCAGTTCGGGCCGGGGAGGAGGGGGACGCGTGGGTCACCAGCCCTTGTTCTGACAGATCCTGGGAAGGAGCGGGTCAGCTCCTGGCAGATGAGCCTGGGGAGGGACTGGGTCTGTGTGGCCTGATCAGGAAAAGGGGGCTCCTGAGTCTCAGCAGAGTCTTTGTGGGGAAGGGTCTTTTCAGGAAGCCATTTCCCAGACACAGAGGGTGAGGGGATTTCTGGACCTTTAGGTCACCTTCAACATTGTCGAAAGGCAATGGGCTGTGACAGGCGGAGGGACACTCAGACCTGGGCTGTGACAGGCGGAGGGACACTCAGACCTGGGCTGTGACAGGAGGGAGGGGACATTCCACAAACCATTTACTCTGGACCCAGCATGAAACCATAGTGTGACGTGCATCACAGATGGCGTCGGGGCAGACCCCCTGAGAAGCTGCAGAGACAGAAGCGTCTCAGCCTTCGTGCAGCTGAGTGGAGACCACCCACTCCACCCATGTTCCCAGGTAAACAAGCACTGTTGTCTTCATAATGGAGGCGGTGTTGTGTTGGAGCCAGGCCCCAATGGACTCAGGCCTCTCCTCCCAGGAGCAGGGAGACGGGGTTTCCTTCTCCATCACATTTCAGACACATGCCCAGGTCTGCAGGAAACATTCTGAGCTGTGGTAGTGTCAGAGGTGTGTTCTGCCTTTAAAAGATGTGCACACGCTTCAAAGAGACAGAGAAGGAATTCCCACATTTTCTAAAGTAAATGTCCTACAAAAGGGGAAGAAGGGAATCTTCCTTTATTCTCCAGGGAAATTAAGCCCCGTGGTTCGGATTTGGATTTGCTGTACACTGCCTACTGTGCGTCCCGGGTGGGCTGTGTAGGAACCGAGTTCCCCAGCCTGCTTTGCAAATGCATCTGCACTGTGGATGGATGTTTTTTGTTCTGTCTCAGTGTAGATGAGGCCCCAGGAGTTATTTCACTCAGTTGAGGATTCAAATTGCAAAGCAATATGCGAGTACTGTAGTGGAACAATTACCACCACCATCCCCACTTCTGGAACAGCTGCCACTAATATTAGTCACAGGCACATCGATCAGGTGTGTGTGCCTGAGGATGCAGAGCAGGTGGGCGGGCCTAGGGGAGGTACGCGGTAGGTACAGGGAAGGGGTGATCTTTCCATTTTCAAGTCCACGTTTTTGATGGATTTTCCTGGAGGAACACTGGATCCTATAAATAGAAATGTCTGTGCTTCTATGGTACAGGGGTAATCTTAAAAGGTAGGGGCTCTTGTGACTGTATCTGGGAGTGACATTTGTTCGTTTACTCAACATATTCATGTTTGGGGTCAAGGAGCGTGTGTGAGAGCCTGCAATGCAGGTGTCGGGTGAGCTCCCTGTTGGGAGTGACTCTGGAATTTCTCTCGGGGAGGGGCTGGGGTCCCTGTGGACGCCCTGCTGGGTTACCACCAGTTCCTTCCTTCCTTCATTCTTTTCTTCACTCAGGCATGAGTGAGGCTGAGGTCTACTGGGGTGACCCTTTCTCCTGTGGTGACAGTGCCCGGACACAGACGTCCTGAAGCAACGGCATCCTTGTCTGGTTCTCAAGTGAGGGTGTCGTCTTCACCACGGCCATAATCATGGACCTGCTGGTCGGACACAATGTTTTCCTCCTCTTCCATCTCGTAGGAGCTCTGCCCACTGCCCTTGCTGACATCTGAATGTGCAAAGTGGCCGTGTTTATCCAATTTGGCAAGTTGTGGAATTGAGGTGAAAATCTGGAAAATCCATACCCCTGGACACCTAGGTTTTGGGTGTGAGTCCAGCTGATGTTTCAGGGTCTGAGTGCTGCCAGGGGGTGGTGACAGGGTCATGGGCAAGGACGTAGTGGCCAATGGTCAGGACCCTGCTCTCCAGGGAAAGAAGAGCCAGCATGCCTGCACAGTTTATGATGTAAGATGATGTGAAGGACAGTGGTACACAGATAACAGAGATGACGCTGTGCTGATATCACGTGATAACAGGTAACACACAATCCTGATTCTCAAGGGCTCCCCCAAAAGGTGCATATATGGGCACATACGTTCATTAGCTAAATTGATTCCCAGGATGTAGCAAACAATTAACAAAAAATACTAGTGGACAGGACTTTGGTGTAAATTCCAGAGAGACCAGGGCTTCGCGGGATGCTTTTGTGGATTTTTGCCCGGCTCCTGTTCCCCCACCACTCGTGGTCCCCTAGTCGACACACGAGAGCAGTTCTGGTATTGCTTGGAATTTTCTTGTAATTAAGGAGTAAGACTACGAACTCCACGTGTGTAGAACCTCACTCTTTCCTCCACGACGTCAGCAGCCTCTGCTGAATTGCGTCCTGGGTTTCGGATGCAGAGTGTTCTCTCGGTCTTTACAATGCAACACCACAGGCACACACCTGCACATCCGGTCTGCATGAGTCACACTTCTCCCATCACTTTCTAAGTCTAGACCATCAACAAAACAATCACCCAAGGCTGGATGGTGGCATCTGCCGTTTCTGTGGTGTAGATATTCCCACGGTGGGCAGTTTCGAGTTTCCGATGTGATGTTCGTGAACGCGGAGCCGGGAAGAACCCCAGAGAGAGTTTCCACCACACACACTGTGGGTGGGAGAGGGTAAGAGTGAGCAGAGACGGTAGTAAATGCAGTACGATAACCAGTGAGGTCTACAGTAATGGTAGTGAGTTTTGAGAATTCGCTGCCTTTATTCTGAATATAGTTTATTCAGTGTAAGGCTGTAAGTTAACTGCTAACGCTAGCTGTGGTTAACAGTGGCTGGCTGTAAGTTAACTGCTAACGCTAGCTGTGGTTAACAGTGGCTGGCTGTAAGTTAACTGCTAACGCCAGCTGTGGTTAACAGTGGCTCACGCCATTCCTGAAGATTCCAACATGGCTTTCACGATGGGTGGCAGGCAGCCGGCTCCAGCGCCCTCTCCCCTTCCAGGTTCAGTGCCTGGAACCCAGATGTTAAACTGAGAAAAGGCAGACTAACAAGAGGGGAAAAAAAGATGGAATGTGTGGGAGTTTATAAAGCAGTATTCCTCAAGAGGCAGTGAGAATTGGGGGCTGAAATACCGTCATGGGCTGGACAGAGGGAAGGGGTTCGGGGTTGGGGGGGGGCAGTAAGCCGTGGGAGGTCAGTCCAGAAAGCCCGGTGAACAAGAGTGTTAGTGGGGCTTGTGATGTAGATTCAAGTCGGTGCCTTTTTTACTGGTGAGAGTTGTTATGCGGCCTCCTCTTCCAGGTGTGGGAGAAGAAGAGGTCCCTACAGGTGGGCATTTCCTTTATAAATGTGAATTTCCTTTATGGAAGGAATGCTTGTGCCCTGTTCTCAGAGCGTTTCCTGAGTCTGCTGGTTCTCAGTGGCCTTCTATTCAGAATAATCCTTATGCCAAACATGCACATTTGGGTTGGTGAGTCCTGGTTCCTTTCATTTGAAACTCAGTGGTTTTCCCTTAAAAGCAAAATGGGGAAGTCCCAGGAGTCACCTGAGCCCCTCGGTCTGGGATCATTGCGACCTGGCCCAACTTAGATAGGATCCAGGAGGGCTTGGATTCCAGTCAGTACTCCAGTTGGCTGTGAAGGGGGCCCGCTGGGGTGCCTGGTTGGGAGGGGCGCAGACCCACCCCTGTTCTCCCGAGGACAGCAGAGGTGTGTCTCCCTACATTGAGGCTGACCACACTCCTAATTGGGGTCCCTATGATGCAGCCATCCCACACTACAGAGCCCTGAGTGTGGGGTTTTGGGGTCTGAGCCCTGGCCCTGATCCACCAGCATTTCAGAAGCCTGCGTGGGCGATGTGCGGGCCATTGTAGCTGGAGGGCACTGGGGTGCAATCACCCCCGGGTGTGCTGCATGGCAGAGTCCAGCTCCAGCCACCTGGACACTTGGTGCTGGAATGTCACACCCCCCCCAGGTGGCCTGGGATCCCGGGTTCTCACCTCGGGGGACATTTATGAGACAGGGTGTGACTGAGGGAGCCACGGGACAGGCTGCGAGAGAAGATGGAGGCAGGAGTGCTAGTTGAGTATCTCATAGGTGGGGAGAGGGTTGGTGTCTGTTGCTGCTGAGGCAGAACAAGAACAAAGGGGGGGTTGGCTGTTGGTGTATTTGACGTGGTGTAGGGGATGAAAAATTTTTCCTCTACTCTCTTATGTTCTGTCCCAGGGACCTGCAAATTAAACTGACAAACAACAGATTAACAGGAGCAAAAGGTTTTTTATGTCTGTGTACAGAGCCCTACCCAGAAAAGAAGTGGAGATGCAAAGAGACAGTTAGACTTAAGGACTTATGTGCCATGTTAACACAGAGTGATAAGTTTCTGGAGAAGTGACAAGACAAAGGAAAACAGGTTTCAGTTTCTAGGGACAGGAAGTTGTGGGAAGGTAAGTAAGTGGGGGAAAATAAGAGAGGGCAGAGCTGACTTAGTGAGGTTTGTTATGCAGACTGAAGTCAGTACCATCTCAGATGATAGGATTGTTTCTTCCCTTCCTGGAACAGGAGAGGGAGGGGGACATCCTCACAAAGGGATCAGGCAGATGGAGGAGGGCAGAGTTTTTCTTTTTGCACCTTCTCAATCACCTCAACTCCAAATAACCCTTATGCCAAAGTGACATATTTGGGGTGGCAAATTCTGAACCCCCTCAGCTGTATACAAAGAGTTTATAACAGCTGGTTGTGGTACCGGTGGATGGGCCTCCTCTAGACTAGAGGGAAGACTTCCCTACCAGAGGAGAGGGTCCAGAAGGGTCGGGGTGATGGCCAACATGCTGCAAGGTTATTGTGGGCCTCAGTTCTGAGTGCCTCACATGCTTTAGCTCACAGAATCCACCCTGCGACCCTGTGAGATGGGGTACTATAACCAATCCCATTTTACAGGTGAGAAACCGAGGCCCGGATGGTGGGGTGACTGGTCCAAGGTTGGCTCGTTGGTGGTGGAGCTCAGGTGCAAACCCGGCTCTTCACTGCTCTCCATAGAGGATGGTGTCCGTGTTTCCTGGGGCTGCCATAACAAACACCACAGACCAGGTGGTTAAACAACAGACATTTATTTATTGTCTCCCAGGTTCCGGAGGCTGAAGCTCCGTGTTCAAGGTGTTGGCAGGGTTGGTTTCTCCTGCTGTCTCCCTCTTTGGCGTGTTCTAGAGCTTTCCCTGCATCTGCTGGTTCTTGGTGGCCTTTAGCTCAAAGTAATCCACATGGCAAAGAGGCACATTCTGGCGTGGGGTGTTCTGGTGCCCTCATTTCTGCACTGACTGAGCAGGATTCTTGCTGAGACCGGGCTGTGCAGGCCCCGCAAGGATGGGGCCAAGGTGGAGGCCAAGGACAGGGTCTGGGTGAGATATGGTTCCGGAGAGTCTTGGTCACCTCGGGTGGTCCTGGGCACGTGCCTGGTGTCTCTGTGTCCTGATCTCCTCTTCCTGTAAGGACACCTGTCATATGGAATCTGTTACCTTAGAGTGAAGGGGGATTGTGTCTGCCCACCCCACCCCCACCCATGGAGAGAGACAGCCACATCCTGACCCCAGGGCCTCAGGACATGACCTTATTTGGAAATAGGGCCCGGTGCTGTAAGTAGTTAAGACAAGGGCATTGGGGTGGCCCTCATCCTGTGTGACTGCTTCCTTATGAGATGAGGGGAGATAACAGACACAGAGGAGAAGCCACGTGAAGATGCAGGCAGAGATGGGAGGGATGCAGCCACAGGTCTAGGGATGCCTGGGGTCCCCAGAAGCTGGAAGAGGCAGGAAGGACCCTCGGCTGCAGCCTCAGCACTTTGCAAGTAGACAGCTGCCATGGGTGGGCCTGAACTGAAGGCAGTGCTGTGGCCCTTGACCGTTCTGTGTTCCCCACACGGTGCCCTGAGGACAGCTGTCACAGGACACTGACCAGCAAGGTGGTTTCACATGAGACTGCAGGGCTGGTCCTCCAAACATGCAGGCCTGTCTCACCCTTCCTCCTGGGCTCTGGTCACACAGGATGACTGTGCGCCGTGTGGGGCTGGGCTCTCAGCTCCTGCACAGGACCCCTGGGTGTTGGTTAAAAATGCAGGTTACGGCCCAAGAATGACGGGAGGTGAATTTCTCATCAGCCCTATACAGTGTGGGCAGGGAGTCACAATAAATTATAGAGTTAAAAGTAAGGGGGCGGGGGTGGGGAGTATTAACTCGGCCATGAAAAGGAGTGAAGCGCTGACATAGGCTGCAACATGGATGAACCTTGAAAACACGATGCTCAGAGATAGAAGCCAGACACAAAAGGACAATTTATTAATTCCACTTACATGAGACATCCAGAACAGGCAAACCCATAGAGACAGGAAGTGGATTAGTTCTGCGCTCAGATGGCTTCTGTGCTCCAGCCTCTCCCTGTGTTCGCCCCTCACGTCAGCCCTGGTGCACGAAGCTGCCTGGCTGGGTGCTGTAGGAACCCTCACCGCCCGGCACACGCCTGCCGGGAAGCAGGACCTGTGCGCGGTGCTCTCAGCTGCCCTGAGCATGCTCGCCCGATTTGGCCCGCGGGATGCACCGTCCTTCCTGGGCTTCCAGTGAGGCCGCCTCCTGGTTGGGGGCCTGGGAAGCTGGAATCAGGCCACTTCTTGGACTGGGCTGCACTGCAAGAATTTCCAGGGTTACCCCGGGATCCTGACCATCACGTGGCCAGAGAAATTGGTAACGTTTTTGTTTTGCATGTTGAAATGTTTAATGTCAGAAAGATTTTGTTTAGTTTCCTGATGTGGGTAAAGTGTGCAAGCCCAATGTTGCTTTATTCTCTCAGAAATGTACATCCTGGTTCCCGCACGAGGGTGAGCCCCTGTCCAGAGATGAGAGACCCCACGTGTGTGACCTGTGCCTCCTGGGAGAGCAGCCCTAAGCTAGTTTAAACCTGACCAAGTTCTGTCTACATGGTAGGGTTAGACAGCTCCATGTCCTGTCTAAACTATGTTTAGACCTGACCATGTGCTGTCTACAATGAGAATGTTTAGACCTGACCGTGTTCTGTGTGCGCTAGGACATGGAGACCTGGCCTGGCCTCTGTCCTGGGAGCTTCAGGGGGATGTGGAGACCTGGCCTGGCCTCAGTACTGAGAAGCTCCATGCCTCTGTCCGAATGTCAGTGCTCAGATGTCTGGGGTCTGGAGCTGAGGTGGGCTTGTCTGGGTGACAGCGCTCTGCTCTGAGTGTGGTTACATGGCCCTCCCAAAGGAGCCATGGTAGGGGCCTTAGTCCTTGCCCCTGCAAGGTTCACCTTCCCTGCGGCTGGTGGAGACTCCTCAGGTGGGCTACCTCATGATTATTCCAATTCACCAGCACACGCAGAGCGAGTAGGGAGGCAGGTTCACGTGGTGAATTGATTGCCGGCATGTGGATCTAGGTGTAAGGCCAGTCGGCAGCAGGTGAGGTGTGCCTCTGTAATCTTCTGGTCAACCATCTCTGCTCAGCAGAGTCCGGACCTGCCCCTCCTCTTTCAGCCCTGCTGTCCTGTGAGTTTTCTCAACACCCCAGCAAATCAGGAGAGGACCGAGCCTGCCAGAACCAAGGTAGTGTGTTCAACTTCAGCACAAAAAAGTTAAAAACAAAAGTGAAAACAGGAGGGGACTGACTTCTCTGGGGCAAGTGTTAGGAGAGGAGACAGACCCTACACTTCTTTCTCTGGTCCCAGGGACCCGGCTTGTTCCCACGCTGGGGGCTCACGCAGCACAGCCATGATATCCTGACCAGGGGGACGTGTGACCCTAGTTGCGGTGTCTGGGGATTGTGTGGGGCTCACCCCATCCGTGTGGGTCAGGCTCATGTGCAGACCGCATATCTGCTCTTTGCCTGCAGTGTGTCTTGTCCCCTCTGAGATTTCCAACATCCGAATTGAGGGTGTTGCCCTGATTAACCTGTGGTCCCTTTTCTTCTCTTAACCTTGTCAGGTTCATATGAGGACAGGCACCTTTGAGCAGGGTGGTCCTCCTGCTGAGTGACAACCCTTGGTGGTATCGTGTTGATATCATAGCAGATCATATGTCTCATCTATGGGGTCGCTGCTGTCTGGGTTCCCGTGGACACAGCTCAGGTAACACAGACTGGCCCCCCCTAAGAATGGTCCTCCACATGCCATGTGCCCAAGGTGGGGGACAGTGCTTTGACCGTGCACATTTATAACAAAGGGGTCAGATTGGAGTCTCAATTAACTAGACAATTTAAAATTTTAAATGAAATAAAACACACATCACATACCATTTACCATCATCATCATTTTAAGTGCATGTTTCTGAGGCATCAGGTACATTCACCTTGTTGTGGAGCCATTACCACCATCTCTAGAAAATTCCACAACCATGAAAGTCTCACTTCCCATCCCCTCCCAAAGCCCTGGTACCAACGACCACTTAGGTCCATGAGTTGTCGATTCTTGGGCCCCTATTTGAGTGGAATCCTGCAGTGTTTGCCCATCGGTCATTTTGGAAGAGCTGACTTTCAGTCTGAAGCTCTGCCTGTTTGCATCTGAATACCCTATATTTAGGGAGAGGGCGTAAGAGGAAGAGGCTGTACGAGGGACAGGGTGTGCAGGGCACAGATGAGCCAGGACCCGACCCGCCGCCTCTGGGGCCCTCCGCTCCCGTTTCTTGGGCTGTTCCTCATCTGCATCATTGCTGTCCACGCTGGCAGCCCTGGGACACTGATGTCTGAGTGAGTGAGATTCCTCTGGTGCCCCGCCTTCCACCTGCTCTTCCTGCTGGTTGGGGAGAAGGCTGCTAGCTGGGTGGCCTCTGCTCCTGCAGCAGGAAGGACCCTGCAGGGTGGACCCACAGAGTGTGGAATGCGATCCCTGGTCCCTGGAGCTTGGGGGGCGGGTCACAGCGTGAGGGCCGTGACAGATGCTCAGGCTGCCACATCACGGACAGAATGTTCCCAAGACCCCGCTCAGGAGGGAGTGGTGGGTGGCCCGGGACCCCAGAGATCCCCTTCCTGTCCTGGAGCTCAGAGAGCACATCCTCTGTGGGCTCTGGATTCACCCCGTGCCTCACGCCACCTCCCTCTGTCCTGTCTTTGAATGAAGGAAAATGATTTCTACTGATTAGTGTCCACAATATAGGTCTGGTCCTATCGATATTATGGTTCTTTAATTTAGGCGTCCTGGAATAGCATCTGTTTTTAGGCCTAAAGAAGAAACAGCTCATGAGTATAAAACATTTTCAGATGGAACTAATATTCAATGACTATGCTACTTCGTTGTTGAATTAGTCATAATTCTCCTGGTTTTAGGTCTGATGTGGGGATTATAGAGGAATAAAAATTTAAATCTTCATAGTCTGTGTATTCGTAGCTTCAGTATCATTGATGACCCACAGTTTTTACGGTTAGGGAAGGGTTACTGATTTCATGTATCATGTAAAAGATTCGTAATGAGGATAGGGCAATTAAGATTCGAATGATGGCCGGTACATGGTCCACATTGTCTCTACTTGTGCATCTATTGTGTGTACATGAGTCAGTTTAGTTGTCAGTATTAGTGAAATAATACAGAGGGCTAGAGAACTTATTTCAAAAGTGATTATTAATGTATGATCATGAAAATGGAAAAGTTTTTCCATAATAGGTGATGTTGCATCTAGAAAGCCTAGCTGAAATGGATTTGCCATCGTGTTATACAGTATTTTTGTCTATGATTCAACTTTGACAAAGTTACATAATTTTTTGCTATTATCTCACTTATTAAGAAAGACATAATAGTTATGGTGTTGGCTTGAAACTGGTTGAGAAGGATTCAGTTCCTTCCCTTCTTATTTTAAATTTACATAGGTATGATCTTCAAGTATAGAATATGGCGGAGGGCATCCATGTAGCCATTCTGGGTTAGTAGTAGTTAGTTCCTCTTCTGAAACTTCTCATTTAGATGCAAATACATCTCAAAATTTGAAGATTATTAGCATTACTGCTGTTAATGAGATGAATGAGTGAAATATTTCTTGTTGTGTGTGTGCATGAGGGTAACTGGAGTAAAGTCATGGCATCCCTGAAAAGCCAAGAAAGTGCTGCAGGGGAAAAAAAATCATATTTTCTACTACAAATAAAATTGTGAAGTGAATTTTTGCTCATGTTAAGTGTATAACCTGAGGTTAGTGGAAATCAGTGTACAAAGCCTCCTGTAATAGTGAAGACTGCTCCCATTGACATTACATACTGGAATGTGCTACTGCATAGTCTGTATCATGGAAGACAGTGTCCTGGGAAGAATTGGCTAAGATGATTCCTGTCAAACCACCTACTGTAAAAAGAAAAATAAAGCATAAGTCTCATTATGCTATACTATACCATAATCTCTATGAAGAGTTGTTAATCAGCCACTTTTACTGCTAAAGGAATAGCAGTAGTTATGGTAGCTGATGTAAAGTATGCTCATGGGTCAACATCTATTCCTGCGGTAAACATGTGATGGGCCCACAAGATAAATCCTAAAAAGCCAGTGGACATGGCTCATACTGTTCCCATATATCTGAAAGGCTCTTTTTGTCCCAAATAGTATGTCATGATATGGAGATTATTCTGAACCCTGGTAGGATAAGAATATAGACTTCAGGGTGACCACAGAATCAAAATAGCTGTTGGTGTAGGATTGGGTCTCCTCCTGTAGGGTAAAAGAAAGCAGTGTTTAGATTTTGATCTGTTAACAGTGTGGTAATTCCAACTGCTAGAACTGAGAGTGATAAGTATAGTAATACGGCTATAATTAGGGCAGATCAAATAATGGTGTTTAATATTGGGATAATGGCTGGTGGTTTATATTAAAGATGGCAGTAATAAAAGTAACAGCACCAAGAATTGAGGAAACATCTACTAAATGTAAGGAGAAAATGGTGAGGTGGACAGAGGCTCCTGCGTGGGCCAGACTGCCGGCTAGGGCTGAATATACGATTCCACCGGTACCAGAACCAGCTTCTACTATTGATGATACGGGTAGGAGTAAGACTGATGGGGGAAGTAGTCAAAAGTTTATATTATTTATTCGGGGAAATGCTAAATTGAGTGCCCCAGTTATTACGGAGACAAGCCAGTTTCTGAACCTTCCAATCATAATATGTATAACTATAAAGAAAATTATGACAAATGCATGTTCTGACTGCATTATGGATTTGGTCAGCTCCAAGCAGCACTCTGTTGGCCTAGCTCAGCACAGATCAATGGACTTAAAGTGGTGCCTACTATTTCAGTTCAAGCACCAAATAATAAAGTCCTGATATCTTTGTGATTTGTTGAAAATAATCAGCGGTTTGTGAACATAGGTAAAAAGGCTGAGCAAGTGTTAGACTGTAAATCTAAAGACAGAGGTTATGCCCTCCTTTTGTCAAGCCCTGGGGTGGATCAACACATTGAACTGCAAATTCAAAGATGAAGACGTTGAGAATGGACTTGAGGACACGGTGGGGTGGGGAAGGGTAAGCTGGGACGAAATGAGAGAGTGGCATGGACATATATATACACTACCAAATGTGAAATAGATAGCTAGTGGGAAGCAGCCGCATAGCACAGGGAGATCAGCTCGGTGCTTTGTGACCACCTAGAGGGGTGGGATAGGGAGGGTGGGAGGGAGGCTCCAGAGGGAAGAGATATGGGTATATATGTATATGTATAGCTGATTCGCTTTGTTATACAGCAGAAACTAACACTAACACACCATTGTAAAGCAATTATACTCCAATAAAGATGTATAAAAAATTTATTTTAATTTAAAAAAAAGAAGCAGCTTCAGTTCTGCTGGATCTTCTTCCACCTCTTTTTTTCTTGACGGTGGGAGAATTAGATTCAAGCCAGTTGACTAGAGAATTTACCTGTTAACTAAAATTTTGTGGGGTGGAAGCCCAGCAGTCTAGTAAGGATTTAGCTTGAAGTGTTTGATTTGCATTCAATTGATGTAGGATAGTGTCTTGCAATCCTTATTTTCAGGAATTAAGTAAATTGTACTTGCTTAGGGTTTTGAAAGCTCTTGGTCTATACTAACCTAAATTCCTAGTCCAGCGCTGATAGAATGGGTATTAAGGGTGGTAATAGTGTGGATATTGAGGATTAGTAATGATAGGAAGGTTATTTGTTTTGTATGTTTGAATTGTCATTTTATTTTTAAGTTATTTATTGAAGGGAATATAGTTAGTAATATGGAGTATGTTAGCCAAAAGCAGAAATACCTGTTGAGTAGTGCTCTGATGGCTGTTAGTGTTGACAGAATGATGTGATTGTTGTTTGTTTTCTGTTGGATAATTACTCATTTGGGTAAAAACCCTGATGGGGTGGGAGACCTCCCAGTGATAATATGATGGTAATGATAAGGATTGTGTTGAAAGGTGTTTTGTTTAATGTGTGTGATAATGACAGTGTTGCAGTACATGAGCTGGGCATAAGTAGTAAGAAGATAGTGTTATTCTGCACTGATGAAAGAAATGTTCACATATTGAGGTGCGGGGAAGTCATTCTGGCTTATACATGATTTAACTCAAATTTTATGCTAACTTAAAAATAGCCAGTTTGGGCTATCAAACATACATTGTTCACCTGCTTTAATTGTTAAAGAAAAGGGCACAGTGACCAGAAGTAAAGAATGTCCATGTTAAAAATAAAGATTAAATGCCTCCCTTCTTGGGATGCCAATGCTGGTAAGACCCTTCAATGATAAGACGCTTTCCCAGGTGTCAAGGTCATACTGACTTGTTGTGTACATATGTGGTTTTCTTTTTCTTTTTTATTTATTTATTTTTGAAACCTTGAAGGAATGTATCCCTGACTTTAATGTCCTTTGTTCTGACGAGATATAAAACTGTACTGAAAACCATGCTTCTCTGAAGCAGTTCCTCAGAGTTATCTGAGAGGTTGTCTTCTGGGTTATAGTCTTCAGATTGGCTCTTTTATAAAACAAAACTCTTTTCTATTCCTATTCTAGATTGTTTATTGATTATTTTCACTGAAATTACTTGGCATAGTCGGCAGGATATCAGAAAAACCCGCCTGAGGTCACCCAGATCTACTTTGGACCGGTGCTCGGGAGACCAAGCCTGGGCCCTTTGAGCCCCTCCGGCTTCAAAGCACCCTTCAAGTGCTTTGGTGAGTTCTTCCTCATATCTGGATCTCCTTGTGCTAAGTGACAGTTTGACTTTTATTTGAGCTGTTATCTTAAGACTTGGAGTCTTAAGGGGATACTGGTACATTTCCTAGGTGAAGAGGTCCTAGGGATAAGTTTCCAGGGAGAGGACCTAGGGGGGGATTCCTAAACAGAGGACCTGGGGGAATTTCTAAGCAGGAAGGCCTGGAAGAAATTTTGGAGTGAACTGCGTTGGCTGACTTTTTAAAAATATGGCTTAAAATTGGAAATTTAAATTTAATTTTAGATGTGTACTTTATAATAGAATGAAACTAGAAGAAAGCGGGAAATTGCGCTTCTAAAACCTACCAGCTCCCCGGCTGGCATCCACCCACTGACACTCTAGCTGGCTTTGACAACTGGTATGGAGCTAACACTTACAAGTACTTACCTAATCCAAAAATGGCCAGGATGGAACTTTTTTGACATTCAAAACTGATTTTTGTGTGCACAATTAAAGAAAGCTGGCTTGATACAACATCTTTTCAAAATTCTGACCCTGTAAGAATAAAAGTACTCCTAGGAGAAAACTTGTAATTATGACTCTTATCATGTCCTTCAAATGCGAACGCAGCCCACATTGTTTGAGACTACAGCCTTGGCTCAATTAGTAGAATGTAAAACTGAAGGGAATAAAAAGGCCTTTTAAAACTCAGGCAGGAAAACTACGAGATCTCTGTCTACCTGGATGTGCATATGTCTGTATGTACGTTACAAGTATGTTTCTACTTCTGGATGATATCATCAAAATGAATTCATAAAAGAGCTCTATTTAATTGACTTAAAAATAAGCATTTACAAATCAGATATTTCTATTCTACTTCCGGATGATATCATCAAAATGAATTCATAAAAGAGCTCTATTTAATTGACTTAAAAATAAGCATTTACAAATCAGATATTTCTAATTGTAACAAAAAGCTAACCCAAATTTTTAGAGGAGCATGCGATCTAGGATTAATCTTCAGTAAATGAAAATAAGTTTAAGTTGTTGGTTTGATGAATACAAACATGCCTTTAGGGTCATCAGTATGAAGTATAATACTTTTATTTGGTACCTAGGTTTCCTAAAAGTCAATAAGCTCATGCTACCTGTTACAAAATTAGTCAACAAGAAAATTAACTTACTATGGTGATATTTTCATAAGTAATAAAATTGAGATAAATGGGATAAAAGCTTTTAGGTGAACTCTTTAAAAATGATTACGTTTTAAAAAAAAAATGATTATGCTTTATGGTATGTATACCTAAAAAGAGTTTGTCCAGATTTGGGGTAACTTGAAACTTTGGAGTCGTGCTAAATTAAATTAAATGATGGGAATTCACTAACTATCCAGATCATTTCCAATTAAGATAAAAATACTAAAACATTAATTGCTCAGCATGTCTAAATTTACCTACTTTGTCTTATCAGAGGAAAACTAAAGATGTTTGGGTTTATTGGACACATGTCTTGTACCACACTGAGAAAAGAAATCATGCTATGAGAAAATGTATGTTTCTAAAGGTTGTTGAAATATGTTGATAAGCTTGCCAATCAGGAAACGCTGGTATAACAGACAGTTCACAATGGACTGTTTCTTGGTTTTTGTTAGGGATTAAGGTTTTCAAGGGTTAAATATTATATATGTAATTAAAGTTAGTAGAAATAATAAGGTAAACATTTGAGTATTCAAGGAAAAAAAAGATGTGTGTTTTCAGTAAAAGGAGGATTGAAGCAAGAAAATGGATTTAGTTAATGGAAAATGAAGTGATACTGTCCTGAAGTGTCTCAAAGAGAGAGATATTCAACTAATTATGCTTATTTGGTCTATTATATTACATGGGAAGCATTGTCAGCATGAAGCCTTCTTTATGTCTAAAGTATATAGTGTAAATGTTCCAGAAATTATATGAAATTCCTGAAAATCTTATGACATAGAATGTTTCTTTGTCATCAAAATCGAGGCTCACACTAAAGGGACTGAACCCCCGAGTATCAGGGAGATGCTCTTTCATGCAAAGGCAACAACAACAGAGCTGATGGCACTTGTAGGTGAAGTCCATTCTGTGTCTACAGAAAGTTAACCCCTCATTGTCAGACTCTTGCCGTCCTGATGTCCTTATAACACGGCAACAGTCTGCTCCTAAATCAGAGAAATTAAGATGGGTAAACAATAGCTGTGAATTAAACAGTCCAGGATACGGGAAACCAAGACGGCTGCTTGGCTTTTCCTGGCAAACCCCATTTCTAGTTGATGGATTCAGGCCTTCCCTGGCTGCAAGGCTGATGCCCTCACAATGACAAAGAAACTGTTGGAAAATGTGTTTTCCACTTGGGATATACTTTCCACAATCTCCAGTGAACAAGGCACCCCACTTCATGTGACAAATCATATAAGCCTTAACAAAAACCTCAAAAACTTTTAAAAAATATCCTCAGTCATCAGGCAAGGTCACCAAAACTAATGGGAAAACTGGACTCAAGCAGAACAAAAATTAATTATATGGGATTGAATGAGCTTATAAATATGATTATAATTTTTATGATTTTTTTGTCTGAAATATTACTGGCTTTTCATCTTTGTTTTCCAGATATAAGGAAACCTTTCCCCTTAAGCAAAGTATGACTTACAGCAATTTGGTAAATTATTCCTTTGTAAGCAGAACTGAAGCATTTATCTTTTCTACCTGATTCCTCCTGAATGTAGGATCTCTTAGGTTCCTCGCAGCCTTTCCAGGTGAAAAAGGAAGCCCACTTCCTGGCAGAAATAAGAACCTCAAGATATTTTGGAACATAGTTAGAGAGGAATCCACCTAAATCTGTAGGTATTGCAGGTAGAATCTAATGGCATGGCTTTCCTGGCTTTGAGAGGCCTTTTAAAAGTTCAATTTGAGATCCCTTATGAAAAGTTGATATAAAGCCAAATTTAAAAGGGCCTATATGATCAATTACACTTACCTAAATAATCAGGGTAAGTGTATAAAAACCAGATTTATTCTGCAAACAAATGAGTCTTAATCTGACTATGTTTGGTCAAAATGAAGATAATTTATATAGAAAAATTAAGTTTCAGTGATATACCTTTGCGGATATTGAGGTTTTATATGTACTGAGGTGTTGTACTTACTGCCTACATCCGAGATGCCACTTTGTTATGTCACATTATTGTAAAGTTTAATTGAATTATTAACAGGATATTCCAAGCTTGCTTCTGAAGCCGATCACAGTGTTCTATCTTCGGATGAAGGTTAGATGCTCCATGACCTGCACCTAGGAGACTGGGCATACTGGAGAAGATATCATTTAAAGGACTATCTCAAACCTAAAAGGAAGGATCCTTATCAGGTACTCTAAACTAGCTCATGCACAGTAAAACTGAAGGGAATTAACTCAAATTTTATTTCTCACTTAAAAAGGGCCTCTGCATCAGACTGGTCTATAGAGGGGACTGCTGACCTCAAACTTACCTTAAAACAACCATCAAGCCAGGACGAGAAGACGATGACAACAGTGGTGGACAGCTGACCCAAGAATCCAGGCCAAGCCTGTAAGACCCATCCTACTAGTTCGATTGAACTGTTATTCAAATGTTTGTCTCCCTATCAAAACTGAAAGTTACTCTTTTACTTCTAGCTATACTTTTGCCCCAATATTGAGGATGGAAAGAAAATTCTTCAGTAAAGTTGTCACAAAGCATAGCTACTGGGATAGACCCCTCATAATACCTGTCACTGACTTTTCAGATGTTGCTAATGTTACCACTCACCCAGACCAACCTCTCTCTGACCTAATCTTTCAGGTTTAAATTCTTCAACGTATTAACATGGCCATTCCTTGTCTGGTACTATCTTCAGTCCCTAGAGACTGAGCAATACTTACCCCAGGACCCCCTCCCTCTGTCCCTTACTTAACTGAAAAATGTCTTAATAGCTGACAAATAGAAGGTTTATATTTATTAGAATATTATGTTATCCCATTGTCTATACATCAGGAAATAAATGAATCTCCTTTCTCTCTTCATTAAAGAGTCAAGCAATCTATGTTAGCAAAATACCAAGATACCAGTGGCAAATCTTTTGGTAATCTTGGTTCCTAATGCAGGAGTGTATGTAAACAAAATGATGATCAGAAATTTATCAGCCACCACTGGTCAAACAGCCAAAAAGACTGCACTGCAGCACAACAGATACCCCTAAATTCCTTAGCCCAAGTAGTATTAGATAACTGGGCTGCCTTAGATTTTCTACTGGTATTTGTGCTATTGTTCACACTTATGGGTTAAATTTTTTTTTTTTTTTAATTAGAATGGGGATAATAGTAACCTGTGTGAGCTTGTTATTTCAATTATAATTCCTGAGATAATGGTTAGTAGAATGATAGTAAACACAAGAGGGTTTATTAGTACTGGAAGGATATAAACCAACATTTTTGGGGTATGGGCCCAATAGCTAGTTAGTTGACTTTACCGTGAAGAATTTAAAATTCTTAAGGGTAGGTTCAATTTCTATGATTCTAGAAATAAGAGGGTTTAAACCTCTATTATTAACTCTATCAAAATAACTCTTTGTCAGACATATTTCTTACGTTTGTGGTGGGATGCCTGATGTGATGACAGGTAGTGAAACTCCTCATACACATGGGGCTAATGTTAGTGGTAAAAATTTTTTCATAAGAGGTATATAAGCTGATCTCATCAAAATTGTGGGCAGGATGCTTGAATTCATAGAAGGGAGATTGTTAGGAGGAGTGTTTTAATGATGACATTGGCTGTATAGAATTCTAGCATGTAGGGGTTGTTAAATGCTCCTAAAAATAGGATTGTTGTGAAAATATTTATTATAATGATATTGACATATTCTGCTAGGAAGAATAGGGTGAACAGGCCTGCTACCTTTTCTACATTGAAGCCAAATATAGGTTAAATCAAATGGGACTCCGTTGGTTTCTGCTAGAGTAGAGATAAGTCACATTCTGGCTAGGGGTCAGGATGGGAAAATTAGTCATAGGTATTCTTGTGTAATAATTACTGCTGAAAGTGTAAATGATCATTTATCACTAGAACTGATAAGAGAATAATTGCTACTGTTACATCATATGAGATTGTCTGTGCTACTGCATGGAGACCTCCGATGACTGTGTATTTTTAATCCAAAGCGCATCCAGATCAGAGGATGGAAAAAATGGCTAGGCTTGATATAGCTAGTATAAATAGTACACCTAGGTTTATATTAACTAGTGGAAAGGGTAGGGGGAGCGGAATTCATCTTGTGAGAGCCAGGCTTGAGGCTAGACTTGGTGCGATAATAAATACAGAAATTGATGAGATTGATGGTCACAGTGTTTCTTTAATAAATAATCTGACTGTATCAGCAATGGGTTGTAATAATCCATAAGGGCTGACGATGTGTGGCCCTTTCTGGATTTGTATATAGCCTAGGAATTTCCGTTCCATTAATGTGAGGAATGCTACAGCTAGTAAAAGTAGAATTAGTGAAAGAATGCAGATTATAAATATTTCCGTAGGAAAAGGACTTGAACCTCTGCGGATAAAGGTTTTAGTTTTACACAGTTACCAGGCTCTACCACCCTAATAAACCCTGTTCTATAGTGGGGTATGTATAAATAAATTGAATTGAGATTATATCATCAATTAGTTTGAAGACATTTTGTAAAGTAGGCCTTATTTCTCTTGTTCTTTCATACTGAGAGAAATATAGAATAGAAACCAACTGGGATTACTCCAGTCTGAACTCAGATCAAACAGGACTTTACTAATCACTGAACAGACCGTTAATAGCAGTTATACTATTGGGGTGTACTGATCCAGCATCAAGGTCATAAACCTTATCATCAGTATGAACTCTACAATTGTGCTGCTACTCCTAGGGTAACTTATTCCACTTATCAATATTTTGGATCAATAGTGATAAAGCATTTTGACTACCTGGTCTAAATTTTAATCACTCCAATGTTTTATTCTCCAAGGTTACCCCAACCAAAATTGTTAATCCATTAAAAGCTATGTTGGAGGCTTTCAGGATGGCAGAGTGGAAGGACCTTGAGCTTACCTCCTTCTCATGAACACACCAATATCACAACTGACTGCTGAACAACCATCGATTAAAAAAAAGACTGGAACCTACCGAAAAATATCTTCTACATCTAAAGGCATAAAGAAGAGACCACAATGAGACGGTAGGAGGGGCGTACTCGCAATATAATCAAATCCCCCCCCATCCCCCCACCCCCGCCCATGGGTGACCCACACACTGGAGAATAATTACACTGCAGAGGCTCTCCCACAGGAGTGAGAGTTCTGAGGCCCACGTCAGGCTTCCAAGCTTGGGGGTCTGGTGTTGGGAAGAGGAGCCCCCCCAGAGCATCTGGATTTGAAGGCCACCGCGGCTTAACTTAATGCAGAGCTCCACAGGACTGGGGGACACAGAGACTTAACTCCTGAAGGTATCGCACAAAATCTCACGTGCACCGGGACCAAGGGCAAAAGCAGTAACCTCATAGGAGCCTGGGCAAGACCTACCTGCTGGTCTTGGAGGGTCTCCTGGGCAGGTGGGGGGTGGCTGTGGCTCATGCTGGGGTCATAAAAGCTGGTGGCAGAAGGGGATTGTTCATCTGCATGAACTCTCCTCGAGCACCAAGACCCAGCCCCACCCAACAGCCTGTAGGCTTCAGTGCCAGATGCCTCAGGCCAAACTACTAACCGGGTGGGAACACAGCTCCACCCATTAGCAGACTGGCTGCCTAGAGAGTTCCTGATCCCACAGCCGCCTCTAGACACGCCCCTAGCCCTGCCCACCAGAGGGCCAGGACCCAGCTCCACCCACCAGTGGGCAGGCATCTGCCCTGCCCACCAGGAAGCCTACCGAAGCTTCTAGACCAGCCTCACCCACGGGGGGCAGAAACCAGAAGGAAGAAAACTATGACCCAGCAGCCTGTAGTCTCAAATGCAGGCCGGACACTACCCTGGGGCCCCTGGCCCTTGGGTGACGAGAGAGGAGTGCACTGCTGGGACACACAGGACGTCTCCTACAGAGGGCTACTTCTCCAAAGTCGAGAAAGGTAATTAACCCAAAATGAGGTGGCAGAGGAATGTGTTTCAGATGAAGGACCAAGATAAAACCCCAGAAGAACTAAGTGATGTGGAGGTAAGCAATCTACCTGAGAAAGAGTTCAGAGTAATGATTGTAAAGGTGATCCAAGAGCTTGGGAGAAAAATGGATGCACAGATTGATAAGTTACAAGGGTTTTTTAACAAAGAGTTAGAAAATATAAAAAACAACCAAACAGTTGAACAATACAATAACTGAAATGAAAAACACACTAGAAGGAATCAATAGTAGAGTAAATGAAGCAGAACGGATCAGTGAGCTGGAAGACAGAGTATGGGAAGTCACTGCTGTGGAGCAGAAGAAAGAATGAAGCACGGAGGGTTCCATACAGGATAAACCCACGGAGGAATACACCACGCTGCACTGTGATCAAGATGACAACAATTAAAGAGAAAATATTAAAAGCATCAAGGGAAAAGCAACAAATAACATACAAGGGAACTCCAATAAGGTTATCAGCTGATTTTTCAGCAGCGACTCTGCAAACCAGAACGGATTGGCATGATAGTCTGTTCACTTACTATTTTAAGTGTATCTGTCAGGCAAGAGCTGCTGTGATGGTTTACAATGATGCCAATAAAAAGTGGGTACAGGGGCTTCCTTGGTGGCGCAGTGGTTGGGAGTCTGCCTGCCAATGCGGGGGATGCGGGTTCGAGCCCTGGTCTGGGAGGATCCCACGTGCCGCGGAGCGACTAGGCCCGTGAGCCACAACTACTGAGCCTGCGCGTCTGGAGCCTGTGCTCCACAACAAGAGAGGCCGCGACAGTAAGAGGCCCGCGCACCGCGATGAAGAGTGGCCCCCGCTCGCCGCAACTAGAGAAAGCCCTCGCACAGAAACGAAGACCCAACACAGCCAAATAAATAAATAAATAAATAAATAAATAAAATTTATTAAAAAAAAAAAAAAAAAGTGGGTACCAGCTGGTGGTTCAGCTGGGTTCAGCACAGTTCATATGTATCGTCATACATGGAACAACACCTTCACAGTGGTGGGCAGGAAGATTCAGGACCATCAGGTCGTGATAAATTGTGCCGTTCCTAAAGGGCTGAAGTACAATCAAGCAACACAGACCTTCCACCAATGGTGGGACGCTAGACAGGTGTATGGCCTCAACTTTGGCAGCAAAGAAGATGCCAGTGTCTTCGCAAGTGCCATGATGCATGCCTTAGAAGTGTTGAATTGACAGGAAACGGCCAATGTCGCCTAGACAAAATTCGCAGCTACCTGCCCAAGTTCAGAATGGCCCAACACAAGAAGAATTGGAAATTCAAAGAAGGCAACTACGAGAACAGCAACAACAAAAGGAGCTGGAGTGGGACAGGCTAGAGAGAGAAAGAATGGAAAGGGAGAGATTGGAGAGGGAGAGGTTAGAAAGGGAAAGGCTGGAGAGGGAGCGACTGGAACAGGAACAGCTGGAGAGAGAGAGACAAGAAAGGGAACAGCAGGGTCACCTGGAGTGGGAGAGACGAGAGCGGGAGAGGCTCGAGAGACTGGACCAGGAAAGGCAAGAATGAGAGCATCCAGAACAGCCAGAAAGGGAGCAGCTGGAATGGGAGCGAGAGCAAAGGATATCAGCTGCTGCTGCCCCTGCCTCTGTGGAGACTCCTGCTTCTGAGCCAGCCTTGCAGGCCGCCTCTCAGCCAGCCGAGACTCCAGCCCAACAGGGCATTGTCTTGGGGCCACCTGCACCTCCACCCCCTCCTCCACTCCCACCAGGTCCTGCCCAGGCATCAGCCGCACTCCCTCCTCCCCCAGGATCCCCTCCACCCCCTCCACTTCCGTCCTCAGGGCCCCCGCCTCCACCTCCTCCACCACCTCTTTTTAATCAAATACCCCCTCCTTCTCCACCACCTGCTCCTCCCCTCCCTGCATCTGGATTTTTTTCGGGATCCATGTCTGAAGACAATCGCCCTTTAACTGGACTTGCAGCTGCAACTGCTGGAGCAAAACTTAGGAAAGTGTTGCGGATGGAGGATGCCTCCTTCCCAAGTGGAGGGAATACCACTGGTGTGAATTCAGCGTCATCTAAAACAGATACGGGTCGTGGAAATGGACCCCTTCCTTTAGGGGTAGTGGTTTAATGGAAGAAGTGAGTGCCCTTCTGGCCAGGAGGAGAAGAATTGCTGAAAAGGGATCAATACAAACAGAACAAAAACAGGACAAAAATGAAAATTCAGAGCCTGTAACTTCTAAGGCCTCTTCAACAAGTACACCTGAACCAACAAGAAAACCTTGGGAAAGAACAAATACAATGAATGGCAGCAAGTCACCTGTTATTTCCAGACCAAAATCTGCACCCTTGTCAGAGCCCAGTGCCAGCGGAGTCCAGACAGAGGGACTGGACTGTGACAGGCTAAAGCAGAACATTCTAGATGAACTGAGAAAAGAATTAGCTGAAAGAAGAGCTCATTGATGCAATCAGGCAGGAACCGAGCAAGTCAAACACCGCACGGAGAAACAAACTAAGGAGAGATAGGACTTCAATCTGGAGGGAAAAAAAAAAAAAAAACCCTACAAACAACAACTGTTAATAACAACAAAACCCCTACATTTTGTGAGCTGTAAGAAGAAAATGGAAATAGTCAGAAGGAGGGAAAAACCAACATACTTTGAAAGCCTTCAGACATTACTACTCTGGTGATAAGCCATTTCCCTCCCAGTTTGTTGCTTTTTTCTGACCTTTACAACAGGATGGAAGAGAGTCGCATAGGAGTTCTTGTATCAGTTATGCAGAAAATACTAAACCCATCAGGCAAGATGACTGCAATGAAATATTTTCATGTCAAGAGAAAACCGCACATTTTCCACAATCCATTGCTAAAATAAAGAGGAGAAAGGCTTGAGAAGTTTTTTTCAGAGAATGCTGATGAAGAATTTAGCAAGTTAGGCTATTGTATTGTAAACGCTTCTCTCAGGTTTGTCTTCCTATCATATTTAATATTCCATGAATAATTGAGATCAGCCCTATGTAGTTAAGATCATAAAGTGTGGGACAAAAGGAATTGTATTTGCTTTCAAAGGGTGATATTTATAAGAAAGAGTTCTAGAAATGATTTGTCCAGAGTGAGGAATTTTAGAATGATAGGAAGTCTCTCAAGTTAGCCTTCATGCAATTTTGTAGATTCAAACATAAAATTCATCCAGAATTTAAAGATTTAGATGCCTTCCTGAATTGTTACAGTGCTTTACCAAATCTGTTGACTCCTACATAACACAAACCAGTGGTCAAATGTAAAACAATATATTGTAGATTTACTGTAGGTTTTTGACCTTTTTTAGATTAATGCCTGCAGACATTTTTGTAATGTAATTACAATCTCCACAAAATTAGCTTTTTAAATTGCAGACAGTAATGCATGTCAAACTAATATATAGTGGCCTTTTCAAGGCTTAGTCCCAGGGAAAGCATTTTGTAGAGTATAGGGGAGTGGGAGGAAGGGAAGGAATAATTTTTTATTTAAAGTTAACTTCTGTACTATCTTTTTTTCTCAATTATCTGCATGAATAATAATGAGGAATAT
The DNA here is from genome assembly GCF_028023285.1 of Balaenoptera ricei. NCBI lineage: Eukaryota > Metazoa > Chordata > Mammalia > Artiodactyla > Balaenopteridae > Balaenoptera > Balaenoptera ricei. Next base: position 49,584,566 of record NC_082657.1, on the reverse strand, counting down.
TTTGTGACTTTGATAAATATCTTAACAGAACCAAGTACTTAATCTTTTACATCATGTCTTTGGCTATTTGTATTTTAACTTCAGTAAGTTCAGTGGTCTGAAACATGATTCTGAGCTTCACATGAATACTGTGGAACTCAAGTTCGATCCCTGAATTTGGCAGTTATTATTACCTAGGGGCCCTGCAGTTATACAGGTGTTCAGGTACATGTTCCTGACTACAAAGCTGCTTTTGAATTTTTGTTATGTTGAAATACTAAAAACGTAACAATGATGGCCGCAATTAATGTCACAGAAATCATTAGATAAAGGGAAAACGAGGGGTCCTGCATAATTTTCTTTTAATAGACTTAGGTGGTGGGAAGAAGGAACTAGATACTCTACTTACCACCGTGTGCATGTGTGCGTGCGTGTTTGTGTGGGCACTCACATGTGTGTATGTTATGCACTCCCTTTTCTTTGAAACTTCTAAGATTAAAATAGGGGAGAAATCCTGTATGTTGCAAAGATAGAATTTTTTGAAAATTTAGGAAATCAAAAATTCTCCAGGCTCTCCATCTTGATTTATGCTTGAGTTATGTGCCATATTTGCTTTGAAATCTTTGTTATCAGTAGTTGTACTAAAGTTTTGAATAATCCACTTTCATCTGCTTTCTAGATTTCTTAATTTAAATTCATAAGACCGAGCTTGTTGATAGCATAGTTTTCTAAATGCTGCAGGTTTGCAGCCATTACCACTTCAAAGAGGTTTGAATGGAGGAATTTTTTTTCCTTGTTAAGATAGTTCCTGTTTCTGTAGAAACTTCATTTTTAGATTAATTTGTGATGGATGAGCTATCATAATTCAAGTATACAGTTCTTTTTTTCTACCAACTATTCATTGTCATCCAGTAGTAAAGACATTAAAGATGCAGCAAGCTTATGAAGTACTACTTTCTAAAAGAAATAGGAGGCATTTTCATCTTTATTATTGTACTTTTGGTTATGCAAACACTTTGAATTTTTTTTTTAATTAAAGATTTATTTTTATTTTTGGCTGCATCAGGTCTTAGTTGCAGCATGCAGGATCTTTCATTGTGGCGCGCAGGCTTCTCTCTAGTTGTAGCGCGGAGGTTCCAGGGTGCGTGGGCTCTGTAGTTTGTGGCACACAGGCCCTAGTTGAGGCGCGAGCTCAGTAGTTGTGGCGCGTGGGCTTAGTTGCCCTACGGCATGTGGGATCTTAGTTCCCAAACCAGGGATTGAACCCGCGTCCCCTGTATTGTAAGGTGCATTCTTTACCACTGGACCACCAAGGAAGTCCCGATGATATAAATGTTTATGTCCCCCATAAATCTAGTCAGAAATCACTTTGGATTTTGTTGATTAAGTTAAACAGTCTATAGTAGGATAGAGTATTGGGTACAAGTGGTCCAAACTACGATAAAAATGCTAGATCTTAAAAAAGAAACTTTTTTTTAAAAATTAATTAATTAATTAATTAATTTTATTTATTTATTATTTTTGGCTGTGTTGGGTCTTCGTTTCTGTGCAAGGGCTTTCTCTAGTTGCGGCGAGTGGGGGCCACTCTTCATCGCGGTGCGCGGGCCTCTCACTATTGCGGCCTCTCCTGTCGCGGAGCACAGGCTCCAGATGCGCAGGCTCAGTAGTTGTGGCTCACGGGCCCAGTTGCTCCACGGCATGTGGGATCTTCCCAGACCAGGGCTCGAACCCGTGTCCCCTGCATTGGCAGGCAGATTCTCAACCACTGCGCCACCAGGGAAGCTCAGAAACTGGTTTATGCACTAAACGTTTTGTGCCTTGGTCTAATAGTAACATGATGTCTGTGTAAAAACAACAGAAAGAACCAGTGTTGAATCACGTTTTATTTCCTGTCATTCTGCATTATCTCAGATTGCTAAATGTGTTCTTTCCAAGAAGTTTTATTGAATTACTGTATACATTTACTGTCCTGTGACAGTTTTGTCATTGTTAGAGATTTCAATAATTAAAATTGGAAACAGAGGCTTAGGTTATTTTCCTTATCAAAACTGTTACTTGGAGCCACATTATTATGATGATTTTCATGCCCCTGTACATTGGATGTCTTAAGCTGAGTGCAGTTTAGGGGATCCTTTCTAATTACAGGAAGGTGATCTGACCTGTGAGAAGTCTGTACTATACACTATTTAAATAGCTAACTAGTCAATTGCAAACCAACTGAATGTACAAATCTTAGTGCTGGTGCTGAAATCTCTTCAGAATAGTCATTATGATCTCAAAGTTTGTTTGAAAATTTGCAAGCATTAAGTGTCAAACAAAACTGAAGATGAAACACTAAACACTAATTCTTGTGCTTTAGGTGTACTTCCTTTTTAGAGTTTTTGGTTCTCTGCTATTTTTACTGTACTGTTTCATTTATATTTCCTACACGCGAACTTCGTTTGTGCAACTGAAATAAAACTGCAGTATACACGTTAAAAAAAAAAAAGCTATGTTTTTCTTTAAAGTACAGTTATTGTTTATTTTTTTGGATTAATTAATCAATTAAATCTCCATAGGGTCTTCTCATATTATTCCTGCCTCTTCACGGGAAGGTCAATTTCACTGATTAAAAGAGACAGTAATACTCTCGTGTGATCAGTTATACAGGTCCTTATTTAGAGAATAAATGACTATGCTACCTTTCCACACTCAGGATACCATGACCGTTAAACAGATGTCACTGGGCAGGCAGTGCCTCTGATACCAGAAGTGCCAGAGGTAATGTTTTTTTATAAAGGAGCAGGGTTTGTGATTGCTGAGTTCCTTTTACTTTTTAAAATCTTTCCTTAAATGCATGCCTGTGTTGGGTTTAACAGTTGTTTTAATAAATAACTAGGTATTGGTTAAGGTTTGTTTTACTTTTAACTCTCAGTAGGTTAATGTTCTGATATAAGCATATGCAAGGAGTAACACTGCTTGTTACTCATACTGACAGTATTGCTTCTATTAATTAATAGATTAGTCCAGTATTAAATTAGGGTTGGTTTATTTACTATTGGTATTTAAGATGAATGTGTGGTTGACCTTGAACACTTCTGTAATTGGTGGCTGCTTTTAAGCCAAGTATTGTTTATGCTTACTCTCTGCGGAACTGTGTATCCTGATACTAAAAGCTGTACCTTTTTCAAATAACATTTAAAGTTATAATAAAAGTTATGTTTCTAAAGTAATATTTAAAGTTGAACTAAAATTCTTTTCTAGACAACCAGCTATCATTAGGCTTGTTAGGCTTGTCACCTTTACTTGTAAATCTTCTCACTATTTTGCCATATAGGTGAGTTTGTTCTTGTAAACTGTTCATAAGTAACTCATCTGCTTTCAGGTTACCTAACTTACGTTCTCTATGTTAACGTTTTCTAGTTAAATCATCATGCAAAAGATAAAAGAGGTAAGCTTTGCTTTTTGGTACTTTTAATACTTCTTTCATCATTCCCTTAGCATACTTTATCTGTAGCACCAGATTTAAATTTCTGTCTCCTATACTTTACATGTTGAATGAATGTTTAATTCACTTATGGTAGTTGAATTTGGTGGGAAGTTTGGGCTAGTTTCAGTACAAAGTGTTCATGCAGTATGAAATCTCCTGGGTGTAAACCAGGTACTTTTCTTTAAGCTAATGCTCATTACAACTTACCTCCTCTTGTATGTTTGGAACTTATTACTCGGATATGAAGTTATCACTTCATAACTTCAAAGGGGGGAGTCAGTGTGTGTGTGTGTGTGTGTGTGTGTGTGTGTGTGTGTGTGTGCGTGTCACTATTCTCAATTTACTACTAAATCCTCCTTTGGTTTTTTATTTCATACAGACTTTTATATAAATTATTTTATGTTCCTGAGGTACAAAATATAGCCTATTTCTTCCCCTCCCAGAGGTTACAACTTGATCTAACGTTTTGATGTCTGATAATTTTGCTTACTATTGTTCTTTACCAAAGTTTCCTGAGGATGGCAATACTTAGGGCTGGTGAGGTTTATCAGAGTTTATCAATTACAGAATAGGTTCCTCTAGAGGAGTATGAATCACTGCCAAGTCTTTTGACTTTTAGGTTGATGCTGGTAGTATTCTAGCAAATCATTTTATTGTTATAATTATTTGAATTTACGGCTAAGCATAGTGGGATATTTAATCCCAGTTTAGATCTTAGCTGTCGTGTAATCAGAAATGTGAAAGTCACTTTCATAGCTTATTTTTGTTTTAGCTATGGCTTTTTACAGCTTAGCTAGGACTTCATTTTATTTTGGGGTAATCTTTAACACGCTTTTCACTGGATTTCTAGTAACATGGGTTAATCTTATGACCAAGGTGGCTGACACGAAATCTATCAACCCTAATTAGTTAAAAATTAAGCCAAAAACAAAAGTTTTTGAGTAAGTTATATTATCACTGCCATTTCCCATAAGGGTGTAGCTAAGTAAGTTATTTTGAGCTACTTTTTAGTGTGCTTGATGCCTGCTCCTTTTAATCTTTTTTTGATTTAAAGGACATTCTCACTGGGATGCAGATACTTTCATGTGTAATTTTATTTGAAATTAATAGAAAGTGTAGGACCAAATCTATGGGTTTATGGAGTTAGTAAACTCAACTAGGTATTTACAGTGCCTTGCTTTAATTATTAAGCTTCATCATGAGGTTGAGTCGGATTCTGTATGTATCATATTTATGTAATTAATTGACAATGTGTTGTGTTAAAATATTGAAATAATTAATTTTTTTCTTGTGGAGATTATTAAAATGTAATTTTAATTTTGTTTGAGGTAAATGACAGATCGAGGGGGATGGCTGTCTATATAAGCCTTACATATGTATGTAATTCAATGGTATAGTTAAGAGGCAAGTTTGGAGTTGTTATACTTACTTTGGGTTGGTGAAGTGAGGGCAGTATGTTTGTTAGGTGAGTTAGTTGAATCTTATATGCTTTGACTTGTTTTGGGGGTTTGGCAGGGTGATAATGGCATATAAAATATGAGAATTAGTGGGGTAGGGGTTTGATTAAGCAAGCTGTTTACCAGATATGAGTGTGCCTGTGTGGTATGTGTGTAATTGCTCTATATCCTGTGACCATTGACGCAACAACATATTATGGTAGATGATGTTGGAAAATAATACTCAATTCAAGCTCAGCTACAAGTTTCTCGGCAGTGTTAAGACCTCTGATGGCCAGAGCTGAGTCACAGCATGCCCCCCAATTTAAAAATACCAAAAGCATGAAACCAGTTATGTGTGAACATGGCTGATTAGTCATTAGTCCATCGAGGTGTATTATTGAAGGGGAAAGAGTAGGCGATTTTAGGTGAGATGGTCCTGAAGTAATAAGAACCAGATGCCAGATATAGTTCATTTATAGAAATCCTCATGGTTCATTGGCCTAGAATGAGGAGAGAGGCATGTCTGTGGACGGGTTGATTGTGGCTTGATGATTAAGCTCTGGTTATCAGTTATGATAAGCATGATGACTGGGAATGATTTGACTATGTGATATGTATGATTAATAAACATATGTCCTGTGTAATATCAATCATCACTTCAATTACCCCTGGAATCTAATGTGAGTTGAACTGTTTAATGTGTATGTAATATCAATAGGCTGATGTACTTGCTTATATACATGGGATAATTAATTTATGATTATACATATCATGTATTATGCATAAGAAGGTGTATATACTTACATATGTTGAAGGGCACAAAATGCACAAAGTACACAGTAATGTTAGTTTTCAAGATGTCACTTTTAAATACTTACACAGTACTTAAAGACAGTGTTAATGTCCCATAAGCAAGTTGTTCAGGGAATTGTTGAAGTGGAATTTCAGCTTCGGGTGTTGATGGTGGGGCTGGAGCTTCTTCCTCGAGTCTTAGGGAAAAACGTTGTTTTCCTTTTCTGGTTTAGAAGAACAAAGTAATAAATAACTACAAAGACTCTTCATTTTCGGAGGTTATTTTCAATAATGCTTGTTAGTGATATAAGGACTATAATTGTAAGAAAGTATAGAATAGATCCTGTTTGTCCGATGATAATAAATGGGTGATCAATGGTTTGTCTTCCAATTCATGTTACTGTTAATAGGTCCCCTACAAGTACTCAGAATAAACATTGGCTAAGAGGTCATGTTATACTTCATTGTTTCACTGTATGAAGTACTGGGACAATCAATCAAATTAGGAATGAGATGCTTAATGCTAGTACACTTCCTATTTGTTGTGAATAGATCACAGAATTGCATATGAAAATAAGTATCATTCTCGTTTGATGTGAGGGAGAGTGCTGAGGAGGTTAGGTGGAGTGTAACTGTCTCTACCTAGAAGGTCAGGTGAGACTAGTACTAGTATTAGTAAGATTACAAATAGGAACAAGGCACCCAAGATATCCTTAATTGTGTAGTATGGATAAAATGGGATTTTGTCCATATAGGATGAGATCCCTGTTGGATTATTAGAGCCTGTTTCATGAAGGAATAATATGTGAAGAACTGCTAAAGCTGCAATAATGAATGGGAGGATAAAGTGGAACGCGAAGAATAGGGGAAGGGTGGCTTTATCAACTGAGAATCCTCCTAAGAGTCATTTGACTAGGTTAATGCCAATGTAAGGAATTACTGAAAGGAGACTTGTAATGACTGATGTTCTTCAAAAGGATGCTGGACTATTACCTTAAATAGTAGGATGATCCCGTTGTTTCATATTTCTAGGAAGGTGTAAGATCCATAATACAGGCCTCTCCCTACATGGATAAATAAGCAAACAAAGAATAAGAATAGGAAAGGTCCATTTGCATATACATATCAGATAATTCATCCATAGTTTATGTTTTGGTAGATATGAGTTATAGATGAGAAGGCAGTTACTGTATCTGATGTATATAATGTATTGTTAAGAATAACCCTGTCGGGCTTCCCTGGTGGCTCAGTGGTTAAGAATCCGCCTGCCAATGCAGGAGACACGGGTTCAAGCCCTGGTCTGGGAAGATCCTACATGCGGAGCAACTAAGTCTGTGTGCCACAACTACTGAGCCTGCACTCTAGAGCCTGCGAGCCACAACTACTGAGCCCATGTGCCACAACTATTGAAGCCCACGTGCCACAACTATTGAAGCCCACGTGCCCTAGAGCCCATGCTCTGCAACAAAAGAAGCCACTGCAATGAGAAGCCTGCGCACCGCAACAAAGAGTAGCCCCCACTCACCACAACTAGAGAAAGCCCATGCACAGCAACGAAGACCCAACGCAGCCAAAAAAAAAAAAAAAAATAGAACCCTGTCAAGATTTGTAAAATTAAATATAAAGCAGGGACGAAATTTTCATCATGATGAGCTATTTGATGGGGCTGGTAGATCATTATATGCATTATTAACAATTCTGATTAATGGGTGGGATTTTTAAATGTTGGTCATTAGTGTTCCTATAGCTGAAATACAATGATGATTTTTCAAGTCATTGGCCATGATTACACTGCATTTAAGAATAATGATGACACACTGTATTTGTTTTAAGTACTATTTTGGTAGTTTTGTAGGTCTTTCTTCAAAACCTTCACAAATTTATGGTGGGCTTGGGTTAACTGGGTTTAATTGAGTGATTGTGATATTGTAATGAATTTTGGTGGATCGTTTTTGTGCTTAATGGTTTTTAAAATTTGTTTAAAGAGAATGTGAATAGTTTTTGGTTATACAACAGTTATGTCTACTAAGCAGTATCCTGAGGTTTGAGAGTCTAATAAAACCCTCTTAGGTACATTTCTTTAATGTTATGATGGACATGCAAATTAAAACCACAAAGTGACATCCATTCACATGTAATAAATGGTTATAATCAAGAACAAACAAAAATGCTGGCAACAATGTAGAGAAATTGGAACCCCCTTACACATTGCTTGTGGAAATGTATAGTTTGGCATCTCCTCAAAAAAGGTAAAATACAATTAGAGTCTGGTTCAAGAACTCAATGCCTAGATATATGACACAAAGAATTGAAAACAGGAGTTCAAACAAAAACTTGTACATGAATATTCATAGCAGCATTGCTGACATTGGCCCAATGGTAGAAAAATTCAAATATCCATCAGTGGATGAATGGATAAGCAAAAGAGGGTAGATCTATAAAGTTCCATATTATTCTGCCATACACAGAAATATAGCAAAATGGTGCCATCTGCTGTGGAAAAACAGTATGGCAGTTCGTCAAAAACAAAGTATGATTCATCACTTCCACTTCAGGGTATATACCCAAAAGGTTTGAAAGGAGGGAGTTAAACAGATATTTGTACACCCATATTCACAGGAGCATTACACTGGCCAAAAGGTGCAAGCAACCCAAGTGTCCATGGATAGATGAACTGATAAGCAAAATGTGATATATACACAAAGGTACATTATGCAGCCTTAAAAACTAAGGAAATTCAGACACATGCTACAACATGTATGAGCCTTAAAGTCATTATGCTAAGTGAAATAAGCCTGTCACAAAAGGACGAATATTATATGATCCCACTTCTATGAGGTATCCAGAGAAGTGAAATTCAGAGACAGAAAATAGAATGTGGTTGACAAGGGTTGAAGGGAGTTAGTTAGTGTTTAATGGATGCAGTTTCACTTGGAAAAAAAGAAGTACAGGAGATGGATGGTAAGGATATTTGTACAATAATATAAACGTGAATGTCACAGAACTATATACTTTAAATGGTTTAAGTGGTAAATGTTATGTTTGACATTTAATCACAATGGAAAATGTGAATGAAGTACTGATACAAGTTACAACATGTATGAATATTGAAAACATCCTAGGAGAAAGAAGCCATGCAGAAAAAGCCACCCAGATCATACTCATCTTGTGTGCTTTAAATCCATCAAGGCTGTGAAAATGAGGGGAAGTCTCAAGATTGCTTCCAGAAAAAGAAAACTGGGTCAGAATGGAAAAAGACATTTTCATGCTTTGGGGCAGGTGATGGAAGTGGGCCAGTGGATTGGATTAGAAGGTAAAAACCGTAATGATTTCTCATATGGGGGTTACAGGGGTGTTCCCTGGGAGAGTGTCCCTTTTTGGGGTGAAACAATGGAAGCAGTCATTTAAATTGGCATATGTGGTAAAACAGTGATGACTGGGGAATCTGAACTTACAAATAGAGTACATTGTACTGCTACTGCAAGTTTTCTGTATGTTTGAAGTTAGTAGAAAGTAAATAACTTTTCAAAACATGTCAACACCATGCCAGAAGAATAGATAAGACATCAAACTTCATGATGAGGCCAAGCCCTACCCAGATTCAGTTCACCCAAAATGGTTAAGCTAATTGCTCTTGTAGGAATCATATATTATTAAGAGGTACTGTGGGAAGATTATATTACTAGTAATCACTATGTCTTGGGGGTTGTGGATGACCTGGGATGTGGTAGAAACAAAGGGATTTTTGAATTACAATTTTCCACATGAAACTGCCAAAAGTTACAAGTAATACATGAATTTAGTAAGGTTGCATGATACAAGAGCAATACACAAAAATCAGTTGAGTTTCTATACACTAATAAAGAAGTATCAGAAAGAAAAATTAAGAAAACAACCCCATTTACAGCTGCATCAAAAAGAACAAAATACCTAGGTATAGATTTAACCAATGATGTGAAAGACATGCACAATGAAAACTAAGACACTAATAAAGAAACTGAAGAAGACACAAATAAAAATATTCTGTGATCAGGCACTGGTAGAATATTCTTAAAACGTTCATCCCTCCAAAGCAGTGTACACATTCAATTCAATCTCTAACATAATTAAGTGGCATTTTTCACAGAAACAGAACAAACAATCCTATCTATCCTGTGTGGAACCAAAAAGGACCCCAAATAGCCAAAGCAATCCTAAGGAAGAGAGCACAGCTGGAGTCAACTCGCTCCCTGACTTCTAACTACACTATGAAGCTACAGGAACCAAAACTGGAATTGGCGTAAAAACAGGCACACACACCAGAGGAACAGAACAGAGAACCCAGAAATACACCCACCTGTATGTGGTCAGTTAATTTATGACAAAGCTACCAAGGACATACACTGGGGTAAAGTCCCCTCAATAAACTGATGCCAAAGAAACTAGATACCATACACCAAAGAAAAACACTGGAAACTGTCTACACTACACACAAAATGACCTGAAATCCACAGTTTTCCACATCAAGCCCATTGTCTGCTGGCTTCTCTGAAAATAGACCCCCTTTCAGCAGTCAGCCACATACAGGAAGCTTCTCCCCACTTTTTCTTTACCTTTTACTCCCGCGGCGGTGCCTCCCAGCAGGTCCTGAAGACACTGGCTCCTGTCTGCACGGACTAGTGTGTCCGGAGGAGACCAACCTTCTGTCTGTGTTGACTCAGCCAGTCATTGTCCGGAAGCCAAAGCCCTGGAGAATCCTGAGAAGACCAAGCCCCTGTCAGCTGCATGGAATCAAGTCCTCCAGCTGAACATGCACGAGCCTCGAAAGTCAGAGAGGTGGACTTGGCTCCACCTGCTGGCCAGTTGGGAAGTGCAAGCCTCAGCCACTTACCTTCCACTGGAGGCCCTGCTCTCAGCTGGCAGGTCTGATGAATCCACTAAATTTGAAAATTCAGACTCAAATGGAGCCCAAAATCCCATGATGAGCCACAAATGGAAAGAAAAAGATTTGCAAAACACTTACCTGATAAAGGATTTGTACTCAAATTATATCAAGAACTATAGAACAGGGCTTCCCTGGTGGCTCAGTGGTTGAGAGTCTGCCTGCCAATGCAGGGGACACAGGTTCGAGCCCTGGTCCGGGAGGATCCCACATGCTGCGGAGCAGCTGGGCCCGTGAGCCACAACTACTGAGCCTGAGTGTCTGGAGCCTCTGCTCCGCAACAAGAGAGGCCAGCGCACCGCGATGAAGAGTGGCCCCCACTCACCGCAACTGGAGAAAGCCCTCACACAGAAACGAAGACCCAACACAGCCAAAAAATAAAAATAATAAATAAATAATAAATAAAAATTAAAAAAAAAAAGAACTATAGAACAAACAACCCCATTAGAAATGGGTAAAATCTGAATGGAGACCTGGCCAAAGTAGATTGTAGGTAAGCATACAAAAATATACTCAACATCATATATCATTAGAGAATTACAAATTAAAACAATGAGATAGCACTACACAACTATTAAAACTGCTGAACTCCAAAAAGAAAAAAAAAAAAAGACTACCAATTGATGGAGTGTGAGGAACAATGGGAACTATCCTTCACTGCCAGTAAAATGAATATACAGCTACTCTGCAAGACATTTTGGAAGATTTTTGCAAAGCTAAACAAATCTCACCTAAAGAGCCAACATCCTGCCTCCAGTATTTAGACAACTGCTCTGCAGAACTAGGTCCAAACGAAAAGGATGCAATTAAGCATAGCATCTCTATTCAGAATGGCTAAAAACTTAAAGAAATCAGTATGCCCTTCAACAGATGAACACATAAGAAAACTCGGGTACATCCATGTTAGGGGAACAGAATATGCCACCCCAAAATATGCCTGTTTGGTGTAAGGATTATTTCGGCTTGATTGATTGTGTTTAAAAAAGACGATTTCTGAAAACCAAGTCAAGATTACACTTTTGTGAAGGAAATTTACATTTATAAGGGAAATCTCCATTTAAAAAGTTGTCTCCCTCTCTGTACCAGGAATAGACAGGAATAGACAGATGAGTAAATCTCATGAAACACTTATCAGTGGAGAAGGCCGAGACTTAAATCTGCGTATCAAACATATCCTTTTTTTTTTTTAATTTTAATTTATTTTTATTAATTTATTTTTGGCTGCATTGGGTCTTCATTGCTGCGCACGGGCTTTCTCTAGTTGCAGCCAGCAGGGGCTACTCTTCATCGTGGTGCACGGGCTTCTCATTGTGGTGGCTTCTCTTGTTGCAGAGCACGGGCTCTAGGCTCACAGACTTCAGTAGTTGTGGCACGTGGGCTCAGTAGTTGTGGCTCATGGGCTTAGTTGTTCTGCGGCATGTGGGATTTTCCCGGACCAGGGCTCAAACCCGTGTCCCCTGCATTGGCAGGCGGATTCTTAACCACTGCACCACCAGGGAAGCCCTTCTTTTGTTTTTTAGGTGAAGATGGTATTTAAGGTGATGACTTAGGCCATTTCAGGGACTAACTTTTCCTGGGCATCTCCCATGCATATAGGAAGTACAAATGTTATTAAACTTCTCTTTGTTTTTCTGATGGTAATCTTTTATTATGGGGGGCACTTCTCAACCAAGAACCTAGGAGGGTAGAGGGAAAATCATTTTTCCTCTCATACACATGCAATGGAATACTATTCAGACACAGAAAGGAATAAACCATCAACCCTTGCAAAAAACATGGATTAATCTTACATGTATACAGTATTGCTAAGTGAAAGAATCCAGTCTGAGGAGGTACACACTGTATGACCCCACTTATATGACATTCAGGAATAGGCAAAACAAAGATGGTAGGGCTTCCCACTGGTGGCGCAGTGGTTAAGAATCTGCCTGCCAATGCAGAGGTCACGGGTTTGAGCCCTGGTCCAGGAAAATCCCACATGCCACAGAGCAACTAAGCCTGTGTGCCACAACTACTGAGCCTGCACTCTAGAGCTTGCAAGCCACAACTACTGAGCCCATGAGCCACAACTACTGAAGCCCGTGTGCCTAGAGCCCGTGCTCCACAACAAGAGAAGTCACCGCAATGAGAAACCCGTGCACTGCAATGAAGAGTAGCCCCCACTCACTGCAACTAAAGAAAGCCTGTGCACAGCAATGAAGACCCAAAAATAAAATAAATAAATTTATTTTAAAAAAAAAAAGATGGTAAACAAGTTATGGGGTGGGGGTTGAAATGTTCTATATGGTACTTTGGTGATGGATACTTGCCACTATGCATTAATCTAAACCCATGGGTTTTTACAACCCAACAAGTAAATCATAATCTAATTTATTTAGGATATGGGAGTGTCACAGGATGGAATACAGAATGTGACAAAGAATCTAACTGATTTAGAAATGTACGAAAAAAACTCACTGTTGGTAGGGCAAAAGGTGCTGACTTAAGTAACTATGGAAATAAATGGACTCTGTAGAGTAAAGGCAAAATGTACCATACATAAATACTGGACTCTATAAGTTCTTTCCCATGGTGGTAATAGCTAACAATAGTAAAACTACTATACCTGTAATCTGGAAGGGAGCAAGCAATGAATTCAATGTAGGACAGAGGTGGTAGGTGGGCATCTTACATTTGGAATCGGAAGTTACAGATAAGCAAAGGCAGAAGGTTACAATAACCATGCAATAATGGATAGATTATATTTCCTCAATTTTAAAAACTTTTGTGCATCAAAAGATGATATCCAGAAAGTGAAAACACAGCCAGCAGAAAGGAAGAAAATATTTGTACATTGTATTATAACAGACAAGAATCTGTTCTTCAGAATATATCAAGAACGTTTACAAAACATCAACAAAAAGACAACACAAAGTTTAAAATGGAAAATGACTTGAATAGACCTGTCTCCAGACAAGAAAAGCAAATAATCAACAAGCACGTGAAAAGCTGTAAAACATCAGTTGTTGTGATGGAAATGCAAAGTAATACCATAATTCAGTACTCCTTCACACATACTAAAATGGTTATAATCAAAAAACAGAAATTAACCAATGTTAACACTGTAGAGAAAGTGAAACCCAACATTACTTGTGGAAATGGAAAATGGTGCAGCTTATGTGTACAATAGTTTGGCATTTCCAATAAAAGATAAAAATACAATTATCATATGGTACAACAACTCCACTCCTATAGACCCCAAAAAATTGAAAACAGGTATTCAAAATGTTGGAGAGGATGTGGAGAAAAGGGAACCCTCCTACACTGTTGGTGGGAATGTAAGTTGGTGCAGCCACTATGGAGAACAGTATGGAGGTTCCTCAGAAAACTAAAAATAGAACTACCATATGATCCAGCAAGCCCATTCCTGGGCATATATCCACATAAAACTCTAATCCAAAAAGATACATGCACCCCTATGTTCACAGCAGCACTATTCACAACAGCCAAGACATGGAAACAACCTTAATGTCCATCGACAGATGAATGGATAAAGAAGATGGGATACATATATACGATGGAATACCACTCAGCCATAAAAAAGAATGAAATAATGCCATTTACAGCAACATGGATGCAACTAGAGATTATCATACTAAGTGAAGTAAGTCAGAAAGACAAATACCATATGATATCACTTATATGTGGAATCTAAAATATGACACAAATGAACCTATCTATGAAACAGACTCACAGACATGGAGAACAGACTTGTGGTTGCCAAGGGGGAGAGGGGTGGAGGAAGGATGGATTGGGAGGTTGGGGTGAGCAGATGTAAGCTATTATATATGGAATGGATAAACAACAAGGTCCTACTGTATAGCACAGAGAACTATATTCAGTATCCTATGATAAACCATAATGGAAAAGAATATTTAAAATATATATATATATATATGTATAACTGAATCACTGCTGTATAGCAGAAATTAACACATTGTAAATCAACTATACTTCAATAAAAAATAAAAACAGGTGTGCAAACAAAAACTTGTACACAAATATTCATAGCAGTGCAGTTCACAATAGCCAAAAGGCAGAAACAAGTAAAATGTCCTTCAAAGGGTGAATGGATAAATAAAATGGGTAAATCCATAAACTAACCTATACCATATAAAGGAACAAAGTAAAATGGTGGTGCCACTGTGGAAAACAATATGGTAGTTCCTCAAAAACTTAGACAATTAATATATGATCTGTCAATTCTACTTCAATGTATATACTCAAAATATTTGAAAGCAGAGACTGAAACAGATATTTGTACAACCATATTCATAGCAGCATTATTCATAATAGCCAAAAGGTGGCAGAAACCCAAGTACCCATCAACAGATGAATGAGTTAACAAAATATGGTATGAACGAATAAACACAATGGGACATGATTCAGCCTTTAAAACTAAAGTAATTCTCATACATGCCACAACATGGATGAACCTTGAAGTCACCATGCTGAGTGAAATAAGTCAGTCCAGAGAAGTCAAATTCAGAGACAAAAAGAATGTGGTTTCCAGGGGCTGAGGGCTGTGAGTGAATGGATACAGAGTTTCACTTGAGAAAAATTTTTAAAGTTCTGGACATGGATGGTGAGGATATTTGTACAACAGTATGAAGGCAGCTAATGCCACAGAACTGTACACTTAAAATGTTTAAATGGTAAATGTCATGTCATGTATTTTTAATAACAGTGGGGAAAAATGAATTAAGTACTGATAAGTGTTACAACATGGCTGAACACTGAAAACATCCATACAGAAAAGGTCACCCTGATCACATACTTGTCTTGTGTGCCTTAAATCCATTAAGGTTATAAGAATAAGGGAAAATCTAAGTAATCATTCCAAAAAAAAAGAAAACTGGATCAGAATGGAAAAAGATACTTTCAAACATTTGGACAGCTGGTGAAAGTTAAAGTGGGCTTGTGGATTAAATTATAATGTGGGTACCATATAATTTCTTGATTTGGGGGTTATGTGCTGGTTCTCAGGGAGAGTATCCCTGTTTTGGGTAAAACATAGTGGAGTATTTTGTGTGAAGTGGCAAATGTGAATACTTTTTACCTTTGTGGAAAATTTTCTGTATGTGTGAAATTACTAGAAAGTAAATTACTTTTCAAAACAACCCTGTCAATACCATGCCGAAAAAACAGAACACATTGAACTTCATTATAAATGCCAGGACTTACCCAGATCCAGTTCAATGAAAGTTGTGATGTTAATTGGCCTTGTAGGAGTCCACATGTTATTAAGAGACACCGTAAGATTACATTAGGAGCCACCATGTCTTGGGTGTTATGGATGACCTGGGATACAGCAGAAACAGTGGGATTTTAGAATTACAGTTTTCCACATCACTCCACAAAAAAAAACTGTTGGAATAAAATTTAGTGAAGTTGCAGACTATAAAATCAATGTACAAAAATCAGTTAAGTTTCTATGCATTAATAATGAACCACTAGAAAGAAACAGTAAGAAAATCCCATTTATAATTTCATCAGAAAGAACAAAATACCTAGGAATAAATTAACCAAGGACATGAGAGACCTGTACTCAGAAAACTATAAAGCACTGACTTAAAAACTGGAAGAAGACACAAATAAATAGAAAAATATTCTGTGCTCATGGATTGGAAGAATTACTATTACTAAAATGTCCATTCTACCCAAAGCCATCTACAGATTCAATGCAATCTTGATTAAATTTCCAATGGTGTTTTTCATAAAACTAGAAATAATAATATTTGTATGGCACCACAAAGGACGCTGAATGGCCAAAGGGATTCTGAGAAAAAAGAAAACAGTTGGAGGCATCTCCCCCTCTGACTTCAAACTGTATCACAGAACTAAGGTAACCAAAACAGTGTGGAACTGTCACAAACACAGACACATGGAATAAAGGAACAGAATAGAGAGCCCAGCAATAAACCCACATGCGTGTGGTTAGTTAATTCATGACAATAGGGGCAAGAACATACAACAGGGAAAGGACAGTCCCCTGAAAACTGGACACTACCCTCCAAGTAATTAATTAGAAAACACATGGAATGAAATGAATATAGACACAAACTTTACAACTTATACCCAAACTCACCCAAAACTGTCCACAAACTTAAATTACAAAACTATAAAAATTCTAGAAGAAAACGGAAAAAAAATCTACATGACCTTGTGTGTGGAGATGACTTAACACACACCACCAAAAGCCTATCAACAACAAAAATAAGTTAATAATGTAGATTTTATAAAATTAGAAAAAACACAAATTGAGAGAAAAATATTTGCCAAGCACATAGCTAATAAAGGATTTATAATCAAATTTTCCCAAGAACCCTAGAACAAAAAACCTCATTAAAAATGGGCAAAGAGGGGCTTCCCTGGTGGCGCAGTGGTTGAGAATCTGCCTGCCAATGCAGGGTACACGGGTTCGAGCCCTGGTCCGGGAAGATCCCACACGCTGTGGAGCAACTAGGCCCATGAGCCACAACTACTGAGCCTGTGCGTCTGAAGCCTGTGCTCCACAACAAGAGAGGCTGCGATAGTGAGAGGCCCGCACACCACGATGAAGGGTGGCCCCTGCTTGCCGCCAACTAGAGAAAGCCCTTGCACAGAAACGAAGACCCAACACAGCCAAAAATAAATAAATATTTTTAAAAAATGGGCAAAGATTGGAACAGACTCCTGGCCAAAGAAGATATACAGAGTGTAAAGAGGCATACAAGAATATACTCAACATCATATACCATTAGGGAAATACAAATTAAAACAACAATGAGCTAGCACTGCACACCTATTAGAACTGCTAACTCCAAAAAATGACAATATCAACTGGGGGAAGAACAACAGGAACTTTCCTTCTCTGCTGGTGGAGTACAGGTACAATCACTCTGGAAGACAGTTTGGCAGTTTTTTCCAAAACTAAAAAAGTCTTAGCATAGCATAGAAAAATCAGACCTCTAGTATTTAGACAATTGCTTTGAAAAACTGTGTTCAAACAAAAACTACCATAAAATTATACACAAGTTCTAGTCATAATGGCTAAAAGCTTAAAGATATTAGGATGTTCTCCTGTAGATGAATGCATAAGATTATTGGGGCACCTACATATCAAGGG
Organism: Balaenoptera ricei; assembly: GCF_028023285.1. NCBI lineage: Eukaryota > Metazoa > Chordata > Mammalia > Artiodactyla > Balaenopteridae > Balaenoptera > Balaenoptera ricei. The sequence goes on along the minus strand of NC_082657.1, from coordinate 49,566,819 downwards.
TAAGAGCATATGGACCCCCAAATATGCCTGTTTGACAGAATTATTTTAGGCTGATTTTTTTAAAACTGCGAACATGAAACAACATAAACCCATCAGAAGTTGCTTTTTATGAGGTCATTACAGGGTGGGATCTGAACCAAGAACAAAGAAGGGTAGAGGAAAAATTTTTCCTCTCCTATATATGCAATGGAATACAATTTAGCAATAGAAAGAAACGAACCACAAGCCCAAGCAAAGACAAATATGACTCTACATATATATTGCTAAGTGTGTCAACCAAAAAAAAATAACATAATGCAGGAGACAACAAACAGGAAAAGAATTTATTTGGGGTCTTAAGAATTGCTGTTTGGGAGACACAGATTCAGGTAACCCTAAAAGTGTTCCTGGTGAAAGGTTCTTGCCTCGTCCCAAGCAGAATTCAGAGATGAGACAGGGAAGTCAAGAAAGTAAAGTGAGGATTTATTTCAGCTATAGTACGCTCTTGGGGAGAGCGGGCAGGCTCAGGTGAGTAGCTGCCCTGAGTTTTTTCGGCAAGCCGGTTACATGGGGTTTAATATTCATTGGGGAGGGAGGATTTGGGGGTCATATTCCCTGATTTTCACCCCAGTGCCACCTTCCCCGGGGGAGGAGGAATTTTTGTCCTTATTTAGACTTGATCAGAAGTGTCATGGCTTCTATGCATGATGGGTACTTCTTATCTGCAAGGCTAATTTTATTGTAATGAGAGCATAATGAGCAAAAGGTTACATTCGGACACCAGATTCCCGCCTTTTCCACCTTTCTTTGCCTCCAGGACACTTATCCCAAAATGTATGGTTTCCTGCCAGTTTGGAGGTTCCAAGAATCCCACCCCACCCCCGCCTTTTACAAGACGCATGGTTTCCTGCCATCTGGCCCATGCCCCCCTTTCTCTGCTCACATCTAGCTACCTTCCTGCTTTAACAAAAGAATTTCTGGGGAAGAGAAAGAGGGGCTTTTAAAAACAAAAAAGCAGTGAGGTTGATAAAAGTTGCCTGGCAATAAAGGCAACTGACCCTGTTGGAAGTCTGAATATATTTGTCCTTAAAGAATCGCCAGTTGTTAGAGGTAAAATAAGTTGATAGATTTTCATGAATTATTTTAGTGTAGGAGTCCAATAAGTATATAGACTGTCAGGATTTTCTGGTAGATGTTCTGGATGATTTCAACAGGTGAAAAACACCCCATGTAATATGGAAAATACAAGCAGACCAATTAACCATCTTCTGACCCTTTCTCCCTGCTAGTTCTCCTCTCCGTGTTCTGGGATTTCCCTCTCCTGGGACACAGAGAAAACAGGGACAGAGTTGTTTGGCAGCTCCCCTTAAATCTGACCCCACCCAGTGTCTTCATCTTCCCCAGACATGCCCCGCCCAATGAGGACACCATGCCTGAGGGAGTCTCACGATGATCCTGATGTGGGCTTCCCTGGTGGCGCAGTGGTTATGAATCTGCCTGCCAGTGCAGGAGACATGGGTTACAGCCCTGGTCCGGGAAGATCCCACATGCTGTGGAGCAACTAAGCCCATGTGCCACCACTACTGAGCCTGTGCTCTAGAGCCTGCAAGCCACAACTACTGAAGCCCGAGTGCCACAACTACTGAAGCCCGCATGCCTAGAGCCTGTGCTCCGCAACAAGAGAAGCCATTGCAATAAGTTCACGCACTGCAACGAAGATTAGCCCTCACCACAACTAAAGAAAGCCCACGTGTAACAATGAAGACCCAACGCAGCCAAAAGTAAATAAATAAAATTTTAAAAATGATCCTGATGTGTCAGGACTTATTTGATTATAAGGGACTAGACACGCTTACTCAAGTAAAATAAATATTTTAAATGATAGAAATTAATCCTTACAAGAGACAAGTCGAAGACTGGGTTCAGAGGTGTCAGGTTCAAGGGTTCACATGCTTGTAGTGTGACCTGGTCCCTCTCCGACCATCAGCCTGCTGAGTGCCTTGTGGTCCCATTCACAGGCACAGTTTCTCTCATTGCATCCAGCAACTCCAAGATGACACAAGCTCAAAGTCCATACTGCGAATGGTTTCTCCTTCAGTAGGCTTCCTTGAAAACTCATGGCTTGGAATGCCTTTGGCCTGGCTTGGATAACATTCTCATCCTTGCACTGATCACAGCAATCAGAGGATGGAAAATGGGATCGGCCAGGTGGGTGGAATGTGGGGTCAGCCCTCTGAAACTATCTGGACTGGAAGCAGGTAAGATGTAGCTCCCAAAGGAAAGCTGAGGTGCTGCACTTGGACATGAGGACAGATGCTGGCTCGGTGAAAGCAGCAGATTCCCTATCACTGACCACCCACTGCACAGCACATAATCTGAAGCACAAGGTAGAAAGGGATTCACTTAGGGTCAGGGGCTGCAGCCACCCATCTAATGTTCTTGCTATCCTTTCACGACAGCAAGAAGTTTTTCCATTTGCTGAAAAGCAAGGTTGATGATGATGATAAACTCAAGGCTCCTGCCTTGGGCATCGGGTCCTTGCATCTCAGAGACTGGCCCAGAATAGCTCATGTGCCCTAGGAAGGCACACAGACCTCACTCTTGTTCCTGGGAGGTGGTAGCCCAGGATTCATGCCTGCCCCCTGGCCACATTAATCAACCACTCCCAAAGAACAAACATTGCTCATTTTTCCAGTCTCCTCTCTCCATGACAAAGAGCAGACACCAAATGCTAAGGGTGATAGAAAATTCTTGTTCAGTGAAGTACTGGTAGGTTCGAGGATTATTCAATACCATGGAATTCATAATTGGCAGGCTTTCCAAAGTCCACATGGGTGCATGTGGCTCTCCAATACCATTCAGCCACTGTGAAACTGCCCATTAGGAGGCCCAGCTGCTTAACGAATATGAATGATTAAGATCTTAATGAGTAGGAATGTCAAAAGTTTGTTAACTGGAAGGCGAAAGGATTGCCAGGCCACAGTCTGCCGTCTGGTTGTTGTGCCAGGGCCACACTCACCATTTACAAGGTTATTAACTCTTGCCAAGTCTGGGATTCTAACTGGACTATCTTGGGTTATCTACTGACATCTGAACCAACAGCTGTAGCTTGAGGGAAGGAATCTGCAGCTGAGCTGGGCCTGTGTCACAAATTCTACCCCTGCGTGGAAGACGGAATCCAAAAGGAAATTTAGTGTACTATTACCAGTAAAAGGGGGTAAAAAATTCTGGGAGGCCAAAACATCCAACATCCAGCACTGGCTTCTCTCCAGGGTGGACATGATCTAGCTGGGAAGAAGTCCTAAAGGTTTTTTCATACTTGACACATTCACAGGGTTTCTCTCTAGTATGGACTCTTCGATGCTGAAGCAGATTTCTTTTCCTAGTAAAGACTATTCCACACTCATCACAGACATAGGAAGTCTTCTGAATATGTATTCTTAGATGCCTTTTTAATTGATCCTGAGCACTAAAGGCCTTTCCACAATCTACACAGTCAAAGGGTTTCACCTCACTGTGGACTCGCTGGTGCCGAGTTAGTTTTGTATGAAAACTGAAGGCTTGCCCACATATTTTACAAGAATAAGGCTTTTCCCCTGTGTGAATACGCTGATGCTGACTAAGATAAGAAGGCCGTCCGAAGCTTTTGCCACACTCATTACACTCATAAGGTTTCTCTCCAGTGTGGATTTTCTGATGTCGCAGCAGTGGTGAATTACCAACAAAAGCTTTTCCACACTCATTACACTCATAGGGTTTCTCCCCAGTGTGAATTCTCTGGTGTATAACAAACTCAGAACTACTGGTGAAACCATTTCCACACTCCTTGCAGAGATAGGGTCTGTCCCCACTGTGGATTCTCTGATGCCTGATCAGATTTGCGTTATCATTAAAGGCTCTCCCACACTCTTCACACTGATAGGGTTTCTCTCCAGTGTGGATTCTTTGATGTCGAATTAATGAAGAATTGCCATTAAAGGCTTTTCCACACTCATTACACTCAAAGGGTTTCTCCCCAGTGTGGATTCTCTGGTGTCTAACATAGTAACAAAAATAGCTGAAGCATTTCCCACATTCCTCACATCTGAAGGCCTTCCTATCATAGTGGATTCTTGGACCCTTTCCTCTAATATTTTTCACTGTGGGGATTTCCTGGTGCTTCTCCAGTTCACATGATTTTAGGAAGCTGTTTCTCTTAAGAACATTCTTCTGTGGCCCATGTGACATCATCATGTCTCTTTCTTCAGAAACTCCCCATGTTGGTGTCAACTCATTGTCAATGTTGGTCCCGGCATCTGACATAACAAATAGAAAACAAAAATGCCACCTGAGGATTATACTAGAAAACAAAAGAACATTGAAAGTTATTGTCATCCCCCCTTATCTGCAGTTTCCCTTTCTGTAGTTTCTGTTTCCTTGTCAACCATGGTCTGAAAATATTAAATGGAAAGTTCCAGAAATAACAATTCTTAAGTTTTAAATTGTGCACTGTTCTGAGTAGAATGATGAAAACTAGAGCCATCCCACTCTGATCAGATGTAAATCATCCCTCTGTATATGCTACCTGCCTATTACTAAGTAGCTGATTCAGTTATCAGATTGACCATTGCAGTACTGCAGTGCTTGTGTTCAAATAACCCTTATTTTACTTCATAATGGCCCCAAAGTGCAAGAGGAGTGATACTGGCAATTTAGATATTCTCTTACTGTGCCTAATTTATAAATTAAACTTTATCATAGGTATGTATGTATAGAAAAAGACATGGTATATACACAGTCGGTCCTCTGTATCCATGAATGAAGAACCCGCAGTTACAGGAGGCCTACTGTACTATGCCATTTTATGTATGAGACTTGAGCATCTGCAGATTTTGGTATCCACAGGGGTCCTGGAGCCAATTCCCCCACAGATACCCAGGGACAACTACATAGGGTTCGGTATTATCTGCAGTTTCAGGCACCCACTGGGGGTCTTAGAATGTATGCCCCACAGATAAGGGGGGACTACTGGATACAGATTTTAGAGATTACTAAAACTCCCAACATCAGCCTGCTATTGAGACAAGACTAATAAAATGAAAGTGCCAAATACTCAAAGGCAGAGAACAGTTGAGATGGAAAGTTGTTTATATATTTCAGATACTAGTCTCTGTCAGATATTATATTAAGCCAGAAATTGCAGTGGATCTTCTATTCCCTTCCTCCAGTCAGACTACCTTCCTTTTTTTCCCATCTGCAACCCATTCTTATCTGTTGAACTCAAACAAATGGCCCTGCCACTGAAGGAGCATCACCTGAGCTTCTAAACTGAAATTACTCTGACCTCTCCTCCTGCTATGCTTCACAGCCCACTGCCTATATATCAACAACAGCACTTGACACATTTTTTGCAGCTCTAAACATCTGTCTCCATAACTTGTATCCTCCAGAGCTTCTAAAACAAAGCTTGGCACATGGCAAGTGCTCAAAAACTGCTCCTGAATAAATCTATCCCATCCAAGGAAGGAGGGCCTCTGAGACAGGCAATGATGAAACTCAGAAAGGAGCAATGGACACAAAAATTAACTCAAAATGGATTAAAGACTTGAACATAAGTAAAACCTGAAACCATAAAACTCCTAGAAGAAAACATAGGCAGTGACCTCCTGACATAGGTCTAGGAGATGATTTTTTGAACCTGACAGCAAAAGCAACAAAAGCAAAAATAAACAAGTGGGACTACATTTAACTAAAAAGCTTCTGCACAGCAAAGGAAACCAACAAAATGAAAAGGCAACCTATGAACAGGAGAAAATATGTGCAAACCATATATCTGATAGGGGTTAATATCCAAAATATATAAAGAAGTCATACAACTCAATAGCAAAAAAATCCCAAACAATTCAATTAAAAAATAAGAAGATCTGAACAGACATTTTTCCATAGACAGATGGCCAACAGGCACGTGAAAAGATGCTCAACATCACTAATCATAGGGAAATGCAAATCAAAACCACAATGAGATATCACCTCACACTGATTAGAATGGCTATTATCAAAAAGACAAGAAATAAGGTGTTGGTAAGGATGTGGAGAAAAGGGAACCCTTGTGCAATGTTGATGGACATGTAAATTGGTACACCCACCATGGAAAACAGTATGGTGGTTCCTCAAAAAATTAAAAAGAGAACTACCATGTGATCCAGGAATTCCAAAGAAAATGAAAACACTTGGTATTTAACCAAAGAATATGAAAACACTAACTAGAAAAGATATATGCACCCCTATGTGCATTGCAGCATTATTTATAATAGCCAAGATACTGAAGAAAGCTTAAGTGTCCACTGATGGCTGAATGGATAAAGAAAATGTGATTGATACATACACACACACACACACAGAAGAATGTTAATTCAGCCATAAAAAAAGAAGGAAATCTTGCGATTTGTGACAACATTGATGGACCTCGAGAGCATTATGCTAAGTGAAATAAGTCAGACAAATAAACACAAATACAGTATAATCTCACTTATATCTAAAATCTAAAAAAAAGAAACCACACACACAAAAACAAATAAACCAAGCTCCCAGTTGAGAACAGGCTGGTGGTTGCTAGAGGCAGGGGTAGGGAGTGAGAGAAATAGGTGAAGGTACAAACTTCCAGTTATAAAATAAGTCATGGGAATGTAATGTACAGCATGGTGACTAGAGTTAACAATACTGTACTGCATATTTGACTGAGAGTAAATCAAAAGTTCTCATTGGAAGAAAAAAAAATTTTGTAATTATGAAAGGGAACGGTTGTTAACTAGACTTCTTGTGGTGATCATTAATGCAATGTATGCAAATATCAAATCATTATTTGTATACCTGAAACTAATTTGTTATATGTCAATTATACTTCAATAAAAAACATTTTTTTAATTAAAAAAGAAGAAAGGAGCAATAGATTCGAGAATTATGAGATGTGTTAATTGGAAATATGTTAGAAAGAATTAAGATTGGTGGAAATGGTTTCATATTTTACCTATTTTGAGAAATCATCTGTTTTATTTAAATCCTTCCCAGCATGGTCCATTTTAAAATATACTGCTCTGTAAAGCTCTGTAGCTGCTGTTCCTAAACCTGCCTCACTTACTTTTACAGATGTCTTTGGTCCCCTGTGCAGGGCGATCATCCCGTGTCTCCAGGCCCCAAGGCAAATCCCCTCTCTCCAGAAGTGAGACCAACGCAGGTTTGGGAACTGGGTATCCTGAAAAGGGGTAGAAAATGGCACCTTTCAGTCGTGTTTCTGCTGTGTCGAAAGAAGGAAAAGCTCAGGAGTCTCAGTGAGAATAAAACAGATCCACAGGATAGGGCTCAGGACTGGGGAAAGCCAAGGCTTTTGCTCAAGTGGAAACTGAGCATTTGTGACCTCTTCCTAAAACAACACGTAAGAGTACGTAAGTTAGTGATCCTGCAGGACATATGCAAACACAGGGAAGGGGTCATACCCTTCCCTAGACTATGGGGAGACAGCAACAAGCTGAGAACTTATCTGGCAACGGATGCTACTTATTCCTTACTGTGCAGAGCCCCTGAGAGGACAGACCATACTCTTACCAGGCGACAGCAATTCCCTATATTGAGACCAAACTGACCCGAGACTTGTCCCTACCCAGCAAGCTCTCAAGTGGGTCATTTGGTCTCAGTCCCAGAACCATCAGTGAAGGATACAAGAGATGACTCCTCCCTTTCCACACCACACCTCCGGCTGATAAGGAGGAAAAAAGGAAGGAAATGGGAAAGCATAGATCTGAGTCCCAGGAGAAAAGTGGCCTTACCCAGAGACGTCAAGTTCCCATAAATCTCCAGCATCACACTTCTGTACAGGGCCCTCTGTGCAGGAGAAAGGCCAGCCCATTCTGTCTGGGTGAAGTATACAGCCACGTCCTCAAAGGTCACCACCTCCTAAAACAAGAGGTTCCTGCTGCCCCAGAGCCAATTCTCTGGCTCAGGGCCAGAGTGTGGGGTACAGGGGACAGTATGAGGGAGGGGTCTTATTAAGGATGAGTAATGAGAAAACATGAAAGAACTGAGTGTTAAATGACTATTGCTACAACCAAAAATCTGGAACTTCTCTCACTACCAGAAGAGTTTCCATTTGGACACAAAATTTAAGTGTCATAAAACACAACACATTTTGAAAACCCTGGAAAGTCTCCCATTAATTAATATTCCTAGAGCAAAATCTCTTTGATTTTATAAAACTTTGTCTTTTATTGTTGCACCTACAAGGAAACAATTAGTTTCAGTCTCTCCAGACACCACTCAGAGGTGGCATCTCAGGACTGACCTGTTCCCCCTTCACTGTCCCAAGTGCCCAGTCAATCCATCTTTTCCCCACACGTGCTCATTCTACCCTAAACCTCAAGTCCACATGACAGGAACAGAGTCACATTTTGCCCTGATGACTGGTCTCATCCAACCCTCTTCTGTTGCTTGAAGAAGGGGTTGTACAGCTTGTGCTCAAGAATGTCCAGTAGAGAGAGCTCAGTGCTGCCGGGGGCAGTCTATTCTGCTTCCTGATGCGTTTTCCTGGGAGAAGATGCTTCTGGAATCAAATTGCTGCTGGGTAGTTCTTTTAGCTGCTTTTCTTTATACCTCCAAGACAATCTGTAATTGTTTCTGCCAACTAAGGCTCATGCTTTTTTAATAGTCACCCTTTCCCTTCCCTGATGGTCCCAACTCTACCTTCCCAGAGAGCTCAGGATCTGGTTTATAAAACTCTTATTCATTCCCCAGACTTTGGTATCAAACCTGGTTACCTGAATGTGCAGTGAATATCCTGCCACCTTCCAACCTCAACTGATTCTGCAGATCTCCCCAGCACTGCCTCAGACTCCCTGGGGGACCTAACACATCTGACCCATCTAACACCAAACGCATCCCCCCTTCCTGCCCCCTGCCAAACTGACTTTATTTTCAATTCACATAACTAACTGACACAGTGAGTGACAGTGTTGTTTCTCAGTTAACTGCGAATTTCATCCCAGTCTCCTAAGTTAGAAAATTGAAATTCATACTAGACTAACTTGCCCTAGTCTTTACTCATTTCCGATAAATAGTCAGTAATCAAATCCTGCCAATTTTATTGTCTAAATGTTTCTGGAATCTGACTCCTCTTCACTATGGTACAATCAGTACAGTAGTACGGGCTGGGGATACTTAACTCCAATTCCAGGCCTGTCCTGTTCTGAATCCATCCTCAGCCAGCCATACAATCAACAACTTAAAATGACAAACTGACTCAGTCAACTGAATGACTTCCTTGAATGAGTCACCACTAACTACAACAGTGGTTCTCCAAGTGTGGTTCCCCAGAGCAGCAGCAGGATCACCTAGGAACTTGTTGCAAAGGCAAATTCACAGGCCCCATCCGAAAGCAATTTGTGCTTCCATAAGTCCTCCAGGTGATTCTGACGCACACTGAAGTCTGAGAACCCTGGACTACAGGATAAAATCCGAGCTCAGGAAACCAAGCTCTATCAGGTAACAGTTGGTGATGGGAAAGCACAAGACTGTAGACAGAGAAACTAGCTGGGAAACCCTGCAAACAAAATCCCAGAAAAGGAATGACAAACCCTGAATGAGGGCAATATAAAAGATGGGACAAGTGGGAGAGATAGTAGGCAGAAGCAATGAGACTTGGTAACTCTCTGAAAGTGGTATCAAGGGGGAAGAGAGTCAACAATTACTCAGCAACCTAAAAACTGAGTGGTCAGGATTGCGACACGGTGATACCAATAACTCACTAACAACTTACAGAAGATCAGAAGAGGACGGGAGCAACAAGAAAGACAATGTCTTTGTGAGATAGTAGGCAGAAGGACCTGCCAGACACCAGAAATCCAGGATTGGGACTTAGGATATAGTTCATAGATGCTAAGTTACTGGATAAATAAGTCCCAGGAAGAAGGAAATGGTTAAGGAACACCCAGCAACTCATCAGTCTCAAAAAGTGAAATCAACTCAAGAAATCAATTTCCCTGTCCCACAAATGTAAGGTACTTAATGTTCACCTCACAGATGAAGTTAAGGTGCAAAGAGGTTAAGTGACTGGCTCAAGGCCACAAAGCCACTGAGGCTTTATGTGATCCCTCACTTCAGGTGTTCTGTCCTAGTGCAGATTTTTCCTATTATAGCCCCCTGCCTTGATTAGCCAACAGCACTGACCTCAAGGAAAATATATTTTCCCTGATTCTGAAGCCAACTTCTTTAATAAATGGGACAAGCCCACCTTTTCTTGTCTTCTTCCTGCCATTGCTCTGCCCCTACTTCCCAAGAACCTTGTGACCTCGCTAATCTCGATTACTCTCACTGTGTAATCAATACCTACAGCACCAGCCTGAGTCCTTCATTCTCACAGGTCCCTCTGTAGGAGGAACCAGTGAACCTGGGAACCATCTAGCTCAACAGAGATCCTCAGAGTGCAGGAGCCTAGGCTTCTGCTGCCCAGGACACTCTCTCCAGCCATCACTTGCTGGGCTTCTGGCTGTTCAATCCCTCATCATCAGCTTTCCCTGGCACCCAGTCCTACTGAAGAGAATCAACAAGGGTTTTCCTACTGCTTTGGTTCTAAGACTTTTGCCAGAATCATCTCTCTCATCCCCCATTTCCTTCAAATCAGATCTCTCCAAGGCTGACGTGAGGGAATCACAGCTCACCTGGTGCCAGGCTCTCAGGGGCATGACAGCCATCACCTGGGCTTCCTCTCAATGAAGGGCAGGAGCTGAGGGAAGAAGCAAAGAGAAACACGAGTGAGCCCGACCCAGACAAAGGCTCTCCTTTAAAACAACAAACTTGCCAGTAACAGTAGCAATCATTTACTAAATGCCACTGGGTAACTGGTGTATGAATATTTCCTCTTTTAATCCACACTATGCCATGAAGTTTGAATTCTGAAGAAACTGAGAATTTGAAAAGTAAGTAACTTGCCCTCAGCACCATAGGCTGTACTCACCAACATCATGCAATGCTGCCTGTCCTAAGACATGAGTACAGGGGAACATGAATACACAAAGAGCAAAACAAGCAAAAGACACCAGAAAACTCAAAGCAAACCCTAACAAGAGGAAATCCAGACCTTCATTTTTAAAAATAAAATTTTACTGAGAAACATAAAAGGTAAAAAAAAATAGAAATATGTTTTTGGAGGAAAAATACATATTCTCTCATTCAATCTCCACAATAATCCTTTGAACCTTTTCTTTTTTCCAAATAAGAAAACAAGTCTAAGACAATAATTTTCTCTACTAAGGTCAGTCACCCAGTGGAAACCAAGCTCTATCCACCTAGTGGATGGATGAACTTGGATCCCAAACCAGGTAAGCCAGATTCTAGAGGCCAAGCTTTTAATAACTACATCAAAGTGCTTCCAATAGTAATCCCAACAGGATTTTTTTTTTTTTTTAGAACTTGATAAAGTGATTCTAAGATTAATATGGAAAAATAGGTAAAAGTAGCCCCCAAAAAATCAGAAAAAGAATCTTAGAGTAGGGTTTCCTTTTCTTGGATCTTGGGGCAGGCATCTTTTTTGATCATCACCCCACTCTACACCCAGTGATAACCAGAAACAAATTAGCAAAGGACCCTGAAGAGGCCACACAACATGCCAAAAGGTCTGAGTTATTACTTTAATTATATCATCCCCTACAGACACTTTGCATTCTTGTTAATCAGTCATATTCTACCAAAAAGCCAGCATCTTCCGAAACTCATTGCATGCTGCAATTTCCTGCTAGCCTCATCTTGTGCCACCCTCCTGCTTTCTATTAGTTTAGCCACACTGGTCTTTCAGTTTTTCTACTGTGCTAATTCAGGATCTTTGTACCTACTGTTCCTCTGCATGAACCACTCTTCTCCAACCTTAGAACCTTTGGAACTGACAGTCTCTGTGTGCAATACTCTCCAGCAGCCTGACCTCTCTTCATCTAGGTAACTGCCTGCTCACCCTTCAGATCACCGCCTGTCTCCACAGATCAGGTCGGGGGCCCTGGGTTACACACTCCACTAGCACTGTATTCCCTTTCCTGTATACCACCTCTCCCAGTTTGAGATAATACACTGATGTATGTTTTCTTCATCCCACAAACATTTATCACATATTTATTTCATTCCAGGCCAAGCGTGAGACACAGGAGATAACAGTGGAGAGAGAAAGGTTTGATCTGTTCCATCATGGTGCTTAGACTAAAGAAATCAAAGATTCTCAGTTAGCTTTAAGACCACAATCGTGATTAGTGCCAGGGAGAATTTATCCTAGATGGGGAGGCTTAAGAATAGGAATTAACTAGGCTGAAAGAAAAATCTTTCCGAAAGTAACAGCATGTGCAAAAGACAGGTTCTCGAAATGAAAGTCCAAGAAGACTGTAGCATAGCCAAGGGAAGTGTGCTGAACACGAGGGTGAAGAAGTTGCAAGAGGCCAAGTCCCGCATGGCCTCTGCACGTCAAGGACTTCATCTTCAACCTAAAAGCAAAAGACCGCAACTACAGGGTTCGGAGCAGGTGGAGTGAAACGATCGCACTGGATTAATGGGGGGCTTTCCATTAAACTGAAAGCTCCCTGGGGGAGGGGCCCACGGCCGTCTCATTCGCAGCTACATCCTGGGAACCTACAAGAGCAACTGGCATTTCGCTGCTCAGTAAGTAGCTGTTGGCCCAGGGAACAGGGGAGGCTGCGGCTGTGTTGGGTCAAAGGGCGCCTCCTTTCCATACCCAGCCTCCATTTCCTAAGGCGGCCGCAGCGGGCTGGGGAAAAGGCGCCAGGGCGGGCTGGACTGCCCGGCCGGCGCCCTCGCTCCCCGGATCCGGTGGCGCCGCCCGACTCCCTCCACCTCGGCATCAGGGACTAAGGCGACACCCTCCTCCAGGGGAGTGAAGAGCGAGACCCCAACACCTTTGCTGCGGCCGCAAACCCACAACACTCACCTCGAGAAAGGCGCAATGTACGGCGTGACCGGAAGTGCGTCACTACGTCGGCTGCGGCGCCCAAGCTTCACGAGCTTCCTCTCTAGGAAGCCAGAACGCACCTCTCTGTGGACTCTGGCTTTGCTCCCCCTGGCGTACGTTTTTAACCGCGGACCTAGAATAGAAAAAGCTTATCCTTGTTTAAGCTAACCTCTAGCTGAAACTTAGCATTTCCTTCAATTATATGTTGGCAAAAACCACAGTAGTATCAGCAGTGCCTTGCGACTTTGTCAGCAATAGAAATCATAGATGTTTTTATATCACATTGCAATTGATGAAGTTATAGTGGAACTTAAGTATCATGCATGGTCACTTTTGCCTTGGCTGACAAAAAAAGTAAAGTTAACGTAATGTTTTGTTGCAGTACCTATACTGACTACATTTGATGTGATTATCTCCTTGCTGCTGAAAACATACTTAATGGTGAGAGAACGCCTTCCCTGTAAGGTTGGCAACAAGGCAGGTATGTCATCTCTTCCCACTACTATTCAACATCCTCCTGGGAGTCCTAGCAAGTGCAAGAAGGCCAGAAAAAGAAATAAAAGGCATAGAGATTGGAAATAAAGAAATAAAACTGTTACTATTTGCAGAGGACATGATTGTCTACACACAAAAAATCCCAAAGAATCTACAGAACTTCTAGAACTAACAGTGAGTTTAGCAAGGTTGAAACAGGAGGGAAGGGGGCAGGGCACAACCTTTAAAGGAATGACAGCCGTTGAGGATCCGACATAAACTGGTTAGAACCAACTAGGTCCGGACTTACCTGACCGGCCAGTGGTTGAGACTCTATGCCCCCATTGCAGGGGGCATGGGTTCGACCCCTGGTGGGGGAGCTAAGATTCCGCATGCCTCAAAGAGTGGGAAGGAAAAAAAAAAAAAAAACCAACTAGGTCCAAGATAGCAGAAGATTCAACTTCCAGTAAACCTTGCGTCTCATTATACGCTCATTGTAACACACTGGCATATGCTAATGACACACCCGCAGGTGCCATGACAGTTCCAAGGCTAACCCTAAAAGGCCAAAAAGTGGGCGGTGGCCCAACTCCTGGAAATCCCCACCCCCTTCTCCAAGATAGTTGAAATAATACTCCCAATCATTAGCCTATGAAATTACCCAGCCCATAAAAACTAACCACCCCATATTTCAGGGCGTCTCGCCTGCTGAGATGGCCCATACTCTCTCTGTGGAGTGTGTATTTCTCTCAATAAATCTACTTCGCCTCTCGCTGAATTCCTTCCACGCAGAGACATAAAGCACCTAAACTTCAGTAGGTCCTGAGACAAGGTGTGTGATTTTTATTAAAAGACAGTGGGTCAAGTCCCAAACTCAGTTGTGTGGCTTCAAGGTCACAGAGTTAAAGGTGCAAAAAAGATCAATTGTTGGAAACCAAAATTTCCAGCAACCTTAATAAATTTTTAAAAACAGTACCATTTATAACAGCATAAAAAACATGAAATACTTAATGCTTAACAAAATATGTACAAGATATGCATGCTGAAACTATAAAATAATGACAAAAGAGATGAATGTATACCTAATAAATTGAGATACTGTGTTCATTGATTGAAAAACTCAATATTATTAAGATGTCAGTTATCCCCCAAATTGCTCTATATATTCAAAGCAAGCCAATCAAAATCCCAGCAAGACCTTTGTAGAAATCAATAAGCTGATTCAATTGCATGTCAATCATTTAACAGAGCTGAAAAAAAGCAGTGGAGAAAGGAGGGATTTTTCAATAAATTATGCTGGAACATTTGGATATCCCAATAGAAAAATAAAATTCTTACTTCACACCATCACTAAAATAAATTCCAGGTGGACAAAAAATCTAATTGCAACAAATCTACATCTTTGATGAGAAAGTATGGGCAGTATGATTTCTACAGATGTGTTAATCCTGTCTGCCCACACATCTGATGCCTGAACCCTGTAATGGATACCTCAACATGGGGCTGCTCAAGCTACAGTCCAGCATCCCCGGCAGATGGACGTGGTGCCTTCAGAGGCATCTCGCATGGCCTCCCTGTACATGTTTGTACCCACTTGCCACCAACCTTGCCATAATGCCCAGTGGCACTGATTACCTCTTCATGTCCTGTGTTGTCTCCTATGACTGCCCCTCCTGCCCTTCTGCAAGCCAAGGAAAAAGGCCTCAGGAGAAATCAAACCTGCTAACACCTTGATTTTGAACTTCCAGCCCCCAGAATTGTGAGAAAATAAATTTCCGTTGTTTAAGCCTCACAGTCTGTGGTATTTGTTATGGCAGTACATGCAAACTACTTTAGACATATAAAGTTAAGACATCTTGGCAGTGTCAGAGGCTGCTAGTTGCCTGTACAAACATCTATTTGTCCCTCTTATTTAGTAACAGAAAAATGCATCAGGGGTTGGCACCTTGTCTCTCACCCAAGGACATTTCTTGCCATCCTTGTAAGTCTGTGGGTCTCCCAGGACTAAGTTCTGCACAGTGAAGTGGAAGTGTTCTCAGTACTTACAGGATATTTCCTTGAAAGGAAGTTGACATGCTCTTCTTCTTTTCCTCCATCCTGCATCCTGGAATGGCTGGAGCTCTAGCTGTTGCTTTAGACTATGAGGATATTGCCCCATCTGATGGATGGCAGTGCGGTGAACTGGAAGGAGGCAGGATTCCCGCTGCCAGTGTGCAGCTGCCTATCTCCAGATCTCTTTTATTTTTTTACATATATTTTTTAATTAATTAATTAATTAATTAATTAATTTTTTGGCTGCCTTGGGTCTTCATTGCTGCGCGCCGGCTTTCTCTAGTTGAGGCGAGGGGGGCTACTCTTCATTGCGGTGCCCGGGCTTCTTATTGCGGTGGCTTCTCTTGTTGCAGAGCACAGGCTCTAGGCGCGTGGGCTTCAGTAGTTGTGGCACGTGGGCTCAGTAGGTGTGGTGCATGGGCTTAGTTGCTGCGGCGTGTGGGATCTTCCCAGAGCAGGGCTCGAATCCGTGTCCCCTGCATTGGCAGGCAGATTTCCAACCACTGCGCCACCAGGGAAGTCCCCAGATCTCTTTTAAAAAAAGGAAAAATCAACTCCAGTCTTATTTTAAGCTCTATTATTTTGGATTTTCAATTATGTGCGCTTGAACCTAACCAAGCCTGATCCAAAGACAGTAAGTCAGTTAGAGGGGGACTCCAGCAGTGGTACCTAGGTCACATATCATGGATAATCTGCTAGATACTCAAGTTCAGGAAGATGGAGCTACTCCGGTACGTTAGAGATAAAAGACACATTGGGGGTCCAGCTCAGGCACCTACTATGAAGGTACTACTTTCAAATAGTTGTAGCAACAAAAATGCCAGTGCCACGCAGCCACTAAGCCTTACTGGGGAATCTAGGAACCAGGTCCTCTGCCTCCTAGAGCTGTATTTTCAACTTCTGCACATGCTACCTCCCTGACAACAGCCGTTTTGAGACTGTCAAACACACAATGAGCCACTCTGTACTAGATATGCCTCACTGTTTTATCTCAACCCATTCACCGCCCTCTTTTCTCCAAAGCCAATATACAGCCTCCCTTTGCCTTGACCTGATCCCCAGTGTCTTCCATTCACAAAGAGCATACCAAAGTCACCTCAAATGTGTCTTTTCTGTCACTGAATTACATTTGTTACAGATCTTGCATCCAGCCTTTAGGGCATCACTCTGTGACAGTTAGAGCATGGGCTCTGAAGCCAGACTGCCTGGGTTTGAATCTCTGCTCTTCCATTTACTAGCTGTATCTTTGGGCAACCTACTTAACCTCTCTGTTCCTCACTTTCCTAATTGAAACAAGATAACAGTACTTCAAAGGCTGTTGGGAGTTAGTAAGTTACCGCATTGTGGAGCACCTAGCAGAGATAAGTGCCACAAAATGTTACTGGTTATTAGCATTTATTAAAGAACAGCTATGGCAAATTAAAGACTAGTATTCTGTTGGGGAAGCAACAACAGGAACTAACAAACCTCAACTCAAGTGACTTCAACCATTTCTTCATCTGAATCACTTTGGTTTCAGCAGAATTATAAGTCCACTACTAAAAATGATTCCCCTCCCCGGGCAGGGGTAGATTGCTGTCAAGTACAGAGGAAGTGGTGAAGTCATTTTCTCAGGCCCAGATTTCAGACAACAGGTTAAATCTGGAATTGAAAACTGCCATGACAGTAGATGACAGTACAAGGTGGCATGGGAAGTAACAAGGCACAGGTTGACAGGCATCCAAAGAAGAGAACTTCCTCCTTATTTTTACAAAAACATATCCTCAGTATCTCTTTAGACCAGTGGAAACAATTTTGATTGTTATGAATGAGGGTAGGGGAGAACATCACAAATAGTATCTAGTGGGTAGAGGCCAGTGGGTAGGCTAAACATCCTACAACTCACAGGACAGTGTCCAGCAAAAAAATTATCAGGTCCTAAATGTCAATAGTGCTGCATTTGTAAAATCCTGCTTCAGACTGAGAACCAAAGCCATTTCCTTGGGTGTAAAAGCCCCCTAACCAGATCAAAGGGCAGGGCAAACATGCTATGCCGGGCATTATAATGATAATATCAAGCTTTTGCATGCAAATATGAGTAATAAAAATCTTCCTATAGGTTTTATAGACAAACAAACTTAGGAATGACAAGGGGCATATTTGAAAATATTTTTTAAAATAAGAAAAATAACTTGGGTACAATGCTAAGCTAATGATTTATAAAAGTCAGTAGGAAATTATAAATTACCAACATTGATTCAAGAAGAAATAGACAATGTAATGGACAATACCAGGAAAGGAATTATTAAAGTAGTGAAAGTTCTACTCTGCTCTACACTACCCCCAACAAAAGCAACTGGTCCAGGCAGCTTTATAGGTGAACTTTTTTCAAATTTCCAAAGAACAGATAATTGCTAGGCTTTTGAAACTGTTCCAAAGCACAGAGAAAGAATAGTCTCCTAACTATTTTTAGCAACGTGGTATAATTCAGGTCCCAAATCTTGACAAAGAGTGAAAAAAATTACAGGCCAATCACACTTATGAATATAGATGCTAATATCCTAAACATATTAATATAATCCAGCAACATTTAAAGAAACTTAACAACACTATACCCAACTAAGATTATGAGAACATAAGTATGACTCAATATTAGGAAAAACATTAATATAATTAACTATATAAATAGGTCAAAAAAGAAATATCATCTTTAACAATCTAAAATAAGATAAAATTCAGCATCCACTTCTATTAGAAACTGAGTAGGAAATAAATACTTTAAAAAAAATATTTTCTAATTAATACATTCATCTACCCTACAGAATATTCGATAGAGATTTTGTTTTATAATAACTTGAAATTTTCATTAATGTGCTTAAATTGCTGTAACTTCAAACCATTTAGGATGCCTGAATGTTGACCTGGCTTAATCGAGGGTTAAAGGCTTTCCCACATTCACAACACTTGAGTGGTTGCCTCTGTATGAACCATCAGAATCATAGCTACATCTTTTCCAATACATCACTCACATGAAAGGTTTCTTCATAGTGTGGATTCAATGAAGCTAAATCAAGTTTATGTTAACTCTGAAGGTTCTGAAACATATGAGACATTGAAATGGCTCAATATCAGTAAGGATTCTGTTACAAGTGAAAGAAATCCCAACTTAAAACTATTTAAGCAAAGAATTTAATTTTTTGATTTACATCACTGAAAAATCCAGAGGCAAGTTTAGTTCTCTCCATCTCTGTTTGCAGGGCTGGCTTTCTTCTCAGTCTTCACGTGGGTCAAGGCTAACATCCATGTCCAGCAGAAAAGAATGGCACTTCGTGGTAGGTTTTGCACAGTCAAAGGGTCCATTCTGATTGGATGAATTTGGGTCGCCTGAACCCACCATTGTGGTGGGTGGAAGGAACAGTACAGATGGGCCAGACTAGGCTACATGTTCCACCTTTGCAGTAGGGAATAGAGCCTCACCCAAACCACATGAACTGTTGTGTTGGGGCAGAGTGGTATTTTCCCAAAAAGTAGGGCAGTAATTACCATGAAAATGCGGTAAAAAATGCTGGGAGGCCAAAAGAACCAAGGTCCAGGACAGGCTTCTTTCTAGGGTGGGCATACCCAAGATGATGTAGCTGGGAGGAAGTCCTAAATGTTTTCCCACACTTGCTACACCCATATGGTTTTTCTCCACTGTGGATTCTCTGATGCCGACTTAATGTTGACTTAACAGCAAAAGCTTTGCCGCACTCATTACATTCATAGGGTTTCTCTCCCGTCTGGATTCTGTGATGTATAACAAGGTTCAGAACTACTGGGGAAGCCATTTCCACACCTCTTGCAGAGATTGGGTCTGTCCCCACTGTGGACTCTCTGATGCCTGATCAGACTTTCACTGTTATTAAAGGCTCTTCCACACCCCTCACACTGATAGGGTTTCTCTCCAGTGTGGATTCTCTGATGCTGAATTAATGAAGAATTGCCATTGAAGGATTTCCCACACTCCTCATGTGGATAGAGTTTCTCTCCAGTGTGGACTCTCTGGTGTCGAATATAGTAAGAAAAAAAGATGAAGTATCTCCCACACTCCTCACATCCAAAGGGTTTCCTTGCATAGTGGATTCTCTCATCCTTTCTTTTAATGTTTTTCACTGTGGGGATTTCCTGGTGCTTCTCCAGTTCACATGTTTCTGGAAAGTCAGGTTCTTGAGAAACTCTTCGGCAGTCTACATGATATCATCACCTCTCTTTCTTCAGAAATTCCCTGTGTTGATGTGGGCTTGTTGTCAATGTTGGTCTCAGCATCTGACATAGGAAATGAAAAACACGTCACATGAGAATTGTGACATGTGACACATGAGAATTGTATCAGAAACAACAGAGCACTGAAATTATAAGGTCTTTAGAGATTCCAACCTCCATGTGGCCTGCCAGAAATATGAAGCTATTAAAATGGAAGTGCCAAATGTGACAGAGGCTGAAAATAGTAGCTGTGTTACAAGAAATTAGATTTTGAAACCAGGTCATTACATAAGCTTTTCCAGACCTACATAGGATACATATCCCTAATAATTTGTGACTTCATAGTACTTAAATGCCTGAAATGCTCAAGGTGGAAGAGGCATTCCCTGATGGCTTACAAGAGTTGAGTGAATGCCCTAAAATGGTTAAAAACTATCGAGTCTATGTGCTGTTGTCAGACTCAAAAGTGTATGCTGGATACTTGGAAAGGAAAGAGCATAGCTTGCTTCAAGACCCAGGAGACTTCCCAGTGCCCCTTTTCACATTGAAGAAAATGAAAACCTAAGGTGAGAAACAAATAGTAACAGATTGTCCGATGGCATTCATATTTCCAAAAACTGGATGATATTTTAACTAAGTTAGTTTAAATTTAATCAATATTTTAATTTGTATTTTAAATTATTTATTAATTTATTTATTTAATTAATTTATTTTTGGCTGCGTCGGGTCTTAGTTGCAGCCTGCAGGGCTTCGTTGAGGCATGCGGGATCTTTCCTAGTGGCGCACGGGTTCTTCATTGCAGTGTGCGGGTTTTCTCTTTAGTTGTGGCGTGCAGGCTCCACAGCGCGTGGGCTCTGTAGTTTCTGGCACGCAGGCTCTCTAGCTGAGGCGTGCGAGCTCAGTAGTTGCAGCGAGTGGGCTCAGTTACCCCGCGGCATGTGGGATCTTAGTTCCCTGACCAGGGATCGAACCCGTGTCCCCTGCATTGTAGGGTGGATTCTTTACCACTGCACCACCAGGGAAGTCACAAAATTTAACCAGTATTTCTAAATTTTTGAGTTGTTAAAAAAATAAATTTTATATTCAAGTGTTGATCTTTATCAATTTGTACACTTTTGTTAATTTGTATTCTAAAATATTAGCTTTTTATATCTTTTGCAAAATAAAACTATGTGCTGAACACCTGCTTTATTTTTCCTTTTCTTTACAAATTAGCTGACCTTGATCTTAAACCACTAGAACATAAGCTCCATGAGAGCAGGGACTTTGTTTTCTTTCCTGCTATCTTGGGTGTCTTGAACAATACCTGGCACATAGTAGACACTAAATAAGTATGATAAATAAATGATTGAATAATTGTTTGTTACTCTGTATAAATAGGCATACAACTCATGCACTGCAATAATAAAATTATTCTGGCTCAAAAATAAGTGTACAATTCCAGACCTGACCTCTCCCCAAGATTACAGAGCTGCATTCTCAACAGTCTGCTATACCCAGGGAGGTGGGTGTCCCAAAGAAACTCAAACTTTGTGGCATTAAGTCTAGTGTCATCTACCATAAAAACTGTTTTTATATCAGGACTCCCCTACGTTACCCAACTCACTGACACTTTTACTAAGCTCTGTCAGTGGTACCAGGACATTTCTCACAATCCTTTTCATCCCTACATCACCCTGTCCCCAAACTTTTGTAGGCCTCCAAAGTTATTAAATGCAATATAATGCCAAGGGAACAGGGGTTTATGCCTTCATTTTCTTCTCAGTCCAATCAAATTACATACTATTTTGAGTTAGTATTTCTAAAACAGAGCCCATTACGGAACTCTGTCACTATGGCAAAGGCACCGTGGTGGGGTCACTGCTCCTGCTCCACACTCTCATTTGACTGCTCTCTCATTTTCTGAATACGTGTTGTCAGGCCCGAGGGCCTCTTCCATCCTGGTCAAGGGGAGTGCTAACCTTCTCTCCTTTCATACAACACGACTGCTCTCTCATTCTCTGTTCCCATGCAGTAAGTTCCCTAGGACAGAACTCTTCAGGTTGGCCATAAACTCTGTGTTCTAGACTTTCCACATGCACCAACAACATTTATGCACGGATGGCTAAGTAAGGGGGCTTAAGGATATGCTCTGTAGTAGAAGAGGGATGTCCAAAGAAATATAATGTGAGCCATAAATGCAAGCTACATATGTAATTTAAATTTTCTGGTATCCACATTAAAAAAGTAAAAAGAAAATGGCAAAATTAATTTTAATAATACATTTCATGTAATATATTTAATATATTTAAATAATATATTTTATTTAACCCAATATATCCAAAATTTTATTTCAACATGAAATCAACATAAAGATTATTAATGAGGTCATTTACATTTTACTTTTTTTTTTTTTTTTTGGCCGTGTGGCATGGCATGTAGGATCTTAGTTCCCTGACCAGGGATGGAACCCACGCCCCCTGCAGTGGAAGCGCAGAGTCTTAACCACTGAACTGCAAGGTAAGTCCCCTCAATTACATTTTTTTATACTAGGTCTTCAAACTCTGGTACTTACAGCATCTCTCAATCTGAATCAGCCCCACTTCAAGTGCTTAAGAGTTTAAGAGCTTTAATAAGCACATGTAGCTAGTGACTACCATGATAACAGCACAAAAGTAGAGAAAAGAAAATCTTGTTAGGTTTTCAGTCCTAAGCCCTATGCTTTTGAATGCTAACTAAGAAAGTCAGAAGAATGAATGCTTGAAGGAGAGACCCAGAAATATCCATTCTTTTTTTTTTTTTTTTTTGCTGACAAAGCAAAAGACTTTATCGGGAAGGGGGCGCCCGGGCAGAGAGCAGCTGGGTAAGGGAACCCAGGAGAACTGCTCTGCCACGTGGCTCACAGCCTCAGGGTTTATCAGAAATATCCATTCTTACAACAGAAGCTAACACAGTATTGTGAAGCAATTATACTCCAATAAAGATCTATTTTAAAAAATATATCCTTTTTTAAAAAAATAAATTTATTTATTTATTTTAATTTTTGGCTGCGTTGGGTCTTCGTTGCTGTGCGTGGGCTTTCTCTAGTTGTGGCGAGTGGGGGCTACTCTTCATTGCAGTGCACCAGCTTCTCATTGCAGTGGCTTCTCTTGTTGTGGAGCATGGGCTCTAGGCACGCGGGCTTCAATAGTTGTGGCCCGCGGGCTCTAGAGTGCAGGCTCAGTAGTTGTGGTGCACGGGCTTAGTTGCTCCGCAGCAAGTGGAATCTTCCTGGACCAGGGCTCGAACCCGTGTCCCCTGCGTTGGCAGGCAGATTCTTAACCACTGCGCCACGAGGGAAATCCGTCTGAAGTGTAATTATTTCTAAGAACTTGCTTGTTTGGTCAGCAGCATTCCATAGCAGGGAGATCACCTTGCAGGGTGGTTACAGAAGTAGGAAATATGTCATAGATCACTGCACAGTCAAGAATGAATGTGCAGGGACTTCCCTGGTTGTGCAGTGGTTAAGAATCCACCTGCCCATTCAGGGGACACGGGTTCGAGCCCTGGTCCGGGAAGATCCCACATGCCGTGGAGCAACTAAGCCCGTGAGCCACAACTACTGAAGGCCACATGCCTAGAGCCTGTGCTCTGCAACAAGAGAAGCCACTGCAATGAGAAGCCCGTGTACCGCAATGAAGAGTCGCTCCCGCTCGCCGCAACTAGAGAAAGCCCGTGCGCAGCAACGAAGACCCAAAGCAGCCTAAAAAAAAGAAAAAGAAAAAAAAAGAGTCATGTACCACAGTGTTCACTGCAGCTCTATTTACAATAGCCAGGACATGGAAGCAACCTAAGTGTCCATCCACAGATGAATGGATAAAGAAGATGTGGCACATATATACAATGGAATGTTACTCAGCCATAAAAAGAAACGAAATTGAGTTATTTGTAGTGAGGTGGATGGACCTAGAGTCTGTCATACAGACTGAAGTAAGTCAGAAAGAGAAAAACAAATACTGTATGGAACACATATATATGAAATCTAAAAAAAAGAAAAACAAATGGTCAGAAGAACCTAGGGGCAAGACGGGAATAAAGATGCAGACCTACTAGAGAATGGACTTGAGGATACAGGGAGGGGGAAGGGTAAGCTGGGACAGAGTGAGAGAGTGGCATGGACATATATACACTACCAAACGTAAAATAGATAGCTAGTGGGAAGCAGCCGCATAGCACAGGGAGATCAGCTCGGTGCTTTGTGACCACCTAGAGTGGTGGGATAGGAAGGGTGGGAGGGAGGGAGATGCAAGAGGGAAGAGATATGGGGACATATGTATATGTATAACTGATTCACTTTGTTATAAAGCAGAAACTAACACACCATTGTAAAGCAATTATACTCCAATAAAGATGTTAAAAAAAAAATAGATCATCTACAAGGGCCTACTGTATAGCACAGGGAACTCTACTCAATACTCTGTAATAATCTATATGGGAAAAGAATCTGAAAAAGAATGGATATATGTATATGTATAACTGAATCACTTTGCTCTACACCTGAAGCTAACACAACACTGTAGATCAACTCTACTCCAATATAAAATAAAAATTAAATTAAAAATTAAAAAAAAAGTAAACTGCAGAAGAAAACATCAAGTATACTATTTATATACATTCAAAACATGTAAAATAATGTTATGATGTTTATGGAAATAACCATATATAACAAGTTTAAAAGCATCTATGAGCATGAATAACACCAAATTCATATGGTAACCACCTCTGGAACCACAGAGAGATAAATGCAATTCAAAAGATGTATACAGGGGACTTCAGTTCCATCTGTAATGCTTTAGTTCTAAAAAACACATGGAACAGCCATGACAAAATGGTCAGATACGATAAAGCTGAGGGGAGGTACATGGGTGTTGGTTATTCTCTTAATTTTTCTACACCTGAAGTATTTTAAAGAACTTTAAAAAAATCTCAATAGTTCCACTAGTAGAATAAAACCAGGAGAAATATCTTTTAAAAAATTGAGAAAAGAGCGGGACTTCCCTGGCAGTCCAGTGGTTAAAAACTTCACCTTCCAATTCAGGGGGTGCAGGTTCAATCCCTGGTCAGGGATTGAAATCCCACATGCCTTGAGGCCAAAAAACATAAAACAGAAGCAATATTGTAACAAATTCAATAAAGATTTTAAAAATGGTCCACATCAAAAAAATCTTTAACAGAAATTGATAAAAGAGCAAAGAAAGCAAAAGGGACAAAATAGGACACAAGTAATCATTAAAAACTAAAAGCATTCAAGATGACAGATGTCAGACCAAAATTTATCACAATAAATGTAAGTTGGTTAAAATATTCTTAAATGCATCAATACAGGAAATATATGAAACATACTCTGCCTAGATGATTGGGCTACTTTCCATAAATGCAAGGGTAAATAAGCCTGTGAATAAGGAGATTGCCTTTACCTAGACATCCCTCACAAACCAGAGAGCTTCTGTTTCTAATTACCTGGAGAGCCCTTGTTCTTTTCACTGAGGACAAGACCCCATATACTCATGAAGTACACTATCCTAAACAGAAATTTCTAAATTACTAATGCAACAAATTAAAATATTAGTGAGGTCTCACTAATCATTTTCCTATATTCCATATACAATATGTGTTTTCCTGATATTTCTTGCCAAAGCCCAGGAATCATTAAAGACTTTGGGGAACAATAACTTCTGTGTTACATGTGGTGTACCAAACCGCTGGGTTTGGACGTTCCAAAACGACACGTCCACAGCCTTGGTTAAAGCCTCAGCTTTCAGTGACAGAACCCAGGGGGCTGTTCTGTCTCTCAGGGCCAGGAGGTTTCCTCATTCTAAAACTCTGCACGGCCTCCTCGCCTCTTTCCCTCTCATGCAGGGCAGTGCCATCTGCACACACTTCCCTTGAGCTCCCCATCCCCAGGCTGCTCTCTTTCCAGCTCAGGCTGCAGTAGTGGAGCTTGCAGCTGTGTGGCCTCCGACAGAGGGGTCGGGGTTGGGGAAGCTAGCGCAGGTTCGAGGCAGAGACCCAGAGGTGGGAACTGCTGCACGGGGAGGCCCTCCACCAGGAGCTTTGAGGCTGGCACCCTCCCTGGTGTCTCCCTTCGAGCTTGGACGGCCTCAAGCACTACCCGGCTCAAGGGATGCGGAATGAATCACACGCATGAGAAAATCAAGGTTCAGGGAGTTTTAATAAGGCCACAGTAATCATATACTGGGATCAGAAGAGGGGAGAAATGAACAATTTCAAACACTTGAAGGCTTCCCTCGGTCCCGAATATTAAATAGAACACCTGAATGTCAGCTACATTTTTCACAGCACAATGGTGACATCTAGTGTTAGCTGGGTAAATCTCAGCCTTGCAATTGACCTGAAATTCAGAGAGAGAGTCTTGGTGCCTCCTTTCGCCTCAGGATTCTCACCTTGGCTTCCTGCAGGGCCAAGAAATTTGTTTTTGTTTTTTTCCAATTTCTAACTTGCCTTTTAATTTTCTTAACAATTGCTCTTTTATTTTTCACACTGTTGAAGTAAAATTGATGTACAATAGACTGGACATTTAAATTTTTTTAATTGAAATATATTTGACATAACATTGTGTACACTTAAGGTGTACAACATGCTAATTTGATACATTTATATATTGTCATATGATTGCCATTGTAGTGATGATTTGCTCCTCTTCCACATTACATAATTATCCTTTCTTTTTAGTGGCTGGAACAATTAAGTTCTAGTCTCTTAGCAAGTTTGATGAATATTGTTGTCTATATTCACTACACTGGGACTACTCTGGGACTTATTTACTACTTGTTGCAAATTTGTAGCCTTAAACATCTGTCCTATCCTCCCACCCAAATTGGACATTTCTAGGGTGTACAACGTGGTTAATTTTGACCAGCAGAGAACGAAATAGACAAAAATCCCTGTCCTCATAGGCTTGCATTCTTTTTTAAAAAATATTTATTTATTTATTTTTAACTTTGGCTGTGTTGGGTCTAAGTTGTGGCACAGGGGATCTTTCGTCGCGGCATGTGGGCTTCTCTCTAGTTGTGGTGTGCGGGTTTTCTCTCTCTAGTTGTGGCGTGCAGGCTCCAGAGCACGTGAGCTCTGTAGTTACAGCATGCAGGCTCTCTAGTTGTTCAGTTGCCCCTCGGCATGTGGGATCTTAGTTCCCCAACCAGGGATTGAACCCACGTACTCTGCATTGGAAGGCGGATTCTTAACCACTGGACCAGCAGGGAAGTCCTGGCTTGCATTCTTTTTTTTTCCAGCTTGCATTTTTTTTTTTTTTAAACATCTTTATTGGAGTATAATTGCTCCACAATGGCCGGCTTGCATTCTTAATGGCCAGAATTATGCCACATGGCTACTCCCAACAGCAAAGGAATTTGGAAGGCAAGTTTTTAGCTTTTTGGCTTCCACAATAGAAAGAAAATGGAAAGGGTGTTGTGTGAACCAACTTACAGCTCCTGCCACAGTGGGACTGAGGAGCATGCTAGAAATGTGTAAATGCTTATGCGCACCAGTTAGGTTTAAAGCATGTTTCAAAAGTACTGACATACCTACTTCTTCAGCCAGCCCCATTCATTATTATTATTACTACTGTTAGTATTAACTTAGATGTCTTCTTATTTGATAACATGTAAACAGATCCCCTAGCACAAGACCCTGGCCCGCAAGGGACCTCCATTCAATGGTAGATACTATCTTGGCACCAATAAGGTACCCCCCGATGGTCCTCGAGTGTTGTTTAGACCTTTCATTACCTCAGGTCCCTTTCATTAGCTCACTGTAAAGATTCCTTGTTAAGTTACATGCTCAGCTGGCTTTGCTAACCTCTCATGATGTTCACAGCCTCTTTGTTTTCGAAAGTCCCCTTAACAGAAAGAAACAGATGCTTACTAGATACAATGAATGGAACTGCTCATCTGGCTCAGAAGATACTCATTTTTACTGAATCAATATTAAATCACAGTTTATAAAAACCCACTCCAAAACTCCTGGGACTTTCCACCAGGATACGCTTCCCAAAGTAAATTCCATCAGATCACAGCTCTTAAACTGGAATGCACGTTGGAATCACCTGGGAAGATTTTTTTAAACTATGATGCCTGGGTCTTGCCCCCAAAGCAGTGATTTTCAATTGGGTAATTTGCTCCTTCCACCAGGAAACACTTAGCAATGTCTTTTGGTTGTTACAACTGGGAGAGGGTGCGACTGGTATCTAGTGGGTAGAGCCCAGGGATGGTGCTAAACATCCCACAATGCAGAGAAAGAGAAAGGCCTCCACGGTAAAGAATGTCTGGTCCCAAATGTCAATATGGCCAATGCTGAGAAACCTCATTAAAGATTTGGCTCTCTAGATATGTGTTCACCCTGCGCGTGGGAGTTTTTTTATCAATTAAAAAAATTTTATTTTATATTGGAGCATAGTTGATTAACAATGTTGTGTTAGTTTCAGGTGTACAGCAAAGTGATTCAGTTTACATAACCATGTATCTATTCTTTTTCAAAGTCTTCCCATTGGCATGGGAGTTAAAACCTTCCCAGGTGATTCCATTATGCAGCTAAGTTTGAGGGAAAAAAGCTAGAAACCTGTTGCTACAGAACATTTGCATAAGTGGCTAAATTGCTTTCAACCCTGTGCCATTGAGTTTCAACTGGAAAATTTCCACATCTTCTCAATGGATCATGAGTTGGATTGGAGGTTGAAGGTGGTTGGAAGGAGGAAGAGTTGGTTGCTTTTGTAAGGAGGAACCTAAGTTTCCCACAACATGCTAGAATGGACATCTCCACAAATATAAGTTTTGCTGCTTATTATTCACCTACTTACGAGTTGGCCTCGCTGGTGTAGATCAGAAGGATCATTAACTACAAACAGTCACATCCTGGGAAATTGGCCATTAGGAGTCACACATGGGGGAAGCAAGCTAGCTAATCATTGCCACTGCTCTGGGAGGTGACAGCTTCTTTGGGGGGAACTCCAGGAAGGGCCACTGCAGTTGCACAACTTCAGGGGCACTGTTCACATAGAACACAACACGAATGGTGCTTCCTGGCTCCACAGCCCCCAAAGTAAATTTTTACATTCACCAGATTGCCTAGACTTTTAAGCTAAACCGTTTTAAATACTTTTGCCAAATGAAAATAGCTCTATATATTCTTTTTTTTTTTTTAGATTTTTTTTTTGATGTGGACCATTTTTAACATCTTTATTGAATTTGTTACAATATTGCTTCTGTTCTATGTTTTGATTTTTTGGCCGGGAAGCACGTGGGATCTTAGCTCCCTGACCAGGGATCAAACCCACACCCCCTGCATTGGAAGGCAAAGTCTTAACCACTGGACCACCAGGAAAGTCCCTATTCTGATATTTACACTATCTCAGATAATGCTAAGGAGAATATATTTTATATTATATATATGATATTTGCATGTGTATGTGTGTATATATATAATATAAACAATTTTTAAACAAAAATGGTATCATATTATACATACCAACTGCAACTTGCTTTTTTTTTTTGGCCATGCCATGCAGCTTGCAGGATCTTAGTTCCCCAACCAGGGATTGAACCCGGGCTACGGCAGTGAAAGCGCGGAGTCCTCACCACTGGACCGGCAGGGAATTCCCTGCAACTTGCTTTTTCATTTAACTCTCTATATTGCCCACTCCACAGGTTCAGACATGTAGCTATGTTATTCCATCTAACAACTACAGAGTATTACATTGTGTGGAACTGATGACCTTAAAGAGTAGTTGCTTATTAAATAAGGGTGGACTGAACACAAGAATTCCTGGAATCCCATAACATGACACTAAAAGTACAACAAGGATAAGGATTTACAAGGACAAGAGAATGACAAAGGAGATGAAAACCGATGAGAGATGTCAACACAGCGTGAGCAGATGGAAAGAGAGAAAGAAGTGGTAACCAGAGAAAACCAGAAGCCTTGCATGTGACAAGAGTGGGGAGGAGGGTGGCTAGGACACGTGGATAATACCACAAACTGATTCACCCAGCAGAAAGGCTCAAGAATCAGGCGTCACACTTCGCACAGCAGACACAAGACACAGGGAAGAGGAAAGAGGGAAGAGGTATAGGGACAACTGGACCTATAGATCCCATCCCCATGTATACAGCCCAGAGATTTCTTCCCCCAAACCCTGTAACACAGGAGGTTTATTCTCTGGGGAAAAAAAAAATTACAGAGGGCCAGATTGAAGCAGTGGATTTAGAACAAGGAGATGAATGAAAGTCTGCAAACTGTACAGAGAAACACCACAATGCCTCAACTCCTCCTCCCCCACCCCCCCAGATCTATTCCCCCACCTGGCTCTCAAACTCCATCAACCCTGCTTTATACCGTCTGCACAGGAGCTTGGAAGGGCCTTCTTTAGAGGCAAGGAATAAAAGGAATAACACCCAATAAATCTACAGACATCTGTGGTAATGGTCTATCAACAAAAAATTCAACAGTCTCTCGAATTCTTCTTTACTACAAAGTGTTGGATGTGATTCTAAGGTCCCAAGCATGGCCATGGCTACGTGTAGGTCGAAGGTAATAGAAATATAATGGAAGTAGAGGGAATGCTCTAGAAATAATGATCAAGGATATAGGGGATATTTTATGTTTAAGCTGGGAATCTTAGGAACACAATGATGGGGGTAATGAAGAGCTGCTGGAGGATGTCAGACTGAGACGGACAGGAATGAGCGAGAATCAGGACCAGCGACCAGGATGTCTACTTCCTAATTCCCACCAAGGAGACAGTCATCATGGGTCAGAGTGTCACCAGTGTACTTTCCCATTCAGCAAACATCCTGTGTGTACCTACTATGAGCCAGGTTCTGGGTTAGGGAACATATGAAGATATAGACTAAGGTGCTGTTCTTGTCCTCAAAGAACTAACTATTGATCTATACAGAGGATATTGCCAATTGTACAGCTCCCTGCTGTCCTAGGGTAGACATGGGGTCCTGAGACTCTCCTGCTACTTTCACAGATCCCTGCCTAGGCACAACTTTGTGCAGATCCCTCCTCATTTCCTCACTCTCCTCCAGCCTGACACAAAAATGTCCTTCCCTTAGCATTCCCACTCAGTCTGTGAGAACCACAATTCGGCACAGCTGAAGGTCTCTTCTGGCTGTCATGTCAAACTAACAAATAAGCATGGAAAAAGCTCACTATGTGCAAGGGGCTAGCTAACTCTGGCATTCAAATTTCATCATATAGGCTTGGAAGTTGTGCATTTATAATGATGTCTTCAAAATAGAAGACGGCTAATAAAAAGAAACGAAATTGAGTTATTTGTAGTGAGGTGGATGGACCTAGAGTCTCTCATACAGAGTGAAGTAAGTCAGAAAGAGAAAAACCAATACTGTACGGAACACATATATATGAAATCTAAAAAAAAAAAAAAGGTTCTGATGAACCTAGGGGCAGGACAGGAATAAAGACACAGACGTAGAGAATGGACGTGAGGACATGGCGAGGGGGAAGGGTAAGGTGGGACGAAGTGAGAGAGTAACACTGAAATATATACACTACCAAATGTAAAACTGATAGCTAGTGGGAAGCAGCCGCACAGCACAGGGAGATCAGCTCAGTGCTTTGCGACCACCTAGAGGGGTGGGATAAGGAGGGTGGGAGGGAGACGCAAGAGGGAGGGGATATGGGGACATACATATGCCTATAGCTGACTCACTTTGTTATACAGCAGAAACTAACACAACACTGTAAAGAAATTATACTCCAATAAAGATGTTAAAAAAAAATAGAGGAGGGCTAATTTAGTAAATAGCAGAGAAAGAAGATTTTTCTTTTCTTTTTATTTTAGATTTGGTTTTCTAGTTGTAGTTTCAGTCTGCACAGACTCTCAAACCACCCCACTGAGAGGGAAGTTTTTAAAATTGCAGTTCTGCCCTTTGAGAAGGTAGAAGGATTCCTCAGACGAATTCTCCCAAAGCCTCGGGGCCATAGCATGATGCTGCTGGAGAACAGTGGCACAGTCTGAGCAAGAACTTCAGAAACACAACAGCTTAGGGGCTTCCCTGGTGGTGCAGTGGTTAAGAATCTGCTGGCCAATTCAGGGAACACGGGTTTGATTCCTGGTCCAGGAAGATCCCACATGCTGAGGAGCAACTAAGCCAGTGTGCCACAACTACTGAAGCCTGCATGCCTAAAGTCCGTGCTCCACAATGAGAGGAGCCACTGCAATAAGAAGCCCGCGCACCGCAAGGAAGAATAGCCTTCTCTCGCCGCAACTAAGGAAAGCCCACACACAGCAACAAAGACCCAACAAAGCCAAAAATAAAAAAATAAATATTTTTTAAAAATCAGAAGATGAAAGAGGGGGGTGATCTGCTTTATTAAAAAAAAAAAAAAAAAAAGAACAGAAATATAGATCAATGGAACAGGATAGAAAACCCAGAGATAAACCCACACACATATGGTCACCTTATCTTTGATAAAGAAGGCAAGAATATACAATGGAGAAAAGACAGCCTCTTCAACAAGTGGTGCTGGGAAAACTGGACAGCTACATGTAAGAGAATGAAATTAGAACACTTCCTAACACCATACACAAAAATAAACTCAAAATGGATTAAAGACCTAAATGTAAGACCAGACACTATAAAACTCTTAGAGGAAAACATAGGAAGAACACTCTATGACATAAATCACAGCAAGATCCTTTTTGACCCACCTCCTAGAGAAATGGAAATAAAAACAAACAAAAAAAAACAAACGGGACCTAATGAAACTTAAAAGCTTTTGCACAGCAAAGGAAACCATAAACAAAATGAAAAGAGAACCCTCAGAATGCGAGAAAATATTTGCAAATGAAGCAACTGACAAAGGATTAATCTCCAAAATATACAAGCAGCTCATGCAGCTCAGTATCAAAAAAAACAAACAACCCAATCCAAAAATGGGCAGAAGATCTAAATAGACATTTCTCCAAGAGGATACACAGATTGCCAACAAACACATGAAAGGATGCTCAACATCACTAATCATTAGAGAAATGCAAATCAAAACTACAATGAGGTATCACCTCACACCGGTGAGAATGGCCATCATCAAAAAATCTACAAACAATAAATGCTGGAGAGGGTGTGGAGAAAAGGGAACCCTCTTGCACTGTTGGTGGGAAAGTAAATTGATACAGACACTTTGGAGAACAGTATGGACGTTCCTTAAAAAACTAAAAATAGAACTACCATATGACCCAGTAATCCCACTACTGGGCATATACCCTGAGAAAACCATAATTCAAAAAGAGTCATGTACCAGAATGTTCACTGCAGCTCTATTTACAATAGCCAGGACATGGAAGCAACCTAAGTGTCCGTCAACAGATGAATGGATAAAGAAGATGTGCACATATATACAATGGAATATTACTCAGCCATAAAAGGAAATGAAACTGAGTTATTTGTAGTGAGGTGGATGGACCTAGAGACTGTCATAGAGAGTGAAATTAAGTCAGAAAGAGAAAAACAAATACTGTATGCTAACACATGTATGTGGAATCTAAAAAAAAAAAGGAAAAAAATGGTTCCGAAGAACCTAGGGGCAGGACAGGAATAAAGACACATACATAGAGAATGGACTTGAGGACACGGGGAGGGGGAAGGGTAAGCTGGGATGAAGTGAGAGAGTGGCAAGGACATATATACATTACCAGATGTAAAACAGCTAGTGGGAAGCAGCCGCATAGCACAGGGAGATCAGCTCAGTGCTTTGTGTCCACCTAGAGGGGTGGGATAGGGAGGGTGGGAGGGAGATGCAAGAGGGAGGGGACATGGGGATATATGCATCTGTATAGCTGATTCACTTTGTTATAAAGCAGAAACTAACACACCATTGTAAAGCAATTATACTTCAATAAAGATGTTAAAAAAAGAAAAGAAACACAGCAGTTTAGGCCTAGAGTCATGAGCCATACAATTTTTGTTTGTACACCTCCTAAGGTAATTTTGTGAATACTAGGTAGTTGCAGTTAACAAGCATATTAAAAGATGCTCAACATTGTTACTCGTTAGGAAAATGAAAATGAAAATCACATTGAGATACCACTTCACACCCACTAAGTTAACCATAACTTTTTTTTTCTTTTCTTTTTTTTGGCAGTTCTATAACTTTATTGGACAATCAGCAGTTAGTTCTCATCCACATTAACTGTCTGTAGATTTTTGAAAGTGGTGACAGGTACATAGGTAACCAATGTATAGAGCTTGTTTGGTGAATCTTCATCTTCATTATGTTTTCTGGACAACCGCACACTGATACAGTATGGGACATTCCTTATTCCTTTGGCCCAGACAGCTTTGTTGAGCCTGGTGTCAACGAGTACATCTGGAGTTCCCATCTCCTTCATGGCAAATTTCCGGATTTCTTTGCCCCTCAGGGCACGCTTCTTGAAACTCACTCCACGATGCGCTTGTGAACATTGATGGTGTATTCTCTGGTCACCACCTTGTTGATGGCAGACCGGACCTTCTTCTTCTTGCCGCCCTTCATTGTGGGAGCCATCCTGCCCGGCCAGGGTTGGAAAGCCCATGACTTTTTTTTTTTAATGGAAAATAACAAGAGTTGTCAAAGATATGGAGAAATTGGAACCTTCATACATTTGCTGGTGGATTAAATGTAAAATGTTGCAGTGGCTGTGGAAAAGTTTGGTAGTTCCTCAAAAAGTTAAACAAAATTATCAGCAACTTCACTCCTAGGTATAGAACCGAAAGAATTGAAAATAGGTATTCAAACAAATACTTGTACACCTATGTTCATAATAGCAGCACTATTCATAATAGCCAAAAGGTAGAAACAACCCAAATGTCCATCAGCTGGTGAGTGAATAAGCACAATGTGATATATCCATTCAGTGGAATATTATTCAACCATAAAAGGGACTGAAATACTGATACATGCTACAACTTGGATAAACAGCAAAAACATGTTAGGTGAAAGAAGCTAGACAAGGTTACATACTGTATGATTCCATTTATATGAAACGTCCAGAGTAGTAAATCCATAGAAACAGAAAACAGATTAGTGGTTGCCAGGAGGAGTGATTGCTTAATGGGTGTAGAGTTTCCTTTTTTAAAAAATTTATTTTATTTATTTATTTTTGGCTCCGTTGGGTCTGTGTTGCTGTGCGCGAGCTTTTCCCTAGTTGCGGCGAGCAGGGGCTACTCTTCGTTGCGGTGATTGCCATGGCTTCTCTTGTTGCAGAGCACGGGCTCTAGAGCGCAGGCTCAGTAGTTGTGGCGCACAGGCTTAGTTGCTCCATGGCATGTGGGATCTTCCTGGACCAGGGCTCAAACCTGTATGCCCTGCATTGGTAGGCAGATTCTTAACCATTGCGCCACCAGGGAGGTACCCTAGAGTTTCCTTTTGAGGTGATGAAAACGTCTTGGAAATACAGGTGATGGTTGTGCAACACTATAAATGTACTAACTGCTACTGAATTATACAGTTTAACATGGTTAATGGTTAACGTTATGTTTTGTGAATTTTACTCAATAAAAAAATCAATAAAAGAAAAAAAGACCTAAGTAGTCCCCCTACTCGTTTTTAGCTAATATATAACATTTCTGAAGTTTAAAGAGTTGCAAAGAATATAACTTCTGGTATATTATATGAGCCTGATGCGCTGCTGGCTGCGCTTAGAGGGCAGCTCTCGGGTATATTATAAATAATGACAATTTAAAATAAAACTGTTAACATCATTCTTTTAAATATATCCATACAATCCTAATGCTCTAATTGATACCCCATCACCTATTTGTAAAAATACATGAATAAACTCTTCTTTAACTATCAGATATTTAATCTATTTTTCCAGAGTTGCCACATTATTTTACTTAAAATGTGGCTTTCAACAACCAAAAACCACTTATGAGATATACAAAGAAACCAGAATGTATGGCTCATACACATAGGAAAAAAGAACTATCAGTATTTTACATCACTCCTTTTTCTCCTTAAAATGATATTGCCATTACATTTCCCCACATATTTTTATCCTTGTGTAATTTTTTACGGTTTTTGTTTTTGGTTTAGTTTCCTGATACCAAAGGTCCCAAATATTAAAAATTTCTTCTGGATTGGGTTGTTATAATTGGTATTAGTATACATTTGATCAAAACAACATAAATATTACAAATTTTGATAAATAATACCAACAATTATTAAACACAAAGAAATTTATTGAAAATATAGATCTCTTAATAGAATGGATGGGGCTTTTTTTTCCTGTTTATTCTTGAATTCATGGATAAATATTACCTCTTGCCAAAATGAAAAAGTTCAGCATAAACCTTTATTTCTTGATTTTTCTTCTACACATTCAAGCACTGTTCACATAAACAAGTAGATGGGAATAGAGAGTTTTGTTATATCAATGTCAGTCAATCAATCCTTTGAAGGTATATGCCAAAACCCACCCAATGGTCAATCATCAAAAGATTAGTTTCAGTGATCTATCTGCTGACAGCTAGATTAGGTATTTCTTCAGTGAGTTTATTTTTTAGATTCATTTATTTATTTATCTTTTAATTTTTGTTATTGATGAGTTCAAGTCTATACAAATGTAAAAGAATAATGAAATCAATCTCTACGTGACCACCATCAAGCTTTCGACAACTTTACCAACCTATGGCCAATCCTGTTTGATCTCTATCCTCCCCCACTATCTGCTCTCCATCCCCCACCCTTCACCACTGCTGGATTACTTTGAAGCAAATGCCAAGTATCATGCCACTTCATCTGTAAATACCTCTATACATAGCTCTAAAATATAAGGACTCTTTTTAAAACAAACCAGTACACCTAAAAAGTGTAAGTCATCCAGTATTCAGGCAACATTCAAATCTCCCCTGGTTGTCTCATACATGCTTTTTGTTTTGTTTTGGTTTGGATTTTAGTGTTGGTTTTTCAAGATCCTAACGATGCCCACGAATTGCTTTTGGCTAATATTTCTCTTGTCTCTTAGTGATAGATTCTTCCTCCTGTTTTTCTTTCCTCTTGTAATTGGTTTGTTGAAAAACTGGGTCATTTGTCTTGTAGGGTTTTCTACATTCTGGATTTTGCTGATTA
The DNA here is from genome assembly GCF_028023285.1 of Balaenoptera ricei. Classification (NCBI taxonomy): domain Eukaryota; kingdom Metazoa; phylum Chordata; class Mammalia; order Artiodactyla; family Balaenopteridae; genus Balaenoptera; species Balaenoptera ricei. Next base: position 49,530,014 of record NC_082657.1, on the reverse strand, counting down.
CATCTCCCTGGCCTCTGTATTTCCTGAAAATTGATATTTAGGCCTGGTCAGATTCAGAGTTGATACTTTGGCAAGAATCTTTCATAGGTGGACCAGTGGTTAAGATCCACCTGCCAACGCAGGGGACACAGGTTCGATCTCTGGTCTGGGAAGATCCCACATGCCATGGGGCAACTAAGCCTATGCACCACAACTACTGAGCCCACGAGCCACAACTACTGAAGCCCACGTGCCTAGAGCCCGTGCTCCGCAACAAGAGAAGCCACTGCAATGAGAAGCCGGTGCACCGCAATGAGAGTCGCTCCCGCTCGCTGCAACTAGAGAAAGCCCGCACGCAGCAACGATAGACCCAACGCAGCCTAAAATAAATAAATAAATTTTTTTAAAAAAAAGAAAAAAGAAAGAAAGAATTACACTTCAGGAGAGATTGGGGGTTTTTTGTTTTTGTTTTTGCTTCCTTTGAAGCAAAGTTTTAATTTATATATATACAAAAGGTATTACAAAAGAGGTTTCCCTTCCACCTTTTTCCTCCTCCACCCTGTTCCTTTCACCAGAGGTAATCAATGAGAAAGAATTTAAAACATGAAATCTGTTGTAATCCTGTACATGCCTGGGGCAACATGAGATAAACCATTTGAGGCTAATCCATAGCCCAGGAAGTGTTTTGGTATTGTAAAACCTTTGCTACGGAAGACTAAGCGTAGAAAGTTGGAAGCAGGGTCAAGATAAAAAAGGCACAGAAGCAGAGAAGAGGATGAGGGACAAAGAAATGAAATAATGAGTCTGGGAGTGCTGAATTATAGCTACGAGTTATGTGTGAGCCCAAGGCAGGAACAGGAGTTTTCAGAAGTCCACAGAGCAGTTAAGATCAGAATAAATCCAGGTAACCAAGACCAGTCAATGTAGAACCTAGGCATGGAGTCAGGCCCCAAGACTGCCCCTCTTTTCTCAGACTGATTAACGATCTTGAGCCCCTGCCCTCCAAAACTGCTTCACAGAGAGAGAACCCCTACATTTTAGAGCTGAGAAGAAACAGAAATTATCTAACACATCTATTCTCAAGGACTTTGGTCTCAGGGCTGCATAATACTCTTAAAGATATTGAGGACCCCGAAGAGTTTTTGTTTATGTGGGCTACGTCTATCTCTATTTACTATATGAAAAATGAACACTGATGAAGTTTTTTAAAATATTTATTAATATATTTTAAAATAATAGTAAACACATTACATGTATAAGACTTTCTATGAAAAATAACTATATTTTCCAAAACAGAAAAAAAATAAGTGAAAAGATTGGCATTTTTTTGGAAAATCTCTTTAGTGCCTGACTTAACAGGAGACAGCTGGATTCTCACCTCTGCTTCTGCATTCAAGGTGTTTGATATCACATGGAGTGGAGCCTCAGGAAAAACACTGTATACATACAAGAGTGGTTTGGAATGTACAGACTCCCCTGAAATGTCTTGGGAATCTCAGTAGGTCCTGGACCACAGTTTGAGAACTACTGATCTGATGTAATTTAGGATTACACTTTCCTGTAATGCCACTTATTAGCAATGGGACCTTCAGCAAGTTACTTGATCTCTCTAGACCTCAGCTTCCTTAGCTGTGAAGCCGGACTAATAATAGATGGTCTTTTTTATGACTTGTGTGGATTCCTATAAATGTGTGTCCTCCCAGTCATTTAAAATACATAAGTGAGGTGATACTGATGTTTAATCTAGTGCTTGGCCCATAGTGATCACTCAAATGATGACTCTTCTACTATTGTTGTTAATATTTGTTATAACAACATGCCAAGCATTGTGCCAGGCACCAAGGATCATATCAAAGTGAGTAAAATAGCCTGAGTCACTTAAGAGTAGGGGAGATAAAATAAATGCATAACTGTAAGAACAAAAGATTATGTCAAGAATGATAGAAAAGAGAGAGAGATCACACTCATTCTCAACAAATATTAATGAATTGCTTCCTGTATTTTAGGAGCAACACGCAGTAGGGGGCCAATATAGTGGAGAGGAAGGGTGGCAGGAGGTAAGGGGGGATATGGAGAGATGGGGGTGGGCCATGGACACATTGTGTAGGCCTTGGTAGGCCAATGTGATTTGGGATATAAGGAAATGTTTTATGAGGAAGTACCATGTGAGTTAGAATTTTGAGAAGAGGTAGGATTTGGGAATAGAGTTGACGTACACATTCTTTCATTTACTCATCCAACAAACATTTGATTTTTCTGCTGAGTCTGCTCCACGTTGTACAAACTAAGGATCCCTACTTTCAAAGACGATATCTTGCATTTAACTGTTTTTATAAGAAATATAGGATCACTTGAAAAAAAAAAAAACAAAACTGGAACATACAGGTGAGCAAAAATGAGAAAATAAGACCCACTCATAATCCCCGTAATCCACAGATCACCACTTCAGGACCAGGATTAAGGTGAGGTGAATTTTGCCTCAGGTGCAAAATTTCAGGGGAGGGGGAGGCGCTAAAAAAATCAGTAATATTTTAATTTTTTTAAAAATCAAAATTATTGCAAAAAAATCCAGGATGACACAATACCTAAGTTTTAAAGAAAAGCAGGCTCCAACCCTGTGCTTGCCCCACTCAGCCTCACTGACTGTGCTTGGTTATTTTCTGTATGTTCCCTCTCCCCAACAGATCCATTCTCTGCCCTTCTCAGCCCTGCTGAGGTCCCTGGGGGGCTGGTCCCTGAGGACTGCATCAATGGGCTTCTTTGCCTTCTGGTTTCCAGTAGGGTTCAGCCAATAGGAGGCACCTATTAGAAACCAGAGGGCGGGAGGAGAGAGAGGTTGGAATATTTCTTTTCCCCACTCCATCCCTTCTCATCACCTATCGAAGGAGACCCTAGAGCTGGAGTAGTGGGGCCACCTGGGCCCCCCGCTTTGTTACAGATCTGAGGAATTCAAGGGGGGAGCAGCACACCTGTACTGGGTTCTTTCGGCATCCTGACAGGTTGTGTGTGAAGCTCCAGGACTCAGCTTCCCCAAGGTCCACCTGCCAGTTCCAACCCTAAGCCAGCTGACCAGTGGTTTTGTCCATAGGGAGCCTGAAGAAGTGGGAAGAGCAGGCCTGCCAGTGTAGACTTCCTCCTCGCCCCTTAAATAAACTGTGCTCACTTTCATTCAGTCCTCACCACCTATTGATTACACTTCATGCCTGTCTGATTACAGATTTGAAAAGTCAGAAGGAACATTCACCGTATAATAGAAAACATGCCCCAGGGGCCCAGAGGAGTTAGCTCCCCCGCCACCCCCCCACCCCCGGCTCTCCCGGGAGGCCCGTCGGGAGGGAGGCGAGGCTGTCGGTAGAGGAGGACATGGTGGGGAAGACAGATCTCCTCAGAAGGAGGAAACAAAGTTCCCGGGCGACAGAAATGTGAGAAAACGGGGGCAAAGTGAAGTGAGGCGTGAGCATCCGCGCTGGAAACGCAGTGAAGCAGAAAAAGCAACCGGGCTGTGAGGGGCGCCCAGAAGCGAGACGTGCTCAGCAAACAACACAGGGAGTTGGCCTGGGGGCCCCTGAGGTGAACGCCTTTGCCCTGACGGCTACTGGAGGGCTGTGAAAACTCCCTTTCCAAACGTTTTAAAGCAGGAAGGAAATGAATCTAGCTGGGGATGGTTTTAGGTGTTGCCCATTTTTCTTTTGCTCAGACTGTTGGCCGAGTTCAGAAGTTTCCACTTTGCCTTTAGATTCTCTCGCTTTGGATTCCACACCCCCCTCAACACCCCTGTAATCCCACAGGAGAGACAGACATGTAGAGAAACGTGCGTAACTGCAGAAGTCTGTACAACCCAGAGACCACTGCAGTGGGGCAGGGAGGGAGGAGACTGAACTGAGCAGGGGGGTAAGGAAACGTTGCACAGACAAGGCATGTCTGAACAGAGTTTAGAAGGCTTAATTAGAGGAGTGTGTCAGGTGGAATGGGCGCAAAATGGAGAAAACATTCTAGAGAAAACATGACAAGATTTTAGATAAGGTATTTATCCTTCCTGACTAAATTCCACTTGCATAAAAAACAGTGACACCCACCTAGCAAATATAATTAGTGGATTATGAAACACTTTTTGAGGACAAAATGACACCAAAGGTAAATGCTACCACAACTCAGGTGAGATGTGCTCCTGAGAAAGGCACTTAGAATAGTTTATTCCGATGTTGATTCTGGTTTTGGTTACATGGAGTCTCATTCATTCTTACATCTGACCTCTACCCCTGGCTATAATTAGTTTTTCACAGAATTAGACCAGCAGAGGCCAGGGGAGTGTATGGAAAGCAAAATAGAAGAAAATGAGACAACCCAATAGCCAGAGGGGGGGAAAAAACAATTCATGGACCCCCAATGGACAACAGGCTAAATGACTGTCAGGGAGAGAACAGCAAACCTTTTCATCTCAAAATAATTCCTTGGTCACTGGCATCCAGCAGAAATCTAGACTTTAATAAGAGATGTGATTTAAAAATAAACGGGGGACTTCCCTGGTGGCACAGTGGTTAGGAATCTGCCCGCCAATGCGGGGGATACGGGTTCGATTCCTGGTCCAGGAGGACCCCACATGCCTCGAAGCAACTAAACCCATGCACCACAACTACTGAGCCTGCGCTCTACAGCCTGCGAGCCACAACTACTGAAGCCCGCGCACCTAGAGCCCGTGCTCCACAACAAGAGAAGCCACCGCAATGAGAAGCCCGCGCACCGCAACGAAGAGTAGCCCCCGCTCACGGCAACTAGAGAAAGCCCACGTGCAGCAACGAAGACCCAATGCAGCCAAAAATAAATAAATCGATTAATTAATAAAAAAGATAAACGGGAACATAATCTGCATAATAGTATTTTTGTATTAAATTATTTGATATGACTATTAGCCATATTTCTGCAAAAACCATCCCACACCATGCTGCTAGAATTTAGCATCTAAGATTGACCCAACCCTTCATTATGTCACTCCTTGCTCAAAAGTTAACTATCCCCTGCTGAGTAAAAGATAATGTTAAAATGCCCCTAACCTTATATTCAAGGATTTCCACGACTGGGCTCCATCCTGCCCTACCACCCCCAGACTTTTTTTTTTTTTTTTTACTATTTCTCTGTAGAAACTCTCTTCTTAGGCAAAACTAGTTTGCTCAGTGTCCCCAAAACATGCGATACCATGTGATTGTTGCTGACCTTTCATAAGGATAATATTCTTGCCTTTCTCCCCCCAACCCCCATACCTGACTAGGCTACTAGATATGGTATTTTCCTCTGTAGACCCCTAGTGGAAGTTCTCTCTTTCTCTTTTTTTATATTAACACAAATACTTTTTTTTTAAGCCATGCAAGTTTCTTGACATGATTTAGGAAATATCAGTAGTTAACAATGGTTTGGTATTGTGTACTGAAGATAATAGTAAAGATATCTAGACTGAGTCATATCCATTTACACTCTACCCTTTAAAGTGTACTTACAGTATTTAGATTATCTTTAAACAGATCTATACAACATAATAAAACGTAAAATAGATTGCCCAATGTTTAAGAAATAGCCATTGTACTTGAGGTAGAAAAAAGCTTTAATCTGTGATGAGTGTTTATCATATACTGTAGCTTCACGTATCTTGTTGAACTAGGTTTTCTGTGGGTGCGTCCATTTGATTACACTGTTTAACTATGGGGAATTTTGCACCTGTTGTGCACAGAGAAGGCCCTTTGTAAAGGCTGAACAAAGGTTCATTCATTCATTCCTTTCACAAGATTTCACTGTGCACCTTCTAGGTGCCAGGCACTGTGCTAGGTGCCAGATGTACACCGATAAAAATGTCCTGTCCTAAGGGAGCTCCCTAACATTAGTTCAGGAGACAGGGCTAAGGCTTGTAGCAGAGCTATACCCAAGGGACTCTGTGTCAATGATCCAGTGCCATAATAATGCTAAGTAGCAATCAACCACATAACTTTAGTGGATGAAACAGTAACTGTTAATTTCGGTGGTTGCCTTGGCAGTCCTGCTGATTTTGGTTGGGCTCAATGAAGTGTCTGGGGGTTAGCTGCTGCTGGCTGATCTAGGATGGCCTCATCATGTTGATCTAGCTCTGTTTCATGTGTCTCTCATCCTCCAGCAGGATGTTCTCACGGCACTGGCTTAGACACAAGAGGAAGAGCATACGCTTGATGATTTGTAAGCTTTTGCTTTAAAATATCCCATTGGCTAAAGCAAGTTGCATGGCTGAGACCAGAATCAGAGTTATATGGCACAGGGCATGGATACAGAGATGGAAGAATTGGGGTTGACATTGCAATCTATCACAGGCTCTGAACACACACACCAGGGGCACCTAACAGCCTAGGGAGATGAGGAATGGTTTCTCCAAGAAGGTGATGTTGACTTGAGTAGAATTTTGAAAGAGAAGATGGAAGTTAGCTAGGGAATAAAGAAGATGCTTTAAACAGAGCAATCCACATGAGCTATTGTAAGTACTTCCACATTTTTGCCTCATAGATGCATATACCCTTTGTCTGTTAACCTTTTCCCCCTTTCCCATTTGGAATTTAGATTTGAGTTCTAGATGTGCAGCAAACTTCTTATGACCATAAGGCAATAAGTGTCAGGTTGAAGGTCTGCAGAAAGATGGCACTTAACAGCACCACTGAGCCACTGTTAAGAGCCCCAACTGACTATGCCCAGACTTTTTGTCATGAGTCAGCACCAGAAACTCCTGTAAAATCCCCTGAAGAATTACCTTGTTCTTCAGTGTTCCACACTCCACCCCTTTCTTCCTTCAATCAAAACTCCCATTTGTTCCGTCAAGCTGACTCCAAATGCTTTGCATCATTTGCAGAAATGGTGACACTATTTATCTCCAGAATGACATTTCTAAATTTCTAGAATTTCAGGTGCCCTGGATAAGACAACACCCCTCCCCTGACCTCACCATTGTGAAGAGTAAAGATGGGCATACCTTGGACGCTCCTGGAAGGTCCTTCATACCTCCCTTTCCTCAGTATTCACAGTTTGGCCACGGTTATCTGCCTTCAGACCATCATTATCTGTTATCATTATTCCCTTTACCCTGGTTTATGCTAGTCACACAAGAAGCCCCAGGATTCTAGGTCATTCATTATCCCTTGCATTTCATCCCAAATGGTCCTGTACATTCTGTTTTCTAACCCCATTTCCTACCCTCTTCATCTCCTGAAACTCTCAGGAATTGGTTATTGGGATCAGCAAAATCCCTCTTTTCTCAAAATCTCTGAATTTTTCCTTCTCCTTGCTCTAAAGGAAATCTGGGTCTCCTCTGAGGACAGTGGTTCCTCTGCAGCCCTCTCAAGTGGTGGCTGTTTTTTTCCCACACCTTGCAGTGGAATAGGTATCCTCTTTGTCCTTTTTTATTTTTTTATTTTTCTCTTTGTCCTTATTGCTTCTTCCAGACCATTCTGCTTCCCTCCTTCCCAAAAGTGCCCAGCTTTGATTTTGATGTTAACCAGACTATGCTACCCTCATTGCCATCATATGACCACTATTACTCTTCAACCCTGCTCCCACATAACCTCAGTATCCTTATAGATGATGCTTCCAAAACACTAATTTCTAAAATCCCTGACCGTCTCTCCTCCAAAAAGTTTGTCCTCCATTGTAGCTCAGTTATTCCCTTTGTGTCCTTGTTTCACCTCTTATCTCACTTAGATTCCGTGGTCTGTTATTATAATCACTCCTTCGAATATAACCTTGGTTCCCTTTCCCCTCTCTCTCTCGCTTCATTGTACTTTTCTGACAGAACACAAGCCTTAATTAACTCTAACCCTCCACGTATGCATGCACAAGTGCGGCAGCTGAACACGACTGGAAAATTCACATACCTCTGCTAACTGCTCTCACTTTGAGTTTATGACCACTCACCTTAAAAAGGCCTTCAATGTCACTCATCAATTCTACTTACATTATCCTAGCACAGTCGTTAACCCATTCTCACAGATGGCCATTCCATACCTTCCCCTCTCTTTTCAAACTTTTCATAACTTCTTCCCCATCCTAAGATGACAACCTTGTCTCCTAGTTCACTGAGAAAATAAAAAGAAGAAGAGAAAGTCCACAAGGTTCCCACCTCCCTGCATCCATGCTCATATACTCTGCCTTCCCTCCTATTAATAACGATGAACGGTATGTGCTCCTAACTTGGGCCAACTCCTCCACTTGTGTACACCTGATTCCATCACTCCAACCATTCTCCTCTCTTTCCTGGATCATTTCCCTCAGCAAATAAACAAGCCGTTATTTCTCTCATCTTCAAAAACAACAACTGTCTCTTGATCTCACTTCTCTTTCCAGCTACGGTCCCATTTCTCCTCCCCTTCAGACAATGAGAATTGGCTATTTTCCCATCTCCAAACCTTTCCTCCCATCAGATTTTCATACTTATGACTCCAAAGAATGTCCTCTTGTCAAGGTTATGAATGACATCCAAATTGCTATATCTAATGGTCAATATCTATCCTTAATCTTTCTGAAGCTTTAAACACAATTGATTACTCCTTTCTCCCCAGAACACTTTCTTCTCTTGGCACCACACGCACTTTGTTTTCCTCCTATCTTGCTGGCGACTCCTTGGTTTCTCTTGTCCTCTTCTCCATCTTCTCACTCTTCCTGAGTGCTCTTATCCAGCCCTGTGGCTCTCTATGTTGATGATTCTCAAATATACATTTCCAGCCCGGACCTCTCCTTTGAATTCTATATATGTATGCATATACATATATCCAACTGCCTGATCAACATTCCCACTTGGTTGTCCAATAGGCATCTTGAACTTAATACATCCAAAATCAAATTCTTGATTTCTACACCAAAGCCTAATTCTTCCCATTTTTGAAAATGGCAACTATATACTTGAGTCAGCCTTGACTCCTCTCTTACTCTCATTTCCACATCTGATCCATCAGTGAATTATTTGACTCTACCTTTAAAATATATGTTTTAATAGATATTTTAGAATCCACTACCTCCACTGCTACTACCCTGATCCGAGACAATGGTCTCTTGCCTAGCCTCCTAGCTGACCTCCCAGCTTCTGTCCTTGACCCTCTTACGGTTTATTCCCCTCACTGTAACCCAAATGATCCCTTAGAATATGTCATTCCTAAACTTATACGCTCCAGTAGCTTCCCATTTCACCCTAAGTCAGAGTCAAACTCCAACTAATAAGGTCTACTGCATTCCTACACCATTTGTCCCATCCTGCCTTTGCTACCTTGCAACCTCCTCTCTTATACTCTCCTTGCTAACTCACTCTGATCAGTCACACTGCTTTCCTTGTGATTCCTGGCTTAGCACCTCTGCACTTGCCTGTTCCTTTTGCCTAGAATGGTCTTTCCTCAGGTATTTTCCTCACCTCCTTTAGGTTCTTGCCAAAATGTTACTTTCCCTGACCCTTCTATTAAAAATTGGAAAACGGAGTTCCCTGGCGGTCCAGTGGTTAAGACTCCATGCTTCCAATGCAGGGGGCCTGGGTTTCATCCGCGGTCAGGGAACTAGATCCCACATACATGCCACAACTAAGAGTCTGCATGCCGCAATGAAGATCCTGTGTGCAACAACTAAAAAATGAATAAATACATAAATAAAAAATAAAAATAAAAATTGGAACAACCCCACCCTTGGTCGCAATTTCTTCTTTCCTTATTTTTCTCCATAGCACTTATCACAATCTGATATACTACACATTTATGTGTTTGCCCCCCACCCAACGGAATGCAAGCTCCACAGACACAGAGAATTTTGCCTGTTTTGTTCACTGCTGTTTTCAGGGCCTGGAGTAGTGCCTGGAGTGTAAGAGACACCCAACAAGTATTTCTGGAATTTACTGCACGAAGGAGATTATGATGGAGAGTACAGAAACAACAGCACTTGAAAAAAGTACTTCATGGCATGCCAAGGTTTCATCTTGCCTGTAATGAGCTCCACTGCAGCATTTCCAGCAGAAAGGTGATAGGGATCAGATCTGTACAATGAAAGATCACTCTGGCTGCAGGGTGGAGCAAAGACTGGAGGGGTGGGATTGGGGGTGGAAGGAATAGTTGAGGGGCTGTTGGCAGAGATTCAAGCAAGAAAAATGGAGAGTCTGAGCAAAGACAGTGGCTATGGACATGAAGGGAAAGGGAGCAAATTTGACAGTTACTTAGGGGTAGAACAGACAGACCTTGGTGATCAATGTGATACATGGAATACAGCCCAACAGAAGACACCCTTTTGTTCTCCCCAGATTTCATCCCCAGAAACTCCTTGACTGGGCCATCATGGGTCACCTGCAGCAGTCTCCAGAGATTTTTGAAAGCCTGGAGGCAGAATCCTCAGATCACATCCTGTCCTGATTCCAGGTAAGGCACCATCCAACAATGTCAAGCTCCTGAACCACCAAGAACTTACAAGTTTGGGCTCTACAAGGAACTCCTGGCTCTGTTTCCCATTTTCTCACCCACTCTGACCTGTTAAGGAGACTAAAGCAAGCAAGAACCAACAAGAAACTTAAAACCGTGTTTACGTTTTACCTCCTATGACTTACCTTAATTCAGCTTGTTCTCCCAGTGTTGACTGAAGCAGATACTTCTAATACAGAGATAAGGGCTATCCTATTGCCAGGTGATCCCCACCCAGGTGTCCTCCCTCAGGGCCCAGCTCAAGGAAGCAAGTTCTACTGAAGGCAGTTGGCCATTTGATAACAGGATTTACAGCAACCAAGATTCCCTTCCTGGCGTACTTCTTCAGAAGGTCTTGGCTCCCTAGGATGCTAAGGTCCCACTAACCGCTACAGTCGACAGAGGCTCAGCCAAAACAGAAAGCTCCAGGCCTCCCGAATTCATTCTTTACACCCAGCCGCTTAGCCAGTACCCTAGTTGGGACCGACACCAGGCTTTGGTAAGCCACACAGGGCTGGTGAACAATGGAGAGAGTGTAACATCACTCAAGTTTCAGGCCTTAACATCCACATTGCAGGCTGATGCATCCTGAGTGAAATAAGGAGTGCTGGAGCCCCTACATGAAAAGGAACGCAAGGAAAGCTGGACTGTGCTTTTAGTGTCACCGTGGACACGAGAGACAGGTAGCCAAGTACAGCAGCTGAGAAACTCCAATCCTAGTACACAAGGAGTGATGGTCTGGGTGAAGGCAGCAGGAATGGGTAGTGTAACCAGCATAGAAATCCTTCTTGATCTCTTGAGAAAATCAGACTCTGGTTCAGGGGCTAACCAAGGATTTCTTCACCATTCAGATGGGTCCCCAGACTGTAAAGATCCAAGAGCAACTGATGGAGCTCAGAGCTCTGCTGTATAGTGGTCCCTGGGAGACAGCTCTCTCCACAAAAATCACAGTTTGAGAAGCACCTGAAGTGCATGCAGACTTTTGTAAGGATTCTTAACTTGGGACCCCTTGAAATTGGATATGATTTGCAAATGTGCGTTTTTCTAGAGAGAAGGTCTTTATCTTTCATCGGATTCTCTGAGACTCAAAAAGAAAGGGACTGGAGGAGCCGGGCGTCCCGGGCGAGGGGCAGGCGGCTGTACCGGCCCAGGCAGCCGCGAGCGACGCGGCCCGGGCCCGGCCGGGGGTCGCCAGCGAGCCGCCGCCGGCTTCATTCATTCCCGCGGCTCCGCCTCCTTCCTCGGGCTCAGGCGGCGCGTCCGAGAGGATGGCATCCCCTGTGGATATGCTGGATAATTGCAGTCATGAGGAAATGGAAAATTCTGCTGAAGATTACATGTCAGATCTCAGGTGTGGGGACCCTGAAAATCCTGAATGTTTTTCTCTTCTCAATATTACAATTCCTATCAGCCTGCCAAATGTAGGCTTTGTACCTCTCTATGGTGGAGATGAGACCCAGAAAGTTCTTGCTCTTTTTGCACCCGAGGACTCACTCACAGCTGTGGCACTTTACCTTGCTGATCAGTGGTGGGCTATTGATGATATTGTGAAAACATCTGTCCCTTCCAGAGAGGGACTTAAGCAGGTGAGAACTCTTGGGGAGAGAGGGGTTCTGTATGTTCTGAATCGAATTATTTACAGAAAGCTGGAAATGGAGAGAAATGAGATCCCATTCTTGTGTCATAGCAGTACTGATTATGCTAAGATTCTGTGGAAGAAAGGAGAGGCCACTGGGTTTTATTCAGTTAAGCCTACAGGAAGCATATGTGCCTCGTTTCTTACCCAAAGCTACCAACTGCCAGTTTCTGATACAATGTTCGTAAGAAAGAAATATAGAGGCAAAGACTTTGGGCTTCATATGCTGGAGGACTTTGTTGATTCCTTTACAGAAGATGCACTTGGCTTGCGGTATCCACTGATCTCTCTCATGTACATAGCTTGCAACCAGTACTTTGAAAAATATCCAGGAGACGGGCTTCCCTGGTGGCGCAGTGGTTAAGAATCCGCCTGCCAATGCAGGGGACACGGGTTCGAACCCTGGTCCGGGAAGATCCCACATGCTGCGGAGCAACTAAGCCCGTACGCCACAACTACTGAACTTGTGCTCTAGAGCCTGCGAGCTACAACTACTAAGCCCGCGTGCCACAACTACTGAAGCCTGTGAGCCTAGAGCCCATGCTCTGCAACAAGAGAAGCCACTGCAATGAGAAGCCCGTGCACTGCAATGAAGAGTAGCCCCCGTTCACCACAACTAGAGAAAGCCCACACGCAGCAACGAAGACCCAATGCAGCCAAAAATAAATAAATAAAATAAATGTATATTAAAAAAAAATATCCAGGAGACCATGAACTGCTTTGGGAAGTTGAAGGTGTTGGACACTGGTACCAGAGAATACCAATCACCAGAGCATTACAAAGAGAAACATTTAAAATTACTGCAGTTTCTCAAAATGAAGCTAAAAGACCTGTGTCTGGAGAATATGGTCTTGCATCTGTTCCAGACTATGAAGCAGGAGCTGAAGACAGTCTGTCTAGTGAGATGCAGCTAACTATTGATTCTCTAAAAGATGCCTTTGCAAGCACTTCTGAAGGTCACGATAAAACACCTGTTTCCACTCGTACTCGAAGTAGTCATCTAAAGCGGCCAAAGACTGGAAAACAGTTTCAGGATTCTGAATTTAGTAGTTCTCAAGGGGAAGATGAAAAGACTCCCCAGACTTCACCTACAGCTTCAGTGAACAAATTGGAGTCTACTGCACGAACATCAGAGAGCTCAGAAGAATTCTTGGAAGAAGAACCCGAACAGACTGTGATTGAATTTGAGGATGAAAGTAGTGATAAAAATGTTCGACCAGCACCAGAAACCCAGCCAGGCCTGGAAAAGCAAGAAGGTGAAAAGGAATCTGAATTAGAGCCTATGAATGGTGAGATAGTGGATGATACTCTTAAGACTTCACTTGTAACAGAAGAGGAGGACTCCACTAGTGAAGTTTTAGGTGAATAATTAAAATTGCAGTCTTTTAATTCCAGCGAAGACTCTACGAATCTTGTTCCACTGGTGGTAGAATCTTCAAAATCTCCTGAGGCTGTTGCACAGGATAAGACTTCACATGTAACTGACTCAGAAATGTTGCTAGATGAAGGCCCATCTGATGACAAGGGGCACACTGAAGAGAGGCTGCCTCTAGTTTCAAGAAAGAAAGCACATTTTGGGAGTTCAGACAATGTGGCTACTATCCCAAATGAAGAACGGTCTGACAGTGGTTTTCCAAACTGCGTGATAACTGACTTTTCTGAAGAATTGATTCCTGAAAATGTATCACCCAACACTACTGCCTTATTGGAAGACCAGGGTAGGAGGGGGTAGCCGAGCCCCGGGAAACATCTCCAGCTGTTCCTCAGAGCTCTTTAATAGAGGTTGAACTTGAAGATGTGCCATTTTCACAGAACGCAGGACAGAAGAACCAGTCAGAGGAGCAGTCTGAAGCATATTCTGAGCAACTGGATCAGTGGACACAATCAACAGAGAAGACTGTGGATAGCAGCTCAGAGGAGATAGAAGTGGAAGCACCTGTGGTCGACAGGCGGAATTTAAGAAGAAAGGCCAAAGGGCACAAAGGACCTGCGAAGAAGAAAGCCAAGCTGACCTGAATGAGGAAGAAATGCGGATGATAGATCCTCTTCTTTGTAACGTAATTGTTGTTTTTAAAATATGGCAGTTAATAAATAGCATGGGGCACAGGACAAAAACTCCAAGTTTTCAATTTGAACTTATTTATGATGCTGCTTTTCCCTCCCCTATAGGACCTAGGATTCACCGTTCCTTTTAATTTTTCAGGCTACTTTGTGTAAATACAATTTAAAAAATTTTTATTAACATGTTTCGATTTTGGGATACCAGATCATACCATATTTTCTTTAGCAGTTGGGGATATCCGACCATTAATATTTCAGAAAATATAAATTAAAAAATGTGAAAGTATAGGGTTTCCATCAATTGTAAGGATCACAAAAATCTTTTATACTAAGGGTTTTAATAGTAATCTTGGTGAAGGTTCTAGAAGTTTTATCTTAAATTTCAAAACTAATCACCATTTTTTAAAATGTAGGCATGCTTAAACAAAAATGTCAGCAAGTTAGGATAAATGCAACTTCAACTAAATGAGAGCACAAATTTGGAAATTTATGGTCAAAGGTTTATGAAGGTGGTATTTTGGCCTCTTAGTTCTTAGTTGTAGGTGCAATTTCTTCCTTTGACTTCAATGTCTGTGGAAAGGCACAAACAAAATCTGTTTCCAGTTCACTCTTGATAACATCTGATATTAACAGTACTGCTAGGGATTTAACTCTGGCCTGTAGGCACTCGTATAATTATTTAAAATTTCATTTGAATCTGGGGACTCTACTTTTGTCCTCACCCAGTTAACATGTACACTTTAGAAGTGTGAGAACACTTCCTAAGGCTTCTCCTTAATTCTGCCACTGCCTTTATTCTAGAATCTTCGTTATATTCCCCTCGCTTTCATCCACTTCCCTAACTCATGGAGTGATTCCTGTCAAAAGATCTTTTTGCCTGCCTGCCAGCTTATGCCCTTGGCTTCCATTTTTGGTAGGTTTGGAACTGCGCCCCACAATCTTAGACCTAGATGGCAGGAATAAGCTGCCCTAGGAGCCACAGTTACAAGAGCTTAAATCAGACTGGAGGCTTCGTTTGTCCCTTTTGGCTTGCTTGCTCTTGATTTGTTCTGTGCGGACAGGTTACAATCTAGCCTGTGTGTACACTGTGGATGCCTTTGCCTGCGCAACACAAAGGCCTTTGCCTGGGTAAACTGAAAACAAAAAACATCCTCAATTGTTTATTTTTGTATAATAATTTATTTAAAAATGAACAAAATGGTTATTCTTAGAATCCAAAGAGAATCTTAAAACAATCCTACTCTTTGGAAGTATTATGTGTACTCAAATTTTCATGTAAGTTTGAGAATGTTTTGAGGCTATTCGGATTGTTTTTAAAACTGCTTGGTCCTTACATGAAAAAAAATGTGTTATGACTTTGTGTCATTATTTGAGGTGTTAAGGATTGATGTTGAAGGTTTATTCAGTCTATGGTCAGGTGATACTAAATTTTATTTTGGGATGTTGGCATTTCAGGAAGATTTAAAGTTGAGGTAAAAATCTTTAGCAGACAAAATAGCAAACCCTCTTTATTCGTGTAAAATTTTGAATACTTGTATCCTCTACTATTTTCTTTAATTATTGGTCAGAGTTAGGCCAGATTATTCCATTCTAAATGAAAATTAAGCACTTTGGCCATTTGTTTTCCCAACAAATGCTAATCAAGTGAAAGAATAAGTATGACTAATATTAGTGTATCTATCAAATGTTTATGCTGTTTTATATATTTTGTGAGAAATTTTTGTTAATACCACAATTAGGGAAATAAAGATTTAGTAAATTCTTAACCTTTTCATTTTTAATTTCTTAAAATAGATTTAAAAACCTAACACTTTTTTACTTGGATTCTTCATTGTTCTCTTTAAAATACTTTCTTTAAAAAGGTGTAGTTTAAGACTGAGCTCACTGACAACTCTTGATGTGTGAATATAGTTGCTGAGGTTTACAAAAAAGAAATGTTTAGTTATTCATATATGACCACTAAGGACTCGCAGTATAAATTTATACTTGTTAAACTTGTTTGGTTTAAACAGTAGGTGCATTTTAAGCAGTCTCAAAACTTTCTGTTCAGCACACAATTTTTGTCCATATTATCTCTGACAGAAAATGTTATTTTGGACTTTATAGTTGGTAGAGGAAAAAAAGTCAGGTCACATGAAAAAAACCTAACTTTCATGTTCAGTAACAATGAGTTCTATGCTCAGTGAGTGAAGTGTAGAATTTATAACAAAATTTATCCTCAATAAGGAATCTAAATAAAACTTAATCACATTACTTGTACTTTTTGCAAAAGGCATGAGAAAAACTCTGAGAATGACCGAGGACTGAAATCTGATTTCAACCAGGTAGTCTAGTTGTTCAGTGTCCAGTCACATTCTATAGTCCTTTGTGAACTTTTTTCTGTTTAGAAGTCTTATTTGTGGAGAAGGGAGTTCAGTTCAGTTTGTGTAAATACATATATATTTCCTTGTGTAATATAAAGCAGACAGTTATTAGCAAAATTTTAGTTCTACTTTCAAGTTTATTCAATTGCTAGACATCACAGAAATATATTTAAGAATTTATTATAAAGTTCCTCTACAACTTTTAACAGTGAGAGGGTCTATTATGATTTTTTATAAAATCAAATAGCATGACAGAATGTCAATCTTCTACTACTTAAAATGTGTCTCTATTCATGGTGTTTCCATTCAGTGCAGAGAATTATCATGGCAAGGATAAAAACTACTAGTGATTAATGGTTCACTTTTAGCTGACCACCAGAACACCACCTAAAATGATTTCAGTGACTTTAGAAAAATATCTTGAAGGTTTATGATTGCATCGAATTGAGCCTTTACCTGGTATCTAAATATCTGCTCTTACATTCTGATTTACCCTTAGGGATTACCTTCTAAGGTTTGGTCACACCAGCAGACTGAAACAGATTTTAATGTAAATAAAGAATTTATACTAACATTACTCATCTGTGTAACAGTATTTTAGAAATTTCTGCTTCGTATGTCCACTAGTAGCAATACCGCGTTGGAAGTGTTAACCCAGTCTTTCATGGGTGTGGTTAGTTACAAATGTTTATGCTTCTGTTTGCATACTTAGTATCAAGCTTTATTTGTACAAGATAGTTTAACTTGCTTATTTTTGGTTGTGAAATATAAGCAAACCTCAGTTCTGTATCCAGTGCTTACCTTTAGTCGATTTTTTTTCTTTCACCCTCCAAAACTTGTCATTCACACATTCCCCATTTCTATTAGCGGCAAAATCATTTGTTAAAATCTAATGGTAAGGAAGGTTCTGCTTCTGTTATCCTGAAGTAATTGTATCATACTGGATAGTAATTCCCAAGGAACTAGCCTTTCTTTTCCTTAGTGTCTGTGTGTTCTAAAACTTCTAAATCTACAATTTAGAAAAGATGTTACATTATTCAGAATAGCAAGACTTACTCAAGTACTTACGGTTGTTTTCTTGGCAGTTTCCTTTTTCTAATTTTTTTTTTTTTTTAACAGTAGTAATTAAACCTATATTTTGTGATTGTTTCCTGGTCTGTGTTTTGAAATTCCTTCCCTTTTCCCTAATTTCATTGCTGAAGATGTGTTTAGATATTGAATTTGTTTAGACACTGATTTTGTTTAAGGCACAATTAATCACATTGGTTGTACTTTCAAGACAGACTTAAAAAAATAAACAGAATTGAAAACAAAAACAACAAAAAAAGAAAGGGACTGGATCTGTACAACCTTAACTGCACTTTCCAAAATGGCAGCATTAGCCACATTTCAAGTGTTCAATGTCCACAAGTGGTAGTTGCCACTGTATTTGTGTAAAAACATTCCTCACCACAGAAAGTTCTATTGGACAGTGCTGCCTTAAAGAAATGGTCCATAGTCATGTAGGAAGGTAACATTACCTGATGAGTAAGCCTGGGCTTTGAACACAGACCTGGGGTTGAGTCCATATTTTGCCACTATAAACCATGTAACTGTGGTTACATTATTTAGCTTCTCCAAACCTCTATTCCATCATCTGGAAATTATGAAATTTACCTCCTAAGGCCATGGCAAAGACAATGTGATAACCCAAATAAGTGTGAAGTATAGTACCTGGTTTGTTGCAAGCTCTGAAGGAGCAGTAGCTACAATGATCTTCTTTCATAACCTTCACGCTCCATAATTCCTTTTTGGAAATGCCCTCTGTTCTGGATACCCTGAGTTTTCGATTAATTACCTATTTCTTTTTTTTTTTTTTTTTTTGGCTGTGCCACACAGCATAGGGGATCTTAGTTCCCCGACCAGGGATTGAACCCACACCCCCTGCATTGGGAGCGTGAAGTCTTAACCACTGGACTGCCAGGGAAGTCCCATGAATACCTATTTCTTAACGACTGCTTCCAGCCAGCCTTTCCAGAAGTTCTTCCTAACTGACTTATGAATCACAAATTAAAGAGGCTAACATCTGTAGTATTACACGTAAGGAAGGAGGTGGGATGGCTACTTGTACTGAGGACTGTGTGAGGTGCTTCATTAATCATTAAGACCACTGTGTTTGGGACTTCCCTGGTGGCACAGTGGTTAAGAATCTGCCTGCCAATGCAGGGGACAAGGGTTTGATCCCTGGTCCAGGAAGATTCCACATGCCATGTAGCAACTAAGCCCATGCGCCACAACTACTGAAACTGTGCTCTAGAGCCCGCGAGCCACCACTACTGAAGCCCACGTGCCACAACTACTGAAGTCTGCGCGCCTAGAGCCCGTGCTCTGCGACAAGAGAAGCCACCGCAATGAGAAGCCTGTGCACCGCAACAAAGAGTAGCCCCTACTCGCTGCAACTAGAGAAAGCCCGCGCACAGCAACGAAGACCCAACACAACCAAAAAAAAAAGATCACTGTATTTGTCACAGAATTATATGCAAATGCAATAAGGAAAAACTGGAAACAATCTAAACGTCTGTCAATAGAATCCTGGAATACTGGCATATGATAAATCCATTCAAAGTAATGTCTCCCATAAATATGTGTTGAGATGGGTAAATGCTCACAATATAATGTGAGTGAAAAAAGCAGATCTAACCCCCACGACCCAGCCTCCATTAGAGACACCTGTATAAACGTGTGCCAGGAGACATGTCAAGAATATTCAGTCATAGTTCCAAACTATGAACAACTCAAATGTCCATTAACATGAGCATGGACAAATTGTGGCATATTTACACATGGAATATTACACAGTAATTTAAAAAAACCCCATAACTGTATGTAACAATGTGATGAAACTTACAAGGATAGGGCTTCCCTGGTGGCGCAGTGGTTGAGAATCTGCCTGCCAATGCAGGGGACACGGGTTCGAGCCCTGGTCTGGGAAGATCCCACATGCCGTGGAGCAACTGGGCCCGTAAGCCACAACTACTGAGCCTGCGCGTCTGGAGCCTGTGCTCCACAACAAGAGAGGCCGCAACAGTGAGAGGCCCGCGCACCACGATGAAGAGTGGCCCCCAGGAGGAGGAACCAAGATGGCGGAGTAGAAGGACGTGCTGTCACTCCCTCTTGCGAGAACACCAGAATCACAACTAGCTGCTGGACGATCATCAACAGGAGGACACTGGAACTGACCAAAAAAGATACCCCACATCCAAAGACAAAGGAGAAGCCACAATGAGACGGTAGGAGGGGCGCAATCAGAGTAAAACCAAATCCCATAACTGGTGGGTGGGTGACTCACAGACTGGCAAACACTTATACCACATAAGTCCACCCACGGGAGTGAAGGTTCTGAGCCCCATGTCAGGCTTCCCAACCTGGAGGTCCTGCAACGGGAGGAGGAATTCATAGAGAATCAGACTTTGAAGCCTAGTGGGAATTGATTGCAGGACTTCGACAGGACTGGGGGAAACAGAGTCCCCACTCTTGGAGGGCACACACAAAATAGTGTGCGCATCGGAACCCAGCGGAAGGAGCAGTGACCCCGGGGGAGACTGAACCAGACCTACCTGCTAGTGTTGGAAGGTCTCCTGCAGAGGTGGGAGGTGGCTCTGTTTCACCGTGGGACAAGGACACTGGCAGCAGAAGTTCTAGGAAGTACTCCTTGGCGTGAGCCCTCCCAGAGTCTGTCATTAGCCCCACCAAAGAGCCCAGGTAGGTTCCAGTGTTGGGTTGCCTCAGGCTAAACAACCAAGAGGGAGGGAACCCAGCCCCACCCATCAACAGTCAAGTGGATTAAAGTTTTACTGACCTCTGACCACCACAGCAACAGTCAGCTCTACCCACCACCACAGCCTCCCATCAAGCCTCTTAGATAGCCTCAACCACCAGAGGGCAGACAGCAGAAGCAAGAAAAACTACAATCCTGCAGCCTGTGGAACAAAAACCACATTCACAGAAAGTTAGACAAGATGAAAAGGCAGAGGGCTATATACCAGATGAAGGAACAAGAAAAAACCCCAGAAAAACAACTAAATGAAGTGGAGATAGGCAACCTTCCAGAAAAAGAATTCAGAATAATGATAGTGAAGATGATCCAGGACCTCGGAATAAGAATGGAGGCAAAGATCGAGAAGATGCAAGAAATGTTTAACAAAGACCTAGAAGAATTAAAGAACAAAAAAACAGAGATGAACAGTACAATAACTGAAATGAAAACTACACTAGAAGGAATCAGTAGCAGAATGACTGAGGCAGAAGAACGGATAAGTGACCTGGAAGACAGAATGGTGGAATTCACTGCTGCGGAACAGACTAAAGAAAAAAGAATGAAAAGACATGAAGACAGCCTAAGAGACCTCTGGGACAACATTAAACGCAACAACATTAGCATTATAGGGGTCCCAGAAGGAGAAGAGAGAGAGAAAGGACCAGAGAAAATATCTGAAGACATTATAGTCGAAAACTTCCCTAACATGGGAAAGGAAATAGCCACCCAAGTCCAGGAAGCACAGAGAGTCCCATACAGGATAAACCCAAGGAGAAACATGCCGAGACACATAGTAATCACACTGGCAAAAATTAAAGACAAAGAAAAATTATTGAAAGCAGCAAGGGAAAAACGACAAATAACGTACAAGGGAACTCCCATAAGGTTAACAGCTGATTTCTCAGCAGAAACTCTACAAGCCAGAAGGGAGTGGCATGATATACTTAAAGTGATGAAAGGGAAGAACCTACAACCAAGATTACTCTACCTGGCAAGGATCTCATTTAGATTTGATGGAGAAATCAAAAGCTTTACAGACAAGCAAAAGCTAAGAGAATTCAGCACCACCAAACCAGCTCTACAACAAATGCTAAAGGAACTTCTCTAAGTGGGAAACACAAGAGAAGAAAAGGACCTACAAAAACAAACCCAAAATAATTCAGAAAATGGTCATAGGAACATACATATCGATAATCACCTTAAACGTGAATGGATTAAATGCTCCAACCAAAAGACACAGGCTTGCTGAATGGATACAAAAACAAGACCCATATATATGCTGTCTACAAGAGACCCACTTCAGACCTAGGGACACATACAGACTGAAAGTGAGGGGATGGAAAAAGATATTCCATGCAAATGGAAATCAGAAGAAAGCCGGAGTAGCTATACTCATATCAGATAAAATAGATTTTAAAATAAAGAATGTTACAAGAGACAAGGAAGGACACTACATAATGATCAAGGGATCAATCCAAGAAGAAGATATAACAATTATAAATATATATGCACCCAACATAGGAGCACCTCAATACATAAGGCAACTGCTAACAGCTATAAAAGAGGAAATCGACAGTAACACAATAATAGTGGGGGACTTTAACACCTCATTTACACCAATGGACAGATCATCCAAAATGAAAATAAATAAGGAAACAGAAGCTTTAAATGACACAATAGACCAGATAGATTTAATTGATATTTATAGGACATTCCATCCCAAAACAGCATATTACACTTTCTTCTCAAGTGCACACGGAACATTCTCCAGGATAGATCACATCTTGGGTCACAAATCAAGCCTCAGTAAATTTAAGAAAATTGAAATCATATCAAGCATCTTTTCTGACCACAACGCTATGAGATTAGAAATGAATTACAGGGAAAAAAATGTGAAAAGCACAAACACATGGAGGCTAAACAATACGTTACTAAATAACCAAGAGATCACTGAAGAAATCAAAGAGGAAATCAAAAAATACCTAGAGACAAATGAAAATGAAAACACGACGATCCAAAACCTATGGGATGCAGCAAAAGCAGTTCTAAGAGGGAAGTTTATAGCTATACAAGCCTACCTAAAGAAACAAGAAAAATCTCAAGTAAACAATCTAACCTTACACCTAAAGGAACTAGAGAAAGAAGAACAAACAAAACCCAAGGTTAGCAGAAGGAAAGAAATCATAAAGATCAGAGTGGAAATAAATGAAATAGAAACAAAGAAAACAATAGCAAAGATCAATAAAACTAAAAGCTGGTTTTTTGAGAAGATAAACAAAATTGATAAGCCATTAGCCAGACTCATCAAGAAAAAGAGGGAGAGGACTCAAATCAATAAAATCAGAAATGAAAAAGGAGAAGTTACAACAGATACCGCAGAAATACAAAGCATCCTAAGAGACTACTACAAGCAACTCTATGCCAATAAAATGGACAACCTGGAAGAAATGGACAAATTCTTAGAAAGGTATAACCTTCCAAGACTGAACCAGGAAGAAACAGAAAATATGAACAGACCAATCACAAGTAATTAAAAATCTTCCAACAAACAAAAGTCCAGGACCAGATGGCTTCACAGGTGAATTCTATCAAACATTTAGAGAAGAGCTAACACCCATCCTTCTCAAACTCTTCCAAAAAATTGCAGAGGAAGGAACACTCTCAAACTCATTCTATGAGGCCACCATCACCCTGATACCAAAACCAGACAAAGATACTACAAAAAAAGAAAATTACAGACCAATATCACTGATGAATATAGATGCAAAAATCCTCAACAAAATACTAGCAAACAGAATCCAACAACACATTAAAAGGATCATACACCACGATCAAGTGGGATTTATCCCAGGGATGCAAGGATTCTTCAATATATGCAAATCAATCACTGTGATACACCATATTAACAAATTGAAGAATAAAAACCACATGATCATCTCAATAGATGCAGAAAAAGCTTTTGACAAAATTCAACACCCATTTATGATAAAAACTCTCCAGAAAGTGGGCATAGAGGGAACCTACCTCAACATAATAAAGGCCATATACGACAAACCCACAGCAAACATCATCAAAAACTGAAAGCATTTCCTCTAAGATCAGGAACGAGACAAGGATGTCCACTCTCACCACTATTATTCAACATAGTTTTGGAAGTCCTAGCCACAGCAATCAGAGAAGAAAAAGAAATAAAAGGAATACAAATTGGAAAAGAAGAAGTAAAACTGTCACTGTTTGCAGATGACATGATACTATACATAGAGAATCCTAAAACTGCCACCAGAAAACTACTAGAGCTAATCAATGAATTTGGTAAAGTTGCAGGATACAAAATTAATACACAGAAATCTCTTGCATTCCTTTACAGTAATGATGAAAAATCTGAAAGAGAAATTATGGAAACACTTCCATTTACCATTGCAACAAAAAGAATAAAATACCTAGGAATAAACCTACCTAGGGAGACAAAAGACCTGTATGCAGAAAACTATAAGACACTGATGAAAGAAATTAAAGATGATACCAACAGATGGAGAAACATACCATGTTCTTGGATTGGAAGAATCAACACTGTGAAAATGACTATACTACCCAAAGCAATCTACAGATTCAATGCAATCCCTATCAAATTACCAATGGCATTTTTTACGGAACTAGAACAAATCATCTTAAAATTTGTATGGAGACACAAAAGACCCCGAATAGCCAAAGCAGTCTTGAGGGAAAAAAACGGAGCTGGAGGAATCAGACTCCCTGACTTCAGACTATACTACAAAGCTACAGTAATCAAGACAATATGGTACTGGCACAAAAACAGAAACATAGATCAATGGAACAAGAGAGAAAGCCCAGAGATAAACCCACGCACCTATGGTCAACTAATCTATGAAAAGGAGGCAAAGATATACAATGGAGAAAAGACAGTCAATAAGTGGTGCTGGGAAAACTGGACAGCTACATGTAAAAGAATGAAATTAGAATACTCCCTAACACCATACACAAAAATAAACTCAAAATGGATTAGAGACCTAAATGTAAGACTGGACACTATAAAACTCTTAGAGGAGGGCTTCCCTGGTGGCGCAGTGGTTGAGAATCTGCCTGCCAATGCAGGGGACACGGGTTCGAGCCCTGGTCTGGGAAGATCCCACATGCCGCGGAGTGACTAAGCCCGTGAGCCACAATTGCTGAGCCTGCGCGTCTGGAGCCTGTGCTCCGCAACGGGAGAGGCCACGATAGTGAGAGGCCCGCACACCACGATGAAGAGTGGTCCCCACTTGCCGCAACTAGAGAAAGCCCTCACACAGAAACGAAGACCCAACACAGCCATAAATAAATAAATAAATAAATAAATAAAAATTAAAAAAAAAAAAAAAAACTCTTAGAGGAAAACATAGGAAGAACACTCTTTGACATAAATCACAGCAAGATCTTTTTTGATCTACCTCCTAGAGTAATGGAAATAAAAACAAAAATAAACAAATGGGACCTAATGAAACTTCAAAGCTTTTGCACAGCAAAGGAAACCATAAACAAGACGAGAAGACAACCTTCAGAATGGGAGAAAATATTTGCAAAAGAATCAACGGACAAAGGATTAATCTCCAAAATATATAAACAGCTCATTCAGCTCAATATTAAAGAAACAAGCAACCCAATCCAAAAATGGGCAGAAGACCTAAATAGACATTTCTCCAAAGAAGACATACAGTTGGCCAAGAAGCACATGAAAAGCTGCTCAACATCACTAATTATTAGAGAAATGCAAATCAAAACTACAATGAGGTATCACCTCATACCAGTTAGAATGGGCATCATCAGAAAATCTACAAACAACAAATGCTGGAGAGGGTGTGGAGAAAAGGGAACCCTCTTGCACTGTTGGTGGGAATGTCAATTGATACAGCCACCATGGAGAACAGTATGGAGGTTCCTTAAAAAACTAAAAATAGAATTACCATATGATCCAGCAATCCCACTACTGGGCATATACCCAGAGGAAACCGTAATTCAAAAAGACACATGCACCCCAATGTTCATTGCAGCACTATTTACAATAGCCAGGTCATGGAAGCAACCTAAATGCTCATCGACAGATGAATGGATAAAGAAGTTGTGGTATGTATATACAATGGAATATTACTCAGCCATAAAAAGAAACGAAATTGAGTCATTTGTTGAGACGTGGATGGATCTAGAGACTGTCATACAGAGTGAAGTAAGTCAGAAAGAGAAAAACAAGTATCGTATATTAACGCATGTATGTGGAACCTAGAAAAATGGTACAGATGAACCGGTTTGCAGGGCAGAAGTTGAGACACAGATGTAGAGAACAAACGTATGTACACCAAGGGGGGATAACCGTGGTGGGGTGGGGATGGTGGTGAGCTGAATTGGGCGATTGGGATTGACATGTATACACTGATGTGTATAAAATTGATGACTGATAAAAAAAAAAGAAAAAAAGAACCTATACTGAATAGCACAGGGAACTCTATTCAATACTCTGTAATGGAAATATGGAAACAGAATCTAAAAAAGAGTGGATATATGTGTATGTAAAACTGACTCACTTTGCTGTACATCAGAAACTAACACAACATTGTAAATCAAGTATACTCCAATTAAAAAATTAATCAAAAAAAAAAAGAGTGGCCCCTGCTTGCTGCAACTAGAGAAAGCCCTCGCACAGAAACGAAGACCCAACACAGCCAAAAATAAATTAAAAAAAAAAAAAAAACTACAAGGATAAAATGAAATGAAAAAAGCAAATCTCAAAAGAATGCATGTGCTATAATTCTACCTAGAAAGAGGTCAAATTGGGGAAAATTCAATTGTACTGCTTAAGGTGATAAACTATATGGAAGAATAAGGAGCTGCTTACCTCGGAAGTGGTCACCTCTGAATGATGAGGGAAGCGGGAGGGCGTGAGAGTGAAGGGATACTGAGGCAGCTTTGGCAATGTTCTGTTTTTTGGGTGTTTTTTTTTGGAGTGGTAGTTCCTTTATATTATTTGTTAAATTGTACCTTTACACCTTAATTTTAATTTCATAATTTAAAATGTTTTAAAGACTATGGAAAAATAAATACAAAACTATATTTTCAGTGTGATCCCAATTATACAGATTTCTGCAGGTATGGGAAAAACGATCAATGGTGCTCTTCTCTCGGCAGCAAAATGTAAAGAGATTTGTGTTGTCTTCTTTATACATTTTGTATTTTTCAAAATTTTTATAATTAACAAGTATTACTTTTATAGTAAGAATAAAAGCAGAACTAGCAACTGCCCAGTTTTGCTCTTCAATTTACGTCTCTGCAATGGAGTCACTTCGAGGAAGAGAAATTCCTCTTCCACCTGCTAGAGAGAAACAGGAAGGGAGAGAAGGCCACACGACTGAAATCAATATAAGGCACCACCACAGGTCTGGTTATTTGTGCTTATGATAAGGCCTCACGGGGCTCAGCTGATGGAAACCAGCAGATATACTGCCTAGATTATCCCAGAACTCACACAACTCTGCCTGTTCTCTTTCAAGGCCTTGGAAAATAAGCCAACAGATGAGAAAGAAAAAAAGAGGTGTTATTATGATTCTATAATAACTACCACTTTTAAACTCATTATTGTCATAATATTGTATTAGGGGTGTTATATGCATGAATCCAATCCTAACATTCACAAGAATTCCATTAGGTAAACATATATTTTACACTGATATTTTACACCTTATTTTACAGTGATATTCTAGTGCTCAGAGAGGTGGAATGACTTGCCCAGATGCCTGACTCCAAAATCAGTCACTTTTACACTCCACCACAATTTACCTTTACTCCTGTACATGTTGTAAAGAGTTTCCTCATCTTTTTTTTCCTTCCTCATAGCCAAGATGAGCCGAGTGAAATGTTGGTTCTATTTTCCCCAGGGAGTGACAGTTCATTTAATTCCAACAATAAACTCGCCTCCAGGAAGAAAGGACTTTATAAAGGTCTGTGTGAATTACACAGTGATTATGAAGTTAATAATGTGACAAATCCAGTGGCTGAATCTATGACTACCTGACATAGTCCAAGAATATACAGTGTAAGAGGCTCTTTGCCGCCCATGAAAGAGAAGTCAGTTTGTGCCTGTGCTACACTATAGGCGACTTCTCTTCTGGATCTCCATTCTCTATGAAAGGGAGTAAACCTTTATCGAATGGTTTCTGAATTAATCAGTGTCCTGGAAGCTATACAGGCTATATTTCGTGGCTGACTCAAGGCTTGGGAATTCTGGTGTGTTGCTTTATATAATCTGGCCTTTGACCTGAAGACTTCCCTTTAGTGATCTGCATATTTTCACCAGTACAATCATCCCTTCCTCCATATCTGCAAGGGAACTGGTTCCAGGACCCTCGCTGATACCATGCTCAAGTCCCTTATATAAAATGGTGTAGTATATGCATATAACCTATACACATCCTCCTGTATACTTTAAATCATCTCGAGATTACTTGTAACACAATGTAAATGTTATGTAAATAGTTGTAAATACACTGTAAATGCTATATTAATAATTGCCTGTGCCTGGCAAATTCCAGTTTTGCTATTTGGAACTTACTGGAAAAAATTTTTTTTCCAAACATTTTCGATCGAAGTTGTTTGAATCCTCGGATGTAGAACCTAGGGATAAGGAGAGCCAACTGTACTTAGTGTCTATGATTAAATAACAGGCCATCATGACAAGCCTGTAACTTCCTGAAGCATTCTTTATTTAGTTATTTTTGGACATTTTATAATTTCTTTTCTCTTTGGAATATTTTGTAAATGGTAACTAAAACCCATTTTTAACAAACACCTATAAACACACCAGTTTTAAAAATAAGGAAGCAAAAAAATTATTGCCCAAACTCTGAGGTCACTGACATTGCTTTTGGAGAAAGGTATAACAACCACCGAATGCTTGCCACCTCCCAGCCCCTTCCAGAGAAAAATGTCTGTGGTTCCTATGCATTGGGGGGGTCATGGTTTTTTAAAATAATTTTTATTCAATTTATTTATAAATTGAATTAATGATTTGTAATTAACTAATTAATTTATATTAATTTATTTAATAACTTGGGTGACTGAGTTTTTTAAGTTTAAGTTTTTTGGCTGTGTTGGGTTTTTGTTGCTGCGCGTGCGCAGGCTTCCTCTAGTTGTGGCGAGCGGGGGCTACTCTTCGTTGCGGTGCGCGGGCTTCTCACTGCGGTGGCTTCTCTTGTTGCGGAGCACGGGCTCTAGGTGTGTGGGCTCAGCAGTTGTGGCACACAGGTTCAGTAGTTGTGGCTCGCGGGCTCTAGAGTGCAGGCTCAGTAGTTGTGGTGCACGGGCTTAGTTGCTCCGTGGCATGTGGGACCTTCCCGGACCAGGGCTTGAACCCGTGTCCCCTGCATTGGCAGGCAGACTCCCAACCACTGCGCCACCAGGGAAGCCCTAAGTTTAATTGAATAAAAAATTCACCTAAACTGAGTCACTTTGCTATAGAGCAGAGATTGGCACAACATTGTAAATCCACTACACTTCAATTAAAAAATATATATATTTTTAAAATTCACCTATTGGGACTTCCCTGGTGGCACAGTGGTTAAGAATCCACCTACCAATGCAGGGAACACAGGTTCGAGCCCTGGTCTGGGAAGATCCCACGTGCAGCGGAGCAACTAATCCCATGCGCCGCAGAGCAACTAATCTCATGCGCCTAGAGCCTGTGCTCCACAACAAGAGAAGTCACCGCAATGAGAAGACTGCGTACCACAACGAAGAGTAGCCCCCGCTCACTACAACTAGAGAAAGCCCGCGCGCAGCAACAAAGACCCAACGCAGCCAAAAATAAGTAAATAAAAATAAAATTTTAAAATAAAAAAATAAAAATTCACCTATTGTTTTACACTCACAACAATCATGTAAAGTAGCTCAGAGTAGTTGTGTGATTTGCCCAAGTACACACAGCTAGTAAGAAGATATAATTTTTCATGATAACTTGTTTCTTTTTTTCTTGAGGGGGAAACTTCTTTTCCCGTACCCCAACTAAACGCCAATACATATGTGTCCTCCCATAAAACGAGTTATTACATCTACGTAGTACCTCTAGTTACTACCTCCTGCAAGAAGGGTGAAGATGTTGAATAAGACAGAGGCCAAAAAAAATGTTTTCTCCCTAAATCCAGTGGAGTGAGCAGGAAGGTGGAATCCAGAAATCTCTTCCAGGTTTTCTCCTCTTTTTGCAGCAGAGGTAAGAGCAAGGTTTCACATTGTGTCCATTTTGGCTGTCATTGTCCTGTGATTTCCCTATCAACCTCATCTACTTCTGGGGTCCCTTTTCTTTTTCCACTTTGCCCTAAGGTAGTTAACCTATTCCGCTGCCTTCAAGGGATCTACATTCCAGGATCGCCTCCCAGTGGTGGGAGAGAATGCTTCCTCCTTTGCTTTTCCGGGCCCCGCCCATTCAGGCAGAGTCTCCCCACACCTTGAGTATCTCAGGGCTAAAGCTGCTAATATCAAGTCTCTCTGGGAGCGATGCTTTCTTAACCCTGTCTTGGAAGGTGGTTAATTTTTTGCTAGGGAAAGAAGGCAGTGGAATTTGCTCTGAGTAGGGATGGTTATGCAAGATGCAAGGAGGAGGAGGAAGCTGAGAGGAGAGCTGGTGAGTCAGAGGACAAAAGCTGCACAACTTGGCTAGCAGTGAGCCTTTACAGCAGTGGGGAAGCCTAAGCCATTAACAAGGTAAGGAGAGAATTTTCTCTACACCTCCAAAGCAGGGCCATTATTCCCAGGTTCTTGGAGCGGAGTATCAGATAACCTGGGGCAACTAAGCTGGGAATTTTCTGGGCGATGGTGGAGGGGAGGTGTTGGTGGGGGGTTGAATCAGAATCACCAGGATAATCTTCCCCGAAAAGCACAAGCTGCCTGCCAGCAGCTCCTCTCTCCCCACCCAGCTCTATCCCTAAAAGAGTAAGAAAGAGCCTAGAATGTGAGTAGGGCTATCCCGATGTATATTTTTGTAGCTAGTCCCCGTGATGTGTTTTACTCATTCAGATGCTGGCTTCAGACCTCAGTCTCTGTACTTCTTGCAGCTTCTCCTCTGCTCAGGTGTTGGGGAGTGGGGACCGGAGGTGCTGGGAGCTACAGATTTCCTCTAGCTCAGGTAAGATTTAGTGTGATAACTGAATTCTCAGACCTGGGACCCAAAAGATCCCGGTCTGATCAGGCAGGGCTATTTCTATCGTTGAGTCAATTAATTAAAGTTCACTTATTCTGAAACACAGAGGTGTGGCTCACCACTGCTCTATATATTTAATTGGACTGTTGTCATTACTGTGGCTAAAAGGGCTTGCAAAGTTGTGGAGCGCTGTTCAGATGTAAAATAAGATTAAATTATGAGACCCGTGAGTCAGCCATGGTAGAAGAGACTTCTATCTTGTCAGGCTGTGGATAAGTCTGGAACTTCTAATTGGAAGTTAAATACTTTTATATGTGCAAAATAAAAAAATATCTTGTCCTGCTTTCCTTACCCAGGTCAATGAGGCCACCTCAAATAGTAAAAAACACGCTACGAATGTTTGTTCATTCAGTCATTCATTCAATAGATGTTTCTTGAGCCCCTACTAGACGCCAGGCACTGTCGTTGTTACTAGAGACACAGAAATTGCAAAGACCCTTCAGTCTAGTTAGAGCTTGTTATTGTATGGATACCCTTTGCCCAGGTGCTTATCTCACAGGTTTCCAGGTTCTGCAGCTATGTGTATGGATGCAGGTCTCCCCGATCCAGCTCTCCTCTCTCTCTGTGCAAATGTCTTCTGCCATCTCTAATTTCTGGTTTTGGGGGCATAATCTCACTGGGAAATATAAATTAGAAATTTGTCAGCGGCTGGAATCCAGGGCTCTTAAATTGATGTATGTTTGGTTTTTCCTCAGAATTCATCATTTTGCTTCTAACAGGCTACACGATATGGACTTGGGGGTCATCTATAATTCAGCCCTCTGTAGTCAGGCTGCTGGGTGAGGTCACCCATCCTGGGGCCTCAGAGTCCCTGTGCCTGAAGTAGGTGCTATGTCACTACCACCCTTTGGTGATGTTTTTCAAGGCAGCAGTGGATGAGGGGGAGAGCTGAGGGGGAGAAACGAGAGACAGAAGAGAGAAGCCACTTACTATGAAGACCAGGCTAGCGCACTCAGGATCAGATAACAGGGAGGGCAGGTTCAAGCGTGCCATCAAACAGCCATAACGGAACACTCGGGAAGGTGGGCTAGGGACTCTGAGATGGAAGTCACGTCACAGGCTGCTCACAAATGCTTCCTGACCCCAAGGACTACAGAGGAAGTTAATATAGGACAGCTGAGGAGAGGTGATGGTTAGAGTAGAGGAAACTGCCATGAAAAGCCTTGAGTTTCCTTCTCTTCCTGGAGCCATCTCTACCACTGATTCCAGTGACTGCAGAGATAAGCTTTCCCTGAGACACACCCTAAAGTGTCCCCTGACTGTTCTCATCAGCCCGGTCATGGGTTGCTTAGATCCAGGTTGTGTCTAGATGCCAGCGACAAGAGATGGGACTCACTTTACAAAAGCATACTTTCCTTCTGGCCAGGGAAATTGCTCGTGGAAAGAAAAAGCAGAGAAAGCAGTCGGAGGGTTTCCTTGGGAATTCCTGAGAACCGTGGTCAATTAAAGCCTGAGGACAACTGGGGATGAGTTCAAAGGCCAGACTCCAGCTCTGGGAGAGAATGGGCATGAGGTCAGGAGCTATTGGCAGGCAAAGAGGGCTCAAAGCATGCTAGCCTTCTCAAACACTGAGCTGGCCCAGGGCCAGATAGGGGGAGGGAGGACGTACTTTTGAAAGGTCTACGTTGCTAGTCCCTAGGAAATGTTAGCTTTTTCCTGAGCCGATTATAGGCCCTGCATATAAAATTCTATCCTTATAATTGTACACAGGTAAAGTTCTTTCCTCTCTCTTTTGCTCCATTATTTCCTATCTTTGTTCCAAACTTTTCCTCATACTCATACTGCCTTTGGGAGAAGATCTCTTGCTAGTCATTTCCTCAATACTTGGGGGGCTGGGGGGTGGGTATTCTTGAGCCTTTGTCAAAAATGGCTTAGTTTCTAAACATTTCCTCTTGGGCTCAAGTTTAAAAGAATAGGAACATATCTTAGCTGGCCCCATTCTAACCTTCAGGGCCAAGACAAGGATTACCATTCATCGACATTTTCCTGGCATATAGCAAAGTGGGGTTTTTTCTGGCACCTAGGAGAGATGATCCTCACTGGATCTTTTGGCACATGTGGAGGAAATGCATTGTTGTAATGAATGAAAGAGAGGGGTTTCTGGGCCATTGTCACTCAAGGTTTGGTTGAGGTCATTACACACTTCCTAGAAGGTTCAGGGGACTTCCAAGGGAAGCCCATAGGCTGGCAAAGCATGCTCTACCTCTTCAGGAAGCAAGCTATAAACTCCAAGAGTCACATCTGTGACTGCCCAATTCCTCCTCTAAAATTTACTCTCTAGAATCTCTGGACTTCTAGACACACAGAATGGTTTATGACCAGTATGAAGGCTGTCTGGACAACAGATACCAAAGGTACACATACCCATACTCTTTGATTCAGCAATCCCACTTCTGGGGAGTAAGCTTACATACTTATATAATGATGTATGAACATAAAGGTCATTATTGACATTTTTGAAATGGCAAAAGACTGGAAACAACCCAAAAGCTCATCAGTGTGGACACTGGTTAAATAAATTGTGGTACATCTATACAATAAAATTCTACACAGTGGTAAAAAGGAATGAGGAAACGCTTTATGTACTCCCATGGAAAGCTCTCCAAGGCATATTGTTAAGTTAACAAAGCAAGTTGCAGCACAGTGTGATAACGTGCAACTTCTTGTGTTATAAAAAGGGGAAAAATTAAGAATACATATACATTTGAATTTTCTTGTGTACCCATAAAGCAACTGAAAGGACACATTAAAAAATGAACCCAGTTGCTATTTGGGGGCAAGTTGGGAAATGGGCAGATGGAGGACAGGTGTTGGAAGTATATATTTCACTGTATAGTGATGATAAAACACCAGCTCGTAGATAAATACTAGCTGTCAGTAAATAGAGAAGAGATTATTGATTCAGGAGCTGGTAAAATTCTTAGGTGTTCTTTCCCCTAGAAAAATTCTATGACTCTTTCAAAAAGTATGTCATTACGCCTGTTTACAAATAGCTCTAGAAATTTTCTAATTTATGACTATAGGTCTCCTCCAGAGACATAACTGTTGTCATAGGATTTCCCCTCACCTAATATTCAATATGTTAAAGACCTGGAGTGTGACAGGCTAGGCTACAGGCTGGCAAGCACTGTCCTTATTCCCTTCCTGCATATGGAATCTTAGGAAGCCTTCTTTTAAATTCTGAGTCTGATTTAATGTCCATGATAATGATACTCTTAAAAGCAACATGAACCATGTGACTATTAGCTATTCAAAACTTCAAAAAAAAATTGGTGATGAGACCTATCAACAGGAAAATAGCATATCTTAAACCCAGCTGCAATTACTGTCTAGAAACATATTTTCTCTTCTTTATTAAAGCTTGAAGGAAGAATTTCTTGAGTATAGAGTGATATGCAAATTAGCACCTTGCTACTGTTAACATTTTACACTATGTGAAGTATCTATTATATCTCTCAATAGTTATTTATGCCAGGAAGTCACCCAAAATGATCCAGAGTCATCTCAACCCATAAAGAGAGTTAAGAGCTCCCCTGGAGTAATATTCTAGCATGGCACTGGGAACAGTGGTCTTTTCACACAAAGCCCTGGTGTGAAGGGAGTAAGTTCAGCATTGCCACCAGTCTGTTTGAGCCTTAGTGTAAATTACAAAGTGAAATTCCTTTCTCTAGATATTTAACATCTAAGAACTGGAAAACCATCCTAATGTACTTATCCTACTGAACCAAGATACTTAACTGTCACCTACCAGACATTTTGTTAAATAATAAATATCTTAAATTCTTGATGAAGTGGCATTCCCTAGGGTTGGGCAGTACACAACATGCCCAACTGTACTGAGCAACCCTGAGTAAGTTGTGTCAAGTGGTCTAACATTACCCCAAGCAGCAGCACAGTGGCTAACAGGCCACAGCATCACTATTGCAGCTCTTAGGTTGGCTTGCCACAGTTTCATACAGTTGGCTGCTAAGGCAACAACGATTCAACCCAAATAGATTCAGATAGTTTATTACATACACAGACATGAGGACAGCATTGGGTCAGCTCCTCATGTCCCTAGTCCCACAGGATGAGACCAAATCAGAGGGGATCAGATAGGTGCCACGGGCACTTTGCCACTGAGGAGACAACTCCAAACCAAAGCCAAGCAGTTTTATAGTCTGCAGCCATATCCTTCAGGGTATTGAAAGTCCTGTGCTTAACTGAGATGAAGGAGGGTAGTGAGAAATGGCCTTGGCACTATCCCTCAAGATGGGGGTGGGTGGGCGGGCCTCAAGGCAGTTCCTCACAAGTCAGCTTATCTCCCGTAGTTTCTGAAGGAATCATGGGGCATTCAACCAAAACTTGGGTCAGACTGTGGTTAAGCTTTGCCTACATGGCCTGTGTGAAGACATTTGTGTCACCAGGGTGAACCTGTTTCCCTATATTCATGAAATATGGCTGAGTTCACACATTTCTGTAGCTCCATGGACAAGAAGGACCAGGAGGGAGGAAGTAAAGAGCCTAAAAAGAAAGGGCTTACAAAGAAATAGAGCTTATGGACACACTAACTGCAAGGGACAGGAATTAATCTGGAGAAGGATTTGTGCAATGCATTGCAAGAAGGCTCCAGCATTCTATATTGCCCCTTGGTGCGGGTCAGGGAGAAAGTAGCTTTGGCTAGAAAGGGGATGGAAGTCAGATACCAAAACATTAGCCTAACATAGCCCCTCTGCTTGTTCCTTGAAGGTCTTCTACTTCAGCATGATACTGCCCAAAAAAATGAAGCTACTACTGTTCCTGGCTTCCCAGATGGCTGTCTTTGTTCTATTCATCCTTCTGTACTCCCACAACTTCAACTCCCTGCAGATGAAGGAAGAACCCAAGCCCACGTACATGCACGTGCTCATCCTGTCTTCGTGGCGCTCTGGCTCTTCTTTCGTAGGGCAGCTTTTTGGACAGCACCCAGATGTCTTCTACCTGAAGGAGCCTGCCTGGCACGTCTGGATGACCTTCACACAAAGTACTGCCCAGAGGTTGCATACGGCAGTGCGGGATCTCATACGGGCCATCTTTCTGTGTGACATGAGCGTCTTTGATGCCTACATGAAACCTGGCCCCCGAAAACAGTCCAGCCTCTTCCAGTGGGAAGGCAGCCGGGCCCTGTGTTCTCCACCTGCCTGCAACATCTTCCCACGAGATCAGATCATACCCCAGGCTCACTGTAAGCTTCTGTGCAATCAAGAGCCCTTTGAGGTGGTGGAGAAGGCCTGCCGCACTTACAGCCACGTGGTGCTCAAGGAGGTACGTTTCTTCAACCTGCAGGTGCTCTACCCGCTGCTGAGAGACCCTTCCCTCAATCTGCACATTGTGCATCTGGTCCGGGACCCCCGGGCGGTGTTCCGTTCCCGAGAACACACCACGAGTGAACTCATGATTGACAGCCAAATTGTGATGCGGCAGCATCTGCAGAAACTCAAAAAGGAGGATCAACCCTACTATGCAATGCAAGTCATCTGCCAAAGCCAGCTGGAGATCTACAAGGCTGTGCAGTCCTTGCCCAAAGCCCTGAGGCAGTGCTACTTGCTCGTGCGCTATGAGGACTTGGTCCGGGACCCCCTGGCCCAGATTGCCCGAATGTATAAATATGCAGGGTTGAAATTCTTGCCCCAGCTCCAGACCTGGGTGCACAACATCACTCGAGGCAAGGGCATGGGTGAGCATGCCTTCTACACAAATGCCAGGAATGCCCTCAATGTCTCTCAGGCCTGGCGCTGGTCCTTGCCTTATGAAAAGGTTTCTCGGCTTCAGAAAGTCTGCAGGAATACCATGAATTTGCTGGGCTACCACCTTGTCACATCTGAGCAAGAGCAGAAAAACCTGTCGCTGAATCTTCTGTCTACCTGGAGCCCCTATGAGCAAGTCTACCAAGAGGGTTGAGGAGGCTCTGTCTCCACCTGGCACCAGCTTCAGCCACGTTAACTGATGGCAGCTTCTGAGCCTTGACCGTGTGTGTCAGTGTATGCGTGAGTATGAGTTGTGCCCAAACATGTTCAAGTCAAGAAATCTTTGCGTCTCTGCTCATATCTAGAGAAGAGACTTAGGAACCTTATGTGAGGGGCACACTCCACCAACAAAACAGAAGTAATGTCTTTATTCTCTTCTTGGCCTTCTTACCTATGTATATCTCAGAGACTTTGTGGCCTGGGTCCTATGTGGCAGTATCACTGGAGTAAATCCATAAACTCTTCTGTCCACATCTTGCCCAGTGGGAAAGGAGAGAGACAGGAAAAACCAGGGAAATGGGTCTCCCACCAAACAGCCCACCAGCACATTCACCAGGGATGTGAACTCTGAGCCCTCAGAGCTCCCAGTGGATTCAAAAAGAGAATGGGCAACAGGGCTGGACGCTCACC
This sequence comes from Balaenoptera ricei, assembly GCF_028023285.1. Classification (NCBI taxonomy): domain Eukaryota; kingdom Metazoa; phylum Chordata; class Mammalia; order Artiodactyla; family Balaenopteridae; genus Balaenoptera; species Balaenoptera ricei. The sequence continues at coordinate 49,493,123 of NC_082657.1, read as the reverse complement.
TGTGAGCCTGGCCATCACAGCTATCGATCACCACAAATATGGAATAAAATCTCTGCACAACAGAGGAAGCTTTTAAGTTCACGGGATGGCTGGGCCCAATTTGGACATCAGTTCCCCTCAGTGTTTTCCTATTTTAACCTGTTAAGCTGCCATCTGTTAACACTAAAATTCCAAAATAAGATTCTGTTTGGAGTGTACCTTTTTATGCTTTCTAATTACTTAGTAGTAAATGCTCATTCTTATGGGATCCTAACTAAGAGCCTAAACATCTTTACAGATTCTTTTGACTGGAATATTTTATTTTTTAATTTTTAAAAAGTTTTTATTGAAATATAGTTGATTCACAATGTTGTGTTGGTTTCAGGTGTATTGCAAAGTGATTCAGTTATACATATATATATATATTCTCATCTTTATAGATTTTTAAAAAATACTTGTTATTATCTATCACCCACACAAAGCAAAAACTGTTAAGACAGTGTTTGGTTCAGATGATGGACTAAGTCTAAACTGATCAATACTTATCGATACACTGCCCTCTTAAGAATTTGTAGAAAGTAGACAGCTAGCAGCTAAGCCCTTTCTTGTGTGCGGCGTAAGCTATAATAATACCAGGTGTATCACTCTAGGTTCTGGAGTTCTTTTCATCTCATACCTCAGCCAGAGGACCTTGGTTATAATACGATTGGTGCTCTTCAGCTCTTCCTGGTCACCGCCCCTAACAAGAAAAGTTGTTTCCCCCAATCTTTGCAGGATTCCCCAGATCTAGTTTGTGTATCAGAATCACCTGTTAAAGATGTGTTTTGCCATGCCCTACCTCAGATCTGCTGGAAATGGAATCTCCCAGGAGAGGCTGGGATTCTGCATGTTTATCACTTGACTCTGTGTAACTCTTCCACAGCCAGCCTGACAATGGTACACCCTGCCCTGGGCAGCAGCACTCTTTGCCTTCTTGCTCCAAGGCAGGTGACTTTTCAGCACATGCCAAGTATCTAAGCACTTACTCCTGACACAGGTGCTGTCCTCAGGTTGGAAGGAATAGGAAGGTCTATGTATGTCTGGAACTCCGTGAACCTCTGGGTCCTGACCTTCCAAACATTTCGCTTTATTCAATTCTGAGAGATACCATTATTTCATCTTTCCTTTTGTTCCCACGCCCACTTTTGACATGGTCCTCACTTCACAAAGCTCCCTTGATGTCAGATGGGAATTCTCCCACTCCATTCCGCTGAGTAGCTCTTGGGCTGCACCACCACCTGAGATGCTTGAGTAGGCACCTTTGCCAGCTGGGTCTTTGATGTTAATTTATATGGGCTTTAAAGGAGTGAATTTATTCTAATACCTAAACCCAAGCCACTCTAGACCCTCCTCGAGAGCCTAGAATCTCCCAGGCAAATGCTTCTTGCCTCTCCAAACCTTCCAAAACTATGAAAATTTCCCCAACGTTGAAAATAAGGCCAGGGCAGTAGGTAAGGGTGCAAACAGAGTGAAGAGGGCCAGTGAGGGGGAGAGACAGTGATAGACTCGACCATCTCTGATTTCCCCTCTGAAATTTCAGCCTCTACCTGAATTGTCTTAAAGTTAGCAACTTCCTTAGGAACCATCTCTGTGGGATGCTGGAATACAGAGCTGCTTGCTTTTCCATCTCCAAAAGAGTCACCCATCCCAAGACAAGGGAAGAGACTAGCCACATGGAAATCTCAGGATCTTATTTAAGATCTACTTTAAAACAGCTTTAAATTTCCTATATTCCAAGTCCTAAGTCAGATGAGGTCCAGACAGCTAGTAGCCATCCTCTTGAAAGACAGCCTATACACTACCTTATATAGGAGCCACTGGTAGCTGTTTAGACTTAAGTAACTTAAAATTAAAATAAAATTCAGTTCTTCAGTTGCACTAGCCATCTTTCAAGTACTCAGTAGCAACGTGTGGCTAGTGGCTACTGTACTAGACAGCACAGATATAAATCATTTCCACCACTGCAAAAGTTCTATTGGACAGCTCTGGTCTAAATTAATTTCTATTTGTTTGTAGCATCTTATCCTTAACCTCAAATTGCACCCTGCCCAAAAAAGTTTAGAGAATATACAACAGTACTATAATGGCACTTTTATATAACATAAGACTGTGCAGTATAAAGTCATGCTATATAACCTCTAAAACTCTGACCTAGTCGCGCTTCCTCAGGCAGCAGCCATGGTGGGACAAGAGGATCCCGTGCAGCGGGAGATTTACCAGGACTGGGCGAGCCGGGAGTACACTGACGTCATCACCAGCAGCATCAAGAAAATCGCAGCCTTTCTCAACTCGTTTGATGTGTCTTGTCGTTCAAGACGCGCAACACTAAACGAGAAATTGACAGCTCTTGAACAGAGAGCTGTTCAAGAAGCGAGGGTGACAAACGGTGAGACCCTCACCTACAACTGTGCCATGCTGCTGCTGGGAAGCTGCTTTTACAGAACGAAAAGGCCTCGTGGGAAAGGCCCCAGCAGTCTTCAGCTCCTTCCTCTCTCCTCAAAGAACAACAGGGCTTATTCTTGTTTTTCTTTTATTCAAGAATGTGGCCTTTGGGCTCTGCCATGTACACCCAGCGGTGTGATGTGGCGTGTGGGGAGGAGTCCCGGGGAACTCTCAGAAACAGCATTAGGCACTTTACCTCTTCAGTGACACTTTGTACAACTACTTGTCAACACATTTGAGGCGCTAAGAGCCAAAAGCCTGGGACTCTGTCTGGGTCCTCCCCACCTCTCTCTCTCTCTCTCTCTCTCTGTCTCTCAGCCTTTTGTTACAGCTCTCATGGCCTCTGCTTTGCTTCTATAAATAGTCTGTCTCCTCCCCAACTTTGGCCAGGGGTGGGAAGCAGTCCTGGCTGAGGAGCCCCGGTGAAGTGGCTGCCAGAGAATGTTGTTGCTAACCCACCAGTTTCTTGTCCTTTTGGGAGGGTCAAGGCCAGGCCTCCACTTGGCTTGAAAAGAGACATTTTCAGAGTTCTCTTCCTGTCACTTGGGGTGTCTTAACCTTTCATATTTCCCTAATAAACTCCTTAACTTTAAAATAAATAAATAAATAAATAAAACTCTGACCCAGTGCTGAGCGAGATTTAGAGAGCAATGGAACATCTCCTATTGAAGTGTTCAGGTGGTTGGCACCAGAGTTCAAGGATGCGAGTGGCAGTACATTCAGTTATGAGACATGGGGAATTCGGGGAGCTGAGGACCCATGATGAGTATAGCGGACTGTGTCCTGCACAACAGCCTTTCCACTTTGGAGACATCTGTTCCAGCCCCCAACCCCCAACCCCCAAACTAGGAAGGCATTTGTTTGCCTCCCAAGCCTATTGAGCTGCATGGGATCTAAGGATGAGTTTGAACATAGATGAGGGATGAATTTGACCTAAATTTCTCAGGGCTAGTAATTAGGTTTGGGGAATGAGCTCTTTCATGTCTAGAGAAAACATAATGGCCTGAAATGCCTAATTGGGGGCTTCCCCAATGCAGGGGACACGGGTTCGAGCCCTGGTCCGGGAAGATCCCACATGCCGCAGAGCAACTAAGCCCGTGCGCCACAACTACTGAGACTGTGCTCTAGAGCCCACGAGCCACCACTACTGAGCCTGTGTGCCACAACTACTGAAGCCCACGCGCCTAGAGCCTGTGCTCTGCAACAAGAGAAGCCACCATGATGAGAAGCCTGCGCACCACAACAAAGAGTAGCCCCTGTTCGCCACAACTAGAGAAAGCCTGTGCACAGCAACGAAGACCCAACACAGCCAAAAATAAATAAATTAAAATAAATTAAAAAAGAACGTGGGCTCTAGAACTGGGTTGCCTGGGTGACTTTGCTATCACCAGTTGGGTGACCTCAGCAAGTCCCTTAACATCTCATGTCTCAGTTCCCTTACCTGTAGGGTGGGTAGAATAATAGTAGTACCAACTCCTTGGAGTTGCCAGGAGAACTAATGAGTTAATATACGGAACATGCTTAGAAAGCATCTGCTGCTCGCTATTGTTAGCTGTGAATATCTTGGTAACAACACTGGTCTCGGCTCTCAAGGACTGTCTTCCATAATTTCTGGTAACATCCTTATTAAGGTGATGTTTAATAGCAGATCACAAACCCTTTATGGCATTTCTGCTCATAATGATACCATTAGGAGATTGATAATTTTCTGATATTCTAGTTTCTCAATATCTGTAGTTCTCAACCAGAGGTGACTTTGCCCTGCAGTGGACATTTGGCAACGCCTAGAGACATTCTTGGTTGTCACGCTTTGGGAGGGGGGTGTCTCTGGAATCTACTGGGGAGGGGCCTGGAGTGCTGCCAAACCTACAATGTACAGGAAAGCCCTCCCTTAACTAATATATGATTAATATATGAAGGACAAAGAGCTAATGATTCAAATAAATTTCTCTTCCATCTTCATTCAATTACATTCAATCTCACTCAAATGAGATTGAAAGCGTCCTGACTGGGGAGATGTCATAACCTGGGCTCTTTTGATACCCACTCAAGTCATCTCAAAGGGAGAAGTGGAGGAGACACTATAAGAATACAGAACAGCACCACAGAAGCCTGATGAGAGGAAGTGAGTGCGGCCAGGCTTCCCGGTCACTCACTGGCCAATCTATGCCTTAACCGGTCTTTGCTTGCGCCCACCCTAATTCAGTTAGCTGTAGCTTGAAGAGAAGAGTTTAAAGGGGCAAAACATGGTCATTTAGGGCCTTGGGGAAGACGGGCAGACAAATGAAGCCATGAGCAGACACTGTGCCAGACAAATGAGTTGTCTAACATGTCTGAGAACAGAAGAATCATTGACAAACGTCAAAAAGTTCCATGGGCACCACAGAGTTTACATCACAGTTCCTCAACCTTTTTTTCATTATCACCCCCTCACCCTCAACAAGCCTTTTTAGACATTTTTTCCCTAATTGCACCTCTGCCATGAAATGTTAATACCGCAAGTACACTGCATGTCTGTTTTTGTATGGTGGCCCTTTGGAGGGTCACAAACCACCATAATATCTACTCTTTTTTTTGGTCTCCCCAAAACTGCTTTTCACCCCCTTGGTAATTTTCACCTCCATTGGGAATGCATGCTTTAGACTACTGTCCCCAGTATTTTTTAAACTCCTTTCCCACCCAGCTCCTATCTTTTTTTCCTCAACATGTCTTTTCATTTGTCATCTCCCCAAATTATGTTCCTTGCTCTCACCAATGATAGCTGTACCTTGCTCATCAATAATTGAATGTGATTATGTAAAATAACACATATAAGTGTAATCTGTAAACTGTAAAGACCATGAAAACGCTGGTTATTATTAGTAGTAAAATAATAATACAAGTAACTCTTGACTGCTGTCCTCCCTGCCAGCCCTAATCCTAACCATATGGCATGGTCCAGCTTTCCTTGCCAATTTTCACATTGGCTTCTTATGATTCTGGATGAACAATAAGGAAGCTAGTTTATGGTTTGTTTGTTTTTTAAGTTTATGACAAGAGTTGATAACAAATGGAATAGGAACATAAAATAGGTTCATAAAGAATGAGGTACGTTTCAGAAAAAGTTAGCCATTGCTCTACCCTAAATCAATGTGGACTTAAATGGCTAACTGCAGATAATTTAAACATGTTGAATGAAAAGAAATAAAGGCTCCTATTATTTTATGTAGTGGTAAGGTGAATGATTATCTGATCCATCATAAACCAAACTATGAGACCTTAGCAGATGCAACACACACACACACACACACACACACACACACACACACACACACAGGCCATTCTAGATGCAAATAAGCTTTAAAAAGTTGACTACACTAAATTTAACTGGGTTTTCAAATGTGAGACCCTCAGAACTTCAAATATGTTTATGTGCATATTAAGAAGGGATTAGAGTATATAGCAGTTCTGACCAAACTTCTTTGACCAAGGATGTTTTCATCCTGTTAACATCTGTCAGTAGAATGTTCTGAGAAAGAGCAGTTGGAGAAATGCTGAATTGTCTTCAGCACTCATAACCCTGGACGTTCCCAACACTCTGGCTTCTCCTTGCCTTCTCCCAAGCCCAAGCAGGCAAATTCTGAATGGAGAAAATCACATGAGGGCAGCTTAGTTCACAGGCAGTTATAATCACCTCCATCAATTTATGATCACTTCAACACTCACCTGCAACCCTTTCCCCCCTCTCCATAAGAACTTTCAGGTTTAGAAAGCCTTTCAAGATCTGTCCCTTGCATCCTTCTCTAAGAACTCCCTTAGACTCTACTTCCCCCATCTCAAATGTGAAGTTCTACCAATGTACCACATCTGGATCTTAGATCATGCTGCTTCTCCCACCTGGAATACCCTGTTCTGTCCCACCTTCAACTTCTCTGGCTCATTTTTTTGATCCCTCAGTTCTCAACTAAAACATATCCTCTGGAAGTTTTTTCTGGCTTGATCCTTAAGCCTCTGTTGAATGCCACTTTTACATGCTTTCTATTATAGCATTTATCACATTGTAATAAAACTGCCCAATTTATGTGTTCTTCGAGCTCTTTGAGGGCAGAGTCTATCTTATTCACTGTGGTATAACCAATGCCTAGCACAGTTCCTAGCATCTAGTAGGCACACAATAAATATTTGTTTAATAAATGAAAGCTTGATCTCAGCCTCATTTTATGTAAAGGGATCAGTCTTTATGTAATACTTTTTAAAAGGCCAATCACAGAAACACAGTGACATATTTAAAGATTCAGATAAGAAATAACCAACATTTAAGAGTTTCCTGTCTGAGTGAAATAAGGGAAGTTGAATCTTAAAGCCAACAGCTCTGAAGTGCTGGTCAAGTGGGGTGTCAGGTGGGAGGGTGGATAAAGCAGAGATTCAAAAATTAAGTTGAACTGTATTTCTAATAGTGATACATATTATCATAGCAAGAGAAGCTGCAAATTATGCTGGTTGTCTAAAGAGCTGCATGTGTTCACAGGGTGTATGAACCAACCAACTGCTATCTGGAAGCAGTTGGCAAATACTTGCTTAGTGATTGCCCTCCAACTGTTTTTTAGGCAAATCTCCAAGCAGAAAGTTTATGACTTTTTTTATTGCTTCTCCACCCTCATAATGACAACATTTTGTTTAAGGAATGTCTTGGGGGAATAGAGTCACCTTTGATTCTTTCTTTTCTTTCACTTTCCACAATCCTGTCCATCAGCAAATCCTGTTAGCTTGACTTCCAAAATGTACCCTGAATCAGACCATCTCCACTCACCATCTGCACTGCTACAATGTTCATCCAAACCAACCTCAAATCTCACCTGAACTGCTGCAAGAACCTCCTAACAGGCCTCTTCTTGCCCTGCCCTCATAGTTCACCTCCCATTTACCTACCAGAATGACCTATCTAAAGGGTAAATTAGATGCCAATTCTCTGCCTAAAGTCCTCCAGTAAATTATAGCCCAGGTGACTGTAAAAAGGAGAATGGATAAATAAGTTGGTAAATTCATATCATGCAATACTATTCAGTAATAATATTGAATAGTTGATACATGCAACATGGCTGCCTCTCAAAAGCATTAGGCTAAGTGAAAGGAGTTCTACATGAAAGAGTTCATACTATATGATTTCTTAATATGTACAGCTGTAGACCAGGAAAAAACTAATACACGGTAGAAAAAAATCATAACAGTGGTCGCCTCTGGGGGCGGGGAGGTGATGGTGACTGACGGGGAAGAGATATGGGGAACTTTGTTGGGTGATAGAAATGTTTCATATCCTGACAGGAGCTTGGGTTGCACAGGTGCATGAATCTATCAAAACTCAATGACTGTACACCTAAGATTTATGTACTTCATTGTATGCAAAATTTACCTCAAAAGAAAAAAAAAACTGCAAACAAATATTGAATTCTAGTTAATGATACACATGCGGGAGAATTTAGAAGTTACTGATGTCTGCAACTTACTTTGCATTGCATCCAAAAATACATCAGAGTGAATGATAGATAAATGGACAGATATGATACAACAATTATAACAAAATGTTAATGGTAGAATCTTAGTAAGGAGAATATGGGTATTCACTGTGAAATTCTTCCAACTTTGCTGTTTAGAATTTTTCATACTAAAAAGAGATGGGGAAATAAAACCCCTAAGGTGACCACACTTCTGGAATGGCAGCGTGAGAAGCTCATCTCCCCACTGAAACATTTAACTAGTGAAAATTATTTTTTTTTAAACCAACCATTTAAAATCTCTGGATATTGTCCCAAGAGTATACAGAAAATGGAGAAACATTTATTCAAGAAAGTTTAGTAAATCTTGATAAGAACAGTAAGAGTCTATGGTATTTGAGCCACTGTCTGATTCTATCTCCTCCCAGCTTACTGTGACATAAGTTCTACTTCAAGCAGGGAGGTCAAAGAAAATAGGACTCCCTTTCCCTTCAGCTCCTAGTTTAGGACTATGGTTTCACCCAAGGAAGGGCAAGTGGCCAGCATATCATCCCTCTTTCTGGCAGGGGCCTGGACTGGGACTCCCTTCCAAATCCCAGGTCCCACTCATAGGGTGGAAGCTTTACCTAGTCACAGAAAGCTGAGAATATTGGGTCCCAATTGCCCCCACCCCAGCTCACTCACAGATTCCATGCCAGGAGGGCAAGCCCAAAAGACTAGGGGCTGCCATCCACATCCAATGCCCCACTCGTGGAGCAACACAGGTTTATCACTTCAGAAGAAGTGGACCACAGTCCCTTCCCCTGCCCTACTCTAATGCAGTAGTACAGGCATTCTGTTGGAGGGTGGGAGAGCTCAGACACTTCTCTGGTGGCACAGTGGTTAAGAATCCGCCTGCCAATGCAGGGGACATGGGTTCAATCCCTGGTCCAGGAAGATCCCACATGCCACGGAGCAACTAAGCCCGTGCCCCACAACTACTGAGCCTGCACTCTAGAGCCCGCGAGCCACAACTACTGAGCCCGCATGCCTAGAGCCCGTGCTCCACAACAAGAGAAGCCACTGAAATGAGAAGCCTGCGCACCACAACAAAGAGTAGCCCCTGCTCACCACAACTAGAGAAAGCCCGTGCACAGCAACGAAGGCCCAGCGCAGCCAAAAATAAATAAATAAATAAATAAATAAATAAATAAATAAATAAATAAATTAAAAAAAAAAAAAAGAACAGAGAGCTCAGTAGCTCTCCCTAAGAGGACATACTTTATTAGGAAGACAATGTGGGGAAGTTCATGCATAAGGGTATTGTCAAAAACAATGGAGAGTTTGGTGGCAAACAGTTAAGAGGAGGCTCTTAGCTCCATTAAACTAGCAGCAACAAACAAAATAGTAGCCCAGCTAGAAGTTTAAGAGAGTAAACCAGGGAAAGACACAGATAAGAAGGGCCCTTCTGAGCTCAGAGCAAGCCTCAAAGACTGCCCCCACAAAGGGGCCTGACTTTAGCTGGATCACACTGTGGAACAATTTTATGCCCCAGACTTTGCCAAAAACAACAGAGCAGTCAGCTAGCAATTACTGGAGGCTAAAGGCTGTGAGTGTTACAGTAGAATCAGATCACCTAGCAGCTTAACAGGGAGACCAGGGAAAGAGAGCACTGCTAAAACTACAATAATCCCTAGTGGTCAGAAGACTGTGCACATAGTCAAAGCTTCACTCTTTGAGGAGCAACATCAGAGACTACACACTGTGGATAAAATATTGATAGATTTCTGTGAACTAGTCCAGGCAAGTCACTGAAAAAATAAATAAGAAAACAAGCCCCAGGTGAGAGAGGGATCAATATCCAGAGTTGCTACAATATATTATTGTAGCAATGTTCCATTTTCAACAAAAAAATTATGAGACATGCAAAGAAACAGGAAAGCGTGACCCATGACAAGAAGAAAAAAAAAAATTAGGCAACAGAAACTGCTTTGGTGGGGGCCTAGATGCTGAACTTAACAAAAACTTCAAAGTCCCTATTGTAAATATGTTCAAAGAACTAAAGGACACCATATTTATAAGGAATGAAAGGAAGGTATGTTGACAACATCTCATCCAACAGAGAATATCAATAAGGGAGTTAGAAAATGTTAAAAAAAAAAAAAACAACAAATAAAAATGAAGACACAAAATACCAAAACTTATAGGATGGAGCTAAAACAGTGTTCAGAGGGAAATTTTTAGCTATAAATGCCAACGTTAAAAAAAAAAAGAAAGAAAGAAAGATCTCAAATCAATAAACTAAATTTCCACCTTAAGTAACAGGGGGGGAAAAGCAAACAAAACCCAGAGCAAGCAGAAAGAAGAAAACAATAAAAATTAGAGTGGAAATTATCGAAATAGAGAACGGGAGGGGAAAAAAATAAAACCTAATTTCATTCTTTGAAAAGATCAACAAAATTGACAAACTTTTAGCTAGACTGACCAAGAAGAGAGAAGACTAAAATCAGAAATGAAAGAGGGGACATTACTACTGACCTTACAGGAAAAAAAAGAATTATAAGAGAATACCATGAAGAAACATATGCCAACGAATTATATAACAAACGAAATGGACAAAGTCCTAGGAAGACACAAACTACCAGAATCAACTAAAGAAGAAACAGAAAGTCTGGAAAGGCCTATAACAAGTAAAGAGATTGGATTAGTAATTTAAAACTTCCCCCAAAGAAATTCCCAAGCCCAGATGACTTTACTGGTGAATTTCACGAAACACTTAAAGAATTAATATGAATCCTCTCAAACTCTTCCAAAATATAGGAGAGGAGGAAACACTTCTCAATTCGTTCTATGAAGCCAGTGTTACTCTGATACAAAAACCAGAAAGACATGTTACCAAAAAACCCTACATACCATTATCTCTTATGAATATGGACACAAAAGCCTCAACAAATACTAGTCAACTGAATGCAGTAGTATATAAAGAGAATTATACACCATAACCAAGTGGGAATTATCCTAGGAATGCAAGGTTGATTTTACATTGGAAAATCAATTAATTTAATGCACCACATTAATAGAATAAAGGACAAAAACCATTTCATCATCTCAATAGTTGCAAGAAAAAAAAAAAGCATTTGACGAAAATCCAAAAACGTTTCATGATTAAAAATACTCAGTAACCTAAGAATAGAAGGGAACTTCCTTAAACTGAAACAAAGAACATCTATAAAAAACCCACAGCTAATATCATAATGGTGAAGAAATGAATACTTTCCCCCACAAGACCAGGACCAAGACAAGGATGTCCATTCTCACCCTTTTATTCAATAATATATTGGAGATTCTATCCAGGGCAATTGAGCAAGAAAGAAATGGCATCCAGATTGAAAAGGAAGAAGTAAAATGATCTTTATTTGCAGATAACATTATCTCATATATAGAAGATCCTAAGGAATCCACTAAAAAAATATTAGAACTAATAAAGGAGTTTAGCAAGGTTGCAGGATACAAGATGAATAAACAAACACCAATTCTACTTCTACATACTAGCAAACAATCCAAAAATGAAATTCAAAAAACAATTTAATTTACAATAGCATCAAAAATAAAGTACTTAGTAATAAATTTAACAAAAGAAGTGTAAAACCTGTATATTGAAAAGTATAAAAAACTGTTGAAAGAAATAAAAAGATCTAAATAAATGGGAAAATATCCTATGTTCATAGATCAGAAGACTTAATACTGTTAAAAGGGTAATACTCCCCAAGCTGATCTACAGATTCAATGTAATCCCTATCAAAATCCCAGGTGGCTTTTTTTGCAGAAACTGACAAGCTGATACTAAAATACTGTGGGAAAAAACAAAGTTCTGATTTCAAAATTCACTACAGAGCTACAGAAATTAAGACAATGTAGGGACTTCCCTGGTGGTGCAGTGGTTAAGAATCCGCCTACCAATGCAGGGGACATGGGTTCGAGCCCTGGTCCGGGAAGATCTCACGTGCCACGGAGCAAATAAGCCCGTGCACCACAACTACTGAGCCTGTGCTCTAGAGCCCATGAGCCACAACTACTGCAGCCCGTGCGCCTAGAGCCTGTGCTCCGCAACAAAGAGAAGCCACCGCAGTGAGAAGCACACGCACCGCAACAAAGAGTAGCCCCTGCTCACCGCAACCAGAGAAAGCCCGCGCACAGCATTGAAGACCCAACACAGCCGAAAAATAAATAAATAAATTTATAAAAAAAAAAAAAGACAATGTAGTAGTAGTATGAAGACAAATAGATCAATGGAATAGATCAATCAATCTACGCACAAATGGTCAAATGATCTTTGAAAGGATGCCAAGATGACTCAATGAGGAAAGAATAGTGTTTTTGTTTTTTAATAAATTTATTTATATTTATTTATTTTTGGCTGCGTTGGGTCTTCGATGCTGTGCGTGGGCTTTCTCTAGTTGTGGCGAGCAGGGGCTACTCTTTGTTGTGGTGCGTGTGCTTCTCACTGCGGGGGCTTCTCTTGTTGCAGGGCACGGGCTCTAGGCGGACTTCAGTAGTTGTGGCTTGCGGGCTCTAGAGCGCAGGCTCAGTAGTTGTGGTGCATGGGCTTAGTTGCTCTGCAGCATGTGGGATCTTCCTGGACCAGGGCTCGAACCCACGTCCCCTGCACTGGCAGGCGGATTCTGAATCACTGTGCCAGCAGGGAAGTCCCAGGAAAGAATAGTTTTTTCAACAAATGGTGCTAGGACAATTTGATATCCATATGTAAAAGAATGCAGTTGGACCTCTACCTCACACCATATACAAAAATTAACTATGATCTATTATCATAGGCCTCTTATGTAAGAGCTAAGACTATAAAACTCTGAGAAGAAAACATAGAAGTAAGTCTTCATGACTCTTGGTTAGGCAGTGGTTTCTAGGGTATGACATTGAAAGCACATGCAACTAAAGAAAAAAGAGATGTCGAACTTAATTAAAATTAAAAACTTTTGTGTTTCAAAGGACACCATCAAGAAACTGAAGAGACAACCTGCAGAATGGGAGAAAATATGTGCAAATCATATATCTGATAAGGAACTTGTATCTGGAATATATGAAGAACTGTTACACTTCAACAATAAAAAGATAAATAACCTAATTTAAAATTTATTTATTTATTTATTTTTGGCTGTGTTGGGTCTTCATTTCTGTGCGAGGGCTTTCTCTAGTTGCGGCAAGCGGGGGCCACTCTTCATCGCGGTGCACGGGCCTCTCACTATCGCGGCCTCTCTTGTTGGCGGAGCACAGGCTCTAGACGCGCAGGCTCAGTAGTTGTGGCTCACGGGCCTAGTTGCTCCGCGGCATGTGGGATCTTCCCAGACCAGGGCTCGAACCCGTGTCCCCTGCATTGGCAGGCAGATTCTCAACCACTGCGCCACCAGGGAAGCCCAAATAACCTAATTTAAATATATATATATGTGTAACTGAATCACTTTGCTGTACATGTGAAACTAACACAACATTGTAAATCAACTATACTTCAATTTAAATAAATAAAAATTATACAGTGCTGTATGTCAATTATATCTTAATAAAACTGTAAAAAAAACAGTAAATAAAAAAACACGGGCTTCCCTGGTGGCGCAGTGGTTGAGAGTCTGCCTGCCAATGCAGGGGACACGGGTTCGAGCCCTGGTCTGGGAAGATCCCACATGCCGCGGAGCTACTGGGCCCGTGAGCCACAACTACTGAGCCTGCGCGTCTGGAGCCTGTGCTCCACAACAAGAAAGGCCGCGATAGTGAGAGGCCCGCGCATTGTGATGAAGAGTGGCCCCCGCTCGCCGCAACTAGAGAAAGCCCTCGCACAGAAACGAAGACCCAACACAGCCATTAAAAAAAAAAAAAAAAAAGTACAAATGCACAATAAAAATTATTAAAAAAAAAAAAAACACAATGAGATACCCACTAAGATTGCTGAAATAAAAAGATAATAAATGTTCGGCAGTTCCTCAAAAGGTTAAACATAGAGTCACCATATAGCAATCTCACTCCTAGTTATGTGCCCAAGAGAAATACAACCATTTACCCACACTTGTATACAAAATCTTGTATGTGAATGTTCATAGCAACATTATTCATAATAGCCAAAAAGTGGAAACAACCCAAATGTTCATCAACTAATGAATGGATAAACACAAGTAGCATATTTATACAGTGTAATACTATTCTGCGTAAAAAGGAATGAAGTACTGATACGTGCTACAACATGGATAAACCTTGCAAACATTATGCTAAGTGAAAAAAGTCAGTCACAGAAGACTATATATTGTATTATTCCATTTACATGAAATGGCCAGAATAGGCATATTCATACAGACAGAAAATATATTAGTAGTTGCCTAGGGCTGGGGGTGAGGGCAGGGTGTGAAGGTAGAAAGTGAATATTAATGGCTACGGGAATTCTTTTGGGGGTGATGAAAATGTTCTAAACTTGATGGTGGTGATGGTTTCACAATTCTGTGAACATATTAAAAACCGTTGAAATTGTACACTTTAAATGGGTGAATCGTATATGAATTATGTCTTTTTTCGCCGTGCAGCTTGCGGGATTCTAGTTCCCTGACCAGGGATTGAACCTGGGCCCTTGGCAGTGAAAGTGCGGAGTCCCAACCACTGGACTGCCAGGGAATTCTCTGAATTATGTCTTAATAAAGCTGTTAAAACAAACAAAACAGAAACCTCCAGGGGTTTCCAACCCACGTGGCCCTTCTCTCCTCATTCACTCACCTGCATCCATGTTCTCCACTTTCTACCAAATTTCCTGGACTTTGTATGTGTGGTTCCTGCTTAGAACATTCTACCCCAAATTATCTCAAGCTGACCTTATTATTATTTAGTCTCGATTCAAATGAATCCTCCTCAGAGACATTTTCCCTGACCATCCCAACTAAAGCAGTCTCTCCCCCTTAAAATGGTCTATTTTATATTCTGTCAAGGAACAAAAAATAAAGTAATTCAGATATTCAGCTGATGCGTGTCACGTAGCACCTCAAAATTAGCTAACTCCCCGAGCTGAAGCAGAACTGGAGTTCTTATAAGGCAAGAGAAGAAAGGGGTATATGGTTATGGTATTGTCCCAGGCTGCAATTTTCTTTATCTGTAATTGCTGCAAAACACTGCAGTTTAAAAGGGTGGGATATATTGGGGTATTCATGCCTCTTTCTTGTAATTGCTGGTGTAGTGTTATTTTGGTAGCAGTTGAAAGGGTTCTTTTGAGAGCTATCTTTGTAAGCCTTCTCAATCATCTAATGCTAATTAAGTTCATGGGAAGGACTGACAGGGGAAAAAAAGGAAAGGAAAGGAGAAAGAAAAAAAAAGGAGGTAAAGCCTGAAACAAGGAAAAGCAGGGTCTGTTTCAATTCTTTAGAACATGTCTCAGTATCTGAAATTGTCTTAGTCGTTTGCATGTTTATTTTCTGTCTCCTCTACCACTAGGATGTTTCTGTCTTGTTTGTCCACATAGTAGATGCTTAATATGTGGTGGCTGATTGACCAAATTCCACACCAACATGATAATCTAAGGTGAAAGCATGAGCAAATATTTTGGAACTTTCTAACCACTCCTCTCATTTCTCAGGACTATAATGAACTGTCACCTGGGTGCTTAGAGAATTAAAAATTATTGGGCCACACCTCCACAGACTGGTTCATCTTTGCTTTAATTATACATCTGCCTGCCTACAGAAACAAATATTTTAAAAGGTAAGGAAAAATCTGTGTGACAGTCTGGGCAGTGCTGCCATTGCCTCGAACTCGACCCTAGGATTGTTGATTATATAGGAGGAACTGGAACAAACCTACTGCAATTTTATGCAGGGGTTTCAAGTCTTTAATTCAAGCTTGCTTCTTCCTAGAAGTAGGAGTGGAGTCATTGTGCTTAGTTACTTCTGCAATTGCTAGAGGTTAGGAACAAAGACTCAAAGAATTTAAGTGCTGGAAGGAACCTCAGGCATTACTTAGCTTCTTTCTTTCTTATCAGATGTTTCTTATCGTCTGTATCCAAAATATCAAGATTTTACCCTCTAAGAACACTTCTCTGCTCAAAGCACTTTCTCAGACCAGCACCACTGGCATTACCTAGAAGTCTGTTTGGAAATGCAGAATTTCAGACCCCATTCCAGAGCTATGTAGTCAGAATTTGTAATTTCACATGACCCCCAGGTAACTGGTGTGCAGTCTGAGAAGTGCCGCAGCATTTCTGGACATGCTGAACCAGTGCCTACTATCTCCAACAGCATGCATTTATCATTAGCACTTACCTGCAAGCTGGACCAATGGAACAAGGAAAATTCATAGGTGGAAAGTTTTCCCAAATATCCCCTGCAGAATTCAAAGACCTGTGTATTAGGGAAAGAAAAGAAGAGGCTCAAAGGATAAAACTCAAAAGTAATTACAAAGCTTACTGGTAAAATGGTGATAATTTTTTTGAACTGGGTGATGAATACATTGAGAGTCATTAAACTACTCTCTCTACTTTTGTGTATATTTGAAAGTTTCATAATAAAAATTTTTTTAAATTATATTTTATTCACACTTACCTTTTTTTTTTTTCGGCCACGCCATGTGGCATGAGGGATCTTAGTTCCCCGACCAGGGATCGAACCCTTGCCCTCTGCATTGAGAGTGCAGAGTCTTAACCAATGGACCACCAGGGAAGTCCCCTGAAAGTTTCATAATAAAATATTTTTTTAAAAAGTAGTCTCAAGTTTGGGACTTCCCTGGTGGCACAGTGGGTAAGACTCTGCACTCCCAATGCAGGGGGCCCAGGTTTGATTCCTGGTCAGGGAACTAGGTCCCACATGCATGCCACAACTAAGAGTTCGCATGCCACAACTAAGGAGTCCACATGTTGTAACTAAGACCCAGCGCAACCAAATAAATAAAATTAATTTTTAAAAAAAGTAGTCTCAAATTAGTGATAACTACCAGTCCCACCAAGAGGCACTTGTGGTGAGAAAGTGTAGTCAAGAATGTTGTGTATCTTGGGACTTCCCTGGCAGTCCAGTGGTTAAGCCTTCACCTTCCAATGCAGGGGGTGTGGGTTTGATCCCTGGTCAGGGAGCTAAGATCCCACATGCCTCAGAGCCAAGAAACTAAAACCTAAAACAGAAGCATTATTTTTCTTTAAGAATTTATTTATTTATTTATTTATTTATTTATTTATTTGGCTGTGTTGGGTCTTCGTTGCTGCACGAGGGCTTTCTCTAATTGTGGCAAGCAAGGGTTACTCTTCATTGCAGTACGTGGGCTTCTCACTGTGGTGGCTTCTCTTGCTGCAGACGACGGGCTCTAGGCGCGCAGGCTCAGTAGTTGTGGCTCGTGGGCTCTAGAGCGCAGGCTCAGTAGTTGTGGCACATGGGCTTAGTTGCTCTGCAGCATGTGGGATCTTCCCAGGACCAGGGCTCGAACCCATGTCCCCTGCATTGGTAGGCGGATTCTTAATCACTGAGCCACCAGGGAAGCCCCTAGAAGCATTACTGTAACAAATTCAATAAAGACTTTAAAAATAGTCCACATCAAAAAATCTTAAAAAAAAAAAAAAAAAAAAAAGAATGTCATGCATCTGCCCCAAAGTGAAGGCTGAAGGGGAACGGGGAAGAACTAAGGTTTATGGACCAGACCCCTTGGGTACATTCCTTCATTTAATCCCCCATCACAGCTCTGTTAGGTAACACCACCTTAACCAAGTGATTGAATTTAGCATCACTAATCCTGGGACAAATTGATACTGTATGCCCCCGGCTGAGTGTATGGGGAAGTACACATCCTCGTTGATGTGGTCCTCTCACCAAAAATGTCTCACCTGAATCTAAAAAGGAGGCAGCAAACGCTGAACAGAGGACATTCTACCAGACAATGGGCCTGGACTCTTCAAAAGTGTTAATATCATGACAGACAAAAGATTTAAAAAGTAAGGTGTAGTGCTTTAAATTAAAGGAGACTAAAGACGTATGACATCTAAACGCAATGGGTGAACTTTGATTGGATCCTAGATTCAAAAAAGAAACACTAAAAAAAGTCATTGTGGGGACTTCCCTGGCGGTCCAGCGGTTAAGACTCCGTGCTTCCAATGCAGGGGGCACAGGTTCGATCCCTGGTCAAGGAACTAAGATCCGGCATGCATGCAGTGTGGGCAAAAAAAAAAAAAAAAAAGAATCATCTAATACACTGTCCATTTTCCAAGTTTCTAATTGTCCCCACAATGACGTTTTTTAAAAATAAATAAATTTATTTATTTATTTTGGCTGCAATGGGTCTTTGTTGTGGCGGCGTGTGGGCTCTTCGTTGCGGTGCGTGGGCTTCTCTCTCTGGTTGTGGCGCGCGGGCTTAGTTGTGGCATGTGGGATCTTAGTTCCCCGACCAGGGATTGAACCCGGGCCCCTGCGTTGGGAGCACGGAGTCTTAACCACTGGACCACCACGGAAGTCCCCAAGATGATTCTTTAAAATATATATATATATAATGTACTGGGTGTGACTAAAACAACAACAACAACAACCTTATGAGGTAAGTGGTAACCCTCTTTTAAAGACTGGGAAACTTAAGTTCAGAGAGATAAAGGGACTTGCTCAAGAATCCGCAGCTGGTAAATGGCAGCGCCAAAACAGGCCCAGCTCTCCCTGACTCCAAAGCACAAGCTCCTGGCTGGTGGATGCTTCTTCCTCTGCAGCCCAGGAGGCAAGAGAGAGGGCTGTGTCTCCAAGGAGATGGTAAGGGCGGTAAAGACGCACCGTGCATTGTTACGCCACGGGCAGTCATTCATTTATTCAAAATTTAATTTCTGTGTGACAATGATAAGCAAAAACGGGCAGTCCCTAGACTCAGGTTGCTTACAGCCTAGTGGAGGAGACAGATGCTGATCAAATGTTGGAAACACTCAAAGGAATATATATATATATATATATATATATATATATAAAACAAAAGGAGATCAGAGCAATGAAGAAAAGGAAGCTGACCAAAGCAGAGGGTCAGCAGAAGACTTCTATGAGTTGTGCTTTAAAGACTGAATAGAAGTTAATGATACAGACAGAAGGAAAAGTGTGAGCAAAAGGCCTATGGCAGGAGGGAGCATGACCTTGCAGTAGGAAAGCCCCAGGAGCCGGCAGCTGTGTGGTGCAAGGTAAGAATGGAGGAAAGTAGGCAGGGTCTGACCATGTAGGACCTTAAAGGCCATGCTAGGAATTCTGTTCAATTTTAAAAGCAATGGAAAGTTATTAAAGGGTTTAAGCAAGTGACAACATAAGATTTCAAGTTAAAAAAAAAAAAAAAAGGGGCTTCCCTGGTGGCGCAGTGGTTGAGAATCTGCCTGCCAATGCGGGGGACACGGGTTCGAGCCCTGGTCTGGGAAGATCCCACATGCCGCGGAGCAACTGAGCCCGTGAACCACAATTACTGAGCCTGCGCGTCTGGAGCCTGTGCTCCGCAACAAGAGAGGCCGCGACAGTGAGAGGCCCGTGCACCGCGATGAAGAGTGGCCCCCGCTTGCCACAGCTGGAGAAAGCCCTGGCACAGAAACGAAGACCCAACACAGCCATAAATAAAATAAATAAATAAAATTAAAAAAAAAAAAAAAAAAAAAGAAACACTTTGGCTGCAACGTACCAGTTAAAAGAGATTGTGGTAACCTGTGGTTACTTGTATTAGAATGAGCAGTGGAGATGGAAGGGGCCACATCCAGAGGATATCGGGCAGACCGGATATGGGGAAATGCAGGAAAAGGAGGTACTGAAGATGTCTTAGGTTTGTAGCTTGTGCAGTTGGATGGAGACGCCATTCTCTGCGAGAAGGAACACTGGAAGAAAGCCAGATATGGGAAGATGTAACGTGAGTGATATCTTGGAAATGAAGAATTGGTGGTGCTTTTGAGACCTCCAAGTGGAGATGCAAGAAGGCAGCTGGATGTGCAACTCTGAAGTTCAGAAGAGAAGTCTAGACTAGAGATGTACATTTGGGAGTCATCAACTTATGGCTACTGAAGCATGGATAAGGTGGCCTCAGAAAGGGAGGATTTAGTCAATGGGAACCTCTGATTCTTAAAGGGAAGGCTTTGATGTAGAAATACTGGAAGGGAGCAGTAGGGGGGCTGAGTCACGAGCCTGAGCGAGAAGTGTGGGCTGGGAGAGAACCTCATTGTCACTCTCTGCTTCTAGAAGCAATGTGTTCCTGCCAGCAGTGGGGTCACCTTCACTACTTTTGGAGGATGGCTCATGCGTTTCTCTACCTGGTGGGCTCTACTACTCACCCTCTAGGCAAGCCTCTGCTGGCAGCCCCCGTGTCTTCTGCCACTGCTTCCTGGGGGAAGGTGTCCTGCCCCCGGGCTTCTCTCCCA
This sequence comes from Balaenoptera ricei, assembly GCF_028023285.1. Classification (NCBI taxonomy): domain Eukaryota; kingdom Metazoa; phylum Chordata; class Mammalia; order Artiodactyla; family Balaenopteridae; genus Balaenoptera; species Balaenoptera ricei. Next base: position 49,472,840 of record NC_082657.1, on the reverse strand, counting down.
GTGTCCTTCAAACTATACCATAATTTATTTATTAAGCAATTAATTAATTGATTAACCAATGCCTTAGTGATAGACAAAATTTGGGGGCAAAAATTATGGTATAACCATATGTTGGAATACTATGTAGCAGGAGAGAAAGAGAGAGAGAGAGAGAGAGGGAGGTGGAAAGAGAGAGACAGAGAGACAGAGAGGTATTTCTCTGTGTTCATATATGGAAAGCTCCCCAATATTCCCCAATATACATACACTGTGAAAGAAAAAAGAAAAGTACAAAACTGTGATTTTATGCTATTTTTCGTATTAATGGGGAATATAAATCTGTATTCCAATTTACTTGTATACGCCTAGAGAAAGTGTGGAAGGATACACGGGACACTAAAAACAGTGACCCCATAGGGGATAAGGCAGGGTGGATTGCAGAGATGATAAATAAGGACGAAACTTATTATGACTCTGTTTATTTAAAATTATCTGAACCTTGTGACTATATCACCTATTCAAAAAATTAAATTTTAAAATATGGAAAAATGTTGTTTTCCAATATGTTTCATATTTTATATTTTCTAATGAAACTGATTTTAGTGCTCCCACCCCCAAAGATAACATTTTGCAGACATATAATACAATATCGCAACCAGGATATTAACACTGATACAGTCAAGATACAGACAATTTCCATCACCATTGTGTGCTATGTTTTAAATCTTGAAGATGGATGGTCTATTAAATAAAATAACATGTTTTACAAATCAGTATGTTTAGTACACATTAAAAAAAAGTCTGGAAGGAAATTCAGCACAACAAAATGGTAACAGTGGTCATCTCTGGTCACGAGGAATACAGGGGGCTTAACTTTTTTTTTTTCCTTTTTAGTTTCATGGTTGTTTTCTTTTCTGAGGTGAAATTCACATAACATACAATGAACCATTTTAAACTGTATATTTCAGTGGAACTTAGTGTATTCATGATGTTGTACAACCACCTCTCTTTAGTTTCAAAACTTTTTCATCGCTCTAGAAGAAGACCCCCTATCCATTAAGTAATCACTCCCTAGCCTCCTATCACCAGCCCCTGACAACCTCTAATCTGCTTTCTCTCTCTATGGATTTGCCTATTCTGGATATTCCATACAGAAGGAATCACACAATATGTGACCTTTTGTGTCTGGCTTTTTTAACTTAGTATAATATTTTCAAGGTTCATCCAAGCTGTAGCAGTATCAATACTTCATCCATTTTTATGGCTAAATAATATCCCATTTTGTGTATACATCATAATTTGTTTCTCTGTTCATCCATTAATGGACATTTGGGTTGTTTCCACCTTATGGCTATTGTAAATAGTGCTGCCAAGAATATTCATGAACAAGTTTTTGTTTGGACTCCTATTTTCAATTATTTTGGATATAAACGTAGAAGTAGAATTGCTAACAATTCTGTTTATCTTTTTGAGGAATCAACAAACTGTTTTCCACAGCAGCTGTACCATTTTACAGTCCCACAAGCTGCATATGAGAGCTCCTAATTCTCCATAGCCTTGCCAACACTTGTTATTTTATCATTTGTCTGTTTATCATAGCCATCTTAGTGGGTGTGCAGTGATATCTCATTGTGGATTTGATTTGCATTTCCTTAATGATCAACAACGTCAAACATCTTTTCATGAGCTTATTGGCCACTGAGTATCTTTTTTGGAGAAATGTCTCCAAAGCATGTGCTATTTTTAATTGTATCATTGATGATGTATTTTAAAACAGAGGGATTAAATTTTACATTACTGCGCCTGAATAAAATTTTCTCTTATTACTGATGAAAATTAAAATTTTGAAATGGTATCTCATTGCATTAGTTAAGGCAATGGAAGTTGCTATAACAAATCCCCAAATGTTTGATGGCTCAAACACAATTGAAGTTTCTTTCTTGCACAAATAAAGCCCAACATGTTCAGTAAATGGCTCTTCTCTAAGCGGTATTGCAGGTACTTGGGCTCCTTCCATTATGTGCTCTGCCATCTTCAACTCAAGGCTTCTAAGGCGGCACTGGTGCAGTATTTGTAAAAGGATTTTCAGCGAGGCTGGACACCATGCACCAATAGCACCAATTTACCTTTTTTCTTTCTTTTTTTTTTTAGGTATAGAAATGGAGAGCGCTCAGGGTTAGATTAATCTCAGGTAGAGACTTTCCACAGTAGATGCTACACAAAGATAAGGAAGCTAAGTTCAAGTGGCTGGCAAGAACGTGGGTATGTATTGCACCATGGGGTATATGTTGGAAAGAAAGAGAAGAGTAACAATGCGGGGGAGTTGACAGACTTAGGAGGAAAGTATGGAGAGATCAGAGGGTTGAATAATGTCTAGGTGTAAACTGTGATTGAGTTGGACGGCAAGAAGATTGCAGTGAGTTAATTATACATCAGGATTTAAGATTCCTAAAAAAGTCTAGTTCAAGATCATGATAAAGAACAAGGTGTAGGGACTTCCCTGGTGGCGAAGTGGTTAAGAATCCGCCTGCCAGTGCAGGGGACATGGGTTCGATCCCTGGTCCGGAAAGATCCCACATGCTGCGGAGCAACTAAGCCCGTGTGCCACAACTACTGAGCTTGCACTCTAGAGCCCGTGAGCCACAACTACTGAAGCCCGTGCGCCTAGAGCCTGTGCTCCACAACAAGAGAAGCCACTGCAATGAGAAGCCCACGCACTGCAATGAAGAGTAGCCCCCGCTCGCCATAACTAGAGAAAGCCTGTGCATAGCAACAAAGACCCAATGCAGCCAAAAATAAATAAATAAATAACTTTATTATTAAAAAAAAAAGAACAAGGGCTTCCCTGGTGGCGCAGTGGTTGAGAATCTGCCTGCCAATGCAGGGGACACGGGTTCGAGCCCTGGTCTGGGAAGATCCCACATGCCGCGGAGCGACTGGGCCCGTGAGCCACAATTACTGAGCCTGCGCGTCTGGAGCCTGTGCTCCACAAGAGAGGCTGCGATAGTGAGAGGCCCGCGCACTGCGATGAAGAATGGCCCCCACTTGCTGCAACTGGAGAAAGCCCTCACACAGAAACGAAGACCCAACACAGCCATAAATACATAAATAAATAAATAAAATATTAAAAAAAAAAAAAAAAAAAAGAACAAGGTGTGCCTGTGGGAATGGGTGGCCATAATGGGGTAAGATTTATATATAGCTCCTCAAGTTCGAGATAGGCAGGAGGCCTTTATAGGTGTTGGTTGGGTTATCCACAGAAATACTGAAATTTCCCACATGTCAAGGCCCTAAGTAAAATTAAAGGAGAGTGTACAGAAAGGGTATAAAGTAATATAGCCTATATTTTATTTATTTTTAAAATTTTTATTGGAGTATAGTTGATTTAAAATGTTGTGTTATAGCCTATATTTTAAAGGATAGTTATTGCATGACTCTGAGAGACTAGAAATCCTGAAAGGACAGTAAGTTAGATTTCTAGACTAGGTGAAAAAAAAGCAATTTCAAGCTGGCTGTACAGGTGGCAGTATCTTTGGGGGAACAGCCGAGCTATGGTTAAAGCAAAGAGGTGAAGGAACTATGCTCAACAATTTGGGAACGGCAGGGAATTTTAATCTGCCATGGAAGAAGAATTCCAGCGGGAAAGAATGGAAGGAGGAAGCATCAGGCTGGAGGGAGCTAAAAGTATGGGAATCTCTATAGCAATATCACAAACAAGACAATGCGAAAATGTGTGGGCTTCAAAACACCTAGATATGTTAGATAAAATCTAACATACACATTTTTAGATTCAGAGCTAACTTTGCAAGAGGGTAAGGGTACCTCCCAAGGAGCACAAATAAAGAGGGAACTGAAAACTAGGAAAAAAGACTATGGTTATGCTGGTGCTATCTCAGTAACCAAGAGGTTTGGATTTTAAGACTAGGAGAGGAAGCCTTAGGCCCAGGTAAGGCAGGGAGTTGTAATTTAAACTCTGCATGAAGTCAGGACCCTTCAAATGTTAAGCTTGAATGAAAGGATGAATTAAAAAGAAATCTCGGAGGAGCTTCAAGATGGCGGAAGAGTAAGACGCGGAGATCACCTTCCTCCCCACAAATACATCAGAAATACATCTACATGTGGAACAACTCCTACAGAACACCTACTGAACGCTGGCAGAAGACCTCAGACCTCCCAAAAGGCAAGAAACTCCCCATGTACCTGGGTAGGGCAAAAGAAAAAAGAAATGACAGAGACAAAAGAATAGGGACGGGACCTGCACCAGTGGGAGGGAGCCGTGAAGGAGGAAAGGTTTCCACGCACTAGGAAGCCCCTTCGCGGGTGGAGACTGCGGGTGGCAGAGAGGGTAAGCTTCGGAGCCACGGAGGAGAGCGCAGCCACAGGGGTGCGGAGGGCAAAGCGGAGAGATCCCTGCACAGAGGATCGGTGCCGAGCAGCACTCACCAGCCCGAGAGGCTTGTCTGCTCCCCCGCCGGGGCGGGCGGGGCTGGGAGCTGAGGCTCGGGCTTCGGTCGGATTGCAGGGAGAGGACTGGGGTTGGCTGCGTGAACACAGCCTGAAGGGGCTAGTGCGCCACGGCTAGCCGGGAGGGAGTACGGGAGAAAGTCTGGAACTGCCGAAGAGGCAAGAGACTTTTTCTTGCCTCTTTGTTTCCTGGTGCGCGAGGAGAGGGGATTCAGAGCGCCGCCTAAACGAGCTCCAGAGACAGGCGTGAGCCCCAGCTATCAGCGCGGACCCCAGAGACAGGCATGAGACGCTAAGGCTGCTGATGCCGCCACCAAGAAGCCTGTGTGCAAGCACGGGTCACTCTCCACACCTCTCCTACCGGGAGCCTGTGCAGCCCGCCACTGCCAGGGTCCCGTGATCCAGGGACAACTTCCCCGGGAGAACGCGCGGCACGCCTCAGGCTGCTGCAACGTCATGTTGGCCTCTGCCGCCGCAGGCTCGCCCCGCATCCGTACCCCTCCCTCCCCCGGCCCTGAGTGAGCCAGAGCCCCTGAATCAGCCGCTCCTTTAACCCCGTCCTGTCTGAGCAAAGAACAGACGCCCTCAGACGACCTACATGCAGAGGCGGGGCCAAATCCAAAGCTGAACCCCGGGAGCTGTGCGAACAAAGAAGAGAAAGGGAAATTTCTCCCAGCAGCCTCAGGAGCAGAGGATTACATCTCCACAATCAAATTAATGTACCCTGCATCTGTGGAATACCTGAAGAGACAACGAACCATCCCAAATTGAGGAGGTGGACTTTGGGAGCAACGATATATGTATATTTTTCCCTTTTTCTCTTTTTGTGAGTGTGTATGTGTATGCTCCTGTGTGTGATTTTGTCTGTATAGCTTTGCTTTTACCATTTGAACTAGGGTTCTGTCTGTCTCTTGGTTTGTTTTTTTTTTTTTTTACTTAAAAATTTTTTTTCTTAATAATTATTTTTTATTTTTTAATAATTTATTGTATTTTATTTTACTTTATTTTATTTTATCTTCTTCTTTCTTTCTTTTTTTCCTCCCTTTTATTCTGAGCCGTGTGGAGGACAGGCTCTTGGTGCTCCAGCCAGGCGTCAGGGCTGTGCCACTGAGGTGGGAGAGCCAAGTTCAGGACACTGCTCCACAAGAGACCTCCCAGCTCCATGTAATACCAAACGGCGAAAACCTTCCAGAGATCTCCATCTCAACACCAAGACCCAGCTCCACTCAACGGCCAGCAAGCTACAGTGCTGGACACCCTATGCCAAATAACTAGCAAGACAGGAACACAGCCACATCCATTAGCACAGAGGCTGCCTAAAATCATAATAAGGCCATAGACACCCCAAAACACACCACCAGACATGGACATGCCCACCAGAAAGACAAGATCCAGCCTCATCCACCAGAACACAGGCACTAGTCCCCTCCACCAGGAAGCCTACACAACCCACTAAACCAACCTTAGCCACTGGGGACAGACACCAAAAACAACGGGAACTACGAACCTGCAGCCTGCGAAAAGGAGACCCCAAACACAGTAAGTTAAGCAAAATGAGAAGACAGAGGAACACACAGGAGATGAAGGAGCAAGGCAAAAACCCACCAGACCTAACAAATGAAGAGGAAATAGGCAGTCTACCTGAAAAAGAATTCAGAATAATGACAGTAAAGATGATCCAAAATCTTGGAAATAGAATGGAGAAAATACAAGAAACGTTTAACAAGGACTTAGAAGAACTAAAGAGCAAACAAACAGTGATGAACAACAGAATAAATGAAATTAAAAATTCTCTAGAAGGGATCAATAGCAGAATAACTGAGGCAGAAGAATGGATAAGTGACCTGGAAGATAAAATAATGGAAATAACTACCACAGAGCAGAATAAAGAAAAAAGAATGAAAAGAATTGAGAACAGTCTCAGAGACTTCTGGGACAACATTAAACGCACCAACATTCGAATTATAGGGGTCCCAGAAGAAGAAGAGAAAAAGAAAGGGACTGAGAAAATATTTGAAGAGATTATAGTTGAAAACTTCCCTAATATAGGAAAGGACATAGTTAATCAAGTCCAGGAAGCACAGAAAGTCCCATACAGGATAAATCCAAGGAGAAACAGGCCAAGACACATTAATCAAACTATCAAAAATTAAATACCAAGAACAAATATTAAAAGCAGCAAGGGAAAAACAACAAATAACACATAAGGGAATCCCCATAAGGCTAAGAGCTGATCTTTCAGCAGAAACTCTGCAAGCCAGAAGGGAGTGGCAGGACATAGTTAAAGTGATGAAGGAGAAAAACCTACAACCAAGATTACTCTACCCAGCAAGGATCTCATTCAGATTTGATGGAGAAATTAAAACCTTTACAGACAAGCAAAAATTAAGAGAATTCAGCACCACCAAACCAGCTTTATAACAAATCCTAAAAGAACTTCTCTAGGCAGGAAACACAAGAGAAGGAAAAGACCTACAATAATAAACCCAAAACAATTAAGAAAATGGTAATAGGAACATACATATCGATAATTACCTTAAATGTAAATGGATTAAATGCTCCAACCAAAAGACATAGATTGGCTGAATGGATACAAAAACAAGACCCGTATATATGCTGTCTACAAGAGACCCACTTCAGACCTAGGGACACATACAGACTGAAAGTGAAGGGATGGAAAAAGATATTCCATGCAAATGGAAATCAAAAGAAAGCTGGAGTAGCAATTCGCATATCAGACAAAATAGACTTTAAAACAAAGACTATTACAAGAGACAAAGAAGGACACTACATAAGGATCAAGGGATCAATCCAAGAAGAAGATATAACAATTGTAAATATTTATGCAGCCAACATAGGAGCACCTCAGTATATAAGGAAAATACTAACAGCCATAAAAGGGGAAATCGACAGTAACACAATCATAGTAGGGGACTTTAACACTCCACTTTCACCAATGGACAGACCATCCAAAATGAAAATAAATAAGGAAACACAAGCTTTGAATGACACATTAAACAAGATGGACTTAATTGATATTTATAGGACATTCCATCCAAAAACAACAGAATATACATTCTTCTCAAGTGCTCATGGAACATTCTCCAGGACAGATCATACCTTGGGTCACAAATCAAGCCTTGGTAAATTTAAGAAAATTGAAATCATATCAAGTATCTTTTCTGACCACAATGCCATGGGACGAGATATCAATTACAGGAAAAAATCTGTAAGAAATACAAACACATGGAGGCTAAACAACACACTACTTAATAACCAACAGATCACTGAAGAAATCAAAGAGGAAATCAAAAAATACCCAGAAACAAATGACAATGAAAACACGATGACCCAAAACCTATGCGATGCAGCAAAAGCAGTTCTAAGAGGGAAGTTTATAGCAATACAATCCTACCTTAAGAAACAAGAAACATCTCAAATAAACAACCTAACCTTACACCTAAAGCACTTAGAGAAGAACAAAAAAACCCCTAAGTTAGCAGAAGGAAAGAAATCATAAAAGATCAGATCAGAAATAAATAAAAAAGAAATGAAGGAAACGATAGCAAAGATCAATAAAACTAAAAGGTGGTTCTTTGAGACAATAAAATTGATAAACGATTAGCCAGACTCATCAAGAAAAACAGAGAAAAGACTCAAATCAATAGAATTAGAAATGAAAAAAGGGAGGTAACAACTGACACTGCAGAAATATAAAGGATCATGAGAGATTACTACAAGCAACTATATGCCAATAAAATGGACAACCTGGAACAAATGGACAAATTCTTAGAAATGCACAGCCTTCCAAGACTGAACCAGGAAGAAATAGAAAATATGAACAGACCAATCACAAGCACTGAAATTGAAACTGTGATTAAAAATCTTCCAAAAAACAAAAGTCCAGGACCAGATGGCTTCACAGGCGAATTCTATCAAACATTTAGAGAAGAGCTAACACCTATCCTTCTCAAACTCTTCCAAAATATAGCAGAGGGAGGAACACTCCCAAACTCATTCTACGAGGTCATCATCACTCTGATACCAAAACCAGACAAAGATGTCGCAAAGAAAGAAAACTACAGGCCAATATCACTGAAGAACATAGATGTAAAAACCCTCAACAAAATACTAGCCAACAGAATCCAACAGCACATTAAAATGATCATACACTATGATTAAGTGGGGTTCATCCCAGGAATGCAAGGATTCTTCAATATATGCAAATCAATCAACGTGATACACCATACTAACAAATTGAAGGAGAAAAACCATATGATCATCTCAATAGATGCAGAAAAAGCTTTTGACAAAATTTAACACCCATTTATGATAAAAACGCTCCAGAAAGTAGGCATAGAGGGAAATTTCCTCAACATAATAAAGGCCATACACGAGAAACCCACAGCCAACATTGTCCTCAATGGTGAAAAACTGAAACCATTTCCACTAAGATCAGGAACAACACAAGGTTGCCCACTCTCACCACTATTATTCAACATAGTTTTGGAAGTTTTAGCCACAGCAATCAGAGAAGAACAAGAAATAAAAGGAATCCAAATTGGAAAAGAAGAAGTAAAGCTGTCACTGTTTGCAGATGACATGATACTATATATAGAGAATCCTAAAGATGCTATCTGAAAACTACTAGAGCTAATCAATGAATTTGGTAAAGTGGCAGGATACAAAATTAATGCACAGAAATCTCTTGCATTCCTATATGCTAATGATGAAAAACCTGAAAGTGAAATTAAGAAAACACTCCCAAAAAAAAAAAAAAAAGAAAACACTCCCATTTACCATTGCAACAAAAAGAATAAAATATCTAGGAATAAACCTACCTAAGGAGACAAAAGACCTGTATGCAGAAAATTATAAGACACTGATGAAAGAAATTAAAGATGATACAAATAGATGGAGAGATATACCATGTTCTTGGATTGGAAGAATCAACATTGTGAAAATGACTCTACTACCCAAAGAAATCTACAGATTCAATGCAATCCCTATCAGACTACCAATGGCATTTTACACAGAACTAGAACAAAAAATTTCACAATTTGTATGGAAACACAAAAGACCCCGAATAGCCAAAGCAATCTTGAGAAAGAAAAACAGAGCTGGAGGAATCAGGCTCCCTGACTTCAGACTATACTACAAAGCTACAGTAATCAAGACAGTATGGTACTGGCAGAGAAACAGAAATATAGATCAATGGAACAGGATGGAAAGCCCAGAGATAAACCCATGCACATATGGTCACCTCATCTTTGATAAAGGGGGCAAGAATATACAGTGGAGAAAAGATAGCCTCTTCAATAAGTGGTGCTGGGAAAACTGGACAGCTACATGTAAAAGAATGAAATTAGAACACTCCCTAACACCATACACAAAAATAAACTCAAAATGGATGAAAGACCTAAATGTAAGGCCAGACACCATCAAACTCTTAGAGGAAAACATAGGCAGAACACTCTATGACATAAATCCCAGCAAGATCCTTTTTGACCCACCTCCTAGAGAAATGGAAATAAAAACAAAAATAAACAAATGGGACCTAATGAAACTTAAAAGCTTTTGCACAGCAAAGGAAACCATAAAAACGACAAAAAGACAACTCTCAGAATGGGAGAAAATATTTGCAAACGAAGCAACTGACAAAGGATTAATCTCCCAAATTTACAAGCAGCTCATGCAGCTCAATATTAAAAAAACAAACAACCCAATCCAAAAATGTGCAGAAGACCTAAATAGACATTTCTCCAAAGAAGATATACAGATTGCCAACAGACACATGAAAGAATGCTCAACATCATTAATCATTAGAGAAATGCAAATCAAAACTACAATGAGATATCATCTCACACCGGTCAGAATGGCCATCATCAAAAAATCTACAAACAATAAATGCTGGAGAGGGTGTGGAGAAAAGGGAACCCTTTTGCACTGTTGGTGGGAATGTAAATTGATACAGCCACTATGGAGAACAGTATGGACGTTCCTTAAAAAACTAAAAATAGAACTACCATATGACCCAGCAATCCCACTACTGGGCATATACCCTGAGAAAACCATAATTCAAAAAGAGTCATGTACCAAAATGTTCATTGCAGCTCTATTTACAATAGCCAGGACATGGAAGCAACCGAAGTGTCCATCGACAGATGAATGGATAAAGAAGATGTGGCACATATATACAATGGAATGTTACTCAGCCATAAAAAGGAATGAAACTGAGTTATTTGTAGTGAGGTGGATGGACCTAGAGACTGTCATAGAGAGTGAAGTAAGTCAGAAAGAGAAAAACAAATACCGTATGCTAACACATACATATGGAATCTAAAAAAATAAAAAAATGTTCATGAAGAACCTAGGGGCAAGACGGGAATAAAGATGGATACCTACTAGAGAATGGACTTGAGGATACGGGGAGGGGGAAGGGTAAGCTGGGACAAAGTGAGAGAGTGGCATGGACATATATACACTACCAAACGTAAAATAGATAGCTAGTGGGAAGCAGCCGCATAGCACAGGGAGATCAGCTCGGGGCTTCGTGACCACCTAGAGGGGTGGGATAGGGAGGGTGGGAGGGAGGGACATGCAAGAGGGAAGAGATATGGGGACATATGTATATGTATAACTGATTCACTTTGTTATAAAGCAGAAACTAACACACCATTGTAAAGCAATTATACTCCAATAAAGATGTTAAAAAAAAAATACAAGCTACACAGGTAAGATTATATCAATTAGGCAATTAAAAAAAAAAAAAGAAATCTCTCTCGGTCTGGCCTCTGGGAAGAAAAAACCTCTCCGGTGAGAATCTGTAACCATAGGCATTCCTTTACGTGGATTTGGTGTTCAAACGCATTCTGCCTGCATGGTCTGGGACCCCAAGCTGAGAAATTCACATGAAAAGTGGTCCTAGTCCAGGAGTTTTAATACCGGAAAAGAAGGAGAGAATGGGTATTGGGGAATGTCTAGCAGTCTACCACATCAGTCCATATTTTTGTTGCACAGAAAAATAATCAGTAAAATACTTTCAAGGATAAAAAAGTATCACATTAACATAAAATTGGCGGAAAACGTGGAATAGAGATACAAGATCAGGAGAGAAGAGTAACAGTGTAAAATTTCCAGTATCACCCCAGTTGAAAATACATGCTCTAGAGCTAAATTCCATTTAATGGATGTTTGGGCATTAGAGGAACAAGTTAAATGACACCACAAGAATGTCTGCCACATCCAGAATGTGGGAAATTTCACAGGACAACTGTTTTGACAATTAAGTCAATGGCATGAAAAGATTAAGAGAAATTTAAGAGATGTAAAACTAAAAGTAATATTTGAAACTTGTTCAGATCCTAACCCAAATGAACCAACTATAAAAAGATATTTTGGATACAGTTGAAGAGATCTGATTATTTGATGCAATGTGGAATTGTAATTAAGAAATTAGGTTTTTAGAGATGCATACTGAGGGGTATGAGAGGAAATGACACGTACCTAGGATTTGCTTTATAAATACTTCAACAAAGAAAACAAGGAAAAGGAGGAAAGAAGAAATATGGCAAAGTCTTGATAATGGATGATGGATATATGGATATTAACTATACTATTGTTTCTTTTATACACATTTAAAATTTTCATAGTCAGAATTCAAAATTATTTTAGAGAACACATGAACAGAAAACAGCACTAGTATAATATACGAACTAATTCTGCTATTTATAGAAACATCCCAGGTGTTTTTCTAGAAATTTCTTATTTTTCCCAGTGTGCAAGCCCCACCAATGCTTTGCCCTGCTTCCATTATGAAATGCTAGAATCAGGAAAAATAAGCACTTTGTACCCCAAGATGAACAAATGATGATGGGGTCATCTCATCTAATTTCAGTTCTGAGGAAAAACTTAAAAACTAAGCAATTCCTACAAGTGTGGACTCCCTAATAAAAAATGGTGCTATCCCTGACTTAGAATGCTAGTGTCTGAAACAATGTCACAGTCTTTGTGGATATGGTTAACATGAGAAAAAGTTACTGTTTCCTACCATGATCAGATGAATGAAACTGGTAATTTCTCAGGTTTCTTACCTTTCTTTTAAAAACTTGAAATTCCTTTAAATGCCAAATATTTGAGTTGGTCTTCCTGAAGTCTGACTCCTTTGCACCTTTAAAAAAAAAAACAGTGTTGTGGAGGTATAGTTCACATACCATACAATTCATCCATTTAGTGTATAGTTCGATGGTTTTTAGTATATTCACAATCGCACCACCATCAACACAATCAATTTTAGAATATTTTCATTGCCCCCAAAAGAAACCCTGCATCTGTAAGCAGTCGATCTCCACACCCACCCCCTACCCGTCCCCACCACATACATCCTCACACTCAACTCTAGGCAACCACTGGTCTCTTTTTTGTCTAGTTTGGACATTTGTTTAAATGGAATTACACAAAATATGCTCTTTCCCACTGGCTTCTTTCACTTAGCACAATGTTTTCAAGGTTCATCCATGTTGCAGCATGCATCAGTACAACATTCTTTTTTCTTCTCAAGTAATATTCCATGGTATGGATATATCACATTTTATTTATCCATTCATCAGCTGATAGATATTTGGGTTGTTTCCATTTTCTGGCTATTATGAATAATGCTACTATGGACATTCTTGTAAAAGTTTTATGTGGACATAAGTTCTCATTTCTCTAGGAATGGAACTGATGGGTCATATGGTAACTATATTTTTAACCTTTTGAGAAACTGCCAAACCGTTTTCCAAAGTCGCTGAACCATTTTACATTCCTACCAGCAGTGTGTGAGCATTACAATTTCTCCACATCCTTGCCACCACTGTTACTGCTGTTTTTTTTTAACAGCCATCATAGTGGGTGTGAAGTGATATCCCATTATGACATTGATTTGCATTTTCCTAATGGCTCATGATGTTGAGCAACTTTTCAAGTGCTTATTGACCATTTCCTTGCACCTCTTTGAAAGTAAACTTTCTAAATGTCTTTGTCTCTGAATCTTCCTTCCACACTAGTAATATTTTCAGTTAAACCTAGTATCTCCTTGTTGTAATTCACTTAACAAGAAGATAAAGAGTAATGGCAATCCATTAGTCATGGTATTTTCTAATCCATTCATTCATCAAATATGGATTGAGTGCCGATTATGTGCCAGAGGCTCTTCTGGTCACTAAGCATATAGAAGAAAATAAAACAGACCTAAATAAATAAATAAAACCACCTTGCCCTCATGAAGCTCACATTTTCATGGCTTTAAAGTTTTTTTCCAGTTTTATTGAGATATAATTGACATACATCATTGCACAGGTTTAAGGTGTACAGCATAATGACTTGATTTACGTATATTGTGAAGTGATCACCAAAATAAGTTTAGTTAGCATCCATCATCTCATAGAGATACCAGAAAAATAAGTTTTTTCCCTTGTAATGAGAACTCTTTGGATCTACACTTCTTTTATTGTATAAAAAGAAAACATATAAATTTTACCATCTTAGCCATTTTTAAGGGTACAGTAAGTAGTGTTAAGTATATGCACATTGTTGTGAAACAAATCTCCAGACTTCCTTCATGTTGCAAATATGAAACTCTATACCCACTAAACAGCTCCCTTTTCTCCCTTACCCCCAGCCCCTAGTAATTTTTTTCTGTTTCTATGAGTTTGGTTAATTTAGATACCTCATATAAGTGGAATCATACAGTATCATTTCATGACTGGCTTATTTCATAACATAATTTCCTCAAGGTTCAGCCATGTTAAAGTACTTCCTTCCTTTCTAGGGTTGCATAGCATTCCACATTTTGTATATCCATTCACCCATCAATGAATATTTGGGTTGCTTCCACCTCTTGGCTATAGTGAATAATGCTGCTATTAACATGGATGTACGAATATCTCTCTGAGACCCTGCTTTCAATTCTTTTGGATATATACCCAGCAGTAGTATTGCTTGATCATATGGTAATTCAGTATTTAATTTTTTGAGTAACTGCCATACTGTTTTCCATGGTGGCTGCACCATTTTACATTCTCACCAACAGTGCACAAGGGTTCCAATTTTTCCACATTCTCTCCAACACAATTTTTGTTTGTTTGTTTTTTGCTTTTCTCTGGTGATTAGCAATGTTGTGCATCTTTTCACCTTTCACTTCCTCATTTAGATCTATTCCCAAGTATTTTATTCTCTTTGATGCTACTGTAAATGAAATTGTTTTCTTAATGTCCTTTTCAGATTGTTCACTGTTAGTGTATAGAAACACAACTGATTTTTGCATGCTGATTTTGTATCCTGCAATTTTACTACATTTGGTTACCAGTTATAACCGGTTTGCGTGTGTGGGCGCCCATAATCTTCAGGGGGTTCTATATAAAAGATCACGTCATCTAAGAACAGAGATAATTTTACTTCTTCCTTTCTAATTTGGACACCTTTTATTTATTTTTCTTGTCTATTTGCTCTGTCTAGGACTTCCAATACTATGTTGAATAGAATTGGCAAGAATAGGCACCCTTGGAAAAGCTTTTAGTCTTTCACCATTGAATATATTAGCTTTGGGCTTTTCATAGATGGCTTTTTTCTTTTTTTTAAATAAATTTATTTATTTATTTATTTTTGGCTGTGTTGGGTCTTCATTGCTGCTCACGGGCTTTCTCTAGTTGTGGTGAGCGGGGGCTACTCTTCATTGCGGTGCGCGGGCTTCTCATTGCGGTGGCTTCTCCCGTTGACGAGCACAGGCTCTAGGCGTGTGGGCTTCAATAGTTGTGGCACACGGGCTCAGTAGTTGTGGCGCACGGGCTTAGTTGCTCCGCAGCATGTGGGATCTTCCCGGACCAGGGCTCGAACCCGTGTCCCCTGCATTGGGAGGCAGATTCTCAAGCCACTAGGAAAGTCCCCATAGATGGCCTTTATTATGTTGTGGTAGTTTCCTTCTATTTCTAGTTTGAGTGTTTTTATCATAAAAAGGTGTAGAATCTTGTCAAATATTTTGTTAGCATCATTGAGATGACCAGGTCATTTTTGTCCTTCATTCTGTTATTGAGGTGTATTACACTGACTGATTTTTTTTCATTTGTTGAACCATTCTCATATTCCAGGAATAAATCCCACTTGGTCAGGGCTTCCCTGGTGGTGCAGTGGTTAAGAATCCGCCTGCCAATGCAGGGGACACAGGTTCGAGCCCTGGTCCGAGAAGATCCCACATGCCGCGGAGCAACTAAACCTGTGTGCCACAGCTACTGAGCCTGCGCCCTAGAGCCCGTGAGCCACAACTTCTGAGCCTGCGTGCCACAACTACAGAAGCCCACGCACTTAGGGCCCGTGATCCGCAACAAAAGAAGCCACTGCAATGAGAAGCCCGCGCGCAGCAACGAAGACCCAACGCAGCCAAAAATAAATAAATTTATAAAACAAAAAATCCCACTTGGTCATGGTACATAATCTTTTTAATGCACTGTTGTATTTGGATTGCTAGTACTATGCTCATTTCTCTGTATTGTTCCAATTTTAGTATATGTGCTGACAAAGCAAGAACTCCCTGTGGCTTTATTTTTTAAACACGGGATAACGTACTTTGAATTTCATAATGTACTTTGCATTTCAATTTTCAAATGAGTAAATGTCTCAAGGAGCAAGAATTCTTTTCTATGCTTGAAACACTGACAAAAATTAAGACACACTTGCTAGTTTGCAGACTGTTTTCTTCGCAGAATTAGCATCACCTGCTTCCTACATAATACACCTCAACTGGAGTGTCTGAAAGTGACTGTTTGGAAGGTGCTGTGCAACAATCTGACCCATAGAGAGCATCCAGATTTGAGGTTTCTATGACACCATTATGAAACCCGTTTGTAAACACACACAAACTGTTTAGAGTAAATAAGAGTATGAATAAGATGTACCGGGAATTCACTTCTCCAACAGATTCAATACTTCAACCTTTAGAGTACTTAAAATACAGGCCCTCCTGCACAGTAAAGTGTGGTGTGCGTGAAGCACAGGGGAGGATTCACCTTTCTGGCTCAGCAGAAATCCAAATATATATGCCATGCACTCGGGACCGTGGAGGATACGATTCTTTTAAGAAAATTTCCAGGGACAATACTTTTGAAAACTGACAACAGCTCCTGGGAACTTCTGCTTCTGTTTCACAACTTATGGGACTTACTGGCACCCGCCCACAGCTAGGAAAAGGTTAACAGGTGTTTACAATACCTAAAGATGACTTGTCGACTTTCTGGAAGCCTCCCGCCTGATGTGGCCCGAAAAGGGGGCAAAGGAGGAAGGGAATCTCTCAAAAAGGCGCGGGTCCGAGAAATAGGCTGAAGTAGGAAACAAAACCAACCCTCCGGAGAAAAGATAGTCGCTCCGACTAGAGATACGCAACCTCGCCGGCGCCTCAGCTTCTGCGCCTGCGCCCAGAGCGGCGTCTCGTAGTCCCACGACTGCGCATGCGCCCTGAGTAGTGCGATGCCCTCCCTCGCATCTGAGTCTGCGCAGCCGTGGGTTCTTTCCCGCCCTCTACCCCACCCCAACTCCCCCACCCCTCCATCCCCCGACCCTCTCCTCTTCCAACACGGTCACCCAGAGCAGGGTTGAGTCGTTGGTGACTGCTAGGGACTAGAGTGGGACGGTGTGTGGTACCGGGTCAGTGGTAACTCGCCAGTTAATCGCGTAGGCGATGCTTGGGTTAGACAGGTGAATTCACAGCTGCGAGCCCTTGTCTCTGACCTTTTAAAGCATCCTTTGTTTTATCCTGGGACGCTCGGAAGCCACCATCCTGCTGCCGCCCTCCGCGAAGCAGCTGGGAATTGTCTCTTGGGAATTTTAATCTTGTTCGGAAGCAGCCCCGACCAGGGGGTCCTTTTTTTATCCAGAATCACCCAGGATATGATGGACAGAAATGTCATCCCTCCTTAGACTTCCATAGAAGCTGAATTAAAAAGTTGAGTAATAGTTACTGTGAAGAAAGGGAAAAAAAAAAGGAAAAATTCACACACAATAACATTTATGTGTACACAGAATAATCTCGAAGAATGGATCAGCAAGTGCTACTGTGATTACCTCAGGGGAGAAGAAAAGGTGCTGAAGGACTGGCATGAGTGTTTTATTTTTTTGCATCGTTTGAAATATGTCCAATGTGCATGTATTTTTTGTTCTGTCTATTTTTAAAAATTATTTATTTATATATTTTTGTCTGCGTTGGGTCTTTGTTGCTGCGCAGGGGCTTTCTCTAGTTGTGGCGAGCAGGGGCTACTCTTCACTGTGGTGCACGGGCTTCTCATGTGGTGGCTTCTCTTGTTGCGGAGCACGGGCCCTAGGTGGGCGGGCTTCAGTAATTGCGGCTCGCGGGCTCTAGGGCACGGCCCCTAGATCGCAGGCTCAGTAGTTGCAGTGCATAGGCTTAGTTGCTCTGCGGCACGTGGGATCTTCCCGGACCAGGGCTGGAACCCATGTCCCCTGCATTGGCAGGTGGATTCTTAACCACTGCGCCACCAGGGAAGTCCCCGTTTTGTTTTTTAAATCTTTGTTCATTTGACTCCCTTACCAAAATGGTAGATATCAAGGAAATTTGGAAATTTAAGAAAGTCTGTCTAGATTCAGTAATGCTGGATAGAATTATACATACGTGTGAAGATAAAACGTTTTGTGTAAACCACTAAGTCTTCCTGTTTATTTCTGGACAGATATCCTTGGGAGTTGGGGCCAGAAGTACAAGAAAAGAGGAGCCAGGAATTTTCGAAAAATCGGCAGGAATGGCATACAGGAAACAAATGTTTTTCATCTCTATCATTGTATATTCCTCTTGGTTTTGCTGAAGAAAATTGAAGGGTAAATTTTAGTTCACCGAAGTCCGACATAGATGGGAAGGGGATGTTTGATGTTTATTTTTGTAAAGGAAATTAATTGGGTGTGGTTGGCAGAGTTGAGACTTGAAGTTCCTATTCTAGGTAAGGAAAACATCCCTTAGTGAAGAATTTTCAGATTGATTATGGTATGTTACTGCCCCTAACCTTGCAAAATAACTTCAGGCTCCCTCCTCCAAGGGAAATGGTTAGGAAAAAATTAGGCAACTGTGCTTAAGAGGACTTGCAGACAAAAAGCTCATACTGAAAGATGAGCACACCAGACACACCTCATTCTCTTGGTTAGCTGAACCAGTTCAACTTGTTACCCAGTGAGTGGTTAGTAGATCTAGACAAGTGTAGGAATTTGGAGAGTGGGGATCCCAAAAGCTGAAAGTGTGAAGTCAGAGGCCAGGGGTTTATAATGTTGCTTCTTAGTTTGTCTTGTTTGTAAGTACAAGCAAGAAGTTGAGCTCCCAAATAAAATATTTTAGGAATAGTGTTTCTTAAGTGACTCCAAATGTCAGTACATCTACAAAGAAATAATTGAAACCTAGTGGGTAATAAATCAATCAGACTGAGCAATAAGCAGTACCTGAGGATAGAAATTCCCCACAGAGGAGAAAAATGACATCACAGAAGAGAATACTTAGTAAAATTTATTTTTAAAAAAAAAGAAAAAGGAAAACAATAATTTATGCCCTTGGCAAAATAAAAGATCTTTTCAATATAAATGTTTCTTAGAAAACATATGAAAAGATAATATAACATATATATCAATAAATCAATATCAATGTTACAGCAAAAGTAATAATGATTCTATAACAATGACAAGTGAAGAAAATTCTGGCCCTTACACAGCAGCGTTCCTGGAAGGTCCTCTGATTCCTCCTTTTTTTAGTACAGAGGTGCCCTCATTTTAAGAAAGCCTGATACACATATATCTACATTTAGAAACTCTATCAATTAAATTTCTCTGTATCACAAAATAATTCTCTAAAAAAAAAAAAAATCAACTAAAAGTTTCTGTAAGTGATCCTTCAAATTGGCAAGCTTTCCTAATGTGTTTAGAATTAACCAAATACATGTGTCCCCAACTTCTTTCATTATAGCATTATTGCATACAGTGAGGTATACCTGAAGTGAGCCAATGACAGAGTTGGGCTTCAGACCTGACTGAAGAGAATGCGTTCTTACTTAGAGTAAGAGGAAATGGTTGGGGGCACGAGTTCCCTCAATCGTTTGATTCTCTAATCCTGAGTTCTTAATTTTCCTGTCTCTACTGTTTCCTGGGTAACTTTGTTCACCTGGTACTCTCAAGCTAAAAGGAGGAAGTCATATGGGAGGATGGATTGATGGAAGTCATACGGGTGGATTAATGAATTAGTGAGTCACTCCAGCAGAGCAGAGTGAGATGAAATCTGGGGTTCAGAGTGTGTGTGTGGATATAGCTGGGGGAAAGCTGGAGCAATTCTGAGCCCTTGTCGCGGTATTTGCGAGGCCCCTCTCCCAGCAGGGGCACCTGAGGAGCAGCAGGGCTCAGTCCCGCTCTCCCCAGCCGGATGGGACACGTACTCAGGAGAACGGACTCCATCCTATTTGTCACACTCCTCCTGGCTCCCTTCAGCACAATGGTAGTGCTGCTCACAGAACTCCTGGATCCGGCTGCAGGCCTCCAGCATCATCACTTCGGGGATTGTGATTACCACCCGGAAGAAATTTGGGTACTCGAAGCACTGCAAAAATAAAAGCCTGTTATTCTCAGAGCAATTGAATCAGGGACTGGACCACCCTAATATGGCCAGGGCCCTAATCAGCAAGAAGCAGTGATGCCATTTACCCAGGGCTATCATTTCACTCAATTCCTACCACTGGAGTGCTAAGCCAGTAACTGAGTTAATTTATCTTAAGAGGAATTTGTGGGACAAGCTTGGTTTCCTCTCACCTAGAATGTTCAACCACAATTTTTCTTCCTGGATGGGGGAGAAACAAATTTTAAATAGAAGTCATGAGACCCATCAGTTTGAATCTTTTCAAAAGAGAATACAGTAGTCCCTCGGTATCCATGGAGGGTTGGTTCCAGAACCTTCGAGAGTACCAAAATCCGAGGATGCTCAAGTCCCACATATAAAATGGCGTAGTATTTGCATAACCTACATACATCTTCCTGTGTACTTTAAATTGTCTTTAGGTTACTTATAATACCTAATACAATGTAAATGCTATGTAAATAGTTGCCAGTCTGCAGCAAATTCAAGTTTTGCTTTTTGGAACTTTCTGGGATTTTTTTTCCCCGCATATTTTTCCATCCACAGTTGGTTGAATCCTTGGATGAGGAACCTGTGTATATGAAGGCCGACAGTACGCTTTGTTGGGGGAGAAAAAGTCAGGCTAAAGACCAGCTCAGGGAGAGTTCCTGAGGCTCTAGAAACCGTTGAGAGTGTCCTGATAGACATAAGCACTCACTGTTGCCGGGAGGCAGTGGACGGATTGCTCAGCAAATAACTGCTCAGTGAATTCCACATCATTCTCAAATTCTGGGAAATGTTCCATCTCAATTCCAACCTATACCAATAACAGGGAGATGCAAATTTATCAGGAGGGAAAACAGGCCAACTCCCTATGCCACAAATTAAGGTAGGGACTGCTCTAAAAAACATTTTGGAACTCCACTGCTGATAACTAAGAGTTCTTGCTCTATGAACTCACAGAATTTTTCATAGGGAAGAGAAGATATATTTATATTAATGTTTTAGTTTACTGAAGGGTTCCTTCTTGGATGCTGATAAATGAAAGCTGGAAATAGGATGCCAGTGTTTCTCAAAAAAGGCACTATTGGGACTTCCCTGGTGGCGCAGTGGTTAAGAATCAACCTGCCAAAGCAGGGGACACGGGTTCGAGCCCTGGTCCGGGAAGATCCCACATGCCGCGGAGCAACTAAGCCCGTGTGCCACAACTACTGAGCCTGTGAGCCACAACTACTGAAGCCCGCGCGCCTAGAACCCGTGCTCCGCAACAAGAGAAGCCACCGCAATGAGAAGACCATGCACCACAAGGAAGAGTAGCCCCGTCCGCCGCAACTGGAGAAAAAGCCCGCGCGCAGCAACGAAGACCCAACGCAGCCAAAAATACATTAATTAATTAATTATTTGTTTTTAAAAAGGCGCTATTACCATATGGGCCAGGCTATTCTTGATTGCATGGAACTACCCTGCCCATTGAAAAATATTTAGCATCCCTGGCCCACAAAATGCCAATAGCACCCCAAACAGTCTTTCTGAAAACAAACAAAATTCCTATGTATCCCCAAACATTCCTAGGGAACCAGATCTCTCCCAGGTGAGAATTACAGTAGTGTGGAAAGCCTCTTATTTGTGTCTTATGTCATCCCTGTATCTACATATAAAATGATTCTCTGTATGAAGAATTAAGTCATTTTAAGAGTTTTTTTCTTTTTCTTCTTTTTTCTTTTTTTTAGCACTGAGGTTAAACCACATCAATGGAACAATTCAGAACAAGGCAGTTCCTAAACTGACTGGCTCAGGAGCCCATGTAGTTGTCTTCGTGAGCCCTGCAGACTGGCTTCCCCCGCCTACCACCAACTGCCTGCCACCCACATACTCACCATGAGGTACATGGCCCCAGAAGGGCGGATGGGCCGGAGTCCAGGGATGGCAGCCAACGCCCCATAGCAGAGATCCGCATTGGACTACGAGAGGAGACAGAGACGTCAAGAATGAAAAGTTAAGCAAAAGAAAAACCAAGTCATTAAAAGGAGAGCCCACATCAAAGGCAGAGAACCTAAGTTTGCTCTCCTGGCATAAGGGGTAACAAGATAAAAACTCTGCCACTTGAAGCTTTTGGCCAGGAGCAGGGTGGATTGCCAGAAGTTAGAGAAATGTATGGGTAGATATTTACACTGATGCCACCTCCTGGTTTGGAAGCCCCATAATGGAGCATTGCTCCAGAAATGAGGAGCCATTATTCCAAATTCCACTGGTGGTGTTCCTTGTCTCCCAAAGTGGAAAGTCATGGGCTGCCCTTACCTTGAGGAAGCTTAGAGTGTTGTGGTAGAACTCTTGAGGGGTGCGATGCAGGATGCTTTTCAGAGCTCCCTGGACAAGGGTGCAGGGTCCCAGGATCCGCTGACTCAGCTTCACCAGCCCATCTCGGATCTAAAAGCCCCCCCCAGCAAACACATTATTTAGCCTTTCTTAAGCATCTCCACTGTGGAGATCCTTGTTCTGCCAATTCTTTCTATCAAGTTTTTAATCTCTGGAGAAGTGCTGGTGCCTAGTGTCATTCTTAGATCAGACCACCTAGGTTTGTAGCCCAGCTCTGCCATGCACTGGCTGTGTGACTCTGGGCAAATTATACAACTTCTCTGTGTCTCATATTTCTCACCTGTAAAATGAAGGTAATACTAATACTGGCCTCACAGGGTTGTTAGGAGAATTAAATTGAAATAAAGTACATAAAGCACTGGCACATTGTAATCCCACAAACAATATTAGGTATCATTACTGCTATTGTTTCCTTTTTTGTGGTACTAAAATTGGAGGTAGATGGAACTTCCTCACCAAGACAGAAAAACTGAGTTTTGGAGAGGAATAACTAGTACTGTCTTTATCCAGCGTCTTTCCAGGCACACGGAACTACAGGGCCAAAAAGAAAGAAAAAAACTCCCTCCTTACCACTGTGCATGCAAAGTAAATAAATAAATAAACAAATATTTAGAAAAATATATATATACATATAATCGCCCCTAAATTAGACATACTATTTCACCACATTGCTCTCACCTCATTGCCAAAAATATCTCTTCGGTCATGGATGAGGATCCAGCCCATCCTCCAGCCAGGAACCAGCCAGCGCTTGGCCAGCCCCCCACAGGACAGGATGGGGACGTTGCTGCTGAGAGTGGCTAGAGGTTCAAATTTGGAATCTGAAAACACCTGAGGAGAAGAGGTACTTGTTACAGTTGTCTTCTGGTTTACTTTCCTCCAAATCCCATGCCTCGCAAAATTTTCCTTATATCACTAGGGACAGGGTCTCAGATTTACGGGCTCATTCCTACCCTGAAGCGTGATTGGGATCTCAAGAGCCTTCAGAGGGGACTATCCAAAAACATTTAACCCAGTATCTAGTCTAGATTAAAGGAAGCCTAAAATGAGGAAACTGACCCCAGCCCTTGGCTCTAGGGAATGAATGACCGTTGGAGTTACAGATTTCACAATAATAGATGGGTCCATAATCCCTTATGTGAAATTCCTGGGCTCAAGTATGTTGCAAAATGTAGAATTGTTTGGATTTTAGAAAGGTTATAGAGCACATGTACCATATATTATATAACAGCCGCAGGGCAATCTGGGACAGCACTCCTTATCAAGCAGAGTAACTGTTCTGCCCCTTTCCTTACCCTCTTATATAGAGCCATAAGTGAGAGAAATAAAGATTTACAAATATCTTTATATCAGGCCAAGTCAGGTTTTGCCACCAAATGAATTCCAAAAATCTTTGGATTTTTGTAGCTTTTTGGATTTTGGAAAACTGGCTAAGGGGTGGTTATCTGTATATCTGTTTAGAGCGCAGGGATACTGATTAATGCTGTACTGAAATGATTAGGATATGCTTCTGATTATTCTAGGTGCCACATCTAAAGGTGCCATGAGATAACTTGGGATTGAGAGTATGGAAGTGATGCATCCTACCCAAGACTCACCATGTCTCCATAGATCTCATCAGCTAAGATGGGGACACACTGCCTTGCAGCCACTGAAAATAAGAGAAACATGCTGAAATCATTTTTAATGTGAATTGCCTTAGCATTTAATATTTACCTGGGCTTATTATACTTTGCATTTCATGTTTGTCTGTTTCATCTTCCTCTTTAAGAACTATAAACTCTTCTTACACTCTTCCAGGGTACAGAGCCTAAATTTGCTCTTTAATTAACTAGATATTTCAAACCCTCTCTTCCACGTGATGGGAGTGGTGAAGAGGCAAGTATTTCCTCTTTTTCTCCTTCTTTCAGGAAATTCCTACCTTTCCAGGGGCACACCACTCACTAGGGATCCCAGTGGAGCCCTCCCACCTCCATCCTAGGCTTGGAACTTAGTGAAGGACTCCTTTCTCGTTCCATGAAACAGCTGAAGGATTCCATCCCCATCTTCTCCCCTGTCAAGTGAAGTCTGCTGGACTTACCTGCCAAAATTTTCTGGAGATGACTTCTACTGAACACTGACCCACAAGGGTTTGATGGATTATTGACAACGAGACAAGCTGTCTTTTCATCAATCAGAGATTCCAGTTGTTTCAGGTCAATTTCCCAAAACTTCTCTGGCTGGGGAGGAAAGAAGGGGGAGACTAAGATGATTCTGAAAAATGTAGGAGGACTACTCACTTCACTCAAAGGTATAATGTAGGGCTTCCCTGGTGGCGCAGTGGTTGGGAGTCTGCCTGCCGGTGCAGGGGACACGGGTTCGTGCCCCGGTCCAGGAGGATCCCACATGCCGCGGAGCGGCTGGGCCCGTGGGCCACAGTTACTGAGCCTGCGCGTCTGGAGACTGTGCTCCGCAGCGGGAGGGGCCGCGATAGTGAGAGGCCCGCGCACCGCGATGAAGAGTGGCCCCCGCTCTCCGCAACTGGAGAAAGCCCTCGCACAGAAACGAAGACCCAACACAGCCAAAATGAATAAACAAATAAATAAATAAATTTATAAAAAAAAAAAAAAGGTATAATGTAAATAACAAAATGTGTCTGTGGCCTCGACCACCCACTTCCAGATCTTTCTCTGCTAAGATAATGGTCCTATATTTTTATGAAGTAGTAATTGAGCTCTTGTGTCTAAAATTGAAAAGTCATTTACCAATAAATTGTAGGGTTTGACCTCGATTCCCATAGATTCAGCCAGAGTCCTGTAGAGAGAGAAGCCAGGTCTGGGAACTAGGATGTTTTGCCCTGGGTTGGCCAGCACAGCTAAACAAAGTTCAATAGCCTGACTGCAGCCACTTGTTAGAATGACATCCTGTGAAGAATAGAAAAGTTTCATTTTGTTAGGGGTTCCAACAGCAACAGGAGAAAAGAGGTTATCAGATGAATGAGTGGGAAGCAAAAAAAACCTTATTTTTACAAACTCTATGTAAAGTAGTGGGGACTGTACAAAGCCAAAATTGAAAGAAGTGAATATGTTTATATATGTGCATATCTAAAAGTTGTTGAAAATGTTGGCCACTTGAGAGAAATAAATCACTTAAAAAAGGACGGGTTGGCTGTGACTCAGCAGACCTCCACGAGAGATCATTATGACCTTGGACTTTTTTCACCTGGTTATTTATTGACTTTTGACCAGAGATTTGAAACCTGACTCTCTTCTGAAAGACAGATATAGGGCACCTCTTAATGTTAAGAAATATTGACCCCCATCCAGTGGACAACAGAGCAGAGGGTAGCATTTAAACTTGGCCCTGCCATCAATCCAGTATGCCATGGAACCTCGATCTTCCCATCTAAGTGACCTTAAGGGCAGTGAAGGAAGCTACAGATTAATAAAAGATCCTATTGGTAAAATGAAAAATTTCAATTATTTGATGTTTATGAATTATTGTTTTTCAATGATCTTCTGCAGAGAATCAAATATAGGGTGACCTCTGAGTCCTTTAAGCCTCCTTGAGACAGACACTATATGAGTTGTATGCAACGTTATTATCATACTATAATGACATTAAATATAATCACTGATTAGTGGCCTTCCCGTATGAAAAGTCCTCGAATTGCCAAAGGGAAATTATCCTTAGTTTTTTTTCCACTTGAAACCCTTACTCCTCATGGAACAGAAACAAGGAAAAGGGTAGAGTTTGCCCGATATTGTTCCCAAGCTGGTGCCTCGTCTAGGGCTCACCTTAGCTTCCAGGGGTGCCTCGGGGCAGCGGTAATAAGAAGCAACCTCCTCCCGACTCGATAAGTAGCCTGAGAGAACAGAGCAGAGTGAGGAAGCTGGAAGTTTTCATCCCTCAGCTGACAGCTTTGCCCTTAAGTCAACAGGGCTTCGAGGCTACCTGCTGCCCCAGCTCAGAGCACATACAATTTAGTTTAACTCTCTGTCACTATAGATAAAGGAGATTAACTTTATATCTTACACTTTTATAATGAGCACAAATGTATAAATAATAACAAAAAGAGTTCCCCAAACTATAAAATACTCTGCAGCATCTTGGTTACTGTGATTATGTTTTATTTTATTTTAGATTATTTAATCTAAAATTTAGATTAAATAATCTAAAATAGGATTAGATTATTTAGGATTTAGATTATTCCTAAATCCCTTCCAGGTATTATATATTTTGAAAACTTGTAATTAATGAATTCATTACCTTGGGTCCATTTTAACTTTTTCACATTGTATTGTATACCTATTAGTATTTTTCCTTTTCAATTATATTGAGGGACTTCCCTGGTGGTGGAGTGGTTGAGAGTCTGCCTGCCAGTGCAGGGGACGGGGGTTCGAGCCCTGGTCCGGGAGGATCCCACGTGCCACAGAGCAGCCGGGCCCATGCGCCACAACTGCTGAGCCTGTGCTCTGGGGCTTGCAAGCCACAGCTGCTGAGCCCATGTGCCACAACTGCTGAGGCCCCGCGCCTGGAGCCCATGCTCCGCGTGGGGGGGGGGGGGGGAAGGGGGCCACCGCGGTGAGGAGTGGCCCCCGCTCGCCGCAACTGGAGAAAGCCCATGAGCAGCAAGGAAGACCCAACACAGCCAAAAATAAATAATATAAATTAAAATAAATTTTAAAAAATTATATTGAAATTAAAATTTTTTCCTTTTAAATTATATTCTCATACAATAGTTCCAAATGTTGGCTTACAAGCTTGAAGTATAGACAGTTTCATACAAATTATTATGTTTTACAAAATTGCTCTCCAGAAAGATTGTCTTCAGTTACCAAGACTAGAGGCAATATTTCCTAATGTTTGTTAAATTAATAGGTAGAGATAGGTCTCTTGATGTTATACAAATTAGCACTTCCTTAACTACTAATAAAGAAGAGTATTTTCTAGATATATATTATTATCTGTGTTTCCTTTGGCATGAAGTGTTCATATCCTTTGCATTTTGTCAAATGGAGACTTGGTTTTGGGTTTTCAGGTTAAGTCAGTTTCCTAATACTTTGGATATAAAATTCATTATAAACTTTTAAAAAATTTTATTGAAGTATAGTTGATTTACAATCTTGTGTTAATTTCTGCTGTACAGCAAAGTGATTCAAGTTATACATATATACATTCTTTTTCATATTCTTTTCCATTATGTATAAACTTTTTTTACAACTTAACTTTTGGTTTTATTTTGTTTTGATTTTTATTTATGAAACGTCATAAAATGTAAATAATCAACCTAAAAATCACATCCCTGATATCTCTTTAAAGTGTTTTTAAAATTTTATTTTAGCATGAAACTGGATTTTTATTCTGCATTAAGAATATGTTTCTATGCGCACATATACACAGGGGGGAAATGTGCGACACTGAAACAAAGTCAAGGAATCACTTATTTTACCAAAATGTTTAGGGTAGAAATGTTTAATAGATGGAGAGAGTTAAACCTAAATAAGAATAATTTCTTTCTGTCCTAAACAAAACTTCTATCCTCCAGTAGGTCAGCTCATTCTTTGCTGTTCTTGGTTTTTTTGTTTTTGTTTTTTGTTTTTGCCTTGAAACAAGCACAATTACATTGAGAGTGTGATTAGGACCGTAATTAAATTAAACCTTGAATGTGTAGAGAAGGAGAAATAAAGCCAAGAAGCTATTTACACAGGGCAGTAATTAAATTAATTTAGGAGCTAGAGGGCTTTGTAAAGAAGCAGGTGCAGCCAAACTCAAGGCCTCCATTTAGAATTAGCGATGAGAGAATAGGAGTGTTATTTGAGAAATAAGTATGTAATGGGAACCTAGAGCAGGGAGGTGCCATAATGCCAGAGGAAGCCAGGAAAGAAAGACCTTGATGGCTTGAGGTTAAGCATGCTGAGACTCCTTTCCCCAAATCCAACAGCCATTTTATCTTGGCTTCTTCTTAGGAATTATGCATCAGGAAAGCAAAGAGGAGTGCTAGAAATTTATTCCTATTAGAAGAGCACTAAAGATTTGGAAGCCACCAGATTAGAGTCTCAGGAGGAATTTACCGGTGGAGGGGGCATAGCCATTATACTTCCCCGAGTCAAGGGCATCTTTTATTGCTTGGGTAACTTCAGGATCTGTAGGCAGGTTTCCAAACACTGTAGGGTCCCCTTTTCATGGGGGAAAAAAAAAGAACCGCCAAGAGGTTAATCTTCCATGCCCAGTGCTCAGACCCACCCTCCACTTCCATCCTCTCCAACCAACCCATGAGGATGGGGGTGGGAGGAACAATGCCTGCCTCTCGGTCAAGTGTCTCCAACTCACCAATTGACAGAGCAATCGTGGTCTTGTTTGGATTTGGCTTCACCTTCATGCTGTCCACAATGGCCCGGATGGGATTGAAAGTTTTGTTGGACATGTCCGAGGGCCTCACGGACCATCTGGCCTTCCTGCCTTTCATTTTTCCCGGCACAGAGCTTCTCCCAGGGATGTTGACATGCACATCCAGCACTGAGGGGAGGTTGCCATGGTCGTGCAACTGAATCATGTATGGGTCCATCACTAACAAAGACTATGGGGAAAAAAAGGGGTCGCTGTGACACTAAGAACAGGCATCATCCTGGGGGGGCTACAGTTGGACCTAAACATTGGGGTGATTTCACCAGACATCTCTTTCCAAACTCCTTTCTCATGTAAAGTAACTTTGTTATGAATGTGGGGAGTTTTAAGACTTTTCCCTGAGAAGGAAAATAAGCAAGAGCCCATTCTACAATCTTAGCCGAGAGTGTTCCATCAAATACTTACCTACTGTGAGATTCGCTGTGTGCAGCTGTAATCCCCAAGAAAATTTAACCACGCTCTCAGTGAAACCAAGGAAAAATGACATGAGAACTGTTAAACAATGAAAGCATATGTGTTCCTTCCTTTCCATGCAAGGAAGAGTCTCCCTAACACTTCAACAGACTGTGTCTTGTCCGGTACAAAGAAGAACCAGGAAGAACCATTCTACGTTGTTAGAAATTTAGTGTTAATATCTTCATTAGTAAAAATAAAGCCCCATTCCATAAGCATCTTACTGTCCTGTGGATAAAGAAGTCAATACACCACAAAGAAAAAAGTGCGTACTCCAAATCACCATCACCAGATTAGCTGAAGCTTGAGATTTTACCTTCTGAGTAAAGGAGAAGCAGCTCCCAAGTAGCCAAACCAGGAAGTCGTCTTAGTTCTTTGGCAAGTTACAGTGACAGTGAATTCAGATGCAACCTCTGACTCTTGAAATAGTCCCACAAATGGGCGTTGGGCCTGAAACTTTCATGCTATTGGTTCAGGTGAGAACTGAGCAGCCAGCCCTCCTCTTCCCTCCCCTCCCCACTTTTTGCTTCTTTTTACCTCTAACCCTGCTTCCACCTACACCACCAAATCAGGAATTTGAACTCGCTCTGTGTTAACTCTTTCCGCGTACTTTGTGAGATGTTTGAAAGGACTGTCAGAGAGGTAGTTAGGATTACAGTTGGTAACTTTTATTAAAACTTTTTTGTTACAGAACAACCTATTAAAATTTCAATAGTACAGAAATGTATAGAGTAAAAAGTGAGAGTCTTGCTATCTGTATGTTCCATTCTCACTCCCAGGGCCAGGCAGTGGTAATGATTTGGCCATTTCTATCCATTCACCAAGATGGATAGATGATAGTAGATCAATTGATCTATAGATGATAGATAGGTAGATAATGATAGTAGATCAATTGATCTATAGATGATAGATAGATAGATAGATGATAGATTAGATGACAGATACATAGATACAGAATTTTATGTATTTTCAAAACACAGCTGAGATCGTGCTCTACAACTTGTCAGGCAGCATGCTTATTTACTTCCTACATCTTGGGCTCCTTTCCTTGTCAGTCCACAAAGTTCTACTCCAGCAGGAACACACTGCACAGTCAGAGTAAACTAAGGCCCCCTCCATAAATATCTTACCTCCATAAATATCTTAAAAGTACACGGTCTCCAAGGCAACCAAAACCTGTGCAATTGTGAATTCTCCTTCATTTTCCTGTTGTGGAGCTACTGGAAAAATAAGATGTCAGGTGAGATCTAAATAAAAAACTTTGCTAAGCAAGCACAGCAGAGATCTCAGCATTCCTGTGAGCCTATGAAAAGTACCACCCACCCAAGGGTTAAGAGGAGCCTCAGTGACCCCATGGCTCAGATCCTATCTGTTTATTTATTGAGAGACAAAGAGCTGTTACATAAGCTCTGTCTTCTCCAGCTGCTTATCGGTGATTTGAGTCTCCAGTGGGGTTGAATAACCTTTTATTTCTCTGGTGCTTCTATCTCTTAGTGCTTTGAAAGACTTACCTAATGCATTCTCTTCCCCTCTCCAGTGAAGTGAGCATTTACCACTTCATCTCACCAGTGGAGAAGCAGAAGCACCAGGCAAGGGCAGGAAGCCAGTCAGGTCAAAGAGAATTTAGGTTCTGAAGCCCTGAGCCCTGAGCTAGTAATCGAGGCTGCTCTGTTTCAAAAAGCTATGTCTACAACATCTAAAAAGACAGAAAAGGAAAGACTTAAGTCAGCTCTGCTCTTTGGCACCCTATAGCAATAGGTGAATGGCTTGTTTTACTAAATGCAGTGAAACATTGTACAGAAAGAAGTATAGGGGCTTCCCTGGTGGCGCAGTGGTTGAGAATCTGCCTGCCAATGCAGG
Organism: Balaenoptera ricei; assembly: GCF_028023285.1. NCBI lineage: Eukaryota > Metazoa > Chordata > Mammalia > Artiodactyla > Balaenopteridae > Balaenoptera > Balaenoptera ricei. The sequence goes on along the minus strand of NC_082657.1, from coordinate 49,441,699 downwards.
GGACACGGGTTTGAGCCCTGGTCTGGGAAGATCGCACATGCCGCGGAGCAACTGGGCCCGTGAGCCACAACGACTGAGCCTGCGTGTCTGGAGCCTGTGCTCCGCAACAAGAGAGGCCGCGACAGTGAGAGGCCCGCGCACCGCGATGAAGAGTGGCCCCCGCTTGCTGCAACTAGAGAAAGCCCTCGCATAGAAATGAAGACCCAACACAGCCAAAAATAAATAAATAAATAAATAAATTTATTTAAAAAAAAATAAAGAAGTATACTTCACAGGCTGGACAGACTGCCCTTGGTTAAGTTGCCAAGTGAGAACATGGTGTTATTTCCAAAGCACATAGGTTTTGTCAGGAAAGAAGACCACCCTTTCCTAAATGCTTTCATTCCACCACTGCCGCCATTTAAAACATAACATGTAAAATATAACATGTATGTGCTGGAGAAAATCAGAAAAAATTAAAAGCATTTATAATCCACCACCGCTCTTAATACATTAGTCTTACTTTTCCCCCACAAAGTTTGGATCTTGTTCTATATACATATTTTTTAAATTGAGATAAAATTTATATAACATAAAATTCACCATTTTCACCATTTCAAAGTGTAGGATTCAGTGATTTTTTTAGTTCATTCACAACACTGTGCAACCATCACCACCATCTAATTCCAAGACATTTTCATTGCTCCAGAGAGAAACTCCATACCCATGAACTAGTCCCTCCCCACTTCCCTCCTCCCAGTCCCCCCAACCACTAATCTACTTTCTGTCTCCATGGATTTGCCTATTCCCGATGTTTCATACAAATGGAATCATACAATATGTTATCTTTTGTGTCTGACTTCTTTCACTTGGCAAATATTTTTCAAAGTTCATCCATGTTGTAGTGTGTATCAGTACTTCATTCTTTTTTATGGCTGGAAAATAGTCCATTGTGTGGATATACTTCATTTGTTCATCCATTCACCAGCTGCTGGCCATTTGGGTTGTTTCCACTTTTTGGCTATTATGAATAATGCTGCTATTAACATTTGTATACAGGTTTTTGTGTGAACATATGTTTTCAATTCTCTTGGGTATATACCTTGGGGTAGAGCTGCTGGGCCATATTATGGATAGTGTTTGCATTGTGAATTTTTAAATTATATCATGAATATTTTCCCATGTTATGAAAAACAGTCCATCATAGAGGAGTACCAGAACTTACTGAATAATTTTCCTATTGTTGGACATAATGTGGAGTCTAGTTTTTATCATTGTAAGAAATGCTGCCAAGAGCATCATTTTATGTAAATATCGGTTCATACACTTTACTATCTCCTTAAGATAAATTTTACTATCCATTGACTTACTGAATTGAAGACAATAAACATTTTGCTTTTACTTTTACTCTCCTAATAATTAAAGTATAATATATCGTCATATAATAAATTCAAATTTAGATGTTTATGAACTAAACCCTTAATACCTTCTTACCCCATAATCCCATTCCATAGAGATAGCCCGTTTAGCCATTTCTTGGTTATCTTTCCAAGTGTCTTCAGTGTCTACACAATAATTGTACACCTGGTTTTGGAGTTGTTCAAAATTATATATATACTATATGTTTATTCTGAAGCTGCACTGTCTCTTATTGTAGCCACTATTCATAAGTGGCTATTGAGTACTTGAAATGTGCTTTGTCTGAATTGAGATGTATTGTTGGTGTAAAATATACATCAGGTTTCAAAGACTTATATAAATACTGTAATGTAAAATATCTCATCAATAGTTTTATATTGATTACATGCTTAAATAATATTTGAATTTATTGAGTGAAATAAAGTATACTATTAAAATTAATTTCATCTATTTATTTTGACATTTAAAAATATTTCTATTAGAAAATTTGAAATTACTATGTGGTTTGCATTCCATTTCTATTGAATAATGTTCTATAGCTTGCTTTTTTTTTAACATCTTTATTGGAGTATAATTGCTTTACAATGGTGTGTTAGTTTCTGCTGTATAACAAAGTGAATCAGCTATATCTATACGTATAACCCCATATCCCCTCCCTCTTGCGTGTCCCTCCCACCCTCCCTATCCCACCCCTCTAAGTGGTCACAAAGCACTGAGCTGATCTCCCTGTGCTATGCGGCTGCTTCCCACTAGCTAGCTATTTTACATTTGGTAGGGTATATATGTCAATGCTACTCTCTCACTTCGTCCCAGCTTACCCTTCCCCCTCCCCATGTCCTCAAGTCCATTCTCTACGTCTGAATCTTTATTCCTGTCCTGCCTCTAGGTTCATTAGAACCTTTTTTTTTTTTTTTAGATTCCATGTATATGTGTTAGCATACGGTATTTGTTTTTCTCTTTCTGACTTACTTCACTCTGTATGACAGACTAGGTCCATCCACCTCACTACAAATAACTCAATTTTGTTTCTTTTTATGGCTGAATAATATTCCATTGTATATATGTGCCACATCTTCTTTATCCATTCATCTGTCTATGGACACCTCGGTTGCTTCCATGTCTTGGCTACTGTAAATAGTACTGCAATGAACATTTTGGTACATGACTCTTTTTGAATTATGGTTTTCTCAGGGTATATGTCCAGTAGTGGGATTGCTGGGTCATATGGTAGCTCTATTTTTAGTTTTTTAAGGAACCTCCAGACTGTTCTCCATAGTAGCTGTATCAATTTACATTCCCACCAACAGTGCAGGAGGGTTCCCTTTTCTCCACACCCTCTCCAGCATTTATTGTTTGTAGATTTTTTGATGATGGCCATTCTGATTGGTGTGAGGTGATACCTCATTGTAGTTTTGATTTGCATTTCTCTAATGATTATATAGCTTGCTTTTTAAAAAGTCTTAATAATATGTTGTGTGGACATTCTTTCCATTTTCGTACATAGAGATCAACTTAATTCCTTTTAATGGCTACATAGTGTTCAGTTAACCATTCCACTGTTGTTGGCTATGGGGCAGCTTCCAATTTTTTCTTTCTATTACAAATAAATCATATTGAACACACATTATTTATGATTGGGAATTTTTATGAATATCCTGTAATTTGTGGGATAATTTCCTACAGGAAGAATCACATTTCAAACACTGATAGACCTGCAAATTGATCAAATAATAGACTATAGGGAGAAGAGACAACACAAATATGTCTTATTTTGACAACTTCTTGGAGTTCAGACCAGCTGTCAGAACCACATATCCTGCTTGAGATGTGACACAGGGAATCAGCTGAGTGTTACAGCAGTGGTTATCCAGGTGGACAGAATCTCAGGGATTAAGACCGCCTCTTGACATTGGCCTTTGCAAGAGTTAAGTCAGGCAAAGATGAGATTGTCTCAATGTTAGAAGCTATTGCCACTCAAGGTTTAGACTTTCAAAGATCCCAGCTACACTGGAGACTCAGGTTCAACTCGCCCTCCCACACACACAGCCAATAGGCTTGGTGTCCTGTCCCCACCTCGACATTATAAACCGGGAGCCTTAGATTATTCAGACTGATAATCCCCCCTGGGCGGCAGCAGGGTCAGCTCATCTATATCTCTGGTTTTCTGTCCTTCTCATTGCTTGGCCCCTGGGGCATTCCATTTTTATCTTTGGAGCTCAGTTAGGTATTTTGTTATATTTAACCCAACAGTTTTAGATATTTTTATAACTGGAGATCTTCCAGGTCTTCCTCACCTCAATATCACCAAAAATGAAAGTCTCTCCTCATTAATTTGAAATGTCACCTTTATCTTGTACTAAATTCTTCTATCTTCCTAACCCTTTATGGAATACTGTATTCTAGAATGAAAAATTTTACAGTTCTTGATATGCATTGGCAGCTTCCTTTCAGAATAGCCAATAACCTTCCTGTCAGTAATTGTTTGCAAACCCTGGGAATTATTTTCCACAAAAATCTTTGCCAAATTGATTGATAGGAAAAAAGGATATTAAAGGTTGCCGTTATTTCTGTTCCTTTTATTTTAGTGAGGGCAGTCATTTTTCATGATTTAATATTAGCTCTTCTCATGTTGTGAATTACCTGTTCACATCCCTCACCTGTCTTGCCCAGGGGCTCAACTTTTTCTTAGGTGAGACAGAGGAAGCCACTGCAAGGCAACAAAACAGCAGCACTGAGATCACTGGCCCAGCCTCCTCTGTCTCAACCCAGCTGGCTCAGACTCAGGTTTACAGATCAAAGAACAGTGAGTAGCACGGGGTTTGGGCAGGTGGTCCTGCAAATAGTGCAGCTGACGCAGAACCAGCAGGGCCGAAGGGGTGTGAAGGGGACAGGGGCTGCTGTATCAGAAGGTCATCCCCATGGCACGCCCTCATTCAGTAGCTGAAAAAAAGCAAAAAAAGCAAACAAAGCAAACAAGTTTTGGTAATACCCTTCTTCTGTAGCTCATGTTTTCTCTCGATAGAAAGCTGAGGGGGGAAATCAAAAGAGAAGGCCCAACTCTGCTTACGGAGCCTAACTGCCACCAGGTAACCTTCACTGGACAGACAGGGCCCAGTAAACCGTGGAAATACTCACTAAAAGCTACACCAACCAGCCATTAAGGCTTTCACTTAAAAATTAAACTTGCATTGAGTTTGTTCTTAAGTATAACACTATTGTGTTTGCCATAGAAAAGTGTTTCTATGTGTGTGGTAAAAAAACACGTAACATTAAATTTGCCATCTTCATCATTTTTAAGTGTATAGTTCAGCAGTGTTAAGTATATTCACATTGTTGCACAGCAGATCTCCAGAACTTTTTCATTTTGCAAATCTGAAACTCTATACCCGTTAAACACTAATTCTCCCTCTCCCCTCCCCACAGCCCTTGGCAACCACCTTTCTACTTTCTACCTATTTTCTGATAGGAAAGTATTTTAAAAATAGTTACACCACCCAGAGATAACCACCGTTAACCATCTTGCCCACAATTAATATTTTGAAATATATTTTTTCCTAGGGGTACATCCACAGGCTTTATATATCAGAATTTGGTATTCCACGAGTCTCTTTTTACATGATATTGTGATCTTTCTAAGACTGTAAAAATTTTTTTGAATTTCTTTTTAGGGATCACCTAAAACCCTGGGTCTCCCATTTTTATACATCTCTTTCCACACCCTTTTTTTCTCGACCCAGACATAAGAGTTTATGCTCACCGGGTATCTATCCCATACCCAGCACTGTTTGATATGCTCTACCCAAATCAACTCATAATCCTCATCTCCATCCCAGAAGTAGGGCCTGTTTCATCTCCACTTTACAGATGAAAACGAGTCCCACAGTAGTGAGTGGTGAGTTGCAGTTCCAGTTTCACCATCCAGCTCCAGATCCCATTACACAAGTCTGCCCCATTTTATTTTTTTATTTTTTTTATTTTTTATAAATTTTATTTATTTATTTATTTTTGGCTGCATTGGGTCTTCGTTACTGTGCGCGGGCTTTCTCTAGTTGCGGCGAGGAGGCGCTACTCTTTCGTTGCGGTGTGCGGGCTTCTCATTGCGGTGGCTTCTCTTGTTGCGGAGCACCGGCTCTAGGCGCGCAGTCTTCAGTAGTTGTGGCACGCGGGCTCAGTAGCTGTGGCACACGGGCTTAGTTGCTCCGTGGCATGTGGGATCTTCTCGGACCAGGGCTCGAACCCGTGTGCCCTGCATTGACAGGCGGATTCTTAACCACTGTGCCACCAGGGAAGCCCTGCCCCACTTTAGAGGACCAAGTGAGTTGAGAAATACAGTCCTTTCTTTCCTAAATAGAAAAAAAGTAAAATAGTAAAAAGAAAAAAAAAAAAACATGGAGGTCGCTGGGGATAACTTTAAGAAAATAACGAATGAACTGTGTGGATTAAGCACGGAGGATTCACCTGCCTTTTATTGCTTATAATTAGTTACTTTGTAACTTTTCATCCTGAACCATTCCCAATGATCACTCATCTGTTGGGTACAGAGGAACGCATATGTTTCAACTCCCCTGGTGGAGAGTAAGCTCCCTGAGGAGGTACCAGGTGGGGAGTATTCCTTATACTTCTCTACATCCTCTTTCAGGTCTGGCGTGGTAACTTTACCAGCCATACTCAATACTTGCTTGCCAGTTGGCAGTGAATAGTACGTAAACCAGAGGGAAAGGAATGGCAGAAGGGGTGGCCAGATGAGAGGACACCCAAGCCTTTGCACAGTTATAGAAGAGGAGGTGAGGAATTCGGGTCCTAGTTTGTTCCCACATTCACTATCTCATGTAATTTAAAAAAAAAACCCACAAACAAACCACAAACCTGTGAGCTAGACAGATAGAAGGCTACCAGAACAGATAGGTGAACCTGGTTGAGCTTTTTAAATTTAAAGTAAACTTTTTTATTTTAGAATAGATTTAGAGGGACTTCCCTGGTGGCGCAGTGGTTAAGAATCCGCCTGCCAATGCAGGAGACAGGGGTTCGAGCCCTGGTCTGGGAAGATCCCACATGCTGTGGAGCAACTAAGCCAGCTAGCCACAACTACCGAGCCTGCGTGCCACAACTACTGAAGCCTGCGCGCCTAGATCCCGTGCTCTGCAACAAGAGAAGCCACCACAAAGAGAAGCCCGCGCACCACAATGAAGAGTAGCCCCTGCTCGCCGCAACTAGAGAAAGCCCTCACGCAGCAATGAAGACCCAATGCAGCCAAAAATAAATAAATTAAAAAAAAAAAAAAACTTGTATAGAATAGATTTAGATTTACAGAAAAGTTGTGAAGATAGTACAAAGAGTTCTCACATACACCTCACCCAGTTTTTCCCGTTTTTAATATCTTATATTACCATGGCATATTCTTAGTCATAACTAAGAAATAAACATTGGTCCATTAACCTTCACCAAACTCCACATTTCACTTGGATTTCACTAGGTTTTCCCACTAACACACTTTTTCTGTTCCAGGGTCCCATCCAGGAGACCACATTGCATGTAGTGGCCATGTCCCCTGAGTCTAATCTAATCCCAAACAGTTTCCTCTAATCTGGGACGGTTTCTCAGACTTCCCTTACTTTTCATGATCTTGATAGTTTTGTGTAGAATGTTCCTCAACTTGGGTTTGTCTGATGTTTTTCTCATGGTACAAGGGAAGACAAGTTGAGATTTTAATGTTATGGCCACTCACTTCACATCAGGGCTCTAAAGGTTAAAGAGGAAATAAAGCTTTCATCTGTTTGCTGGTTAAAGCACCTGCTTGCTACTTCTCTCATGGAGTTTAGCAAATCATACCATCCTGTTTGTTTTGTGCTTTGCATAATCATTTAAACCATTCTCCCATCAACTCAGTCATTTCTCTTTAGTCAAAACTTGGAGTTCTTTCATTTGAGGATGGCCAGAACTTCAATCTCACTCCAGTTCTTAGCATTCATCAGGAAAGAGTGTCATTTGTACTTACAGGGGGAGTCACCAAGCAAATAAGCTTAGATTCTTGGGAAATGATTCTGTGTTCTTGCCATTCCAATGTTCAGAATAATCTAGAGTCTCAACTATGCTCCAATCCATCAGCCTATCTCTAGACTACAATTTCTCACTATTTTTCTAATAATAAAAATATTATTTTTGGCCCTGTTTTTTAAAATTGAGATATAATTCATATTCCATAAAATTTATCCTTTCCAAGTGTACAATTCACTGGTTTTTAGTATATTTACAATGTTGTACGATCATCACTACCATCTAATTCCAGAACATTGTCATTACTCCAAAAAGAAACCCTGTATCTATTAGCAGTCACTTTCTAGTCCTTCAATCCTGCCTTGCCCCTGGCAACCTTTAATCTATTTTTTATCTCTATGAATTTGCCTATTCTGGACGTTTCCTATAAATGCAGTTGTATAATATGTAGCCTTTTGTGTCTGACTTCTTCCACTTAGCATAATGTCCTCAAGTTTCATCCATGTTGTAGCAGGTATCAGGATTTCATTCCTTGTATGGCTGAATAATATTTCATTGGATGAAATACAGCACATTTTGTTTATCCATTCATCAGCTGATAGATATTGAGGTTGTTCCTTAACTGATTGTGTTTTGATAGCTGTTTGTTATTTACCAATTGACTCAGCTCCTGGCGTCATACCTTATCTTCCTAATTCTTAATCCCCATTCATGTTTTACCTCCAGGCCCCATGAAAACAGCCAACAGTGGCTATCGCTGAAAACAAATACACAAAAAACACCCAAAAAAACACCTCTATAGAAATCATTGCTGATTTTTCTACCATATTCATTCAGTAATTGACTCACATCTGCTTACTGTGTACCTACTATTTGTTAAGCACTGTGCTAAGTCCTACAGATATAGGGTTCAACAGGACAGATACAGACCCTGCTCTCAGGGTACTACTATTAATGTCTAATGATAGACAGACTTTAACCAAATCATTATACGAATAGATATTTAAATGGCTATTAGGATAAGTGCCACAGAGAAGTGCAGAGAGAACATCATGAGTGAGAGAGGTTGGAGGAGCCTTCCCTGAAGAAGCTGTGCTTAAGTTGGGTTGGGAAGATAAGGATTTGGCCAGAAGAAAGGAGCGAAAGAGATTCCAAGCTCTGACACCAGCATGCTGAAAGTCTTGAGGGGCTAGGGGCTTGAGAGAAAGTGGTGGGACACTGTGAATAAGAGGGGAGCAGTAGACAATGAGGCTAGGGAAGTACAGAGGAGTCTCTGACCAGCTTATGCTCATGGAGAAGGTGATCAGAAAATGTAGCACCATCTTCTTACCAAAGAAAAAGGCTTAACACTCTTTTCCAACACTCCAGGGCATTTAGAAATTTTTCAAGCTGCTCAAAATTAGGCAATTTTTCTTCCAGTCCTAAGAGGAGCAATTCTGGTCACAAATCTCATTCTTGCCCATGGGTTACATATCCTAGATATTTTGTTATCCACTGGGATGCTGGATATCTTCCCTTTGTCTCTTCAGATCCACTCTTTGCCCTTCTCCTTTCTCTGTGTCCCAGGAACCTGACTTGCACGGACCCATCAGTGGGATCCCTTGGCCACTGTGGGTCACTGGTGGGAGATCCAAAGTGGGGTCAGGGGTGTACAAGGTCAGCTCCTTTCTGGTTGGGTTGCATCTTCCGAAGACCATAGCTACCATCAGGAGGCCGTCTCCATATAGCTACCCTCTCCAGGTTCTTGTCACCACTTCTTCCCCTTGCCCCCTTAGGCCTCAGTGGGGACAGCTCCTGTTGGTTTCTCTAAACCCTGTTTATACCTTTTAGAGCAGATTTAGTCCCCCCAAATGGCTGCAACAAGACTCCCACTCACATGCTCCTCAGCAATGTGGCTTTGCCATTTCTCCTTTGAGAGATGGAGTCTATCCTCCACACTCTTGAATCTGGACACTGTGACAGCTTTGACCAATGGAATCTGAGGGAAGTGCACTGTGCCCTTTCTAGGTATAGTTCTTAACTGGTCTACCAACTTCTGCTCCCTGCTCTTGGGACCCTGAGCCTCCATGTAAGAAATTCAGTTTACTCTGCTGAAGAGAGAGGACACCTAGGGAAGCACTGAGGTGCCAGGCAGGTAAGTGAGGAAGCCATCTTGGGTGTCCAGCCCATCTGAGCCTTCAGATTACACCAGGCCAAGATAACTATGACTGCATGAGAAATCTCAAAAGAGAGTCACCCAACTATTCCAGTCAACCCTCAGAACCCTAAGAGATCCAAAGTAAATTATTTTATGCCAGAACACCTTTGCATATGGTTCCTTTGTTAAACTCTCTTCAAATTGCCTAGTTTGTATGCACCCTCTGTTTCCTGCTGGGACCCCATAGATGACAACCAAAAGTGTCTGGCAACAAAAAGCCCACTCTAACTTCTAACCTGGATCACACAGTCCTATGAGTGATAGGGATTGGGATAATCCTGGAAAGCCATCAGCTTGAAGTCATCCTGCATCCATGGGTCTCTATTTTATTTTAAACACAGGACCTCAGTCACCTGTTTCAGGACCTTTCACAAACCACTTTCAAGAGCAGATGTAGTAGAACAGATCATTCAGCTGCACAGACAGAAAAAGTGCAGCAGAAGAAAAGTGTCAACTTTTTCTTTTCCAGGCCAAACATATTGGGTCTTTAGAGCTTCCTCAAGGGCTCTATAATTAATTGGTCAATCCTTGCATTTTTTTCCTTGTCCTTCCTGGAACGATTTCATGGGTGGTGGTATTCAAAAAGGAGCTCAGCCCCTCCTGTAAATGTCTACCTAGTTCTGTAGATAGGAGGAGGCTATATAGATATAGATATAATACATACATAAAAGGGAAAGAAAGAAAAAAAGGGATTCTCTTCCCAACAAGTCTGAGCTCTGAGCAGCCAACTAAAATGATAGCTAAAATAATAACATGAAATACAAGCGTTTCTCTCTCTTGCTGACCTTCAATGGGATCCTTAAAGCCTAGGAGACCCATCCTTTAGCCTACATTACCTCCTGCAGTGAGAGATCTGAGTCACAAGACAGACTTTCTATGAGGAAGAGCATCTCCTGGTAGCCCAACACCAACTTAAGCATCCCCTGCCCTGTGCCTTAGTGGGTAATAAGGGTCTTCCTTCCAGACCAGGCAGGTGCTGAGCCCGGCTTCTGCACTACAGAAGTCCCGAGTACATTTCCATGGGTCTGCAGTTCCGAAGAAGTTTCTCAGCCAAGAAGCATAGAATGTTCCAAAGGTTAAAGGGTTTGCTGCTGCCATCCCCCAATGAGGCCTCAAGGACACTCCTTCACTCTTCTGCCTGGAAACAAGTGCCAGAGGTGACGCAACTCAGCAAACTTTATCCAGATTCACTGCTGGGATCCACAGAAGGGAGAGGACCATCGACGGGGGCCAAACCACAGTAATTACCCAAGTCTGGGAACATCAAGTTCCCACAAGACCCTGACGAAACAAAGAGACGCAATGGAGTCTCTAGAACTTGAGAAGAGTGCCACGGGGTACACATCTCTCTCAGTGGGAGGATTGGGAGGGAGAGAATAAAAAAGAACAATATGGTTACCAAAGGGGAAAGGGGGTGGGAGAGGGATAAATTAGGAGTTTGGGATTAGCAGATACAAACTACTATATATAAAATAGATAAACAACAAGGTCCTACAGTATAGCACAGGGAATTATATTCAATATCTTGTAATAAACCATAATGGAAAAGAATATATATATATAACTGAATCGCTTTGCTGTACACCAGAAACACAACATTGTAAATCAACTATACTTCAATTTAAAAAAAAAAAAAAAAAAGAACGAGCCAGGATAATAGGATTCAGGTTTGAACCAAAACATGGGGAGAGGTGGGGTACTGTGCCTACTTGTCACTTAAAGCTCTTCCACAGCAAGAGTTCTGCAACCAATTTTCATTAATAAATTCACTCAGTAAGTATTTATGAGCCAGGCACTTTCCTAATACTGGGGATGCAGCAGTGAAGGAAACAAACCAAGCCCTGCCCCTACATTCTTGGAACTGACATTCCTGTGGAGGAAGAGAAGCAATGAACAAAGAAATATATGTCAGGAGGCACCAATGTCACAGAGAAAAAAAAAGCAGAGTGTGGGATTAGAAGGGGTGCTATTTTGTGCACGATCATTAGAACAATCCCCCCCGCCCTCCCTGAGGTAGTGACATTTAATGGAGAAGGGAATGGAGAAGGGAGTCCAGTGGATGACAGGGGAATAAGCGTTCCAGGCAGAGGGAACAGCAAGGGCAAAGCCTTGAGGTGGGATAGTACCTGGTGTCTTTAGGGCGTGACCAGGCCAGTGGGCTGAGTGAGCAAAGTGGAGGGTGGCAGGAGATGGAGTAAGAGAGAAAGTGCTTTAGTCTTCCTACCAAGAGGACTAACTAGGCCATTGGTTCAACATAGAAAAATTTGTTTCACGGCCCTAGACTAGTCCTCTAGCTCCAACTCGCCATCAATAAATGCCTTCGGACATGAGGGGTTGGGAGTGTGTCTGCATCAGTGCTGACCCCTCGCAAACTAAAATAAAACCTGTGAAAGACATGTGCTGCTGGCGGTGGGTCAGCAGGTTCACCTCATTCTGGCTGTTGGGCACAGACCGGAGGGACCAGACAGAGATGCAGATGGGAATTAGGGGGCTGTCCTTCTGGTTGAGTCTACAGAGAGCTGGGGCTCTGCTGGGGACATCCCTGCAGCCACCTCCAGGAAGTGACTCCACCCCACAGGGATTTTACATACACCCTGCTCCATCTCACCCAAGGGCCTTCCAATCCAGCTCTTCCCTTGGCCCTCACCTGACAGCCCTGCAGAGTGATGGTTTGATCACAGTGGTTATGGCTGTAGGACCCTGACAGGTTTTATAACAAGGATGGGAAAGCTATTAATACATTAATTTATTTTAAAATATCTTACTCTTGTTCTAGAAATTATTAGGCAGTCATAGACTGTCACGAGCATGGAAGGCCATCACCTGGGATGACAGGATTGCATCCCACCCAAGTGCTGGGGCTGGGCTTCTCCCATCCAAGCAAAGACAGCCTCCCTCCTTCCTTATCCCCTCTCCCTGCCCCAGGTACTGGGCCCATCTCTCATATTCGGGGCTCAGTGAGTGCACCTGGCTGCTGAAGGGCTGGTCCTCCAAGTTCAGTCTCTAGGTGGGAAGTCTTCTGCAGGAGGGTTAGGGACAGGCAAAGAGGGCCACAGAGTTCCCAGCTCCTTGCCCCACCACCCAATTCACCTCCCACTCTTACCCCCTCCTCCTCTTGTCTCTCTTCTCAATCCATTGCCTAGAGATAAACCCTGGCCCGGGAGGGTGGGAGGGAGGGAGACGCAGAGGGAAGAGATATGGGGATATATGTATATGTATAACTGATTCACTTTGTTATACAGCAGAAACTAACACACCATTGTAAAGCAATTATACTCCAATAAAAATGTTTAAAAAATAAAAATAAAATATATGTAAAAAAAAAACAAAAACAAAAAACCCTGGCCCTTCATTTGATTTGCCAAAAGCCTTTTTCCTTTCTCTCAGAAAGCCAAGAGGATCAAAATCTCTGGCTTTCACAGCTATTATCTCTAAAATGGACTTTGAGAATCCTTTTTGGAAGTCAGAAGCTGAGCTTAGATTCTTCCTCTGCTGTAACAGTCCTGGTCTTCCCTGTGAGATGGGTACCTCTGAGTGAAAGGCAGAGGAAGTTCACAGATGAAGAAAAAAGAAAAGCACCTCAATGCTCCTTCAAGATAATATTTAATGATCCATTAGCCTAAATTTGTTTATTATTGTGATACTAGCAGCCGCTTCTTGAGAGCACATATAAAGATAACAACAGTTTTCACTGATGTTCTTTTTTAAGATGAGTCTTCTGGATTGGAAAACAATTTTCTCATAAAGTTATATACACGTAGCCATACAACACCAAGAAAAGACATCCCACTCGTAGGGAAAAAAAAAAACAACTTATCTTCACACAAAACCCTGGATGTGAATGTTTATAGTAGCTTTATTCATAATTGTCAAAAATGGGAATCAGCTTACATGTCCTTCAGCTAGTGAATGAATAAATTGAAGTACATTCATATAATGGAATACTACTCAGCAATAAAAAGGAAAGAACTACCAGTATACACATCACCATAAATGAATCTCAAATGCGTTAGGATAAGTTAAAGAAACCAGATTGAAAAGGCGACATATAGTATGATTTCACTTATAGGATATTCTGGAAAAGGTAGAATTACAGGGATAGGAAACAGCTCAGTGGTTTCCCAGGGGCTGGAAGTTGGGGAAGGGAGGGCTACACATAGGAATTTTGAAGGATACTATCCATATCTTGTTTGTGGTGCTGGTTATATGACTGTATGCATTTGACAAAGACTGCAGAACTGTACACACACACAAAAAACCCCAGTGAATTTTACTGTTTGTAAATTACACCTTAACTTTTTAAAAGGAATACCAAGTTACCGCCGAAAAAACAAAACAAAACAAAACCCCAACCCAAACCAAAACACCTGTGCTGAGAAGGGTGCCACTGAAAGTAATTTTGCAGGTTAAACAGATGGAACATCACCTGGAGGGTCGTTTGTTTTTCTTTTAGGAAGTAGAAGTGTCCTTTGTGGACAAAACACCACATCCTACCATACACCTCCCCCCACCACCACCTCTCCAAGCTCGGCCATACTGGCTTTTTGGGTCCTTGAGCAAACCAAGCTCATCCCCACCTGAAGACCATTGCCTCAGCTAGATTTGGATCACAGTTCCATCATTTCCTAACTGTATAAATTGGGCAAATTACTTAATCCTTGTGCCTCAGTTTCTTCATTGGTAAAAATGGGAATAATGATACTACCAACATCATGGGGTTGTGGTGAGATTTGGTCAATTAACACGTGTAAAGGACTTCAAACAATGCTGGGATCTTGTAAATGTTTGATCAATGTTAGCAGTTATTATTTCCGGTTCCCGAAGCTCTTGTCTTTTCTACCTTTTAGCCTTATAATCCAGAACTGTTTGCATGCATGAGTGTGCCTACTGGATAAAATATCTTACACAGAAACTGTGTCCGGGACTTTCCTGGTGGTGCAGTGGTTAAGAATCTGCCTGCCAATGCAGGGGACACGGGTTTGAGCACTGGTCCGAGAAGATCCCACATGCCGCGGAGCAACTAAGCCCCTGCACCACAACTACTCAGCCTGTGCTCTAGAGCCCACGAGCCACAACTACTGAGCCCATGTGCCAGAACTACTGAAGCCCCCGTGCCTAGAGCCCCTGCTCCGCAACAAGAGAAGCCACCGCAATGAGAAGCCCGCGCACCGCAACGAAGAGTAGCCCCCGCTCATCGCAACTAGAGAAAGCCCGCCGGCAGCAACGAAGACTCATTGCAGCCCAAAATAAATAAATAAATTTATTTATTTAAAAAATAATAATTTTATTCATCACCAAATATTGATTGAGCACCTCTATGTTCTCGGCACTTTTGCAAGTTCTAAATACAAATGTTAACTCATCTAATTCTCACAACAACCACGCAAGGTAGGTACTATTATAAGCCCTGTTTCACAAATGAGGTAAACCAACGATAGCCACCATGGAGGTCTGTAAGGAGATTCAGGATGAGCCCAGAGGAAGACAGAGGACTTTGTGGACCCTTGGGTTGAAACATGAAGGAGTCAGTTTGCCAAGTGGGAGCAAAGGAAGGCTGGACTCACTGCCAGGCAAACCTCCTGCCCTCCAGACCCGAGGCTGGATGGACTCATTCCCCTCTCTTTACAGAATGGTTTTCACTGCCCTGCAACAAGAGATCAGCTCTGGCTGCCTATCTCTGCCAGAGCAAATATTAAGAAACATCAGACTCAATGACTCAGTGTTGCACCTTATTGCGTGTGCCACAGAATAAATCTCTTCTCCCGCCCCCCGACCCCCAAAATGAGCATCAGGTAGTCGAGGCAGAGCTAAATCCTAGTAAATGAGGTGGCGGATAACTAGGGGCTGCCGAGGGATAAAGAGAGTGAGGAACCAAAAAGCAGTGGCTGGAGATTAATCCTGCAAATTTTCCCACCCACAAGGGCCCTGGGCTTGTGGAGATGGTGAGGGAATACTGCCTGACATCAGAGCAATAACCCGTAACTACAAGGCATGTGAATGCTAGCTGTTCTGGGATCTCCCAGGAACCGCTGTCTCCTTTCTCTAAAATAAAATCATAGTTATAAGCACACACACACATATATACAGTAGTGTTTTCTCAAGAGATTTTATGTATGATCAATCTATCGAAGTGACCAATAAAATTGCTTACAAAAGGAGATCAGCTCGGTGCTTTGTGACCACCTAGAGGGGTGGGATAGGGAGGATGGGAGGGAGACGCAAGAGGGAGGAGATATGGGGATATATGTATGTGTATAGCTGATTCACTTTGTTATAAAGCAGAAACTAACACACCATTGTAAAGCAATTATACTCCAATAAACATGTTGAAAAAAAAGTTTCTGATTTTTACTGCTCTATTGATTTTTTAACTACCACTAAGTTCCCACTTAGATGTCAGTGAGCCCTAACATGAAAATTATTAACTGTAATGCTTATGTGTCTTGTAAATATTTGATCAATGTGTTCCTGGCTTGTGCCAAAGTGTGGACTCTGGGAAAGTGTATATATCTCTGTTTCTTTTCATGTTTGTGCATTTCTGAGGGCAGGGGCCATGTTTGTTTAACTTGTTTTATACAGTACTAGACAGTGCCATGCACAAGGGAGTACTTAATCCAATTTAATCAAGAGGTCAATGTTTATTTCCAAGAGGAAGTAAGATATAACACATTCATACATTTCATTTTTTAAAAACTCATAAAAAATATGATTTACAAGTACCAAATAAATCAGACCAAAATATACATACTAATAAAAATGACAATTTGGGCAAGTTCATATATCTTGGTTTTTCAGCACTGAGTGACAATCCCCAACAGGGAACCACAACTTGCGTCTGATGTAGGCAGGATCAGGAGAAAATTCCAGCACAACAGTAATGCTCCAACTTCCAACTGTCCTTCTCTATGCATCTTCAAGTCATGTCTATCATGATTTTTCCCTCTCTTTAAAAAAAAATTTTCTTCATGCTTGTGCTTTCCCTTCTGTGCAAAGTATGGGAGGGTTCAGGTGTAAAGTGACAGAGAGAAAATAAATATGACAGCTAACACTTACATAGAACTTATTATATGTCAGTCCCAATTCTAGGTGTTTTATATCTTAATTCATTTAATTCTTACAACGACCCTATGAGGTCAGCTCTATTACTACGCTCATTTTCAATGAAGGAAAACTTTTCATTTCCTTGAAAGAAACTTAAGTCCAGAAAGATTAAATATCTTGCTCAAGTTCACAAATCTATCAGGTAGTGGATCTGGGATACAAACCCAGATAGCCTGGCTCCCAGATCTATCTTAACCACTAATATATGACCAGAAAAAAGCCCTTCAAGAATTTGCCAGTCACCTTTATCTTTACCGTGAGTGGTTTTGACCTGGGTGTTAAGTGGTACAATAACTCTCAAACTTCTTAAAAGCCATGGCCAAATCACAGATTGAAAAAGGAAACAGCAATGAAAATGCCAAAGTATAAGGTTGACCAAAAAGTTCGTTTGGGTTTTTCCATAACATGTTACAGAAAACCCGAACGAACTTTTTGGCCAATCCAAATATATGAAACTTACTTTAAGTTATTCGATATGTTGGTGTGTATGTCACATGAATTTTGGTAACATGATAGCTTAGAATGGAAGTTCCCCAGAAGCTTAGGGACCTCTGATGATACTCAAGGTATTTCTGCAGCTTCTTCCAATCATCTGTCATTTACAATTCCACATGTGATATCTCAGAGGTAACAAACGTCACATGTCCCTAGTAGTCAGACCAAATGGCAGCAGCTGCTGGACATTTCATATAATATATTGTAGCAACTCTAAATTCTGATTTTTCTCCCTAAAGGTTGTTGCTATTGCTGTTTGTTTTCATTTTTTTCTTTTTGGTTGTTTAGTGACTTGCCTGGACTAATTCTGTAGTCGCTGTTTACAGAGTGCAGCCCCTGATATCTATGCATGTTTTGGCTTTTCTTTCTTTTTCATTATTTTTAAGTCTGGCTTCCTTGGAGTTGTCCCTTCATCAGTACAACTTAATGCTCAGCAATGATCCAGAGCCATTTAGATAGCTGCTCATGCACATGGCCTTCTGGATCATCAGAGGTCCATGGGAGCTCATCAAGGCCCACTATGACTGTTTCAGTTCTTGATCTCCCTATCAACTTTCTGGCCAATCTACTGTCCTGTTGCTTGCCCAAGCCTTCAGGATAGCTATGGCATTTGCCTTCCTTATTTGTTTGCCACTAAGATCACTGCGGTTTTTTACTAAACCCCTGGGCATTTGGTTTTCCCCATGTCCTGCTCCAAATCACATCAGTCCCCTCTGGCAAGGTAGCTGTTATTTTATAGCTTAGCTCACTCTGGTGGAATTACCAGCCACAAGAACTGGGTGCCAGGGTGGGAGTTGCCCCAGACAAGAAAGTCATAAACTCTCACTGCTCGTACCTAATGCTGAGTAGTTTTTCCTGAATAAACATTTCTCAATTTGTTGTCCACCTTTGGTCAACTTTCAGAATCCTTAAATGGATTGTTTTTGACAATTTTTTCAGTTTTATTATTCCTTTGGGGGAAGAGGATTTGCCACGCTCCTCACTCTGCCGTTCCAGAAGTCCTACTCTCCTCACTCTCAGATATCATCAACCACCCAGTCCTAGTGAATTTACTTGTCATGTATCTCTGGAATCCATTCCCTTCTCTTTATCTCCACCACCTCCTCCTAGCCCTAGTTACCATCATCTCTCTTTTTTTTTTTTAACATCTTTATTGGAGTATAATTGCTTTACAATGGTGTGTTAGTTTCTGCTGTATAACAAAGGGAATCAGCTATAATACATATATCCCCATATCTCCTCCCTCTTGCTTCTCCCTCCCACCCTCCCTATCCCGCCCCTCTAGGTGGTCACAAAGCAACCGAGCTGATCTCCCTGTGCTATGTGGCTGCTTCCCACTAGCTATCTATTTTACATTTGGTAGTGTATATATGTCCATGCCACTCTCTCACTTCGTCCCAGCTTACCCTTACCATCATCTCTTGACCAAACTATTGGTAATCACCTCTTTGGAAATCTACCTTCATTTAAAAATTTTTTTTTACAGTGGACCATTTTAAAAGTCTTTATTGAATTTGTTACCATATTGTTTCTGTTTTATGTTTTGGTTTTTTGGCTGCGAGGCATGTGAGATCTTAGCTCCCCGACCAGGGATTGAACCCGCACCCCCTGCATTGGAAGGGGAAGCCTTAACCAGTGGACTGCCAGGGAAGTCCCTACCCTCATTTTAATCTGTTCTCCATATTGTAGCCACTCATACTGTCCAAAGGTATTTTCTAATCATGTCACACTCATCTCCTTCACCCTTTGCTTAAAATCTTTGACTGACTCCCCATTGCTCTTAAGATAAAGAGAAAAAAATCCCTAAACACTCTCTCAGAAGACCTGAGTTTTCTGACTGCCCACTGTAGAGCTTCTTTTTCTAGACCCCACTGGTCGTCCGATCATTCTGGGATTGTCCCATTCTCCTTTTTACCTTAGTGCCTCTGCACATGCTTTTACTTCTGCCTTGAACTCCCCAGTCCTTCTTCATCAAACTAAGCCTCACTCTTATCCCACAGACCTCAGTGCAAACATCACTTCCTTGGGGAAATCTTCCCTGACATCTCCTATGTCAGCTCCCACTATGGTTTACTTCTTGGCACTAACTGTAAGTGCAGTATCACATTTATGGTGTGATTATTTCTTTGATTTCCATTGTCTCCTCCACTGAATTGTATGCTCATGAAGGTAGGAACCATGTTTTACCTCTGCATCTCCAACACTTAGCTCATAGTATGTGCTCAACAAGAATGAATGCATTCTTAGCTCAATAAGAATGAGTGTATGCATGCATCACCCAAAATACACTGCTTCATGACAATTCAATTTAATATCAAAGGAGATATAAAAGCAAAGTTCTAAACCTTACATTATTGAGAAAAAAAGATTTAAAATATATATTCTAAAGGAAACTTGTAGAGAAAAAAGACTTGGTGAACAAAAAAATCCAACTATTTTTATCACACAACAATTACTCCTGATATATTTTTAATAGACTATATTTTTTAGAGTCATTCTAGATTCACAGCAAAATTGAGCATAAGGTATGGAGATTTTTCATATATCCTCTGTCCCTACATATGCATAGCCTCCTCCATTATCAACATCACTCACCAGAGTGGCACATTTTTTTTCTTTTACCAAGAATGAACCTACATCGACACATCATAATAACCCAGAGTCCATAGTTTACATTATGGTTCATTTTTTGTGCTGTATATTCTATGAGTTTGGACAAATATACAATGACATGTATCCATTATAGTATTATAAAGAGTAGTTTCACTGACCTAAACATTCCCTGTGCTCCACTTATTCATCCCTCTCTGCCTAACTCCTGGCAACCACTGATCTTTTTACTGTTTCCATAGTTTTGCCTTTTCCAGAATGCCATATAGTTGGAATCATACAGAAAGGAGCCTTTTCAGGTTAGCTTCTTTCACTTACTAATATGTATTTATGTTTCCTTTCTGTCTTTTCATGGCTTGATAGCTCATTTCTTTTTAGCAATGAATAAAATGCCATTGTCTGAATATATCCCCCAGTTTATTTATCCATTCACCTACTGAAGGACATCTTGGTTGCTTGCAGTTTTGTGAATTATGAATAAAATTGCTATAAACATCCCTGTGCAGGTTTTGCTGTGACAAGTTTTCAGCTTCTTTGAGTAAACACCGAGGAGAGTGATTGATTGCTGGATCATATGATAAAAGTAAGTTTGGTCTTGTAAGAAACTGCCAAAAACTGTCTTCCAAAGTGGCTTACCATTTTGCATTCTCTCCAGCAATGCATGAGATTCCTGTTGCTCCACATCCTCATCAGCAGCTGGTGTTCAGTGTTCTGCATTTTGGCCATTGCCGTAGGGATGGCCTGGAGCTACTTCACCGTTGTTTGAATTTCCATTTTCCTGATGACATATGATATGGAGCACTTTTTCACGTGCTTATTTGCCATCTGTATTTCCTCTTTCACGAGATATCTGTTAAGGTCTTTGGCCCATTTTTAAATCAGGTTGTTCATTTTCTTATTGTTGACTTTTGAGAGTTCTTTATATGTTTCGGATAACAATACCTTGTCATATGCATTTTTTGCAACTACTTTATCCCAGCCTGTGGCTTGTCTTCTCATTCTCTTGATACTGTCTTTCTCAGAGCAGAAGTTTTTAATTGTAATGAGGTCCAACTATCAATTATTTCTTTCATGGATCATGCCTCTGATGATAAAAAGTCATCACCATACCCAAAGTCATCTAGGTTTTCTCCTGTTATCTACTAAGAGTTTTATAGTTTTGAATTTTGCATTTAGGTCTGTGATCCATTTTGAGTTAATTTTTGTGAAGGGTGTAAGTTCTGGGTCTTTTCATTTTTGCCTGTGTGTGGATGTCCAGTTGTTCCAGAACTGACAATGTGACAGTATTGACTCTTCCTACCCATGAACATGGAATATCTCTCCATTTATTTAGTTCTTCTTTGATATTTATCATCAGAGTTTTATATTTTCTTCATATAAATCTTGTACATACTTTATTAAATTTATGTCTGTTTCATTGTTTTGCAGTACTAACTTAAATGGTATTATGTTTAAATTTCAAATTCCACTTATTCACTACTAGTGTATAGGAAGGCAGTTGATTTTTGTATATTAACCTTGTATCCTGCAACCTTGCCATAACTGCTTATCAATTCCAGGAGTTTTTTGTTTGATTCTTTTGTATTTTCTACATAAATAATCATGTCATCTGTGAAAAAAAAGACAGTTTAATTTCTTCCTTCCCAATATGTATACCTTTTATTTCTTTTCCTGTCTTGTTGCATTAGTTAGAATTTTCAGTATAATTTTTTTTTCTTTTAATTTTTGGTTGCGTTGGGTCTTTGTTGCTGGGTGCGGGTTTTCTCTAGTTGTGGTGAGCGGGCTTCTCATTGCAGTGGCTTCTTTTGTTGTGGAGCATGGGCTTCAGTAGTTGTGGCACATGGGCTCAGTAGTTGTGGCTCGAGGGCTCTAGAGCGCAGGCTCAGTAGTTGTGGCACACAGGCTTAGTTGCTCTGCGGCATGTGGGATCTTCCCAGACCAGGGATCAAACCCGTGTCCTCTGCACTGGCAGGCAGATTCTTAACCACTGCACCACCATGGAAGTCCCAGAATTTTCAGTATGATATTGAAAAGCAGTGGTGAGAGGGAAAATCCTTGCCTTGGTTCTAATCTGTGGGAGTACAGAAAAGTAGTGGTAAGAGGGGACTTCTTAGTGGGAATGCTTCAAGTTTCTCACCATTAAGTATAATATGAGCTGTAATTTTTTAATAGATATGCTCTAAGTTGAGGAAGTTCCCCTCTAACCTAGTTTACTGAGAGTTTTTATCATAAATGGGTGTTGCAGTTTCTCAAATGCTTTTTCTACATCTATGGATATGATCACGTGGTTTTTCTTCTTTAGCCTATTGATGTGATGGATTACATTAATTGATTTTCCAAATGTCGAACCAGCCTTGCATACCTGAGATAAATCCCACTTTGTCATGGTTTATAATTCCTTTTATATAATTGTTGTGTTCAATTTGCTAATATTCTGTTGAGGATTTTTACATCTGTGTCCATGAAAGATATTCGTCTGCAGTTTTCTTGTAATTTCTTTATCGGAGTTTGGTATTAGAGTAATGTTGGTCTCATAGAATGAGTGAGGAAGTATTCCCTCTGCTTCCATCTTCTGAAAACGATTGGAGAGACTCGATACAATTTTCTTCCATAAATGTTTTGTAGAATTCACCATTGAACCCATCTGTGCCTGGCACTTTCTGTTTTGTAAGGTTATAAATTGTTGAGTCAATTTCTTTAGTAGACAGATTCCTATTCAGATTGTCCATCTCTTTTTCAGATTGTCTATCTTCTTCTTGGCAGATTGTGTCTTTCAAGGAATTGGTCTATTTCACCTAGGTTATCAAACTTTTGGGCACAGAGCTGTTCATAGTATACCTTTATTGTCCTTTTAATGTCATGGAATCTGTAGTGATATTGACATGAGTCATATTGGATTACAGGCCCACTTTACTTCAGTAACTTAACAAATTACATCTGTAATGACCCTATTCCAAATAAAGTCACATTCTGTGGAACTGGGGGTTAGGGTTTCAGTGTATTACATTTGAAGTGATATCATTCAACCCATAACAGGGAGCAATCAGCAGTGTTGGTGTGACAAGATGGAAAGATACAACAGAATTTGGGTTCCAGTCTTAGTCTGTCAACATTGTGCCGTTGACCTTGAGCAAACTGGGCCTGTCTCCTCACCTGCAAAATAAGGGAGTTCCTACAGAGGGTATCAAAGTTTCTGTGCTAGTCCTGTTCTCAAAATAGCACTGCTGTGAGAAGACTTAAAACATAAAGCTTTAAGTTAGATTTTGGATTTTAAGAAAAGCATCAACTCAAAAGTGAGACCTTTTGAGAGGACTGTGGTATGAAGAGGCCCAGCACAGAAGGTGCAGTGGTCTTGGGACTGATTTGTGAGAAGGGTTGCCCTCATGTATGCGTTGTCACAGGATCATTGCCTTCAGACTGTTATCATTCCCAACTTTTTTGGAGTTGCAACACCCAACATGTTATGGTTGTTTATTTGATTTTGTGACACTTCCCATTACCCTCCACCTCCTACAGCTTCCTTCTCTCCCCGAGCCCCAGCCCCAGCCCCAGCCCCAGCCCAGAGGAACTGCCAAACACGGACTTATTAGGTCTTGCAAATTTCATTATACCCTAAGATAATTCTACCCCTCTGTCAAGGATGTAAACAAAAGCAGATCACCACTGGGCACAGGAATGGCTGGAGGAAAGAATACTTGGGACTACCCTAATTATCATTTTTAGGAAATTATAAATTATTATTATTTTTAAATACCACCTTACACTTTAAAAAAAGTACTTTAAAAACACTTTCAGGGGCTTCCCTGGTGGCGCAGTGGTTGAGAATCTGCCTGCCAATGCAGGGGACACGGGTTCGGGCCCTGGTCTGAGAGGATCCCACATGCCACGGAGCAGCTGGGTCCATGAGCCACAACTGCTGAGCCTGCGCGTCTGGAGCCTGTGCTCCGCAACAAGAGAGGCCGCGATAGTGAGAGGCCCGCGCACCGCGATGAAGAGTGGCCCCCGCTTGCCACAACTAGAGAAAGCCCTCGCACAGAAACGAAGACCCAACACAGCCAAAAATAAATTAAATAAATAAATAAAGCCAGAAAAAAAACCACTTTCACAATAGCAAGTATATAGAATTGGATGTCAGAGGGAAATAACAGCAAACTCTCATTCCGCTCTATGTATCATACAGTGTTATAAATGCTTTAGATATGTTAATTCATTCAATCCTCACAACACCCCTATGATGTATCATTATCCTCATTTTGTAGATAGGGAAATTGAGGTATAACAAAGTTAAGTTATTTTCTCAAGGTCACATGGGTAATAAATGGTGGAATCAGACTTTGAACCCAGGCAATCTGGCTCCAGAGACCATACACTTAACCTTGTCACCATACTGCAAAATTTGAAGTTATGATTACAACAATACTGAAATATGTAAAAAATATTTTTGCAGACGGAGCCTTAATAAAATATGCAAAGGCAAAAGCAGTTTATAGTCAGGAGAGGGGTTATTTTTTATGTGACATTACGTTTACGTTAACATACGCACATGCTTTTATAGACTTTTTCTAGAAACAGAGACTGCTGTGAAAAAGTCTTCACAATCTGGGAAAATTCTTAAGGATACCATACACCAAAAGATGAGTGATGAAAACCATTAGGATAGCCAGTCTCCAAGATGGCCCCAGTGATGCTTGCCTTCTGGTATCCAAGCCTTGGTGTGGTCCTTCTACATTCAATAAGGGCTGACTTGTGTGATCAATACAATACTGTGGAAGTTATAATGTATGACTTCCAAGGCAAAGGTCAAAAAAGGCAATGCAGCTTCCACCCTCATCTCTTGGATCTCTTGCTCCGGGAAAAGCCAGCTGCCCTGTCATGGTGACACCCAAGCAGCCCTGTGGAGAGCCCCACTTGAAGAGGAACTGAGGCCTCCTGACAGCAGCAGCAACTTGTCACCACCTGAGTGAATGACCTTTGGAGCAGATGGATTAAGGCCTTGCGGGAGACCCGTGAGCCATCCAGCCCAGCCACTCCTGAATTTCTGACCCACAGTGTGGTAAACAGAATAATGGCCCCCCCAAAAATGTCCACATCCTACTCCCTGGAACCTGTGCATATGTCACCTTACATGGCAAAAGTGACTTTGGAGATATGATTAAAGATCTTAAAATAAGGAAACTATCCTGGATTATTTGGGTAGGCCCAGTCTTTGGGGCTTGAACTCTAACCTGCCTGGGTTTAAAGCCATTGCAACCTTTGGAAATGGTGGATATTATGGGAGGGATACATCTTTTTTTTTTTTTAATATTTATTTATTTATTTATTTTGGCTGTGCCAGGTCTTAGTTGCTGCACTCGGGAACTTCGTTGCAGCATGTGGGGTCTTTAGTTGCGTCATGCAGACTTCTTAGTTGCGGCATGCATATGGGATCTTGTTCCCCGACCAGAAATCGAACCCAGGCCCCCTGCATTAGGAGTGCAGAATCTTACCCACTGGACCACCAGTGAAGTCCCGGGGAGGGATAAATCTTAATTATGCAAGTGGATGGCTTACACCAAGAGGAGTCCCCCAGGCTCAAAGGACTGGCCTTGCCCTTGACAACTTCTCTTTCCTCTAGAGAAACGGGTATTTGTGGATGAGGTGTAGAAAAATTATTCAACACTTGGATGTAAGGGGAAAAATAACTGTATGCCTTCAATGTCACACGGAGCATTAACAGGCCTGCCCAAAACTTTTGATTCTCTAGGGCAGTGCACCTTTGTTTGATTTATTACTTGCTCTTGATTCAGGCTCAGGCTCTGTAAAGTTGGATGCTCTTGTAGATTTGCCAATTATAAGTGCTTTTTAAAAAAATTTTTTTTAATTGAAGTATAGTCAGTTTATAATGTCGTGTTAGTTTCAGGTGTACAGTTGCGTCGGGTCTTAATTGCAGCACACAGGATCTTTCATTGCAGCACGCCTGCACTTTGTTGTAGCACATGGGGTTCTCTCTAGTTGCGGCGTACGGGGTTCTCTCTAGTTGTGGCACACAGGCTCCAGAGCACGTGGGCTCTGTAGTTGCGGCACATGGGCTTAGCTGCCCTGTGGCATGTGGGATCTTAGTTCCCCGACCAGGGATCGAACCCGTGTTCCCCTGCATTGGAAGGTGGATTCTTTACCACTGGACCACCAGGGAAGTCCCTACAAGTACTTTTTGTGAAGTAAAGATGCAAATGATTTCTTATCTAGTAGGAAGAATAACTTCAAAATTTATAACTTATTACCATGTGTGTTGGGTGACCAACAGTTGCCATTTGCCCAGGATTGAGAAGTTTCCTAGGATGTGGGACTTCAAGTGCTAAAACTAGGACCATCCTGGGCAAACAGGGGCAGTTGTTCACTCTACCTGCATGACTTAGGCAGTTTGGGAACTGACTTGGCCATCTTCTTTCAACATTCTGTCTTGCATTGGCCAGAATTGTTTTGGTCCCTCCCATATGCCTCTGAACCAGTTTTCTCATCTTCCTGTTCTATCATTAATGAGCTAAATAAATCTTTGACAAATATAAAGACTCACTTCATATTGGTATAAGACATGTTTTTAATGGTTTCAAATGAGTATTTTCAATTTGACAATGAGAAAAAGACAGTCTCTTCAGCAAGTGGTGTCAGGGAAGTCAGACAGCCGCATGTAAATCGATGAAGTTAGAACACACCCTCTCACCATACACAAAAATAAACTGAAAATGGCTTAAAGACTTAAACATAAGACATGACATCATAAAACTCCTAGAAGAGATCATAGGCAAAACATTCTCTGATATAAATTGTAGCAGTGCTTTCTTAGGTCAGTCTCCCAAGGCAATAGAAATAAAAACAAAAATAAACAAATGGGACCTAATCAAACTTACAAGCTTTTATACAGCAAAGGAAACCATTAAAAAAAAAAAAAAAGACAACCTACAAAATGGAAGAAAATATTTGCGATCGATGAGATTAACAAGGGCTTAATTTCCAAGATATAAAAACAGCTCATACAACTCAACAACAAAAAGCAAACAATCTAATCAGAGGGAGACCTTCAAGATGGTGGAGGAGTAAGACATGGCGATCACCTTCCTCCCCACAAATACATCAGAAATACATCTACATGTGGAACAGCTCCTACAGAACACCTACTGAACGCTGGCAGAAGACCTCAGACCTCCCAAAAGGCAAGAAACTCCCCACGTACTTGGGTAGGGCAAAAGAAAAAAGAAAAAACAGAGAAAAAGAATAGGGATGGGACCTGCACCTCGGGGAGGGAGCTGTGAAGGAGGAAAGGTTTCCACACACTAGGAAACCCCTTCGCGGTCGGAGACTGCGGGGGGTGGGGGTGGGGGAGCCACGGAGGAGAGCGCAGCCACAGGGGTGCGGAGGGCAAAGCGGAGAGATTCCCGCACAGAGGATCGGTGCCGAGCAGCACTCACCAGCCCGAGAGGCTTGTCTGCTCACCCGTCGGGGCGGGCGGAGGCTGGGAGCTGAGGTTCAGGCTTCGGAGTTCAGATCCCAGGGAGAGGACTGGGGTTGGCTGCGTGAACACAGCCTGAAGGGGGCTAGTGCGCCACAGCTAGCCGGGAGGGAGTCTGGGAAAAAGTCTGGACCTGCCGAAGAGGCAAGAGACCATTGTTTCGGGGTGCACAAGGAGAGGGGATTCAGAACACTGCCTAAACAAACTCCAGAAACCGGTGCGAGCCTATCAGCGTGGACACCAGAGATGGGCATGAAATGCTAAGGCTGCTGCTGCAGCCACCAAGAAGCCTGTGTGCAAGCACAGGTCACTATCCACACCTCCCCTCCCTGAAGCCTGTGCAGCCCGCCACTGCCAGGGTGCCGTGATCCAGGGACAACTTCCCCAGGAGAACACATGGTGCCTCTCAGGCTGTTGAACGTCACGCCAGCCTCTGCCACTGCAGGCTCACTCTGCATTCTGTACCCCTCCCTCCCCCTGGCCTGAGTGAGCCAGAGCCCCCGAATCAGCCACTCCTTTAACCCCCTCCTGTCTGAGTGAAGAACAGACACCAGAGGGCGACCTACACGCAGAGGCGGGGCCAAATCGAAAGCTGAACCCCAGGAGCTGTGCAAACAAGGAAGAGAAAGGGAAACCTCTCCCAGCAGCCTCAGGAGCAGCGGATTAAATCTCCACAATCAACTTGATGTACCTGCATCTGTGGAATACCTGAATAGACAATGAATCATCCCAAAATTGAGGCGGTGGACTTTGGGAGCAACTGTAGACTTGGGGTTTGCTGTATGCAACTGACTAGTTTCTGATTTTTATGTTTATCTTAGTATAGTTTTTAGCTCCATTGCACAGCAAAGGAAACCATAAAAACGACAAAAAGACAACCCTCAGAATGGGAGAAAATATTTGCAAATGAAGCAACTGACAAAGGATTAATCTCCAAAATATACAAGCAGCTCATGCAGCTCAATATCAAAAAAACAAACAACCCCATCCAAAAATGGGCAGAAGACCTAAATAGACATTTCTCCAAAGAAGATATACAGACTGCCAACAAACACATGAAAGGATGCTCAACATCACTAATCATTAGAGAAATGCAAATCAAAAGTACAATGAGGTATCACCTCACACCAGTCAGAATGGCCATCATCAAAAAATCTACAAACAATAAATGCTGGAGAGGGTGTGGAGAAAAGGGAACCCTCCTGCACTGTTGGTGGGAATGTAAATTGATACAGCCACTATGGAGAACAGTATGGAGGTTCCTTAAAAAACTAAAAATAGAACTACCATACGACCCAGCAATCCCACTACTGGGCATATACCCTGAGAAAACCATAATTCAAGAAGAGTCATGTACCAAAATGTTCATTGCAGCTCTATTTACAATAGCCAGGACATGGAAGCAACCGAAGTGTCCATCAACAGATGAATGGATAAAGAAGATGTGGCACATATATACAATGGAATATTACTCAGCCATAAAAAGGAATGAAACTGAGTTATTTGTTGTGAGGTGGATGGACCTAGAGACTGTCCTACAGAGTGAAGTAAGTCAGAAAGAGAAAAACAAATACTGTATGCTAACACATATATATGGAATCTAAAAAAAAAAAAAAATTGGTCATGAAGAACATAGGGGTAAGACGGGAATAAAGATGCAGATCTACTAGAGAATGAACTTGAGGATACGGGGAGGGGGAAGGGTAAGCTGGGACAAAGTGAGAGAGTGGCATGGACATATATACACTACCAAACGTAAAATAGATAGCTAGTGGGAAGCAGCCACATAGCACAGGGAGATCAGCTCGGTGCTTTGTGACCACCTAGAGGGGTTGGATAGGGAGGGTAGGAGGGAGGGAGATATAAGAGGGAGGAGATATGGGAATATATGTATATGTATAGCTGATTCCCTTTGTTATAAAGCAGAAACTAACACAACATTGTAAAGCAATTATACTCCAATAAAGATGTTAAAAAATATTTACAAACATATGAGGAAAAAAAAAACCCAATCGAAAAATGGACATAAGACCTAAATAGATATTTTTCCAAAGAGGAAATACAAATGGCCAAGAAGCACATAAAAAGATGCTCAACATTGCTAATTATTAGAGAAATGCAAATCAAAACTACAATGAGGTACCACCTCACACCGTCAGAATGGCTATCATCAAAATCTCTACAAATAACAAATGCTGGAGAGGATGTGGAGAATAGGGAACCCTCGTACACTGTTGGTGGGAATGTAAATTGGTACAGCCAGTATGGAAAACAGTATGGAAGCTCCTCAGAAAACTAAAAATAGAATTACCATATGATCCAGCAGTCTCACTCCTGGGCATATAGCTAGACAAAACTCTAATCCAAAAAGATACATGCACTCCTATGTGCATAGCAGCACTATTCACAATAGCCAAGACATGGAAATGACCTAAGTGTCCATCAACAGATGAATGGATAAAGAAGATGTGATACATATATACAATGGAATACTACTGAGCCATATAAAAAGAACGAAATAATGCCATTTACAGCAACATGGATGCAATTAGAGATTGTCATATTGAGTGAAATAAGACAGAAAGAGAAAGACAAATACCATATAATATCACTTATATGTGGAATCTAAAATATGACACAAATGAACCTATCTACAAAACAGAAACAGACTCATGGACATAGAGAACAGACTTGTGGTTGCCAAGCGGGAAGGGGTTGGGTGAGGGATGGAGTGGGAGGTTGGGGTGAGCAGATGTAAGCTTTTATATATAGAATGGATAAACAACAAGGCCTTGCTGTATAGCACAGAGAACTATATTCAGTATCCTATGATAAACCATAATGGAAAAGAATATTTTAAAAAAGGAATGTATATATAATGGAATCACTTTGCTGTACAGCAGAAATTAACACATTGTAAATCAACTATCCTTCAATTTAAAAAAATCAAAAAAAGATGAGTATTTTTGACAAGACAAGGGATTTCTCTCGTGAGGGGGGAAGTGGGGAGGTGCTGCTGGGAGAACAGGCCCTGAAGATCTGTACCAGAGATGCCGCTTCTATTTTTCATGCCTTTATTGATCCCCTTCCTCTTGAGCCTATAAATATGATTCAGTCTCGTCCTTCCAGAAAAACAGCCTCCCCTCCTTCTGGCCGTGGCCTGTCTCCTACTCTTCTCATCCAAGAGTGCAATCCGGTTCCTTCTTAGCAACTTCATGATCTAGCCAAACTCACTGACACCGTCCAAATACAATGGACACTTTCCAATCTTGAAATCACTTAATTTCTCTATGATAAAAAATGTTTATAGCTACCAATATCTGACATTCAATGAGCACTTGACATTCTTTGAGTATTTGCCTTTCATTGAGTATTTAACATTCAGTGACCATGCTCTCGGCCACTTGGCACTACTTACTGATCGGTTGCCCCTTCTTGTTTATAAACAATATACTTCCTTAATATTGCCTAAATCCACTTCCTCTCCATCCCCAATGCCAATGCCTTGGCTTGAACCAGCTCTCCCTCCCAAACATCCTGGAAGGTTATTTCTATAACAAATTTGACTGAGGTACTTCCCTGATAAAAAGCCATCTCTCATGGTTCCACACAGCCTGTAGTCACAAACCTAGCATGCACGCCAATGTGCAAATATTTATTTATAAATTATATCCGTGTATCACTGTACTAATATATTGCTTATATTTACATATCATAAATCAGATATGGAAAAAGAAATTCCCAAAGAAATAGCATTTACAAATTAAATAGAAGTTCTAATTTCTTTCCCTACACTGTACTGGAGATTGTATGTGCTTCCTCAGAAACCACAGACCCACAGTGGTTAAGTCCAAATACATATGGCTGACTTTCAAGGATTCTCATGATCTGGCCCCTGCCTATCTCGTCTGTCTCTTCTCCCTTTGCTTCCTCTCTTGCTCCTAATGCTTTGGTCCAAATGGAAGGATTTGAACTGAAAGCTCCCCAAATCTTCCTGCTTTCTATTTGCTGCCCTCTTTGTTTAGAAGGCTGTCCCGTGCCTTGGCTCCCCAAGCCCCAAGTCCCTCCGTCTTATTTATTCCTAAAAGCTCTCATCCGGCACTCCTTCCTCTGGGAAGCTGTTTTTTGGTTACTTCTGCCTCACACTCCACCTACACCCCATGCACATCTTTTCTTTTGCAGTAAAACACAATGTTTACTTCTCTGCCTCTTTCATTAAGCTGTGAGCTCTGTAGCAAACTGTCTTGCTCACTTAGGAGTCCAGAGTGACTGATAAACAATAACAATGACAATAATAACAGCTAATACTTTTATAGTGTTAATATATGCCAACTACTGAGTCAAGTTTGTTGCACACATATTTGCTTTATTTAATCCTATGATATGGGTATAATTATCCCTATTGTGCAAATGAGGGCACTTTGGCACAGAGAGGCTAAGTAACCTCCCGAGGTCATTTATGTAGTATGCAAAGTTCAGAAAGTACTGAACTAAACTGAACTGCATCCTTTCTATCCACCTGTGAAGAAAGAAGTATAGTCACCCAGGCCCAGGAGAGGGTGTATAGTGTGGGCTGCCCCAGCCTGAGCCTGCGCTGCCCCCTGCTGGCCAGCTCTGCCCTCTCTGCAGGCTTAACCAGCTCAGAAGTGCCCCCTGCCACCTGAGCTTGAGGGGGAGAGGGAGCCAGAAGGTCACGTGGAGAATATACAGGGATGGCCCCTGATCCACACACCTGAAGGCCATCTCCCTGATAGAGATGCTGAATGAAACCTCTCAGAGTTAGAACTGGGAAAGTAAACTCTCTGCCACCAAATGCCATAGAATTTACCCAAAACCAATACAAATGTTTATTTTTTAAGAAAAAAAATTAGGTAACTATTTGGATTATTCTTACATTAGGCTCTTCTTTAGGAGAAAAAATTGAATACTTAGATTGGTTCGCATATGGGTTGCCCCATGGAACGATTGAAAAATACAGACACCCAGGTTCCATCTCAAGCCTGGTAAGCCAGAAGCACCAGTGCTTTACTATTTCTCCTCATGTCACATTCTTCCGAACCCCCAAATCTCTAAGACCATTTAACATCCCACTTTTCCAGTTTAAGCAAAGGCAATGCCTTTCCATTTGTGCTTCAGTAGAAAATGATGCTATTTTTTCAACTCTGTAAATTGTAGGTAGTTGATAAGTGATGAAAATAAAATTCTTGCCTGTAGACACGCAAGTTCTACCCTGTTTGATAGAGGTTCAATTGATTTTCCTTTCCCTCTTTGGAAGAAATCAGTTTTGCCTCCTTTGTACGTTGATTCCCTTATTCCTGATCTATGATGAGTCTATCTTCAGATTCTCTTCTGAACCTGCTGTAACATTTGCCTGATTCCCTCATTGATTATTGAGTTAAATAAAATCTTTAGCATGTGTTCATTTTATATCTGAATGAGAGTTGTGATTTTACCTTTTTTGGAAAATTATCTTTAATACACTAGTGGCAAGTATTTTCCTTTTCCGTCCTCTTCAGTCATCTGCTACCTGTGCTCTTTGCTTTAGTTGAAAACTCAGAGGGTTTCCTCAGAAAAGAGCCGCTGCCCTTATAACCTTCTACCATATGCATAACGTCTAACCAAGCATTCCTGGAATAATAGTGGAATGACCAAAAGATATTACATTTTTCAAGGCAAAAGTGAGGTCAGGGCATTGGCAAGGCAAAAGTGAGGTCAGGGCATTGGTTCCTAACCTTCTACAAAAACTAAAATAAAAGGACATAAACTTCATATTAATAAAAACACCATATTTTCATTGGGCTCTAACTCTGAAATATCTTATTTACTTATTTCTTCCTTACCTGTGTTGTTGATGGATTTATTAAAAATTACACACATTAGGATTGTTTTACTTTTAATGCACTTTATGCCATCTTGTACCTTATTCAAGATGCTATGGAAAATATAAGGTCCCTGTCATCTTCCTGAGTACACAGATTCATCTAAGAACTAATGTTATTCACTCAACAATTACTTATTGAGCAGCAACTGTGTGCCATGCATAATGGCAAAGACATCGTCCCAGGGGACTGACAGACTAGCGAGAGGAACAGACAACACAAATAAATGTATAATTTCAAACTTTGAGACCCACAGATGAAATGCATGTTTTCCATTCTTCCCCGCACTCTCACAGCTTTATGCCCAAATTTTTAGTTGGGTACCTAGCTACACTTCCCAGTTTCCTTTGGAGTTACCTATGGTCATGTGACTATCTTCTGGCCAACAAGATGTGAGCAGAAGTGATGTCTCCAACTTGTTGGTCTCGCTCTTAAAGAAATGAGGAGAGCCCTTACCAATCCCTAATTTTCTTTCCTTCCTATGGGCTGAAATGTCAACACAGTGTTGACATTTTGGACCTTGTACATGAGGGCAGCATCTGAAGAGTGACAGAACAACAACATAGAAGGAGCCTGGACTTCCAAGAACTTCACAGAGTGGAGCCACCAAATGGGCTTGGACTTTTCCAAGAGAGAAATAACTTTCTATCATGCTTAAGATACCGTTATGTTGGGTCACTGGCTCATCCAGCCCATCTTATAACCTAACTCTGACAAGCCTCAAAGGAACAGGGGATACTCTGAATATGGAAGTTAACAGAACATTCCTGTGTGGGGCTCAGGAGCGAGCATTCTCCAAATGAGGGAGCATCAAGGGAAGTGAGATCTTCAGGGAAGAGGCAGGTCAGGCCACGAGGCACAAGATGAAACCACAAAGACAGATGAGCATATCAGCATGTTTCTCCTGGTGTCAAAAGCATTCCAGAGGCAGCTTGAAGGGACTCCCACTGGCCAAATTTGGGAAATTTTAAGTATCAGAAAATTAATAGATTATAACACATTATTAGGGAAAAATTAATAAGTCTATCAAGTTAACATAATAGTCTGACTCCGTTTTTGACATCTCACTGCTGACATCTTTCAAGCCCCATCACTCCCCTTCCCCTTCTGTCCCACATCTGAGCAAGCTGATAAGAAAGCCCAGGTACGCCCTTGACAACGGCAGGAAGTTCACACCATGCAAGTTCTACTCCACACATAAGAACCTTCACCCCAGTCCTATTCCCAAATTACAATAAAACCCCAAAGCTAGTCACCTCTTCCTGCTTTCTCAAGCCATTTTCAAACCAACCTGGGAAACTGTTCTGCTCTCACCAGAAAGCCTCATTATGTCAGCAACAAACATACCCCATTGGTGCATTTTTGACATCATCAGTCTTGACATTGGAACCAAATTGGGGGTCGGGTGTACAAACTGCTTCTGCAGGATGATCACAGTAGATGGAAGGGAAAGTTCTTCATTATAGAAGAACGCCAATAAATCAATACATATAGAAAGATTGATAGAGTTAGAAACTACAACTCTGCAACCACCATTGTAATAATTCATTCAGGCAAGAAAGGTTAAGAAGGAACATATAGCCTCAAAGTTATTAAATACAAATGGGAGGGGTTTCCTTTAGAATGGAGAATCTGATGGACATCACCTTATCCAAGTGATCAAATGTAACATCACCAGTAATGGGACAAACTGACATCTGTGCCTCCTGACAGAACATACAAAGAAGGATATAACATCACCTATTTTAATATTCCTGCCAAAAGTGTTAAACTAGAATTTAATCATAAGGAAATGATCAGACAAATTCAAGTTGAGTAAGTAAGTATTTAGTGGGGAGAGTCATGTGTCTGGAACTTACACTCCAATGTTTCATCAAAAAAA
Source organism: Balaenoptera ricei (assembly GCF_028023285.1). NCBI lineage: Eukaryota > Metazoa > Chordata > Mammalia > Artiodactyla > Balaenopteridae > Balaenoptera > Balaenoptera ricei. Next base: position 49,406,657 of record NC_082657.1, on the reverse strand, counting down.
GTTTATAGCTATATAGAGAAAGATAGAACAAATGTGGCAAAATAACAATGTTTATCAAGGTAAAGATACAAAATAAAACAAAAACAAATGAAACAAAAAGGTAAGCTGGTATGGGGGTTTGTTTACTCAAAAAGAAGGTTCCAGAGGCCCAGAGGGAAGGTCTGAGAAAGGAGCTTGCCACTTCACAAACCATCCTGTGTCTGCTTGTTCACAGAACTCTCCTCTAGCCATAGCTGTCCCGGGTTCAGACAGGGTTTTGTGCAAATAAATATTTGTAGAAGGTCCCAGGATTTGGCCCCATCTTCTCCACTCTGGGAAGAAAGTCTGGTGGAGCTCACAGGAGTGCTTCTGTGGGATGGGGGTTGGTGTCTGAGCAGATAGGCCTGGTGACCCCACCCTCCTGGGTTTCCTCCTACCTCACCCCTCACTTCTTAATCCTCTTGCTTTTTAGCTCTAAATGTTAGTTTTCCCTGGGGCTCTATTCCAACCCCGTCTCTCCTTAAAAGAATGACATAGCTGTTGAGGATACGACAAAAACTAGTTGGACCCTACTGGGCCCAAGATGGCAGAAGATTCGACTTCCAGTACACCTTGAGCCTCATTATATGCTTACTGTAACACGTTAGCATATGCTAAATGACACACCCCCAGGCGCCAGGACAGTTCTGAGACCAACTATAAAAGGCCAAAAAGTGGGCAGCGGCCCAATTCCTGGAAATCCCCACCTCTTCCCCCCAAATAGTTCAAATAATCCTCCCACTCGTTAGCCTGTGGAATTACCCAGCCCATAAAAACTAACCACCCCATACTTCGGGGCTGCTCTCTCCTTCTGAGATGGACTACATTCTGCCTATGGAATAAACCTGCTTTCACTTTACTTTCCTGCACGAAGCCAAGGATCCTCACCTGGTGGCCTGTCCCAGGAACTCGCCTGAGACCTGGGATATAACCATCCTCTCCCATTTTCCTGCAACATCTTTACAAAGGATGAGGAAGCAGGTAGTCTTCTCTCCCTCCCTACTTGTGCTTTGATTATAAATATGTAGCCCACTTAGTTCTCGAGGCAGAGCCCTCTTGCCTGCTCACCTGTATCCTTCACAAGCATCCTATATTAACAAACCTACATCTTACCTATCACTTTGCCTCTCGCTGAATTCCTTCTGTGCCGAGACATAAAGAACCTGAGCTTCATTAAGTCGTGGGACGAGTCGTGTGGTTTCAACACATCCAAAATGGAACTCTCCAAGTTTCCCCAAACCTGGTTCTCTCCAGTCTTCCCATCTCAGTAAATGGCACCTCCATCCACCCATCCTTTAAGTTATTCCTCCAAACTACAACCCAGATCTGTCCACTTCTCACCATCAACTCAGCCACCATCACGCCTCACCTGGATTTCTTCAGTAGCTTCCTAACTCATCTCTTGACTGTGCTCTCAGGCCCATGCAGTCCATCTTCCTCCCAGAAGCCAGAGTAATCTTTATTTTCAAAAAACGTAAATCAGAGCAAGCCACTCAGTGTTTCAAAACACTTCAATATTTCCCCGTTGCTCTTTGAAAATGAAGATTTTTCACCATGAAGACCCTACACCATCTCCTGCTCCACTTCTCAGCCTCATCTCATGCCGCCTCACTCCTCTCGCAGTGACCTTCCCTTTTTTTTACATTTAAAAAATTTTTATTGGAGCATAGTTGATTGCAGTGACCTTCTTGTACAGCTCTCTGCATAAGTCAGGGTTTCTCTCTTTCTGGAACATTCTCTCAGCTCTCCTCAAGGCTGCCTCCTTCTCTTCTAAGACTCAACTCAAATGTCCCCTTCCCAGATCTATATAAAGAAACCTGCTCCATCAAAATTTAGACGTCAGGGGCTTCCCTGGTGGCGCAGTGGTTGAGAATCTGCCTGCTAATGCAGGGGACACGGGTTCGAGCCCTGGTCTGGGAAGATCCCACATGCCGTGGAGCAACTAGGCCCGTGAGCCACAGCTACTGAGCCTGCGCATCTGGAGCCTGTCCTCCGCAACAAGAGAGGCTGCGATAGTGAGAGGCCCGCGCACCGCAATGAAGAGTGGCCCCCGCTTGCCGCAACTAGAGGAAGCCCTCACACAGAAACGAAGACCCAACACAGCCAAAAAGATAAATAAATAAATAATAATTAAATGTGCTAATAATTAAAAAAAAAAAAAATTTAGACGTCAAATTGTCTTCTCTGTTACTTGCCAGTTCTCCTTTTCCACACGCAGTAGAATGGACGCACCGTACAAGGAGAGTTCATTGCTGGATCTCCCGCGCCTGCTAGGCTAGGGGCTCACACATATTCGTTGAAAGAATTCATTAATAGACGGCAATTTTGTATGTTTTTAAATATCCTTCCTTGGCAAAAGAAAAGGCTGCCAATTCTGTGTGGTTCATCATTTTTTAAAAAAATTTATGAGTCCAGGACTCTTGGATGAACTGGCCTCAAGTCCCCTACAACATAGTTGCTGTAAGGATAGCAGGAGAGGGAGGAAGAGAAGGACAGTGGCTGGGGGGCCGGCTGGGGGGCTGAGTGGACGGACGGGTGAGAGAGCGGATGGGTGAACACTCTGGGGAAGCATACCCAAGGTGCTAAGTTGAGAGCACAGTTCCCTCGGCAGCCCATCTTGAGGGGTCGCGAAGCGGATACTTCAGGGCCGACGGGGACGGCGGGAGGACGGTAGTCCCCTCCTCTGTGTGAGGCAGCAAGACCCTCCAGGCTCGCGCCCCATCCAGGCGCACGCGCGCCCAGACTCCGGGCCGCGCTCAGCGGCGTCCCCGGCCGGCGCGCGCGCTGAAGTGAATGCTCTCCGGGCCCGCAGCGGGGGTTAGTGCGCGTGCGCGCAGGTGAGCGTCCCGCCCCGCCCCGCCCCGCCCTGCCCCGCCCCCGGGCTTGGCCACCTGCCGGGGAAACTTGTGGATTGTTGCCCTCGGGTCGCTCCGGGGCGGGGACGCGGAACAGAGCCATGGAACATACGTCGGGGAATCGCGAGTCCCGGGCCCGGCCGAGAGAGCGGGACCCAGACCGGCACCCCCGCCCGGACCGAGACCGCCACCCCGAGAGACAGCGGGACAGAGCCGGGGACCGGCGCAGGGAGAGAAACGGGGGCGGGCGGAGGGACGGGGACCGGGACAGGGGGAGGGACCGGGAACCCCGCCAGGACAGACACAGAGCCGGGGACCATCGTAGGGGTGAACAAAGAGTTTGGGAACAATCCCGCCAGAGTCGGACGCGGGACGGACCCAGGCGGCAGACCTGGGACGCGGCCCCGCCCCCCTGGCCCGCGCCTTGGGAAACCCCGGATCCACCGCCCTTGCGGAAGGAGGGCCTCGGACGCCGAGGACCAGAAAGGTGAGGTGGGGCAGCGAGGGCTCTCTACCTCGACCCGGAGGAAGCCTGGGTCTGAGGCCAGTCTGCGCGGTTCTGCTGTCCCGGCTACTTGTCCTGGGAAGCTGGTTTAAAGGAAGTGCCATTCTTCCTTTTTGAGCTCTTAGAGGTGACCTGGGAGTGAAGGAAGACCTTACAGCGGCCCGCCCCCCCCCACACACACTCCTTGACCTGAACCTGATGAACAACGCAGGGACCTACCCCCCACTTCCCTCCCCCCTCCACCCCCTGTCCCCCAGCCCCCCTTTAGCAGTGGCAGGACCGGGGACCAGGTAAAGAGGAAGAGAGGACTTCAGGACTAGAAAGGGAAGGGGTGGGAAGGAATTGGGTGGGTTGGGTTAACCTGAGGCCCCTCCCTGACCCCCACCCTTGTGGTCACAGGACTGCCCCTTGGGGCTGAAGACCCTTGTCCTGTGCTCCAAAACCAGCCCTCCCCAAAGTCCCGTTCCCTGGAGGCCCAGGCCTATAAAAGACCAATGAAAAGCTAATAGTTTAATGTGTAATCCCTTCCAGGGGTATATGCATTTCAAAACCAGACAGCTGGGAGAAGATACACTTTTAGCCAAAGAACTGAATGTACCTGAAACTCTGCACAAAAGGGCAGAGATTTTTTCCCCCCTTTGTCAGTGAGGTCTTTCTGGGCAGCCTCATTCAAATCCCATGATTGTTTCAGACCCCACCCTCCTGAATGAACAAACTTTGCCATCACTACCTTGTAGAACAGAGTTCCCATAAGGCCTGTGGGGTGAAAGCATCATGATGTTCTGGAAGACTGTGAGCTGGGAGAGGGTAAGGATGGAAGGAAAGAGAGGCGGTGGTCCTAGACCCCACTCCCCCTCTAGGGAAGTGGCCTTTTTTCCATTGCACATTCCATCCAACTCCACAAATATTACTGAATGCCCAGATTACATGCCAGGCCAAGAAGGAGACAGGCAGGTACTGGAGTGATGACTGCCTTCTGGTTTTTGCCCTCGTCCCTAGGAGGAGTCCAGGCTCCTCTCTGCTATGGAACTTGGAGGCTTAAGCCCAGTCTCTCTTCTGGTTGTGTCCACACAGCGGGAAAGCTATTATCCTGAGTTTATGTTACATTATCTAGAACTAACTAACCAAACTGTGACAAAGGGTGTACCCAGTTACAGTCACAGGCACTGGCTCCTGTCTCCCTGCCTAAAGCCACACTGCACTGCAACTGCCAGGCCTGGGAGAATCCAGAGCTTCATGTTTAGGTTTCCTTCTAAACTGGTGTCCTGGTCCCCCTGTCCCCACCCCCGCCAAGCCCCAAAGCTAGTGAAGGGAATACTTTTGCTTCTTTTGCTCACAGTTGGTGGTTTAAAACCAAGAGCAATTTATTTCTGTCTCTCCTCCACATAACAAGCCTGTATTTAATGGATGGGAGGTAGGGCCAGGGACTACAGGGATCTACTCATGGTGTCCACAGGACACTGACAAGTAAACAGGCCAATTTGCAGCACCTGTGAAACGTGCAACTCCAGCAGGGGACAGACACAAAGAGAACAGAACTGGGGCCCTGATTGGGCTCTGGAATGTTTCCTGGAGGAGATAGCCTCAAAGCTGAGTTCTGGAGAAGGAGCAAGAGGCTGTCTCAAGCAGAGAAGTAGTTTCCACGGTGACCTAGAGGCATGGGAATGCGAGTCATCTTTTGGGGCGGGGAGAGGGGCAGTTCACTATGGCTGGGTCTGTGAACATGAGGTTGTGAGTGGAGAGAGATGAGCACGGGCCCTCCCTTGCTGTGCTTAAAGTTTGGACTTTATGGATTTCAAACCCCAAAAATACATGGTGAGATCTATGTTCTAGAAGGATCCCTGGAGCCCAGCTAATAGAATGCAGCCCCCACCATTCACCACTGAATCTTGGACAAAGCTCAGGATGTGCTGGATAAAGTGATAGGGAAGGGAGGGGGTGGTGAGGAGAAGGAACAGAATATTCCAGGGCTGGCAGAGGAAGAGGGAGAGATGTGAAGATGTCCAGAGTTGTCTGTACCACCCATAGCCTAGAGAATAACTGCGGATTCAACTCTTTCCAAAGTAACAAGGGAAGGAAGAGAATGCCAGCCTGGGCGTCAGTCTTGTGAATGCAAACTAGTTTTGAAGAGGGCCTGGTCCTCACTGAACTGAAAAGCTCCCCCAGGTGGCTCCCGGCTACCTGTTAGATACCCTCCCCGCAACACACACACACCCTCCCCCACAGGCCAAGCCAACATGGGAGGCGGGGCTCAGAATTACTGAGATAAGTGACGTGCTTAATTAGCAGAACTGGGCCAAGTGTTTGGATGCCTTGTATAGCCACTAAACCAGAAAATTCTCTGGAGTATGAAATCTGTGGCAGATTTTCTGTTCTGTGCATTCTTTAATGTCTGAGCCCCGCGTGAGGTATCCAGAGTTCTAATGCTGAACAAGCTATTGAATTTGAAGCCCGCTAATGGCCACACATGTGTTTGGTTATAGCGAGCCCACTTCAGGGAGATATCCGCTTTCGACCCCCAGGCCTGGACTCGAGGAAGTGGAATATTACCAGTCAGAGGCTGAAGGGCTCCTGGAATGCCACAAGTGCAGATACCTGTGCACCGGGAGAGGTGAGCCATTTTGAAGGCAGTTTGACCAATTACTTACCGTTGCTGGTGGTTCTGGATGGGGTCCGAGATGATGGCGCAAAAATTCAAGCCGACTTCCCTTTTGCTTTCCTCGTATTTTCGTTTTCATACCTGCGTGAAGTTCACACTTTCTAAAGAAGGGTAGGAACGTCTGAAATGGGCAGCTAGGTTTCCTGTGTTTCTCCTCGGACGGGCCCGGGTGTGGTGAGGCAGTCGTGCCTGCAGTTTTCAGAGCCAGCTCTGAGTTGCTGGCTGTCAGAGGGGGGCCCCTCTGGCAAGGCGGGCCGAGTTAGAGAGAGATCACCGGAGATGGCAGCCAGGTTGAGCTCATGCCGCAGGACAGGAGATCCGATGCCCAAACCTGCCATCATGGCTTTTAAATGTTGTTGACTGAGACCCACAGTAAGAAATACGTTTCACATTAAGAACAAGTTCACATGTCAGCGCATGTGCACACACACGTCATGAAACAATACACCATCACCTACGAAGGGCGGTAACTTCTGTTTCACTGAAAACAAACAAAAACAAAAAAACCACACTTATTAGAATCCACAGTATGAAGAAAACTTAAATAATATCATGTGTCAGCTCCAAATGTGGTTTCCCAGAGTTCCCATCCTAGCACCAGGCCTGGCCTTGCCAACAATGAAGAAAATCTGGTTTGTCAGGGTGAAGAAAATCTTACCCTATGGCTCACATGATTTGGTAAGAAATTTTCCTCGGCTACCTATGACTAAGAGGGGAAAACTTCTTGGCCTAAGGGGGAGAAATCATGGAACCTATACCTGAAAATGTCTCTCTTTTTTTAAAAATTTATTTATTTTTGGCTGCATTGGGTCTTCATTGCTGCGCGTGGGCTTTCTCTAGTTGTGGCGAGCGGGGGCTACTCTTCACTGTGGTGCGAGGGCTTCTCATTGTGGTAGCTTCTCTTGTGGAGCACGGGCTTTAGGTGCACAGGCTTCAGTAGTTGTGGCACATGGGCTCAGGAGTTGTGGCTTGCGGGCTCTAGAGCATAGGCTCAGTAGTTGTGGCACACGGGCTTAGTTGCCCTGTGGCATGTGGGATCTTACTGGACCAGGGCTTGAATCCGTGTCCCCTGCATTGGCAGGCGGATTCTTAACCACTGTGCCACCAGGGAAGCCACTGAAGATATCTCTTAGAATGATTACAATGAGATACGTTATTATGGGATTATGTAGAACTTTCATTGAAGAGCTCTAGGCAGTCCAGGTACAAGAATCCTTGCTCTAGTTTATGTACGTTGGCACACCCCGTTGCTTTTAATTCTCTCAACAACTCCTGAGGCTCAGAGAGGTACAGTAAGTTATACAAAGTCACACAGCAGTTAAGTGGAAGAGCTGGAATTGAAAGTTAGAGCCTGACTCTAAGGCCTGAAATGGTTTACGTGCTTGACCTTCTTTTCTTGATGATATAAATAATAGGAATAAGCCAGAGGCTCTTTAACAGGTTTCTCTCTAGAGGTATTCTTCAGTGATTGATTTACCAAGAGGAGAGGGCAGAGCTTGAGGCCCCTGATTTAGCTTTGATTGCTTCTGGCTATTTGGTTGGGCCTAGATGTTGGGTTTCTGAGTCAAGATAGTGAAAGGATAGTTCAGCAGTCAGAAGCTAACAAATGAGGGCTTATAAAGATCTCTGGACATGCAGGGACCCATATAAATACACAATGCTGTGTTGTGTTGAGAGCAACAGCCATTAAACACTGGGAACTTGTCTCAAACAGGAAATTCACACCTGGGTAAAGGTCACCTGAAGATTTTCAGCCTCGTCTTAGAGTAGATCTTTTGTGATTTCTTTTCTTCATCGGTGAAATCATGTCCTCCTCCAGCAAACTGGCAAAAATGGGAGGCAGCTGTGGCTCTCTCTAACTTTCTAGGGAGATCCTGCGGTTTGGGCTGAGTCACCCTTAGGAAGTTCAGTGGAACACTGACAAAAAGAGATAAGCCCCGAATTCACGGTTACGGGCAAGACTCCTCAGCTACTAAAGTCTTTAAAGGCTGAGGATAAAGATCAGATAAACAGCAAGTACAGACGTCACATGTGCATATCAGATCACTAGGAATCTTGTCATTTATAGGTTGTGTTGTAGGTTTATTATTTGGAGGGACTGGTGAGGAATTACAAGTTCCCTGGGGAGAAGGTACAGGGCCTGCTCCCCTCCTGGCTCCCTCCGATTTGCATTTGGAGCAGCTTCCCCTTTCCCTTTTGTCCTTTTCCTCTTCCTTTAGACCTTTGGTGCTCAAATCATGATGGAGAAGATCGTAAAAGGAGAGCTAGGCCAGTGTAACAAGGAAATTGTGAAGAAGAAGAAAAAAAAAAAAGGGTGATGTTTGCATTCAGCTTGATGCAAGGGCTTGATGTTTGCCTTACTTGCAAACCATCCTTAAAAATTTAATTTCATTCTCTCTCCAAACGTTGTAATCTCTATAGTCAGTGGTGCTGTCTCTCACTCAGAGCCTGGAGGTTTAGGTTTTGAGATGGCTTCTCACTGCCAGTGGCATTAACTTGTGACCACACTGAAAAGGTTCAGAGGGACAGTTGTGGGAATTTTGCCCCCACAACTTGCATTCTCCGTCCCCCTTTTATATGCTTATTTAATACCCTAACTCAGTGTTTATGGGGCTGAGCCTATGTCAGCACGTACAACTCCCAGCTCAGAAGCACCCAGCTTTATATTATGCTGAAAAAAAGAAGCAACACACAGAAGAGTACATTAACTGTATGATTTGCATGAAATTCGAGAAAGACAAACCTAGTTCCTAATGGCAGAGAGTAGATCAGTGGTGGCCTGAGGAGGAAGGTGAGGGGTTGACCACAAGGGGTGACTAGGGAACTTTCTGGGGGGATGAAAACAGTCTATATCTTGATTATGATTACATGGCATACACAGTTGTCAAAACTTACTAAGCTGTTTGCTTAATGCAGGTCATTTTGTTGTGTATAAGTTATATAACAGTAAAGCTGACTTTAAGGAAAGCAGCCAGCTTTGGTGGAAGATCTGGGGCTCTTTCATCGTCCAAGATAAAGCAGCCAAGGGTCCTGAAAAAATCCAGCCCTGGGAAAATATCACAGCCCAGATTTGCTCTTTAGGGAAACTAAAAGAAAACAAAATTAAACTTTAAAACATACTTATTGAATTAAAGTCTAAGAAGAGTAAAACCAATTATGTTTCTCTAATTCAGTAAGCCTTATAGGTTTAATTAACTTAACCTTTCCTATCCCTAATACATGTGAACCACGGTTAACATTCTGATGGATAACTTCCATGTTTTTCTAACGTCATTATATTTTTTAAGCACTATGATATAAGCTCCTTCAAATCTGGAGAAGTTTCCTCTTTCAAACTGAAGATGGCCACAAAACATATCTAAAGAGGATATAACTATTTTTCAGTCTTTTTGGCAGGGAAGGGCTAGGGCAGAGAATGTTCTTGCCTTCCATAAAGGACACCTTTCTTTCTGCTCACTGTCCTGATTTCTGCCCCCATCGTCCTGCAGCCCACCTGGGGCAGGCTGCTTTGCTCTTCTGAGAGTTACCCTTTTCAGTCCAAAGTACCTCTGACATCATTTCTGGAGACCACAGTTCCTTGCTACCATCTAATGCTAATCATGCAGCTTTGGCTGCTCAGGCCTTCCAGGGGGCAGAATAAAGAGCTGGCTGTGGTGTGAGCTGCCACGGGGAAGATAAGCCTCAAGGTGGAAGTCTCCAAGTGCAGAGTAGCTTCTCTCAAAATGGTAACATGCCCTTCTTTTGCAGCCTGCTGCCAAATGCTGGAGGTTCTCCTGAACTTGCTGATCCTGGCCTGCAGCTCTGTGTCTTACAGTTCCACAGGGGGCTACACGGGCATCACCAGCCTGGGGGGCATTTACTACTACCAGTACGGAGGGGCTTACAGTGGTTTCGATGGTGCTGACGGGGAGAAAGCGCAGCAGCTGGACGTCCAGTTCTACCAGCTAAAGCTGCCCATGGTCACCGTGGCAATGGCCTGCAGCGGAGCCCTCATGGCCTTCTGCTGCCTCCTCATCGCCATGGGCGTCCTGCGGGTCCCGTGGCATTGCCCCCTATGGCTGGTGATTGAAGGCTTGTTGGACGTGCTCATTGCCGGGGCATACATCCCAGCCTTGTACTTCTACTTCCACAACCTCTCGGCTGCCTACGCCTCTCCCGTGTGTAAGGAGAGGGAGGCGCTGTACCAGAGGAAAGGATACAGTGGCTTCAGCTGCAGTTTCCATGGGGGAGACATAGGTGCTGGAATCTTTGCCGCCCTGGGCATTGGGCTCTTTGCCGTGGGGGCCGTGCTGGCCATCAGGGGTTACCGAAAGGTTAGGAAGCTGAAAGAGAAGCCTGCGGAAATTCTGGAGTTTTAGGCTTTTTAAAACGTTCCGAAAAACTTGAGTGATGGAAGTTACTCTGAACCACTGTCTTTCGTGGAATATTTTGTTGTAGAACTTGCCAACCCTTGGAAAGTAACAGACCAGTTTTAGTTTGCTGGGCCTAGCTCCAGGGTACATGCGGCAGCACTGCCTGATGTCATAAACCCTGGTCCTGGAGCCCTCTGTTGGTGAGGGACTAACCAAAATTACTTTAAAAAGCAAAAACAAAACAACAACTAAAAACAACCAAAACTAGAGCCCAGGACCCACAAGGAAAAGGCATATGCTGCAGCAAAATGCACTTCTTGAGTGAATAAAGGGAGATGATAACCGAGTGAATCTGAAGAACCTTATCCTCAAAGCTCATGAAGAACCACACAGACATGAAAAAACATTTCAGCCTGAAGTTCTCTAAACACAGCTGTCTTAAGCAGATTAGCCTCGAATTTTTTTCCTCACTGAACTCCAGGCCCTTCACTTCCTTAATGCTCTGGATGGCAGGGGTTGGGGATGCCTGGGAAACTGCTGCTGTAAGATAGAAGCTGGAGGGAGACGTGGGCTGAGGAAAGAGGAATCAGATTAATTCACTGGGTTGCAAAGGAGGTATTCTAACAAGCCCCTTACAATGGCCTTGAAAGCTCAATAAGTGTCTTGTACCTCTTGTAAATGTACCATTGTACGACGAATTCAACCTGACATCTGGAATTCAGGATCCATCCAAAATTAAAGAAAGTAAAATCTTTCCCAGGAGAAGTATGCTACTTTTGGCCAGACAACTTCATGGGTTCTTACTGCATGTTAAATTAGGACTTATGGCCCATTATAATATATTCTTGGTACAAGTGAATATGTTCTTTGCTTTATGTGACTGCAATAAAAATCCAAAGAAAAATTTTAATTTGGAGGTGATGGTTCTCTTTACAATACGTTTATAATATTATTTTCTTGTCACATTTAAAAGGTGAGTTCCATTTGGGTTTACAAAAGGAAATACATATAGTTGCTTGTATATGATTAGAAAACTTCTTGAAGAATATATAAGAATGTATTAACAGTATTTGCTTCTGGAGAGGAAATTTAAAAAATTTTTTTCATTTTATGTAAGACTTGACTGCACATGTCTTAGTCTTATTTTAGAAAAAAAGTTTTAATTTGATTTGCTTTCCTCAGTTTTTTCACATTTACAGTGAAAAGGCAGATAGTAGATGTTTAGTTAAGCAGAGTATTAAATGATCAGCTACAAAAGCAGCCTCACCCAAAAAGATGCTATTTTACAATAAAAATCTCCTGTCTGTTTCAGTTTCCACTTCCCTCTATAGTTTATCCCTCCATAGGGATAAACTGCTAGCTCTAGTAGGCCACTCTTTTCTTTTCTCCTGATGTCTGTGAGTCTTTCTGCACTAACAGCATGCTTGGAAATACTTGAACCTGTTCGATGTTTTCAGCAAAGCCAGGTCAGGCCTGGCTGGTGCTCTGATAATATCAAGTGGCCGTATTTCTTCATCATTGGCCCCAACAACAGACCATTATTCCTCTTGATTGTTGCAGTCAGTGGAGTGGTTGACAAGGTCTAGCAATAGATATATTACATTTCAGCCCGGCAGATATGTGCTGTGTGGATTATGCCGCTGCTGTTTTGGCAGAATCTTGTCCCAGAAGGAAACATTCAGGTTGCCCACATCTTGTAGTAGCACAGTATCCCTGCTTCCCTTCAGGGGGTGAGAGATTAACTGCATGCAGAAGGAAAACCAAGGCAGAGAAAGGTGTTGGGTGGGGTAGATAGCTACTCCCAGTGAATTAGAATGATGTCTGGGTCAATTAATTTGCCCTGCTTGTAAGGAGAGAGTAGCCAGTAGCTTATGGTGCCTGGGAGGAGAGTGGGCAGTTCTGGTCTGATGGTATTTTCAGATTTAAATTAGAGGAACGTAGCTTCTCAACTGTCAGAACCCTTAACTGCGGCGTTCCGTGGACCTCCTAGGAATTTGTGTGGGCCCAGCAGGAGATGGAATCAGCAAGCCCAGTAGCTGTTGCCTAAGTACATTAGACATACTGGTCTTTAGCTGCCCAGTTTATAAACGTTGTGGTACCCCCTTGTGTATTAGAGGGTTTTCCTGACTTCTGGGAAACCATGCTTTTCATAAATTTGTCCCTTTTTTTTTTAATATTTATTTATTTATTTTGGCTGCACCGGGTCTTAATTGCGGCATGCGGGATCTAGTTCCCCAACCAGGGATTGAACGCCAGGCCCCCTGCATTGCGAGCGCGGAGTTTTCCCCACTGGACCACCAAGGAAGTCCCTGTCCCTTTTCTTCTTAAATCTCTTATTAATCCCCTTCATTTTTTTTTTTTTTTTGGCTGCATTGGGTCTTCATTGCTGCGCACGGGCTTTCTCTAGTTGCGGCGAGCGGGGGCTACTCTTCATTTCAGTTCCTGGGCTTCTTATTGTGATGGCTACTCTTGTTGCGGAGCACGAGCTCTAGGCGCCCGGGCTTCATTAGTTGCAGCACGTGGGCTCAGTAGTTGTGGCACACAGGCTCAGTAGTTGTGGCATGCAGGCTCTAGAGCGCAGGCTCAGTAGTTGTGGCTCACAGGCTTAGTTACTCTGCGGCATGTGGGATCTTCCTGGACCAGGGGTCGAACCCGTGACCCCTGCATTGGCAGGTGGATTCTTGACCACTGCGCCACCAGGGAAGTCCCCTGTCCTTCCATTTTATATATGTTACTGGGTAGCATCACCGTCCACTTGTATAACATTTTATAATTTTCCAGGTATTTTCACATACTTGCTTTCATTTGGGCCTCATCCCAGCCCTGTGGGATAAGACAGGGAGGCATTACCTTCATTTGTCAGATGAAGTGTCTGAGGCTTAGTCAGTGACTTGGGCACGGTCACAAGGCAGTAAAGAGCGGGGATGTGAGCCTGGCATTCCCACTCTAGGTTCATATGCTTTTCTCTTCATTCTCATCTCTGAGCCCTGAGAGAACAACAGGAGACCTTCTCCCAGGAAGACGCCTAATGAGAGGCTGGGGCCCCTGTCAGTGACAAATGAAAGGTGACTTTGGACAAGTCGACATTCATTTCCATTCACCTGTTGGCTTCTGCTGCCTTGTGGCATTTGTGGGTTCCTTAAGCTTGTAAGGAACTTGGCCCCCCAAGTGAACAGGCCAAGTATCCAGCAGTAGGATCCTGGCTGAATAGACTGGTCCGCCCACACAGCGGGGCTGGAGGCCGCATAACAGAGCATGTGGACACGGTAGGAGCTGATCTGAAGACATCTCCAGGAAGAGTAAAGCACAACGCAGAGCAGTGTGTGTGGTATCCTCCCTGTGACACAAGCAGGGAAACGGGGGATGAAATTCGGAGTTGAGTGCTTTTACTTGCATAAACGAACGCTGGAAAGTTGTATTAGAAAATAATGAAAGTGGTTGGGGGAAAACAGGGTGGACAGGGACGTGGGTGATTTTTCTCAGTTTATGCCCTTTTATGTCATTTTGATTTTTTTAAACTTTAAAATTTGAAATAATTATAGATTCACAAAAAATTGCTAATATAGAACAGAGATCCTGTGTATCCTTAACCCGGTTTTCCCCAGTGGTGACTACAGTACAAAATCACAACCAGGAAATTGACACTGTCCAGAGCTGAGTTAGATTTTACCAGTGTTACATGCACTCATGTCTGTGTGAGTATAGGTCTGTGCGGTTTTATCACCTGTGTATCATTGTGTGCCACAATCAGCTACAGAACTGTTCCATCATTGGAACATCCCTAGTGCTCCCGCCTTAGAGTCACACCCATCCCCCTCCCACTCCCCCAATCCCACTCCTCCCTGACAACCACTAATCTGTTCTCATTTTGAGACTGTTAGGTAAATGGAATCATACAATATGTAACCTTTTGAGACTGGCTTTTTTCACTCATCATGAATCCCTTGAGATCCATCCGAGTTGTTCCGAGTATCAGCTGCTCATTCCTTTTCATTGCTGAGTAGAGTTTCCCCTGGGGATGGCTGTACCAGATTGTTGAACCATTCGCCCATTGGAGGGCATTAGGGTTTACTGTGACATCTGTGTACATGTTTTTGTGTAGACCGAAGTTTTCCTTTCTTTAGGATGAATGCTCAGGGGTACAGTTGCAAGGTCACATGGTAAATGTATGTATAGTTTTTAAAGTAACGGCCAAAATTTTTTCCACAGTGGCATTTTGATTTTCAAACATGAGTATTAAAAAACAAAAACCAAGGATGTTATTGTTGCGTCTGACCATGTCCTCACAATCAGGTGGTATTTCTCTTGCCTGACCTAGAGAGCTTTCCTGGGTGAGTGACGTCAGTGTTAAATTCCCAATCTCTCTCCTCCTAGGTGTGATACAGATAGTGGAGGTGATATTGAATGGGATGGTTCTCATGTGTATCGTGGCCTCCTACTTTGTCCTTGCTGGATTCAGTGCCAGCTTTGCCAGCGGCGGTGGCTTTGGGAACAACTATTACTCACCGTTTGAGGGCACTGAGCTGGAGCAGGTTCGGCAGCTGGACCAGCAGTACATGATCCTCCGGGCGCCCCTGATATACAGCGGCGTGGCTGTTTCTCTGGGGCTGGGTGTCCTCACCTTGAGTGTTTTACTCCAAGGAGCCAAGAGTCTAAACAGACTGCCGGGGAAGTGGCTCCTCTTGGAGGCCGCCTTCAGCCTCCTCGCGGCATTGGGCTACTGCGTAGGCATCGGCATTTACCTCCACGTGGCCTTGCGGATCAATGCCACAGACACCTGCAGGACAAGGGAGAGGATCTATGCCCGCAGGGGTCTCACCTGGATGAACTGCCAGCTGGCAGGCACTGATGGAGCGGCAGCCACCTTTGCTTGTCTGCTGGTGGTGATGTATGGCGCCAGCGTGGTGATGGCCCTGCGGAGCTACCGAGAACAGAAGCGGTACAAGGACAGCCAAGAGCAGCACAGCAATTATAATGAGGCACCAGAATACCTGTGGTCTGGGATACTCTGAGATCTACTACTGGAACCTAAAAGTCAACCCAGCTCCCTTGTTTCTCTCAAAAACCACATTACACAAATGTGGTTTTCATGTACTTGATTTTATAAATGTTCCCTCTGGCACCAATGCAAAGCTAGATGATCATCCCATTTTTCTATCAATGTCTTTGTTGGCTGAGAGCTAGAAAAAAATACCTCCACCTTTGCTACAAAGAGCGATATTGGAAGTTTGCATATACGCTTATGGTTTGGC
Organism: Balaenoptera ricei; assembly: GCF_028023285.1. Classification (NCBI taxonomy): domain Eukaryota; kingdom Metazoa; phylum Chordata; class Mammalia; order Artiodactyla; family Balaenopteridae; genus Balaenoptera; species Balaenoptera ricei. The sequence goes on along the minus strand of NC_082657.1, from coordinate 49,391,016 downwards.
TCTCTTACCAAATGGTAAGGTAATAATACTAGCTAAGTAGCCAGAGAAATTCTGAAAGATGAGAACAACACATCAGGGGTAGCAGGCCCAGTGTTACAGTGGAAATAGCTTGCCTGACCGAACTAAAGTCACTAAGAAAAACATGCCGTTTCCCCCTGTATTTGATCCCAGGGGAATGATTGTAAAGCATTTGTGTGATTAGATTCCAAATGAATAATTACATTCTGGCTCTCTCCTGGAGGAAAACTCTCCTGCCCATTCGACAGTATACCATGACTGCTTGGGTCCCAGAGGCTGGATCCCTGAAACCTGAAGACAGGTAGGTGCTTTTAGCATGCATGTTCCTCCTCGGGATTCCTGGGGTAGGGCTCAGATAAAATGGTTTTTGCCACCTTTCCAAGCTCGTTGCTTTCTTGTTTCAAGTCATTTGATTGGAATTCACTTTCCTGAAATATTTTATAATTTCCTGAAATATGACGCCTCCAAATAGAAATAAAATTCATAAACTTCTTAAATGTGTTATTCAGCTGAGTACAAAGATAAAGCAGTTGATTTTACTAGACTATACAGGCATTTTGGAGCCTTCTTTATTTCTGCATCCCTTCCAGCGCCCTACAGAGTAGGCCTTCAAAGGTCGATTGTAATCATTCACGATTCTGAATTGTTTCCATAATGTAACAGATCATTAACACTGAATCTCAAAAATAAAGTTCTTTCAGTAATTTTAACCTAAAGTTTTATAGCTGTTCTTATACTTTACAACTAGTCTCAGATATTCTGTTCATGCAAGATGCAACTAGAAATATACATGTTCTTATTATAAAGGGTAGTTTTTCTAGTTGCCACCTTCTTTCATAACATTGTTTTATTTTCATATTATAAACGAGATTAAACTATTAATAAGTTCAAACCAAATTTTTAGTACATTTCTAAAAACAGCAATTTTGACAGAAATCTCAGACTGTCTATACAGTTAGTAAGAAATCAGCAAACGTAAGCCCGTTTCAGTGTATGCCAAAGTGGCTATTAAAAAAATTCAGTCAATGTCATTTTCCTCTGATGTGTGTTGGCCATTTTTACCCCTGCATGTTTGCTGACTCTTTTCCCTGGAATATATTACCTTTCCTCTCTCCTCTTAAATCCTTCCTATTGCTAGTTCGTATAGAACCTATCCAAGGTGAAGGATCAAAACTAAACCTCAAACAGAAATGGGAAAATATCTAGATTCTACTTTTACAAAAAGTAAAGCTTGGAGGAAAACAACTAGAAGTCTACACTGCTAGCTTAAAATACAAACCCCAGTGCCACAGAAAGCTGCTCCAGCACCTTAGCCCGAGGCAGTGGCTGGAGTCCCGCAGAGTTTTCGCTGAGTGGTAAGACAAGTTTAACAGCAGCAAAAATCAAACAACCCATTTCCCACCCGAACCCCCCAAAAAACTTCCCAGCACACACTATTCTCACCTAGGATTTATTCCCTGAAACATACCCTGAGTGGATCTTTGCCCATGTCTGGGTCTGGGGCTTGGAAAAATGAGGACTTTGGCCACTGTGACCCCAGTGTGGTACGCTGGCCCAGCTACAGTACTGCTCCCAGTCAGCTCCTCTCGATCACTGCAGCAACATTCAAAATGCCTTAGCAAAACCTGCCTTAGTTACTACCACTTGGCAGGTCAAGATTTCTTACTCACATTTTACAGATGAGATGAAGGTTCAAGAAGGCTAAGTGGCTCCCCCAATGGTTGACATTTCATCGAGTGCTCACTGTGCCGGGTCCAGTACTGAGCTAAGGAAGCATTTGTTGACATCATCTCATTTTAGCTCACAGCTGTTGAGAGAGAGACTATTATCTCCATTTAACAATCGAGAAAAAAACACCTGAGCCTTGGAGAGGTGAACTTGCCCAAAGTTAAATCTTTTTAAGTAGCAGAGGAAAAACTCAGACCCAGTGAATCACACACGGGAAAGTGTTCTGAGTGACTAACGTGCTCTTGTGGTGTGTGATGTACCAGGGAAACAATATCAAACGAACGAGAGAACATACCCAGAGAAGTTCACTTCTGCCACCCTGCAGGCAGGTGTGTGTGTCATGGAACCGAGGTATGAAAGTAGATGGTGGCGTTGAGCCCAGCACATTGGAGGTACTCAAGGAACAGTTGGTGAACCAAGTTTTCAAAATTTCATTCTAGTAAATGAGGAGGAAACCTGCAAAATGATTTCAACTGGGCCTTTATTTGGAGTGAGAGGTAGCTAATCTTGCTTGGAAGTCCAGAGATTATGGGAGACAACCAATGGGGAGAGGGGAGGGGAACAATTTAGAGACTTAGCTAGATTAGACGTACTTTGTGAGCCAAAACTCACCACTGTCTTAAACTCTAACACCAAAGCCATTAGGACAGACAAGATGGCCAGATTACCCACTTAGTTCCTCTGTATCACTGGTAGTTCTGTGGTTTGTTTAAGAGGAGCTGTAGATTATTTACAAATTAAGTTCCCTCTAGTCAGCTAATAACCTGCATGGAAATAAGGACCATGCTTCCTGTCTTTGGGGTTTCTTTAAACATATAAACCAAGTCAGAATATAATATTTCTTAATGTGAAAAGTCTTTATTGCTATTTCAGCTTAAATGGTGATCAAAAATATTTATTCTTGCCTTAACTCATAGCTTCATAGAGTGTTATGGAATGTGGTTTCATTTGTTATCTTCCCCTACAACAAGAAAAAGCAGAAAAATCCTAAAGGTGCTTTTGGTTAAGAAACTAATTTCACACACAAGTTAGAGAAAATTACAGTTTCATGCTAAAATAAAGTACTTATAAAATAACAGGTACTCCATTTTAAAACAAAGCCATGAAAAAGATACTCCATTTTATTTTATTTATTATTATTGTTATTGTTATTTATTATTTTTTTTACAAACAATAGATTTGCTGCAACATGCTCTGGCTCATATTATTGAATTAAAAAATTTAACACATTTCAAAAATATCAAAAATACACTATAATGAGTCTTAGGACTACAATATGACAATGATTGCACAAAACCATAAGATATGAACTCACTGTCTGGATGACATCCACTGGCAACAGTGAGAGAAAACCCTATAGCTTCTGGGAGAAGTGCATGAAATTTCGAAGGAGCTTATGTGTGATTGAATGATCATCAAATGAGGGAAACAGAGCAGGATTTACTGTAGCTGCTTTTCTCAACCCAGGAAGTGCTTACCCAACTATGGGGCAAAAGTCACTAACTGGAGAGAAAGATTAACTTGCCTCCATGATTGGGGGAGTCTGAAAGTCCCCACCCAGAGGGAAGTAAAAAGTGACACAAGACAGTTCTATAGTGATGCAGAGGACATCACTGAATGGCTTGGAGACTATTTAATAATTGGTACATTTATCAATAACAGCCAAGTGCTCCCTTATGGAGGTCTCTTCATTAGTAATTATTGAGTAGATAGAGAAGGTGAGCCTGTGGCTTCCAAGTACCTGCTTTTGCTGAAAGCCTACATGGAAAGAAGGGCATCATTTGATATTCAGTAGATCAGCCAAACCTCACCGGCTCCATCTCCTAGAAAATAGCACCCAATGATTACCAAGCTGCTTGTGTTGGTTCTTCTATACACCAGGAAAATGAATTCATCAACTTATTGCACACATACACTCTACAGTAGTATAATAAAGCCCTCTCTTGTAATGAGGAGTGGTAATTCAATGACTCTATGGTAGCACGGTAGATTTATGACATACTAGCGTTCAAATTTTCAAATGTATTTTCAATCCATTTGGATAAAAATAAAAATACCATGGCTGCCAAGACTTGTGTATTTTTCTTTCTTCCATGGGACTCCTGGACTGCTCCCATTAAGCAGGAGTGATGTTCTTTCAGAAATTCTCTTAAATGTCTCTATTAAATGGGAGGTACGCACAAGGACCTGAGAATCATGCAGAGGCCGGGATCTCTGGGCTAGAGATCAACGGGCCTCTGCCCACCTGGGGAACACATCCTCTGGGTGAAGTCCTGGGAAGTAGATTACATTCACCTGGAGACAGATTACTGGCTTTCACCACCTGACAACCTAATCAGATCACACAATAACTGTAAATGACTTCATAGGTCAAAGAGTTCTGTGTATTTTTGGTGATGGGCTATGGCCTTTTCATCCCCTGTTTTAACAAAGAGCAATTATAGAGGGAAATGAATCAAAGGAAGTTACAAAAAAGAGTAGTCAGTTTTGGTGTAGCCTATATTAAAGGTTTTCATACAACCTAACATTTCCTGAACATAAATCTACCACATAAAAGAACATTTGGAACTTTAGGGTCCTTCTGACTAAAAAGTAAATACATTTACTTTTAGTAAAGTCATTTCATAACTGGGTTTTGTGGCGGTTCCAATTAGTAGGGTGTGAAACAAAGACAAGAAAAGGTTCACAGATAAAGGATAATTTTTTTTTTTTTAAGGATAATTTTTAAAAGACTATACTATTGAAGTGGTATATTCCCAAAATAATTTCCAACACTATCATCTTGGGTTTTTCCCTTCATTTTCATTCCCCCCCATTTTTCTATTAAAAAATAAGGCGGCAACACACTACTGTTCCCATCTTTCTTACAGCACCTGAATTTTGCATGAACCACTATGTTCCCCACTTCAAATCAAGACCTGAGTTCTAAAATTTTGCAGTAGCTAACCAGTAGTTTGACACAGAAAAGTTGTGTTCCTGATAATTTGGGGACTCAAATTCAGATCCTTGATGGGTTGAACACTAGACAGCCATTGGTATGGAACCCCCCCCGCAAGAGTGTACCCCACTGACACACGCACATGGGTACGGGGCCTCTGAGAAGATGAGGATACATAACCATTTGTGGAGTGGTCATCTTGTTTTCTACCACTGCTTTAACAAAACTTTCCCCTGCCCAAAAAAAAAAAATGACAAATATATGTATAGATTAACCTTATCTTTAACATTTTGTTTCTCATGAAACAAAAATGGTTCCACTCTATTTTCTTTTTAATTGTGAAAGTATTCTAAAAATTCAAAGCACATTCCCCACTGGGTAACATTAAGCAATGTCAAAACTTCACAGGAATAAAGAGGAATTAATTTTCCTAAGTAAATCTTCTAATAGAAAAGGCAACAGAACAGAATTATGGAAGGAACTGCATTTTGCAAGGGTTACATGGAATGTGCAAAAAAAAATCAGTAAACCACGTTTTCTGTCAGCTTAGGATTTTCTCAATTAAGTCTTTCAGAAATTGAGCCCAGTACTGTGAAACCATGTGAGACGGATAAGCGTTTTCAGAAGAAGACTCTGTTACACATTAAGAGGTGAAGCCTCAACTCACTCCTGATGTTTTAGAAAACCATCTCCCTGCTCTAGAGTAAGAGAAGGAACCTGCCTAACCTGGAAGCTCCATCCACCCATCTGTGCTCGTTCGGCCTCAGTCTGTTCAGAGTCATCTGTAACTCAAGGTTACTTGCATGTGAGCGGCAGCAGCCTTGGCCCTACGTGCTAGGAGGCTGACTGCCATCTCCGTCACGTGTTATGGAAAGAGGCCAATCCCCAAATGCCTCTCTTGTGACCTGCTGGGAGATTCCCAGCAGGTGTCACATCTGTCAAGGAGTTATTCTCTTTCTGTGATTTGGGGGGAAGTAGTCTTAGTCCTTACTCCTTCCCCATCTTCATCCCCAAAAGAAGGTCCTACTCCCCTGTTTCTCAGGAACTTTCACAGTCTGACATCCAACAGTTAAATCCATTTCCCAGGGCCCTTCCTAGTACCCTCATAGCCGGCTCCAACACCCGACGATCATCCTGCCTGTGGACAAAGGCGCTGGGCGGCCTCTAAGAAGACTGGCTCGAGTGCAGATTCAAAAATAAAAAGTTCACAGTCAATGAAAAGTGCTCTCACTACATCACATACATAAATTATCTGTTTGATTGGTTCTACATTTCCAATAAACATCATTTTGATAGGCTGTATTCTCGTAGAGAAGAAGGAAAAGCCATGTGACTAGTCACGTTGCATCCCGTCAGGTTGAGATATAAGGTGATTTCTCTGTCACAGAGATCCAACAGCAGCAATCAGTAAAGGGAATCAATCTTCAGTTATTTCCTCCACAGAAATAGTCCCTTTCCTGCCCAGGCAGGCAAATTCTCAAAATTATCCTAGGAGAGAAAGGGTTAATGGCAGGTGGTAGGACTGGTACAGGGCAATGCCTGCCTGCTCCCCAGTAGCCCTGGGGGTCCCAATGCAGGTTAAATGTGAAACTTAACACTGATGGTGTTTACTAGCTTATCCAGAGCAAGACCCTGACAGCTCTCACCATTTCTGGCTCCGAGTTCTACCCCCCTCTCATCTGTGGTTTAGAAATGCAGAGGCAGAGTGCCCCTGGCAGGGTGCCCTACCCCACGCCTCACAGCCTTCCCAGCGCCGTGGCCCCCAGGGGAGGACTACAGCGCCGTGTCAAACTCCTCTGCGAGCTCGGTCCGACCCTCTTGGCTGGGCTCAGGCTCAGGCCTGCTTTCCTGGTGGTGTTTCATTTGTTCCTTCACTTCTTCTTCGAGGTCACGAGGTACAACAAACTGGTCCTCTGGCTCCAGCTGAGCGGGGGCAGCAAAATAGCCAGTTTTCTTCCTGGGTGCTTCCGTGGCCACCTCGATGAGGTTCAGGCTGTCTTCCAGGGGCACAATCGAGCCGTTGGAGAGTTTCTTTCCGTAGAGACAGGAAGTGGAGGGAGACTTCTGTAACTCCGTCTTGTCTTTGCTCACTGGCAGAAGGATGCCACTATTCACACTGTTCTGTCTTCGGATCCCAAAAGCTAATCCTCTAGCACGTTCCTCGAGGCACGGGGTAGGAGAATTCTCCCTGAGAGCGGGAGAGTTCTCAAGCTGCCTCCCCCTACAGCAGTGGATATCTACCTCTACTTCCACCTTGCTGCCGTTTGTCATGACCCCTTCAACGGGCTGGTCGTCATCACTGTCCAGGCCGTTGTCAGACTGGTTACTGGAGAAAGTCGCACAAGAAGGCTGGCGCTGAAACACCCCTGATGTGGGCGTTGGGTGGAGGCTGCAGCGCCTCTCTGGCCTCGAAAGCAAGCCAGCATCCAGGCCAACAGTGTTATGTTCGTCAGAAGCAGTGGATCCCACCTCACTGCTCACCTCGGAAGTGGACATCTCGCTGCTGAACTCAGAGGCGACACCACTACTGGAGGAAGGAGTGGTCGGCTTGGGCGGGTCCTTGATGACGGCGGTTGAAGCAAATCCCACAGGACCTGGGAGGGTGAGCCCATTCATTTCACAAGTGCAGCCTTCCTCACCAACGTTCAAATAAACCACCATCGCACCCACGTTGTCCTGACAACCATAGCTCTGCGCTAATGTGCACAGCTTCTTGGCAGCCGCTAATGGGTCTTGTACACGGCATACTGCGTTGACTGCTTCTGTGTATGACAAGTGTTCCCACAATGCTTTGTTTCCCAGAATCAGCAACTCATCCTGAATGGTGAGTGGAGTGGAAGATATGTGGGGCCTGGGGAGGATCCAAGGGTAGAGGTATGTACAGCCCAGCAGCCGGGTACAGCAGGTCACCCCGTTCACTTTGTTGTCCTAGAGACAAGCAGAATGCAGACTCTGAGAAACAAGCAACAACGACACAGAATTTTATATCTCTCTAGATCACGATGCTTAGGGCTCTACAATAAAACAGAATTGACATGTTATGTGGTTTTTCCTAGGATCTGTGCAATTTTAAGTGGACTTACGGAAAATAAATGTATAGAATTCTAAAAGGACAAAATATCAAATGGGTATTATTCTGCAAATAGTTCAGAGGACTGAATTAAAACCAATTAAAATTAAGTGGTTAAAAGGCACCTCCGTCTCAAAAGATATTTGCTCTAACATGAAGTATAGGCCTCAGCATGTTCTTAAATAGAGAAACATCTGTTAGGAAAACAATACGCAAAACTATCAATTCCCCATCACTAGTATTCTTGGAGGGGCCAAAACTCAGATGGGTCACTAAATATGACTTCTCATTTAAAGGCAGAGTTGGGACTGAAGATACTAAATGGCTAAGAGAATTTTTATAGCTAAAGCACCGAATAATGCCTAAAGTCTGAAATCTGTGGCATAATTTACCTACTCTGTAATGGCTGTACCAAGAACGATGTAATTCTAAACTCAGAGGAAAAGGAATAACCCTGGTTGCAGGCTGGGAATGTTTATCTGCCACATGCTTCATATTGATTTCTTCTCAAGATAAAACCAAACAAAACTGCTAAAGCCCTCAATATACTAATTTCATAGTTGCAGTCATTCTTTGGGTGAAAATCCTGCCTCATTTATCAGAATTTGTCACAAACTCTCGAAATTTATAATCTTATTTTCCTCACCTGTAAAATGAAAATAAAAGCACTTCTTTCATAGGGGTTATTGTGAAGCTTAGACAAAACAGTGAAAGTACAATGCGTAGCAAATAACAAGAAAACAATAAATGTCTGTAGTTATAAAAATGTTTCCTACTTGTCTAGGACTCCCTAAGAAAAATCTGAACATTATCTAAATTCTGTAATAGACTAATCAAGCAAAAAGTTATCTTTCATCTTTCGTTTGTTTTGACTGAAAGACTCTCCGAAGACCAAATTTCCAGAATCTCCATAGCATCAACCACATTATAATGATACTTTTTTTGGTTTTGTGCTTCCTTGGATGGAATCTTTTATAGTCCTTATTACAGAATTCTGACAGAACAGACAGCCTAGAAGTGGACCCACACATATAGTTGACTGATCTTTGACAAAGGAGCCAAGGCAATTCAGTGAAGAAAGGACAGTCTATTTCAAAACACGGTGCTGTGACAACTGGACATTCACATGCCAAAAAAGAAAAAAAACCTAGACACGGAGCAGCTTACACCTTTCACAAAAATTAATTCAAAATAAAACACAGACCTAAATGTAAAAGATGAAACTTCTAGAAGATAACACAGAAGAAAATCTAAGTGACTCTGGGTTTGGCAATGAGTTTTTAGATACAACACCAAAAGCATGACCCATGAAAGAAGAAAATTGGTAAGTGGGACTTCATTAAACTAGAAACTTCTGCTCTGCAAAAGACACTGTTAAAAGAATGAAAGACAAGCCACAGACCGGGAGAAAATATTTGCAAAACATTTCGGACAAGGACTTGTATCCAAAATACGCAAAGAACTCAACAATAAAGAAACAAATAATTCAATTAAAAATGGGTAAAAGATCTGAACAAAATTCTGCTTTGCAGTAAACAATGTTCACATGTAATTGCTAAAGTCTTTTTGAAAGCAAAAACGTTATGCTAACTTATGAAAAGGGAGAAAAGTTATAGAGATACTGATGCTTCTTTATTAAAAAAACAATACCAGAGTATACTAAGCCATATACAATATAAAAAGGAAAAATACTGTGAAACTTTTCATTTCAGAACAGGGATGTCAAACTACAAAACTTTTTTTTCTTCTGTTTGGAATAACAAACCAGATGAAAATTAATCAAGGAGGACATTTACATTTATTTTACATGCTATATATAAGTCTGAAGGACCACAAATTAGGATTTTTCATTTCTAATTAATTTGCTTTTTCTTTCTGCTAGTCATTAGCTGCTCATTAGATTTTCTTTTATTACTATTTTCAGGACTGGATACAATTTACAGGGCTTGATAGGAAGAAAATGAACCTTCACTGTTCTAGGCAGAACAGCATTCATTAGATTCGGGGAGCAGACATGACCGGTGGAGAGCAAGACTTACCTCTGTTATGATGGCCTTTTGGTCCTTCACCCTCTGGGCCTCCTCCGGGTCCTGTTCCAGGCTGAAGACTTTAGACAGGGGCACTGGCTTCCCACTTCGGCACAGGACTGCTTGGCACGTGCCAACGTTGGCCACAGTCAAGCTAAAGCTACTTGTTGGATCGGCAGTGTCAGGGCGGATATAACAAAGGAGAGCAGAAGAGCCCAGCTTCTGGCCAGCCATTCCTAATTTCCTGTTGAGAAAGAAAAGAAAATGAAAACATGGCAGCTAGTTTTAGAAGAAAGCAGCGGTCCTTCATGTCCGTGACTCCCTCATGTTTTTGCCGTGTGACAGCGAAGCCGCTTCACCCTCCTCCGTCTGAAGGCAGTCTCTTGATATGGGTGAGGATGGTGAAGGCAGCCTTGCCTTCTCCTCTTAGCTGAGAAATTTTACCAAAAGGGTCGGGGTAGAGGAGACAAGGTGCGGCTTTCTCTGTTGCTTCTGCTTGTCTGATCATAGATTACAATGACCTAATTCAGTGCCTTCCAACGGTAGCAAATCAGAAACACCCGAAGGGCTTGTTAAAGACAACTCCGGGCCCACCCGCAGAGTTTCTGAGTCAGTGGGTAAGGGGCTGGCCCGATAATCTATATTCCAATAAGCTTCCGGTGATGCTGAGGCTGCTCGTCCTAGAACAACACTTTGTGAACCACTTACTTAGGCTGTAAGTTCCCTGAAGGAAGGCCCATAATTTTCCTTGTATTTCTCCCATACACATGGCATCCATCCCCCTCAGCGCTTGGTACACAATGCTAAGTACAGAGCAGATGCTATCAGAAAGATCTGGTTTCAAATTCCAGCTCTGCCATTTATGGGCTATAGATCCTCAGCAAGTTGATGCTCCGAGAAATTTTTCTGATTAAAATACGCACCTCCACGGCTTGTTTTGAAAATTAAAGATACAGTATGAAAAATGCTTGGTACAGTGCCCAGCTCTTGGGAAGTGCTTCATAAACTGAGTTTCCTTTCCCACACCCTTTATTTTGCCAAGTCCCTAGGCTCGATTCTATTACTGAAAAATAGACTCCTTTCCCAACATCTTTGTGTTATAATGACAGATAAAACCACCTCGGGCTCCAGGTTGTTCCATTTCAACCTTGATTATACAAAGGTACACCCTCTCAGTCGTATGTACCCTTTATGCAGCCCACCTGATGTGCAAGATGCTCTATTAGCCACTAAGAGATTTTCAACAGTTTGGTTTATAGGGTTTTTGCCCTTAAGTGGCTTAGACTTCAGTGAGATTAGTTGGTAAATCCCCAATAATAAGTATTTTAAACACAAGAATCTGATGAGTGCTTAACCTTTTGTAGGTCACTGGCACTTTGGAGAATCTGATAAAGGATCACCACCTTCCTTCCCCGAAATGCGCACACACACATACACAACCTTTTGCGCGTGATTTCTGGGCTTTCCAAATTCTCAGCAGCCTTCGGTTTCAACAGAGAAAACAGATGCCTCCACAGGCTCTTTAAAGAGCCCACGTCCCCACATTCCATGCTGATGGAGAGAATGGTCACAGAACAAAGAGCAAGATCTCACCTTGCCCCTGTACTTATCATTGAGACCCTGACCTTCTGGCTTAGTGAGATTTATTCTCCACAAGCAGGGCCAAGTTAGGAATTATTCAACCCACCTGCTTACCTGTGAGATACCAAGAAGGTGTGAGCCATGAAAACTGTGTCATTTGTTGACTGCTGTACCTCTTCCAAAAGCACATCTGCCATGGTACACTGGAGTAGGCGAGGGAGCTCCTCATTTCGGTCCCCATCAAACATGCCATACACAGCTCCCACGCCCTCTGCAAAGTTATCCACAGCTAGAGCAGATACACATAGCCTATCACAGAAACAGGAGAAAGACAAACAACGAAGAAAGTCAGTGGTAAAGCATTCTTCTCCAGGGAGCCTTCCTTAAAAAAGTTAAGTATTGATTGAAGGTGGAGAAGAGTAAATCCTAATCTACACATGAAAAAAGTGTTACAGAAGATAAGTAAGCAGCATCTTAAAGAGTTGATGTCATAAGAAAAGGGGGAATTCAGCCACATTCAGGGGCAATACATATTAGCTCTGCAATGCTGTGGAAGGCTGGGAAAATTAGATGTTTTCTCTTCGTAGTGATTAAGCACTAGTATCAACACCCTTCAGCCAAAGACTCCCCCAGGTGCACAACATACCTGTGGCTGCAGAAGTTGAGTTTATTATGCCTTGCAACAAGAGAAAGCACACCATGGGACTCTGGGGTATATAAGAGGGTACTGGAAAAAATCTAGTACAGGATTTGGGTCTGCCTGGGTCGTTTTGGGGAAGATCTAACAAAGTGGGGGATCATACTAGATTGGGTGCTGTCAGAAAGCAGGGCTATTCTATGGTTGGGTACCTCAATAAATCTTATCTACAGGGAAAGATTAGCATGGGGACAAAGCTGTGATTGATAAAGAAAGTAGCAGTCACCCATCTTAGTCATGAGATGGGGTGTGGGTGTTTTGTGGACTGCACATTCATCTTGTTTTGTCTTACTGGTTCACGGTTTCAGAGGAATCTTATCTGATGCTGGCATTCTGTGATTTGTTTATGTCCAACAGGAGAACAACATGGCCTAGCTTTCAGCACCAGATCCTTTCCCAGATGTCAGGGGAACTTTTGCAGTCTCCATGGCCATGATACTCACTTGTTTCTCTGCCCTGCCATCTCAGCCAGTCCGTGGCTCCAGAAGGTTGATGTAACTGTAGAATCAGTGGTTGGCAAAGGTTTCTGATCAATTTTCAGGGTGGTGATATGGCTGCGGGAAGTGGAGGAAGGGAAGTTTAAACCGTATATGCTTCTGTACTTTACAGAAGCTATCCCAACAGTAATTTACGTTTTTATAAAATAATCTGTTGACAGACCAAGACTAATTTCCAGAGAGACCAAAGAAAGTAGTATGCTGACCCACTGGCCAAGAAGAGAGAGAAAGGAAAGGGGTAGGAGGAAGAATTAGGGGCCAATTTTGTTATAATCGATGCTGTTCATTTCAATGAAAAACTAAGCACAACAAAGATTTTTAAGTTTCAACCATCTACTTAAGTATTTTGATACAGTGAAGTCTTGGTACAATGAATGAGCTTGCATTGTCTTAGATGTAATGTATGTGATTTGTGCCACCTAAATTACCTATGCCTACTGTATAATCAGACCACTCAGGATGGCTGTTCTCTTGCTCTCTGTACGACCCTGCCCAACCAGTGCCTGCCTCACCCACACCCTACTCGCCTGACTGACCTTCCCTCTGAATCACAGAGCCCAATCGGTAAATGCCTGCATACCTACCTCCCCACCCCCACTTCACTCGGCCCCAGCTAGTGATTGTTCTCATCTTTAGATCAGAACTCTCTCTACTATGAGAGTTTATCAAAGGGGTGGCGAGGGGGCGTGCCTCTGCTCGTTTCCCAGGTAACTGATGAGCCAACCTCCCTCTATAACTGGTAACCTCCCTCTCCCCCAGTAGTAAAGACACTACCATGTCCTGCCCACCAGATACTGCACACGGTGGAGTGTTGCTCCGGGACCTTGCTTCAGACATGTAAGATCCCCCTACCCATTAAAACATGATGTCTCTGTTGCTGACTCTGGGCTCTTTCTTTGGTCTTGAGGTTGGGCAAGTACAGGGCTTGCAGGCCTGTGGCGTGCAGCCCCACACCTGCCCTGTAAAGATACTGGGGTGCGGCTGAGCAGTACCCACGATGTTGAGTTCAAATATCTATGGGCTGACTGCTGGACAGACCACCCATCAAAAACTGACTCAAAGACAAGAACCAAGGGGCTTTATGATCTAATTCATTCTACTCCTTTAATGAACTGAGGTCTCCACAGTCCTTAAGAAGAACCACACAAGGCTGATGGGAGTTACAGCACATGTGGATTCAACTTCATAAGTCTTCCTACCTAAATGTGTCTAGTGTCTTGTGTTCCAGAACCAGATTTGTATTTCCAGTTAGGTCCAGGTCTTGTAAAGTAGCAGGCAGAGCCTCTGGAATCAGGATTTCGGTCAAGTCGTTGCAACTTAGGTCTACAAACTGAGAGGAAAACAGAGGGATTAATTCTTAACTCCCTAAGGGTCAATCTCCTACTATATCCTCAAAGGGAATTTAATTTCTTCCCAGAAGTCAATTAAATATACTGTGATCCCAAACTGCCACTTTCTTCTTCCTTATGATAAGAGAACCACCTCAGTCACACTCCTCCCATCCCCCCCAGACATCATTCCAGCACACAGAAGTACCTGTATCTGAGGCAACTGCAGTATTTCCGGGAAAATGCTAATGTGGTTGGAGTGCGCCACCAGAGTGTGCAGCCTTTTGCAGTTTGCGATGGTCGTGGGGATGGTTTTAAGCTTGTTGCCACTTAGGTTCAGTTCCTCCAATTGCTCCAATTTATTTAGTTTGCTGAAAAGGAAACACCAAAATACCATACTGCACCCAAATGAGCAGCTGCCAAACAAGTTCCACAGCTGCCAGAGTACAGAGGTGACCGACCCGCTGCCCAGTGACCAGCCAGAATGAAACAGCCACTAGGGTGAACAAACACTCCCGCCGAGCCTCAGCCTCATCTCCTCCCTCTCAGTGCATTTCAAGGGCTGAACCGCTTCTACTGCAGCTGCTGGATCTTTAGGGCACAACATCTTCCTATTATCTGACTTCTAGGAAGTGGCTGAATTGGCATCAGCCTAGGGTTGGTCAACCAGTTACAGTACTTGCTTTGCCCCTAACTAGTTGCAAAATACTGGGTAGATTAGTGTCAGCGGACATCAATAGCCTTGGCTATAAAATAAAGAAGTTGTACTAAATCATCACTAAGATTGCTTTTAGTTTTATTTATTTATTTTTAATTTATTTTTTAAAATTTAATTAATTTATTTAATTCTTGGCTGCTTTGGGTCTTAGTTGCGGCACGCGGGATCTTTGTTGTGGTGTGCAGGCTCTTTGTTGTGGCGCGTGGGCTTCTCTCTAGTTGTGGTGCGCGGGCTCCAGAGAGCGTGGGCTCTGTAGTTTGTGGCACGCGGGCTCTCTAACTGAGGTGCGAGGGCTTAGTTGCCCCGAGGCATGTGGGATCCTAGTTCCCCGACCAGGGATCGAACCCGCGTTCCCTGCATTGGAAGGCGGATTCTTTAGCACTGGACCACCAGAGAATTCCCTCCTTTTAGTTTTAAATTTCTAGGGACTTCCCTGGTGGCACAGTGGTACAGAGTCCTCCTGCTAGTGCAGGGGACACGCGTTCAAGCCCTGGTTTGGGAAGATCCCACATGCCCCAGAGCAACTAAGCCTGTGCGCCACAATTACTGAGCCCGCGCGCCTAGAACCCGTGCTCCGCAACAAGAGAAGCCACTGCAATGAGAAGCCCGCGCACCGCAACAGAGAGTAGCCCCCGCTCGCCGCAGCTAGGGAAAGCCCTCGCGCAGCAACAAAGACCCAACACAGCCAAAACTAAATAAATAAAATAAATTTAAAAAATAATAATAATAAATTTCTACAGTTATTCATAACATAATCCACCTTCAGTAAACATTTATCAAGTGCCTGGAATACATACAGCGCTGTGCTAAGGACTGTGATGCAGGCGATTCACACTGTCCCTCCAGTAAGCAAAGTTTTCTACACAGTAAGCAAAACATCTTAAGACGGCCTAACACCTTTATCAGATTATTACAAATTGCTCTGATTTCTCCTTATCTACCAATTTTGAACACTGTAAAAATAATAAACTGCTGTAACATAGAAAGTTTAGAAAATAAAGAAAATAAATCAACAATAATACCAATCTGAAAAAATTTCTATTTTCATTTTGCTGAATTTCCTGCTAAATTTTTCATATGTAGATTTTACATGAAATTTATATCCTGCCCTTTTCATATATCATAAATATTGATAATTTTCATTGCTAGAAAATTGATAAATACTTTGTAATAATTAAGCTCAGTAAGTTAAAATTGTTTTCTTATTACAATAGTAATACTCACTGAAAAAAATTGAAAAATAAAGATAAACATAAAAAAAAGAACTTTTAATCCCACAACCAGATTTAATCTCTGATGACAATTTGGTGGAGAGTAGTCTTGGCCTTTTTAATGCATGAAACTCTATGTTTCTAATTAAAACATGATGCTTATCATATGTATTGTTTAATAACTTGCTTTTTTTTTTTTACTTAATAATATATTTTTTAAATATTCCCATGTCCAAATTTCACGCTTTTCTCTTACACGATTCCCTACTTGGATCCTCTGACTTACAGATAGAAACGCAGCATCTGTATCTCATTCAGTGTCTTACTGAGCACCCAGAACTGTGCTAGATTCTGAAAATAGTCCAAAGGAAACAGAAGACTTGGGATTGTGCCTGTGCAATTATAACACTGTTCAGGAGATAACTTGACAGGAGATTTATTATTCAGTACAGAACACACATTTTCTTTAAAATAATGCTCTAAATTCCATTCATTCATCCATTCATTTATTTATTAATTCATTCATTTAGGCTCTGTTGGGTCTTTCGTTGCTGCGTGCGGGCTTTCTCTAGTTGTGGCGAGTGGGGGCTACTCTTCGTTGTGGTGCGCGGGCTTCTCATTGCGGTGGCTTCTCTTGCTGTGGAGCACAGGCTCTAGGCGCGCAGACTTCAGTAGTTGTGGTTCGTGGGCTCAGTAGTGGTGGCACACGGGCTCAGTTGCTCTGCGGTGTGTGGGATCTTCCTGGACCAGGGCTCGAACCCGTGTCACCTGCACTGGCAGGCGGATTCTTAACCACTGCGCCACCAGGGAAGTCCCCCATTTAGTTTTTTTTTTTTTTCTTTTTCCCCATTTAGTTTTATCATCTGTATTCAGATTATTCTAATTTTGTGTAATCTCCTGTTGATTCTTGTCCTTACTTCTAACTTCTTAGTTTCATATTCTTAGGTGTGTTTTAAGTTTTCTATCAGCCTGCTTTTGACCACCCCAACAGTAAAGAGTGTCGTCAAATTAGGTGGAATTCATTAGTTTCAGAGTATTACATCTAGTATCTCCCAACAGCTTCATAAACTAATGTAACTTGTCAGTGGTGTGTCATTTGCACTTTATATGAGCATATTTGAGGCCAACTGAATTAATCTGATAGGATTTCAAGAGATCTATCACATCCTGAAATTAAGATTCTGTATTCACTTTAAAAGCCATTGTTCAGGAACTTCCCTGGTGGCCCAGTGGTTAAGAATCTGCCTGCCAATGCAGGGGACACAGGTTCAAGCCCTGGTCCAAGAAGATCCCACATGCCCTGGAGCAACTAAGCCCATGTGCCACAACTACAGAGCCTGCGCTCTAGAGCCCGCGAGAAACAACTACTAAAGCCTGCACGCCTAGAACCCATGCTCCACAACAAAGAGAAGCCACCACAATGAGAAGCCCATGCACTGCAACAAAGAGTAGCCCCCGCTCGCCACAACTAGAGAAAGCGCACGCACAGCAATGAAGACCCAATGCAGCTGGAAAAAAAAAAAATTAATTAATTAATAAAAGCCATTGTTCAAATTCTTTCAAGGAAGCAATCAATATCTCCAAATATCTCATTTTATAATCACAAAAATTACAATTTCTACGTTTTTCAACTTTAACACATTTCTAAGAAAATTTGTGAAACAAAATTAGAATAGGGGCTTCCCTGGCGGCACAGTGGTTAAGAATCCGCCTGCCAGTGCAGGGAACACGGGTTCGAGCCCTGGTCCGGGAAGATCCCATGTGCTGCGGAGCAACTAAGCCCGAGCGCCACAACTGCTGAGCCTGCGCTCTGGAGCCCGTGAACCACAACTACTGAGCCCATGTGCCACAACTACTGAAGCCCACGCGCCTAGAGCCAGTGCTCCGCAACAAGAGAAGCCACCACAATGAGAAGCCCGCGCACCGCAACGAAGAGTAGCCCCCACTCGCCACAACTAGAGAAAGCCCGCGCGCAGCAACGAAGACCCAATGCAGCCATAAATAAATAAATAAATAAATAAATAAATAAAAAAAAATATATAGTTTTCTTTTCATTCAAATTGTATCAAATATGATATAATTTTATATGAAATATATATATAAAATTTCATTCAAATTATATCAAATGTTATTTCCCTATGTTCTTAGTTTTTGAAAACATGATTTTTAATGACTATCTTTATGGTATAAAATGGATTTTTCTGGTGTCAAATTTTCTTTTTTTTAATTACTTTTTAAAAATATTTATTTATTTATTTATTTATGGTTGTGTTGTGTCTTCATTTCTGTGCGAGGGCTTTCTCTAGTTGCGGCAAGCGGGGGCCACTCTTCATCGTGGTGCGCGGGCCTCTCACTATCGCGGCCTCTCTTGTTGCGGAGCACAGGCTCCAGACGCACAGGCTCAGTAACTGTGGCTCACGGGCCCAGTTGCTCCGCAGCATGTGGGATCTTCCCAGACCAGGGCTCGAACCCGTGTCCCCTGCACTGGCAGGCAGACTCTCAACCACTGCACCACCAGGGAAGCCCCTAATAAATTTTTTTTAATATTTATTTATTTATTTATTTGGCTGTTCTGGGTCTTAGTTGCGGCATCTGAAGTCTTCGCTGCCGCAAGTGGGATCTGCAGTTGTGGCATTGGCATGTGGGATCTTTTAGTTGCGGCATGCGGGATCTTTAGTTGCGGCATGCGAACTCTTAATTGTGGCATGTGGGATCTAGTTCCCCGACCAGGGATCGAACCCAGGTCTCCTGCATTGGGAGCATGGAGTCTTGGCCACTGGACCACCAGGGAAGTGCCTCTGGTGTCAAATTTTCTAAAAAAAATTTTTTTAAATCAAGTGTATTTTGGAAGATACTTATTTCTCCACTGACACTGTTCAAAACTTTGACAAGGGATATATGTATATGTATAGCTGATTCACTTTGTTATAAAGCAGAAACTAACACACCATTGTAAAGCAATTACACTCCAATAAAGATGTTAAAAAAAAAAAAACTTTGACAACACTAAATATCTCTTATGTCTTATAAATGTAGCCTGGCTAAATACTATTCATCTCTTCAGTGCAGCTACCCGTGCATATCTTTAACACCTGCATTTATTATACTGCATTGCAACTGCCTATATACTTGTCTATTTCCCTAATTTGACTGCAAGTTCCTTGAGGACAGAGACTGTAACTTAATCACCACTGTTTCCCTAGTACTTACACAGTACTTGACATACAGTAAGCATTCAACATATATAAAAATGAACAAGTTAATGGACTCAACAGTATTTTATATATCAGTGCTGACAGGAGAAAAGAAAGAATTATCTTCAGAATTTAATTTATCTCATAAGCCTGTACTTTCTAGGTTGAAAATTCTCAGACCACTATTAAGTAAGTAGAACTAAGAATTAAACACGTTTTAACCACAAGCTCTGTGGTTACTGATACTTAACAACAGGGTACAGATTTTCCCATTCAAGTAGTGGAATCACAGCACCAGTAAGTCGGTCAACATAAAGCAAGAGTACCCAGTAAAACAGCTGTGATGTAGTCTGACAAATGCAGAATCATGTTATGTATCTGATATGATCAAAGTTCGCGTTTGCTTACCTTGCGGGAAAAGTCTGTAGCTGGTTGTTTGCAAGATGCAAGATTCGCAGGTGCGGGTGCCCCACCAGGACGGGCACACACTGATCTGTCAGGAGGTTGTTGGTCAGGTAGAGCAGCTGCAGTGCACTCAGACTCTCCTCCCCAGTGCAAGTGGATGGCAGAGACTCCAGACTATTTGCAGATGCATTCAAGTATCTGAGACTGACAGAACACATGCAAATCATCATTTCCTTTATGGCTACTGGTTGCCTTCTTGTGTGGAAACCATCATGCCATCTCAGTATGTAACACTGCCTCTCCGTGCTCCCAAACTCATGACAAAAGTAATTTCCTCCAGGTAGTTTTCTCTGATTGATCCTACCCAAACAAAATTCCTTCTACTCAACTCACGTAAGCCAAGTAGAGAGGGAAGAATGCAGGCTTAGTTGTGTTCCGGGGATTCTGTGGTGGTCTAATTCTAACCCAGCTTCATGTTTTACTGTCTGCATGACCACAGAAACGATGTTGTTGAGTATCATGTTCACAAATATATGAACTGTGAGGACACCCTTTAGAAAAATGTTTGTCTGATTTTAATAGGATCATATTTATTTAGCCAATCCCCCTATAATCCCCTAATAATGAGCATATCGGCTGTTTCCAATTGTTTGCCATTATAGACACTATAATGAGCACCTCCAAGTCCTCACCCAATTATTTCTTTAGGCCATATTCCCAGAAGCAGAATATGTGGGGTCAAAGGCTACATATATCTTTAAGATTTTTACACATATACTGCCAAAATGAGCTCCAGAAAGGCTATATCAAAGTATACTTCAGAAAGGCTATGCCACTAGAAGGATATATGATTGCATTTGGTCACACCTTTGTCAACCCTCAGTATCATAATTCATTTTAATCTTAACCAATCTAAGAAGTAAAACATGGTATGATTTAAAAAATCTGCCTAGCATGGTGTTTAGTACATACAGAACATGCTCAGTAAAAGGCAGCTAATATTATTAAATTTCTGTGTTCTTAAGTCTTCTTCAAACTGTATGATCCACATTGCTAATTAGCTTTTAAGTTGTTGAGGGAACTGTGTGTCTGTGTCTTCATATATCCCAAAAGTGCTCTGTGCAGAGTAAGTATTAAATATTATTGACAGTTTGCTACAACTGCTAGGTAACTTCCTTACTAAAGATTCTAAAGCTGAAACTAATTTTATTCAGACTGTCATCAGAATGAAATGTACTATAATGCATTACTAACAAATACTTATTAATTAACAAATGTTACTGCACTAAAACTTTCCAAAAAGAAAATTTCCCTCAAATGTTTTTTTAGAATTTCCAAAGATTTTATTTTTAGGAAACTCCAACCAAGCATATTACACATTAAGAGATATATAAACTGCCAGAGAAAAGCCAGACACTTGTGGGCTAAATGCTTTTCGTATGCCTCCTGCAGCCTAGTTAAATTACTAGGCTGTTTCTCTCTGCTTTCCCCATGTCAAAATTGAAGAACAATACTGCCTTCTCCATATTGCAGAAAACTATAATTAAAAACGAATTTTCATTTAATGGTGACATACGTGTTAAATAAACCTGATTACAGGTATTAAAATAAGAAGACATACTATCTATTTGTTAATTTACAATGAGAAAGTAAATAATACTTTTGGAACAACATAACTTTAAATGCACAGTTTTCAAAGTAGGGAGTAAAAAAGCCCTGCAAATAAAGAATATAACTTAATGATAGCTTAGCAAAGCTAGAAGCAAAAACTAAATTAACTTCAGTGGTATGCCCTTTTCTCCTAATGCAAAAGCTGAAAAGTACCCAAAGAAGCTGTATCAGAATGCTGAAACCTCTATTTGAAGATCAAAGAGGCTTTCTGAGATGAAAGCCTGAACCTTCCCATGCTCTTTAAATCTGTTTACAACACTGTAACTTCCTAAGTACTAGATGGTTATTTCACCTTTTGAGTTGAAGATTCCTGCCTCATAAGAGTGTCATGGGGCTTCCCTGGTGGCGCAGTGGTTGAGAATCCGCCTGCCAATGCAGGGGACACGGGTTTGATCCCTGGTCCAGGAAGATTCCCACATGCCACGGAGCAACTAAACCCATGTGCCATAACTACTGAGCCTGTGCTCTAGAGCCTGTGAGCCACAACTACTGAGCCCGTGTGCCGCAACTACTGAAGCCTGTGTGCCTAGAGCCTGTGCTCACAACAAGAGAAGCCACCGCAGTGAGAAGCCCGTGCACTGCAACGAAGAGTAGCCCCCGCTCGCCACAACTAGAAAAAGCCTGCGCGCAGCAACAAAGACCCAACACAGCCAAAAATAAATAAATAAATTTATATAAAAAAAAGACAGTGTCATATTTTATTCCATACAAATTGCAAATAAGTCTCCACCCATAGCTGGATTATGAGATAAACACTCTGTAAAGATGGTTCCAAAGGTCACTCCAATGACAAGTCCAGGCAGTTTGCTTAGCCAATGATTCTGCTCTTCTAAATAAAATCCACAGTACTTACTTTAAGGCCTTAGAGAAGAGTGTATCTGGCAGCCTGGTGAGCAAGTTATGCTGAATATCCAACACCTCGAGAGGGATGTGCTCCACCAGCGCTGGAAGGTTCTGCACGTGATTGTGTCCCACCATTAGTTTTCTAAGACTCAAGCTACTAAGGATTCTAAGGGGATAGAGCACAAAGAAACAACAACAAAAAACTGACTTAAATCTCTCTTCCTGAGTCTGCCCTTGGCTATTTAACTAAAATCAGTAAACTAATAGAATTGTGTTCTTCTAGACGGTATAATCACTGACAGGTGCCTGAGCCAAGAAAGCAGCCACAACCATATGTTTACCCACCACCCACCAGGAAGTCATTCAGGGAAAAGGTGAATTAATAATGAAAGCACACAGCCCAGAACACGTCTAAACAAAAAAAGCAATTTGTGTAATAAATCAATTTAGATTTTAGGTCTAGACAGATAGCACCAAAAATTCATTAAATTTATTAATATTAATATAATTGATCATAATAAGCTAATAACAAAATTTATTATAACAAACACTACTCCTTATTCAATTCTTAAAATGTGCCAGGACATTTAACTATTAGGTCCAGAAGGGTTAAGTGACTTTGATTTGCCAAAGATCTCACATCAAATGTAGTAAATGGTATAGTCAGGATTTGGATTAAAGTCTGACTCCAAAGCTGTGTTCATACCTACTATGCTACAAACCCTCTAATTTACTTTTAAAGACTCCACTAAGTAATAACCTCACATTTCACATCTTGGTACTTTTTAATATACACCCCCCTCCCACCTCCCAACTCCTATATCTTTCCCCTCCACATACAGAAATCCTACCATCTTATAAAGGTCAATTCAAACAGGCATTCTGCATGAAGCATTCTCTAATTATCCAAAGTTCTGAATTTCTAAAACATTTTATTTATATAGTGTAGTGACCAAGAGTGAGGCTTTGGAGTAAGAATGACTACATTCAAATGCCAGCTCCTATCACTTCCTAGTTAAGTGCAATGTTGGACAAATTACCTAACCACTCTAAGCCTTAGTTTCCTTATTTGTAAGAAGAGGATAACAGCACTTATAAAATAAGGTTGATACAGGATTAAATAAGATAATGAAAGTGAAGGTCTTAGAACATTGCCCAGCTCATAATAAATCATCCAGTACAAAGGTTCTATTATCACTATCATGTCACTGACCTATGCCAGCAACTCTTGTTACATTTTATCACAGTTATCTCTGCACAAGTCACCCCGACTATCTGTTTACTAAGTTCCTTGCAGGCCAAGACTATGCCTTAGGCGTTACTGTATTCCTTACGGCACTCACGCTGCCCTGCACTTAGCAGATACTCAATATTTACTGAACAAATGAATCAAAGTACCCTTGAAAGGCAACCCAAATATAGGAAAATTAATTAAATATACACATAATATATACAATAACACATGCATACCTCATAGGAATCTCTGTCAGGAGATTATAGCTCACATCTAATATTTCTATCTTCTTTGCTTCACAGGCCCAGTCAGGGACACACTCAAGCAGGTTTCTGCAGAAAATAAATAATTAAAAGGCATCATTTAAGATGATGAGTGGAACTCATTCCGTTTCACTAGTCTGTAATGTATCGTTAATGGTCCCCTGAGCTCCCTGAGGGCAGAAGCACTATCCCCAAGGCATACCTGATGCACTGCCTGGAATATAGTAGGTGCTCAATGAATGTCGCTGATAGAAACGTGGAGAGAGACGAGCACACATACATGCATGACACTGGATCAAGCGTGCTGCGGGCTCACTGAAGATACAAAGGCCTTCAGTATAGAAAAGCACATAGGTGGTGGGATGGGATGGGGAGAGGGGAGGAAAGCCTTAAAGGAAGAAGAGGCATAAACAAATCTTCAAAGATGAGTAGGATTTCCTCAAGTAATGATGGGGGGAGAAGAGAAGCAAATTCTGGGAAAAAATGAACCAAATGAATAAAAGTGAGCAAGTAAGGACAAAAGAAAACTAGTGGGAGAAAAGTTCCGGATCATTTAGAATGTGAATTCAAATATTTAGTAGAGCACTGGGCAAGTATTCAGTCACAGGAATTTATTTTCAGATGTTACTTAGCTTCCCCAAGCCTCAAAGTATCTACTGACCGATGGATCAATACGATGAGGCAGAATGAAATAAGTGCTGTGAGAGAAACGCAGATGCTGCTCTGACTGCTTAGTGAAGGAAGCACTTCAAGGCAAGCTCCCTAAGAAATATGACATCTGGGGCAGAATCTGAAGAATGTTGTACACGCCGGAGGTGTGGTGGACATTCCAAGCGAGAGGTGACAACATGAGCTAGAGCACAGAGGCAAGAAAAGAATAATCAGCAGTTTGGTGACGCTGGAGCAGCCAATACAGAGCACAGAGTGGGAAGAAACAAGGCTAGAAATATCTAATCATGTCTAGGAGGTTGACTCTATCCTGCAGATGTAGGGGGATCACTGAAGGGTTGGTGAGCAGTTTTGCACTTTTAAGAGCTCGCTCTGTGAATACACGGAGGTCTGGTTGAGGTGGTTATATCAGTAAAAGGAAGCATAATCAGGAAGCTGTTAGAGAATTCCAGACAGGGAATGATAAGGGCCTCAATGAGTAGTAACACACCTGGAAGGGAGGGGAGGGGCGCCAGAAACATTTAGGAGACAAAAATCAAAATGACCTGGAGATGGATTAGACATGTGAGTGGAGGAGCAGAGGGAAGAATCAAAAGTGATATTTAGGCTTTAGCCTAGATGACCAGAGAGGAAATCCTATCCAGAGAAAGGACTGATAAGCTCCAAATGAGGTTGGGAATCATGAATTTCAGTGGTGTCCATCTGGATCTGATTGTCTTATGATAATGCCAAAAGCCAAAACAGAAAACAAGACAAGTTAAAGTGCGGGTGGAGGGGTGGATAATAAATTTAATTTTGCACATATTTGAGGTACTTGGAGAAGTGCAGGTTGAAACATCTGTTATGACATTGGACATACAGGTCTGAGGCTGAAGGAAGGAGTCTGGACTGGTGATCTGGGTGATGCTGACACTGAAGTGTAGTGAAATCCTGGGAGTAAATGAGATCGTGCCAAATGAGAAGTGCAGTGGGCCAAAGACAGACCCTGGGATAACTGACCTTTAAAGGGCTAGCTAAGAAAGAGGAGTTAAGGAAGAGACAGAAGAAATGGTCAGAGCAGCATGAAAAGAAAATCACACGGTCTCAGCCAGCCAAGGAAACAGCACATTTGAAGAAAAGAAAACAAGATGAACAGTGTCAATACAGAAAAGTTCCACAAGAGGAGATCTAAAGCCAGTTGTGGTGGGGTGAACAAAGGGGAACAGGAAATTGAGCCAAGAAATGCAGATAATTCTCGAGAAATTTGGACAAAAAGGGATCAGAGGGATGAGGGAGCAGACAATAACTAGAGGGGTTGCAAGATAAAGGGAACATTTTTTGTTTGTTAAGACAGAGGAGCTATGAGTGTGCGCAGAGACCAAGGAAAAGAAAAACACCGAACACGCGTGAGAGGAGGAGGAGGAGGAGGATGAGTAACAGAGCAAGGTCCAGAGCAGTGGGAGTGGACGGGATCAAAGGCACAGATGGCTGGGCTGGCCTTGAACAGAGGAAAGAAGCAGAGAATGGATATGAATCTACATGAATTTACGCAAGGGGCTAGGAAGCTGAGAGATCACCCATGATGACCTCTATTTTCCCAGTCAAGTGGGAAACTGAGCTCTGGAGACGAGGAGGTGAGGGGCGGTGGGGCTGAGAGAAGCCAAGCAGTTTGGAACAGATGTCAGGACACTCGAAGGAGCTGACGGCAGAAGAGACTCCAGATGAGGCTGGAAACTAAATACATGATCTTCTTCAGTAATGATCAAGCTCAGTGGGGAAGGTCAATCTTAGTCTTGATCCATGTTGGGGTTTTGATGGGAAGATATGACAGAAAGAAATGGATGGAAGGGAATCTAGAACAATAGCTTAATAATAATGATGATAAAGTAACAACAACAAAAAGAAACCTGGCTATCACAGCTAATATTTCTTGAGAGACTCATTTTATGCCAGGCACTATGCTACATATTTTGCGTTTACTGTCTCCTTTAATCTTTATGAAAACCCTGAGCATATAGGACTCTGTCCACTGCCCCTTCTACCTGCTTCTAGCACTCTATACTCACGGCACTTATGATGCTGCCCTCTTACTGCTTATTTGATGGTCAAACTCTCCACTAGACTGTAAAACTCAGCCAGTGACTCCTGAATGCCTAACACAGTATTAAAAATGAATGAAGGAAAGAAAGCAAACTTCATTTACATTTGTTCTTGACCACCAACAGAAGAAATAAAATCCTGAATATAATTAATCTCTCTGAAAATCAGATTAACATGGGTCACAAGAGTATAAAAAAAATAAGAGAACAACATTTTAAGTCACTAAAAACCAAGAATTATCTGATTCCAATTGGAAAAAGAAAATCACTGCCATGGAGGGGAAATAGGTCTTTGTTTACAACTCATGCTAAATCCACAAACTTTAACAATGAGTAATTCAGAGGCACCTTCCTGTTTCAAGAGGACCTTCCTTTATCTAAATAGCATGGCCATTAAACTTATTCCTCCACTCAACCTTTGCTCTTCTCCCGGTTATCCACATATTTCAATGTATTAGCATTTCTTGTACCTCAAAACTGTCAAAGTGCCCACAGACATCTCTTAAATACAGGAATCAAACAAGCACCACCCTCATGAGACACACTCACCGGGAGAGTTCTAGAGAAGTGAGCAGACTGGGTACTGGATAGACATTCACTGCTGTCAGCCCTAATCAGAAAACAGATTGGTGTTAGTGACGTTCTCCAAAGAAGAATGTAACTGAGAGTAAACAAGGGGGAAAGCTGATGAAAATTGATGTCACCTACTGACATGAACTAAAGATGAAAACCAGTGGGTATCGCAAAGCACCGAGCTGATCTCCCTGTGCTACGCTGCTGCTTCCAACTAGCTACTTTACATTCGGTAGTGTATATATGTTGATGCTACTCTCACTTCGCCCCAGCTCAAGAGGGAGGGGATATGGGGACATGTGTATGCATATGGCTGATTCACTTTGGTGTACAACAGAAACTAACACAGTGTTGTGAAGCAATTATACTCCAATAAAGATCTATTAAAATTAAAAATTAAAAGAAAACAGTGGGTAACTCACATTGACTAACTTTATTTAACTACTTGATCCCCATTTGAAAACCAAATACAACAACTAATTGGAGGATCTTGGGTACTGCACCGGAGTCACACTGGATCAGGCAGCTGTTAAATGTTAACAATAATTGCTTAGCTTATTAACATTAAAAATGAATAACTGAATTTTCCCTGGCAACATTTTAATTTTTAATTAAAGCAAAACAAATAAAGAAAAGTACAGTAATCTTAAATGTATAGATCAATGAATTTTTACAAAAAGAACATACTGGTATAACCAGTAGGCAGATCAAGAAACAGAGCAGTACCAGCTGCCCGGAAACTTCCCCTCATCCCCCCTCCCTCTAGTCACTACCCCACACACAGATTACTTTTACCTATTTATATAAATACACACATTCATTATATACAATTTTTTTGTCTGGCTTCATCACTGAACATTGCGCTTGTGAGATATTTGTTCAT
Organism: Balaenoptera ricei; assembly: GCF_028023285.1. Lineage (NCBI taxonomy): Eukaryota > Metazoa > Chordata > Mammalia > Artiodactyla > Balaenopteridae > Balaenoptera > Balaenoptera ricei. The sequence continues at coordinate 49,363,390 of NC_082657.1, read as the reverse complement.
GTTACTGAATATGGTTGTAGTTCATCCATTCTCATGGCTGTATAAAATTTTTCCTGGGAATATACCACAATTTATTTACCCATTGTAGAGTTGATGGGCATTTTAAGTCTTGTCTAGCTGGGGGTTACTATGAATAGTGCCTCTGTGAACATTTTGTCCACGTCTTTTGTGGACTAACATAAGCATTTATGTTGAATACAAGCTTAGGAGAGGAACTGCCGAGTGCAGGGGGTGCATATGTGTGACTTCAGGAGATACTACCATGCAGTTTTCCAAAGTGGTTGCAACAATTTACACGCCCAACAACTGGCACTGGTATTTTCAGCCTTTTTTATTCTAGTCATTCTGGTAGGTGTGCAGTGGTGTCACACTGAGATTCCAATTTGCATATCCCTGATGACTCTGGTGTGATGGCACTTCCTATGCTAATTGGCCATTTGGATAAATTCTTTTGTGAAGCTGAAAGCTGAGTTCTTTACTTATGAGGTGTCAAAACTTCAAGTGTTGATGTGAATCCTTCCAGGTTGTAGAATTTAAGGATTCTGTGAACAGAACAAGCCCCATTAACAGTACTGTGACAGAATCTACCAAGAAGGCCTACATGTATGTCAATGGGTCTTTTCCCAGAGGGCCAGTCATTCAGATTCTCTAGATACTTTAAGAATACAGATTAGGCCTGATAATAAGTATTTCCAGGACAAAAGAACTACTACCATCTCACAACATGTATAAACAGCACGACTCAACAAACAGCCCGAAGCAATTAATCTAAACTACAATTTGAAGCTTCTATAACATGATAAAAGGCAATGAAAAGAGAAGTCTTAACTCTCTTTTATCCTAATAATATATTTTAACGATACAGAAAAGGGAATAAAATAATGAATATTCTTTCACCCATCACCTAGCTTTTAACAAATCGTGACATTCTGCCTTATATGCTTCAGCCTTTTTAAGAATTAAAACACTGCACATACCAAGAGGCAAACACCATCCGGAATATGATTTTTATCATTCCCATGGATTCTTTCATACTGTCATGGCATACTTAGAGCTAAGCAAACAACATTTTTATGTGTTTTAAAATTTGATATAACTATCATAGTGTACTCAACCACTGACTCCTGAATACCTAACATAGTGTTAAAAATAAGAAGGCAAACCTCATTTATGTTTATTCTTGACCACCAGCTGAAGTAATAAAATCCTGAATATAATTAATCTCTCCACAAATCAGACCAATATGGGTCACAAGAGTATCAAAAAGGGGAACAAAATTTTAAAAAGTCAGAAAAACCAAGAATTATCTGATTCCAATTGGCAAAAAGGAAATAACACCATGGAGGGGTAACAGATCTTGGTATCTCATTCTAAATCCACAGGCTTTTATTTTTTTTGTTTTTGTTTTTTTTAATAAATTTATTTATTTATTTTTGGCTGCGTTGGGTCTTCATTGCTGTATGCGGGCTTTCTCTAGTTGCGGCGAGCGGGGGGCTACTCTTCGTTGTGGTGTGCGGGCTTCTCATTGCGGTGGCTTCTCTTTGTTGTGGAGTTCGGGCTCTAGGCTCACGGGCTTCAGTAGTTGTGGCACGTGGGCACAGTAGTTGTGGCTCGCGGGCTCTAGAGCTCAGGCTCAGCAGTCGTGGCACACGGGCTTAGCTGCTCCACGGCATGTGGATTCTTAACCACTGCACCACCAGGGAAGTCCAATCCATAGGCGTTTAGAATGAGTAATTCATAGGTACCTTTCTGTTTCAAGAGGACCATTCCTTTCACTGCAGGATATCAAAACATGCACTTCCTTTTTTTGCTCAAAAGATTTCTGAGATTTATCCATACTAATACACAAAGCTCTAGTACATTCATTTCCATTGCTGTGCAATATTCTGTTATATAAATTTATCACTGTTTTGTTTACCCATTTTCCTATTTATAGTCATATTTTTAGTTTTTTTCACTATAACATACAATACTGTGATAAACATTCTAGGACACATCTCCTATGTGAGTGTCTGGGAGATATTCCAAGCAGGGGAGCTGCTAGAACACGGGCTCTGTGTATCTTTGTCTTCTCTGACACCATCATGCTGCTCTCCGTGTTGGTTTTACCAACTCCCCCTGGCAGCGTTTGAGAGGTACTGCTTCTCCACATCTTCAGTAAGCTTAGTGTTATTATTTTTATTTGATGAGTATAAAATGGTATTATCTAAATTTGCATTTCTTTGACTGATACTTAGTGAAATTAAACATCTTTTTCTTTACTTCTTTAATTTATTTTTATTTATGGCTGTGTTGGGTCTTCGTTTCTGTGCGAGGGCTTTCTCTAGTTGTGGCAAGCGGAGGCCACTCTTCATCGCGGTGCGCGCGGGCCTCTCACTATCGCGGCCTCTCTTGTTGCGGAGCACAGGCTCCAGACGCGCAGGCTCAGTAATTGTGGCTCACGGGCCCAGTTGCTCCGCGGCATGTGGGATCTTCCCAGACCAGGGCTCGAACCCGTGTCCCCTGCATTGGCAGGCAGATTCTCAACCACTGCACCACCAGGGAAGCCCTCCTTTACTTCTTTAAACACAGAAAAAGTAGTTACAGTTGACGCTTGAACAATGTGGGGGTTATGGGCACTGACCCTCTGTGCAGTTGAAAATCCGCATATAACTTTATATATATATGTAAATACTACAATACTACACAATCCGTGGTTGGTTGAATCTACAGATACGGAATCATGGATACAGAGGGCTAACTGTAACGTTATACTCCCATTTTTGACTGTTTAGAGGATTGGTGACTCTAAACCCTGCATTATTCAAGGGTCAAATGTATTTACTATTGAAAAAAATGCATGTTTAAGTGGACCTGTGCAGGGAATCCCCTGGTGGTCCAGTGGTTAGGACTTAGTGCTTTCACTGCTGTGGCCCAGGTTCAATCTGTGGTTGGGGAACGAAGACCCCGCAAGCTGCACGGTGTGGCCAAAACAAAACAAACAAACCAAAAAAAGGGGACCTGTACAGCTCAAACCCATGTTGTTCAAGGGTCAACTGTATAACTTCTTCGGTAAAGAAGAACTCTCTATAAACAGAATGGCCTCAACAAATATGAGGCCTTTTATATTGAAAAATATTCCTGGGGCAAATAAATCACTATTGAAATGAAGGGCTTCTCATTCTGGAACTGAGGCAGCACAAGGTTTTAGACTAGAGATTGGCAAACTTTTTCTGTAAAGGGCTAAATATTTAGTAATATTTTGGCCTTTGTGGGCCATGTGGTCTCTCTTAAAACTACTCAATTTTGCCACTGTAGCATGAGAGTGGTTAATATGTAGACAAATGAATGTGGGTGTGTGCCCATCAAATTTTATTCACTTAAATTTGAATTTCATATAACTTTCCCATGTCAAAATTATTCTTCCTTTGATTTTTTTAAAACCCAACCACTAAAAAATGTAAAAACCCATTCCACGTGAGCCATACAAAAACAGATGGTAGGCCAGATTTAGCCCCTGGGCTGTAGCTGGACAACCCTTGTTTTAGACCATCACTGAATATGTGACCATATTCTCTTTTGAACGTGCTTGCCCACCCTCCTAACTTCCTGTCATTTTGCAGAATGCCTCTTATTATTATGTTCACTTAGTGAATCTCAAATTGTCCTGCAATGTCTTTTTATGCATATCTCAACCACTGAAGTGTCGACGGCAAACTTAAAGCTAGGTCTCAGTGAACCTCAAACTCCGCTTCGCAGAGTATCTGAGGAACACCCCAGATGCCATTGTTCTTGGAAAGCTTGGACAAGAGCTACAAGAGGAAATACAGGAGGCTGGGTAGAGAACTCACTGTTCGAACTGGCGTAGAGAGTTCGAAGGGAGAAGCCGCTGAGCGTCAGCTCCCTCAGCTGGTTGCGCTCACAATGCAGCTGCTCCAAGTTGCACAAGGAGCTAAGATCTAAGTCAGTCAGCCGATTGTCCCGCAGATCCATGTGGGTGATGTACTTATTTCCCTCCAGATTCTCAATAACCATGGTTTTCAGATGGTTCATCCTTAATATTCAGAAATAAGAAAATCATTAGAAATAAATTTTACTAAATGCACTGACCAAAAGAAAAATAGAAGTATGATCCTTTTTTCTCTTTCCTAAACAGCATAAGAATTTCACTACTTGCCTCATTTTGCAAGGTACTAAGTAAGTAACCACAGATAGCTGTACCTTGAGTTCTTTGTTTATAAACTAAGTTAGAGACAATCCAGATTGGCAAATACATGTACAAATTAAATAAAGAGAAAGGAAAGGGGACCATGCCCACGAACAGTTTAAAACTTGCACCCAAATACCAAGTATATTAGGTAGGGATGAAGGAATAGGACAAAGGAACAAGAAGATGAACATAACCTGTCGGGTTAGGAGTAGCAAGGCATTCACGGAGTAAGCACCAGGTAAGAGCAAGAGGAAGCAGTCATACTTCCTCTTGCTGCTCTGCCTACTCTCTCTAGTGCTAAGATTCCCATTATCGCAATTAATGAAGAGGAAAATAATCTGTATCAATATGGAATAGTTCAAGGGCAAATTATAGAAAATGATGACTTCTTTGTTCTCTTCTATATAAGTATCTGATTTAATGCATGCAGGCCTGTTCATTTTCCTGCATTTCAATAAATTTTTCTGTTACTATGTCTTTATAAGGGACATCGATGACTTAGTGTAAATGACAAAACATCCAGTATGTGTGTTTTACTAGCTTCCTTTAGGAAAAGATTATAAATAAATAATATATTTAAAAAGGGAATAAAACTCTTATTAAAAATTGTTAGTAAAACTGTTAACATTTTAATTATAATACAATAGATATCAAGAAGCAACCCAATGATTCAACAGAAAAATGGTCAAGTTTATGGAAAAATACAAACTACCAATAAGCATACAAAAAGACACTCAACTCACTCACCATAAATGCTGATTAAAACAATGAAATACTATTTTCTACCTACTACATTGACAATAAGGAAAAAGACTGCTAAAATCCAACACTGGTAAGAATGTGACGAAATCGGAGTTCTCATAAAACATTGCTGGGAGGGTAAGTCAGAATAACCTTTGTCTCTACCACATGGTACACCTACCTCATTCATAATCTCTCTGCCATTGAGTGAAAAACGAAGCTTAACTACAGCTTTGGAAACATACAGTGTTCTAAAATCCTAATGTTTTAAAGAGTCTTCATAAAAAGAAAACGTAAAGGTCCATTAGAGGTCAGGCAAAAGGAAGGCACGGTGAAGAATGACCTCACCTCAAATCCACATGTTTGACGTGGCTCATACAGTTCAGCACCCCCAGGTTTAGCACTTCCAGTTGGTTTCCTGCCATAACCACTTTATCTAACATAGTGAGTTTCTCATAAACCTTGGGAATTTGACTAAAGTTGTTGAAGGAAATTCCCAGGGAGGAAAGCTGTTGCAGATTTCCCAATTCTTCAGGTAAAGTAGTCAGAAAGTTGCCATCAAGACAGAGGGTTTGAAGACTGCAAGAAGAAAACAAAACTACTTGATGAAAGGTTTTAACTGGAATGGATGGAACTAGAATTATGGATTTTGACTTGTCATTAACTTATTATGAGTCCAATAATGATAAAATGCCCTAAGTCTATCTAAATAGACTCTTACTAAGATAACTGAAATACAGATGGTCCCTCTAACATCAAGGGTAATCAGAGCCTCTGCTGTTAAAACTGAGGGACTAGTTACTTCTGTAGGCAAGTATCTGCTGCTGACCAGAATCCTCATAATTGCATGTTTTATTTCACTGCAAGAGCTCATGGAACTACCTTCATTCCAAATGCCAGACAAGTTCCTTATGCTGCAAACACAGGAAAAGACAAATCTAGTAAAAGTCAGATACTTACTTCAGCAGATTGCCAATCTGACTCGGCAGGTCGTGGAATCCATTACAGGAAAGGTTGAGCTCGGTCAGGGTAGAAATTTCACATAACAGTACAGGAAATGACCCAAGCTTATTATGGGACAAGTTCAGGCCCTTAAGCTGAGAAAATCTAAAAAGCAAAGACACATTATACTACTGAATGAAAAAGTGATCTATTTTAAATGTCCATCAAAGAATTTGTTCTGCAAATATTTACTGAGCACTCAGTATGTGCCAAACATTATGTGTGGCATAGACACTAAGATGACTAACACCCAGTCCAAGCTATCGAGAAAACCAGGTCTGGTGTGACAGGAGTTGTTCTCTCTTCTCCTTAAAAAAGCAGAAAATCTTGAAAAGCTCACATTGGTACAATTATTTTCTATCAAAGTGAATCAATCATTACTGATATGCTTCAAATCTTTTCCTTTATTAAATTTCTACGTGCAATATACGAAAGCCTTAACAATAATTAATCAACCCATGGACACAGGAATAGCTAACAAACCTTCAGATCAAATCCCATTATAAGCAATTTCTTTTTTTGTACTGAAATTACGCTGGCTCAAAAGTCACTTGAAATGAATGGGCCAGTTAGAGCTTAAAAATATGTAAGTGATACTGAGTTTTACTGTAATGTGATGATACTTTTTTTTGTAGAAGTAAAAGTATCTATATAATGTCTCACTGAGAGATAGTATCATCATAAATAGGATCCATAGGAGTCACTCCTGTAATTCTACTTAGAAGTATTATACTTCATTACTATACTAGTACAAGATGGTAAGGCTGAGGTGGTGTTCTCCACGATGATGAACTATATCATCTGCTTCTAGATTTGAATCCTTGATACCTCTCTCTAATGTTCCTCTTCCAAAGTTTCAACTTCTGACTTCCAAATATCCTGATCTTGAGTACTGATTGTTCCTTCGGCTTGGCACCTTGACTTCCAAATTGCTAATCCAGCCCTCAAACTAGATTAACCCTCTTTTCATAGAAACAGAAGGAAATACTAGAAACCCACTTCCTTAAAATTATAGCTTGTTTTTATTTTTAAATATCAATATTATTAAAATAATTATTTCATTACTAAATATAGGCTTATATTTGAAAACCTTTGCAAAACATTTCAGATGAGGTAAAAATCATATGCTTTCTGAAAATTATTCTAGAAATATTAGTTACTAAGTATATAAAATATGTCATTTCAATGTGCATTTAGCTTTTTAATCACCATGAAATTTGAACGCTTTAATTTCCAATTTCTCTCCTCCCCACAAGAAGCCCAATTACTTACACCATATATTTATTCACTTCCGCCCATTTTTAAAGGGAGGAAGGAGATGAAGTGGGTGGAGGGTGGGAATGGGGAATATATTCTAACAAAGAAGATGGGAAAACATACGGGTCATTGTCCCTTAGGACTGAAATGGTTCCTTTATTAGAAGAGAGAGGTTTCATAGCTGACAAAAGGCTTCAGAGTTGGCAGTAGCAGGCGCAAAGGAGAGATAAAAGCCCTAACCTGGGAGTGGAATTCTTGAAATCTGGCCTATTTCCTTTAAGTTATTTAAGTTTGAAACTTCTGATTCAAAAACTTCCCATATACAGAATCTCGATTTACCCTGGAGGCAGATCATGCACTGCTGTCAATGACATAGAGAAAAGGATTATCCAAATCAAGGGCAGCTCAATGTTGCCTCCGAAACGGAAACTGTGCATCTATCTTCTCTTGTACGGAGGGGAGAAGGGGAGTGGGAAAACTGTGTGAATAAAAATTCTTACTTCCTCTTCAAAATGGAGGGGAAGTTTTCAAATATATATATGATGGTAAACATGCTCGCTTATAGGTATTGATTACGATTCAGTTTTAGTAAGCTAGTCTGGAAACCTATGCCCCACATACTTGTAGAAAGTGTCAAGGCCCCCTGGTCTTTCTAATTGCATGAAGTTGTGTCGCAAGTTGAGGTAGGTGATATCTTGACTGTAGAAGAGATGCTCAGGAACCTCCTCAAGGCTGTGACACGAGAGGTCCACGGTACTGATACGCTGGGACACCACCTGGACAAGGTCAAAGAGAAGAGCCATCTGAGCCAGCCCCAAATGTTTCCCACTCAGTGGAGGATGGAACGGCATTGACACAAAAAGGCACCGATTAAAAAGATGGGCGGGGCTTCCCTGGTGGCGCAGTGGTTAAGAATCCGCCTGCCAACGCAGGTGACACGGGTTCAAGCCCTGGTCCGGGAAGAAGCCCTTAGACCGCGTTAACAACTAAGCCCATGCGCCACAACTACTGAGCCTGCACTCCAGAGCCAGCGAGCCATAACTACTGAGCCTGTGTGCCACGATTACTAAAGCCCGCGTGCCTAGAGCCTGTGCTCCGCAACAAGAGAAGCCACTGCAACGAGAAGCCTGCACACCGCAATGAAGAGTAGCCCCCGGTTGCCCACACACAGCAACGAAGACCCATCGCAGCCAAAAATAAATAAATAAATTTATTTATTTATTTATTTTTAAAAAAAGATGGGAAAGAAAAGAAAGGTCATGAGATCCGATTATTCATTTATAAGAAACAGTTAATTTTTACTTTTTCCTAAAACCATGAGATGCTTGAAAAACAGAAAGGTATAAGCTGTAAAGTGTCTACAAATAAAAGGTAAAAAAAAAATACAAATCATAAAGATGGAAAGTTAATAGTTCATGCAAGAAGTAAAGATGATTCAAAGTAACTGTACAAAACTTTAGGAGGGAGTGTGATACTGAAAGACACAGCCTTTTGCAGCCACACAAGCCCTGTTCCTTACTTGTGCAGTTTCTTCATCTGTCATGAGGAAAATTAAATAACCAAGCACACAGCACCACTGCTTAGCATGCAAAAGGTGCTCAAAAAATATTAATCTCTCTTTACAAGGGCAGAAGAATGAAATAGCTATTTAAAATTGAAACTAGTTTTATTCAGAGAAGATTTTATTACCACCGCAAGCACAGAAAATCCAATGAAGCCAAAACAAGATTTATATTACTATAATAGTAGGCTAATACAACATGGACTGTGAAAATGGGTCTAAAACAAACAAAATATCACTGCAAAAGTCATTCATGTTTTGATGGCATGTCATTATACTGAAACAATCCTTCATGCAGCTATTTAGCTCCATAAAGAAAAATGTGTTTAAATTCTGAAAAGATGGCTAGGAGAACAAGAGAATTTGGAAAATGAAATACAATTTTAGAGCACTTCATCTTTAAAGGCTAGGAAAGCAGAAATTATGCTAAAAAGCCAATTATCCTCAGCATACAGGAATAATGGTTTGTGACAGGATCACAGGTCATGTCCCATCAGTAAGTTCAAATTTAAAGTGGTTCATCAAAGCTGTGCTAAATACATACAGAAGCACCAGGCTACGAGTTAGGGAACAGCTCTATCTATCACTGACCACTATGGTCGAGGGAGAGTCATTTGAATTTCATTGTGTCTCAAATCCTTCAAGGCCCTACCTTTTTCACAGAGATGGTATAAAGGTAAATGCACCTGAAAACACTTTTGTAAGCATTCTGTACTATGCAAATATAAATAATAAGTTAAGGACCTGGGAGAATTCCATTTCATTCACTATGTACTCAGAAAGGCCCAGAGTGATGTGCATAAGAATTATAATTTGATCTCTTGGGAGTAAGTTCAGTTTCAAAATATACTTCTGTTGGGTTTCTCTGCTCTTATCTCCACATCAGGACGTCTGACAGCTTATCACCTTGGATGATTGCCGCTGCCATCTCTGGTACTCAGCCAAAGTCTCAAAGCTGACGTGATAGGTCTGAGCTTGGGCTCCAGCTGAGCTGAATGCAAGGCAGTACTGACGTCGCTTCACTTCTTCTACCTGAAGAAGAGGAGGGGAGAAAACCAGAACCGATTAAAGTAAACAATCCCAATCAAAAATCAAAGGACAATAACAAGACAAACAACTCAATTTTTTAAAATAGGCAAAAGATCTGAACAGATATTTCTCCAAAGAAGACAGGAATGGCCAAGAAGCACATGACATGATGTTCTACATCATTAGTTATTAGATAAATGCAAGTCAAAACCACAAAGTAGGGCTTCCCTGGTGGCGCAGTGGTTGAGAGTCTGCCTGCCAATGCAGGGGACACGGGTTCGAGCCCTGGTCTGGGAGAATCCCACATGCCGCGGAGCAACTGGGCCCGTGAGCCACAGCTGCTGAGCCTGCGCGTCTGGAGCCTGTGCTCCGCAACAAGAGAGGCCGCGATACTGAGAGGCCTGCGCACCGCGATGAAGAGTGGCCCCCGCTTGCCACAACTAGAGAAAGCCCTCGCACAGAAACGAAGACCCAACACAGCCAAAAATAAATAAATAAATTAAAAAAAAAAAAAAAAAAAAAAACCCACAAAGTACCATGTCACATTCACTAGGACGGCTAAAATCAAAAACACAGATAATAACAAGTGTTGGATAACAAGCATTAGCAAGCATACAGAGAAACTGGAACCCTCATACACTGCTGTGGGAATGTGAAATGGTGCAGCCACTTTGGAAAACAGCCTGGCAATCCCTCAAAAGCAACCATGCAACGCAGCAATTCCACTCCTAGGTATATACCCAAGAAAAGACGCATCCACACAAAAATTTGTATGTGAATTATAGCAGCATTATGCATAATAGCCAAAAAGTGGAAATAACCTCAATGTTCATCAACAGGTAAATGTATAAACAAAATGTAATACATCCATACAATGGAATACTATTCAGCCATAAATGGGAATAAAATATTGATACACACTACAACATGCATGAACCTTGAAAACGTTACACTAAGCGAAAAAAGTCAGTCACAAAGAACCATATATTGTATGATTCCATTTATATGAAACGTCCAGAATCAGTAAATCTATAGAGACAGAAAGTAGATTAACGGGTGCCTGGGGCTGGAGAAGGAATGGGGAGATGACGGCTAAGTAGTGCAGGGTTTCTTTTCAAAGGGTCATGAAAGTATTCTAAAATCGATTACGGTGATAGTTGCACAGCTCTGTGAATATACTAAAAGTCACTGAATTGTATACTTTAAATGGGTTAATTGTACACTATATGAATTCTATCTCATAAAGCTGTTTAAAAAAAACCAAAGGGGGAATTCCCTAGTGGTCCAGTGGTTAAGACTCCACGCTTCTTCCACTGCAGGGGGCGCGGGTTCGATCCCTGGTCAGGGAACTAAGATCCTGCATGCCACACAGTGCGGCCAAAAAAAAAAAAAGAAAAAACCAAAGGAATACTTATTTAACAGATATGTTGAAGGAGTAGGATTCATAGGGCATAGCCATAAGTAAATTTATTTATTACTCTTTAAATCACAAAACAATCTCAGTTTGATAATTATCTGCTGAATGAATACATTTTACTATTGTGGGTGCTGGGGACATAACAGGGGAAAAACTAACAAACCCTCTGCCCTCAGTGGAGTTTATATATCAAAATGGTGACATGAGGGCTTCCCTGGTGGCACAGTGGTTAAGAATCCGCCTGCCATTGCAGGGGACACGGGTTCGAGCCCTGGTCCGGGAAGATCCCACATGTTGTGGAACAACTAAGCCCATGAGCCCCAACTACTGAGCCTGAGCTCTAGAGCCCGCAAGCCACAACTACTGAAGCCCACGCGCCTAGAGCTTGTGCTCCACAACAAGAGAAGCCACCGCAACTAGAGAAAGCCCACACGCAGCAACGAAGACCCAACGCAGCCATAAATACATACATACATACATACATAAATAAATAAATAAATTAAAATGGTGACATGATATAGCATAACATGATAAAATACAGAATGAGTAATATGAAGGAAAATAAAGCAGGGTACAGGCTTGGAGGGGAACAGGGTAGGTGATCTGAGTTATGAATAGGATAGTCAAGGAAGGACTCACTGAGGAGGGAACATATGAGCAAAGACCCCACAAGGGTTCAGGAGCAAGGTGTGGAAACCTCCTGCGGAAGGAGCATTCCCAGCTTAGCAACAGCCAGTACAAGTCCCGGTAATGCAAGAATGCAGGCCTGTTTCAGAACAGGAGAGTCTGCAGGCCCACATGATAAGAGCCAAAGTTTCCACTTCGAAGGTAAGATTGCTCCAACCCTTTCCCCACCACTGCGGCACACTGGAGGTAGCTGCTTGCCTGCAAGGGGTACCTTGGCCTACATTTTGGACTCACCTCCTCCCTTACTTACTAGGTGCTGGGATAGAAGCCATTTCTGACTCCCTTCATCATTGAAGTGGGGCAGGAGGAAGGACAGGGAAGACGCAAGCCCAAAGGTTCTTACTAGACTAGTAGAGTCATAACCTGACTTCACACTCTCTGGGCCTACCAGATTTTAAAGGGGATGATCTTCCTCAATAGGTCCTTTTGAGGGTTCTTTGGATACCCGGCCCCCCAATACAACCAATGATGGCTTCTCTCGTACAGATCCCTTGACCAGGCTAATGCGTGCTATTCTAGCAGGTGACCACTCCCTCCTCAGACCTGAAGGAATCTGGTGGTCCACTGACAGCCCACCCTCCAGTGATGTCTGTTTGCCCCTCCAGGTGGCCCCACTGGACATATTCTAAGAGAATCCACTCACCTACCCAATGGCTCCTGCTCTCTCTCAACCCATCTGGGTCACATACTAACAAACCCAAAGAGTACACAATGATTCCAACACATGAGTTAGGCGCTTTGCTCTATCACCAAAGCAGCTGGCAGCCTATCTTTCGTCCTCGAGACTTCCTGGTTAAAAGGCAGGACACCAGTGCACTATGTCCCCCTTTCTGCAGGGGACCCATATCAGGCTCTCTTGGGTCCTTTTGAAACCTCTTTCACTAGGCTTGAGGAAAGAGGCAGAAACCTCCCCCAGTACCATTTGGGGTGGTGGCAGGGATTCATGGCACAACAGCTCTCTTCAACAACCCAACCTATATAGCTTTGATGAGGATGAAGTCTTTTCATAGTTATGGAACCACTTACATCTTTGTCTGATGTCTCACTTTAGTATGTCATAGCTACTGAATCTTGGTGAGTCAGCTAGAAACTTCCAAGTTATACTCATGAATCACTTATCCCAAAACTGCATCACACTTTCCTTACTGAACACACCACCACATCTTGAATACTGTTCAGGATAGTTTGAGCTTTAGTTGTTTAAATTTAAATTTATATTTAAAATACTAAAAATTTTAAACGTTTTTACAATCAATATTAAATTTACTACCATATTTTGTCAGTGTCTGCACTCATCATCTATTTATCTCATGCCTTCCCTTTGAATTTACCTTCCTTTGTTGTTTTCTTTCTTCTTTTTTCTTTGTTTTTTGGAGGGGTGTTGCTTTTTATTTTTTATTTTTTTAAATGAAATTCATGCCCACTCTTTTTTATTCATTTATTTATTTTTGGCTGCATTGGGTCTTCATTGCTGCGCGCAGGCTTTCCTTAGTTGTGATGAGCGGGGGCTGCTCTTCGTTGTGGTGTGCAGGCTTCTCATCACAGTGGCTTCTCTTGTTGCGGAGCACAGGCTCTAGGTGCGCGGGCTTCAGTGGTTGTGGCACACGGGCTTAGTTGCTCCACGGCATGTGGGATCTTCCCGGACCAGGGCTTGAATCTGTGTTCCCTGCGATAGCAGGCAGATTCTTAACCACTGTGCCACCAGGGAAGCCCAAGGGATGTTGTTCTTTAGATATACATTTTTAGTAGTCCTTTCAGTGAGGATATATGCCAGCTCATTAAGTCTTTTTTTTTTTTTTTTTTACTTATTTTTTGGCTGCACTGGGTCTTCCTTGCTGCGTGCGGGCTTTCTCTAGTTGCGGTGAGTGGTGGCTACTCTTCATTGCAGTGCACAGGCTTCTCATTGAGGTGTCTTCTCTTGTTGTGGAGCATGGGCTCTAGGTGCGCAGGTTTCAGTAGTTGCAGCATGCAGGCTCAGTAGTTGCAGCATGCGGGCCCTAGAGCACACGGGCTTCAGTAGTTGCGGTGCATGGGTTCAGTAGTTGCGGTGCATAGGCTCTAGGGCACACGGGCTTCAGTAGTTATAGTGCGTAAGCTCAGTAGTGGTGGCTCACGGCCTCTGGAGCGCAGGCTCAGTAGTTGTGGCGCACGGGCTTAGTTGCTCCGCAGCATGTGGGATCTTCCCAGACCAGGGATCGAACCCGTGTCCCCTGCAATGGCAGGCGGATTCTTAACCACTGTGCCACCAGGGAAGTACCAGTCTTTTTTTCTTTTTTTGGTTGCACCGCGGCAGTGAAAGCACCCAGTCCTAACCACTGGACCACCAGGGAACTCCCTCATTGGGCTTTATATGTCTGAAAATGTCCTATTTTGCCTTGACTCTTGTAAAGTAATTCAGTTGGATATAGAATACAGGTTGACATTTATTTTCTCTCAGCAATTTTGCAAATAGTCTTCTACACATATTGTTGATGAAAAGAAAGCTGTTGTCAGCCTGTCAATTCTTTGCAGGTAATCTTTTCTCTCTGGAAGCTTCTGTGATTTGCTCCTTCATGTTCTGCAATGTGTCTACGTGTCAACTTATTTTTATTTATCCTGTTCAGTACCCAGTGTCTTTTCAATCTGAACACTCATGTCTGTCTTTATTTCTAGAAAAATCTCAACCGTTATTTCTTCAGATATTGCTTATCCATTCTCCTTTACTCTCTTCTCTGGGACTGCTATTAGATGTATACCGGACCCTCCCTTATGGGCTACCTTATACGTTTTATCTGTGAAATTCTTCAGTACGTGCGTTGGTTCATTACATTCAGCTGTAACATAGTGGCTTAAAAACACAGCATCAGTCCAGGAGTGCTACAGCAGCTCCGCCCTGCCACCAGGGGCCCAGGCGCCTCCTGCGTTCCAGAAGGCCACACTCAGCAAATGCTTGCAGTTTCCAGCCACCATATGACTGCTCCATCTCCAACACCAAGAGACTGTGTTCCATAAAGGAAGGAAACACAGGGCAAAGGGTCAAGCCACCCACGTCTCTCCCACTTTAAAGGCCTTTCCCAAAAGTCCCACCTGCAAACTTCTGTTTATATTTATTAGCCACCACTAGCTACAAGGGAGGCTGGGGAGTTTTTGATCTTGGTCCCATCACCACCCTGAACAAAATTCTATTCTATTAGTGAGGGAAGAGAGAGAATGGACAAGAATTACGTAAATGGGAGGTTTGTTTTTCTTTCTCTTCCTTGCTGTTTCCCACTTCCTCTCCGCCAATCCTCCAACCTTGTCCTCACTCTCACCTTCTCCCTTTGGAGAAATTTCACTTACTTTCTTCATTATCCTTCAGCCCCCAAGACCAGAACCAGGTCTCATATTGGCAGTGGTGGGTTCCTGCTCCACGGATGATACTGGAGTGACACACATTCATTTATTAGGCCAGTTGGGGCTTGTTCATTTCCTAGTCACAGGGCATACAACTGGGTCCACCCATCTGTTTAGAACCATAGCCAGGAACAAGCCTTGGTTCCAGTCAGTGGTTTACAGAAGTTTTTGGTTTGGGTTTTTGTTTGTTTTTTTCCATCTTTTTATCAGGAGCTAAGAATACCACTCATTTCCTAGCTTCAAGCAATAAGCTTGGGCCAGGTCCCCCATCATAACCAGAGTACTTTTAGACCCAAATACTTATAGGAGCTAAACCCCTAGGCTGCCACCTTTCAGACCCAGAGCCCAGTAGGCCCTCACCACTTACATTTCTATTCCACATTCCTAAGTCCAGCTATGTCCTTTCATAAGTTTATTTTTTAAATATATGTATTTTGTCTATATTGCTGTGTATCTGGATCAAACTGGCTATCTCAAAGCATGATTCACAAAGTCATTTTGTCTGGAAGTTCCCTTAAATTCAGATTGTTTTATGATCTTCAAGATTCAAAATAAAGGAAATAAAATTATGTATAACTTCCTATAAACATTAACATTATCTGTTTTCCAGTCATCTATCTCTGTTTAAAGAACTGGAACTGCCTTTCCTTGTGGTGGCCCCCAAGCTTTCCTATGATGGGGAATTCTCTAGTGCAGATGCAAGAAATGGCAGGTTTCTCTGGCTGCTGGGTAGGAGCTTATGACCACCCCAGACTCTGAATTTCAGTCTAAAGGGGGAAAAAGAGAAACAGGAAAGAATCTATTTTGGAGGGGATGCTAACAGCTACTTCTAGTTTACAAAGGCAGCTTCTAGTGGTAGCATCCTCTGTCTACCCTTGGTGGTACCAATGAGAGAGCATTTAGTACCTAGCAGTGGAGGCAGGGGTTTCTCCAACAGACGGGTCCTGCAGCAGAATTTGGGGCATGGATAGTCTTTGGACCTCCCAGGGAGTCTGTGATGTACATGAACTTGCTTTATGCTTAAATTAGCCTGAGTGGTTTTGTTTAAACCTAAGAACACAAAAACTTTGTGATGTAATCTTTAATAATGCTCATATTGGCTTATTTGAAAAGATGTGAAAAAAGCTCTGAAAAGCATATGTGATATTTTTTTAATTAAGATGATCAAAGGAAGAATAATTCATCTTTGTGGGTCTTACCTTTCCCCCAACCAGAGGCAAAATGTGCATCTTTCCAGTCTGACAATCCTTCACTGAGGAAACGATGAGGCAGGTGCCACAGAGAACAACCAGGCGTTCAGCCCACTTATGCAGCTGGGTCTTTCCCTTTCGTACATTATAGATGCCAGACAGAAGGATTCGATCCAGATGATCCATCTGGCACGGTTTTTCTGAAAAGCAAAGAGTACTTCAAAAGCCACCATTAAAGTAGCATAAAAATAATGAAAGGGAAAAAGAAAGTATTACATGTTAACATTCAGCAGCCCGAATACAGATTTAAGTAACCAAGCAATATAAGTATTACAAAATAAGCTCTCAGTCTTAAAATGTTGTCCATCCCTAAGTTATATAATGGGAGCACTACGAATTTTGGTCTAGAGAACAACATGTTATTTTGGATGCCGTTGTTAATCCTTCCAACAGTCATATCTCCCATGTACACAAAGAAAGACAGAACGACAGAGTGGTTAAGATCATGGACGTGGGAGTCAGACACTCAAACCTGAGTTTGAATCTTGGTTCTGCCACTCACTTTGTTTCCTTGAACTACATAATCTCACTGACCTTGACTTTCCTCATTTATAGAGTTTGGATCTTAATACTATCTACCTTCAGAGGGTTCTTATAAAAAATTAAGATAATGAATGTAAAATACTAAGCATAGTTTTAGATACAAAACAAGTATGGAATAAGTGACAGCCACTATTGTTGTGTTTAGTCTATTCTAGAATGAAGAAATGAACAACTAGTCCTGTACACAATCCTCCATCATTCTGCTCTTTGTGAAGAAAAGCTTTCAGCTGATATTTCAGTCAACTATCCCAATCATGGTGGCAGAAGCAATACATGCATGCAAGAGCTTCTCTATTTCTTGCCACCCTTTAGAAATCTTTATATGACTGAGGTGTAGTGAACAAAACAGAGCATTATGATAGAAGAGATGTTCTTGGTTAAAGCACTACTAGAAACAGACAGTAACTCTACACAGAAATGAACAGGAGCAGCAACAGTATGAGGCTGTGCAAACAGCAATAAATGGGGAACTGAGAAAACTGGGTTGTACTCAGTATTATTACATAATTGATGATGGAACCCTGGGCATTGCTTTGCCCTATTAACTATGTTTTTCCCATATAAAGAAATAAAGAAATGGGCTAGCTTACTTCAAAGCTTTTAAAACTTTGTATGTTAACACCAGATGTATGGAAGTGTCATTTCTCTTTCTATTCTAGGCTAATCCTTTCATCTCTTTTCTAAATTCCACCTTCCTTGGGGAGTTTGGTTCTTCATTCTTCTCACTCTTCAACTCCACCCTCCCTATTGTTTCTATCAAAGCTACAAAAACACTCAAGTTTTCTCCCATTCCTTCTCATTCTCAACAGAATTCCTTTAGTTGACGCATTCTCCAATTCCTATGTGCCCAAGAATTATCTAAGAATTAGTTTAAAATGCAGAACGCCAAGACCTATCCACAGAGAGTCTAATTCAGAGGGTCTGGGATGGAACATAGGAAAATGTATTTTTAACAAGTATCCCAAGTAATTTAAACGCAGATGGCCCATAAACCATATTTTAAGAAACTGTAAGTTTAACCTTTTGAGGCTCTTTTCTTCTCATTTGTGCTTCTATATTAGCTATCTCTGTTACCTCACCTTTTATTTACTCAATTTACTTCAATCTGGCTTCCACTTCCCCAAAACTACACTATTCATATGTTGATAAGGGCTTTCAAATTTCTATCTCCTGCCCCAATCTTCCCTTAGTTCTGATCTTATACATCCAACTGCCTGCTAGACATGTCCAACAGATGTCCCCATTCACCTCAAATTTACAGATTCATAGACTCATAGACATAGAAAACAAACTTACGGTTGCCAAAGGGGAAAAGGGCGGGGGGGATAAATTTGGAATTTGGTGTTAACAGATACAGACCACTATATATAAAATAGATAAACAACAAGGACCTACTGTATCGCAAAGGGAACTATATTCAGTATCTTATAAGAATCTGTAGTGGAAAAGTATCTGAGGGGAGTTCCCTGGTGGTCCAGTGGTTAGGATTTGGCTCTTTCACTGCCATGGCCAGCGTTCATTCCCTGGTCAAGGAACTGAGATCCCACAAGCCACATGGCACGGCACCCCCCCACACACACAAAATAAGTATCTGAAAAAGAATACACACACACACACACACATAAAACTGAATCACTTTGCTGTAAACCTGAAACACTGTAAATCAACTATACTTCAACAAAAAAATAAAATTAAAAAAAATTTTACAGATTCAAAACCAGTATCAGAATGAAAAGTAAAACTATCTCTATTTGAAAATAATATGATCTTGTGTATAGAAAATTACCTTCCTAGGTAAGTCACACCAAAAAAATACTATTATACCTAATAAATGAGTTCAGAAAGGTTGCAGGATACAAGATTTTTAAAACATCAGTTGTATTTCTATGCACTAGAAATAAACAATTCAAAAGTGAAATTAAGAAATCAATTGCATTTATAATAGCATCAAAAAGAATAAAATGAAAATAGTACAAAACTTGTATACTGAAACTATAAAACATAGTTGTAAGAAATTATAAAAGACATAAATGAATGGAAAGACAGCCAGTGTCCCTGGGAACAAAGACTTAATATTGTTAAGATGGCAAAACCCCCCCAAATTGATTTACAGATTTAATGCAATCCCTATCAAAATTCTAGATAACTTCATGACAGAAACTGACAAACTGATCCAAAAATTCCCATAGAATGCAATGGACTCAGAACAGCTTGAACAGTTGAAAAACAGCCTTTTCAACTCAAAACAATCTTGAAAGAGAAAAACAAAATTGGAGGACTCATATTTCCCAATTTCAAGACTTACTACAAAGTAAGGAGCTGGCATATAAAGTGCAGTTCTGATATAAGGATAGACATAAAGCAATAGAATAGAATTGAGAGTTCACCAAAAAACCCCTACTTTATGGACAACTGATTTTTGACAAGGGTGCCAAGATAATTCGATGGGGAAGGAATAGTCTTGTCAACAAATGGTGCTGGGAATTCTGGATATCCACATGCTAAAGAAAGAAGTTGAATCCCTAACCTCACACCACATACAAAAATTAATTCAAAATGGATTATAGACCTAAATGTAAGAACTAAAACTATAAAACTTTAAAAGAAAAGATAGGAATAAATCTTGTGAATTTAGACTAGGCAATGGTTTCTTAGATATTGACATAAAAAGCACAAGTGGCGAAAAAGAAAATACAGATAAACTGGACTTTGAAAATAAAAGTCTGTGTGCTTCAACAGACACCATCAAGAAAGTGAAAAGAAGACTCACAAAACAGGAGAGAATATTTGCAAATCATATACCTAATAAGAGACTTGCATCCAAAATAAAGAACTATTACAATTCAGCAATAAAAAGACAAATAATCCCATTAAAAATTGGGCAAAGGATTTGAACAGGTATTTCCCCAAAGAAGATATACAAAAGACCAACAAGCACATGAAAAGATGCTCAACCTCATTAGTTATTAGATAAATGTAAATGAAAACTACGAGATACCAGTTTACACGCACTAGGATGACTATAATCAAAAAAGACAAACAATAACAAGTGTTGGCAGGAATGTAAAGAAATTAGAACCCTTCATGGTTGGGGGGATTATGAAATGGTGCAGTCACTTTGGAAATCAGTCTGACAGTTCCTTAAAGCTTAAACATAGCGTCACCATATAATCCAGCAATTCTACTCCTACATCTACATCCAAGAGAACTGAAAACATATGTCCACACAAACACTTGTACATGAATGTTCACAGTAGCATTATTCATAATAGCCAAAAAGAGGAAACAACACAAATGTCCATCAACTGATGAGTGGATAAACAAAATGTGGTATATGCATACAATGGAATATTATTCAGCCATGAAAAGAAATTAAGTACTGATACATGCTACAAAATGGGTGAACCTTAAAACATTATGCTGAGTACAAGAAGCCGCCACAGATAGCCAAGTATGTATGATTCCATTTGTATCAATTGTTCAGAATAGGCAAATCTATACAGACAGAATGTAGATTCATGGTTGCCAGGTGTTGTGGGAGTGGGAAATAAGGAATGACTGCTAACAGATATGGGGGTCTCATTTTACAGTGATAAACATGTTCTAAAATTGGATAGCGGTGATGGTTGCACAACTCTCTGAATATACTAAAAAGCACTGAATTGTACACTTTTAAAGGGTGAATTTTATGGTATGTGAATTATATCTCAATGAAGCTGGGTTTTTTTTAATCTCATCATTTTCCCCAAACTTGCTATTGCAT
This sequence comes from Balaenoptera ricei, assembly GCF_028023285.1. Taxonomy (NCBI): domain Eukaryota; kingdom Metazoa; phylum Chordata; class Mammalia; order Artiodactyla; family Balaenopteridae; genus Balaenoptera; species Balaenoptera ricei. The sequence goes on along the minus strand of NC_082657.1, from coordinate 49,342,579 downwards.
TTATATTCCCCATCCTGGTTAACAGCATGATATACTACAAAGTTAGCTACATCAAATAAAAATGGGACTTCATTATAGCTTCTCATGTTTCCAAATTGTCTAATAGTCTCTTTTGAAGTTTACGTGAAACAGATGTTATATCAATCGATGTACAATTCTTTGAGTCTCTCTTTCCTTGGCCTTATTTCTTTATATTTTATCACCGGGAAAACTCCTAAATCTATCCATCACCACTCTCAGAAAGGAACATTCAATTTGGGGGGGATAAGTTATTTATACATGAAATAACATGCTGTTTATTATTATTTTTGGAGGGTTTGCTAGATATTCAGAGTGCCTCAAGTCTCTGATCTTCTGAAAGTGGTAAAAAACAGAATGAGGAAGTTCTAACAAACGTTTGGAATGTCTAAGAGTTCTAATTAAAAAACAGACATATAATCACGAAAGCTAAGGTTCTAAGTGGAAAATTAGGGATAATTTTAATTTCCCTATATATTTATACTTTGAAATGTTCTATAAAGAAAATGGATTGCTTTTATAATTTAAAAAAAAAGTTTCTAAAAAAAAAAGGATCAAGGACAACCCTGTAGCAATGAATACGTCTACTGCCCATAGTACAGTCTCTAAATACCATTTTTCACTAAAATGAACCAGGAGTCCTTAGAAAAATAATCTATTCCTGGTGTGAGTCAGAGGATGAAAAGATCAAGAACTTAATGGAAAATCTAGAATGCTATCAAAGACAGTAGTTGGGTCATGTTGGAAGGACATAGAAAGCAACCTGAAAGAGCTCCCCCCAGCTGAGATGGGACAAATTGAGCATCAGAAAGAAAAATGGGTGCAAATGAATTGAAACAAATATAAACAAGCCCATGAGCTCATGATGATACTCAAAACAGACAATAAAAAATGAAGTCACACAGACAGATTGTGAATATAAACTGAAAGGCAAAGCAATATAGCTTCTAGAAAAGAATAAAGGGAAAGACTGTTAAATTGGACTATATCAAAATGAAATACCTCTTCTTTTTTTTTTTTAAGTGTAACTTTTTTTTTTTAAATTTATTTATTTATGTATTTATTTTTGGCTGTGTTGGGTCTTCGTTTCTGTGTGAGGGCTTTCTCCAGTTGCGGCGAGCGGGGGCCACTCTTCATCGCGGTGCGCGGGTCTCTCACTATCGCAGCCTCTCTTGTTGCGGAGCACAGGCTCCAGACATGCAGGCTCAGTAGTTGTGGCTCACGGGCTTAGCTGCTCCGCGGCATGTGGGATCTTCCCAGACCAGGGCTCGAACCCGTGTCCCCTGCATTGGCAGGCAGATTCTTAACCACTGCGCCACCAGGGAAGCCCTGAAATACTTCTTTTAATCAAAAGATGCCACTAAGGTTCTGGTTCTGAGTTACACAGAGAAAGCCCACTCTACCCTCTCTCTCCCACTGAATTCACCTATAAAACCTGGACAGAATATCTGGAGCACTGGTGAACCCCAAGCAGGCTAAACTCAACGAAATTCAAGCCCAGACACTTCATGATCAAACTGCTGAAAATTAAAGACAAAGGAAAAATCTTTAAAGAAGCCAGAGAAAGATGAAGCACTATTTATACAGGAACAATGGCTCAAATGACTTTATAAAGGGTGTGCAGGAGCTCTCTGTACTATCATTCCAACTGCTCTGAAAATCTAAAGCTAGTTCAAAATAAAAAGTTAAACAGACAAATAAATAAATACTGGCTGATACATTTGGGGGTAAAAATGAAACATTTACTTACATTTAAAGAGTAAAACAGGAAACCTCAAAACAAATTTCAAACTCGCCATAGCCACCCCCCCACCCAACACAAGAACACACTCTGTGATTTGAAGTATTTCAGTAGAAAATCTTGTGAAGCAGTGGTGGCTAAGCAATCCCACAATCTGGTTTCGTGACCCTGAACAAGTTCCTTATTTTTAGGCCTTAGTTTCCCAAGTTTAAGACCAAGGAGTTGGATTAGATGATCCCTAGTCTTTCCCAGTTCTCACATTTTATGGATCCCTCTTATTCTTCTAAACTGTTTCTCCATCAACTATATGGTAGAGTACCTTACAGGTTAAGAAGATGAGATTTAGGGTTTCCCTGGTGGCACAGTGGTTAAGAATCTGCCTGCCAATGCAGGGGACACGGGTTCGAGCCCTGGTCCGGGAAGATCCCACATGCCGTGGAGCAACTAAGCCCGTGCGCCACAACTACCGAGCCTGCACTCCAGAGCCCGCGAGCCACAACTAAAGAAGCCTGCCCACCTAGAGCCCGTACTCCGCAACAAGAGAAGCCACCGCAGTGAGAAGCCCGCGCACTGCAACAAAGAGTAGCCTCTGCTCGTCACAACTGGAGAAAGCCTGCGGGCAGCAACAAAGACCCAACTCAGCCAAAAATTAATTAATTAATTAATTAATTAAAAAAAAAAAAAAGAAGAGATTTAGAACCAGTTAAGACCTCTCCAGAGTAATAATATCTACCTACACGGCTGTAAGGATTAAATGAGAAAAGGTACATAGAGTGCTCAGCACCTTAGTACATGCTCAGCACATAGTAAGGGTATAAAACAAATGCTAGTTGTTATAATGAAAGTTCTGCCTTAAGCCTCCTTCTTTTCCTATATTTAAGTATTATTTTCAAGATAATCTTAACAACTTCCACGGATTTAACACTCCCATGTACCTGACTCCCAGATTTGTATTTCCAAAGCTCCTAGTTTCACACTTCCAACTACCTGCCAGACATCTCCAACTGGATGTCTACCACCATTTACGATTAAACATGCCTGAAACCAAGTCATCACCATCCCTGCAAACCAGATCCTTCTCACAACTCAAGTCCTGTCAGTCTCCCAAAGCCACCCAACCTCAAAACCTCAGAGCCGGCTTTGCCTCTTAGGTTCTCTTCCTCAACTCCTTTTTTCAATCAACCATCAACACTTACTGACTATTCCTTCAAAAAGTCTCTACACGAATGATTCCTTCCCATTCCCTAGTTCAGATCCCTACTAATTCATGCCTGAATTATTATTCACTCTGGTGCCAGATTCATCTTTCTCAGGCGCACTTGGATCCCATCACTTCCTGCTACCATCTGTCAAATGAAGGCTAAACTCCTGATATTGTACTCAAGGCCCAAAACAATCTGGACTCAAATTTTCTCTGTGTGTGATTCACAGAACATGCACTGAAATTCCTAATACCCCACCTCTGTCCTCCTTTTCCATTCTGATTATTGAAATTCTGTCGATTTTTAAAGAACCAACCCAAATACTACTTCTTCAGAAAGATTTCTTTGATTCTAGAGATCTCCCTGATTTTTCAGAGAAGAAAAGTGAATGGGAACTTCCTGATCGACTATCAGAATCTATCATATAGGTATACTAAAAATAGTGTTGGTATTAGCATAAGACAAACACATCAATGTAATAGGATAGAGTCCAAAAATAGACCCCCGCCTGTATAGGAACTTAATAATAATAAAGGTGATGCTTCAAATCAGCAGGAAAAGGATGAGCTATTTCATAAGTATTGTTGGAACAACTGGCTATCAACAGAGAAAAAAGGAAGTTAGATCCCTACCTCATATCACATTCTAAAAATATAAAAGTACTAGAAGAAAATATAGAGTATGTTTATGAGCTAGGATAGGGAAGGAATGTAAAGGTATTAAAGGAAAAGACTGGCTAAATCTGATTAAATAAAACTTCTGCACAATAAAAAACTACGTAAAACTACAAAACAAGTTACAGGCTGGAAAAAAAATGTGTCACAAATACAGTATACAGAGGATGTATATTCAGAATATATACAAAAGTCCTTCTGATCAATATGAAAAAGGATAAACAACAGAAATATCCAGGGTTAATTCAAAGGAGAAGAAAACTTAAAGATCAATGTAAATATGACACAATATTCAACCATACTAGTAATCAGGTAAACAAAATCAAAACAATGAGACCAACATTTAATCCATTAGATTAGTAAAAGTTTTAAATGCTAATAATATTAAAAGGTGATATTGTGAGCAAAGGGGTACTCTGATATACTGATGGGATATACTTTTGTTTTGCAGTAGTAACTATTAGTATTTTAAATGAGAATAAATATCCTATGACCCAATAACTTCATGTTTAGAGATTTACTCTGAAGAAACACAGGTGCAGGGACTTCCCTGGTGGCACAGTGGTTAAGAATCTGCCTGCCAATGCAGGGGCCATGGGTTCGAGCCCTGGTCTGGGAAGACCCCACATGCCGTGGAGCAACGAAGCCCGTGCGCCACAACTACTGAGCCTGCGCTCTAGAGCCTGCAAGCCACAATGACTGAGCCCACGAGCCACAACTACTGAAGCCCACGTGCCTAGAGCCCATGCTCCTCAACAAGAGAAGTCACTGCAATGAGAAGCCTGCGCACTGCAACAAAGAGTAGCCCCTGCTCACCGCAACTAGAGAAAGCCTGTGCGCAGCAATGAAGACCCTATGCAGCCAAAAATAAATAAATTTAAAAAAATAAATAAAATTAAAATTCCAATTACATCATTTAAAAAAAAAAGAAACACAGGTGCACAAAGATGCAATTTTACTACAGTGTTATTTGTAATAGTCCATCACTAGGGAAATTGTTATATAAACTATAATACATACATGACATCCAATAGTACGCAACAAAGAAATGCATATAGAAGATAGTTAAGAGAAGTCCTCCAAAACACTGTTGGGAGAAAAAAAGGATGAAGACCAACACCAAATGACAGCATTTATGTAAACAAAATATATTTCTGCAAATACACATTAGATAGGAATAAAAGTTAGAAAATTCTCAACAGGTATATACCAAATTGATTGTTACATCATAATTATCACATTATATATCACTGCTTAATAGATAACCACTATCTGTATATACTTGTATTAACTCAAACATTCTACTTGTAGGAATCACTTCCTCCCTCTACCCTAGAGGTCAGCCATTCTCTTCACTTTTATAATAATCATTTCCTTGTTTTCTTTATGTTTCTGCTATTCATGTGTTAGTTATAGCATTTTTAACTACTGTAACAAAAAGAATATACTGGCCCAAACACAAGAGAAATGTAATTCTCTGTTAGGGTGGGCAGTCTGGGTTACCAGGGGTCAACTCTGTCGAGAAACTCCTGCTGATGGTGGCTCTGCCATTTTCAACATATGACTTCAATATTGCTCTTGATGACTGCCTTCCTACCCTACAGAAGAGGAAAAGAGCAAGAAGTATGCATGGGAGGCTTTAGGAACCAGGTATAAAAGTGGCACACAACAATTCCACTCCATACCACTGAAGAAAATTTTGTCACAGGTGCACACCAAACTGCACAAAAGACTGAGAAACAAGATGTAGCTGGGCAGTCATGTGCCCACCTCTAAGTCTTATTACGGAAGAAGGAAAGAGCAGCTTTGGATGGACAGAGAGTGGTACTGTCACACATCTCTAAACAATATGGCTGAGTTTTGCCTGTTTTCGAACTTTAAATGAATGGAAACATACTATATATGCAATTGTTTTGTATTTGGTTTCTTTTTTTTTATTTTTTTGTATTTGGTTTCTTTTGTTTGTGTTTATGCTCCTTGGATGAAACTGTCTCAAACAACGTGTACAGAGAATACCAGACAGAAAGAAATGCTCAGGCTGGGTGCTATGCTACCTGAGCTATTCAGCCCCACAACTACAACTTCACTAGCAAATCACACCTTCTAGATGCCACTTCCTCTTACACAATAAGGAGCTGATTAATGGGCTCTCTTAATCTCTGTGATTGATCATACTACCTACTCATCTTTAGTTACACACATTATTTCAAGGCTTTTATATCATGAATCTGTACTGAGTCACTCCACTCACTTTCCCCCAGCACCCACCCCAGCAAGACTGATAACTAGCATTTGCACAATGGCCCCTGGAGTACCGGAGACGTTTCATATACAGCAAACAAAGCAAAACACTGGTTTGAACTTAGGCCCTCTGACCCTGGCCTCATTAACACTATATTCTAAGCTAAAGCACCAAAGACTCTATGCAAGAAATATTGAAAGCTGATTGCTAAGCTATTTGCTTCAAAAAGAATACTTCAAATTCTTTACAACTCCTCTCTTCAAAAGGAGAGGCCTAAAAAAAAAAAAAGGTGAGGGCTATTTCCCTTCTCTATAGTGTGGGCTGTATTTGGTGACTCAATTCTAATAAACAGAAAGTGGTGAAAACGATGGTGACTTATGAGGCTAGGTCATAAAAACACTGATGCCTCTGTGTGTTGTGTGTATGTGTGTGTGTGTTGTGTGTTTGTGTGCACATGCATGCATGCGCTCATGTGCATGTGTGTGTGTCTCATCACTGGGGGCAGCTAGCTGCCACATCGAGAAGACGCTTAGGCAGCCCTAGAGAAGGGTCCACATAGTGAGCAACTGAGATCTCCTGCCAAAAACTGGTGAGAAACTGGGGCCTTCTACCAACAGCCACATGAGTGAGCCATGTTAGAAGTGAATCTTCCAGCCCCACACAAGCCTTCAGATGACTGCAGCTTCAGCCAATATAATGAGTACTATCTCATTGAGACTCAAGCCAAAACCATCCAGCTAAATTCCTCCTAGATTTCTGACCCACAGAAACTGTATGATATAATCGGGACTTCCGTGGCGATCCAGAGGTTAAGACTCCGTGCTACCACTGCCGGAGGCGTGGGTTTGATCCCTGGTCAGAGAACTAACAGCCCACACGCTGCGCATGGCACGGCCAAAAAATAAAAATAAATTAAAAAATAAATATTTAATATCATTTTAAGTCACTAAATTTTTTTAATTTTTATTTATTTTTTGGCTGCGTTGGGTCTCCACTGCTGCACGCGGGCTTTCTCTAGTTGCAGTGAGCAGGGCCTACTCTTCATTGCGGTGCCTGGGCTTCTCATTGAGGTGGCTTCTCTTGTTGCGAAGCATGGGCTCTAGGCGCATGGGCTTCAGTAGTTGCCGCACGCGGGCTCAGTAGTTGTGGCTCACGGGCTCTAGAGCACAGTCTCAGTAGTTGTGGCGCACGGGCTTAGCCGCTCTGCAACATGTGGGATTTTCCCAGACCAGGGATCAAACCCGTGTCCCCTGCATTGGCAGGTGGATTCTTAACCACTGTGCCACCAGGGAAGTCCTAAGTCATTAAATTTTGAGGCAATTTGTTACACAGCCAACAGAAAATACCCTTATCTATCTATCTACACACACATACATACTTTTTTTAACCTTTTATTTCTGGTGCCATATACATATATTGCCTATTTTCAAAAGTAACTAGCTTTAAAAACCTCTTTGCCAAATGTAGTTTTCTCACTCAAATTATACTAGCTTCTCTGAATTAAAAGAGCTCACTTTTGGAAATGTTCTCTGTTAAAGACCCCCCCCCCCCATATAGTAAGTGCTACAAACTGGAACTTTTTTAAAAAATTTATTTATTTTTGGCTGCGTTGGGTCTTCGTTGCTGCGCACGGGCTTTCTCTAGTTGTGGAGAGCGGGGTCTACTCTTCGTTGCGGTGCGCAGGCTTCTCATTGCGGTGGCTTCTCTTGCTGCAGAGCACGGACTCTAGGCATGCGGGCTTCAGTAGTTGTGGCTCGCGGGCTCTAGAGCGCAGCTTCAGTAGTTGCAGCGCACAGGCTTAGCTGCTCCGCGGCATGTGGGATCTTCCCAGACCAGGGATCGAACCCATGCCCCCTGCACTGGCAGGTGGATTCTATTTTTTTATTTTTATTTTTTTATTTTTGGCTGTGTTGGGTCTTCGTTTCTGTGCGAGGGCTTTCTCTAGTTGCGGCAAGCGAGGGCCACTCTTCATCGCGGTGCGCGGGCCTCTTCACTATCGCGGCCTCTCTTGTTGCGGAGCACAGGCTCCAGACGCGCAGGCTCAGTAGCTGTGGCTCACGGGCCTAGTTGCTCCGCGGCATGTGGGATCTTCCCAGACCAGAGCTCAAACCCGTGTCCCCTGCATTAGCAGGCAGATTCTCAACCACTGTGCCACCAGGGAAGCCCCGGCAGGTGGATTCTTAACCACTGTGCCACCAGGGAAGCCCCCCGAACTGTTACTCTTTTTGACTTTACTGGAAATATCCTCTTAAGGGAATATTAAGATCCTAGGCATGCTACAATTTATCAGGTGGTATTAATAAATTAATGCAATCATGCCAACTGTTGTGTATTATAACTGACTTCAAATGCAAATGAGCTTGCCAGCATCTCAAGGCTCAGCTTTCATCCCAGAATGAAAACATGGAGTGAAGAACTTATGTGCAACCACATATAGAGAGCATGTTACTATCCAAGATTTATTATTATTTTTTAACCAAGCTTTACAGTAATAGATCAGTTGTGTTCCTCAAATTAGTCTTAAAAGATTTTCCTCAGATTTAACATCAACCTAGCAACTATTCTCCCTCCATGAACTAACAAAGGAGAGAAATGAATGGAAATAAAATAAAACGAAACCAACTTTTAAGGAACATGTCAGAAAATATTGTTGTGATGAAAAATTATAAATAAAATCTTTTATGAAGTGCACTTAATAAAACTGGCTTGTGACGTGTGTCACAAGAGTTCAGATTAAATCAATAATTTGAGGAATGAGAGCAGGGAATCTTAGTAAATGGTTATGCCTACATATACTAGTAACTTAGTTACTAGTTCAACTGTTTGATACATGGGTCATATTAACTCAAAACTGTTAAGTGTTAAATAGCTCTGTTATTTACTAGCTGTATGACCTTGAACAAGTTTACCTCTCTGTCTCTGTAAAATGAGACAACAGTTCCTAGAACATAAGTTGGCTATACTGAGTAAACTGGGTAATTCATAAGCATAAAAGCACACAGTAAGCAGTCAAAAAATGGTACTCAGTAGTATTATTAGTTATTGATGTATATTTGGAGAGTAATATTCAGAAATATTCTGACTTCCTTAAGTCTAACTTTATGAGTAAAGTGATCAGGTGAAAAATAGTCAATAGGGGAAAATGCACCAAAAGAGAAGAGCATGTAAAATATCCAAGATTTTAAAGCTTACTAAATTCAACAATATACACGTCTGATGTGCTCATCAAATGTTAAGTCATATATGATAATGACCACCTACTTCAACATTCTCGAACTCTCCAGAAGTTCATGGACTTTATAAAGAACTTGAAAATATATAAAGCTATGATTTGATCAAGAGGCTGGCAAAAGTACGTAACAATTCTGTAAGTCAGCAAAACACCAGAACAAAAAGAGCAAAAATAAAAAGGGAAGGCTGTTTTTGCTGTTGTTTTCTAACTACATTAGTAAATTGGCTTAAAAACGGCTTTGGATAAAATATTTTTAAAAGGCTGAAGACAGACAGAGGTACAAATAATCAATTAAAAGTCATTAATGTATTCACACAGCCAATGATAAATCCTTACCACCATAAAATCGAAGCATACAGCCAAGGTCAGGATTTGCCGCCTCCTCCTGTATGCGCACAGGGTCATCAAACCCCAGCCCGGACAAGTAATCATAAACAATCTGAAGAGGTCGTTCAGTAGGTTCCAGTCTCCTGCTTACACAATTCAAAAGAAAAATATTTGGTAAGTAATAAACACACTTCGTTTGATTTTTAAAATCTTTTAATATGCTCTAGATTTTTACTTCTATATCAAGATTTTTCTCTAATATCACATGATACAACTAATCTAAACAAGCAGTGCTCAAAGTTTTTGGTCTCGGGATCCCTCTATAGTTTTTGAGGCCCCCAGAGAGCTTTTGTTTACACGGGGTGTATCTATTGACATTTACTGAATGAGAAACTAAACTTAAGAATTTCTAAATATTTATTTATTCATTTTAAAATAACAACAATAAACACATTACATGTTGACAAATATTTTTTGAAAACTACATTTTCAGAATAAAACAAATTTAGTGAGAAGACTTGCATTGTTTTGCATTTTATAAATCTCTTTAACAGCTGGTTTAATAGAAGACAGCTAGATTCTCAGATACGTAGCCTCCAGAAAACTCCATTGTATACTTATGAGACTGAAAGTGAAAAAGAAAATTAATATCTCATTATTATTATGAAAGAGTTTTGACCTCATGCACCTCTTCAAAAAGTCTTGGAGACCCCCAGAGGGCCCTTTGAGAACCTCTGGTTCAAACTTAAAGGCATCGAATTGAAATTATGAGATATAAAAGATGGTACCTGGCCATAACTGATTTCACATAAGCTGCAACACAATTATAAATGGAGACTTTGGGTTGCTGACTATATCCTATATATTTCCTCTGGCTTCACAGATGATTTTTCCATAAAAACTAGGAATTCCCCAGAAATCATTAGATTACATGGCTCTGACTGAAAGCTAGGTAAAACCAGAATGTTAGTAATCACCTGTGGCTTCTGGTGACACTGCATATTTTAAAATTACACAGACTTAAGGCGGCTCATTTACAATTCTTTTATCAGAAAGCAAACAGTCATAAATACAGCAGCTAAGAGCATGAGCTCCACAAGTCAGACTGCCTGGGCTTGAGTCTCACTTCTGCCACTTATCAACTGCATGTGTGCCCCTAGACAAGTTATTTAACCTCATTGTCTCAAATTCCTCACCAGTATAATGGGTAGTGCCTAACTCACAGAGTTGCTATTAGAAGTATTTATTTATTTGTTTACAAGAAGATATCACATAGTATATAAAGTGCTTAGCAAATTATTTGGCATGTAGTAGTGTTCAATAATGTACTGACATTATTCAAAAAATTCTTAGGAATGGAATAAATTTTAATTAGAATAAAAATAAAATGTCTCCCCTATCTGAAACAACAACCAAAAAACAAGTATAGGAAAGCCTGTATGTTTAAAAGATCTTGAAGAACATTATTCATATCCTAAAAGGATTCTGTTTAGAAAACTTAAGTCTTGTATTAACCAGAAGAAACACGATAAACCTTCCATCATGGCAAAAAGACATGAAGGAACTCTGTGTTTTGTGGTTAAAGAACTAGAAAATACTGGTTGGCAATATGCTTTAATTTAAAAAAACATGAAATGGGAATACTAGAAAGTGGAATATAAACAACTGTAAAAAAAAAAATGGTAATTTAGGAATGGAAATCATATTGATGAGTACAGAAAGTAAAAAATAAAAATAGGGACTTCCCTGGTGGTCCAGTGGCTAAGACTCCACGCTCCCAATGCAGGGGGCCAGGGCTCGATCCCTGGTCAGGGAACTAGATCTCACATGCCGCAACTAAGACCCAACACAGCCAAATAAATAAACATTTTTTTAAAAATCTAAAATAAATAAATAAATAAATAAAAATAAAAGTAAAACCACTACCTGGCCCCTCCTGACTGTTCAGTTCTGACTTTCAGTTTCCATCAACTCAGAACTGCTACATGGGGAATGACCAAAGAACTAAAAGCCTACAAAGACCAATAAATATTGAATTTAATAGAAATGAAAAATAAACTTTTCAGAATAAAAGTATCAGTTACAATTACTCTCTAGTCAAATAAAATAAAAATCCACAAAGGGCTGTGACAATATTAGGCACCTTCCCAGTACAATGGTAGAATTCTTCTAAGAAGGATGCATTTTAAGAGAGACTTCTAATAAACTATATCCTGGACGGGTCAGTTAGCCATGTAAGAGGAAGACTGACTGAAGGATTAACTTGAAGACAAGGTGACCAAGGGCATAAAGAGCTCTCTCTACCTTCCAATGTCAAGAAGGATTAGACTTCCTCTATCTAGATTGCTCCAAAGAATAGGACTAGGACCAAGGAGAAGTTGCACAGGTAGACTTGATTAAAAAATGAGGAAGAAAAAAAAAAAAAAATGAGGAAGAACCTTAATGATTAGAGATGCCCAATAATGAAACAGACTACCTCTCAAAATAGCTCACAGAGAGCTAGAGAGCCCTCTGTCACGGACACTTTAGAAGAGTTTCCTCTAAGAATCAAGTTGGGCCAGATGATCTTTAGGGTCTTTTAAAACTCAGGGCTCTTTCAGGTATTTAAGACACCTTGCTAATATAATACAAATTCTACCTGAACGCTGCTATTATTTTTGGATACAGAGTTCAATGTATTTAAATATAATTCCATATAATGATCACATATCCAAGACCAAGAAATATTATTAGTACTTTCAGGCTAAAGCTCACTAACTCAATTTTCCTATTTCTCTCTGGAAAACCAGGAGAAATGGAAATATCCTAATTCTGACATATTTTACCTGATCAAATTTCCTGGTCTAAAAAGGCTCTGTAGATTTTGGAAACCCTCTTTATATACTTCCACCTAAAGAAAGTATTTTCCCTGGTGGGAGGGGAAAAAAAAATCAAAAGAATCTCAACATCTGCTCTTATTAATTCAGCATAAATGAGCAAACAAGAAATAGTTCAAGGACTGCAAAAACAAGTAAAACGAGGGACTAATTCCATTTACTCATTAAACTCATCTGCTTAAGAGAGTAGAGAGTATGGGGGAGGGAAATGCTGTAATATGCTTACGGATCAATTTTGTGTTTCAAAGTTCCAAAAGTTTAACAGGCTGCTAATTAGCTGCGTGTTAAATCTCTCACAAATCAAAGGAAATATATATACTGCAAAACAGGTGTAGGAGAGAGTATGTTAGCAAAGAAAGGTTCCATTCAGCATTTGAAATACTTCCACTAGGGCTTTAAGAAGAGACAATATGACTATTGTTAACAGTTTTAGTTTACTTCTAATGCTTCAAGGAGCTACAATAGTCCTTGTAAATCTGAATATATGTGCATATGGTTATTTTTCTCGAAACCAGCCAACCAATACAGTAATGCTATCAACAGTGTTTGTAGCTCTTAGCCAATCTGAACAGCGTCCACAGTTAAGTTAGAGGTAAGAGAAGAGTACATTTCATTCCAGGTATCATTTCACAAGAATTCCAGTTAATAGTGGGAGGCAAAAGTATACATTATTAAAACCCAACATATTGTATCCAAGACCTTAACAAAGCAGAGCAGCATTCTCTACATCAAAGTCAGGTTAAAACTCAATCTCTGGCCATCTATAAAGGTAAAATCTGCAAAATTTTAAGACCGACAATACAGATCATGATACAAACAACAAGGATACTTTGATGAATGTTTACCCCATACCTGACACTATGCTGGGAAGTATCTCACATTTTACAAAACTGGGAAATAAGAAAATGAGGTTCAGAGTCACACAATTAGTACATATGGCATCAGGGTTTGAACCTGTGTCGGTTTCCTTACAAAGCCTAGCCTCCTTTAGGGAAACAATATTATATTCTAAATGTAGATAAAAAATTTATGCAGAAGAGAGCTAAAAGCACTTCATATGTTAACTTACATCAAGAAACATAAAAAGTTATGTTTTAAAATTACTGTACGTCATTAGTCTAATACATCATCATTTGAAAGATATACTATCTCCATGCATCATTGTTGTATAAGAGTCTTTCTAGCCTTCGTAGTCCCTGGTTCCTGTGGGGTAGATTCTAAATCCTCAGAGTTTCCTGAGTAATGGGAGTGTCTTAGTCATTCATGAGCCCCTTGGATCACCCCTCGGTTTATGCTAAGAAATGAGCTGACTCAGGATGGGGGCTGGTCACCAGAAAGACCAACCACGTGAAGAGAGGGCTGGGGCTTGGAGTGAGCCCGACCTTGGGGGAGGGGAGGGCTGGAGATTTGAGTTCAAGCACCTGATCAATGATTAAATCAATCAAGCCTACCCTATACTACCTCAATAAAAACTCTGTACTGAAGCTTCCCGATGGATGAACAGATGAACACACTAATGTGCTGGGAGGGTAACAGGATGCTCCCAGACCTCGCCCTATGTGTGTCTTCATTTGGCTGGTCCTGATTTGTATCCTTTATACGAAAATTGTCATCTTAAATATTGCTTTCTTGTGTTCTGTGATACATTCTAGTGAATTACTGAACCTGAAGGGGTCATGGGAGCCCCCTAAATTTTTATCCAGTTGGCCAGAAGTGCAACCAGAGTGTAAAGTCAGGGCGGTCTTGTTGGAGATCAGGCCCTTTAACTTGTTTTTTGTTTGTTTTAATTTTTATTTTATATTGGAGTATAGCTGATTAACAACGTTGTGTTAGTTTCAGGTGTAATGTCCTTTAACTTGTGAAGGAAGTTTGTGCAAACTCTGCGTGGTTAGTGTCAGAACTGTACTGCAGTAAACCAGATGGCATTGTAATAACCATTAAGAAAGAAAAAACACTGCCAATTAGACTATGACCTTCCAACAACTGTAAGATACACACTGATTTTAGAAGTATTAAAATGTAAAAACGAAACAAAGTTTTAATAAAAACAAATTACTTAATGTGTAACACATTCTTTTAAAGCTTTAAAATAGTACAGAAATATGAAACACAAAACAAAAATAATCTCCTTTTTCCTTCCTCAGGGTTAATCAGCTCAGTATGTATCCTGAAACAGGGCTTTTCATTCCACTTTTACAATATCAAGATATGGTAAACAAAACTTTCCTGACTTGTTAAGAGGTCACCCAGCAAGTCAGTGATAGTAAAGGAATTAGAACTCAGGATCTCAAATCCTGAGGGCATAATTTTCTGTTAGATATATTTTATTGATTCTTAGCTTATCTTAAAAGATAGTGTATCAACCACAGAAATCTTAGTCATTTTGATGACTGAAAATAAAAGTAAAACTATGACCATGAGCCAAAGGGCACTTCATTTCACATGTGATATTTTTACAACTTTTCAAAGAGAAGGCAATGATTACACTAAGCTTCACTACTGAGTCATCTGTCACTTAAACAGTCCAATAAAACAGACAGACCAAATAGTATCATGTAAAGGGCACTGGACTGGGAGACAGGATACTTGTGTTCCAACTAGAGCACAAGCACCAGGCAGCTAGCTGCAGGAATGTGCTTTGGACCTGACCTCTCCAGGCCTCTGTTGCACATCCATAAAACGAAAGAAAATGGTTTCAGTGATTCCCATGGGGAAGTTACTGGCCTTTTAGGCAGGACAATTCTTTGCTGTACAAGATGGTCCCACACATTGAGGACATTAAGGCTCCCTGTCCTGAATGCTGACCCTAGATGCTGGTAACCCTCCCCTGTAGTTGTGATAACCAAAAGCCCTGCCCCCACACGTATTTCCGGATGGAAAGGGCAGTGGATGGTGAGGCTGGTAGGTTAGGTTCATTTTACTAGTAGGCAGCGGTCCCCAGCCTTTTTGGCACCAGGGGCCGGTTTCGTGGAAGACAATTTTTCTACGGTCCGGTGGCGGGGAGGCTGGTGGGGAGCGGCAGGAGGCGGTTCAGGTGGTAATGCGAGCAATGGTGAGCAGCAGATGAAGCTTCACTCGCGCACTGCTCACCTCCTGCTGTGCGGCCCAGTTCCAGGGGTTGAAGACCCCTGCCAGCAGATATCTGTCTCAGGTTCCTTCAAGTGCTAAAAGTCTATAAACTAGTAATCCCTCCGTTAAATTCAAGTGACAAGTCCATGATTAAAAAAGAGTGAGGAAAGAAGGAAGTCATGGATGATTTAGGAAAAACATGGGGTAATTTTAGTGCCAGTAATCCCATTTCTAGGATGTAGTTCACGGAAATCAACAACGTAAAGAGTCATGGGCAAAGGTTTAGTCATCACACTACTTCTAAGTGTTGAATGACTTGAAACAACCCAAACAGGTAACACTTAATGAGAACTTACCAGGTCCAGGCATCATTTTAAGTAGTTTACTTCCTTGCTCCTCAAAGTGTAGCACATCACTTAGGAGCTTAATAGAAATATAGACCCACAGGCCCCACCCCAGAGCCAATGAATCAGAATCTGCATTTTAACAAGCTCCCCAGCTGGACATTAGAGTTTAAGAAGCGTTACAAGTATTAATTCATTTAATCTTCATAACATGTATAATCTATTTAACCCTCATGATAACTCTATAATGTAAATATTATCATCCTCCATTGTACAGATTAGTAAACTGAGGACAAAGCGTTAGGCAACTTGCAAAGTAACAGAGCCAATTTGAACACACACGCTCTCAATCCAGAATCCAAGCTCTACACCATTTCTGCATATAATGTCTCAAATTTTAAACAAGTTATAGTATATGCATAAAATAGAATATTCTGTAGTTATTAAAACTGGTATCTAAGGAATTTTTAATGACACAAGGAAATTAATTGAAGTAAGCAGTAAATAAAATTGAATATATGGTGTGGGTCCAAATACGTAATTTTAAAAAATTACACACACACACTCATTTTGAAAAAGATCTGGAAAAAAAATGTCAGCATGGCGGGGGAAGGGGGAGGTAATATATGGGATCTGGTGTCAGAATGCCAGAGTTCAAATTCCAGCTCTACACTTACCAGCCGAGTGATTCTAGGTGAGATGATTAACTCTTTTAAGACTCATTTTCCTCATCTATAAAATGGGGAAAGTATTTACCTCACAAGATTGTTATGAGGATTAAGTGAGATAATCTACAAAAAGCACAAGCAATGAAAATTATTTCTCTTTATACTTTTTCATTTTTCCAAAATTTCTACAATGAACATAAATCACACTTCATTAAGCAGCAAAAAATGTTATTAAAAAAAGATATTGCATTAGACTGTCAACTATCTTATGAAGGGCTATTACAAAGAAAGTACCTATTCTTCTGATGCAATAAACATAAGACTGAACTCAAGCAATTAACCATTGAGTAAGACGTCTAAAAAAGATCTTTAAACAATTATGATTAAATAGTGAAACTGAGTAAGGCACACTGTGCCAGTTCCCCTCCGGGAGGGCCTTTACTTGGAAGGAAGTCCGCCATCTATCATGAATGATGTCAACATTCCAACTGCTTGGCAGTACCTGCCTGGCCTTGAACAGGTTACCGGACCTCTCGAAGAGCCTCAATTTTCCTCATTGCAAAGGAATAACCCTACCTCTCTTAGAGTTACTGTGAGGATTTAATGAGAAAATGTGCGTAAAGCAGTAAGCCCGTTAACTAGCCAAAGAAAACACTTAATGTTAGCTAAAATCTATCATCATCATTTCTTTGGCTGGCTGAGGCTTCTTGAGCTCCTACTCCAGCAATGAAAAGATATTCGGATCTCAAATAATGTATGATCGCACTTCTATGTGGAATCTAAAAACACAACAAACTAGTGAATGTAACAAAAAAGAAGCAGCCTTGCAAATATAGAGAACAAACTAGGGGCTACCAGTGGGGGGTGAAGGAGCAACACAGCGGGAAGGGGGGGGAGTGGGAGGCACAGACTACTGGGTGTCAGACAGGCTACAAGGATGTAGTGTATAGCACAGGGGATATAGCCAATATTTTATAATAAGTGCAAATGGAGTATAACCTTTAAAAATTGTACAAATTTTTTTTAATTTTTTAAAAAAGAAAATATATTCATATCTTCAAACCACAGTTCAACAGTGTTTTCATTATTTTGTAATCAATCATGCTTTCGAAGAGCTATTTCATTACAAAATTATCAAGGCTACAGGACTAAAAAGAGACAAACTCCATTGTAAGTACAGTTTAGATTCACAAAAGTAAATTGTGTCACATTTGGATTCTTAACTAACTACACAACTAGTAGTAGCAAGCCAATTCAAGTGGGGTTTTCTCCACTTTTCTAGTATTTTTGTATATACGCACATTGGTATACAGATGAGTTAAGTCTTAGGTTTAAATACTTGAACTCCGTCAATCACTACCAGCTATAATGTAGGTCAAGGCTTTCCACCTGATAAAATTAGATCAGAATCAGTGTTAAGATTTAGAAAAGCCTAAGGATCACCCAGTCTGATCTTTTCATTTTACAAATGGATTTAGGAAATGTAGTTAACTGGTGAACAAGGAAAACATTCAAGTGCTAATCTACTTTTTCAGGAATTAGTCCAAATCCTAAAGGAACACATAATAAACCCCAGTTTAGACTTTAAAATGATATCAATGTTTAGCTCAGCTAAAGGTGTTACTATCGTTGCCACATTTTTAGGTGTAAGTGGGAGCCTCCTTTCTCACTTTCAACAGTACTGAATCCACAGTTGTGAATTCTGTTTTGAGACATTTATTTATTACAGGGAAAGGGGAGGAGAGAAAGTCAATGGTCAGGCACTTAAGGAGCTCTTATTCGAGGTCTAACTCAAAGAACTAATAGTTTTTTTTTTTAAAAGCTGAATAAAAGAGTTCATACGCACAGTATAAGACTACTATGAGACTACTTTTTCTTCACATTTATATAAAAGATTTTAAAGAAAACACAAATGGCTTTTAAACCTATGAAAATATGTTCAACCTAACTCATTAACATAAATGAAAATTAAAACAAAATAACAAAATTCCTATCAGATTTGCAAAATTCTAAGTCATCAGGCTTGAAAAAAGATTTGTCCTTGGAATGTTGAATTTATGATTCTCTAAAAACTGTTGACAATCATTTCTATTCACAATCAAGTATGTGCTCGTGCATGAGGATGTGTCTGTATATGTAAAATTTAACATATTCTGGAGAAAGTAAGGGGGAAATAGGTATACTTTTATATTATTCATCAAAGTATAAGTTCTATGAAGAGGAATTTGACAAAATCTATCAAAATTAAACATGCACATACCCTCTGAGCCAGCAATTCCACTTCTAGGACTTTACCCTACAGATGACTTCCACATGGGAGAAATATCACAGGTACAAGGATATTAATTGCAGCAGTACTTGTAGTAAAAAACTGGTAACAACCTACATGTCCATTAATAGGAGACCAGCTAAAATTGTGGTAGATTCATAAAATGAAATACTATTTAGCCATTAAATAAGTGAAAATTATATAAATATTAATATGGAAAGATTTCTAAGAGATATTAAGTTGACATGTTGCATGTAGCACCATTAGTTTTTAAAATTTATATACAAATAATGACACATACTCATGCATGACCATAAGTACTTCTCATTCTATTTCCTTTTATACATTTCTAT
Source organism: Balaenoptera ricei (assembly GCF_028023285.1). Taxonomy (NCBI): domain Eukaryota; kingdom Metazoa; phylum Chordata; class Mammalia; order Artiodactyla; family Balaenopteridae; genus Balaenoptera; species Balaenoptera ricei. Next base: position 49,323,564 of record NC_082657.1, on the reverse strand, counting down.
TTCATTCTGTTTATATGTATTACTTAAAAACTTTAAAAATATTTCTTTTGGGCTTCCCTGGCAGCGCAGTGGTTAAGAATCCGCCTGCCAATTCAGGGGACACGGGTTCGTGCCCTGGTCCGGGAGGACCCCACATGCCACAGAGCAACTAAGCCCGCAAGCCACAACTACTGAGCCCGCACTCTAGAGCCCGTGAGTCACAACCACTGAGCCTGCGAGCCACAACTACTGAAGCCCACGTGCCTACAGCCCGTGCTCCACAACAAGAGAAGCCACTGCAATGAGAAGCCCGTGCACCGCAACGAAGAGTAGCCCCCACTCACCGCAACTAGAGAAAGCCCGCGCACAGCAACGAAGACCCAATGCAGCCAAAAATAAATAAGTTTAATTTTAAAAAACTTTAAAAAAATATTTATTTTAAATTTAGATATCCGACCTATGATATAATCCAAATGAAGTAACTATCAAATTTTCCTTCACTGACAGTTTTTAAATTCAAGAATCCTAATGTCAGCATTCCAAGGACAAATCTTTTTCCAAGCCTAGTGACCCCATAACCATCATCAGCTCCAGCACGAATAAAATCCTAAAGCCCACTTCCAAGCAGAAACACATGTGACTTATACTGCAGGAGAATTAGTGGTAAAACTCTGACCTCACCTGACCAGGTCTCCATGAAGCTGCAAATAAAGACGTTCCCTTCCCTCTCCAGCACAAATTTCTGACGTTGGCGTGTCTACTGTGCAAAGGACAAGATGTAAGTCGGAGGAGGAGGAGGCAGCGGAGGAGGCGCTGACTGCAGTGGCCGTGGCGGTGTCTGCTCCGTACAGGTAAACACAGCCTCTCTTCACATCTTCTCTCAGCCAGTCTCTCTCTCGAGAGCCAAACCTACTTCTCCTATTCAGACAATGTCTGCTCCCATTGCGTTTCATAGTTCTCTAAAAACGTCAGGAAAAAGAAATCATTAGCTCAAATATCTGACTGAATTAGACACATTCAGTCCTCAGCCCGCCTTTCCACTCCGTAGTCACCAATACTTGACTCAGTACCGCCTCCTCTCACAGAGCCTTCTGCACCTGCCATGCCCATCCCTAAACTGAAAAATTTCATTCTCTTTACTGCTAGCTGTTCATGTCTCTGTCCATCATCTTTTTTTTTTTCTATTTTTAATTTTTTTACTTTTTTATTTTTGGCTGCGTCAGGTCTTAGTGGCGGCACACGGGAACTTCATTGCGGTGTGCGGGTTTTCTTTCTCTAATTGTGGCGCACAGGCTCCAGGGCACGTGGGCTCTGTAGTTTGAGGCGCACGGGTTTAGTTGCCTCGCGGCATGTGGGATCTTAATTCCCCAACCAGGGATCAAAACCCATGTGCCCTGCATTGGAAGGCCGATTCTTCCTCACCAGGGAAGTCCCTGTCAGTCATCTTCTGACCTTTTTTTTTCTTCATGTTTTCAGAAAAATGTCAAGAACAACAGTAGTGTACCTACTACCTAATTTTCACAAACTTTAATATTTTGCCATATTTAGTTCAGATCATGATTCTAAAGAACATACATACGATATATCCTTACATATATAGCTAAAGCCACCTACCTAAAAAAATCCCATTCCCCTCCCTCTCTCCCCAGAAATAAACACTCTACTATAGTGTTTGTCATCCCATGCATCTTTTTTTTAATTTCTGATTTTTATTGATTGATTGATTGATTTTTGGCTGTGTTGGGTCTTCGTTGCTGAGCATGGGCCTTCTCTAGTTGTGGCGAGCGGGGGCTGCTCTTCGTTGCGGTACATGGGCTTCTCATTGCGGTGGCTTCTCTTGTTGCCAAGCACAGGCTCTAGGTGAGTGGGCTTCAGTAGTTGTGGCATGTGGGCTCAGTAGTTGTGGCTCACGGGCTTAGTTGCTCCACGGCATGTGGGATCTTCCGAGACCAGGGCTCAAATCCGTGTCCCCTGCGTTGGCAGGTGGATTCTTAACCAATGTGCCACCAGGAAAGTCCTCCCATGCATTTTTTATGTTTGCCATATACATATATATCTATAAACTCTATATTGTTTTACATGATTTAAAACTTTATCTAAAACCTAACATACTTATGTTTCACCCTGTAATTTTTTTTGTTTGATTCAACATTGGTTTAGAGATAATATCTATGATTAATACACCCTGCTCATTCTTTTGAAAAATATTCCATTATACGAATACACTGAAATTTATCCATTCTCCTGCTGAGGGCATTTAGTTTGTTTCTAATTTTTCACTGTTGGAAACAATGCTGCGATAAACATTTCTGTATGTCTCCATATGCAAACTGAAAGTTTCTCTAGGGTCCTAGTCCTCTGCCTCATATCCCAAATAAGGAATTACAGAATCAACACAATACTGCACAAATATTCTTTCCATTATCTTCATGTTTCAAAAAAAAAATTACTGTTGCATTTGATAACTTAGGTATGCATATACATTGTGAAGTCACATTATCTCAAAGCAAAAACAACTGCTACAGTAATATAACGTTTCTAAAGATCAATATTTACCTGCTCTATTTTTTTTTAAATGGGCCATTTCTATTCCCATTAATAAAAAACTAATTTCCACAAACAATTACACTGACACACCTCTCCAGGGCCACTCCCCACTGTATTTCACTCTGTTTGTCATATCCAACTCCCCAAACACACCAACTATTTCACAATTCTGTGACTTGCCTGAAATGTCCTTCTCCATCTTGTCCATCTGAATATTCTTCAAAATTACTCAAATGTCACCCTCTCTGTGGAGCTTTCCATGTCTCCCATCCCTGCTTTCTCCTCCTAATTAAAAAGAATTAATAACTCTACACTCTCCTCCACAGAACTTCTTCACCTTAAACATACTTCCATTACCATGTAAATCACAATGAGCTTTTAATTATTTATTTGGTATTTCTTCTTCTCTTAAACACTGAGAACCTATTACAGTACCTTAGCACCTGGGTGGCCCAGAGATGCATGCAGAACTCAGTGATGTCACAGACATTTATTCCCAGTCTGTACTTTAGCCTAATTAGCTTTAGTAAGAAGTTGAACAAACTTGGGGTAAAAAATCTCCATTTTTATAGGAAACCCTATCATCTTTCCTCTGTATCAGCCACAAAGTAAATAAAATACTTTTGCTTCTATTCCTCACTGGAAAACAGAAATATCTATAAATAAAGCAAATATTATTTTTGTAATTACTGAGATTAAATATTTGAGGATAACTGTAGCGCCTAAAATTAAATCTCTGAAGATGATAAAGAAAGGGGAAGGAAAAGTTAGAAGGTATTCCCCACATGGAGAGAAAGAAAAACAAGAAATCGAGAATGGCTTCATTGTTTAAATTTATGATAATACGTGAATCGATCATTTTACAGATCTTAGGGATTTGAGTATAGCTAATCAAAACCATGAGGATTATTACTGATTCTAACTTTAGGTAAGTAGGATAAACCCCTGCTACAAGTGGGAACTAGGTGTCTTTCTTCTCATCAAGAGCATTTTCTCAAAGCTGAACATCTCAGAATTAACAAAGGGCTTTTGAGCACTTATTTTATAAACACAGGGACAATCATATTTGCACCACTAAATAATCTTAACCACTGCATAATTAGACAGTGATTTTAAATATTCCTTATTTTTTAATCTTCGGTAAAGATCAACTGAACCGTCTGAAAACAGTATTCTATATGGTGCAGTAACATTTATACAAAGAAGCTCTGCATTCTGCAGTCGGTGGAGAGAAATTTTGCTTACTGCTATTAAGAGAGGGCCAGTGGACACCACTCCACACATCCACCAAAAAACTTCTTTAAAAAACTTTTTAAGGTCAAATAATATCCCACTAACCTTCTCAATCTTAGAAAAGTCAAGGCAGACCCCAGGAAGTATTACATCAGTTCATCCATGATTTTTCTTCTGTGAGGATTTTTAACAGTCATTTTTTAATGTGTATATCTATTTCCCTTAAGACTATAGATAAAGTCTTTAAGAACTTTACACTGTTGAAACCCATGTGTTGTTGGTCAAAGAATGTATCTCCTGTTTATATGATATATTCCACTCCATGAAAATAAACTGCTGAGTTAAAACTTCAGTACATATCATTCTCTTAAACCTGTCCAATGGGCATTTAAAGGCCTAGATACCAAGCAAGCATAGCCTTCTGGCAACAATCTAGATGGACTGTTTAGCTATCATTAGTTACTGCTGAATTACCTAGTGCTTCCTTCTCCACTGCCTAAACCATCAGGTAAATGTTGGAAAGGTCACTTCTGTCCTCTGAGATGCTTGAAGCTTTTCGAATCACTATTCCACTGGAATTGCTAGATGGAGAACACTTTATTTCCTCCCTTTACTCTTATATAAGAACTATTGACAAGTTTCTCTAAAAGGCAACATAACTATAATCATCCTCACATCAAACAAATGTATAAAGAGCACATTTAAGACTTAAAGATATTTCTAGAAAGCCGAAATCTTCAGAGTAAGCCATGATTTAAGTACCCACTTCAGTTTTACACTTTTAACCCTCTAAAAATGAGGGCTCTGATCAGTTCAAAGGTGATAAACTATTAAACGCCCAATGAACTAACTCTCAGGTATGCATGGTAGAACAGGATCTACTGAAGTAACTCTTCATACTCAGTGAGTTCTACTAGACTGTGAAATATCCTAAAGTAGGAGATATGTTCCTGCATTCAAAACTTTAGAATATGGGCTCATCTCTAGGAATATACATGCTAAAGGGGTGGATGAGACAAAGAGGGGAAGAATATTTCAGTTCATTGAAGTCTTTTTGGTAGTAATTGATTTTAAAAGCCATACACACAAATTATGTTGATAAAAACCTGAAACTATTATTGAAAAAACACGTCTCACAGAATCCACTGACTAGATTAATTATAACTTCATTTCTTCTACAGACTGAGTAAAAAAAAAGAAAAAAAAACTCTCCAAATTTCCAAACATCTGGAAATTTCTGCTTCAAGGATACTCCCAATAATCTTAAAGAATATTAAAAATCTCATACTTATATTCCAACTACAGTTATAAAGGACTATAAATAGCAATTTGCTGTGGAGAAAAGGGAACCCTATTGCACTGTTGGTGGGAATGTAAATTGATACAGCCACTATGGAGAACAGTATGGAGGTTCCTTAAAAAACTAAAAATAGAACTACCATACGACCCAGCAATCCCACTACTGGGCATATACCCTGAGAAAACCATAATTCAAAAAGAGTCATGTACCAAAATGTTCATTGCAGCTCTATTTACAATAGCCAGGACATGGAAGCAACCAAAGTGTCCATCAACAGATGAATGGATAAAGAAGATGTGGCACATATATACAATGGAATATTACTCAGCCATAAAAAGGAACGAAACTGAGTTATCTGTAGTGAGGTGGATGGACCTAGAGACTGTCCTACAGAGTGAAGTAAGTCAGAAAGAGAAAAACAAATACCGTATGCTAACACATATATATGGAATCTAAAAAAAAAGAAAATGGTCAGAAGAACCTACGGGCAAGACGGGAATAAAGATGCAGACCTACTAGGGAATGGACTTGAGGATACGGGGAGGGGGGAAGGGTAAGCTGGGACAAAGTGAGAGAGTGGCATGGACATATATACACTACCAAACGTAAAATAGATAGCTAGTGGGAAGCAGCTGCATAGCACAGAGAGATCAGCTCCGTGCTTTGTGACCACCTAGAGGGGTGGGATAGGGAGGGTAGGAGGGAGGGAGATGCAAGAGGGAAGAGATATGGGGACATATGTATATGTATAACTGATTCACTTTGTTATAAAGCAGAAACTGACACACCATTGTAAAGCAATTATACTCTAATAAAGATGTTTAAATAAATAAATAAATAGCAATTTGCTAAATAAATCTGGGGGCAGATTTTGAATCAAATTTTCCAGTATGCCATACGGTGGACCTAGATCTAACCTGGCTAAAGTTACACCAGTTTAGCTATATTAGCCTTTTTAAGAAGATCTATACTCTTTGACAATAATGATGTTCATGATTTGGTATTAAGTATAAAAGAATTACAAAAAAAGAATGGTAAGCCTTTTTCAAAGGGTTTTCAGAAAAGAACATGTAGGAGACTATGGCTTTCTTCCCCATTCTGAAAGTCTTCTACTTAAATATTCCTTTCCAGTTTCACCTGACGCAAAATTCAACCACTCAGCTACTGAAGGGAACTTCTGTCTGTAGAACACACCGCACCTATTCTTCATAGCCTATCCCATTTATTTGCAAGGATGCAAAGGTCTAAGACACTGTTAGCCTCCCACATCACCAGCTCAGCACTATAATCAAGATCAATTTCTGGACTCTTTCTAATGGTCCCCAGATTGGAACCCCACGGAACCAGTGGTAGGTTGGACCACTTCCTGGAAGTGTAGGAAGGTCGAACCTTTCAGAAAAGATCCTCATTTCTCAATTCCTTCCCTCCCACAACTCACTCTCTCCCCACCAAAAAAATAGTTGTAAAAATATCCAAGGCTGTTTACCTTCTAGGCCAGAGGGCACTACCTATCTCTCAGACCTGCCCTTTCCTGATAAGCCAGGCCAGCAGAACTTTTTTAAGTTCATTCACAATTTACATTTTTGCGACCTTACAGTTTTAAGTAAATATCCAAAAGCCTTTGAGTAATTATATTTAATTAAAATATAATTTTAATATAAATTATATTTAATATAATGTGAGTAATTATATTTAATATAAAACATGATTAAAGTAAATATGTATAAGGTCTATGCAGAAGTGGAGATAAACTATGAAAAGTTTTTCTTTAAGTCGCTGCATTAAGACTGGGAGGTAGTAGCAGAAAAAATGTTTTTTGTTTTTTTTTTAACATCTTTATTGGAGTATAATTGCTTTACAATGGTGTGTTAGTTTCTGCTTTATAACAAAGTGAATCAGTTATACATACACATGTGATGTTTTATATTTTAGAATTCTAATTTATGTTGTTTCATGGATTCACCAGATGCTTCAAATCGATTATTTTTTTCAATGTTGTTGTTTCTTTGTGATGCCCTACGTATAATCTTAGTGGCGAGTATATAGTGCGCACCCTCAATCCCAAAGAACAACTATTACTTAATGAATTTTTAAACATTATGCATTTTCATTGTTTTGCAAAGTATTTTTTAAACACGTCAAATCTAAATTTTCTTTGCTCTCTTCCTTTTCTCTGGCAAGTTTTAAAGCCTGCTGATTCCTCTTCTAGAACTTTAGAAGGAATTCCACTCCATCTCCAGGACACCTAGTTTACATATCTGACCTACAGAAAAATTTCTCTCCAACTATTTCGAAGGCTAGTAGAAAACTATCCAGTGTGTCTCCCACAACCCCTCCTTTTAACCACCTTCACTGTCCCCTTCCCACTCTACATTCCTTGTGCATTTTAACTTCTTGTCATCACCTTCAAGACTCCGCTCCCCCCTTGCCTGCATCTGCCTTCATTTCCTCCTACTCCCCCCAGTTCCTGCCAAAAGCCCCGTTAGCTGCCTGTTGCATAACTGCTCCCCCGTCGCCGTCTCTCTGGATCGTCAGCCCCACTCCCGCCAGCAGGAATGCCCCTTTTCGTCCAACCCCTCCTCCCTTCTGCAACACGCCCAGCGATTCTCCGAGATTAAGCTCCTCCGGGGATTCTCTCTCCAGGCCCGCGCTCCGGAGCGAGAAGCGGGTCTTAACTTCGGTGGTAAGCTCCGAGGGCAGAGGCGGCCCACTCCAGCCGGCGCAGCCCCAGCACACCGCAGCGCCCGGCCAATCACCGCCGCCATCCTCCCGCTGGGGTGATGTCTTCAGGTGTCCGGGGAGAAAGCCCTGCGTACTATCAGCTCCGCTCTCGGGCCAGGAGCCGCCGGCCTTGGGGCCCCGTGCGCAACCGGGGGAGGCAGAGGCGGGCCCCGGGGTCCTGAAGGAGCCGAGTGGCGGCGGCGACCGGGTGGACGCCGGCCCCAAGGCGTGGGCCTGCGAGGCGGGTGGCACGCGGCCAGGGATGGGCAGCGGTGGGGACGGAGGCGGCCGCGGCCTCGGCGGGGGCCAGCTGCAGAGGCCTCCGCGGGTGCCGCGGCCCCTCCAGCCGGGTTTTGGGGGCGACTGAGCCGCAAGGCTGACTGACCGACGCGAGGTGGGGGTCGCCGGCTGCCTCGGCCACCGCGCGGGGTAGGGGTGGCCTCTCTCCGCTCTCGCTCCCTCCCCAACCCGCCCGCCCACCTCACCTTCAGGACCCGGATCCCGCCCGGCCGGCGGCTCGCGGGCGCTTCGGGCGGCTCCGGAGGTTCGAGCGGGCCCGCGGGGCCCGGCTCCACCTCCCCCATCTGCGGCTGGCGGAGGCTGCACAGGGACGCCCGGCCGGCGCTACGCCGCACGGAGCCTCGGCGGCGAGCGCGAACAGCCTGCGGCCCCGCCCCCCGCAGCCCGCCGGCCCAGCCCCCTGCCGCCCCGCCGGCCCCGCCCCACCCGCAGCCCCGCGGGCCCCGCCCCACCCGCAGCCCTTTCGGCCCTGCGTAGCCGCGGGCCCGGTGCGTCCTGGGCGCTGAGAACCGCAAACCAGTGGGCGGGCGGCAGGGGACCTCGCGGGCGGAGGCCGGCGCCACCGCAGGGCTGGGCCTCCGTTGTCGGCCGCCCTCGGTTTGGAGGAATGAGGTACAGGGAGGATTATTTGCTGCTGTCCCCGCCTCCGAAGTACGGGCTGGACAAGGAAGGGGGGGGTGGAGGGCTGCACCTGTCAATAGTGACGCGGGGACGCTGCCCTCCGCCAAGGGTGGCTCTTGTAACTGACCTTTCCCAGACCTTCCCTCTGTACTTCAAAACCGGATGCCTATATTCAATATCCTATGATAAAACATAATGGAAAAGAATATGAAAAAATAATGTATATATATTTATAGCTGAATCACTTTGTTGTACAGCAGACATTAACACAATATTGTAAAACAACTATGCTTCAATTAAAAAAAAGAAAAAGAAAAAACTGGACTGTCACCCTCACGTACAAAGCCATTGAACTTTCACCATTGACTGTCACCCTCACGTACAAAGCCATTGTTGAGAATTCTCACCTTAGCAAGGCCCTTTCTCTTCCTTATTAGAGACGCTCACGGCCTTCTTCAGCAAATTCGACCCCACCTCGTGTACAAAATGTCATCTCACCTCCCAGCCACATTTTAATTTCTCCTCATGTAGTAAAATTATCAGAATATTGTTCTCTGCTTCAAGCAGTAATGTGGTCTGGTCTGAAAGCCATTTTATTATTTGCAATTCTAGTTCAGAAAATTTTTATTATTTTCTTTTAGTTCCTGCAGTGATAGTTTTGTGACTGGCCAGTGGGCCAAATCAGACAGCCAGATTCCAAATTTCAGCTCTACCTCTTATTATTAGATCTATACCCTTGTGCTATTTTATCTAAGCCTTTGGTTCTTAGCTGTGAAATAGAAATTAGTCTGTATAGTAGTTATTATGAAGATTTTGCAAATGCATACAAAGTGCTTGACACAGTGATTCATAGGCGTCACTATTATTCTGAATTTCCAAATTTAAGAGACACTCAGTTCCTTAGAGTCCTCTTGTTAATTCTGCTCTAAATTGTCTTAGGATACCTTCTAGACCTCTGGATTTTTAGGTCTCCCGCTCCTACACAGGTGTTGAATCTTCAGGCAACTTCTAAGGAATTAGCAGAAAAAAACAATTTCTTGTGCTTTGAAAAATTGGTATAAATGGTATCACCTATTAACCATTGCTTCAGCTTGCCTAGTCCAGACCAACTATATGTTAAGAATATTTTAATTGTAGATTTAGAACAAGAGTTTGACATCTATCAGTGCAGTCTCTTCCCCTCTTCTATGTATGCATTTATAGATATTTTAAATTCCAAGACAAAATTTGACTCTTACAAAGATTCTAACTCTGTACAAATTATTTCTTCTGTGAAAGTTTGGTCACTACTTTCTCCCCTCTCATGAGTTACTCTGTATATACCAAAATTCCAATCTCCAGTCATCGTCATTTCTTTGTCTCATTTTAGTGAATTTAAAATGATGTCTCTGTGAGTCTGGTGTAAAGTGAAAAAAACTCTTTGTCTACCTCCTGGGTTTTCCTTCTACCCTGAAACTACTTTCAAGAAAGCTACTCAAAGTAGTTGGATTCCCATTTCAGTGCTTATTGGGTAACTTCTTCCAGCAAGAACACTGGTATGTAAGGGATAAGCACCAATATGGAGACAGAAGTGGACTTGACCAAGGGCAGACAGGCAGAGAAAAGAATGAAAATGTGGTTCAGAATTAAGTGCTTCTAAAAGCCTGTTTCTTGAGGTACTACACATTACCTTTTCCAGATCTCATGAGCAGAAGCTTTTTATTAGTTTATCATCTGAAGAGGAAGGATCCTGTCACACGACCAGCATTTGAGTTCATGCTGGAGAACAGCAGTGGTAGATGATTTTTTTTTTTAATTAATGGGAGAGTGGGCTAAAGCATCAATTCAGAATATGCTAAAAGTTATGTATTTACTATTTCTTCAACAACAGTAGTACCTCTTTCAAAAAGAGAACAAAAAAGCTACGAGCCCAGGTGTTGCAGGGGATAATTTATGACGCAGCTCTCTTTAAAGGTCTCCATGGTTTAAGATCCAATTCAGTTAAGTGGTGACAAACAGTTGATTCTGAGTTTTCTTTTCAGATCATGTATTGCCATTAACATTTTATACTGTTTCAAAGGTCACATATTCATGTTCTCCCCCAGTTCAAGGCAGTGTGCATTATGTATGCCAAGGGTTATGTAACTACAATTTCTAGAAATGGTAAACAGCTGAGACTAACCCCAAAAATAAATTCCTCTGGGATTTTTTGTGCAAATATCCACCTGCCCTCACTGCAGGTTCGTCATTACAAAAATCAGTTTGAATCAAGCCAAGAGACAGAGAAGTCATTAGACTCCCTCCTCTCTGTACCCTTCCTGTAAGCAGCTGTGCATACCTCTCTCTTTCCACCTGGAAGGGGTTGGGGAGGGACACACACACACACACTTTATCCCAGGAGCTCTTCCTAATCTTCACTACAAAATGGAAAGAAGGTCTGGAGAAGGAGAGTTCACGTCTGTAAGATTTTGGTAGAGGAGCCATAAGAGCTTACTACATTTTCTTCTCTATAGCTAGTTCCCACTCCTTTGATGATCACAAGTCATCTTTAGGCCTAAATCCTTTGTTATTTCTACCACAGATTGAGCAGATTTAGATATTCCTTATTTTAGTTTCAAATAAACAGGCTGTATTTACCTGGCTCCCAGGTTTGAAGGATGTTTTTTTCCTTGAACATTTTTGTATTGTTGAATATGGGGACAACTGAACTAGGGGAGGAAATAGCATGAAAAATACTTTAAAAAAGTGATAAAAATTAATTTGGTCCTTCTGGATGGAAGTTCAAATCTGAACACTATTCACTGTATTGTTAAGTAAATGTCTGGAGTCTATTACTGGCTAACGTTTTCTACTGCAGCTTTTATATTTTCATCTTGTTACATGGAGATGAAGGTGTCAGGTAAATTTAATATTAGAAACAAAGATGAATTTTAACTAAGCCACATATAAGAAAAGATTATAGAAATGTCACTTATCAAACAGCACCAAAGGGCACTTCTGCATAAACTAGATAATTGCCAAGGCCTACTTCCTTCTACTTCTCAGTTAGGGGACTAACTATCACACTCTCCCTCTTCTCAATAAGGGACTATCAGGGATCATCTGAGTACTAGAACACATAAGCTCCCAACTTTCAACCACTCTCACTTCTATGGAAGAGTTCATATAAAATAGATCATGAAACAGAATTCATTTGGCTGGTCAAGCCTTCCTCTTCTTAGTCACAGATAAACTTGAACAAGTCACAAATAGTCGCTTTTAACTAAAAGCTCATGACCACCTCTAACATACAATTCATCTTGACATGATTTCTTTGCCTTGTGTGAGAATTCACCCATGTGGAGAATACCAGCATGGAAACAATCACTAGTTAAAATTTCCAATTGCACTTTTCACTGTCTGTAACTTCAAGTTTTTAAAAATTTGTTCAAGTTCCTCTCTTGGTGAGATTTCTGTGTAAAAGGAACATTAACAGATCAGTAAGTTTAGCTCAAAGCTCTGGAATAAGAACTCATCAAAGGCTTCTCTAATCCACTTGTAAGAAGTGAGGAAGCAAAATTTAAATCATTGAGTATTGACTTTTTATTAGTCACTGTTCATAATTTGTTTCAACCAAAAGACAATACACACAGCAGAATTCTAATGCATCCCATGTAAATGTTTACATCCATTTTATTCCTCACTCGCCTCTAAGACTTATCATTTAACTTTAAATTTTTTTTACATCTCAAAAATATGTCTGCAATAATTAGAACTTCATTAGCTGTCCCACTTGGAAACAGCCTTTTAATATTTTTACAGTAAAGAAGATGTGATGGGGCTTAATGAAAATGTAACTTACAACATTATGAAAGAAAAGGGACTATACAGGGACACAGTGGGAGTTCACAAAGGAAAGAGTTCAGAAGCTCTTTCCCATGAGGCCCCCAAAGAGAAAACAACAACAAAACACACAAAGCGCAACAGCAGGTTCCAAAAACAAAAACAAAAACAAAACTCCAATGTTCCATCTTGAAGCCAGAATCAGCCTCGTGGAAGTTCAAGAAGCAACTGTGCAAGCTGCTTCAGCCTTTTCTTCTGTTTGAATGTTCCAGGTCCTGGAACCCTGTAGATGGGACCCACTCACTGCTATTGCTTGAAGAAGAGTTATTCACTTCCAGTTCTACAAGTAGGCCCACCCTCCCGAGCCAGAGCTGGTCAAAGCGTTTTAAACTTCAGAACTTTCTGAGCACGTCTCTTTTTTCAGTGATCCTCCCCATTCCCAAACTCCTGAGTGCACAGACATGTACCACCTCTCCACCAACCACAAAGCTCGTGAGTATCCACTTTTTGCTCTCTAGCTCACTCTCTGTTTAGGACAATGTGGGTAATACACATTCACTAGAAAAAAACATACGCATTCAAACTTTCCTTCCCCTAGTTCTCATAGCCCAAGTATTTTCCAATGCAGAAGATAATGAAGTTGAACCTCAAAAACAGTATCCCCTAATTTCCAACCTCTCAGAACAACATAAAAATGGAAAGCATGTTATATAGTAGACGGAAATACTCAAACCGTTAGTGCTGGACAGTTTTCTTATATAAATGGGACAAACAAGGGGTACGAAGCACATCTTTTACCTAACAAGAGGGAAGAATCCCCTCCCAAATGTTACACTGAGGAATGTTTCTTTAAATTAGAAAGACCTTAAAATGAACAGATGATCACTATACACAGCATGAAACATTCCATGGCTGTCCAAATTACCTCGAGGTAACAGCACCGGAGCATAGTGGGAGAAGCTTCTCGGGCAGAGCACCCTTCCTACAGATTTCTGAGATTACTTAGACGAATTCTCCCTTAGGATTACTGTGGGGGTGGGGAGGGAGTATAGAATAAAAACTACTCTGGAAGAGGGGAAAAAATGAGGTAAAAGTGCATGTGAAATTGTCCAAGTAAGTGTGTTTAGGCTCACTGCTTATCACCCTGGAGTTATGAAAACAGCCATGGAAATCACCCTTTCCTCACAATGGCTCTGAAGTTGTAAATCTAAACAAATTTGCTCCCCCTTGAATGGTTATACTAGGGAAAGAAATAACTGAAATGTGCAAGTATTCATAGAAATTAAGAGATTCCTCCTTTAGCAGCACGGCCAAATGAGAGGAGAACGAATTCTGATCCTAGAAACTAAGGCACGCTGAAGCTTTCAAAGATCCAATCATTTGAAACAGTCTTCACAACCATCAGTATCCTAGGCAGTTAGTTACCTGGCCGCTAGTCCTTTAATACGGTGCTCAGGTTCACTCTCTGGAATCATTTCATATTCTACACAGCACCCTTTGTGTTAAGGCCATGATTTTTACTCTGTCTAGACAAAGCTATGGATGATCACATGACTCTACCTCAAAACTACATTCACCCAAGGAGACACTTTGTTCCGAGAGTAGACCCTTTCCAGCCCCATTAGCTACCACTGTCTCATAGCATGATCTTCAGCAGATTTCTGAGATTCAAATCAGTTCAACTAAAGAAACTTGAGCTGGTTAACTATAAACGTGAGAGAGAAAATAAAGCCTCAACCACAAGAGGAATGTTAGACAAATTCTATTCAAGAAATCCACCAATATTATGTTAATCCTATCACGTTTCACAGCATTAAGTATCCATCCAATGAAATCAGTCTGCAAAGAAACCTTTAAAGACTATTTTTCATCGCACAGGCAGAGCAGTTGTTTGAAACACACACTAGACCACACTTACTTTACTGGAAACTATGCACAAGATAATATCCTGTTCTTGACTCAGTCAACCATTTACCCACTAGAATAAGTTTTAGCAAATCTTGCTCTTAAAGACTAAAATAAGACCAGAAAGTTCCCCCTTTGGAGCCTTTAGTTCAACTCCAGTTTGTCAAATGTTAGGAATAATCTAGCATCTGATACAGACCTAGATTTGACAAGACACTGAAGATTTTAAGTAAAGGCTTGGTGAAATGGAGGGGGAAAAAATGGATATCTGTATCCAGTTTTAAGACCAAAGCCAAAGTGGTCCTTGTACTGTACTCAATACAGTAATGATTGCAAATATTTTAAGAGCAAGGTGGGCCTGACTTTTCCTTTTCTTTAGTACATCAGACATGGCACCTATGCACCCGAACGTACACAGTACATTCAACATGTGCCACAGGAGAGTCACCTTACCTCATGCCAGCAACTCAGTGTTAAGGTTTGATAACATGAGGGTCCTTTCTAAAAGCACTCGGCACTCTCACTAGTTTAAAAAGCTCCAGATCTCAAGTCTTTGATGCAGATACTCATAAGATTGGCCTCTCTTGAGAGACCAACTTCTCACACTCAGGAAAGGATATTCCTACCCTATGGTGTCCATAAGACTTCCTCTGACACAGGGGGCAAGGAAGCTACAAGGCTTCATTCCAACACCATAAAGTACGATATAGGAAAGATTTCTTTAACTGTGTGGTCTTTATTTCAGTGCCAGTGTTACAGATACAACACAAATGTTCCAGTTAGAAGAAGGAATTCAAACGGAATGCCAAGGTCCAAGCCAGGCTCAGGAAATAAAAAGGGAGATTTAGAGTAATGGAGAAGATGACTCCAATATGCTCTAGAGTGAATCAGATACTCACTCTTCCTGTGGGCAAAGGTGCTTTTGTTAAGGAGTCTGTACTTTAAAAGTGGCAAACTCCTCTTTCCACCCATTTACCATAGTTCAGGCAAGTTATGGGTTTAGGAGAAACTTTAAAATTTGTGGTGGGAATAGGGGCATTAATAACTATTAATATATCTTTTGTATATTGTCCACTTTGCACTTTAAGGGGACTCAATTTTGAAAATCATGGAGAGTACTCATGACTACAGCTAAAGAATGCAGAGAAAGTGGGGCTGGAAGAGCCTTTGAAGTTTCTATTACAAATAGAGCACCATATCCTTCATGCCAAATCTAAACAAAAGCTCTTTTTAACTGCATCTGTCCAGTGTTTACAAATAACCTTTCAAGGTCTGACCAGTTCTTGGTAACAAACATACATATATGTGTGTGTCTGTGTGTATACAGCAATGCACAGAAAAGGCTACCAGGAGCCTAATGCCTCTTTCAAACATTGGGGGAACCAGTAGAAAAAGGCAGGGCTCCCTCATGTCCACTGTTACATTTCCGTTCTCAATGCCAGATGTAAAAAGCGCCTGAAGATGGTAACCCAGCTAGTGAGGAGTAAATACCCCACCTCGCCCAGTCCACAGAGAAACACAGTAAAAAGAAGGGGCAACTCCTTGCTGCAGAGACAGAGTGAGTGTCTTCTTGCCATGAATTCCAGTCCTCTCCTCCAGACCAGCTGCTGATTTCCTCAGGGGCTCAGGGAATGTTGATTCTGGCTGTAAATGTAGGAGGGGTGGAGAAGTGCAGAAAAAGGAGAGGAGGAGGAAGAGTGCAAAGTAGCCTCCAGAAGCAGCCGGCCTCAACAGTGGAGGAGAGGAGATTAGTCTTTAACAACGCTTCAAGGTCAGCTATAACTTTAGGAAAATCCTCCTCAACAGTTCTCTTCAGCTCCTCATGCCCATGGTACAGTTGGGGGGGACTTGCAGCGATCATAATCTCCTTCCCAGAGTTCCTTTGATTGAGTGGGATAAGAATGAGAATGGTGCTGGACCCTCATTGCCAGGACTGAGGGGGAAAGTTGTTCACCTCTGCTAGATCTTGCATTGCTGAGCCCTTGTGATTATACGTGAGCTTGATCCGCATTCGCAGCTGTTGCTGTGAGAAGAAAAGAGAATAAAAAATTACACACTGAAATAAAATCTTTAGAATCTGTACAGTCTACAAATAGACTTTTAATCTTAGAAAACACATATTATTTTAAAGCAGAACTCTCTTAAAAATGAAACACGGGCAAAAAACAACAACAACAAAAACCACCTAGTACTCTAGCTATTAGCCAACATCATGCAGTCAAGTAGAGAAAATGCATCTCCAGAACTCACTGTTGGCTTCAATCCTAGAACCACATTAACAGGACAGAACCACTCAGGAGCACTTTCACAGTAACATTTGCTAAGTGCTTTTCTCAAAGATTCAACCCTTGTATCCAATTTTCTAGAAAAATGAGGTAAACGTACTCATCTTATGCTCTACATTCAGATATACTGGTTGCTTTGTCCCCCTCCCCATGCAAAAAACTAGACTTTCAAGCCTCTAAATAGAGAAATCTTTAAATGTGCATTTTAAAGATTTTTTTTTTGATGTGGACCATTTTTAAAGTCTTAATTGAATTTATTATAATATTGCTTCTGTTTTATGTTTTGGTTTTTTGGCCATGAGGCATTTGGGATCTTAGCTCCCCGACCAGGGATCAAACCTGCACCCCCTGCATTGGAAGGTGAAGTCTTAACCACTGGACCGTGGGGAAGTCCTCTAAGTGTGCATTTTAATAAGATGCCGCTAAACCATTTTGTGTGTCTGAGCTTCACTTATTATCTACAAAAGAACAAGGAGGTTAGACCAGACATTTTAAAAGATTTCTTTTCTGCTGTGAGTCAGAAAAACCTTTGAGAAACAAAGCAAATTTTATTTCAGGGAATATGCTTACACCTTGCTCAGATAATGTCTTCAAATGTGCTACTCACCTTCTGTGGGTTCAGAACTTTAATGACTTGTGTGATGGTCCCCGTATTAAATGCTGGGACGATGCTGCTGCTAGGAGACAGAAGCTGCAGCTGGAATGTCTGGGGGGAACAGAGGGCACTCTTCAGAAAAATACACTTCACGCTATGTCAGAGATGTCAACAAATACAGTCAGACACGCAGAGCAGATGATGGTTCAATTACCAGATTTACCTACTACTAAATTCTATTTGTTTTTCAGATATCAGCAATTCACAGCATGTGGGCTATCACTTCATGGCACTTATAAAACGCCACTGTTTCTAGCAATGAGCTACTCTTTCCTTCCTGGTGGAAGCAACTTTAGCCTACCACTTTCCAACAGGTAACCAATTCTTGTTCTGGCAACCTCACTTAATAGTAACTGATCAACTATGTAGGTAAAAAAGCAAAACAAAACAAACAACAGCAACAAAAAAAACGGGTGCCTGTGGTTAAAAAAAACTAGAAAGAAATGAAAAGCTTTCTAAAAATAGTAAACCAGCACACTAGTCACCAACTACACGCCTTCAAACTTTTGTGTATTTGGACGGTTGGGATCAGAGACTTGAACCTTTGTTTTCTAAAGCCTATATAATCTGGAATGTGACAAGGGTTACTCCTACAGGACAGAGGTGAAGGAAAAGCTGAAAAAAGCCAGCTTGTTAATACGTATGTGGAACACATCAGGATCTCTACACTGGGGACACAAAGCCCTAACAGAAAAATTATGTGCAGAACTAACCCATACAGCAAAAGACCTGGAAAAGCCAAACACCATAATTTGTTGAGTGCTGGTGGATTTTGTTTGTTTGTTTACAGGGAAGAGAGATAAAAGTGCTATGAGCAAGATAGGTAAGTCATAGTTAGCACAATATAGTATGTATGTAGCTATTTTACAGACTAGGATTAAAAAAATTTTTCCTGAAAGTTTAGTCTCCTAAAATATTAGAGAGGAGAATGAGAGAGAGAGAAAGAGAAAGAAGAGAAGAGAGGGAGAGAGAACGAAGGGGATGGAGGGAGAGAAAAGAGAGAAGGGCAAAGGGGAGAGAAAGAGAGGGAGGGAAGGAAGAAAGGAGGGAAGGAGGTTCATGGGTCTAGGTCTTCTCTAAGGCCAAAAATTACAAGAGCAGAAATTTAGTCTCAATGCACAGGTTTATTACTTTGGGACTTATTCATAAGTCTACTGTCAAGATAAATTATGTAAGCTAAAATATCATTCATTTATTTACATTTATTTCATTAAATGTTAGATGGCATCAATTGTAATTCACACCATTATTTTATATACCACTGAGAAAGAAAACAGGCTGCCGATGAAACTATGACAAGGGTATCAATTTTAAAATGTACCTCAATTTCAGAAATAACAAAAAGTAAAAATAGCAGAATCTACGAAATAGAACGTTTTGAAGTTCAAGATACATCATGATACGCAAATAGGCATTGTATAGTACAACACCAAGAAGAAGGCCATACTTTAAAGCAGAGACGGTATGTTGCTAGAACAGCAGCATAAAATAATAAGTATAAAACTCTAAGTTGTAGCAGCTAACAATTACTGAGCACCAAACATATGAAAAGTGCTTAAAAAACAGTACCTGGCACATAAAACTCATTTATTCCTCAAAGGAACCCTATGAAGTAGATATCATGATGACACACCCCCTTTCCAAATGAAGAAACAGGCATAGAGATTAAGTAACCTGCTTAATGTCATACAACTAATATTGAAACCACTAACTCTACTGCTTCTAAAACATCTACATTATTCTGACTCCTAAAAATGCAAGTAAAGAAGCTTGCAAAGTCAGCAGTAACCACAAGTAAAAGGTCTTCAATTTCCAAAATTGTGTTGTCTGAATGTCATACTTCACATGTCACTGAAAAGATCAGATTAGCCTAATCTATTCCAGGGGTTGGTAAAATATGGTCCATGGGCCAAGAATGAACTGACACCTCTTTTTGCAAGTGTTTTATTGGAACAGAGCCACCACCTTTATATATCACCCATGACAGTTTTGGCACTATGACAGCATATAGCCTAAAATACTTACTATCTCGTCTTTTACAGAAAAATTTTGCCCACTCCTCATTCTAAATTTTCCTTTTTCAAAACTTTTCATTATTCAATGATGAACATAAACACTCCTTAAGCTAAGATTTGGTATAAACAAAACTTCAATTTATAAAAACAAGCAGTCATTGCATCAATAGTAAACTAGATGTTAATGAAGGAGGAATGTTTCTCTCACATTATCAAGAGGCAAAAACTTTTAATTCTGATCCAGTGACTAGAAGAGAATATCAAATACATGAAGTCTCTCATCTTGATTGAACTTTAATTCCACGTTACAATTTGTGTTTTTTAGGTCTTTACCACTGTACTACTGAACCCCAACCTATCCTCAGTGCCCTGAGCATTCATGAATCACCTTGTAGAATACTGCTCTGTCACTATTAGGCTGCCCTTCCTTTATCCTACAATACTAACTGTAAGAATATTTTTGACTAAGCAGAAAGTATTCATTAAAAATGACATGCTTAGTTAAAAAAAAAAAAAAAAAGACATGCTTCAATGAACCATAATAGTTACATTACTGTTAGTTTGAGTTAAATCTGCAAATTTAGTTTAATCTCTGAACATTAAAATATATCCCTTACCAAATACATAAAAAATAATCAGCCAATTTTTAATTCAAGGAAAAAGGCCAAGAAGACAATTCTAGTACCTTTGGTACTGCAGCCTGGAAAACAAAGTCCGTCATGTCCAGCTCTGTGCTGTTGGAGGCCTGTATCGTTATCACTGTGACACTGGGGTTGGTGTTTGACCGTTCAAAGGTGAATTCTATCTTCAAGCCATTCTTACTGTATGCTGTGATGGAGGGGATGCCTGGGAAGGCACAGGGAGATAAGTCGCCTAATGCCTGCAAAATTATTACTTCCTTTCTTCAACAACTACCTCTCATTGCTCTAATGATGACTGTACCTGTAGCAATGTCATTGAAGAGAGGCTGTGATGAAAGCCCATCCAGCAGGAAGGGGGGCTGGGATATCTGTGGGACTGAGGCAGGGGCGGGAGCAGCAGCTGGAGCACCTAAACGAAACACCCCAAAGTCAGGTCAGTCTCAGCCAGAATGACAAATCTCACCAAGAAAATACGGAAGAAAATTATCGTGATCTCAAATTAAGGGAAGGATGCCTTAAACAAGATGCAAAAATCATAAACCATAAAAATAACTAAAAATTCAAATACTTTAAAATGAATAACTTCTGTTCATTAAAAAATACCATAAAAAAATAGACCAAAGGCAGAAGAAAATGTATGCTACAAAATAACAAATGGGTGAGTACCTAGAACTATAAATATCTTTTACAAATCAATAAGGAAAAAAGATAACCTAATTTAAAAGTGGTAAGAAAAATGAACAAGCATTTCACAAAAGAAGGAATGCTTTGATTAATTCTTGCATATTTACACAGGGAGACATGTTACAAAAAGTGTGCAGAGCAAGATAATTTCTAACAATGAAATTCTGGAAACAAAATGTCCATCCTCAAAATAATGGGTAAGTAAATTGTGGTACACTGACAAAATAAAATACTATACATATACAGCAGTAAAAATGTGAATGCACTAGAAATGCACTTAACATGGATTATTCATAAATACAATGTTTAGCAAAAAAAAGCAAGGTATAAAAGTACACATGCAGTTGGATACCAGTTCTAAAAAGGCAAAATATGGCAAAACAATACTACACACTGCATCATTCTAGAAATACACATGAATGGTAAACACCAAAGCTAACACTATTTTAGAATAGATAGTAGTTATCTCTAGGATCAAGAGGGAAGGAGATAAGGGGGCAGTACACAGGGAATGTCAACTCTCTTAGTAACATTTTATTTTACAAGCTAAGTAGATCAAGGCATTTATTAATTTTAACACACAAACACCCCCCCTGGGAGAGGTGGTGTGGAGTGGGGGAAAGAAATCATCAGATTATCACATTTATTTGATCCTTCCAAATAAGAACAAGTTAAGGAGGGCCAGGGATAGAACATGACCATGAACTGACAGAAATCAAGATTCTAAGAAGAGGCATAAGAAAACTCAGCAAAAGAAAGAGAATGCATTTTATGCTTAAATAGATTTCAAACTACTTATAAAATTAACTGAAATTACACCATTTAAAAAATTCACAAAATGAAATAAAGAAAGGCTGAATTAGCTTAAAAAAATAATACCCAAGTACACTCGAAAAAAAATCACATACTAAAAATTAGCAAGGAAGGTAGAAATACATATGGCTAAGCAAAGCACAAGGAGCTAAAACAAATGTGGACACCACAGGATGTGCAGTCAAGCAGATTCCAATGAAGAATATAAACAAATATTCATATAGTTATCCTAGTTTTTATAAATCTAATCTAGTAATTTTCCCATAATTTCCATTTTCAAAACAATTTTAGAAACGTGTTCCCATGGAAAATCATAGGCTACCCAAGACACATAGGCAACATATGAGTCCCTAAGTCCCTCAAATTTTAGCTTTTTTTCTCCTGCAATGGTACAAAATAGGTAGTTTTGGGAAACAACAGAAACTCACTGCTCCAGTTCCTCTAAAAGCTCGTATTAAATTTATTTCCTACTTTCTACTGATTAAATTACTGTGCATTACTATATGACTGTAATGATGGCTTAAAGAATCTAGAACTCAAAATTTTGTTTACTTAAAAATAAAAAAAATGGGAAAATGTGTTTAAACTCATTATGAATAAGGAAAGGAAAATCTAGGCTTTTTAACATTTTATCATTTTACTTTTTCATTTAACACTAGAAAAACAAGAAAGTCAGAACAAAAACAAAACATTAAGACCCCATGATAAATGAGTTAAAGGATACAAAAGGAATGTACAAAAAGGAAATTCATGTATAATGCACATATGGATAAATATAAAACATTCCCTTGATTGAATAAATAAAAATTAACAAAATGATAGCATCAACCTTTCAACTGTTAGGGCTTTTTAAAAAATATTATAATATTTATGACTATACAGTGAAACTCATGGCCATATACATTGAGGAAATGATAAATAACATTTACCAAGTGCCTACTATGTGTCATGCATGTACTAAGTCACTATTCCTCACAATACCCTAGGATGTTAAGTATTTATCCTTCTTCCTTTAAACAGATTCAGACAGATTAAGCCTAATTTAACTTAGCCTAAGAATGTAAACCCAAAATAAATTTGGACAAATTTATGTAATAACGATATTTGTTGAGGCATCAGTTATGATAAGAAAAATCTGGAAACAAAATGCCCAATAGTAAGGAATTGAATAAATAATAGTTCAAACTTCTTAATGAAATATTAGACAACCATTTAAAATTATAATTGGTAAGATTATGTACTAACATGGAAATGCTATTATGTTAATAAATAAAGCATATCATCTATACACTATGGTTTGTTTGTTTGTTTTGGCCATGCCGCACAGTTTGCAGGATCCTAGTTCCCTGACCAGGGATTGAACCCAGGCCCTAAGCAGTGAAAGCGTGTAGTCCTAACCACTGGACTGCCAGGGAATTCCCCATACACTATGTTTTAAACATGGGATTGTTTTTGTTTTTCCATACATCTAGGATAGCTTTGGCATCTCAAGATTTGAAATTGACTATTTGTAAATGGCTCTAAGTACATGACACGTAACATTTTGAAATTTTGTTAAGACAAATATAAACCATAAGCTCTGGGAGGGTGCTATGTTAGGAAAAAAATCATTTAGCTTGTGATAGCCAGTCTAGATGAGCATTCAACATCTTTATCCTATGGCTGTTTTCTACATAAGGTCATGTATGCTGTAACTCTCCATTATACTTTTAAAGAAGTCACTTAAGATAGAAATTATATGCTACAGTGATACTCTTGGACTCTTTCTTTTGTTTTTTTTAATTTATTTAATTTATTTATTTTTGGCTGTGTTGGGTCTTCGTTGCTGCACGCGGGCTTTCTCTAATTGCGGTGAGTAGGGGCTACTCTTTGTTGCGGTGCGCAGGCTTCTCGTTGCGGTGGCTTCTCTTGTTGTGGAGCATGGTCTCTAGGCGTGCGGGCTTCAGTAGTTGTGGCACACGGGTTCAGTAGATGTAGCTCGTGGGCTCTAGAGCGCAGGCTCAGTAGTTGTGGCGCACGGGCTTAGTTGCTCTGCAGCATGTGGGATCTTCCCAGACCAGGGCTCGAACCCATGTCCCCTGCATTGGCAGGCGGATTCTTAACCACTGCGCCACCAGGGAAGCCCTCTTGGACTCTCTTGAACTCTTGAACTCTAATGTGTTCAGAGATACTGTGAACACATTAATTACCAATGTCTACTACATATAAATGAAGATAAGATATTCCCAAATGAAAAGTTATGTTTGAATATTATAACCATGGATGACTTTCTCCTTCCATTGCTTTAATACCAAGGAGAGAGAGAGGGAGAGAGAGGGAAGGAGGAAAACAGGTTGACATCTCTCCACTCTCTACAAATGGCCATAGTTCTTGGAAACTAACCATGAGTAGAAAGAAACCTAGAAGAAGTAATGTATTTCTTGGGATGTATTTCTTTTCTAACCTGAGACAGTCCTTTCTATCTTAAAATGCTATGAGTAATTTATTCTCCAAAAAATTAAAAATTAGACTTTAAGGAATCCCTATTAATTATCTCTAGAGTATTAGTATGACAACATATCCCAGATGTTGTGAAGACTCTTGCTTTTCACTTAGCCTCTCCCATCTTCAACTGTTTCATGTGCTAGATAGAAAGGCTATGTTCAGTGTAGTTTTTCCCTAAGGCCCTTATCCCTAACCAAGCATGAAATAACTCTAGTCTGGCCTCACCTGTAAGGTTGATGTCTCCCAGCAAATCAAGAAGTTCTCCACCAGCAGAAGCTGGTTTGCTTGTAGGTGCAGTTGGAATAACAGGTGTTATGTCATTTCCTCCCAACAAATCCAATAAATCATTGGCCTAAACAAGGAAATAAAATCTTATTCATTAGTCATTGCCTAATCTGTATCTCATGCAAAGCCCTTTCAACACTTAAAAATAAGGAAGAGAACCATCAATCAATCCAGGAACATTGAAGGGAATCAGCTAAGAGATAGGTTCTAAGGAACTATAAGATCATGAGGATCCCCAGATAAGCAAGGGAAAAGCTACCTGGCTGGTGGGCTGTGGCCCAGAGGGTGGTGGCTTGGTCTCTAGAGGAGCTGGTTCTGTCTCTCCATTTGTCTGCACAATCTCAGTAGGGCCATTTGTGGTCACTTTTTCCATGACAGGCATTCTCTCAAGCAGGGCAGACCTGAAAGAATCTGAAGTGGTTAAATTCTACGCAGTTAACCTACCTTCCCTACCCAAAACAATCACTGTAACTATATTGGAGCCAAACATGTAGAGACATCTCCCCTCCCCACATCCCAACACAGACACTAAAATAGAAGCCGGATTACAAGAATACATGACCTAAATTCCTGGCTGGATTAAGGGCAGGCAACAAACACTGAATGGACAAACTGTCCCTCTAAATCCCGAGAGACTGGGAATTCTCAGTGATAGAGAAACTGGAATGAAAGAAAGGCAAATAAGTACGTATTAGCAGTTTCCAATCAAGAAGATACTGCATAACAGAAGAGGAAAAAAAGATACTGCATAACAGAAGACACTGCACACCAAAATGTTAATAGTAATGATATCTGAATGTGAGTCTCTTGAGAAAAAAACAACTCCCACTTCTTCACCAAATAAAATGGAAAATGAAGCAAACTTTCTTTACCAAAAGAAAGGTGAGAAGGGGACTAAAGGAACATAGTTCACTTATTTCTTTAGAGGCTAGGCAGAATAGAAGATGGACAAAACACAAGGGGCCAAGCAGTTAGAACTAAACAGAGTTGTGAAGTCTGGCTAATAAAGCACGAGGGATGAATCTCCTTTACGGGTTTATCATGACAATTTGTTTGAGATGCTAAGAGGCACATGCATTGTTTACTTTCTCTTACTTACCTCATATGGTCATATTTCTTAAAAAGTGCATTATATTCTACTGCCCTCTGCTGGAGCTCCACATCAATGCTGCTTCCATAGATGGAAACCACTTTCTTAATTCGGCTTTGGGATAAAATGACAAACAAATTCAAATACCCAAAAGAAAGTTCATAAACAAGCAGAGAGAATAATGTTTGAAACAGAGGTTTCTGGTTAAAATTTTGAAATGCTCTTTTCTTAATGTACGTAACTTATCAAAAACAAAACATTTTCCTTTATGTTCATTCATCTGACATATAGCTCAAGACCATCATACTTATTACCATCATACTTATTCTAGTTGTAATGCTAGATTTTGTCTGTTAAATATCTCATACCCTAAAATTTGCTAGACAAAAGTACCGATTATTAATTTGCTACAAAAGAATAAATTTATAGTGTTCATTCTCTTCTTTAATAACTTTAAAATAAGCTTTTATCAACAAATGGGTCATGGCATCAGACTTCTTTCAACAAAAGGTCATTACCTGACACCAAATTCTTCTACTTCACAATTTAAATAGTAAAAAATACCATTCTTCACGAAGCTTAACATTAAAAATTAAAGCAGAAGGTCTAAGAGAACTAAGTTTAAATATGCTTGGCTGGGAGACTGATCCAAGAATTGACTTTTAGTCAAAATAGTAAAAAAAAAAAAAAAAAAAGCAAAATTTTAAAGAGTTAAACACCAAAACCTTCACAATTTTCTTCCTATTCAGACATCTCAAAATATTATAATAAACCAGAACCCTTATATGGGAAAATAACTTCGCTACTTTAAAAGAGAAAACAGGCATCAGAAACCTGATTTTAAAAACATTACTTTTTACCTCCAAAATAAGCAATGGTGGGATAGGGGGATGACAGGGAGCAAAGTATAGATAAAATAAGGATTAACCATGAAATGATGACTGTTACTGAGGAATAAAGGTATATGCAATTGATTTTACTATTCTACTTTTGCTTTTGCCTGAAATTTTCCATAATGAAGTTTTTAAAAATTACAAAACAATATGTTCACCCTACTTTTTCTCCATACTCACTTTACAGTACAGGTGAATCGAGTAGAAAGCTTCATAATGGCAGTGAGGGCATAACCTCGTGTCACAGAGGTGGACATATTAGAGATTAGGACACTTTCTAAAATATCCAACACTTCATCCTCTGTTACCTGTGCAGAAAAAAAAAAAAGACAATGTAAGATGAATTTTAACTGTAAATATCTACATCTGATATTAAGTCACAGGATGCCACCAGAAAGACAATCCTGCCATCATTACCAAAGCTTCTAACACAATCTGTGCTTTGCCAGGGTAACTGTACAACCTAACCCACCAACCAGAAGCATGTAGGAGGGAGGTAAAAAGGATGGAGAATACCCATTGGGGGCTGAGAGGCATTTTATGACTTTCAGAGGCAGAAGGAGAGGAAGAAAGGAAAAATATACATAGAGTTAAAGTGTTGTTGCCACAACTTCTCTGAAATCCAGTCCTTTAATGAGCAAATGGAAACATGGATACACTCTCATTTCTTCTTATCAGCCAGAGGGTAAGGAAACAATGTAAGTCAGTCTGATGGGATGGGGGGGTAGGTCCTAAAGGCAGTTTTAATATCTCACAATGGCCCAGTAAGTTCCAACTCAAAAATCAGCAGGTTTTCCAATGTAATTCTGGAATTGCTTCTTTAAAGGGTTTTCAAGGAATCAATCTCAACTCATTAAACACTACTCTCTTAAAACCAAAAACATTGTTTTTCCCCCTCCTTAACCAAGAGTGACAAAGGGTACCTGAATAGGCTCTTCCTCTTCACATTGGCCAGACACAAGAAGATCTCCATATTCACCTATACACCAGGCAGCTACTTGCACCAAAGGTTGCTGTCAAAAGAAAGTCACCGTTTGTCAAAGATTTCAGTCCTTTAAAGGATTAATACAAATCACAGGTCATCTAACCATAAAGGTCAAAACTGAGGCACCTCTAGAGTGATAGTAGTAAGAACATATCAGGAAAATAAAGGGCAATTTCCCCCCAAAAGTGAAAGTACTTACCTGAGAATAATCACCAAGAATTGCTTTGTACAAGCGCTGGACAGTGTAGGCATGCATCTCCACGCTATTGGTTATTAACTGGATCAAGTTGGGAACTGCATCATCACGAACATAGCTTCCTGCCTAAAAGGAAATGCGGACAGTTACCCCTAGAAACACACAGTAATAATAAGAAATGTTAGCTAGTACTGTTGCTGTTCAAAGGAGACTACTACAAAACACCCTCAAAGATAAAGTTGTTTCCAATTCTCATGTTCATAAGCAGTTCAAACTTCAAAGTCTTTTTTTTTAACTGGAGTATAGTTGATTTACAATGTTGTGTTACTTTCAGGTGTATGGCAAAGTGAATCAGTTATAAATACACATATATCCACTCTTTTTTTAGATTCTTTTCCCATACAGGCCATTTCAGAGTACTGAGTACAGTTCCCTATGCTCTACAGTAGGTTCTTATTAGTTACCTATTTTATATATAGTAGTGTGTATATGTCAATCCCAATCTCCCAATTTATCCCTCCCCCCTTAAAGTCTTATTTAAATGAATATTCTAAAGTTTTAAGATTTTATAAAAAATAAAATCTTCTCTTCGTCCAAAGTAAAAAAAAAAAAAAGGGTTTAAAATTTAAGAAAGGCCTTCTCTACTCAAAACAGGTAAGGTCTACGATTACAAAAATTTAAGAAATACATTCACTGGGAACTTAATTACAACAACCTCTCCCTTCCCACAACTCCCCAACACAGGGTTAAAATCACATGAGCTAGCTATAGTAGTCACGCTACTCTGGGGGACGGAGAAAGGAGTGTACATGAACAGTTCAAAAAGCCTTGTTAAATAAGATGAGACTGAAATAAATAGTAACTTTTAAAAAACCTGAGTTTAGGGGACTTCTTTGGTGGTCCAGTGATAAAGAATCTGCCTTCCAATGCAGGGGACGTGGGTTTGATCCCTGGTCGGGGAACTAAGATCTCACATGCTGCAGGGCTTAGAAAACTAAGCCCGTGCGCCTCAACCAGACAGCCCACATGCTGCAAACTACAGAGCCCACACACTCTGGAGCCTGCGTGCCACAACTAGAGCAAGAAAACCCGCACACCACAACTAGAGAGAAGCCCGTGCACCACAATGAAGAGCCCACACGTCGCAACGAAAGATCCCGAGTGCCTCAAGGAAGATCCTGCGTGCCGCAACTAAGACCTGACGCAGCCAAATAAATAAATAAATAAGCAAACAAACAAATAAAAAACCTGAGTTTATTCACACTCCTTTAAAAACTAGAGTTTATAAATATTATAGAACCAATAAGTAGTCCCAGGAATAGGAAATATTTTGTATTTAATTATCCACTCTTAAAAAAAAAAAGAAAAAGAAAACCTTGATCTCTTTATTGTCCTCTTGACTAGTGGAATCTTGAGATTTACAACCACAAAAACAAAATACAGCTATTTAACCTATGAGGAAGCTAAATTTTGGCCTTATCAGAGCATGACGATAACCAGGCTGCACAAGACATACAAACAGTGGAACCTGTGCCTAATATCAGCCCACCTTGGTCAATCTCCCATTACTGGACAGAAGAGCTGATCTGATTTACAAGACTGAGACCAGGCCTACCCATGTGTACTTTAGAGAGGAAAAAGACAAAGAAAAAATCCCAGGTGGCTGGGATACCCACTCCTGTTAAGAAACACAAAGACAGAGGGAGAAGTTTGGGGAAATGGTCAAAAAGGAAAGGTGAGAAGCTAAAAAGCAGGTAATTAGTGGTGTGACTTAGATATTTACATTCTTCCCTAATAGGAAAAAGCAGAGTGTTTTACTGTTTTTTATTTTTTAAAATAAATTTATTTATTGTATTTATTTGTTATTTTTGGCTGCGTTGGGTCTTCGTTGCTGCGCGCCAGCTTTCTCCAATTGTAGTGAGTGGGGCTACTCTTCTTTGTGGTGTGCGGGCTTCTCATTGCGGTGGCTTCTCTTCTTGCGGAGCGCGGGCTCTAGGTGCACGGGCTTCAGTAGTTGTGTCTCTCGGGCTCTAGAGCACAGGCTCAGTAGCTGTGGTGCATGGGCTTAGTTGCTCCATGGCATGTGGGATCTTCCCAGACCAGGGCTCAAACCTGTGTCCCCCTGAATTGGCAGGCAGATTCTTAACCACTGTGCCACCAGGGAAGCACAAGCAGAGTGTTTTAAATAAGAGAAAGCATCAACATGATCTAATTGACATTTATAGACCATGCCATTCAACAACAGCAGAATACACATTCTTCTCAAGCTCACACAGAACATTCCTCAAGACAGATCACATTCTGGGCCATTAAAAATAAATTTAAAAGAACACAGGGACTTCCCTGGTGGTCCAGTGGTAAAGAATCCGCCTTCCAATACAGGGGACACGGGTTCGATCCCTAGTCAGGGAACTAAGATCCCACATGCCGCGTGGCAACTAAGCCCACGCACCACAACTACTGAACCCGCACACCTCAACTAGAGAGCCTGAGTGCCACAAACTACAGAGCCCACGCGCTCTGGAGCCCACGCACCACAACTAGAGAGAAAAAAACCCAAACGTCACAACTAGAGAGAAGCCCATGCTCCGCAACGAACAGACCCTGCGCCACAACAAAAAGATCCCGCGTGCCACAATGAAGACCCAACGCAGCCAAAGATAAAAATAAATAAATAAAATAAATATTCTAAAATAAAAAAATAAAATAATAGAAATCATGCAAAATTAAACTAGAAATAAGTAATATAAAGATGGCTGAAAAGTCCCCAAATATTTGGAAATTAAATAACACACTACTAAATAACACATGGATCAAAGAAAACATCAGGAACAGAAAACTATAGACCAATATCTCTCATGAACACAGATGCAAATATCCTTAAAAAAATTAGAAAATCAAATACAACAATAATGTATTAAAAAAACTATATATATGCCACAACTATGTGGGATTTATTCCTGATATGGAAGGCTGATTCAGCATTCAAAATTCAATTAATGTAAGCCAACTATACTTCAATTAAATAAATAATTTTTTAAAAAATCAATTAACCTAGCACATCAATAGGCTGAAGAAGAAAAATCATATGATCATATAAAAAGAGAACATAAATTGATTGGAAAACTGAAAAGTTGGAGCAATTTTTTTAAAAAGGTTTTGATTTTGATAAACATTTTTCTTCAGGAGCTCTAATTTTTCCCTTCTTTTGAGCCTTATAAAAATCATCGTATCTTTTGTCAGAATATAATTTCGCAATTAAGTATACTGACTTTTAAACTTTTACAAAATTAATTCATTGTTGGTAAACTATTTAATTGAAATTTTAAAAATTTCAATGGTATCATTCCCTCCTACAGATGTTTCATAATTTACTTAACCCATGCCCATCTGGAGACTCCTAGTTGTTTCCAGCTTTCCCCTATTATAAATAAGATTAGGATGAACACTTCTGTATATACATTTTTGTACAATGACCTTTTATTTTTCCAAGAGAAAGTCCTAAAAACAGAATTAATAAAGTACTGCCTGTTCTCTATTTTCTAACTAGCACTAGGAATTAGATTAAAAAGTATGACAAGTGAAAAATGACACCTCACTTTTATTTTATTTACTATCTCTTTAAGAGTAAGGGTACTTTTCAATGTTAACTAGCCATTTCTTCTTTTGTCAAATGTCTGTTCAAATGCCAGTTTTTCCATCAGTGTTTTACTTTTTCCTATTAATTGTAAAGTATTTATAGATTAAAAATATTAACACACTGTCATATGTTACAATGGTTTTTCCCCTAATTGTCATTTGCCTTTTAACTTTGTAGTTTTTTTTTTCCTTCTGCTATACAAGTTTTAAATTTTAATGTGGTCAACTTTGTCAACGTTTTTTACTTCCGGTGACATAATTAGACATAGATAGTTATGCCACTACATTTTCATTTTTCCTCTTAAATCTCTAATCCCTGTCTATTAATTGAATGATCGACTGAGAAGCTCCAAAATTCCGGAAGACTACCAAAGAAAGGATATTCTATAAAACCATAATTTAAAATCCAGAATTTAGCCATTCAAAACTTTCCAATGATTTCCTATCATATTCAAAATAAAATCCTAACTCCTGTGAGGCCTTATAGAATCTAGCCCCTGCATCAATCTTACCATTCTCTGCCTCTCTCACTCTACTGGCTTCACTGGCCTTCTTGATGCTCTCCAGACAGGTCAAGCTTGTTTGCTACCCTAGGGCTTTGCAACACTTACTGTTCCCTCTGATTTGTACACTCTTCGCCCAAATCTTTGCACAGCTCCTCATTTAACCAAGTTCTCTACTCAAATGTTACCTCCTCTGAGTGACCTGCCCTATTCTACCTAAGACACCTGGCCCACTGCCCCATATCCCATCTTCCTCTGCCATCAATATAGTCCCATATGCTACTTTAGTATTTTTCATAGCATTTTCCCCTGCCTGACAAGAGAGTGGTACATATTTCCCCATGGATTTCCTATCTCCCCCACTAGAACATAAGCTTCATGAGAACAAGGGCTTTGTCTGACTCGTTAATCGACACATCCAGCCCTTAGTATATGTTGACTTAAGAACACTACTTACCGTTGTCAGAACGCGCATAATTGTGTCTATATGCCACCGTTTGGAAGGTGCATACCTGAGAAAATAATGGCACTAGGTGAAAACACTGGAACCTATAAACTAAGCTCTGCTCAGTGACTTTCAAAAATCCTGTCCTACAGCATTTTTTAGGTTCACAGGTTAAGTGATTATATCTGGACCCATTTCACCTTCAAAACTAGCAGCAATTCCCATTTCAAAGGGTGATGAAATGGTACATAGTCAAATTCAGATGTTCCACGTAATATGCAATAGGAGTTGCTGAGCTGAGAACTGGGGACTCTGTCTCCAGTTTTTCAGAAAATAAATCATAAAGTCAGGACAGGAGGGGATAGAGAAGAAAAAAGAAAAGGGACTCTTCCGAGACCCAGGCACACCAGGACTAGAAACTTGCTCCCTAAAATTCACAGTGAAAAGAGGAGAAACAACCATACTACCAAAATCTTGAGGTACTTCTTCCTAAAAGTTTTACACAGAACCACCATCCAGATGCTGTAACTTTTCTATTCTCTTCATCAAAAGGACATCATAGATGAGAGGTTAAAGAACAGATAAAAGAGGAGATTTTATAAAAGTGGGATTAGTTTGGTCTTAGCATAATGCTTAATATTAGATACTGGCTAGAATGGCCTTCTCAAACCTAATTTCTAATGGGAAGCCTGAAATAAATGTTACATGTTTAAACATGTTTACAACATTTCCCCCATGTTTTAAAGATGCTTTCCAAAAAGTTCTAAGCATTTTTTACCAATGAATATAAAAATAAAATCTTACTTTTCTGCAGCAAGGAAGATTCCAGATGCACAGTCTGCTTTAAATTCTGGCTCACATGAATCCAGAAAATAAAGCAATTCCTTCATCATGCCTCGAATATTATTCCCATTTACCAGGGCAAAACTCAATTCCATTGCACGCCTTGCAGGGGGGAGGGAAAAAAAGTTATGATATTTACAGTGGGAATGAAACAAAGACCCACGTATGTTGCCTCTGAACACCAAGCACTAGTGGATGTATTGATGTCTTTGCATGATCTTATGATCCCAATCTTTGCACATGAGATAACCAAAGTTATCAAATTTATTTTGAACGTTCATCAACACTTTTCTTCAAAAATCCCCAAGAGATATACTACTAAAGACCAAAAATGCAGTTTGAGTTCAGCAATCTATTCTATGAAGCTGAAATTTAGAATACTTAAAAGGCTCAAAAAGAGAGGCAACAAAATTATTACCCAATGATAATACCTCTGCGTTATTCATTAAAAACATGATATATAGTCACCATACTCTCCTTTTATTACATCCACTTTAGTCCAAAGATGATCTAACATAGGTTACATCAAAAGGTACATAGAGGAGTAGAATAAAAACAAACCTTGAGGGCTAAGTGAAATAAGTTAGAGAAAGACAAATATTGTACAGTATCGCTCATATGTGGAAGCTAAAAAAAGCTGAATGCGTAGAAACAGAGACTAGAATGGTGGTTACCAGGGTCTGAGGGGTGGGAAAAATGGGGAGATGTTGGTCAAAGAGCACAAACTTCGAACCTGTAAGATGAATAAGTTCTGGAGATTTAATGTATAGCATGATGGCTATTGTTAGTAACAATGTATTATATACTTGAAAGTTGCTAAGAGAATAGATCTTAAATATTCTCACCATGAAAAAGAAATGGTAAGTGTGTGATAGGATGCAGGTGTTAACTAATGCTACGGTGATAATCAGTTTGCAATAGATAAGTGTGACAAGTCAATGTGATGGACATCTTTAACTTACACAATTATATCTCAATAAAGCTGGGAAAAAAACTGAAAAAGAGAATAAGAGCCATGAAAAGGAAAAAAAGGGTATGTGCTATGAGAGCAAATAGGAGCTAAAACCGCCTATCAAATTTGGCATTGAAGGCAAATATGGACATGTTTCACATATAAAAGTTATAAGGTTACTACAGGCATCTTTTCACATTTGGTCAATAATGTCAAACATGGCATATAATTAACTTTCAAAAATACCAATTTAATAATACTTTCATCTTAGTTAATCTACAAGCAACAAAAACTCAATCCTTACAGAAATGCAATAATAACTAATTCTTACACAGTGCCTAAGTACTTTACATATGTTAATCCAGTTAATCCTGCATATAACCTTTTGAAGTGGGTGCTTTTTTATCCACATTTAGCATACGGGACAACTGAAGCACAGAAAGGCTAAGTAACTAGACAAAGTTTATTAAGGGCAGAGCTAGGATTTGAAATGAGGCTTTCTGGCTCCAGAGTCTAAGCTCCTACTGTTATATAACCTGTCAAAGAGACCCAGGTTTTACTTTTGAAATGCAAAGCCCAGTCATGAGCTATAGAGAAACAACACAATAGAAGTCAGAAAGTCTGACTTCTATTCCCAGGTCTGCCATGTCCAAGGGGTAAGGTTTGGTGTTAAGTCATTTGATTCCTTTGGTACTGTATTTTAATCTGTTAATTGGGGATAGAAGTAATTGCCTAGTCTCTCTTGCTGGCTTGCTCTGAGAACCAACTGAGAGGGTGCTTATAAATCCTTTGCAAAGCACTATGTAAAAGTTATTACTGACTCTAGGTCTTATCTTTAGTTTGCCCAAGCACTTAGCACCTGTTCTCTGCAAATAAAAGGAACACAATTATCAATGAATGTTTGTTAAGTGAATAGTTTCAGAGATCATTTCAAATCTAATTTTTTCTGGTTTGAACAGTAAACCAAAAGTTCACTGAGGCCAACTATAACTAGGTTTTACAAACAACTACAGTTATTCTAAGAAGAGAACCAGTAGAATTACTACATCAAGGAAAAAATATACATGCCTTTTCAAAGTCCTATGTGCTGCCTAAAAGTCATTCCTAGATGCACTGTTCTAAGAAACACGGCCGCCTCTAGTATCTTGAAGTACTGTGAGAAAACGTGTGCTGTCAGCAATTTGAGTTTCAGCATTGTGATAAAACACTCAGCCGATGGATCACTCCGTATTTTCATCCTCCAACACACAGAACACAGTACCTCTGTTGAGTAAACATATGCCCAGCTTATCTGTACCTGTTTTACTCATCAAAGAACCAAGGACAACTTCAGTGTGCACTTCAGTATTCCGTACTGGCCTCTTTCATTAATCTAAACTTCTCCCTGCCAGTCCTTTCGAGAAAAGGATTTACTCTGTGAAAATAATGACTAAATACATAAATGTCAACATTCTCTCTCTCAAAACTATTACAAAGTTATCAGGTGATGGGTGGGGAGCAGAATTTTCAATAATCTGTTACCGTTTTATTGAGACATCCAAATCTTTTAGACAGTCCACAATGGTACTTCTGTGCCTCTGTACTGCGTTATGATCTGTCTGCACAGTCTTCAACAAAGATGTTAAAGCTACATATCTGGATGACGTAAAGTTGCAGAAGAACAGAATTAAAATGTAAAATTCAGGATAGTTCTCTGCTTAACGACAAAGAAGATGTCCAATGACTAAGGGAAAGCATACATTGTTAAATATTTAAAAGACAAGACAGATTAGTGAGTAAAATGGAAACACAGTAAAGCCATAAAAAACACTATAATCTAAAGCTGTGGCAACCAGAAGCCTTGGATTTAGATTTGTATTCATGGTCAATTCCATTTAAACTTCTAAAAGTGACTGACTTGATTCTTCCAAACTCTTTCAAATAGTACAACAAAATAAGTATATAGTATGCCTTTTCAGGCTGCCTGAGCCCCAAAACACAAGAGGACATTATTTCAATTTTACCATTTATATTTCCTCTGCTTTTGTTTGATACCAGTACCAAAACCGTCCCTGCAAAAATTTGAGTTTATGATCCAAGTATTTAAAAATTCTTCTGGAAGGAGAAGATAATTCAGGGTACCATAATGATTATTTCCACATTTTTTCAATCGTAACATGACAAGAAAGAATAGAAGATAATACTGATAAATTCATCTACTTTAAAAAAGTAGCTGGAGTTCACAAACATGTTCCAGGTTTGCAACTGAAATGTTATATTTTTCTTCTTAATTTAGAGCAGGGGTCAGCAAACTACAGCCTATCTGCAAAAACCCAGCCCTCTGCTGTCTGGTTTGGTAAATCAATTTTTATTGCAATACAGCCATGCTCATCATTTACACAGTCTATGGCTGCTTTCACACCAAGAGGCAGAGGTGAGTAGTTGCCAAATAGACCCTAAGGCCCATGGAGTCTAAAATACTGACCATCTATCTGGTCCCTTACAGAAAAGTTTGCTGACTCCTAATGCTAAAGTATAAACAGGACTAAAAATAAACTCATGAGGCAAATACTCAATTTCTTATCAAAACGGTTTTAAGACCAGACTAAAAATAAAAATCCTGAGTTGAAGTTCTAGATATGTCACTCAATACATGTGTGATCTTGAACAAAGTCACTCCTGAATACACTGAGTTTATAATAGCCAGATACAAGACATTTTTCAGTTGACTTACCTAATATTCTTGTCGTTGTTCAATAAGAAACGACCCAGGATATTTATGGCTAGGACCTATAGAGAAACAGCATAGCTTAAAAATTTAGGAAAATCAAATATCTATATTGTTTAAGGGTCACTTTCTGGCCTCTGATAGGTGCAAACTATTTAAAGGTGGTAGTTTAGTTAGTACTTCTATAGATTGCTAGCCAAAAAAAAAAAAAAAAATTCTGAAGGCAAACTCCTAAAACCATATTTTACTTCTGCTGAAAGATTGTTTTAAAGTTTTTATATCACTAGCAGAAAATTAATATTGTTACAGCCTCACTGGAGGGAAATCTGGCAGTAACTATAAATATTTAAAATTAGGAATTCCCTGGTGGTCCAGTGATTAGGACTCTGTGCTACCACTGCAGGGGGCATGGGTTTGATCCCTGGTTGGGGAACTAAGATCCTGCATGCCACATGGTGCGGCCAAATAAATAAATAAAAGCTACAAAATGAAACTATATCCTCTGCTTCAACAATTTCACTTCTAGGAATTTAGCTGACAAATGTACTTGTACATATGCACAAAAATCTACTGCAACACTATCTATAATCACACATGATAGGAGAGTCCATTAATAGCAAATTTGCTACATGTACTATGGCACATCCATACAACGGAATAGTATGCGACCATTAAAAAGAATAAATCCTGACACATGCTGCAAAATGGATGTACCTTGAAGACATTATACTAAGTGAAATAAGCCAGACACAAACACCCCATATTATATGATTCCATTTATGTGAAATGTCCTGAATAGGCAAATCCATAGAGACAGAAGGTAGAATGGTGGTTGCCAGGGGTTGGGGACAGGGGATAAGGGGGGAGTTATTGTTTAATAGGTACATAGATTCAGTTTCAGAAGACCAAATAGTTCTGAAGATAAATGGTTGTGTAGGTTGCAAAACAGTATGAATGTGCTTAATGCCACTGAACTACAGAGTTAGAAATGGTTAAAATGATAAATTTTATGTTATGAATATTCTACTACAACCTTTTTTAAAATGAGAATGGTCTCTATACATGAATATAAACTAGCTCCAACATAATGTTTTCACCTAACATGAAATGTGTAAGGTGCAGAACAACCTAGATGACAAAAAGAACTATACACAAATACTGTAGTGTAGATAGTAAATTTGTTTCTTACAAAGCTATGGGTTAGCAATTATTATACTAATAAATGGTTGAAAGAATGAATAAATTCTTGAGGGAGAGTTCTTCCTTATAGAAGAATTCCAATTATTTAATGAGGAAAAAATGAGGGAAATAGAAAGGTATCATTAGAACACCACCCTAATAACTGTTGCAGACAAGAGCCTCTGATGGGTACTAAAATGGTGGGTAAAAGTCTGAGGAGAACAGAATATCTGCACAGTGTCAAAGTGTTTCCTCCAAAATATTGTAATTACAAAGGGAAAAAAAACAATTATACAGTGGAGAGACACAGCAGACACCACCTTAACCAAAAGATCAAGGTTAATATCACCAGTAATGAGACAAACAGATAGCATGTACCTCCTGATATGAAGCTGAGAAGGGCACACCACTTCTGTGGTAGTCTTGCCAAAAAAGCATAACCTCAAACTAATTATAAGAATATATCGGGGTGGGGGGACTTCCCTGGTGGCACAGTGGTTAGGAATCCGCCTGCCAATACAGGGGACACGGGTTCGAGCCTTGGTCCAGAAGATCCCACATGCCGCAGAGAAACTAAGCCCGTTTGCCACAACTACTGAGTCTGCGCTCTAGAGCCCTCAAGCCACAACTACTGAAGCCCCGTGCCTAGAGCCCGTGCTCCGAACAAGAGAAGCCACTGCAATAAGAAGCCTGCACACCGCAACGAAGAGTAGCCCCTGCTCGCCACAACTAGAGAAAGCCCGCATGCAGCAACGAAGACCCAAAGCAGCCAAAAAATAAATTTAGAAAAAATTTTTTTAAAAAAAGGATCTATTAGGGACTTCCCTGGTGGCACAGCGGTTAAGACTCCATGCTCCCAATGCAGGGGGCCCGGGTTCAATCCCTGATCAGAGAACTAGATCCCACACGCATGCCACAACTAAGAGTTCACATGCCACAACTAAGGAGCCCGCATGCCACAACTAAGACCTGGCACAACCAAATAAATAAATAAATATTAAAAAAAAAAAAAAGACTGTATCAGACAGAGCCAAATTGAGGGACATTCTACAAAGTAACTGATCAGTACTCTTCAAAAGTGTCAGTCACAAAAAACGAAGGAAAGACGAAGGAAATGTCACAGATTGGAGGAGACTAAGGAGACATGACAATAAATGCAATGTGGGATCAAGGATTAGTCATCAGTAGAAAAACTGGTGAAATCTGAATAAAGTCTGTAATATGGTTAATGGTACTGAACCAATATTAACTTCTTAGTTTTGATAATTATACTACAGTTATACAAGATGCTAACATTAGGGGAAGCTGAGCGAACGGTAATATTGGAACTCTGAACTATTTTTGAAACTTTTGTGTAAGTCTAAAATTATTTTAAATAAAAAGTTTTTAGAAGTGGGGAAGACAAGAAATACACATGACAGACACATTTAAATATGGATAAAATATCTCCAAAAAAAAGTACATTAGAAAATGGTGAGAGTAGCATTGACATATTTACACTACCAAATGTAAAACAGATAGCTAGTGGGAAGCAGCTGCATCAGCTTGGTGCTTTGTGACCACCTAGAGGGGTGGGGTAGGGAGGGTAGGAGGGAGACGCAAGAGGGAGGGCATACATGTATACATATAGCTGATTCACACTGTTAAACAGCAGAAACTAACACCATATTGTAAAGCAATTATACTCCAATAAAGATGTTAAAAAAAAAAAAAAGAAAATGGTAACCATATTTCCCACTAGAAAAATTGAGAGTCTACACATGAAAGCTACAGACAGACATCTTCCTCCCTGCATACCTTTTTTACTCTTTGAATTCTTTTACTTTGTGTTTATTTCTCAAATAAAAATAAATATTTAGAGAAATGAATTAACTCAAATATGATGTCTTATTTGAAGTGACTGAGCCCAACTCAAATCATGGCTCTAAAAAAAAGCTCATTCAGAAATGCTTCCTTGGGACTTCCCTGGCGGTCCAGTGGTTAAGACTCCCTGCTTCCAATGCAGGGGACATGGGTTCAATCCCTGGTCGGGGAACTAATATCCCATATGCCGCATGGTGTGGTCAAAAAAAAAAAAAAAAAGAGAAAGAAAGAAAGAAAGAAATTTTTCCTTCACTTAACATTATGTATCTAACCATACCTAAGCTCTTCCAATTTCTATTATAATCAATATTAAGCCTTCAGTGGAGAAAATGATACTACAGATACCAAAAAAAACCACTATACATTCTGCATCATTCTTTACTAAAGTTAATTTCCAAATAGAATTCATTTCCAAAATCCAAGTCAATTATTTTAAATAAAATATTTAGAGAAGAAAAGATTAAAAAGACTTACTCGCAGTCCACTCTCTGACTTAATATCCATGATAGTCAAAACCGTTTCATAAAGAATAGCATTTCCTACATTTTTACTAGTCTCCGTATTAGTGGCAACCTGAAAAGACACAGAGGGTGTTACAAAAGTGACAAAACAATGCTTCCAAAAAATATCCAGAGGTAACAGGAGATATTTTGTAACTGATTACAGCCACCAATGAGAAAACACAAATAAAAATTGCTCCATATAATCACAATCATTCTACTCCCTGCTTTACTAAAATGAGTGTTTACTTAAATGTAAGTTTTGGTCTACTCACCTGTGCTAATATATCATTCATAGCTTCACTTGAGTCATCATCATTTCGTCCTAAAATTCTCAATAACCGCAAAATTCGTACCTAATGTGCAAAATATGACAAATGTCAACAAATTCTGCCTGGCACAAAGGAACTTCGCTTGATATGAAATTCAAATAACTTAAATGAAGTCTTAGATCCCAATAGAAATGGTAAAATTCAAACAGAAGAAATTTAAACATTATCTTTAGAGAAGTTATACATGGTTCTATGTCTTAATGAAGTTATTAGACAACCCACACTTTGACACTTCACAGCCAAAGGATACCACCACCTGCAGAGCTGTATTATATTGGTAAATCAAGTTTCTATGTAGTATATGATTTGACTATTACAACTATAATTTTATCCTATTAATCTCATACAGAATTGTGTCACTATTCATTTGTTAATGTAATTAGTTTCATCAATTAACTACCAAATCTCTACCCAACACAAACATAAGAGGAAGGAAAAATCTATTCCAAAATATATCATTTATCCAAAACTTTCTTTCAACCTCACCTGCAAAAAGGGGTCACTGATCCCAGAAACATCATGTTCTGGTGAATATCCGGACATGATGAGGTTCTTTAGAATACGAACTAACTGGGGCACAAGCTGCGGGGAAGAGAGATGCATCAAAAAACAGTGAACATCAAAGAATTTCTCATGAATAGGCAGGTAATTTGACTTAGAAAAAGGATGCAAGGGTCTGAGTCCAAGCAAATTCTACTGATACAATATACTAGTATACTGTTGATGTTTGATAAATATAACTTAGGAGTATTTTGGCCAAGAACTCAAGAAGGAATATCTGAATTAAAAACAAACCAGATATTTTTACTCCAGAGTTATATATGCAAAGGCACTATAAATAACAGTAGGTTAGAAAGCCTCTGAGAACCAAGTAAAACAGGTACCTACGGGGCATATTGCATTTCTACTTCTATAGGACTTGACACACCTAGGTTGCACAAATATATTCAGTTTTTAATACATTCAACACATGTGGATATAAAATGTTATCACACCCAAAATACTGGTGATTTTATTAAAATTACAGTCTTAAACTATCTCAAATAGAGAAAAAGATTCTCTCCTCTTAATATTTGGCTAGTTATATCCTTTTCCAACAAACAACAGGGAATACAAAAAGCCTCCAACATTGACTAAGTGGAAAAGACACATGAAAAACTGTATCCTTCACTTTAGGAAGACAGCAAGGCCATGAATAATGTCCTTTTCCTATTCTTAACTCATATGACACAATTTTAGGTAAGATTTAATTTCAGCACCTAATTATACATTTGTTGCCTGTCCTATCTTACTAATGAAACTATACATTCCTTATGGTCAGAATGCCCTTCTTTTTACTCTGTCCATTAGACTGACTTACAGCACATAGTAGAGGCAATTTTACTGCCAAGCTGAACTTAAAAATGCTTTAAGTACTACCATTCATTTCAAACTCTGTTGATCAATCATTTAAGGTTAAAACCCTATTCCAAAATGTTTGCCACAATAAGAACATTTCTAGTCTCTAACTACAAACTCAATTTAGCTATATAAACAACTCTAATCACCTAACATTAAGAAAAGAAGTGTCCAAAGTGAACTGAACCATATCTCTTTTGGAGGCAGTCAAAACAGCCCCAACTTTGCTGCAACTCAATTATTTTTTTCTCATCGTATTTGGATTCCTCCCTACTCTCCAATTCTAAAAGGGGATCAAGACTGAAACAAAAGCCAAGCTCTGCCCAAGGTACACACTCAAAACATTTACAACACTAAGTCTACTGCTAAATACAAGACAACATAATCTGTGGGAATTTAAATAAGTTTGGCCGTAACACTTCAATTAAGCACTTCATAAGTCACCTAAACAAAAATCTAATTTGGACAACTCCAAGATTAAAACAAATCTGAGCTATAATGACCTGTAAATTCTAAACAGAGTCCTCATTAAATCTGTCACTGTGGACAGATTCATATTAGAGGTGAGAATAATATAACTGTATAAACTGCTTTAAAATGTAATAAAACCAGGATCATCTAGTTACCAAACTCCGCACAAAAAGTAGCTCGCCTTGCATACTTCCCAATGGTCTCCTTTTTTGTACTACCCATATCCTCAATTACTTTTTAAAATCTGGTTTCTGGGGACTTCCCTGGTGGTCCAGTGGTAAGGAATCTGCCTTCCAATGCAGGGGACACGGGTTCGATCCCTGGTCAGGGAACCAAGATCCTTCATGCCGCAGGGCAACTAAGCCTGCGCCACAACTACTGAGCTCACGTGCCTCAATGAGAGAGCCCGCATGCCGCAAACTACAGAGCCCATGCAGCCTGGAGCCCGCGTGCCACAACTAGAGAGAGAAAAACCCGCACACCACAACTAGAGAGAAGCCCATGCACCACAACGAAGAGACAGTGCACCGCAAAGAAAGATCCCGCATGCCGCAACTAAGACCTGACGCGGCCAAAATAATTAATTAATTAATTAATTAATTATTTTTTTAAAAAATCTGGTTTCTGTCTCAGAGAAGTTCTTTTTCCTTCAGCTACTAAACTCACACCACATAAGAGCACCCCGGGACAAAAAGCACAAATGTCTAAGTGTTCAGCATACAAATTCTTGGAACCCAGCTTTATTTTTCAGACAAAAATTCAAGTTACTAAAACTGATGACAAGACAAACAAAATAAAATGACAAAGGGAAAGGCTGCAGCCATGAAAATCAGTTGATGCCCACCCACTCTACCTCAAAAAACTTTTAATATTCCAAAGCTTCAAGGCAAGATTGACGGCAAGTAAGGGGGAAATTAAAGCTCTAAGTCTGAACTGAAAGTTCAGAAGTAGGTACAGAGCTTTTTAAAGTATGAGGTTACCCACACGGTTCTAAAATATCTGCTTCAAGAAGAAGCAGTGTTTGGCGTCAAGGATCCAAACTGATCTGGAACTGCCATCACCAATGCCACTGGGAAACTGCTCAAAGTTTCTCAAGTGAAGACAAAGGAAAGGCAGAGAAGGAGGCTTACAAATCAGGGAAGGCTGCAACTGAAATCCAAGGCTGACTGTGGAGTCAGGAGTTTAAGTGACAAGACAAAACCTGGACTAGGAAGTTAGCCAAAAATGCTAGGACAAATAACATAGTATTAAGCACAGCTTCAGCATTAGTATATTTTTAAAAGCCACATTTGTGGATGGATACACAAAAGCCACTAAGGACCTAATGCCAGCATGCACCATCTAAAAGAGGGTTAATTCTTACCTTTTCATTCTAACATACAGCAGGATTCCAAACAGACAACAGGAACAAAACATACAAAGCAACAAGCATTAGGGACAGATACGGGCCTCATACTATTTCATAATAATTTAATCAATACATGAACATCTAAAGGGGCAAAAAAGCCCCCCAAAAAAGAGCTGCTATTAGAGCTTCATTAGATCTAAAGTACAAAGTAAGCCCAATTTATGGAGTGATCAGCACCCTATAAAAGGAACTGAATGCATGTAATTACCCAAAGAACAGTCTTTCTCTGAGTCCTCCTTACTAGTGCCTTCTAAACGTTAAGTGGAGAAAAAAAATTCCACTTCAGAATGCTCTAAGAAAGGGAGGGAGGGACTTAAGAAAGCTAGAGACTTCCATCACTGGAGTCACCACAGCGTAAAATGAATAGTGGGGGACCCTATGTTAGGTAAAAGTAATGTCAAATTTCATTTTGCAGTTTTCACCTTTAAAAAAATTACCTGCCTTAAACTACACACACACACACACACACACACACACACACACATTTCCTGTGTGTAATTTGACCTCAGGTTACATTTCCTAACTTCAATGTGAAAACAGCAGATAAAGCACGTGAGAGACTGGTGTGTCTGCCAACAATGAGAGAAGACTTCTATTATGAAAGGGAAAACACTGCACTATTGCCAGTTCTTATATGCCTAAATCTGGCTTCCAGCCCTACCACACAGCAGGGCTGTTTAAGTCCTTTATTCAGCTCCACAGCTTTCTTTCAAAAGAAAATTCATAGGTGAGAAAATCATGTACTTTTCAGGAAAACCATTTTCAATCAAGAAAGGCTTA
The DNA here is from genome assembly GCF_028023285.1 of Balaenoptera ricei. Classification (NCBI taxonomy): domain Eukaryota; kingdom Metazoa; phylum Chordata; class Mammalia; order Artiodactyla; family Balaenopteridae; genus Balaenoptera; species Balaenoptera ricei. Next base: position 49,279,111 of record NC_082657.1, on the reverse strand, counting down.
GATATACAGAATGGCACCTACCTTTCTGAAATGTGCAAGCATGTCTGGGCTTCGCTCACACATTTCTGTGAGGAGGACTACAGAAGTGTGAAGGACACCTGAAAGAAAAGAACCAATGAAAACTAAAAATGAGGCTATATTATTCAACTTCATAGAACAGGGCTTTGAGTTCTAAAGGTCAATTCCAAAAGGGCAGCTGCTATTTTTGTTTTTTAATCTCTCAAAGAATCTAAGCATTGAGGTGAATACAAAGGAGGTATTAATAGATATCTGCTGATTTAATACTGGTGATGTCAATCAAAACAGAATATTCTAAAGTTGTATGACCAAAATAATTGCTAAAAAATGAGAACCAATACACATGTCTCTACATTTGAGAATATCCATAAAGACATGCTCCTAGTCAATATAAACTGGATATTACCTGCTCCAGACTTAATAAGCTCTTAGCTGAGTTTTGATAGATATTTCAAGAAGAAAAATCTTACTAAGATTTTAAATTTCCAGATAAAATATATGAAAAACCTAAGGTAGTTGTGAATGACAAAGTAAATTTGCTTGGTCAAGAGTGAGTGAAAAGAATCACACCATACTTTTCACTAAATAATAAATAAGTACCCTAAACATTCATTTGTTCAACAAGTATATTTTGAGTCTTCTAAGCACAGGACTGCATTAATCAAATTAAATACACGTTACCATTTTTTCTCTTAGCATTTAGGACACAAGAATTTTCTTCACTCAGAACTTGTTTCACTGACTTCAAAATAAGAATAAAATGCTCGGTAAAGAACTGCCACATTTCATTTAATTTCTCTCAAGCTTTATAAAAATATATCTGGGTACCCATTACAAATTCCTGTTACAAGTAACCTAAAAGTAGTTTCACAAATCTTACACTACTACAGCAAAACAATAAAGAAATAACTTTTTCTTCTATTATAAAATAGCCAGGAAATCAAAGGGTTTTTACACATGAACATCAAGGCTAGGATCATTTGTAATTACACTATTACTTAATATAGTATTTTTAATATAGTAAAAGAGGACCAGAAATGAAAAACAAGCTTACTGTAAAGGAATCAATCTCTAATTACAAAAACTAGGATATGGGAGTAGAAGAGAGATTCAACCCATTAGCCCTTCCTGGAAAAGTGTCCAAGCACAGTAGAAAGATGAGTCCACTGCATGAGACAGAAGGCCAACACTGCCTGAAGCCTGTTCTCTTTCCCCTTCTCCCTCAGTACTTCATGAGTGCATCTAAATCACATTACCATGGTTCTTTTCATTCAATAAATTTTTTGTTGCTGGTAAGAACATCTCCATAAGTTCAGGAACCTTCCTGATGACATGAACAGCACAAAGTGCTGCCTATAAAAAACATAAAAAGGACAAAAGAAGATTTATTTCAATTAAGTCAGGACAACCAATCTTATTAACAACAAAACCTTATCAACTAGTTCACCTACATGAAAAAAGAAAGGAGTTAGGTATCAGATTTATTATTTATTATTATCAGACTTACTAGTTATTAACTGGATAGGGCTTTCCAACTTATACTTACTGCATTAACGAGAACTTCTAACCCACCTGCCTCTTCGGTCATATATTACCAAATAAGTGGACAAAAGCTTTCTCGACTAGACCATGGTTAACACAAACTTATCAAACATGCTAAACATAATTTATGTGGAGTTTTGCAAAGTAAAAAATAAAGACTTCCATCTGTGATAATCATTCTTCTGAGTAAAAAGACCAAAAGGTTTTATAAAAACATTATGCAATTGAAAGATATATATACTGCAGATGCTTTAAATCTGCTGCTGCTTTTAATAATACCTATACTTTCCCCAATTCACTCTCTACTGAAATCAAGAAAATCATTTGAAAGTTACTTAGGATCTTAGTTAAACGCCTCTCAGTTAGCTAGTCTCTACTGAAGAAACTTGTTCACAGGAAAGAAAGACATTCAAAGATGATTTTGGTTAAACGTCCCCACCCCTGGCAAAAGGAACCATAACTACTATTTGTTGGAATTGAATAACATAAAAGTTCAGATACATTAACAAGAAAAGATTTCAGCTAATTCTTCCCATGCTACAGCTGGGGGAAACAATTTTTTTTTCTAATCTGTAGGAATTATTTTATTTAATAATTATTAATCTTTATTAATATTTATTTAATCTTTCTGAACAAGAGCAGCCCACACGTTTTTTAAGAGAAAAGACTGGCTTTGGTCTATAGCCATCATTAACAGTGCATGATCCTGGAAAACAGCTTGGCCCTTTCAACAGCTTTGTCTCACACCATTAATACAGAGGCACAATAAACACCAACCAGATGATATTATGTGACTCACTTCTAAAGTCCTAAATTTTACCCTTTGTTTATGAAGGTTTTAGGATTCAAGCACAATAAAATAACAACAAAATGTTTATATCAACAAATAAAAGCAAATAAGTGAATAAGATCACTGTCTTCCATTACTATTCCATTTAGATATATCAATTTTAGGAAGTATGTTCTAAATCATTCCCTAATAATTATCTAGGCCCCAGTGGAACTGCACTTCCAAGATTCAAAGGCCCTAATACAAAGAAAGACATGGGCACTAAAATAAATTCGCAAAGATCTGTTCATTATCACTTTGTTTAATACTGTTTAGAATCAGGTAATTTAGGAAGTAATTAGGTATGCCATCTAGGGTCCAATAACATTTGCTTGTTTATAAATCATTTCCTTGAAAAATGACGAATTAAAAGAAAGTGTTCACAATCACTTACTAATTGGAGAGTTAAATAGCAATAAAAAAAATCACCTCCAAAATTAGTATAAAAAAAGATTTTGGTTCATAAACAACTGATTCATATATAATCATTTAAAATACATTTACTGCACAGGGAAAGAAAGTTATATTATCATTTGAGCTTTCAAAAATGAATAATCTGCCTTCTCATCTCCATAATACTCTCTAATCCAAACGCAGACATTCGGTTTCATGGAAAGTTACCTTTTTTCTTAAGTAAGAGTTGGAGGTTTTCAGGAGTTTCTCTACCTCTCCTGCAAGATCTCTGCACATCTCTGAGGAGCCCATGCAGCCGAGGGTACAAAGTGCTAGCCCCTGTACATATTGCGTGCTATGATTAAGATCACTGCAAAAGAAAGAAGGGGGTAGAAATGAACATGCCCTGCCTGGTGCTCCCCATGAAGAAGCTTCACAATCTAACGAGGCAGCTCTGAACGATTCATGATTTCTCTAATACAGAAAATATTTATTAGGATTATTTTTGAAAAAAGTGTTTATTCTAACTTTATTACAAATTACAACACAGCAAACTGACTGACAGTCTGTTCTACATGCTTGCAACCCAATGTTTCCAAATACCAAAGCAACATAAACTGGAAAACATGCTATCTGTTGGATGTTAAAAGACAACTCTCTTTAGGAAACTCAGCAAACCACTGAAAGTAAAAACTAGCAATGACAGAATATGAAGCACAACTGTATATTTAAAAGATTTTAATATGCTCTATTACTAACTACAAAAAAAAGTAATACAGTAACGAAAACCTTAAAAAAAAAATCAGAAAACAATCTCTACTGCTAGAGCATTTAAGATGACTTAAATAAACATCACAACAGAAACACTCTATACTATATACTCTATACTTAAACACTCTATACTCTAAATACTATACCATAAGGTCTTTGATATTATGATATAGTATTAACCTTGATGTTACATTAATTTTTACACTTTTATTTATTCAAAAGAAGAAAAAATTAGTAACTAAAAAGATAGCTAATTAAACCATCATAAACTAAGCTAGATGTTTACAGTGAGGCTCAGTATCTAGTGATACAGACACAAAAAATTCTATTTCTAACAGGCATTGATTACTGTACAGAATTATTTCTAAACCAGCCTGAAGTATACTTCCAGAAAAGCTGAAATATTAAAAGCTTGAACCAGTAAAATCATTTATATATTATAACCAACTCTTACCATTCAGAAGCTGAATTATTATGTTGAGTTATGCTACTTCCACCAGCTTTAAGAGCATTTTAAAATCGTTTAGCTCAGTGGTTCTCAAACTGTGATTAAAGAATCTCTGGAAGTCCCCAAGACTGTTTCAGAGGGTCCACGAAATACAAACTATTTTCACAATACTAACTCATTATTTGTCAGCTTTATTGACACCCGCACTGATAGTGCAAAGGCAATGGTGGGGAAAACTATGGTACGTTAACACAAATCAGGGCAGAGGCACCAAACTATAATAGTAGTCACTGAATACACTGCCACACACTTATAGTAAAAGAAGGGAGGGAGGGAGGGAGTTTCACTTAATACTGCCCATGACAAAGCAGTAAAAATGATAAGTTTTATTATACCTTGACTCTTTTTTTTTTTTTTTTTAAAGCCACGCCACACGGCTTGCAGGATCTCAGCTCCCTGATCAGGGATTGAACCCGGGCCACTGCAGTGAAAGCCCAGAATCCTAACCACTAGGCCACCAGGGAGCTCCCATATACCTTGACTCTTGAGTGCACATTTTTTAACATTCTGCGTGACAAAATGGAAAGTATGCATAAAGTACTTCTGATGCATACTGGAGTAAAGTGGCAATCTCAGAGAAAAGCACTTGTGTATTTGTTTCATTTGCAAGCTAAACTACAAACTAGCTACTATTAAAATGAACATCAGGGGCTTCCCTGGTGGCGCAGTGGTTGAGAATCTGCCTGCCAATGCAGGGGACACGGGTTCGAGCCCTGGTCTGGGAAGATCCCGCGTGCCGCGGAGCGACTAGGCCCATGAGTCACAATTGCTGAGCTTGCGCGTCTGGAGCCTGTGCTCCGCAACAGAGAAGCCGCGATAGTGAGAGGCCCGCGCACCGCGATGAAGAGTGGCCCCCACTTGTCGCAACTAGAGAAAGCCCTCGCACAGAAACAAAGACCCAACACAGCCATAAAAATAAATAAATAAATAAAATTTTAAAAAATAAATAAATAAATAAAATGAACATCATTCTTATTTGAAAAATAACTGACAACTATAATTATTAAGATGTGATTATCTGCCAAACATTTTCTGGAAGAAGAGCCAAGTAAGCTTATCACTTCAAGAGCAACAAGTGACAATATTTGTTGCCAATGATAAAATCTAAGCTTTGAAGTGAAAATTAGAATTTTGGAATATTTGTATTGCCACCGTGAACCTGACAGTCTATCAATACTTTAAAACTCAGTGAACCAATTTTCTCCAAATGCCTTAAGCATGATGTTTAAAAAGCATGCAAGAGTAAAAGATTCATTCAAAGCGTAAGACAGACCAATGGGTTTTAATATAACAAAGAACCAAACTTCACTGATATGGTTTCAGACTCCACATTGTAAATAACCCTAAAGAAACTACCACTTGTGGAGTTTTGATATACTATCATAGAACATTATCCATAGTTATCTGAAAGGTTATTGAAGTCCTCTTTCTTTTTCAAACTACATTATCTGTGAAAGGCTAGATCTTCTTCATATACTTAATCAAAACGTAACATAAGAAACTGAATGCAGAAGCAAATATGAGCATCTAGCTTCTAGCTTCCATTAGGTTAGATATTAAAGAGATTTACAAAATTGTAAAATAATGCCATTCTTCTCACTGAAATTGTTCTTGTTCTGGAAAATAGTTTTTCATAAAAAAATTTATTTGTTAACATTGTAATGGGTTCATTATTGGTCATTTTATTTTTATTTATTTATTTATTTTGGTAATTTCAAATGAACTAATAAATGGTTTTAGGCTTCCCTGAAAAACAAAGAAAGGAAAGGAAACAGAAGGTAAAGTGTCAATCAGTCAGGTTTGCTATTGTCTACCAATTTGAATATTTAAGATAAAAATTACTGATAAAATAAAGTTTAACTTAACTATGGCTTTACCATTTAGTGTCCTAGTTCCCAAGAGTATTTAGTTGACTCTTCAATCATTTTTCAATGATTAAGAATATTTGCATAATGCAAGCTCTTAAAGTATTATATTTAATTTTTAAAGATTTAATTCCAAGATCATTAATGTCAGAGTTTTTCTAGGCCAATGAACAATGAGGTAAACATTCATCATTAAACAGAAAAACTGTTGGTACATATGATTCCCCATAATCGAAATGCAAAAAACCTCACAAATAAACAAAAAAACCCATTCATTAACAGATTAAAAAAACACACAGGGGACTTCCCCGTGGTCCAGTGGTAAAGAATTCACCTTCCAATGCAGGGGACGCGGGTTCAATCCCTGGTTGGGGAACTAAGATCCCACATGCCACAGGGCAAATAAGCCCATGCACCACAACTACTGAGCTCGCGTGCCTCAATGAGAGAGCCCACATGCCACAAACTACACAGCCCAGGCACCCTGGAGCCCATGCGCCACAACTAGAGAGAAAAAGAGAGAGAAAACCCATAGGCCACAACTAGAGAAGACCACACGCCACAACGAAGATCCCGCACCACAATGAAAGATCCCGCATGCCTCAACGAAGACCCCACGTGCCGCAAGTAAGACCCGACGCAGCCAAAAAACTAAAGAAAATAAATTAAAAAAAAAAAAACTGAATTATCCAAAGTCCTTTAACTGAGCTTAAACTGAAGTGCCAGATCAATTCCCAACTATTATTAGCTCTCTCCTAAATTCACTTGGGGCTTAGCTGGGTCTCATGAAAATTAAACACAAAGATTCCTTCTTTGCCTGTATGCCTATTCTTCAATTTTTTTATCAAGCTACAAACCTATACTTGAGTTTGGTATTAAGTCTCTAATATGAACTTGCTGCTAGGCAGAACTGCCAAATTATCAGCATATGATTGAAGGCTTGAATAATAAGGGCACAGAGCATGCAAGAACAAAAATTAAAGAAACTTTCAGAGGCCTGTCCAGAATAAATGTGTAAAGTCACATTAAACATCTAAAATGTAACCTCCATGACACCAAGGATTTCTGTCCATTTTTTTCATTCTCCATCCCCAAAGCTCATAACACCTCCTGGCATACAACAGGTATACAATAAATATTTGTTGAATAAATGAACCAACTTAGTATTTTCATTACTAATATTTATTTCAAGGCCAAAAAGAACAAGATTCTCCCAAATTAAGTCACAGAGTCAACGTATTTACATGACACACTATATTTACAAGCAATCGTAATTCTCATTTTGAAATTTTTCATTATCCATTGGGAAATTTTAAATTATAATTTTTACCACAGCAAAATATATGAGTTCAGTGTCTTCAAATTGATCACCTATATCCCCCAATTCTACTTTCTGTCAAATACAGAAATACTATAAATGAAAAAGAAATCTAAAAAAGGAGATTAAACCAACAGACAAACCAAAACCAAATCAAAACAAACCAAAAAGTACCTTTAACCAATATGGCCATCAGAACTTCCATAACTTTCTTTCTTTTTTTTAAAAAAATTTATTTATTTAATTTATTTATTTTTGGCTGCGTTGGGTCTTTTTTGCTGCGCACGGGCTTTTTCTCTAGTTGCAGTGAGCAGGGGCTACTCTTCGTTATGGTGTGCGGGCTTCTCATTGCGGTGGCTTCTCTAGTTGCAGAGCACGGGCTCTAGGCACGGGGGCTTCAGTAGTTGTGGCTCGCGGGCCCTAGAGCGCAAGCTCAGTAGTTGTGGTGCACGGGCTTAGTTGCTCCACGGCATGTGGGATCTTCCCGGACCAGGGCTCGAACCCATGTCCCCTGCACTGGCAGGCGGACTCTTAACCACTGCGCCACCAGGGAAACCCTAAAACTTCCGTAACTTTCTAACAGAAATTTATTATAAGAGAGGTACTGAGAACTGTTAATTCCCTACTCACAGGTCCTCTAATTTCTCCAGAATGGCAAGCATTAACTTTGTAAGTTAAACACATAACTGGACTAGTAAATCAGTAAAGCACCCATTAGAGAAAAAAGGACTTATACACAAAAATTCACAGGGCTAAATATAATTCCCAGCAACTGAAATCTGGGATTAGACTGCTGACAAGCAAGACCTCTCTTTTTACCTTTAAATGGTATTTATTAAGAATATACACTGGTAATTATTTAATAAACACAATGTTTCATTATTCGTGGTATTCAAAAAAATATATGATAAGAAAGCTCAGATTTACCAATGCTCTTTCTATTCTATGAAAGTCCAAATGCTTATCCATGGCTAAATAGTTGCTATGACTCAAGATGTACAGCAATGCCTTCATTTAGTTAAATTATCCCCTACAGAAGTTTTAATCGTTTGCTTAGCCTCTTTACGTATAAGCTACAGAACCAAAAGCAGCTCAAATACATTCTAGACAGTAAATATAAAATCAATAAATAGAAGCTTTTGACGTCTTATTATAAAAAAGACCTAAAAGTACAAAGTAGTTATTGGAAGAAAGAAATTAAGACTCACTTCTTGATACAGTTGGTCATGAGAAGATGGACATCTTGTCTTTCATCTAACAGCAGCATTGCCCCTAAATAGCCAATGCGTTTGTCTGTGAATTTTTGAGAGGCGATAAGCTTGAGGCACTCCAACTACAAATAAAAAATAAATAAATAAATAAATAATTTTTAAAAAGAAAAAAATTAAGAAATTGCTACCATAATCAGGAAAGCAATGTTTTTAACCCAGAGTCAATGGTTACCTAAAGTACATAGGTATAACCTGTATAATCAAACCACCAAAATAAAAGGCAAAGGTTTAAGATCGTTCAATATCTTCATAATAATAATCAAGTTCTGGAACAGATCATCTTGTCAAGGTCCTATGGTATTTGCCATCCAAATAATCTGTGAAGTTTACCTTAGATCTATATATTCATACAAACTACTAAAGGGTTGTCATAAAGTTTTAAGAAACCTAATTCCTAATTTAATTCCCAGGTTATATTAAACGAGCACCAAGCTCATGTGTGTATTTAATATCTGGTTCCTATTTTGAATATCAAAAACTCAGTAACTGGAAACATACCAAAGTGCCAAACAGTGTCCTAAACACCAGGAATGTACAACTGAAGAAGAGGTAGACAAAAACTAACTTTAACATAATGTGGAAAGTGCTACATTTAGGGCTCGAACCAAGTACTATGGAGAGGTGAGGTTTTAGGAATCAAATACAGAAGTAAACAAACACACACAAGCCAGAGGAAAACCCAGTAATGGAATTAACCTAAAATGTTTTATATGACTTCTTCTTTACATAATTCTTCTTTACACAATCCTCAGAGCTTAAGAATCCGTGTAGTTATTTACAATAGCCAAGACATGGAAACAAGCCAAGTGCCCATCAACAGATGATTGGTTTAAGATGTGGTGTGTATGTGTATAAAAATATATATATGTATATATACATATATACATATAATGGAATATTAGTCATAAAAAATAATGGAATAGCACCATTTGCAGCAACATGGATGGACCTAGAGATTATCATATTAAGTGAAGTAAGTCAGAGAAAGACGAACGTTGTATGATATCACTTATATGTGGAATCTAAAAAATAATACAAATGAATCTATTTACAAAACAGAAACAGACTCAGGAAATAGAAAACTTACGGTTACCAAAGGGGAAAGAGAGAGGGAGAGGGATAAATTAGGAGTAATTAACAGATACAAACTACTATACATAAAATAGATAAGGAACAAGGATTTACTGTATAGCACAAGAAACTATATTCAATATCTTGTAATAACTTATAATGGAAAATAATCTGAAAAATATATATATATAAAAAACTCAATCACTTTGCTATACACGAAACAGACAATATTGTAAATCAACAATACTTCAATTAAAAAAAAAAAAAAGAGTCCTTGTATTTAAACAGTTTGTCTCTCTACTTAGCCTTTCTTGAACATCACAGTCACTCTGATATACTTTATCATTCCATCTTCACTAACATGGAAGAGGCCAAACATTCCCTCTCGGGCAGTGGTTTACAAAGGGTATACACAAGTTAGACTCTTCAAGAGGGGTTTTTCAAACTATGCTCCCATTTAGAATCACTGCATTCCAAGGAAAGGGGCTCAGATGCAGACTGGTGTAGACAGGAATGTAAGATCACATGAGACTACTTCCCATATGAATCTGCCTGTAAGTATGAAAGTCAAACTGAGAAATGTAAAAGAGTTTACAAATAAACCTGTTTCGAGCTATTTAAAAACTGCTCTCTCAATGTACCTACAATAAAAACACCTAAATGTTGTGGGATGACTACACCATCATGAGCAAATCAAAGAAGCCTCAAAGGGAGAATAACCAGGATCCCAAGGAAAACTGAAATGCCTCTGAGATCAACAAAGATTATCTAACAACCCTTCCCTTCCGTCTACACATTCAATTTAAATTTCAAAAACAATTTCTGAAATAGAAGATGTTTACAGTCATTCTTACAATGTCAGCAGAAAAATTACTGCTGAGGTGAATGAGAAAATCACAAGTTAAAATGTTATTAGAAAAATCTTTCTCTTTTTCAAACTGAAGGACTTTAAATCTTTCCATTTAATCATTCTATAAATAAGTATTTTAGCAGTAAAAGAAAATGTTCTAAGAACCAGGTATCACTGAAATGTTTATCATGCTTACTGAATCACGCTTCAGGCAAACAGCAAGCATTACACAAACTACCCAAATTTTTTTTCTTAAGGTGAACTAATGAAAAGGACACTCAGGCATTAATATTACTTCATATTTTTAAAGGTCAAGTTTTAAGACAGTCACACCAAAAGTTATTGATGACTGGTGAGTACAATTTGTTGCTTTTTGTGACACCTGTTAAAACTTACCTAATAACTAAATAGCCAAAAGAAAAACTAAAATTAAAGGGACAAATACTAAATTAATTCTTTTTTAATATTTCCTGTTGGTACAGTGACTTTGCTCTAAGAATGAGCTGTTTTTTTTTTTTTGAAGGTGACAAATTTGAGGGGAAAATACAAGATTATATACTGGAAATGGCCTCTGAAATACATACTCCAGTGAAGGATTAACTCTGATCACACTTCACATTTACAGTGGCCAGCAAATAGAGCTCAGACTGTACCACGTGTCATCATTAAAAGTGTTATCAAGGTTTTCAAATGTTGAAAAAGAAAATGACTGGAGGGGAATACAATGGGATGTGGGTAAATGTGAGGAGAGGGCATCCACTTTTGAGCAGCAATCACTAAAAACACAACTCAACACTTACATGAGTTACAGAACACAAAAAAAATAGTAACCAATTAAATGTATCCACCCCTTAGACAACAACCTCAACTTCCATCGAGAACTACTGCTCCTCACTTAGAGCTACTTGAAACTGCCACCTGAAACACTGCTAACCCACAAATCTGGCTTTAAATCCACCATAAACAGTCCATGACCAAGGTAACAGAAAACTTTTGCTTTTACCCCAAACTCTGTGAGCAAGTCAAAAGACAAATGACAAACTTGGAAAAAATATTTGCAACTCATTTCACAGACACGAAATCCTATACAACAGGATTCTACAAACTTATTTTTAAAAAGACCAACAACGAATATAAAAAGTCAAAGAATTTGAACAGACAGTTCAAACTAAGAAATAATTCAAACATACAAAATGAAGTTCAATCTCCTCATAAAACAAATGCAACCACATCTAGGAAAATTTACTAAAAAATCATTGACCTGTACACCTGAAAAGGGTGTGTTATATGATATGCAAAATATGATTCAGTGAAGTTATTAAAAAAGAAAAAGAAATGCAAATCAAAACCATATTGAGATACTACTTTTTAACCTATTAGCAAAGATAAAAAACTGTCATAACAGTGCAAGGACATTAGTAATGGCAGTATAAACTTGCACAAGATGTAGTAAGAAAGATTTGGTCTATCTAAATTACAAACACACATATCCTTTGACTCAACAAATCCACTTTTAGGAACTTACAATGCATTTATATTCACACATGAGCAAAATAATGGATATTATTCCATTGTAGTATTACTTTAAACAGTAAGATTGGAAATAAATGTCCGTTAATAAGACATCAGTTAAATAAATTGATTCACACATATAACAGAATACTATGCTGTATGACTACCATGAGCATGTCAAAAAAGTTGGAAAAAAATAAGTACAAGGAAGCTCTTTATATATTGGTATGGGTTAATCTTCAAGACAGATTAATAAGCAGACAGTGCATACAGTATATACTGTTACAATATATTTTTGGAAGAGGCGAGAATATGTATGTCCATCGCCTGGAGATGTATAAAATGTCTCTGGAAGTATAGTCAAGAAATGAATACCACAAGTTGCCTATAAGGAGGGAAACTAAGTGACTGGAAGAGGATAGAAAGCAGAGTTTTCATCGTATATCCTTTTGTATCCTTTAAATTTTGCGTCGATGAACTGTCATTATTTATTTCAAAGATAAATAATATTGGGCTGGGAGAGAAAAAACTGCAGGATAAAGAGAACTTACATCTAACTTGTAGTTAGAAAAGTTAATACAATAATATTATAATTAAAAAGGAAAAAAACAACAAATCATTTGTTCCCCCTCCAAAGTTAAACAACATGTATTTCAAAAAATAGCAAAAAAGCATTTGAGTCTTGGAATCATTTCATGAAAAAGCCCTTGAAAAATTTAAGAACAAAATCATATGAAAATATAACTCAGTAAATGGAAACAATCAACCTTTTAAAGATAACTTAAATTTATAATGAGCAATTACTGTTTTATTCTATCATACCTGTGATGCCGCAGGAACGTGTTAAGAAGTATGCTCCCTTCTTATCTCTATTCCCCACAAGGGCTGTGCTCTTTTCTGCTGACAGTTATTTTGTATTCTTCACCTACTATCAATTTCTTCCTTAACAAGCTCTTAATATACTGATACTTGCTTATCCACAGCAACCTTCTCCCTCTCCCCCGACCTACATCCCAAAGGGTTGACTGTGGTAACCCTTTGCTACTCACTGATTTTTTTATATTTATTTTCCAAGTGTTTTGAGACACTGTGGTTTTCCTTTAATTCAGAAAGCTCCTGCTGTGTCCAAACCAATGTGCTAGTCATTCTGATACACAGTTAGAAGGACACATAAAAGAAAACCAGCATTTGAATATTTATCATAAAATATGATATATATATACCGTGACAGTCATGCACAAGCTACTGTGAAAACAAAGTAGGAAGGCCACCCAATTCAGAAACTAAGAAAACATCTGAGAAAGGTTTCTACCTCATTACAAAACACTTAATGGAACAGAAAGAAACCAGTTAGGAGCTTTGCCTCTCTTATCCTGGTTCTAGCTAAGAGACCTATGTGAGTTATTTCAACAATCTGGGCCTAGTTTCCTTATCACTAAGGTAACTGAGCCACATCATGGAAGACAGTGCCCTAACAGTTGTCCTACACTCCATGTCTTCAAGGCAAATAGTCCCTAATTCTCTCCAGCTGATCCTTGAACTTTTCTCAGAATATTTTCTCAGCAGAAGCATTCCAGAGAGCCATGAGCAACAAGCCTTAAGGGACTGAAGTTATCAGCCTCCTTTAGAACAAATACAGTGCCTTAAAAATCACTAATCAAAATCACCTCGGAGGGTTCTAAGATATATAGGTCACCCCCAGGATATTCTGATGGAGTAGATTTGAGAGAAAGCCTAACAACTTAATTTTTACATACTTTTCCTAGATGACTCAATGCTCCAATTTTCCTTGAATTTCAAAGCAATTTTTAAAAGGAGAACTTTACCAAGTTTCTGGCCTTGTTACATTTTTCTGAAGCAAGTAAAAATACTGCCTTTTATCAGCATTAATCTGGTTGCCCTTTAGAAAAAAGCTGCACTCGTTTTGTTAGCTTTTAGAACAATTTCCCAAAAGGTCAAATGCACATATACATTTGCTTTTAATTTAACACTGAGCTTTATGATGTGAACAATCATCCTAATGAAAAGATGCAATTAAAATATTGTAAACATTAACAGATTTGCAACTGATTGGTTAGGTCTTAGTTACTTGTATTTCATTTTAATACTCAGAAATAACTTTCTAGTTTATACACACACACACACACACACACACATTCTTGAAGAACAAGATTATAACTGCTTTACCACTATGTAGCTTGGCAACATAAAATCTATATGGACCAGAGCCTGTTTTTTCATTCTTCTGGCATTAACATTCCTATTGTATCCCATTTTTTTTTCTCTTGAGAAAATTTATTATGAAATATTTTACTCAAAAATTTGACCTACCAACGAGCTTTATCAAATCTTAATTTTACCCTATTTATTTAATAAATTTAATATTACAAATTCAACTGAATCCCTCTGAATATTCTGCCTCAATCTGTTCCCTCTATCCCAGGAGTAACCAAAACTCAAAACTGCCGTTGATCATTGTCATATGTCCTTAGCTATACATGTAGAGACAATTGTTTTTGAATGTTTTAAACTTTACACAAAGTATCATATTGTATTCCTGCTCTTTTCACTCAACATCTTTTGAGCATTACTCACATCCAGACAAGAAGCTCCAATTCGGTCATATTCATTGCTATAGAGTATCCCATGTATGAATATACTACAACTTACCTATTCTTTTTTTTTATAAATTTATTTATTTTATTTATTTTATTTTTGGCTGCGTTGGGTCTTCGTTGCTGCACACAGGCTTTCTATAGTTGTGGCGAGCGGGGGCTACTCTTCGTTGCGGTGAGCAGGCTTCTCATTGCGGTGGGTTCTCTTGTTGCGGAGCACAGGCTCTAGGCACGAAGTCTTCAGTAGTTGTGGCACACAGGCTCAGTAGTTGTGGCTCACGGGCTCTAGAGTGCAGGCTCAGTAGTTGTGGCACACAGGCTTAGCTGCTACGTGGCATGGGGGATCTTCCCGGAGCAGGGCTCAAACCCATGTCCCCTGCATTGGCAGGCAGATTCTTAACCACTGTGCCACCAGGGAAGCCCAACTTACCTATTCTTTTTGTGGAGATACAGATTGTTCCCAATGCTTTCCTAACAGAAACAAAACTACAATGAACACTTATAAAACGTCTCTTTTTAAACAGACAAGGAGGCTTGATCAGATTCAGGTTTATCAGTTTTTCTTTTGTTTTGATTTAGCAAATATAATTCGCAGGTGGTGGTATGAACTTTCATCAGGAGGCATATAATTATTTCTGGTGGTTGTCTCTCTTGTGACATTAGCAGCACCAATGATCATCAGGGGTTGCAAAATGGTAATATCCTAATTCTTCCATTCCTTCTTCATTAGCTGGATTATTCCTCTAAGGAGCAATTTCTCTGTATATACCATTGGATCACCAATAGTTCCTTCAGAAGGAACTTAGCAATAATTCCTTTACAAGGAACTACTGGTAAGGAAAGGCAGGATAAATGTTTGTTTCTTTCCTTTTATTTATCAGTTTTCAAAATAATGAGTCAGTTCCCTAGTATCCTCCAAAGATGACCAATGAAATTTTCAAAAAATTTTTTAATTATTATGAACTCATTGATATAAACTTACTTGGTATGTTTCAACTACAATTATTACTTTTATTAAAAGCTCAAACTTTCTCATTTTGAGGCATGACAACCTCCTCTTGTGGCTACCATATCCTTTTAAAATGACCTCTGTAGTTTTTCTTGACTTCTGATACAGTACAACAGTCCAAGCTTATTCTGTACATTTCCTGCCCCCGATTTGGGATCAGCCATCTTTCTAATGGGCCTGACCCTTTTAGAATAAAAGGGTATTTGGAGACCACAATCTGAGCTTAAGTGTGCTCAAGGCAAGGATGCCTACTATCACCTCTTCTTTTCAATATTGTTCTCCATGTACAGTATAGTAAGGAAATAAGAAAATGTTTAAGGATGGAAAAGGAAGGAAACTGCCATCATTTGCAGACAGTATTGTTGACCATATGGAAACAATGGAGTCCACAGGGACTCTTAGAACTAAGTAATGTTGCTAGGCAGATAAACAGACAAAAATCAATTATATTTCTATATACCTACAACATAATTATTAAAAATTTTAAAGAATGCTATTTACAATAGGAACAAGAGCTCCAGGGAACCTAGCAATAAGTTTCACCAAAGATGTGTAAGACCTTATGGAGAATACTGTAAAACTTTAGAGAACCTAAGGAAGTGAAATGCTATACTATACTATATTGATGGAGAGGAAGACTATTGCAGACAGGTAATTGGGTACAGCAGGCCAGGATGGAACTGGGGAGAAAGAGAATGCATGCCGAGCCTGGAGAAGGTCCCCAGCCTACTACTACCATGTGAAAATGTGGATCCAGTGTTGCCAAATCCTCTTGACTTTCTCAGAGAAACTAGAAATCCAGATTTCCGTGAGAAGTTATTTGATTTTTATATGTAGGCAGCAAACTCAAAACAATTTTAAGTACTGTGCAGGACAAACAAAATACATCTGTGAAGAATTTGGGCCCTGAGCCACCATTTTCTACTCCTGCAATCTACCCACTTCTTCAGATATTCAACTTTATTTCTGGGTTGTGTTTAAGCCAGACACGTGAAAGTTTACACACCCTACAGGAAATCTATCATTGCTTTTGTTGTAAAAATGTTGAGGATATTGTCTCTTACATTACTAAAAGACCCCTAAATAAAAGACCCATGAAAGAACATCCCTTTTAGAATTCAGTGCTTTTCCTAAATTTTGTTTGCTGTCCCTTAGGAAATGGTAAAATTGGTAATGTCTGATAGTTTTTTAAGAACAAAACAAATGTTTAACATTTATTAATTTAATTAAATTTTAGAATTCAGTGCTTTTCCTAAATTTTGTTTGCTGTCCCTTAGGAAATGGTAAAATTGGTAATGTCTGATAGTTTTTTAAGAACAAAACAAATGTTTAACATTTATTAATTTAATTAAATTTTAGAATAACCCTATAAAGTAGTATTACGAATATCCCCGTTTTACATATGAGGAAACAAGAAAGGTTAATAAGGTTCTTGCTCAAAACCACACAGACAGTAAAGTAGCAAAGCCAATTCACATCGAGGCAGTCTGGTTCCCGCAGCTGTGCTCTTAAATTCTAGTAGTAACAACCACATAACTGAATCTTTTTTTTCTTGCCTGAGCTGCCTCCCCAACAGCAACTACACAGGCCTTGTGTTCTGAATTCTTCCTTCTCCTAACTCTTACCTTCTACTATTCTGTTTCCCTTTTAAATAGATGCTGGTAACATATGCCATCTCAAATCTTTTTTACTGCAAGGCAGGGCTAAAATAATTAATTAACTTAATGCAAATAGCTATTTATAGATTTAAACTAAACACAAAGAATGAATAGGTTTTAGAGTTATACAAGGTTGAGTCACTTAAGTCACTTAAACTCTAAATTTCAGTTTACACAAGTCACTTAAACTCTAAATTTCAGTTTCCTCATCTGTACTATGAGGATACTACCTACCTCATGGGTTTTATTGTAAAATTTAAGTAAGACTTTTAAAATATGGTTACTAAAAATTTTTAAATTATACATCTGGCTCATATTTAATTTCTGTTGTACAGTATCATGTTAGATACTGCAGTAAAAAAGAAAAAGAAACAGGTGAAATTAGCTTTAATAATATATTTTATTCAGCCCAATATATCTAAAATATCATTTCAACATATAATCAGCATATAAATTATTAGCTATTTTACATCTTTCTTTTGTACTAAGGTTTCTAAACACAGTATGTATTTTACACTTACAGCACATCTTAATTTGTACACTACATATCCATCAGAAATACGTGAACTGTATTTAGATTTCATAAAACTTACAATTGATAAAATAGATTCACATACCCAAGTTTTAAAACATATTTAAAAGTTTTCCAATAACTGCATCAAGTACCCACCCAAAATTTATTTTCCTTTAATATTCACCTCAGTTGAACTAGCCACATTTCCAAAGACCAGTGGCTACACAGCTAGTGGCTATCATAATGTACAGTGCACATCTAACAAATAAAATGCAATTAAAGGCTGGCTGTTCTTACACATAATTAAATGAAAATGACACTGTGATTCATACATGCAGGAGAGAGAATCTTGATAGGAACCTTTTTATGGGTACATTATAAAAGCAATTCCAAAGGGCAGGGTACCAAATTACTCATATGGATAGGGCCGTGACTTATTCAAACAGAGGGAACAGAATGAGGGCCTTAAAATTATGATTCCTATTCCCACTCAGAAAAATCTTTATTTTTTCGTATCAAAATTTTAGTACTTTCCTTGAGTATGAACACTCTCCGCCTAAGACTTAAATGTTTTATCTAATTAAGTTCCAAAACACCTAGACAGACTTGAAAAGCAGTTTTATTTAAACATGTTATAAAAATAAATCTTAGAGATATATATATAGAAAGCTCCTTTACAAAATGAAGTATCACCAAAGTCTATCCTATGATTTTAAATTCCAGAGTCTGTCTTTAAAGTACACCCTTTGGAGTATATAAATCTACTGTTTCCATGATGTTAACAGTAGTACTCTCTGAGTAGAAGGATTAGGAGTCTTCCCTTCACTTGACTATCTAACTTAATGAGTCTACTTAAAATCAACCAAAAAGAATATATGAACATCTATTTGCTTTATACTAATTATGTCACGTACTACATGGATAATCACGCCTAGATCCACTTCTGATATAGTAAAAGCATATGACGTTTATTTATAGAAGACAGCTGTTGTTTTTGACTGCCTAGTATCTGGTCCTTTCCTCTGATATTAACAACTCAATTTTCCTTTGGGGAATTAATGCTCTCCCACTCTCAAACATGTATTTCTAGAGAGGCTGATCTCATTTCCTGCCCCAAAATGAGCATAAAAGTAACCCAAGTCAGCCTGGTAAGATTCAATCCCATTACTTTTTTGTTTTAACCTAAGGGTGAGGGCATCTCCTTCCACTGAAGTTAATGAGCTGAACAGAAGATAAACTGATGACCATCTTTCCTGATAAATATATCAAAACATTAACAATATTATCTTTGAATAATGCAAATATGGGTAGCATTTTTTTCTACTTGTACCTAATACTGCACATTCTTTCTTTTAATTTTGCAGTCTTTGCAATAAAAAGACTACTTAGCATATAATTAAATTCTTAAGTGAAATAAAATTTAATAGCATTCATAAGAATTAAAAAACAACCCACTATACCCTTCTCTGTGACTCAATCTCCCTTACCACATACAAACGTGGAAAGAAGAAAGCACTTATCACCAAGAATATCATGCCCAGACTGGCTGTATGTGTTTGTATGTGGGAGCAAATCAAGAGGCAGACCTGCACAGTGGTTATAGCTATCAAGGAATGAGGTAATTAGGACAAAATCCTTAAATGCTATTACTTGGCAACCATCTAATTTCTTTTACTTAAAAACATCTGTTGGGGGTGTTCCTCATAATATCACTGCACTGAGGAAATAATTAAGAAAACATTTAGCAAACTTTTCTTAAATGTATACTCATTATAGTCCAGGCCCTCTGACAGAACAATCACAATCTACTGGTTAATCCCGGTCAATTTTTAAAGTCACTGCCACCATCAAAACATACCCTAATCCACATAATGAGAGATTCCCAATGGAAAGGACAATTGATGGCAATATCATGCCTTCCCAGGTCTGCAGCCTTCTCTCTCAATTCTACCCTCAGTCCACAATAATCAGACTCCAAGGACATCAAAAATAGCCTGTCCTCCCCAACAGGAAAGACCGACAATCCCTGACCTATTGACATTAAAATAAGAGTACCCTTGCTAGATGTGGTCTCAGCCCAGCCTACCTGTCCAAAGTGAGCAGGGTAGCCCAGCATGTGCATATATAGTAATTTTGCCACATTCCGACACCGGTATGTATTGTCTTCTTCTCTAAAAGATGACCGAATTGCAGCACATTCTTTCTGGATCATTTCTCGTTCTTCGGCTTGGGTTCGGGCTGTCCGGATGGTCCGGATCAGCTCCCGCAATCTGATGGGGGCTGGCATTCTCTGGATATAGAAAGACATTAAATAAAGACGTTCACATTTTTTACTACCAAAACCATTCACACAACTTCCCACACACATTTCTGATTTTTAAGAATTTAAGACTTGCTGAGTCCAGTAATACAAAGTTCCAGCAAAGCTATTACATACAAACCCCTCAATTCATTAAGCCTCTGGAAAGAACACAAATAAAAATGTTAAGTATTAACTAAAGCAAAATAAGACATAAAATACACCAATGATGTAAAGCCTATCACTAATATCAAAATATCTTAGGAACTAACTCAACCTAAATCTTTAGGCAATCCTTAAATTAAGGAAAGGCCTATGCCTAACCTTTACGAAGATAGGTATTTTCTGCTCAACTGTTGTTAAACTCAACAAAGCTCAACAAAGTATCAGATGAATACTGAATATGATCATAATCAAAGCTCAATTCAACAAAATGAAAGATTAGGAGAAAAGACCAAATATCAGATTTAAACACCTTTCCAAGAAGCATAATCATCTCAGTATCCTAGGTACTCTTTGAAAATGTGATGAGGAAAAAAATAATAAACTGATCTCAGCATACAAAACTGTCAAGTGAAAAAAACGCACAACCTAAAAGCTGAGAACTATGGTTTATTCAGGGCATTACTGAAACCCAGGATACAGCATCTCAGATAGCTCTTCCAAAGAAGTAAGGGAGGAGCCAGGATATATAGGAGGTTTTGCTGTGGAAAGAAAACATGTAGTCGAACATCAAAAGATGACTGCTAATCACAAAAATAGACGTCTCAAGGCAATGATTTTAGTGCTTTTCTACGTATGGGAAGATGCAAGAGTCTGGGCTGACTGAAATCATTCCTTTGATATGCATCTTAACTATCTAGGGCCCGTATCCTGTTTTTCTCCATCCAGAATTCCCCTCAAGGTGCACCATGGGGGACAGCTGCAGTGGCTGATGGCTTCACATCTACAACATCCTTTGTTTACTGAAATGGCAGGTGACAATTTTTTGTTCAGAAGACTACTGGTGTCATATTCTCATGAATATTTTAAAAAGTAAAAATAATAATAATAACAACAGAGGACCTATAATAGACAAAACAATTATGAAAAAAAAAAACCCACAGGTGGAGAATTTGCACTACCTAATTTCAAGAAATACTACAAAGCTACAGTAATTCGGACACTGTGGAACTGAATTTAAGGAAAGACAGAGAATAATGGAGCAAAACAGAAAGTTTAGGAATAGACCTACACAAATATGTTCAACTGATTTTCAACAAAGGGGCCAAGGTTATTCAATAGGAGGAAGGCTAGTCTTTCAACAAATGGAGCTGGCACAACTGGATATCTACATGAGAAGAAAAAAATTAACCTTGGACCCTAACCTCACACAATATACAAAAATTAACTCAAAATGGGACACAGAAGGAAATCTTTGGAAATGTGAGTTAAGCAATCATTTCATACACAAGCAAAAAATACAAAAGAAAAAATTAATAAATCGGATTTTATAAAAATTTTAAACTTTTACCCTTCAAAAAATGTCATTATAAAAATAAGGCAAGCCACAGAAAGAGAAATAATACAATTCCAATCCTACAAAGGACTTGTATTTAGAATATAAAGTTCTACAACTCAAAAATAAAACAATCTTACTTAAAAATGGGGAAAAGATTTGAATAGACACTTCTCAAAAGAAGATATATGAATGGCCGTAAGCACCTGAAAAGATGCTAACATCATCAGTCAGCAGGGAAATGCAAATTAAAACTATAAAGAGATATCACTCCACACCATTAGAATGGCTAAAATTGTAGGCAAAAATATAGAACAAATAACTTTCACAGACTGCTCGTGGGAATGTAAAATGGTTCAAATACTTTGGAAAACAGTTTGGCAACTTCATATAAAGTTAAATATATACTTGGCATATGATTCAACAAATCCACTCCATATTTACCCAAGAGAAATGAAAATATATATTCTCACCAAGACATGTACACAAATATTCAAAGAAGCTTCATTTATAATTGCCAAAAACTGGAAACAACCCAAATGTCCATAAACAGGTGAATCGTAATCAGTATACCCCTATAAAAAAATACTTCTCAGAATAAAACAGAACCAATACACAACATACAAGAGTCTCAAAAACATTCTGCTGAGCAAAAGAAACAAGAACAAGAGAGTACATATTGTATGATTTCACTTATATGAAACTCTAAGAAAGACAAGTCTCATCTACAGTGATGGCAAAGAGATCAAAGATTACCTGAGAGGATAAAGATAGGGACTGGACTGGGATGCAAGGAAACCTTCTGGGGTGATAGAAATGGATATACGCACTTCTTGAAATTCACCGAACTGTATTCTTAAAACAGTTGCATTTTATTTTATACATATTATACCTCAAAGTTAAGAAAAATGATAGAATTAGATAATCATTACAATCACCTTCAGTATGTATTAGCTGTGGAATCCTAAACCAATGATTTTCAATGTTGTTCTATTCTAATATACCAGGAGGATGTCCCACTCCGATCGGTCACTATGGTATCAATCCTCAAGGTAGGGATAGTACATTAGGAATTTAGAAAAGTTCCCTAGGTATTGATATGCTTTGGTATATTGGCCCTCTTAAGATTGTGTGTCCTAAACTATGCAAAGCTACCTGTATAAGGCTGTTTTGTTACCTTTTTTTTTTTAATAAATTTACTTTATTTTTGGCTGTGTTGGGTCTTCGTTGCTGCGCGTGGGCTTTCTCTAGTTGGGGTGAGCAGGGGCTACTCTTCGTTGCAGTGCGCGAGCTTCTCATTGCGGTGGCTTCTCTTGTTGCAGAGCACGGGCTCTAGACGCGTGGGCTACAGTAGCTGTGGCACGTGGGCTCACTAGTTGTGGCTCACCAGCTCTAGAGGGGAAGCTCCTGTTTTGTTACTTTTTAACAGAACTATTCAAGGGTCTAGGGTTTGTAGTTTACAAAGCACTTTTACATTTATTATCTTCATCATCTCATTTGTCCCTTAGATCATTTTGAAGTAAGGGCAGAAAATCATTATCCCCACTTTGCGTTTGAGGAAACTTGGTCTTAGAGCAACTATTCAACTTGCTTAAGGTCACAAAGGCGGTAGCTGACAGAGTTAGCACTTGAACCTGGTATTAAAACTCCAAGAGTTCTTCCCAGTACTTCAAAAATAAACATTATATTGGACTTCCCCAGTAGTCCAGTGGTTAAGACTCCGCACTTCCAATGCAGGGGAACATAAGATCCTACATGCCGTGCGGCGTGGCCAAAAAAAAATTTTTTTTAATAAATAAATAAACATTATATATACATGAAATTATATGATTGCTAGGATTTGTTTTAAAATACTCCCGGGGGAGGAACTTCCCTGGTGGTCCAGTGGTTAAGAATCCGCCTTCCAATGCAGGGGACGTGCGTTCGATCCCTGGTCGGGGAACTAAGCCCGTGTGCCACAACTAGAGAGAAGCCCGCGTGTCGCAACAAAGAGCCCGCACGCAAAGAAGGATCCCGCATACCGCGATGAAGATCCCGAGTGCTGCAACTAAGACCCAACGCAGCAATAAATAAATATTAAAAAAAAAAAATACTCCCGGGGGAAAAAATATTGAGGAAGGAAAATAGGAGAGAAAAAAAATGCAACAAAACGGGCAAAATATTTTTTTTTAAAAACAATTTATTTATTTTTGGTTGCACTGGGTCTTAGTTGCTGTGCGTGAGTTTTCTCTAGTTGCGGCAAGCAGTGCGCGGGCTTCTCATTGTGGTAGCTTCTCTTGCTGCGGAGCACGGGCTCTAGGCACGTGGGCTTCAGTAGTTATGGCTCGCAGGCTCTAGAGCACAGGCTCAGTAGTTGTGGCGCACGGGCTTAGTTGCTCCACGGCATATGGGATCTTCCCGGACCAGGGCTCTAACCCGTGTCCCCTGCATTGGCAGGCGGACTCCCAACCACCTGAGTTGCCACCAGGGAAGCCCCTGGGCAAAATATTGATCACTGATGAAGGTATATGATAAATACATGATGGTACATTATATTATTCTCTATTTTCATGTGTATTAGAAATTGTTCATAACCAAAAACTTTTTAAGTCAAAAAGCCTCGACAAACAAGACATTTCAATCCTTAAAATTTTTCATAAGTAATAAAAAATATTAATAGAGATCTAAATAAAGAACTACTTTTCACAATAACCATAAATACCACGGACTTCAGGATAAAACAAAATTTAAGGGTAAGCAAAACCAATATACTCTATATTCTTTCAACATAGTGAAATATAAGAAAAGCATAAAGCTACTACAGCTCTCAGAGATCAAGAACTAAATATAAAATCAGTTTTTGACTGTCTAAAGCCCAGTCACTGTACTTTTTTTCCTTCTTCTTTTTTTTTTTTTTTTTTAATCTTTTGGCCATTCTGTGCAGATGTGGGGGCTTATTCCCTGACCAGGGATCGAACCCATGCCCCCTGCACTGGAAGCACGGAGTCTTAACCACTGGACTGCCAGGGAAGTCCCTGTACTTTCAAAGAGAATCTTATTTATTATCAACCCTAACTTGGTGTGTGGGTAACAAGAGAAATCTAAAAATCAATCGAGATCAATGGTAATACTCTGCTAAGAAATAACTTCTCTCTAGGAAGACCTCAATGATTCTACAGAGCAAACAAAGACTATCAGAAAAAGCCTAAATCTAGTCCCAAAACGTGTAGTCCAATGGGAAAAATCACAAAAGTTTAAGCCACCTGAGAGAAAAACAAGTTACCTGGAGCAATTTCTCAGCTATCAGCCTCATAATCACAGAAATATAGTTTATTCCACTAGCTTTTTTTTTTTTTTTTTGGCGGCACCATGCGGCATGTGGGATCTTAGTTCCCCGACCAGGGATCAAACCTGCGGGCCTTGCACTGGAAGCACAGAGTCTTAACCACTGGACCACCAGGGAAGTCTCAAAGCCACTACCTTTTTATGGAAGAAACTGAGGATGCAGGATGTTAACTACCTCGTACAAGGTCACAGAATTAGTTGCTAGCCCGACTCATGTCTCATGATTCCCCCATTCAGCACTCTTCCTCTAATACCAGGCTGCCTCTAGCTTAGAGAAAACCAGTAATCTTTTTTCCTTGGGCTATGACAACTTACTACTACTTGACTTCTTCATATATCACAAGAAAATATCTTAATAGGTGTCAACTAAAAAAATGCACATGGAAGTTGAGAATTAAGTTTTATTTGGGGCATTACTGGAGACTATAGCCAGGGATAGAGCCTCTCAGACAGCTCTGAGGGACTGCTCCAAAGAGGTAACGGAGGAGCCAGGACACATATTTGTTTTTGTGGGAAACAACACAAAACAAAAAGAAACATGTAGTCAAACATCAAAAGATGTTAATCACAAAAAAACAGACATCTCAAGTTAATGATTTTAGTGCTTTTCTATGTATGGGAAAATGCAAGAGTCTAGGTTTACTGAAACCATTCCTTTGATATGCATCTTAACTATTGAGGGCCGGTATCCTGTTTTTCTCCATCCTGAATTCCCTTCAGGGTGCACCACTGGGGGGCTGCAGGGGCAGCAGTGGCTGATGGCTTGATGGCGGGCAACACTCTTTGTTTACTGAAATGGCAGGCAACATTTTTTTTTTTTGTCCACATAGGCATGAATAAAAAACAAAAGTTTATTTACATAGTACAGAATTTAGTATATTTCAGAATATATTCTAAGATCAAAACTAAACAAAAAGTTCTGGTTCCAGTGAAGATGGGTATACATAACACTCCATGGAGACTCCTGCCTCTCTCTCCTCTGAATGCAACTAAAATCCTCGACAAAATGCATGCCACAGCTACCCGAGGACTCTGAAAAATAAATGACAGCGAGCAGACTGGAGAAAGAGAGCAGAATTTGAAGTTCCCTCAAACTGGCAAGAAACTATCATTTTCCTCCAGTATCGCCAAGCCTGTACCCAAGGGCAGCCCAAAACCCAGAAGTGCTCACTGGGTACAGAGAAGGAACTCTAAGAAAAACCCTCTCTTTCTGATCCAAGGAGCAGAGAAAGAAAGATAAAGGACAATGGAGGAAAAGGCTCTCTTTTGTTTAGTTCTGTCCTGCGCTCCACCCGTGCCCCCAGGCAATACTGCAACGGTGCTGGCTGCTGGCTGCGACAGAAAAGCAATGGCAGTAGCAGCCAGGCAGGCACCTAGAAACGGGGCATGGGAGACTCTTCTCTTCTGACCAGAGGAGCTGTGATCCTAAGAGCATGGCGTAAATCACTCCCTATCCTCCCACTGCTTGATAAAGGCGAATTCGCCAAGAAAATACAACAATCCTAATTGCAAACGTATTCGACAGTAGTGCTAAAACATATATGTGGCAAAAATTGACAGATATGAAAGGAAAAATAAACCACCACTCAATTATAGTTAGAGACTTCAACATGCTTTCTAAGAATAGAACTATAGACAGAGTATCAGCAAAGGTGTAAAAGATGTGAATGCCACTGTCAACTAACTGGATCTAACCAATACCTATAGAACACCCCAACCAACAACAACAGAATATACATTTTTCTCAATTACAGAACATTCACCAAGATAGACCATGTCTTGGGCTATTAAAAAAAAAAAGTTAGGGAATTCCCAGGCGGTCCAGTGGTTAAGAGTCGGTGCTTTCACTGCCGTGGCTGGGGTTCAATCCCTGGTTGGGGAACTGAGATTCCACAAGCCACGCAGACAAAATAAATAAATAAATAAATTTAAACGATTGGAAATTATACAAAATATGGTCTCTGACCATAAGGGAATTAAACTAGAAATCAGTAACAGAAAGCTAACTGTAAAACTCTCTGTGTACTTGGAAATTAAACAATACGTTCCTAAATAATCCATGGGTAAAAGAGGAAACATCAAGAGAAATTCGTAAATACAGTGAACAAAAACATAAACATACATCAAAATCTGAGTTATACACTAAAGCAGTGCTTAGTGGGAAACATACAGCATTAAATGCTTGTATAAGAACAGAAGAAACATGTCAACAATCTGACAATCTAAGGTTCTACTTTAAGAAACTAGAGGGAACTCCCTGGCAGTCCAGTGGTTAGGACTCCAAGCTTTCACTGCTGAGGGTACGGGTTCAATCCGGGTCATCCGTGGTCAACCCTGGTCGGGGAACTAAGATCCCGTGAGCTGTGTGGCACAGCAAAAACAAAACAAAAACCTAGAAAAATAGCAAAATAAACCCAAAAGAACTAGAAAAAAGCAAATTATAATAATAAAAAGAACCCAGAAATCAATTAAATTAAAAACAAAAAAATACATCAAGTCAGTGAAACCAAAACCTGGTTCTTTGAAAAGACCAATAAAATTGATGAACCTCTGGCCAGATGATAAAAGAGAAACAATACAAATTACCAATTATTAGGAATGAAAGAGGGGATATCACCACAAACATTAAAAGGATAATTAGGTAATAGTATGAACAACTCAATGCACATCACACCTGGATATCCATATGCCAAAAAAAAAAAAAAAAAATGAACCTTGACCTAAATTTCACACCTATTAACTCAAAATGGATCATAGATCTAAATGTAAAACATACAACTATAAAACTTTTAGAAGAAAATATAGGAGAAAACCTTCATGACCTGGGGTTAGGCAGAATTCTTAGACATTATACCAAAGGCACAACCCATAAAAGAAAAAAATGATATAACTATTTTTTTTTTCATAAAAAGTACAAACTGTGCTATGAAAAACACTACTGTGCTACGAAAAACACTACTAAAAAAATGAAAAGACAAGTTAGAGACTGGGATATTTCCAAATCACATATCAACAAAGGACATGTATGTATTCAGAACATATAAAGAACTCTTAAAAACACAACAGTTGAAACAAACCAACCCAATTTTTTAAAACAGGCAAAAGATTAAAATGGATACTTTACCAAAAAGGTATAAGGATAATAAATAAGCATATTTAAAAGATGCTCAACTACATTAGGCATTAGAGAAATACAAATTAAAACCACAGTAAGATACTTCTACACACCTATTAGAATGGCTAAAACACCAAGTGCTGGGGAGGATGCAGAGCAAATGGAACTCTCATACACCGCTGGAGGGGATGCAAAATGGTACTGCCATTCTGTTAAACAGTTTGACAGTTTCTTATGAACTTAAAACATCCGCTTAACATATGACCCAGCAACCCCACAACTTGGAATTTATCATAGAAAAATGAAAACTTTTGTTCACACAAAAACCTATATATGAATGTTTATAGCAGCTCTGTTCATAATTGCCAAAAACTGGAAATAAAATGCAGTAAATCCATAAAAATGGAACACTATGTAGCAATTTAAAAGGGAACAAACTATTGCTACATGGCATTACACAGCTCTAAAGTATTATGCCTAATGAAAGAAAACTGTCTCAGAAAAGGTTACATATTGAATGATTCCATTTATATGAAATTCTCAAGAAGACAAAACTATAGTGATGGAGAACAGATCAATGGTTGCCAGAGGTTAAGGTTGGGGAGACTAAAAAGGGACAGCCTGTGGAAGTTTTTCTGAGATGACAGAACTGTATGCTAATTGTGGTGGTTATTACATAAATCTATGCATGTGTTAAAGTTCACAGGACTGTACACTCCAAAAAAGGTCGATTTTACTGTATGTTAACTTAAAAATTAAAGTTTTTAAAAAGTAAACAAAAAAGCCTTCAATTAAACAATTTAGACCTATTTGACCAGGTACAGTAATATACACTTGGGATATTAAGTAGGCTAGTGAGAAAGTTATTAATTGTTCCAACCTGCTTTAAGACACATTTAACCACTAGTAAAACAAAACTGTTCAGCCTATAAAAGATAATAGCAAACCCTTATTTAAGGGATGGCTGAAGGCAGGTCTCACCTGAAAGATGAAATCATGTTCTTTGCCAGTAAAGCAGGGATGGGTGACAGGGAACTAAAAGGGGCTCTGCTGAGCTAACCCCCATGAAGGTGTCAAGCTGTCTAGAAAGGAGTTCCTGAGTGGCATGTTGAAACGTAGTGCTTTCCAAACACAGGCAGGTCAGAAAAGGTGCCTGTTAAGCTATATCCCTTTTGGACTTCTAAACAGGTGAACTGAGACTAAAAGAGAGGATAATGCTTTAATTATGTGGAGAAGGACAATGACAAATCTTTGAGAACTTATATTTCTCTTTATTTCTACCTTAGGGCTTCCCTGGTGGTGCAGTGGTTAAGAATCTGCCTGCCAATGCAGGGTTCACGGGTTCAAGCCCTGGTCCGGGAAGATTCCACATGCTGTGGAGCAACTAAGCCCGTGCGCCACAACTACTGAGCCTGTGCTCTAGAGCTCGTGAGCCACAACTACTGAGCCCGCATGCCACAACTATTGAAGCCTGCATGCCTAGAGCCCGTGCTCCACAACAAGAGAAGCCATTATAATGAGAAGCCCGCACACCACAACTATGAGTAGCCCCCGCTCCCAGCAACAAAGACACAACCAAAAATAAATAAACAAAATTATATTTCTACCTTAGATATGTAAGAAAGTCTATTCTAAAATTCCATCCATTTCAAATCCTGCAAAACAGAAAATCAAAAAGCTTGCATCTATGTTTTGGCCAAAGCACTGAAAGGAGGGAGGCACACCACAGGAACTATGCATTGGAGGTAGTAGCAATTAAAGTCAAAGAATTACAAATGGAAGGAAAAATCACTGGGCTACAGAATTGGGCCTAGTAAGCTAGCCTCTCCTCTGGCCTCCTCCCCAAGTCTTCTTACACTAATAAACCTTAGAGATTATGGTTTTATATTCTGAAGATTTTGAACGACAAAGTTCTTAAATCTTTCAAAAACATACTCTTAATATGTTAATTATTCCTCACAGTTTCTACAAAGAAAAGAACACATTTAAAAGAAATGTTAGCGTCAAAACAATAAAAGAAAGATCCTAATAATCAACCACCATTGCCGGCCAAGCCACCTAGGGCAAAGCCGCCTGACTTCTCCAAGCCTCTGTTCCATCAACTAAAAAATAAGGGTATCGAATCAGCTTTAAAAATCTGTGAGGGACTTCCCTGGTGGTGCAGTGGTTAAGAATCTGCCTGCCAACGCAGGGGACATGGGTCAGAGCCCTGGTCCGGGAAGATTGCACATGCTGCAGAGCAACTAAGCCCGTGTGCCACAACTACTGAGCCTGTGTTCTAGAGCCCACGAGCCACAACTATTGAGCCCACGTGCTGCAACTACTGAAGCTGCCTAGAGCCTGTGCTCCGCAACAAGAGAAGCCACCACAATGAGAAGCCCGCACACCGCAAAGAACAGTAGCCCCATTCGCCACAACTAGAGAAAGCGCGCATGCAGCAATGAAGACCCAGTGCAGCCAAAAATAAATTAAAAAAAAAAAAAAAAAAGGCTGTTGGAGAAAATTCACAACTCTTTCAAAAAAAAAACTATGAGAACAAACATTTATGATCACATTACGTATCATCCTATTCTCAGTTTGTCAATTTTAAAAGTATCATTATTTATAAATCAAAGGTACTCCCTTCATTTGACTGCTTGTACAAAAGCATCTGTACAAGCATCTCTGTACAAGGAAAAAATAAACTAAACCAAACTTCAATAAGGAGCAAAATATCATATACTATACTTAACTGAAATACAGCCATTAAGTTTGAGAATCTTGAATTCAGAAAGCAGCAGGATCAAGGTCTTTAATCAGAAAATGAAAAAAAAAGTTTAACAGTTCAAGGCCCATAAGACTACAGTTATAAAACAGAGAATACAACATCATAAATGACATCAACATAAGCATCATTTAAATCCATTTCAAAATGGAAAGGGAGAATGTAAAAACTTTGGAATCAGAAGTTAGCTTCATGCACCTCTTCTTTTTCCTCCTTGTTCAATTCAATTAGTCACACTACCCCAGAGATGACCTAAGTAACAGGGAAACACGTTATACCAGTAAGTGCCAATCACTCATTCAACAAATATTTGCTCAGCATTCTCTATGCCAGGCATTGCAATAGGTGCTGGGGACTGGCAAGGACACAGTCTCTGTCCTTAAGATCTCAGTCTGCTGAGGAAAACAGATTTTTAAATTCCAGCCACACAATAAAAACCAGAAATTGGGCTTCCCCGGTGGCGCAGTGGTTGAGAATCTGCCTGCTAATGCAGGGGACATGGGTTCGAGCCCTGGTCTGGGAAGATCCCACATGCCGCAGAGCAGCTGGGCCCGTGAGCCACAATTACTGAGCCTGCGCGTCTGGAGCCTGTGCTCCACAACAAGAGAGGCCGCAATAGTGAGAGGCCCGCGCACCACGATGAAGAGTGGCCCCCGCTTGCCACAACTAGAGAAAGCCCTCGCACAGAAACGAAGACCCAACACAGCCATTAATTAATTAATTAATTAATTAATTTAAAAAAAAAACCAGGGCTTCCCTGGTGGCGCAGTGGTTGAGAATCTGCCTGCTAATGCAGGGGACACGGGTTCGAGCCCTGGTCTGGGAAGATCCCACATGCCACGGAGCAGCTGGGCCCGTGAGCCACAACTACTGAGCCTGCGCGTCTGGAGTCTGTGCCCCGCGACGGGAGGGGCCGCGATAGTGAAAGGCCCGCGCACCGCGATGAAGAGCGGTCCCTGCACCGCAATGAAGAGTGGCCCCCACTTGCCTCAACTAGAGAAAGCCCTCGCATGAACCGAAGACCCAACACAGCCAAAAATAAAATAAAATAAATAAATAAAGTAGCTATAAAAAAAAAAAAGAAAAGTGCTTTAAAAAAAAAACCAGAAATTGCTAATCAATGACAGCACAGAAAACTGTATTTATGATAAGCCAAATTTTGTCATGGCCAAACTAACTCAATATAATTAGAAATTTTTTCTTTTGTGAAATTTAGTGATTTCTGGATCAGCCGAACAAATCCAAAATCCCATACAGAAAGATATTTGTAGCACAGTACCAGTACACAATTACTCATCCAAAACCTTTACGGGAAAACTGAGAATTTCCTGAATTTTAGAAAAGTAATACAGTACCTACACTGTACATCATAATTTGCCCACTGTGTCTGGAGCAGCAGTTCCATTATCAAACAATATTTCTGCAGTAACACATAAGAATATTCACACCAAATGAGAGAAATAAATATTACAAACAGCCTCATATCTGGTCAGATCAGACTTTAACACCAAAAGAATTATGAAGAACATCTGGTTTTCAGTATTTTGGGGATTTCAGAACTGATAAGAGATTGTGCACCCTTATCCTTATCCAATGACCCTATCATTGTTTAAAATGATGACCCTGGAGTAAAATTACCTAGGTTTGAATCCAAGCTCCACCACTTATTAGCTGTGTGTCCTTGTGTAAATAGCTTAACCTCTCAGAGTTGTGTCCTCATCTGCAAAATGGGGGAGGGGGGGTGTGAAGTACCTACCTCAATGGATTGTTACAAGAATTAAATTAGAATACATGTAAAATTCTTAGCAAAGTGCCTGACACCCAGTAATCACTAAACAAATGTTGGCCATAATGTTGGCTATATGAACAAATTATTCTTGCATAAAATAATTTTGAGCAAAAACAAGTTGAAGAAAGATACACAGTATCAATACTTACAAAGGTTTAAAACACATGAAAGTACCTATTCTTTAGAGATACTACAAAAATGCAGTAAGAGTACATGTATAACTGAATCACTTTGCTGTATACCTGAAACACTGTAAATCAACTATACTTCAATTTTAAAAATGCAGTAATGGAATAAGAAAGAACATGCGGGCTTCCCTGGTGGCGCAGTGGTTGAGAATCTGCCTGCCGATGCAGGGGACACGGGTTCGAGCCCTGGTCTGGGAAGATCCCACATGCCACGGAGCAACTGGGCCCGTGAGCCACAACTACTGAGCCTGCGCGTCTGGAGCCTGTGCTCCGCAACAAGAGAGGCCGCGATAGTGAGAGGCCCGCGCACTGCAATGAAGAGTGGCCCCCGCTTGCCACAACTACAGAAAGCCCTCGCACAGAAACAAAGATCCAACACAGCCAAAAATAAAAAATAATTAAAAAGAAAAAACAAAACTATAAAACGGCATATTATTATAAAAAAAAAAAAAAAAAAAAAAAAAAAAAAAGAAAGAACATGAATGTGAAAGATAACAAATCCAACACAGTGGCACATCTGGGAGGGAGGGGAATATGATCAGGGGCAGTGATCCACAGGAAACTTCAGCTATACTAGTGATGTTTTATTTCTTAGACTAGGTAGTAGGTAAGTGAAGGTTTATTATTATTTTCCATATGCTTTACATCTGAAACATTTCTAAAAATTAGATTCAAATACATCTAATCTATGTAATGAATGCTGTAGACTACGTAACATACTTTTATTACAATGTTGAGGATTTCCTTATTTTTTGAAAGTGTTTACTTGCTTTTCAAAATACTCAAAAACCACGAGATTCCTTAAAATACAACAGCTTAAACACCTATCATAAAAAACAATACTCTATGCTTTTTAAAAAAATTTGGTAAGAATATAATGTATATAGTAATGACTCAGCTATATGGAACATAGCTGAGAATCCAAAACACATTTTCATAATCTCGTGCAGCCAACAGAGAGCATCACATCAACACACATCTACACAGAATATCTACTTTACTCTATTTGCAGGTTCTTATTCAGCCTTTTCCAGAATAGAATTAGAAAACTAGAGAAACTGAAGAGAGTGGGGGCCAGGAGAAAGAAGCTGTTTTGGAAAAGGACACTGATGGTAGTTAAAGTGTCACCTAACAGCAAGGGAAAAAACAAAAACGGTAGCAAAACAAACAAATAAAACTTACATATAACAGAAACGAGCGTTCAAAAGCATAGTAGCAAGACTAATAAATTCTAGAGATCTGCTATAACAACACTGTGCCTATACAATATTATATTGTGCAACTGAAAATTTGTCAAGAGGATAGCTCTTATTGTATTCTTACCACAGTTTAAAAAATAAAGTTTGTGCCTTTACTTGACTTCTATACTATTAAAAAAAGTTAAATGATTAATCAAAAAGGAAAAGATCAAATCACTGGTAAATCTCTGACTTTGACTTTTACAATAATTACCTTAATTTACAGCTTTTTAAAAAATATCCACAATTAAAGCATTTATCTTACACACACACACACACACACACACACACACACACAGAGCATAGTAGTCTGATGATACTTAAGTGTGCTAGCAAAAAGTCTTCAAGTCTCCCTACAGTCCTAAGGGTATTAACAAATTACAAACAGTACCATAATCCATTTTTATAATAAGACCCTGGTTCATCAAGGAATGGTTCAAAAAGATCAACATTTAACATTTAAAGCAGAAGGTAGAAAAAACTGAATATAAAACTATATCTTAACTCACCAAATTATACATTAAGTATGTGCAATTTTTTGTCTATTATACCTCAATAAAGCTGTTTAAAAAATAAAGGTAACAATTACATGAAAATAAAAAGTATCCAGCGAATAACCAATTTCTAAAAATTATATAGTTCAGATACTGTCTGTTCTTATTAATTTAACTACCTGACCCATCAAAGACTGAGAAAGATATATTTAAGTCTATTACCATGACTGTGTGTCTGTCAACTTCTCCTTTTACATCTAACAACCTACATTTAGTATTTCAATGGTTTCAGCCAATGATTAAATGTCTATATATTTTATATGTACATGCTTGTACACTTTTTCAAAATAAAATGTCCCTCTTTGTCATCTTTTATAAAACTAATAATAAAAAGTAAAACACTAGGACAAGGATAGAAAGGAAACAGAAAAATTAAAAGTCTGACTTGTTAAGGTACAGGGACTGTGGATAAATATATTCTATTTAATTAATGGTTATTTGATAAATAATGATGAAAAATACAGAGAAAAAAAGAAGTGTGAAATTCATTTTGGAAAAATTTCTATCCAAAATGGTTAAACAAAATTAGGTTTTGGAGCTTAAACTAAATTAGATTACTTTACATACCCAAAGTAATCAAAATTATAAATGCTTCATATAGGAAAGAAAAATTTTAAACAGAAGAGACCAGAAAAAAAAAATGACTGCATATGTTCCAATTCTCTTAAATTTTATCCCCAAAATGGAGAAAATGGTTATTTTCCAAAATCTCCACAAATCCCTTTGTGGGATAAAGATTTTCCTCATACATCAATACCACCTCCAAGCCATAATCTTTTTTTCCTTTGAAATACCTATTTTTCCCACTCAAATATAAGTTCCCTAAAGCCTGATCCTTATTTGTTTTATTCATCCTTGTATTCCTCTTGCCTAAAAGAGTAGGAACTCACTAAATACTGTATTTATTGAATTCTAAAGGCTAGAAGAGTCTTATCTAACGAAAATATACTTGTCCTTTCCAAAGCATACAAAATAAAGTGCACTGGCTGCTAACAGCTATGGGAAAGGACTCAACCCAGTCCTCTATTCTACCCTGCTCAGTTAACTTTCTTCCTACTTCTGACCTCACTCCTGGGCTGTAAGCTCTGAGCTGACAGCCAACAGTCAAAAACACATAACCAGGACTTCCCTGGTGGCACAGTGGTCAAGAATCCGCCTGCCAATGCAGGGGACATGGGTTCGAGCCCTGGTCCAGGAAGATCCCACATGCAGCAGAGCAACTAAGCCTGTGCGCCACAACTACTGAGCCTGCGCTCTAGAGCCCCTGAGCCACAACTACTGAGCCTGCATGCCATAACTACTCAAGCCTGGGCACCTAGAGCCTGTGCTCCACAATTAGAGAGCCCCGGCAATGAGAAGTCCGCGCACTGCAATGAAGAGTAGCCCCCACTCGCCGCAACTAGAGAAAGCCTGCGTGCAGCAACGAAGACCCAACACAGCCATAAAAAAAAAAAAGTACTTGTTTATTTATTTATTTTTTATTTATTTATTAAAAAAAAAACATATAACCAAGAGGCTGGGGCTCCTGCTTGCTATTTGGTCCTTCTTCCTCTAAACTTAAACCTTAGATTTGAGCTCTAAATCTGAAAAGAAATCCTAAATTAAAAGCGATTTTCAATATCAAAATTATCTCCTTTTCTATCCACTCACTATACTTGAAGTCTTTCTTGCTAAACAATAAGAAATTAGATCTCAGTTAACTTTACCACTCATTACTGTGTAACAATCCAGTCACAGATTTGTAAGTATGGCTGAAAATACTTAAGGGACCTAAGTTAACACTGGGCAAAACCCTCCAAAAGAAGTTACTGTGCTTTCTCTCTCATACCCTCCATATGGCCTAAACTTTCAAATTATGCTCCCCACAGAACGTTTATTTCAGATTTTTATCTTGTATGTATATTTGAATTGCTTTAGTGCATTTAAAACTTGCAAAATACTCTGACCAAAACAGTAAGAATGCTTACTAGTAAGAAACTTAAACTAAATTAATCAACAGTATTATGCTTCAATCAGACTTTTACTT
Organism: Balaenoptera ricei; assembly: GCF_028023285.1. Taxonomy (NCBI): domain Eukaryota; kingdom Metazoa; phylum Chordata; class Mammalia; order Artiodactyla; family Balaenopteridae; genus Balaenoptera; species Balaenoptera ricei. Next base: position 49,242,572 of record NC_082657.1, on the reverse strand, counting down.
TCCAATATATCTTAGAGACACCACCTGTCATTAATATGACTTAGCTGAGTTTTCTCACTGTGTTTTTATGGTTTTCTTTCTTTTAGGGAAAGTGGGCGGGGAGGGGAAGGCAGTGCACATCTATTTCTCCTGTATGAAGAATGTGTTCATAGAAGGGAATGTTCTACAGAGTGAACAAAAAGGAGAGACCAGTGTTAGTACATCATTGTTTGAATAAAAGAGATTAAATCAGGGGATAAGTATTTTGGTCTCTGGAGAGGCAAACACCATTGTGGGACAGGGATAGTTCTTTCATCAAGTTTCACACTGGCCTAGAATGATGAAACACTGAAGACCAGCCAACTTTATATGCTCTGGTTTCAGGCTCACAATGCAGCTTTCACAATGCAGCTTTCTGATTATTAATCACCTTCTTAAGTACCTTGCCTCCCAAACACCTCCATACAAGGAACAGAATGCCCTGAAAGTAGACACAGGTAATTCAGTAGAAAAGCATAACCCCTTATGAATTACAACACTGTTATTTTAACTTATACATCAGTGAGTTCCATCAGGATGAATCATTCCTAGGTGAAATACTAAAATGGAATTTCTGGATCTTCAAGGCTAAGGCTGTGAAACGAGTAACCACATTAAGATACCACCACAACCTGTCGAGGCAGCCAGATGGCATCTCTCTGAGAGATCTTAAGCTCAATTCTCCCTAAAATGCCACAGTGTTACAGGAATCTTTTTTTTTTTTTTAATTTAATTTATTTATTTTTGGCTGTGTTGGGTCTTCGTTTCTGTGCAGGGCTTTCTCTAGTTGCGGCAAGTGGGGGCCACTCTTCATCGCGGTACGCGGGCCTCTCACTGTCGCGGCCTCTCTTGTTGCGGAGCACAGGCTCCAGACACGCAGGCTCAGTAGTTGTGGCTCACGGGCCCAGTTGCTCCGCGGCATGTGGGATCTTCCCAGATCAGGGCTCGAACCCGTGTCCCCTGCATTGGCAGGCGGATTCTCAACCACTGCACCACTAGGGAAGCCCAGGAATCTTCTTTTATGCTTAATTATCCATAACCAAAACTGAGATTTTAAAAATGGATGTATGTAAATGCAAATGTCTACTGAACGATTCAATCACATTAATTCTCATGAAAAGCAATAAAGGCCGAATAGGGCTTCCCTGGTGACGCAGTGGTTAAGAATCCGCCTGCCAATGCAGGAAACACGGGTTCGAACCCTAGTCTGGGAAGATCTCACATGCCGTGGATCAACTAAGCCCGTGTGCCACGACTACTGAGCCTGCGCTCTAGAACCCGCGAGCCACAACTCCTGAAGCCCGTGTGCCTAGAGCCCATGCTCTGCAACGAGAAGCCCCCGCAATGAGAAGTCCGTGCACTACAAAGAGTAGCCCCTGCTCACCGCAACTAGAGGAAAGCCCGCGTGCAGCAACAAAGACCCAATGCAGCCAAAAATAAATAAATTCATTTTTAAAAAAGGCCGAATAAACAATGATAGATGAACATGATCAACATCAAATTTGACACAAATAAAATAAAAAGCAATTTTTCACTCTCCTAACCCTGATTTTAGCAAAGATATCTTAGAGTCCTCAATTATCAAAAACTGTCACAAAATTCTCCAAATAAAATCTTAATTTTCTTAAAGATATGCTCCAAAGGATAAGACAAATTTTAAGGGAAATATCTGTGCCTAGTGAGAATATAGATACATTTTTAACTTCTGTATATTTTGATATTTTTCATATAATGACCATGCATAATTTGAGAATTCTTGCTTTGAAGATTCAAACAAATTAACAAAAACCACAAGAATGGATAAATAAAGCAAAACTGCAAACTTCCAAAATAATAAGATGGTATTCATCCTAAAAGGACAGAGTCACAGTTATCTATGGGCATTTTTCTACAGAGTGACATTAGAAAGTTATGAGAAAATGATTTAATACTAAGATAAATTTTCCCTAGCATATTCTTCATGAATCCAAGTTCTGTTAATTTGGGATAGCAAGAAGGGGGTGGGGATGAGGGGCTCTGGTTTATAAGAAATGAAAGATTCATTTTTAACCTATATTTGACACTAGTTAGAAATGGGGGGGGGGAAGTCCCACTGACAACAGTGCCGAAAACTATAAAATATCTAGGAATAAATTTAGCAAGAAAGGTACATGAACTAGATGAAGACAGGTATTAAATCTATGAAACCTTTACTGAAGAACCTAAAACTAAAATAAGACCTCAATAAATGGAAACATCATAATAAGGAAAAGTTATCCTCATTAAAAAATGTCAGGCCTCCCAAAATTAATATATGAATACAGTGCAATTCCAAACACTGGGCTTGGGCTTCCCTGGTGGCGCAGTGGTTAAGAATCCATCTGCCAATGCAGAGGACGCAGGATCCAGCCCTGGTCCGGAAAGATCCCACATGCTGCGAAGCAATTAAGCCCGTCTGCCACAACTACTGAGCCTGTGCTCTAGAGCCCGCGTGCCACAACTACTGAGCCCACGTGCCACAATTACTGAAGCCCGCGCACCTAGAGCCCATGCCTCTCAACAAGAGAAGCCACCGCAATGAGAAGCCCGCGCACCGCAGAGTAGCCCCCACGCGCTGCAACTAAAGAAAGCCCACGCACAGCAATGAAGACCTAACACAGCCAAAAATAAAATAAATTTTTAAAAATTAATTAATTAAAAATAAAAAAACACTGGGCTTTTTTGAGGTTTTCTGAACTCAACAGAATTATTTTCAACCCATACAGATATAAGAATAAATGTTTAAGAACAGTCAAGAAAATGGAAAACTACAGTGACAGGAGCTATTCTTAACAGAGTGTAAGTTTCTATAAAGTTATGATATTCAAGCACAGGGAGATCAGCTCGGTGCTTTGTGACCGCCTGGGGGGGTGGGATGGGGAGGGTGGGAGGGAGGGAGATGCGGGAGGGAGGAGATATGGGAATGTGTGTATATGTGTAGCTGATTCACTATGTTATAAAGCAGAAACTAACACACCATTGTGAAGCAATTATACTTCAATAAAGATGTTTAAAAAATAAAAAAAATAAAATAAAATAAAAAGTTATGATATTCAAAACAGTAAAATAATGGTACAGGAAGAGTAAAACAGAACATCCAGAAATAGAGCAAACATATATGGGAACTTAACATATGATAAGGTGGTATTTAATTCATTGAGGAAAAGATGGTTTATTTAGTCTAGACATAGTTGGCTCTTTATACAAAGGAAAACCACATAAGACCCCTTCACATTATATAAAAATTAACTCCAGATTAATAAACGCATGTGTTGGGCTTCCCTGGTGGCGCAGTGGTTGGGAGTCTGCCTGCCAATGCAGGGGACACGGGTTCGAGCCCTGGTCTGGGAAGATCCCACATGCCGTGGAGCAACTGGGCCCGTGAGCCACAACTACTGAGCCTGAGCGTCTGGAGCCTCTGCTCCGCAACAAGAGAGGCCGCGATAGTGAGAGGCCCGCGCGCCGCGATGAGGAGTGGCCCCCACTCGCCGCAACTGGAGAAAGCCCTCACACAGAAACGAATACCCAACACAGCCAAAAATAAAAATAACAAATAAATAATAAATTTAAAAAAATAAATAAATAAATAAAAAAATAAACGCATGTGTTATACAACAAAGAATTAATGTACCATAAGATGTTCCTACAAGATAAGGAGAAAAGCAACTTGAAAGAAAAATGAACCAAGGACATAGACAATTCTCAGTAAAGGAAATCCAAAAGGCCAAAAATCATATCAAAAGAGGCTAGCTCCAGCAATAGTCAAGGAAATTAAAATTAAGATGAAACTGAGAAACCATTTACCAACTAGCAGAGCAGCAAAAATTAAATTAAGTAATTACATCTAATGATGTGATGTTATGGAGAACCCACTGCTGGTGGAGATGGAAATTATGACAACCTATTTAGAGAGTAACCTGGCAATAATAACATTTAAAATATAACTCCTTTAACTCAGAAATCCCACCTTGGAGATTCTAGCCTGTAGAAATAATAGCATCAGCAAATAAGGTGACATGTACAAGGATGTTTACTGTAGCGCTGTTCGTAGTGGCAAAATCTAGAAACAGCCCAAATGTCCACAAGAAAATAACTGAATAAATTATGTAGAGTACATCCATACTATGAGACATAATAGGGATACTTAAAAGAACAAGATAGAATTATATTTACTGACCATGATGTGTTAAGAAAACCTTGCTACAGAGTAACATAAAAAGTATGATTAAAAAAAAAGGTATCCTCTACCTTTTGTAAAAACAAAGAATCCCTATATATGCACATTTATGTTGTATATATAGTACTTGACCAAGCATGGAGAGAAATGTTGAAGTATACCCATAACCTGGTAAAATGGCTGGGGAGTAATAACAAAAGAATTAGGGAAATGAACAGCTTTTTTCGAAGTATGTCTTTAGATTTTTTTCATTTATTACAATGGACCTCTATGATGTTGTAAATTAAATAGATTAAAGACTTTTTAAAAATCCTCAGCACTATTAAAGTAGATTATTCAAACACAAGGGGAGAGGGACTTCCCTGGTGGCGCAGTGGTTAAGACTACATGCTCCCAATGCAGGGGGCCTGGGTTCAATCCCTGATCAGGGAACTAGATCCCACATGCATGCCACAACTAAGAGTTCACATGCCACAACTAAGGAGCCCGCATGCCACAACTAAGACCCAGTGCAACCAAATAAATATTAAAAAAAATTCACTGTTACACAGCAGAAAGTAACACAACATTGTAAAGCAATTACACTCCAATAAAGATGCTAAAAAACAAAACAAAACACAAAGGGAGAGTCAGTAACAAATCACTGAACTATCAACATATTTCCATTTTGGGGGAAAAGACTGAAGTTCTCAACTTACTATTAGTTTCTTCAGCATAATGAATTACATAATAGGTATTCAAAAGAAAGAAAAAAGACGGCAGGAAGAGTAGATTTCTCTGCTGTCACTTGAAGCTTTTGCATAAGAAAGAGTCTGAGCAAATTGCAAAGAGAAAAGGATAATATCAATTTTAGAATTAAACATCGAAATAATATTTTCAAAGACACGGAGATAAGGTTTTGTATATGTTCTAAACCTGAAAATAAACTTCACTGACATCAACTCTATCGGTCACAAGTAAATGACCTGTAGTAAACTTCCATAGCTCACTCAGGACCCTGACTGCTTTTGGCTTGACCAATTACCATATATCTGAGGACCTGAACATGTTTCCGTATTATTTTCATTCACATCATCTATTCTGCAGAGTAGCTACTAAGTGCCAGGCACTGTGCTATGTACTAGGGATGCCATCAATTAGATAGTTCTTGTCCTCTGAAGCTCAGGAAAAGTAAACAATTCAACAAATACTAAAAAAAAAAAAAAAGTACTATACTCCTTTGCCTGGTGTAGAGAGGAAGGAAGAATAGGTTCACCAGATGGAAGGGAGGAAGAAAAGCATTCCAGGTATAAGCAGAACAGGTGCAATGAATGAAAGAACATGGAGTATTGAAGGAACAGCAAAAAGTTCAGTGTGTGTAAACAGAATAATACAACCAAGTGCTAGTAAAGTCAAATTGTAAGCAACTTCCTCATTCTACTTTCTTAAATAATCAACACCATCTATTAAGCTTTCATCATATAAAGTTCCTAAAGAAAATACAGAGGTCATGCCTTCACTGACAGAGAGAAATACACATTTTAAAAAATCAAATACATTTATTGAGTACTATCAGAAAAAGAGGCTCAGGGACTTCCCTCGTGGTCCAGTGGCTGGGACTCCATGCTCCCAATGCAAGGAGCCAGGGTTCGACCCCTGGTCAGGGAGATGGATCCCACGTGCTGCAACAGAGAGCCTCATGCCGCAACTTAAGATGCTGCAACTTAAGATGCCGCAACTAAGACCCGATGCAGCCAAATAAATAAATAAATAATTTTGAAAAAGAGAAAGAGACTCTTTTTTGTTTGGTTGTTTGTTTTTTTAATTTTTGGCCACACAGAGCTGCATGCAGGATCTTAGTTCCCTGACCAGGGATCGAACCCACGCCCCCTGCAGTGGAAGCACGCAGTCTTAACCACTGGACCGCCAGGGAAGGCCCAAGACTGCTTCTTCTTATGACAGTTTTCCTTCAGTAATCATACCCAAAAAACCCTAATATTTACAAAGATTCAATTAACTCTATACAGTGTACCTATTTTTTCAGTTAGTTTCCCCATTCATTTCAAACCAGTATTTTCACCATATTTTAAAAGTATCACGTTTTGAAAAATTTCAAGAAGTGGGAAAGGAATCTTTCGTGCAGACTTCAAAAAGGAATTTAAAAAATTAACTTCCCTTTTCTTCAGCTTGAAACTGAACAATTTCCCAACAGTGAGGTTTAGTAAGTAGCTACTAAACTGAGCTGTAAAAACACTGATGGAACGTCTTTTAATTTGAGTTGTTCAACTGTGTAATCATTTACAAAAGTTACATCTTATAACCAAGTAGTGTACATCATCTATGCTATGACAGTCTTAATTTTAACCCAAAGGCTTATAAGGAGGGGAGTGCAAATACTTTACAGTTCCAAAGATCTAAGTTCATGTCTTTCTCATATTTGCTCTTCCCAAGAATGCATAACATTAACCTCAAAGCCAGATAAGCTGCAAAGCCTAGGATGCTCAGCCCAACACAATCAGCTACAACATGCAAACTGGAGTGAGCAAAGCAACTGCATATCAGGTTACACTGTGACTGCTGTAACAACAGAGAAAAGAGGGTAAAAACTACTTGCCTTTAAGATGTCTTTAATTATTAATAAAGTACAAAGGTCACATATGTTTTCTCCATCTTTAAAAAGAGAAAAAACAATTTTTTTTCCTTCTAAGACTGTTTTTCACTGGTAATACTTATAACTCATTGTCTCTCTCCAATGGTCTGAGTAGGCCAACACAAGGCCCCCCCAAAAAAGGCAAAATTTCCAAGTACCTAGTGAAAAAAGCATTTCTCGTTTTAATCATATTATCCTAACCCTTGCCCTTTTTTGTACAAAAGTGTTAGTTAATACTGACTCAACAAGTTTGGCAAGTGTGGGTTTTTTTTTTTCTTCCACTTTTGGACTCTTCAAACTTTGACAAGAGATTGTTCCACTAACCAGAACTCATGGCAAATTAAGCGTTTTATGTTACTCCTTCAGTGAAGAAAAACCTTACATGTACTTTGAAGGTAGAAATGACGCTTTTACTGATACAAAATTTTCTATACAAAAAGAAAATGAAGGGCTTCCCTGGTGGCGCAGTGGTTACGAATCCGCCTGCCAATGCAGGGGACACGGGTTCGAGCCCTGGTCCGGGAAGATCCCACATGCCACGGAGCAACTAAGCCTGTGCGCCACAACTACTGAGCCTGCGCTCTAGAGCCCGCGAGCCACAACTACTGAACCCAGGTGCCACGACTACTGAAGCCCACACACCTAGAGCCCATGCTCCGCAACAAGAGAAGCCACCACAATGAGAAGCGCACGCACCGCAACGAAGAGTAGCCCCCACTCGACGCAACTAAAGAAAGCCCACATGCAGCAATGAAAACCTAATGCGGCCAAAAATTAATTTTTAAAAAAAGCAAATGGAAAAATCCTAATACTTTCTAACAAAGATGATTTTCAAAACCTATAAGCCAAGAAACATAAGAGCTTAGATAAATCTATATGTTCCCTTAATTTTAAAACTGCTTGCTACTTTAATACCATCCTGCATGAAAGAAACTGAATGTAAGTAACAACGGGATGAAAGAACGCCAAAATCAACTGAGAACGATTCATAAAGGAAGACTGAATGACAAGCACCTAAAACAGATAAACAAGTTGCTGCAGCTTGAAGAAAGGCAATAGCTTTAGATTTTCTGAAGCTAAATCTAAATAAGAGTTTTAAAGTTTTGATATCAAATCCTGCTGTATACACAAAAATTTTAAATCCTCGGCAAATGCAAATAAGGGGATTAAGCATTTTGAAAATCTGTTTTGGTATGTATTTTCCCAATTCAATTTTTTTAATTAAAAAATAATCTTTTGGAAAATACTCATTCAACTTTTTCAATTCGCATAAAGAGTTGTTACAAATCACATAAAAACCTGAGTTTTTGTTTTTGTACATGACTGATTTCAAGACTACTTTTAAAATAGTGAGATGAAATATCACCAAGGCATTGCTGACAATTTTTGTACTTTATAGTTTCACTCTAAAATTCATCTTCAAATCTAGAACTGCTGTCAGTGAAACAGATCAAAGAACAAGCAACTGCTCCAAAAGAAAATAAACTGAGGTTTCCTAAACAATGTTTATTTCAAGTATAATCCCAACAACGCCTTAGACAAAGTAGACATTCAAGTATGTGCTGATCAATCAAAGGTGCACTAAAATAGGGGCTTCCCTGGTGGCACAGTGGTTAAGAATCCGCCAGCCAGTGCAGGGTACACGGGTTCGAGCCCTGGTCCGGGAAGATCCCACGTGCCGCTTAGCAACTAAGCCTGCACTAAGCAACTAAGCAACTGAGCCTGCACTCAAGAGCCCGCGGGCCACAACTCCTGAAGCCCGGGCACCTGGAGCCCATGCTCTTCAACAAGAGAAGCCACCACAATGAGAAGCCCACGCACCGCAACGAAGAGTAGCCCCTGCTCACCGCAACTAGAGAAAGCCCGCGCACAGCAACAAAGACCCAACGCAGCCAAAAATAAATAAAATAATAATAAAATTTTTTTAAGTGTGCACTAAAATAAACACTTTACTTATCATTTGCAAGGCAAAGGACGCTTTCTCCAATTGAATGCAAACTACCTAAGAATGAATGACATTTAAATACCAGTACATAATACCATGAAATGAACTGAGTAAATAACACGTATCTGATAGCTCTTCCAATACCTTGTTTTAAAAGCGTATCTCAGAGACTTCCCTGGTGGCGCAGTGGTTAAGAATCCGCCTGCCAAGGCAGGGGCCACAGTTCGAGCCCTGGTCTGGGAAGACCCCACATGCCGTGGAGCAACTAAGCCTGTGCGCCACAACTACTGAGCCTGCGCTCTAGAGCCCGCGAGCCACAACTACTGGGCCCGTGTGCACAACTACTGAAGCCCGCACACCTAGAGCCCGTGCTCCTTAACAAAGACAAGCTACCCCAATGAAAAGCCCGCACACTGCAACCAAGAGTAGCCCCTGCTCACTGCAACTAGAGAAAGCCCGTGCGCAGCAAAGAAGACTCAACGCAGCCAAAGATAAATAAATAAATAAATAAATTTATTTATTTAAAAAATAAATAAAATAAAAAATATATATAAAAGTGTATCTCAGAAATGGAACATTTCAGTAACAACTACAAGGGGATACTTAGTAAATGAGTGAGGATTCCATATATGTTCTGTTTGACAGTTCTTTAAACCAAAAGAGAAACTCCATAGCTTCAGAGTAAATACACAAATAGTAAATATATTTTTGAAAAGTCTCCTTAAAACAAATAACAAGAACACTATTTACATTGAAAACATTCACTCTTCTACTAAGACATCATAGGACTAGTACAGGAATTTATCTACCTGATAATAACCTGATAAGAACGCACTTTTACATGGATTAGAAGTATTAAAAGATTTGATCCAGTTCAAGTTATAAATTTAAGTTTCAGCAGTCACTAGGCTACAATCTCAAATAAGTTACTTCTCTTTTGCAGATGTTAAAACGCAGGCTGAGGTGAAATAGAGGTGACTCAATCACACCTAACTTGAAATGTAAGAAATAATCAGTGAACTGCAGTGAAATGCTTTTTATTCAAGCATGTTATACTGCAAAACATACGTTAAGAGTAGAATAAAAGTGGTGAAATTATGGGTACCTGGAGAGTCTATATTTTTAAAACAAAAGTTAAGGGGTATACAGCCTGACAAGCACTATGGAGAACAGTAAAAGTTAGTATTTAAAATCCAACTATCCCCAGAAAAATCCGATACTCGAAGTCAATCCAAGTATCTTTAGAGTTAGTCAACGAAGAACACTACTGTACAAACCACTTGAAAGTTAAAATCACTAAGAAATTTTCATTCACTCCTCTCTTCTGTTAACTAATCCCTACAGTACCCAAAAAAGTTACTTTCCTTTCTACCAATGTCAGATTAAGATTCCTTTTCAAAAAAAAAAAAATTATTTTTCACAGGCAGATTTCCATGGGCAGGGATATACAACATCAAGAAAAATACTAAGTGTCAAAAAGTACCCAAAAGCTAAGTGTTCAGCATAGGAAGGGAATCCACCACAAATGAGAAAACATTTGACAGCCTCTCCCTACTACCTTCCCCCCAAAAGCCCTTTAATGAGCTTTATAAACATTTACTGTTGAAGTACACTCTGAGCGAGTGGTTCGACGAATCTCCTACACCTAACAAGGAAACACAACCAACGTCCCGACTCTGTCAAGCGGTCAAGACCGGGAGAATTATTAGTTATCGACGCCTGCAGGATCAGGAGTTTGAGAGAAGGGTAAGCAGTGTATTCGCAGGTGAGTTTAAGAAAATAGAGGAGGAAAAAAAAAAAAAAAAAGCCCGGAAAATTGGGAAAGAAGTTGGTGGGAAGGCTAGAGAGAAGCGAGGCCAATGTCCAGTTTGAAGAGAACGGCAATGCAGGCGCAGACGACGTTTAACTGAGCATTTGCAAGTGCTGAAGAGAGATCCACGAAAGACCTGACCCAGGTACAAGATACAAGAACGCTGATACGTGGCATAGAGAAGACACGCGGGGGTGAGACCCGCCCCGCAAACCCCAGGCTCTCTGAATGAGCCCCACAAGGAGGAGCGCAGCCTGAGAAAGTCAATTGGTCCAAGGAGGCCCGCACCGGCCGGGCAACGCCACAGCAAGGAACGCAGCCGCGCGCGGACCCTCCCGGTCCCACGCCTTGGGGTCGCCGCTCAAGAAGTCGTAACAACCCCTGAGCTCCGGGCCCCTCCTGGCCCAGCTTCTGTCCTCTCTTCACCCCCCACGGTCTGGGACCGGACACCTGGGATTGACAGGAAGCTTCTGGCCGAGCGCTCCCGGCAGGCGCGGGGTAAAAAAGGCAATATGCTCTTAGCGCCGCGAGTGACACTCACCGGCCCGAAACCTCGAATGAAACCTGCAGCTCCGGGGGCGGCGGCAGCAGTGGCAGCAGGAGCCGAACATCCAAAATGGCGGCTCCCTCGGCCTCACCACCGCTACTGCAGGCGGAGGGATCCTTAGGTCGGAAGGAGTTTTTAACTAACTTTGCACACTATCGCAGAAACTTCGGTCCCTATCTCCCTCTGCTTGTCGATCCCGCGTCTCCTGACCGCAACTTCTCGTGCCTCCCCTCTCCTATTATCCAAGAACTGGGACCCCGCCGAGGACTATTTGCCAAGGAGGAGGTGACTGCTTCTGGCAGAGCGACGCAAAGCGTAGCAAGGGACGGGGCTGTCACTGATGACGCGAGACGCTGCTGCCGAGTCACCGCTGCGAAGAGTCTGAGCGAGAAAGATCCGGTCGACCCCAGAGCCCACGGACATTGGTTCCGCTTTGGGGGGGTGGGCTGGGCTACCAGGAAGTGGCGGGGCCACCTGAAGAGGGTGGGGCTAGCAAGGTAGCGAAGGCAGTGGGGAGGCGAGGCAGGTGGGGGCGGAGAACACTGAACTGGCTGTGCCGGTCCTAATCCACCAGAGCCCCAAATTCTCACCTATCACGTTTGAGACCTTAGCTTTCTCTTTAGGTTAACTTCAGGAACATGCTCCAAGTGGTCTTGGATTCTGAGGTTTTTATGGCATCTTTGCAATGTATTTTATAAAAATAAAAAGAGAGGATGACACAGAAGAATAGATTCCAAGCCCAGTATCACCTTTCAACCTGTGCATTGAAAAAGATATTTAAACTCTCTGGGCTTCAATTTCCTCAAATGTAAAAAGAGAGGATTTGGACTAGTGATAGCTAAAACCATTCCAGAATGGGCTTTCTGACTGTGATTCCATGCACTAATGACTTGAGCCAAAAACAGTCCAACCATACAGGTCCTGGCTTGATAAATAATCACTAACACCTGACACGAATATTTTCCATGTTTATGTAAAGAGAGCCAAGATATCTTGGCCCGTTTAAAGGAAAGGTGACCCTCCATTCCTTCAGATGAAATGGCAATAAAGTATCCCTGAAAGTGAATAAAGCAGAGCACTTAGCTAGATGACAAAGAGAACTGAACTAACCACAAATCTTGAGTTTAGGACCTGTCATCGGCAGGAGGTTGTACTTTTTTACTTTGCTGGTTTCATTCAGGGGATTTCAAAACAGTTTACAAAAATTGAATTGAGTAGGCCCGCCTGTACAATGTCGTTCTTGAACTACTGGGGCATGCCAAGTGGCAGTAAAGAAAGGAGGCCAAGGGCGTAATAATAGTAATTATCATTTTTCATTATTAAATATTGATATCACATTGTTTATAAAAGCATCTTCATATATGTAATCTAATTTGACCCTTGCGACAACCTCCTGAGTCAGACTTGACAAGCATAAGTAACTTAGTTTTACAAATAAGGAGACTGAGGCTCAGAGAAGCTGTAACTTGCTAAACGACCCTCCCTCTCCCTTCCCCCACTGGGGTTGTCTATGTGGTACCACCTTAACGAGTTAGAAAATTGTAGGTACCCACTCACCCTCCCCCACACTCAGAGTGGTATCAACCAAGAGCAAATGATTTGGGGAGCAGAATGCTTATGGAATTCAGTCACCTCATATCCCCTCCATGCACTACTGTATAGTGCAGCTCTTGATCACAGGGCAAGTAAAGTGTAAAACTAGAACACCATAATAATGCCATAATGCAGATTTCACTGAGGTATAGCTATACATGCTAAAGTACAGTATGGGGCTCCTGTAAAAGTAAGGAGTTTGCAGGTTCCAAAGCAGTTACCTACAGCATTCTGTTTGCAAGTCAGAAAAATTTGCTTAGAAGTCGAATTTAAGTGTTTACCATTGCAAACCACAAAAGAAAAGTTAAACTATCTTCTTAAGAAACAGGAAGACGCTTGGATTCTACCACGCCAAGTGGCAGAACATTAAAGAGAAAATGACAGACATTATAAAATGTAAACCCTCTTCATGTATTTTTTTACTTATATTTATCTTTATAATTACCAAGCTCCTCTCGTAATGCAACTGAAAATTAAAAGCAATTGACCCAATATATAGCATAATCATCATTATCCTGGGATCTTTGGTTTCTGTGGCTGGCTATTAAAGTTTGGGAAAACTTACTGCCCATCTACTCAAACATAACCTCAAATTTCAGATAAATAAATTACAGCACATCAATAAAGTAGAATACTATGCTGCCAATAAAAATGAAGCTATACCTCTATCTTTATTAGCAGGGTATGGCAGATTTTTTAAAACATATTACAAAATAGTACTATAGGGCTTCCCTGGTGGCACAGTGGTTAAGAATCCACCGGCCAATGCAGGGGACACGGGTTCAAGCCCTGATCCGGGAAGATCCCACATGCTGCCGAGCAACTAAGCCCATGCACCACAACTACTGAGCCTAAGCTCTAGAGCCCAGGAGCCACAACCACTGAAGCCCACGCACCTAAAGGCCGTGCTCCACAACAAGAGAAGCCACCGCAATGAGAAGCCCGCGCACCGCAATGAGGAGTCGCTCCTGCTCGCCACAACTAGAGAAAGCCCGCACGCAGCAACAAAGACCCAATGCAGCACTAAGTAAATAAAATAAAAATTTTTAAAATAGTATTATAAAATGAGATTGTAAAAAGTGTATATATACATAGAAAAAATGTTGAAGGATAAAACTAAAATGTAAAAATGATTATCTTTGGATGGTGGGATTATAGAGGACTTTTATTTTCTTTATTACATTTTGTTTTTTGCAATAAGCATACTGTATTTTTATTTGGAAAAAAAGACTTTCACATTTTGGGGGAAAAAAAGTCCTTATAAGATAATGTAGTTTTATGGATCCAAATACTAAAGGAGATTTTTGTTTTTATTTGTTTTAATTTATTTTATTTTATTTATTTTTGGCTGTGTTGGGTCTTTGTTGCTGTGTGTGGGCTTTCCCTAGTTGCAGCGAGTGGGGGCCACTCCTTGTTGCGGTTCGCGGGCCTCTCATTGTGGCGGCTTCTCCTGTTGCGGAGCACGGGCTCCAGGCGCACGGGCCCAGTAGTTGTGGCTCGTGGTCTCTAGAGCACAGGCTCAGTAGTTGTGGCGCACGGGCTTAGTTGCTCCGCGGCATGTGGGATCTTCCCGGACCAGGGCTTGAACCCGTGTCCCCTGCATTGGAAGGTGGATTCTTAACCACTGCATCACCAGGGAAGTCCCAGATTTTTGTTTTGAAAACAGCAACAGCCAGAAAGGATTCAACAAACTTGTAGCAATAGATAATGGCTGGGGAAAAAAGATCATTGTTTTTATGGTTTTGTTTATTATTGATAACTTGTATGCTTCAATTTAACAAATAATAACAACAAAAACCAAAAACAAAACTGAAGAGGCATCTCCAGGAGTCAGACCACTCAGATGTCAGTCCTGGCTGGGTTTAACTGACTTTGTGCCCTGAGCAAAGTGTTTAATATCTCTGAACCTGTTTCCTCAGCTGTCCAATATTTATTTATGACTTGCTTTATTCCAAAATGGATTCTAAGTGGCTTATTATCCAGAGGGATCAAATGTGTGAAAGCACTTTGAAAAGTATCAAGCATCATGAGAATATAAGTATAAACACTTTTTGTGCCACCTCACAATTCAACCAAAGCATTTACTGATTGCCTACTACTGGTGCAGTAGTGTGTTCTGTCTTACAATTTACAAAAATATTTTCATATATATTGATTCATTTGCTCCTCACCCATCATGAGCTTGTAAACCATGCAGGCACTATAGCATAGTAGTTAAAAGTGTTGTTTTCTGGTGCTAGACTGCCTGGATTTAAACTTGCTCTTCCTCTCTTCATTGTGTGGCCTTCAGCAAGTTACCTAACAACTCTGAGCATTTCTGAACCTCAGTGTACCTGTCTGTAAAATGGAGTTAATAGTAGCACCAGCATCTTGGGACTTCCCTGACAGTCCAGTGGTTACAACTCCACGTTTCCACTGCAGAGAGCATGGGGTTGATCCCTGGTTGGAGAACTAAGGTCCCACATGCCACATGGCATGGCCAAAAAAAAAAAGTAGCATCAGCATCTTAAGGCTGATATGATCATTAAATGAGCTGATACATTTAAAGTATTTAGAAACAGCAGGTGGCACTAAGTAAGGGCTCAATAGATATTAGCTCTCTTTAGGATAAATATTATCATCCCTATTTTAGATACAAGGAAACAGAAGCTCAGGGAAATTAAATGATTTGTCACAGCTTCAAACAGCAGAGATCAGATTCAAATCTAGATTGTCCAACTTTGGATGTATCTTTTAGTCCATACAAAAATCATTCAATGAATGTGCTGCCTGAGTCTTTACACTACACCACACTGCCCTGGCTGCACAGAATATGTAGTAGACAATGCAAAAGAGACAGTCCCTACCCTGCAGATTAGTATAATCTCATTGAGGAAAACTGGATTTTTTTTAATCCAGAAAAATATCAGTGATATTATTACTCAGCAGGTAAGTCCTAGTTCCCCAAAATCAGAAATATGAGAGGTCACTGGGCGCCAGAGCAGTGAAAGATGGTTTTTGGAAGACATGAAATGTCAGTTGGAATCTGTGGTACTAGAAGGGGACCTGTTCTCTTGGGCCTAGATGCAGCAGGATTCTTAAGTGACTCGGTATCAGCAGCTGAAGCCATATGACCTTTGCAGCGCATGGGGAAAGCTCTCACTACAGAAACGTGGTCAGCGTCTTTCACAAGGAACTCTTCCTGCTTCTCCACGTGCCAGAGCCCTCAGCCTAGAAAGGAAAGGCAAGAGGGGATGCAACCCTGGAGGAAATACACTGACGTGAGTCAAAGAGGCAGTTCCACTGGCCTGTTTTGCTATCTTTTGAGTCACCTGAATCTATAAATAAGCCTGAGAGACGGAGTAAAATTAGTCCCTCTGTGTCTATACAATGTTTTCACAAAAAGTATTTTTACAATTCTTTTAAGGGTGGCCCCTAAGCACAATTTATCCTGGCCTGAGAAAAGGTTTTAGGAATCAATCCTACAGTTATAACAAAAACCAGAAATGATGTAAAAATTAATATTCCAACAGCTAACTCCATACATGCTTTGACCTCCTACCAAGAGCATTAGAAATCTGCTATATGTTCCTTCAAAGTAAAGACAAAAGCCCAGAGGATACGAGGCTCTGACAAGCTTCCTCTTAGCTTTTTAAAGACTTTTTAAAAAGAGGAAACCCATAACTAATAAGAACCTGCTGTATTTAAAAAAAAAAAAAAAAAAGAGGCAACCCAAAGTGCCACCTGAGATGTTTTACATCACAATATTTTTTAAATTAATTAATTAATTAATTTGATTTTTGGCTGCGTTGGGTTTTCGTTGTTGCACACGGGCTTTCTCTAGTTGTGGCGAGCAGGGGGTACTCTATTGCGGTGGCTTCTCTTGTTGCGGAGCACGGGCTCTAGGCGCATGGGCTTCAGTAGTTGTGGCACGCAGGCTCAGTAGTTGTGGCCCGCGGGCTCTAGAGCGCAGGCTCAGGAGTTGTGGTGCACGGGCTTAGTTGCTCCGCGGCATGTGGGATCTTCCCGGACCAGGGCTCGAACCCATGTTCCCTACATTGGCAGGCGGATTCTTAACCACTGCGCCACCAGGGAAGTCCCTATGTCACAATATTTTGTTTTTTCTAGAGTAGCTGTACTTGGTGTGTAAATGATTCTATATTATGCTGGCACCTTTGGAGTGAAAAATCTTACCAGATATGAGACTGCAACCACCTCAAACCCCAACTTGAGGAAATGGTGCCAGTTTCCTGTTTAGGAAGACAAAACTGAGGAGGGGGACTTAGGGGAGGGGGGAATGAAGGCAGTCGAAAGGTACAAACTTCCAGTTATAAGATAAATAAGTACTAGGGATGTTATGTACGACATGATAATGAAAGTTGCTAAGAGAATAAATCCTAAGAGTTCTCATCACAAGAAAAAAAAATTTAATTTTGTACCTATTTGAGATGCTGGGTGCTCACTAAGCTTGTGATAATCACTTCATGATGCATGTAAGTCAGATCATCATGCTGTACACCTTATTCTTATACAGTGCTATGTGTCAATTATGTCTCAATAAACTGGAAGGAAAAAAACAACTGAGGCCACCAGAGAAGGATGCACCATCCAGAAACAGAGCAGGGCTTCTGACTCATTGTTTCCTACTCAAGTAATTTTATTTCCTTAGTATGGGCACCGTCATTTCCCTGGAAGGATTCACGGTAAAATGGTTTACATTTCCTTTAAGTGCATAGCCCCATCCTTGTTCTTTTAAAATCAGTCAGTCCTACAAGTTGCTTTAAAATTAGCCTGGGAAGTCCAAGAAGTGTTGGGACATCCACAGTAACTGGGGCAGCCAGTTCCTGGTACCCAGTTCAGGGAACACCAAACTCCTCCGCCAAGCTATTCACACATGCCAGAGGATGATCTAGGACTTGACCAGGTGCCAGGGTGAGGTGCCTTATCCCAAGGAGAGGCAGACAGAGAACCATAAAGTTTAAGAGATGGAAGAGATTGTAAATGAGAAAACTTCAGACCCACACACAGGTGGCCATATTAAAATTGGTGTCCAGGAGCCCTGATTCCCAAACAAATAGTCAATCCAGGACTAAGGAATTAGGTGGTTTCATCAGCATTTCAAGTCTCGGTTAAGAGCTTCAAAATCGACTTCCTCAGAACCATAATGACATTGTTTTATATTATGAAAGTAAAGGGTATGTGTTACACATATATAGTGAAGTATTTACAGATGAAATTATAGGCATAATGTTTGAGATTTACTTTAAATTCCTTCTCTCTCAA
Source organism: Balaenoptera ricei (assembly GCF_028023285.1). Classification (NCBI taxonomy): domain Eukaryota; kingdom Metazoa; phylum Chordata; class Mammalia; order Artiodactyla; family Balaenopteridae; genus Balaenoptera; species Balaenoptera ricei. The sequence goes on along the minus strand of NC_082657.1, from coordinate 49,224,573 downwards.
AAAAAAAAAAGAGTAAGAGATAGGTAGATGAAATAAAAGCAGCACAATATTGATAACTGTTGAAACTGAGGGATGGTTACATGAAAGTTCATTATATTATTCGCTCTAATTTTGTATATGTTTAAATTTTTCACAATAAAGTTTTCTTTGTTTTATTTTTGAGCAGAGGACTTGAATTCCTAGAAGCTGAGTAATGCACAAGGTGGTTCAGACAAAAATTTCAGCAAGGAAAATCAGAGTCAAATTATGTCTGAGGGCTTCCCTGGTGGTGCAGTGGTTAAGAATCCGCCTGCCAAGGCAGGGGACATGGGTTGGAGCCCTGGTCCGGTAAGATCCCATATGCTGCGAAGCAACTAAGCCTGTGCGCCACAACTACTGAGCCTGCGCTCTAGAGCCCGCGAACCACAACTACTGACCCCACGTGTCACAACTACTGAACCCCGCGCGCCTAGAGCCCGTGCTCCGCAACAAGAGAAACCACCGCAGTGAGAAGCCCGCGCACCGCAACGAAGAGTAGCCCCCGCTCGCCGGAACTAGAGAAAGCCCGCGCACAGCAACGAAGACCCAACGCAGCCAAAAATAAATTTAAAAAAAATTATGTCTGAAATATAAAATCTTTTAAAAAAGAGCTTCACGAGGTCAGAAATGCTTAGCAAGGCGAAAAGAATAAAACAATTTCTCTTTACTTCATACCGAAGGAACAAAGAGTAAAAATAATTAATGCATATGGTTCTTTAGTGTTTTTTTTTTTGACTTCTCCAGAATTATGTACACAAAGTTATGAGATTTTTATACTATTTTCAACATAAGAGAAAATTGTTTTCACTACATAGTAATTAAATATATCTACTCTAAATCACTACACATTAAAGACTTTCAAAATTGACCAGCTCTTAAAAATGTTCTTTGCAGTCTATACTGTGGTATTGTCAAGAGGTAGATATAAGACTATAGCCCTATTTTCTCATGAATTCATCATAAAAACACATCAAATATCAGCTAAATGATTGCAAATATGCTCCCTGGCCTTAAAAAAAAACTTCACAAAGATCATTTTACTATTCAAAAGCCCATTTAGAAATACGTTCTAGCGCTGCTTGGAGTCCCATTCCAGATTCAGTTTCTCTAACCATACTGACCTGTCTTTCAGGAGAGAGGGATGAGAAATAAGGGGCTGGAGATGACACAGGTGAGGGCCCTGCTGCTAATACTGGCGATGCCCCAAGTGGATCACCCATTCCTGCTACAGTTCCACCTCCTCTGCGAAGAGCACTTTTCTTGACATCCTCGGTGAATTCAGTATTAACCAGGCCTGCTGGGGCTTCAGCCTGAGGCAAGAATCACATTGGCTTCTCAATTGACTACACATTTGTTCACTGCATACCTACTACACTCCAAGCACTCTTGGAAACCCGGGGGAAGAAACAGCGAGCAAGGACACATGGTTTCTGCCCTCGTGAAGTTTAGAGTCCAGGGTAAGTCAATGACAGTTACAGCAAACTTCAGGCTTTCTGGCCCACATACTTCTTCTTTCTCTCTGTTTCAATGGCTGTGTTTTGAGTGCTTATGAGGTCAGACAATGTGGTACACCAATGATTAAGAGCTAGATGTCAAAAAAAAGAGCTAGATGTCAATATACATAGATATGTCTACAAGAAAGTTTATCATACTTTAAGCAGTGGTAAACTCTGGATGTATCCGTTCATTTGAAAAAATCTATTGACCTTGTAATATAAACCAGGCATAGTGCTGGGAATGCCACAGTGAACAAAACAGACAAAAGTCCCTGTCCTTGTGGATCTGATATTGCAGGGGGAGAGACAGATAAGAAACAAGATCACTAAGTGAACGATAACAGTGTGTTAGATAGAGATAAGATTGATAGAGAAAAAATATAAAACAGTGAAGAGGGAAGAGAAGGTAGCTGGGAAGGGCTTTGCAGAGAAGAGAACATTCAAATACAGACCTGAAGAAAGTGAGGGAGGGACCAGGAGGAGAGCTAGAGAACACAGAGTCCCAAAGTACAAAGGTCCTGAGGAGGGAGCAGGTGTGTGTTTGAAGAAGCACGAGGAGGCCAGTGCGGCTGAGGCAGAGTAAACAAGCGGAGAGTAGAGGGAATGAGGCGAGAGAGAAGAGGTGAGAGTAGGTGTGGGTGGCCTCCTCAGTCATAGGAAAGCCGTTGCCTATTATCCTAAGTGAAATAAAAAGCCATTGGAGAGTTTTAAAAGCAGAGGTGTTACATGATCTGACCTACGTACTAACCAGATCTCTGACTGCTGCATTGTACATCAGTTAATGGGGAAAAGGGGTAGAAGCAGAAAAACCAGTTAAGAGGGTACTGCAATCATCCAGACCAGAGACTATTGCAGGTTAGATCGTGGTACTGTCAGTGGAGATGGTGAGAAGTGACAGAATTCTGGAAGGTAGAGTAACTGGGATTCGTTGAAGATTGGTTGGGCTAGGGGCTGAGAGAAAGGGAAGATATCAAGATTTTCCCCTAGCATAGAATTACCACTAACTATAGAATGAGTACGTTCTTGGAAAGGGTGAGAGCACTTTTGGACATGGTAAGTTTGAGCTACATCTGAAACATCCTAGTGAAGATATCAAGAAGGCAGGCGAGGGACTTCCCTGGCGGTCCAGTGGTTAAGACTCCCGCACTTCCAATGCAGGGGGCGCGGGTTCCATCCCTGGTCGGGGAACTAAGATCCCGTGATGAAGCGTGGCCCCCGCTCGCCGCAACTAGAGAGAGACCACGCACAGAAACGAAGACCCAACACAGCCAAAAAATAAATTAATTAATTATTTTTTTTTTTAAAAAAAGGCAGGTGAATGCATCAGCCTGGAGTTCATATCAGCCTAGAGGCCTTAGCTAGTGATAAACATGTGGAAGTCCTCACCACAAAGATGGGATTAAAAACTACAATGTTGGATGAAATCACCTAGAGAATAGGGAAGAAGAAGTGGTCCAGAGACTGAGCTCTTAGGCACAACTCTGGTGGCATTTCATGTGGCTTTTACTTCTTCTTAGTCCCTTTCTGTATTGTCTAAAATTTTTTTACATGTCATTTTTCAACAAACCACATATTCTTTGGAAAAGAAAAAAAGAGTCCCTTTCAGGAAACCATCAAGAGCAAAGCATCAGAAAAGACAGGTGTGCCCTTTAATCACAATCCAACATGGTACATGCTGCCAATTTGAGGGCATTAGGGAGAAATTTCTCTTGCCCTAAAACAATTTATGACCACTTTTGGAAGCTTCATCCATCCTCTGTGATAATGATGAGGATGAAAAGCAAAACTTGATTATGTTTGCTATGTGCCAGGTACTGCATATAAATTCCTTATACATATTAGCTCATTTAATCATCTCAACAAATTTATGAGATTTGTTAATAACTCTTAACTGTTATTAACCCCCTTCTTACAGTCCAGAGAACTGAGTCTTTAAGAGGATAAGTCACTTGCCTGAAGTCTCACAGTTAATAAATGGTGGAGCTAGGATCTGAATATGGGTTGTTTCACTACTGAACTCAAACTGTGAAACAAGGCTAAATGATGGTGCCTTGTGCCTTTGGATCTTGTAGCCTTTATTCCAAGAGCTCTTTATTAAAATGCAAAATAACCGTCAGATAAAGCTGAGATCTTAAGAACTAAAAACATTTTATACGCTTCTAGGTATAACACTAGGTAGCTTCATCTTTGTTTTCCACTCTATTGCTAACAACTTAAAAGGGTCATCTGACCACAGAAGTCCAGCTCTGCTAGAAAAAATATGTGGGTGGAGAAAAGGTGCAGATGTCACCTGTTTACAATCCTGCCAGAGCTACTCTGGAAGCCACATACCTAAGTTAAAAAAAAAATCTTCTGGTGCATGGTAAGAATCTTTGCTTTAAGTCAATTCTCTCTTCTTGAAAGTACTGACCATAAAGGTTGCTTTGGATTTATACGGGCCATTATAGTTCTTAGCCATTTCTATCAGGTACTGTTCCACTAGAACCTGGGGTAGAGTGTTCACGTTCAATTTACACATTAGCTGCAAAATAAAGAGCATAAGAAACAAAAAGAGTTTAAGTGGTCTTTCAATTTTGAATCATAGTACTTCATTTTTCTAGTCTCTCTTATGTAAGATGTATAATTTTTGTTTTTATTTTATTTTATTTTTTATTTATTATTTATTTGGCTGTGTCGGGTCTTAGTTGTGGCATGCGGGGTCTTTTGTTGTGGAGCCTGGGCTTCTCTCTAGGTGTGGTGCACAGGCTCCAGAGCACGCGGGCTCAGTAGTTGTGGCGCGCGGGCTTAGTTGCCCTGTGGCATGTGGGATCTTAGTTCCCTGACCAGGGATCAAACCCGCGTCCCCTGCGTTGGAAGGTGGATTCTTAACCACCAGGGAAGGCCCAAGATGTATAATTTTTAAAAGATGTATAATTTAGCAACAACAAGGAGGGGCCCTGCTTGTATCATAAGACAGCCTTGTCCTAGGGCAAAGGAACCAAGTAGAATAAGAGGAAGAATATAAACACAAGAAAAAGTATTTAGAGGTAAGAATTCTGATTTCGGGATAAACATTTTGAATTATGTCAGAGGTAATAGTCAACATATTCAACAAGGAACTATCCAATCAGAATGGACACCCTGAATGATGAGAGTGCCCACCAGCCTGAAACAGCTATTGTGGCCACATCCCCGTGTCCCAGCTGAATGTCTGTCTGAATTATGTATGTGGTCATGATTAAGATGTTCAAAAGTTGAAACTTCTAAGTTGGATTAACTTCCTTCATATTACTAGGCCAGTTACACTTAGGAAAATGTATGCTTTCTTGGTAAAGAAATCAGCTCAGTTTTCTTGACTCTAGCTTTTTGATAAAGATCTGAGTTTTCTACTCCAAAAGCTTTATTTAAAGTTGTGCTGCCTCTAATGCAAAACTTATTTCTAAACATCTTTCAGTCTGCACAAAATTATATGTTCTGAGTTTGTTCATATTTGCTTTTCCCAGACTTCTTGGTTTAAAAAATAATGTGTGTCTCTGGAAATGGTACTACCCAAGAGCTGACACTTCCAATCTCATTGCTTTGACACAGCTGACCATAATTCTCAGCTGTACTTCTTACACAGCCGATTAGATACCTGCAGCAAACCATCACCAAGAAAGAAATAAAGGCAAAATTCATCAGGTTATGGCAAATTTGCTTTAGATGAAGAACCACCAAAATAGCAAAACCAATTTCATGTTACCTCATTGGAATTATGTTCTTTTAGCTTCAAAACAACAATAACAATAAAACAAGTGCCTTGCTTTTAAGTATCTGATAAATGTGAAACTTAAAACCTCTATTTCTAAACACCTGATAAATTATAACACCCCAACCCTCACAAAAGGAACCCAGTTTCAAGTTTTTTGTTTTTTTATAAATTTATTTATTTACCTATTTTTGGCTGCGTTGGGTCTTCGTTGCTGGGCGCGGGCTTCCTCTAGTTGTGGCGAGCGGGGGCTACTCTTCGTTGCGGTGCACGGGCTTCTTATTGCGGTGGCTTCTCTTGTTGCGGAGCACAAGCTCTAGGCGCATGGGCTTCAGTAGTTGTGGCACACGGGCTCAGTAGCTGTGGTGCACGAGCTTAGTTGCTCCGCGCATGTGGGATCTTTCCAGACCAGGGCTTGAACCTGTGTCCCCTGCATTGGCAGGTGGATTCTTAACCACTGCACCACCAGGGAAGCCCCCCCAGTTTCAAGTTTTGTTTTATTTTGTTTTATTTGTTGCCATTGCCATTTTAAAAAAAAAGTATTTTTCACTTAAAGACCAACAGAAGAAAATATTTCTTTGGTTAACCCTTAGGAGAAAAAAGGATCCTCCAATTAATCCTAAAACACCAAGCAAGTAACACTAGTGATACCCTCACCTACGTCATGACACAGGCAGTTAAAAACAGTCAAACAACTATTTTCAACTCAGGCATCTCTGACTGGAGGTGAGAAGCTACCCAGATTAGTAGATACAGATTCAGACAGACCAGAATCCAGTTCCCTAAGGAAACATAAAAATATCAGGGTTTTATGTTTCCCTCTTTCCCCACGGACAATACTCAAAATATAATGTTAAATAAAAAATTTTTGAAAACTTAAATTAGAATACAAACCTATATGTATATATCTGTATATATACACACACATAGATACATACAGACATATAGACTGAAAGGAATATACTAAAATTCTTACCTCCAGATTTGGTGATTATGGACTCTTTTTTGTATTTCCCAACTTTTCTACACATTTATGCTACGTCTTTACAGCTCAGGGGGAAAAATACAACTATTTGGTTTTTAAAATGGCTCTGTGGACTGACATACTCTTGTCAAGCAGGACTAGTTCTCTATTAAGCAGAGACAGTGTTCTTTGACACAGTCCCGACAAGGTAGAGCCCACCCCCTCCCTCACTAGGTGGCAGGGATGCCTTGTCATTCCTTTGCGCCTGCAAATGATGCAAGTTCAACAGGTCTCACTTTGTGGCCTGGATCAAGCTAAACCGAGCCAGCAGCAGGTCACAGTACAGCTCCAGGATCTCCACGGCCTCCACGAGGTAGTCTTCTCCAATAACGTGTTCCACTCAGATCCCAGCTCGTTCATCTTTCACAGCAGCCGGGTGGTCAGCCACTTCCTTCCTTGTTTTTTGGGCCTGCTCAGCTGCAGCACAGAGCATGCATATGGAGAAATGAATGGGCAAAGAGGAGTTTGTTGAATAAATCAGGCAGGTTACACGATAGTGTGAAGTAATGTTTTTATTTTAAAAAGACAGGGAATTCCCTGGTGGCCTAGTGGTTAGGATTCCGGGCTTTCACTGCCGTGGCCCAGGTTGAATCCCTGGTCGGGGAACTGAGATCCCACAATTCGCACAGCGCGGTCAAAAAAAAAAAATTTTTTTTTTAATGAATAAATAATTTTTAAAAATATACAAGATATACCATATGTGCATAAAGTTATCAGTGTTTTGTTGTTGTTGTTGTTATCAGTGTTTTGAACTAGGTTTGTCATTATCTTTTTTTTTTTTTTTTTTTCCTTGGCATGCAGTATCTTCTGCAACCAGGGATCAAACCCGTGCCCCCTGCGTTGGGAGCACAGAGTCTTAACCACTGGACTGCCAGGGAAATTCTAGATTGGTCTTTATCAAAGCGTCAGCCCTAGATCAGCAACATCAGCATCACCTGGGAACTTGTTAGAAATGAAGAGTCGTGGGCCCATCCCAGAAATAAATACTAAATCAGAAACTGAAAGTGGAGCCCAGCGATCTATGTTTGAAGAAGCCCTCCGGATTCTGACACCTGTTACAGGTTGTGAACCACTGCTCTGGCGGGGGGTGGGGTGGGAGTGGGTGGGTGGTGGTCCTTCAACAGGTGATCTTTATTTTATCCTTTCAGGTTACTTTTATGTTCTAAAATGTTCCATACTGAACATTTATTATTTTTGTAATAAAAAGAGTAGTTATTTTCAAAATGAGAGTGCATGTCATGGTTTGCATTTTAAAAAATGTTTTCTTATATACAGTTCCATTTGATCTGAGTAACACCTGTGTGAGGTTTCCATGTTACCTGCATTTCACAGCTGAGAAAAATTGGGACTCTGAGAGATTAAATGGCTTGCCCATGTTCACATGACTAGGAGTAACTGGTCAAATTGGAACTCAAAACTAAATCTTCAGGCTGCAAATTCCTGTGCTTTTCCACCACATTATGCCATAGAATGAACAAGTCGAGTCATGTTGGAGATGTAACAAATGTAACCTGTCCCAGATTAATCCACCGAGATAAGGGAAGTCTTACTACCTTGAGCTATCAACTGATGACTGAGCCTGGGGAAATGGGCTTTTCATGACTCAGGGAAACCTGAGCCTGCAAATCATACACTCTGCCTGTCTGCCATACCCTAAAAGTGATGCTCACCTTCTAATCATGAATAGAAAGAGTTACTCTGTCACTGCAAAAAATCTTGACTTGAGACTGCATTTGAATCTGAAATAAATGCAAAGCTCAGTGCTTGGAAGGTTGCTTCGCTAAGCTCAAAGTACGAAAATGGCCTTTGCCCTGGACATCACAGAGAAGAGAAATCACAGTAAAACTGGACTGTTTCAGATAAATGCTGAACTGTTGTTACACAAGTGCTAATATTGGAAAACATTTATTGGGTGCCCAGGTTATAGTCTGTATTACAAATAGAACCCTGGAGTGATAGAAGGTCAAGATTATTATCTCCCTTTAAAAAAGAATATATTTAGGTAAGACAGCACTCATTAGCTTTATTTATCTCAAATCACTCAGGCATTCCATGTTTAAATCTCTCTCTTTGTAAAGAGAGGATAAAATGTATCTGAATAATAATATGTATCACTGATTGTCAAAATCGAATAAAAGAACACATGGGCATGCAGTTTAAAATTCACAAGTTCTGGGGCTTCCCTGGTGGTGCAGTGGTTGAGAATCTGCCTGCCAATGCAGGGAACACGGGTTCGAGCCCTGGTCTGGGAAGATCCCACATGCCGCGGAGCAACTAGGCCCGTGAGCCACAACTACTGAGCCTGCGCGTCTGGAGCCTGTGCTCGGCAACGAGAGGGCGCGACAGTGAGAGGCCCGCGCACCGCGATGAAGAGTGGCCCCCAGTCGCCGCAACTAGAGAAAGCCCTCGCACAGAAACGAAGACCCAACACAGCCAAAAATAAATATAAATAAATAAATAAAAAATTTAAAAAAAAAATTCACAAGTTCTACATACACCGTCAATGTCATCCTCTTTGTTCATGGTAACCATAATGGGTGCCACTGGTTTCCCCTAAATTTCATTTGTTTGGGGTACTTTCCTTAGGCTCCTGTTATCTAAGTAATGCCCAAACACCCTCTGCAAGATTTGGCTAAAGAATGCCCAAAAATCAGTTTGGAAGTTTGGGTAACATCTGCCTCTCTACTTCTATAATCTAATAGGCTATAGTAATTCAATAATAAATAGTGCTATTTACAGAGCACTAGGAAAACTGTGTTTATATGCAATACTTATTTCACCTGAACCCTCCTCATAATCAGAGATCATGTTTCTCAGTTTATTGAGGGGTCCATCAACACATGTGATCCATTGGAATAAGGAAAGAGAAAAAGGCAACGTAAAATAAGTTGGACTTATAGAAAGAAGACAACAGGCATCAGCTACTACTCCTGCTCATGGGTATAACACTACTTGAGCTGTCATGTGATAGAAGAAATAGCATTTTTTGTGTGTGTTTGAAAAAAGCTAAGGAAGCTCTTTCAGAAAAATTTGCCCGGGAGCTCAAACTTAATAGCTACTGCACATCTAAAAAGGCTTGGCTAGATAAAGTTCTATGCTTTGGTGGAGAGAAGTCCAGTAATTTGGACATAATGCTACAATTTAAACCTTTGGAGACTTTTCCTTTCTTTTTTTTTTTTTTTTTTTTTGGCCACACCGGGCAGCACTCAGGATCTTAGTTCCTTGAGCAGGGATAGAACCTGTGCCCCATGCAGTGGAAGCATGGAGTCCTAACCATTGGGCCGCCAGGGAATTCCCTAGAAACCTCTTTTAAAATTAAACTTTTTATTTTGAGATAATTGTAGATTCACATGCAGCTTGTAAGAAGTAATACAGAACAACCCAGGGTACCCTTTACCCAGTTTTCCCTGGTGGTAATAGCTTGCAAAACCAAGATATTGGTATTGACACAGAACTGTCAAGATACAGAATGTCAAGATACAGAACTGTGTTTGGAAACTTTAAAATGATTTGATCACTATAATAATCATTCCCACAATTCAGAAACACTCCTTTAAATTCCAGAGTTGCTAAGTAAGGTCTTAGGAGATATGTCATGGGGCTGGGAGGTGGTGGCACAGAGGATTGCACAGGAATCTGAGGGGCAGCTTGCTGTGCTGCCTGGAGAATTTACTCATTTATCTTTTTTTTCCAGGAATTTTAAGCGATTGACAACCAGTTGCAAGTTGACGCAAAGGGGATCAGCTTTGAAGGAAGAGCTGAAATGATTTCACCACAAGGCACAGCAGCTCGCACATCACCTTGCTGAGAAGTTCCCCAGCCAAAGAGAGAGTTATCAGAGGCTCTAATTTTTCCACATCCACTTTATTTATTCAACAAATCCCGTGTAAGGAATTCCTGGCTGCTTAGTACTGGCCTTAATACACTTGTTTCTCTGTGGACCAATTCCCCAGATACAACCCTTGTGATTCAAATAAGGGTTAGATCTCCTTCAGTTTATTCCAATTGTCAGTGTTTTTACTGCAACTTTTGAGAGTTCTGCAGGAAGTTTCTGACAAAAATGAAAGTCTTTGGCAAGTGTCTGAGGAAGTAGACAACAGAGGGAGATTCCCCTCCCCAACGAACATAATAGTCACTTACAGAGAAATTATAAAACCTCCTTTTAAATAAAATATTTATGAATTTGAAAGGGAAATCCCCATTGGAATCTGGAGAGGTTGCATAACGTTAAAAGCATGTGCAAATGAGAACACAGAGAAGTAGATAAAACAGAAGCTTGAAAATTGCACATTCCTACATTTGGCCAGCTAGAAAACTTTTGAAAAATAGTTTAATACCAGGAACCAACACGTTTCTAGGGAAAGCTAAATCTGCTAAGGATTTCTATAATTTCAATGTATGCTTGAGATTAGTTGTTGTTTCTGCCATTGGATCTAAAGATAAAAGTTCCAGGGGCTTCCCTGGTGGTGCAGTGGTTAAGAATCCGCCTGCCAGTGCAGGGGACACGGGTTCGAGCCCTGGTCCGGGAAGATCCCACGTGCCACGGAGCAACTAAGCCCGTGAGCCACAACTCCTGAAGCCCTGGCGCCTAGAGCCCGTGCTCTGCAACGAGAAGCCACCGCAATGAGAAGCCTGTGCACCGCAACGAAGAGTAGCCCCTGCTCACTGCAACTAGAGAAAGCCCATGCACAGCAGCAAAGACCCAACGCAGCCAAAAATAAATAATAATAAAAATTAAAAAAATAATAATATAAAGATAAAAGTTCCTTTCCTAAAATGATACCTTGGCATGCTAAAGCATACAAGCAGGAAGACATGACAGTATGAAAAAAGCCACCTACTCCTCTTATGACACACATGGTTTCCCAAGTTAACAGCACTTCTCTCTGGTTTGATCCCTTAATGTCAAAAAAAGTTGGGATAGTTGTCTGAGCTTACCCTGCCTGTACTACATGTCTAGAAAAATCACCAACTAGGAACTAAGCAAACATAGAGCTGGTCTGAAACTCCTGCTTGCTTTTAGGGAGAGTAACTAGCATGGCAGGGTTTTGTCCTTGTTATTTTCTGTCCAGCAGAGTAGCTCAAGCTCTCTCATCATACAAATTCAACCTACACACATCAAAGAAATTTAATAGGAATCCAGGGAAATGGAAGAGGTGGACAAAGCAGACTAAAATTTAATTTTTCAGTCCCGAAATGTCCCAAATACCTTTAAAAAATCTCTTTTCACTTTATCAGTTCTTAAAATTCTGTCGAAATTTAAGGAAAAAAAACTGTGAAAGAAAATGAAGGATTTTCAGATGAGACTGAAAACAGCCAATAGGCGAAATAGATGAGAATAGAAATAGGGAAATGAGAGCAAAAGAATTAGCAAGGGAAGTCTCCCATTTGGGGATATCTTTGTGAAATTTCATTCAACAACTATTTATTGAGCCAATTACAGTTTTTAAAACCCTCAGTTGACTTAATATAAAAAACTTTAATAGGGAATTGTCCATATTCCAGAGAATAATACAGATTTTTAGAGAAGTGAGGTAACTTTCGGTTATTTAAGTATCTTAAATTTAAAACTGTATTAGTTTACTTATCACTAACATTCCTGTCAAACTGTCACTATGGGGCTTCCTACCATCAATATGTACAACCTAAGACATGAGGATGGCTTGGAGTAAAGAATTCTAGAAGAGGATACAGCAGCTATGACCCACCCTTTTGGGACTGCAGCACCAAACCAGGAAATCACCAGTGTTTCACCAATCAGAACATCCTTTTTTAAAAAAAATTAGACACACCTTTGCACCAAGTCATTATGTTAATGTCTGGTAGCCAAAAAACTTTTTGTTTGCATCTACCAGTGTCTGCTCTTTCAACTTTGCCTGAAAACCAGCTCTCTGAGGGTGTATCTTGATCTGGGAGAAACTGGTTATCCTTGAATACACCTGGATGGTCTCTATCTTGGCAGTTTTAATGCCGGTTTAGTGAGCTAAGCAATGAACTAGAAACCATTCTGCCAGTTAGTACTAAAATGGGGCCACTGAACGACCACAGGACTTCCTTCTTGGCCAAACTGAGAAGACAACTGTCATGAATAATATTAATATTCACAAAGCAAAGTTCTCTATTGATTTAGATGGCTACAAATCAGTAGTGTCACTATATTTTACCCACTGGTGCAAGGTGTGTGTGTCTGTGTGTGTGGTGTTCAATAATTTTGATAATTCTCTGTTCCCACCCAAGTGAGAAAATATCAAAGTTGAGGTCTAAGCGTTCTCTAGAAAGAATCTTAGAGATCATATACTTTATTTGTATTGTAACTTACTCATTTTAGTATTTCTAAGGTAATATTCTCATTAAAAAATCCAAACAGTAACCTAAGTCCCTTTTGTTCCTCTTGGCCACCACCCAATTCCACTTTCCTCTCCCGAGATAACAAATGCTAGCTAGTTGTTACATATCCTTCCACTCCTTTTCTGTACAAATACATAAATATATGCAACTGTAACATTACATGTCTTTTAACAACAAATACGTGATCTCACACTGTATATATCTGCTTATTTTTTCACTTAAAATGTTTTGAGAGCTCTCCTATCTACATTTCACCCCCACCCCTTCATTCAGTTCAAGTTCCTCATTTCACAGAAGTGGAAACCCAAGTATAAAGTAGTAAAATGATTTTCCAAAGGCTGGATAGCTAGAGCCCAGCCAGTAGTACTTTCAAAATCAAACAAAAATCAATGATTATTTATTGAACAAAGTTTGCAGAAACTGAAAAGGGAAAAATCTGCTCAGAATCCAATCTCTCCAACAGTTAAAGTTACTTTTTTCTCAGTTCAGTTTTCGTCTGTATGCAGAACTACTTTTTTACATAGTTGTAATCAAAGCATAAATTCAATTGGTGTTCATTTTTTTTCACTTAGCTTTTTTTTTTTTTCTTCTATTTTGGCTGAGCTGTGGGGCTTGCAGGGATGTGGAATTTTAGTTCCCTGATCAGGGATTGAACCTGGCACCAGCAGTGAAAGCGCCGGGTCCTAACCACTGGAACGCCAGGGAATTCCCTTTTTTCATTTAAGTTAATCAGATGTTCATATTACTATAAAGTCGACTAGTTTATTGGCAGTGAATGGTGACCTCATAGTTCATCAAGTAGTCAAGCCCTCTTCCCTCTAAACTAAGCTGCTTCCCACTGTACTAACCCCCATCCTCTCATTCCTCACAGACTTTCAAGACACTAGCTTCACTTTCCCCTAGATCCTGGTTCCGGCCCATTCTCATCCCCCTCAGAGCCATTTCTTAACTCTTAAAGAGCTCCATCTCCATCCTGGGTTTCTAGGGGAATCTCATTACCCTCCTGGGCCGGGGTTGCCTCGGAGCTCTCCGAGGTTCCCAAAACCAGTCTTCACAAAGTCAGGTCCCGAAGTCCAGGAAATGATGGCCACGCCTCAGGGCTGTGTTTGGGAACCCCCAGAATTTACTGGAGTAGACAGGTATCAGGGTCCTTGTGGGGTCAGGGTGAGGGGGCCGGGCCCAGTCCTATTTACGTGACCCGGCCCCAGGGAGAGGAGTTCGTTTTCCCACCAGAGGGGGGCGCTGGGGGCGACGGTCGGACAGCCTGCACAGTCCTCTCCCGGGTACTACTGGGCGTCGCTCTCCGGCCCTGGGCCGTGACGCAATCTCCCCGCGCCGGGGGCGGTACGCGCTTGACGCCATCTTCGGGCGCCCGGCTGGGGGGGCGTTGGGTGTGGGGCGGCTCCGGGGCCGGGGATGGCGGCGGCCGCCGTTGCGGCGGCTCCGGGACCAGCGGGAGGAGCCCGGGGAGCGCCGTGAGATGGGCCGGTGAGTGTCGCCGGGAGTGGAGGACGCCGAGTCGGCCTCACTGGGGCCAAGCAGGCCTGGGCTCGGAGCGCTGGAGGAAGTGGCCCCCCAGAGCCCGTTGCCCCGCGGACCGAGGGAGCGAAAGAGGCCGCGCCTAGACCCCCGATCGCTTCTCACCGGCCCGGCCCAGAGAGAGGCCTCAGGTTCCTGCTCCCCCGCGACTGTGTCCTGGCGGGCCGGGGTGTCCGAGTCCTCGGGGCGGGAAGGGGCCCCCAAACAAGGAAGCAGCGCCTGCGGGGCCTCGCCCTTACCCCTCTGCTTGAAAGGTCGATCCCCCACTCTCTAAATACAGAGTTTCCAATTTCGGGCCCTACCCCTTTTGGGGCAAGGATTGCGGGATCAAGGGAAGCCGTAACCCCTGTCTCCTAAGCTCCTGTCTTTCTGGCGGGCGCATCTCTCGCCCTCAGCGAATTCGAGTCTGAGGCTGGGTTCACCCTCTTGATTCCGGGCTGTGCTGCCAGCGCTGGCAGCTCTCCGGAATGGTCCTCCTTTCCCGTTATCTCGGTTGGGGTCACAAGCTGCGTCTTGCCCTGGAGAAATCCTCGTTGAGCCTCTTCAGAGGCCGAAGTTTCAGATTCCGAAATGTGTTTTGCGTTGTGGGAACCTGGTGCACAGGCTTGGCTCTTTGTTATTCCTGCAGACCTTTTGCCTCTTTCAGTCCTTTATTAACCTGTGTTTGGCTAACCCCTCTGTGACCTAGAGGCAGGTTTTCTTTAATGCTTTAGTTGTGAGAAGCAAGTATCATTCTGAAATTGAAGTTGTGACCCCATTTTCTGTTGGGAATGAGAGAGAAATCTAACTGCTTTTCAGTCACTGGAACTGCTGGCAAAGAAGGGATGCAAGACTTGTGCCCACTGTGTAAATTTGTGTTTATGGAACCAAGAATTTGTCTTTCCACCTTGTTTTCCTATCTTGTCACTTTTTTCTTTTTGTACATCTGCACCTTGCTGATCTTAAGAGAGAAGTGTCTTCAGTTTGGCTTGGGGCTTGCAGTGTTCTTTAGGACTTGGACAGCACAGTGGGTAGTAGTTTCTCTGAGTACTGGTCAGTAGTACTTCTCTGTTTTTAGAGATTAAGGCTCTGATCTTCAGTGCTTAACGTTTCTGGCATGTGTAGATTCAGATATTGACAGTTTAGCATGAGTTTTGTTTCCCACTGGTAGGCTACATGAGGACGAAGGGAATGTTTTCAGTTTCTGTCACACCTGATTCAGCACGTGGTACAAAGTTGTCACTTAGAAAATTTTACACACTCACACACACACACACACACACACACGAGCCTGTTTTTTTACCCTGGAAATCTGCTAATAAGTCTTCCCTTTGAGTGACTCCCCCTTGACCTCTTTTTCTGCCCCAGAAACATAAATAATTGTTCTTTTTCCTCTAGTGCCTCTTATCTCATTTAAATAACCACCACATCTGTGTTTTCATCAGCCCTGAATAAAAGTGAAATCCGTGAGGCTGATTTTTCCTGCTTCCCTTTGTTCACATGGGGACAATGTTGAGTCTTCCACTTTTATTTGTGCATTTACCTGAAATTGGGATTGGAAGTAAATTTAACCTTTGGGGAATAGGTACAGGTAGAGAACGAAGAATATGATGTTAAGGAAAACAATGAAGTTTGACACATGGAAATTTTTTTCCAGAGATGTTTTCCTACATATTAGAATTTAATGTGTTGTTACCTCTGGAGAAGAGTAGGAGGCAGGGACTCCTGGACTTTAATGTCTTTGTGGTTTTGGAATTACCTTTCTTGATGATCCTGGGAAAGATCAGAGGCTAGGTTCCTGCTTACTCTATTCCTATTTGTGTCTCCTATAGGCTCCCAAGCCAGTGGGGAGGACACTGCTTCTTATTACAGCTGCTCAGAAGCACCACTGGAAGCTCAGGTAATACAGGAGCTTTGGATACCTTGTTGTGGAAAAACATCTGGAATTCAGCAGTGGAAAAACAGAACAGAGTGTAATCTCATAGAAATCTCATTTCAGATCCAAAGAACTGAAGCCTGATAGGAAGAAATAGGTGACAAATTTCGTATGTGTTGAAATGTTCAGACCAAAAAGATACTTTATGAAAATGGACAAAAGCATGTGTGAAAGGTGATAGAGAAAGGGGAGAGAGAACTTTCTTATGAATCATATAGACCTGAGATAGCAATAAACAGGCGTGTCTGGAGGAATAGAACCAGAATTTTAAGAAGTGGTGCCTAGAGCAGACCTACAATGGAAAAGGAGCCATTGGCAAAAGAAAAAAGAAAGGGAATGCATGAAGAAGGCAAATTGAAGGTGGTCAATGGGAAGAAAAGAAGTCTTGCCAAACTAGGGAACACAAAGTCTATGTGAGATCGGAAGAGTTTTGTTGCCCTTTGGAGAGAAGAAATAAGTAAACTGTAGAAAACACCAGTACAGTCACCCTCCCCATAGGGCCCAAGTTTGAATGTAGTATTTCATGGGGTGAAGACGATACTTTCATAACATGTTTAGGGAACAACGTTTTAAAAAAAAAAACAAGACGCGCAGACCTCAGGACCTATTGACTGACCCCTGGGTCCTTGCGGTAGTGGTGATATGAGGCAAAGGAGGATGAGAGTTTAGGCAGGCCTGGGCTGGGGGATGGGGATAGGTGAGATAATAACCCAAATTGGGCTGGGGAAAGGAAGCAAGGATGAGGTCATATGTTCAGGAAAGAAGATAGCACAGTAGTGTTTGGTGGCACAAGGAGAAACTTAGGAAAAGGAGCCAGCAGCAAAGACCATGTGTTCAAATCCCCCTTAAGGGAAAAGGCTTAGAATAGTCAAGGTCCCCATCAGAGGAACAGCTAATCATGAAGCTGTCGGTTTCCCTGGGGTTGTGGAGCCCACAGGTTATTTATGCATTGTTGAATGCTTGTCCTTGTAGCTCTTTGTGGTTTCCGTGATTGTTTCTTTCATGTCCTAGGCTGGATGAGCGAGAAGGGTAGCATCCTTGTCTGCTCCTTTCTCATTCCTCGTTTTTTTTTCCAGCAGTCCCCTTTGTTACATCTTCCTCCATGGACACAGTTCCTGCTCTTTCCTTTGACTTGGTTTACCCCTAGGTTACTTTTCTTTGCCTCTGATTTGTTCCCTAGCAGATGTGGGCGCCCCAGCCAGCAGCAGAGAGGGGTGCAGGGGAGCCACAAAGAAGCCCCTTCTGATGCCCCAAGGAGCAAGCCGACCCCTTCCAGGCTCCAGGAACACCACAAAGCAATATGAAACCTGTTCATGAGAGGAGTCAGGAATGCCTTCCACCAAAGAAACGAGACCTCCCCGTGACCAGCGAGGATATGGGGAGAACCACCAGCTGCTCAACTAACCACACACCCTCCAGTGATGCCTCTGAATGGTCCCGAGGGGTGGTGGTGGCCGGGCAGAGCCAGGCAGGAGCCAGAGTCAGCCTGGGGGGTGATGGAGCTGAGGCCATCACTGGTCTGACGGTGGACCAGTATGGCATGCTGTATAAGGTGGCTGTGCCACCTGCCACCTTCTCCCCAACTGGTCTCCCGTCTGTGGTGAACATGAGCCCCTTGCCCCCCACATTTAATGTAGCGTCTTCACTGATTCAACATCCAGGAATCCACTATCCCCCAATCCACTATGCTCAGCTCCCGTCCACCTCTCTGCAGTTTATCGGGTCTCCTTATAGCCTTCCCTATGCTGTGCCACCTAATTTCCTACCGAGTCCCCTCCTTTCTCCTTCTGCCAACCTTGCCACCTCTCACCTTCCACACTTTGTGCCATATGCCTCACTCCTGGCAGAAGGAGCCACTCCTCCCCCCCAGGCTTCATCCCCGGCCCATTCATTCAACAAAGCCCCCTCTGCCACCTCCCCACCTGGGCAGTTGCCACATCACTCGAGTACTCAGCCACTGGACCTCGCTCCAGGCCGGATGCCCATTTATTATCAGATGTCCAGGCTACCTGCTGGGTACACCATGCATGAAACCCCTCCAGCAGGTGCCAGCCCAGTTCTTACCCCTCAGGAGGGCCAGTCTGCTCTGGAAGCAGCCGCTGCCAATGGACAGAGACAACGAGAGAGAAATTTAGTGAGACGGGAAAGCGAAGCCCTCGACTCCCCCAGCAGCAAGGGCGAGGGCCAGGGACTGGTGCCAGTGGTAGAATGTGTGGTGGATGGACAGTTGTTTTCAGGTTCTCAGACTGCGCGGGTAGAGGTGGCAGTGCCAGCACACCGAGGGACCCCAGACACCGACCTCGAGGTCCAGGGGGTGGTTGGTGCTTTAGCTTCTCAGGACTATCGTGTGGTGGCAGCTCAGAGGAAGGGTGAGCCCAGCCCCCTCAACCTGTCCCATCATAACCCCGACCATCAGGGTGAGGGGCGAGGGTCAGCCAGGAACGCAGCAGAGATGGCCGAGAAAAATCAGGCCCGAGGGTTCTACCCTCAATCCCATCAGGAGCCCCTGAAACATAGACCTTTACCCAAAGCAATGGTTGTAGCCAATGGCAACCTGGTGCCCACTGGAACTGACCCAAGCCTGCTACCCATGGGCTCGGAGATCCTGGTGGCGTCAAGTTTGGACATGCAGGCCAGAGCCGCCTTCCCAGACAAGGAGTCAACGCCACCCCCCTTTACCTCTTCCCACTTGCCCTCCCATTTCATGAAAGGCGCCATCATCCAGCTGGCTACAGGGGAGCTGAAGCGGGTGGAGGACCTCCAGACCCAGGATTTTGTGCGCAGTGCCGAAGTGAGCGGGGGGCTGAAGATTGACTCTAGCACAGTCGTGGACATTCAGGAGAGCCAGTGGCCTGGATTTGTCATGCTGCATTTCGTGGTGGGTGAGCAGCAGAGCAAAGTGAGCATCGAGGTGCCCCCCGAGCACCCCTTCTTTGTATATGGCCAGGGTTGGTCCTCCTGCAGCCCTGGGCGGACTGCACAGCTCTTCTCTCTG
Source organism: Balaenoptera ricei (assembly GCF_028023285.1). Taxonomy (NCBI): domain Eukaryota; kingdom Metazoa; phylum Chordata; class Mammalia; order Artiodactyla; family Balaenopteridae; genus Balaenoptera; species Balaenoptera ricei. The sequence continues at coordinate 49,205,511 of NC_082657.1, read as the reverse complement.
CCCTGCCATCGGCTACAGGTGGGAGATGTCTGCATCTCTATCAGTTTACAGAGCTTGAACAGTCACTCAGTTTCTCAGTCCAGCTGTGCTCCCCCAGGCCAGCTGGCTCCTCCCCAAGAAAGGCCTGAGAGGACAGTCTTGGGACCCCGAGAGCAATGTGACAGTGATGGGAAAAGCCAGCCGTTAGGCGAGGGCTCCCGAATGGTAGAGCCCTTGCAGCCAGAGCCTGGTGCTCAGGCCTGCTGGCCAGCCCCGAGCTTCCAAAGATACGGCATGCAAGGGGAGGAGGCACGGGCTGCGCTGCTCCGTCCCTCTTTCATTCCACAGGAGGTAAAGCTGTCCATTGAAGGGCGTTCCAATGCAGGAAAATGAACCTCTCCCAGACCCGGACTGGGATGCTACCCCAGAGCTGGGCCTCACCGTGAGCAAGCAGAGGATTTGCACATGCCGAGCAGGGGATGGCTCTCTTGGCAGTGAGGTTAGTGGGGAAGAGGAGGCGTGAAGGCAGCCTCCCAAGGCAGGGTCTGTTGCCCATTATCCCATGGCGTCTTTTCAGAACAGCCCCAGAGGGTGCTGTGATGGGGAGCAGCAGGCCTGGGCCAAGGAAGGAAGGGGGTGCACGCAGGATAAGAAACATTCCAAATATCAGGGCCTCCCTGTTCTTTCCTCCTCATCCCTAGCTCCTGCAAGGAGAGAGTCAGGCTTTGGGAGCAGGTGCAGAGGGAGGGAGCAAAGAAAGAGCCAAAAATGATGATCCACAGCTTATAGTAGCAGTTCAGCTATCTGAAGTTTTTTTTTTTTTCCTTTCTTTTTTGTGATGGGAGGGCAGGAGGCCCCATGCTTGGAAATAAGAGGGTTCCCACCCAGAACTCTTCTTTTGAGAGCTGTGCACTTTAAAGGGTAGTTTTGTTATAGATGTCTAAGGCTGGGTGTGCAGGGGACTCTGCTTGATCCTCTGCTTCAGGCCTTTCCCATCTCTCCCCATCATTCCTCCCACAAGGCTTCTAGCATTAGGAGAGAGAAGCCGCTCCAGGGTTCAGAGTGAAGTACTGCCTTGGTGGGGACCCAGTCACGGGACTTTGGGAGAAAGACCCGATGGCCAGACTGACCGGGCTCTAGGCAGGGCTTCTGGAAAGGTAGCTGACCTAACAAGGCTCCTCCTACTCAGCATGCCAGACCCACTTTGAAATTGTACTGAATCTCTAGTTGGTAATGGTGACTTTTGAAAGAACCAGTGGACCCTTTTCCCTAGGCCCCTACACCCGGTCCTCTGTCTGTCTATGTTGTGCCTAAGTGCCTGCACTGCCCCCACCCTTCCGCTGACCTAACCTGTCTGCATGGTGTCTTGACCTGGGCCTATTTGTAGCTGCACTGCCTTTCCCCTTCTGCAAAACTGGTTTTGTCCACTCTGACCAAGACCTCTAGTTTTTGATGTGTAGGGGTCTCTCTGGTTTCCCTTTCAGTTCTATTCTCTATTTTTAAAAACTCAGAATCATGTCCTCTCCTCTTCTGCAGTTGAACCAGTTGGTGGAGAAACGAATGGAACTATGCCCTGGGTCGGGACCAGTACAGCTGGCTGGGCAGTGCCCGTCCTTGCGTTTTTACAGAGTCCCTCCCATCTTACTCCACTCCTTCTCCCAGCATTCAGGCTTCTCCAGGCTGTCTCCTCCCATAGCCAGCTTTAAGGTTTTGGGATACTCTTTTTTTTTTTTTTTTTAAATTTTGGCCACACCATGTGGCATGTGGGATCTTAGTTCCCCGACCAGGGACTGAACCTGGGCCCTCAGCAGTGAAAGCGCAGAGTCCTAACCACTGGACCACCAGGGAATTCCCTGGAATAGTCTTGATAATGTTTCAATACCTGAAAAGTCTCCTAGATTCCATTTCATGGTGGAGTATTCCTCTGCAAAGAGTATTTTCAATCTTAGTTGCATTTGCCCCCTGTGTCTTAAGCCCACTTTTTCTTCACGACTTTCAGCATCACCTCGGACTGTGGGATTCCATTGGGTGTTGAGAATTAGGCTTCCCCCATCAGCTTTCAGGTGGGTGGGTGGGTTTTTTGTTTGTTTTTTGGGGGTCTTTAGACTCTTGAACAACTCAGGGTATTGTCCACTCAGCTCTCTTATGAGGCTTCTCCTGGGGTATGACCCTGGCATTTCCTTTCAAGATGGACTGGCCAAGGCCTAGCCTGTTGTCAGGAGTCCCAAACCTCTGAGGTCTGATCTCTGCTCTGTCAAAGACTTTAGGCAAGTCTTGTGACCTCTCGCTCTTTCACTTCCTCCCCACCTGCCAAATGGGGATAAATAATCTTACCTACCTCCTGGGGGGAGGGGGAGTTCTGAGAATGGAGTCCTTCTTAGTGTTCAGGTGCTAAAGGTTGTTCTCCTGGGGGAACAAAGTGACTGAGACTGGCTTGTATGCTGCAAGCCCTACACTCCACTGTTTCATTCCTTGAGAGCAGTTACCTGGTCAGTCAGCTTTTGGAGGCCCATCCAGAGGAAGCTGCTGACCTGACCACAAGTATGTAAGTCTCCAGTTCACCTCAGAACCAAATACCAACCGTGTCTGGTGAACACTCAACCTTGTACACATTTGGGATCATGTCTTTTCCCTTCTCTGTCCCCATTCTCTCTGAATGCTGCTTTCTCTGGCTTGTTTCCCACAGTTGGGGGCCTGTGGGGCTGAGTCTCGAGGAATCCTCTCAGAGGACGGCCCTCGGAGAAGGCCTTGTTTCTGGTTGTTCCATGAGCAACTCATTCCTAGTTTCTCATGCACGGGTTTCTCAGAAACATCCTTCCTCATTAGGAAGGCTCCTCAACTGAATATAGCGACAGGCACACAGTGGACACTAAAGAAATATCCACCAAGGGTACCAACCGAGCTTCCTCCTTATGGGAGCAAACCTATATCTAACCAGATACAGGCCAAGTAGTTTAAATACAAGAAACCCTCACTGCCCAGCCTGGTAACTTCCCCTTAATCCTGGAAAGAGAAAATCTTGTGCACCTTGGCAAGTTGGGCCCTGAACTTTCTGCTGCTGTTCCTCTTCTGTTGCTGGTGAAGCAACACTGGCACTTCCTCTGATACTGTGCCATGCATATGTAATATATTAATACTTGATTTTGTTGAGCTGCAGAGGTGTCTTTTGTAAAGTATGGTCTCCCAGGGAAAGAAGCTCTGTGCTCTAAATCTTGGTCAGAGCTGGGGCATTCCCCTTACCTTTTCCCTCTGTTTCAGTCTTTTCTTCCAGGCATGAGGAATGAGAGTAACCTATGGTGTGTCCATTCTTCCTTTTAAAGATTTCATAAGTGTTATTATAAGAGACCTAAGAGCAGTTTTGAGACAGCATTTTGGTGGGAAGCTGTCAGCTTTTGGGGGAATGGGCAGTTAAAGAAGGCCAATGTCATTAGTAGGACAGTCCCAGAGCTTAGGGGTAGAAAGGAAGATGGCTAACTCTGGCATTAAACAGAAATGCCTATACCAGTTTGGGAGTAGGGGAACCAGGTGAAGGACGGTAATATATCCAAGTCTTGGATCATCATTCCTATCAAGATTAGTGTACACAGAGGAGGGGGAGTGGCATGGGGGAAGGGGAAACTGGGAGGTCAGAGCTGAGCACTCGTACCCAAGGGGGAGGGACCCCAGTAGATCTGGACTGACCCTTCTGCACTCTTGGTCCCAGTTGGTCATAACACCAAGGGCTTTGGTCCGTGCTGCTTTGCCACTGCTGCTGTCTACTCGCTGTCCTGCTTGCTGCCCTTCACAGCTCTCTGTCTTTCTGTGTCTTTGGCCATATAGGTGAAATCCAGGCATCCTGTCCGTCCTTACGTGTGCAAGGGTTACTTTATAACAAGGTCATCTTGAGTAGGGATAGTATGAAATGCTGCTGGTGGGCTGGTGAATCCAAAGGGATATGGCTTCAGTGCTTGTTGGGAGCCCTTTGGCTCCAAATATCCGACTCTCTTGAGGGAGAGACAGGCAGGTCCTATAAGTGGGTGTTTTCTTTGTATTAACTTTCCTTTATGATATCTTGTGTCCTGTTTTAAAAATTAAATGATGGGGAACCAGATTAGGGCCTGTGTCAGCATCCCAGGGAGGTTCATCTGGCTCCAGTTAAATGGATTCTGGGGTTGGGGGAGCGTTTGAAGTTTGAAATAGACCCTCAGGTGGGGTTTAGTTTTATTTTTACCACTGGCGCCATAGAAGATGCACAGGGTGGTGGTATGATTTAAACCTGCAACAAGCAGGCATGTTGAAGAGTTGAGTGATCACACTGGAGATAAAGGGTGGACATGGGTTCACTGGGCAAGGGCTTGGGTCCATTGGAGTGAAGATAACCAGATTGGTTGAATTGGCCATGGGAGATTAAGTCACAGTCTTAAAGGCAAAGCAAATAGGGCAGAAGCCAAGCTTTAGGGAGACTTCTTGGCCTCCTAGGGCTAAGTTTACTAAACCACACTGAAGCTACAATACTTTCCAGATGGGAAAAAGTGTACACTACAGTTGAAGAGCTGAACCGTGTTAGGTTGGATGTTGACCAGGAACCTGTTAGCCCTTTGCTGGGAAGCCTTCACCCTCCAGCTTCCCTGGGAGAGGGAAGGCCTCCCACATTATGCAATAATAAAATAAGCGTCTGGGTCCTTGCAGCTGTCAGTTGCTCTTTCAACTCTAGGATCCATCTTTGGGCCAGAATCCTGGTCTGGGCCTAGGATGACACTGGCCCTTGAGATGCTAGAGTTGACTGCACTCTCTCCTTACCTGCAGACTATGCACAGTGCCTGGGGCGGAAGGAGGAGAGGTGGTGCGGTTTACCCTGCTGAGCCTCCCCAGCAGGAACAGTAGTAATAAATGCACTTTTCACACTAAGGTTTCTTTATTCATTCTCCTGTTAAGCCTAGATCCTCCCCTGGTAGACTGCAAATTCAAAGTCTGTGTGATCCCCCAAGCCATTCTGCTGCAAATGCCCAGCAGTGAAGATGGCCTCAAACTGGGTTCCTGTCTACAGTGTGTGTGGCGGCAGCCCATGTGCCTTTACCTATTGTCAAACTTTCAAGCATTTATTTCTGTCTTTATGACTGTCATGGGGACTGAGGTTCTTCAGAGAGAGCGAGCGAGCGCGAGTGTGAGCAAGCTGATGACACAGTGGTTTTACACCCACTCCCCAGACAGGGAGTGTGCACATAGTTGTGAGCTGTGAGTGGTTAGTGCATTGCTGATGTTGCTGAAGGCAGGGTTCATCCCTCATTTGCGTGACACTCGCATTCAAGAGAAGCTTGTGTCGGGGAAGAGACTGACAGTACTCGTGGCAAACTTGAAGTATTAAAAATAAGGCTGTCCCCTACAACCTTCCTCGTCACACACAGGATCCCTGTAGCCAAAACAGTATATGTTCCAGCTGCAGAGAGCGGACTGCTCTCAGCTCGCACAGCACCTTAGGGGAGGGAAGAATATATGGATAGGGAATGGGGTGGAGAAAGGATGGAAATGTTGTCATCAGGTGGCTTTAGGGTCCTCAGGAGTAGTAGAGAAGGACGGCACTGGGGAGGTCTGATGGATGGATCTGATTTGTGTAGGAGTTCCCTGTAGATAAATTACTGATCCCCCAACTACTATCCCCAGTATGTAATGGCTAAATTAATATGTAATCAACTGCATTGTATCTAAAGCCTTAGAACTAGTCAGGTGCTCCCCCCACCCGATACCATTTCTTACCCTCTAATCCTACCTGATCTTTAACAAAGCATTAATAATTCTAAGGATAATCTCTATTTTGTTGTGCTTTTTTGTAACTGTTTTAAATAAATCAATTTGTACTGTATATTTGTACTTTTGTGAGATCCTTTTTGCTGTTTTACCATTTTAAGTCTCTGTACTTGGCTACACACAGATTGTATTTTTATTGTTAATGCTCTTCTTATGGATACCTGCATTTAACTTGTGGACTATGTAAACACAATATATATCAATATCTATATATCTATATATCTATCTATATAAACTACTAGCTTTTCCTTTTGGTGTTTGCGCCTTCTTCGTATCCCAGCCTTAGATGGTGGCCATGGGGTGGGGGATAGAAGGCCTATGTGGCAGAGCTTGTAATAGAGAGCAAATGGTGCCCATCTTCATGTGGTGGGCTGGGGGAAGATTGCACGAGCTAGTCCTGAAGCATGGTCTGTGTGTTCTGTTGTGTGTATTTCAGGGACCCAGAAATCTACCTGTAGACTCAGATACTGTTCTAGCACAATCAGTCACAAGGACCTGTAGATGCCCTCACTGCTGGCCTTTTCTCCAATTCTTTTCTCAGGAATACTGCCAGAAATTTCTGGAATAAGTCAGCTCCAGAACTTAGCTTGCCACTAGTAAGAGGTGAAGCACTCAGATACATGATAGTTACTCATACATTTATTGAGCACTTGCTACATGCCACAAAATAGCCTAGGTGCATTATATATTAACAACCGTTTGTTGCTAGTATTATTATTTTCATTTTGTGGGTGGGGAAACCAAGAGGTTTAAGTAACTTACCCAAAGTTACACAGCTATTAATTAGCAGTACAGAATGTTAAATCCAGGCACCTAATTCCTGAGTTTGCGTTAACTCACAGTTCATTGTAAAAATTAAATGAGATAATCCACGAAAGTGCTCAGAACAATCTTTGACACATAATGAGTCCTCAACCATTTTGAAACATCCCAAGTAGGACTTCCATGTGGGGCTCTGTGAGAAAAAGCCATTTGGCTCAATTAAATATTTTCTTTTAAATGTCCAGTATTTTGTAATAAGCTTATTAATATTTTTGTATTTTTCAAGACAAATATTTCAGCCTGCCTGGTGGAAATTAACCCTAGTTTGGTGGGGGGGGTCAGTTAACACTCTTAAATAGCCTTGAACCTGTGGAGGTCAGAGAGGAGTCCAGTTTCCTTGTTATGATATTGGAAGAGGTCCACATTCCTGGCATAGTTATTTTTCTGGCTACAACTTAACTAGGGCACTTCCTTCTGGACTTCAAGATCTGTAATTATCTAAACTGTATACAGCCTTTGGTGCAGGCTAAGGAAAGTTCTGTGCTTGTTGTGTACCATCACAGAAGCTTTTTAGAAATGACCTCAGCTCTTGTCTCCTCCATGGTTTGGCAGCCATACAAACTGCCAGAGTAGTCATTTTGCTCTGACCTTGACCGCTACTGACTTGAGCTCTCATGGCACCTTAATTCTGGATTTTCCTCAATGGGTTTTATTATCCTGCCTTGGCTCTGAGGAATAAATAAAAAGATGGGTTTTTACCTCTTCTCTCAAACATGTGTTCCTCGGCACTATGAACCTTAATATTGCAGCTATTTCTATGAATGTATTCCTGAATGCAACTGAGTGTTGTCTAGGGTAGAATTTTTAAAAGTTTGGCAGACTGAATTCTGCTGGGAAAAGTAGCTGGTACCTGGTCTAAATACTGCATCCTCTTTAGCAAATGCCAGTTATGAGGAAAGGTGTCTACTTCTGAGTTTGGACAAGGTAAGCTGGGTTGAAATAGCTCTTGGGACCACAGGTGATCTTCATTAGTGTTGTGGGCATGCACCCTCACAAAGTCAGCATCGGTTCTTCCTTAATGTCGTCATTAACTTGTGAAGGGCCAGATACGGGATCTCTGCCGGGAGAGCCTGTGTTGAGGAGCACCCTCCCTTGGCAAAAGACAATGGCTAGACGTCCCTGCCTGAAAACTTCCATCCACGTCTCTCCTAGATTTGCTAGAATGAAATCGAGAGAAAAGCAGGAAAGGGCCAGTAAAGATAAAATTAATTTATTTGCCCTCACAACTCCGTGGGGTGGGCGTGGGCCACACTGGGGCCCCAGAGTCCTATGCGCATGCCCTGCAGCAGTGGGCTGGGGAGCTGAGGTGTCTGGAGTGCCTCCTCCCTCATCCAGAGCTGCCTTGAGCTGGGTCCCTCCTGACCCCATCATTCCTGCTCCCATATGCGAGGGGTACACAGGTCCACCTGCACCAAACTCGGGCCTGCCTCTGGCAGCAAGGACAGGACCCTGGGGACGGCTGAGTGGGAAGGCAGGCAGGAGGGTGTGGTTCAGTGCAGAGAGCTGCTGTTCTGCTCTTCAAAGGCCATCTTGCCCAGGAGCTGGCTGTCCAACTCCACCCCACTCACAGGTAGCTGGAAGAAGTTCATTTCGGCTGCTAAGGCTGCCATGGCAGAAGGGTCCTGGCCAAACTGAGCTCGCAACATCATGTCCATTTTCTCCAGCCTCCTCTTGAGCCGCTTGGCCTCCCGCTCCCGGATGAGCCGAGCCTGCCGCTTCTCCGGGGTTTCATTGGCCCGCTTCAGCCTCATGGCCTCCCGATCTCGCTGCAGCCGGCGTGCCCGCTGCTCGTCTGTCTCCTGCATGCGCTGCAGGCGCTTGGCTTCTCGGTCCCTCATGCGCCTTACCTCCCGCTCCTCGGGGGTCTCATTGTCCCGCCGGCTCTTCTTGGCTGTGCGCTCTCGTTCCAGCCGCTGCAGCCGGACTTCCAAAGGCTCGTTCTGTCGACGCAGGGCCCACTTGCGTACACTGGGGGTCTGGGCTTCTAGCAGTTTCCGGTAGGCAGCACAGTTGTTGCACACAAGCAGAATTCCAGCAGGGTACACTGGAGGACTAAAGGCAATGTCCTTCCCCTCAGCACTAGAGGGGCCCTCACTGTGGGCTGGCGGTAGGGATTCCATATTAAGGACTTCAGGAAGTTTCTCACTGGAAAGCAAAATTTTTAGATGGTTAATGCCACGGTCTAACAAGGCTCAGGTATCCAGCCCTGACTTACTCTGTCCTACCAGGCCAGATGCTCCAAGTTCACCACTAGGGGTCAGTATGAGTGCTCGGGAGACCTCCTCTACTTTTCCACCCTTGCCCTTCTTTGGGCTAGGTTGTCTACCAAGTCTTAAAGCCCACCTGCAGTTAGGGGCTGAGCCAACCGCCATAGCAAGCCACCAGAAATGAGATGAGCCCTTACAATGTGCAGTTCCATTCAAGCCGGACTGATGGTGTTTGTAGGAACTGTGCAGGGCAGTCCTCCTCGAGGTGGAGGCTGCCTTCAGGGAAGGGCCAGTCCACTGGCTCCACCTCCCCCCAGCTGACCCTGCGTTGTACACTAGCAAGTGGGACTCGGGCACAGTTTACACAGTTCCAGTCTTCCTGGGACACAGTGGAGACTCTGTCCTCACATTAGGGTCCTCTCAGCACCCTGTAACTTCTTTCTCCATGCTTTATCATGAATGTTCTTGGTCTTCCCCACATCTCTTTCTAGTTGAAGATATTCTGATCAAGGAAAGAAATGAGAATTCACTTCCCTTTGGGGATGTCTAATGGAATGGACATATTTACTAGCCTCATTACTCGTATTTCCAAAGAGTCAAGAGTCAGTTGCCTTTGCATTGCCCATCTCTAACCTTCACTTCAACTTGGGAAAGCAGAACCCACACCCAGTAATTTGTTCCCAGCACAGAGGGTTAGTTGCCCGGCTAACCTGTTAAACGTGGCATGGCTAGTAAAACGGGCTCCACACACAGCACAGTTAGACCGCTGGTCCTCCGAGTGGATTAAGAGGTGGCGACCCAATGACCCGGGGGAGCTAAGGGCCCGGCCACAGACAGGACACATGTAGCTCTTGGCGCTCACCACTGCTGCAGTGTGCTGTAAAAGAGAGCCTTAATCTGTCAACTCACACCAGCTCCAGGACAATCTGTACCCACTTAGGAACTACTTTCTGGGAAATGTCCCCTTTCCTTAGTCTTAGAACAAGGACTTGCAACTATTCTCCCTATCTAGCACCTGGAAAAGTAAGAGTCTCTTGTGTTAAAGGGCCTTCAGAAGGGCAAGGCCATCCAGACCATCGCTCAGATTTCATTAGTTTGAGTTCTGACTATGTACTGGGACATGTGGCTGGCTTGGGGAACAATGGGACTCCAGAGCCTGAGAAGAATTCTTGCTCAGGATAATTTCTCATGGCCTGCTTGCCACATGCTGTGTAGGTACAAGTGCATTTTAAAGGAGCGTTGAAGGTCAAGTCTAGAAGCTGGCTGGAAAGACTGATATCCAAAAGGTATTTAAATGCACTGCCTTTCCTTCAGTCTTTTAAAATCAGTCTTCTGAAGAAACGCTTCTCCTCATGAACCAATTATCTTTATGGTAAAACTCAGGCTGCCTTGCGTGCTGATGCCTGTTCAATACAGAGCATAAGGCACGTGTTCCGCGACTGGATCAGGGAAAAAAAGGAAACAAAAGTTTGTCTAGTTCTGACCCCCTGGTTTACACTATCTTTCTCCAGTACTTCAGAAACACCTATGTTAACTCATTTTTTCTTCTTTAAAACAAAGCCCAGTTTCTATTTCACTATTTAAAATGTGCCTTAAGTAATTTAGAAAAAAATGATACTTAATTTTCACAGTGTGTCTGCCTGGGAACCCAGAACATATTCACTCAACATATCCCACTTATTCTCTACAATGTTCTGAGGATTGGAGTGGAGTCTTGGTGGAAGCAACAACCCAAGGTTCTTTCCGGGGTTGGAGGCAAAGGCTAAACAAGTTGTTGGCGCCCGTGTTCTGGAGCATGCGGCTCCGCACGCCATACCTGGTACACATGCGCAATCAGCTGCCCCCGACTCCCACAGTCTAGCTGGCAGAGGGGACACTGGCAGAGTCCAAGTAAGGGGTCAGAATTCAAATTCTCCGTGACCTGCAATTTAACAAGTAGGCGATTCATGAACACAGTTTACCAGTCTCTTCCCTGCCCCTTTGAACACAGTTTACCAGTCTCTTCCCTGCCCCTACTTCTTTTAAAAGGGTATCCTGTTAAAAGGAACACAACCTCTTATCATACATTATTATTAGGTTCCCATTGTGGGTCGAAGGAAAAAGTGATAGGGGAAAGGGAATTAAATTTGCTCCCATCTTCATTTTCTCCAAGGCTTCCTGCCATGAAGACATAGTATTTATTACTCCAGAGAGAGCTTATCTATTTTTTTTTTCCCTAAGGTAAACTCTGTAGAGAGAAGATTAGCTTTCCCTACTGCCATGCCTCTTGCAGGAATCCTTAGGAAACAGTTTAGTGAAAAGATGGCACCTCAGTTAACACTTTGACTGAAATTTGCAAGCATATTCAAGAGTACACCTGAGGAAGTCAGCTAATAGTTTTGCAAAGACGGATGTTCTGCTGGGAGGAAGTGGGGAGCTTTAGGAAGAAGAGCTGTGTGGGAGTGAAGTGATATGTGGGTGGAAAAGGAAAGCTGGGTGTGAAGAGAATTGTGTGTCTGAGGTTTGGGTAACTCATGTTGGGAAGGAAGAGAGGCTTCATATGAAGCCCAGGAGACCCTCAGAGGCAAGAGTGTTACATGTGGAAGAGAGGCATCTGGGCAGAGTAGAAGGGTAAGGAGGTTCCCGGACTCAGGAGCCATTTGTCACTTGCCTCATGCTCTACCACACTGTTCCCACCAACAGGCTGTTCTGCATTTTCTAACTCTTTTTCCACTTTGACCACCCCTCCGTCTTCCTCTGATGTGTGGGAAGAGACTTCATCTTGTGTGGTCTCCTCTTCATCACCCTCACTGTCACCTGGAACACACAAACTGGTCACTTGTTCTGATTTTTGCATGAATACATCTTACGCTGCTTTCCACCCTACAGTTTGCAGCTAAAATGGAAAACATTCTCAGATCTTCCATAATATAGTTTGTATCAGTGCTTATTTGGGTACAAATCACGTTAAGTGGAAGCCAGCTATAATTGTTTATATTGCCATATACACACTAAAGAGAAAATCGGAGGCAAAACTGTATTGGAAAATGGTTATTAGGTCCTGTATATTATCATAAAAATGATAATTTCTTACACAGGGTTCTCAAATATCTCACACTTTCAAATCACACCTCCCATGCACCTCACACCATGCTCATTCCAACACACCACTTCTGACTTACCAATGCTTATCACTGATTTTATTACTTACTTTTCTCCATAACCTCCCTGCACAATTTCTCCATGGTGTCGCATACACTATTCTATTCTGAGACCCACTAATCTGTTCTCTCCCAACAAACCCCAAGGCATGATTACAGAAACACCAACAAGTTTTTCTTTCCTCTTATCAATAAAGGAGGCAGTAGGAAATTAGGTAAAAATGTCACTTTATAGGGAAAAAGCTGCTCAGTACAGTGGAAAAGTTAGCACAACAAACCTCGGGCATTCTGTAGTGGTATTTGACTCACAGTGTTCTTACCCTGCTAGTAACTCAGCATTCTATGTTAAATAAGTCCATTGTTTCTGTTGGTTCTTTGGATTATCTGATGGATCATTGAATGCATCAAGTGGAGGGATCAGGACATTCTTTACTTTAGGATGAAATATAATTTCTTGTGGCTAAAGTAAGAATTGATTTGTTTTAGTTCAGGGTGCAAGATGTGGCCGTGCAGAGGTCTGCCTGTGGCTAGGGGATCTGCAAGGTTTGTGTGAGCTGATTTTTTTTCTCTATTACTTATAAAATTGGAAAAGAAATGATTTTTAAAAAAATACAATAACATAGGGAGTTCTTTCTGAAAGGAAAAAAAAGTGCTAGTACTTTGAAGATCACAAGAGGAAGCCAAACCTAGGGAAGCTGTCCAGTCCCATCCTAACACCACCTAGATCCTGGACTCCTGGGCCTGACTGTCAGCAAGAGAAATACAGGATAGAGTTTCACCAGGCTTTCAGCATCAGCAGTGAGACTCAGCTTTCCTAGCTATAACAGTGCGTCTTATCTTCTCTCTCCTATCCCTTACGTAATTTCTAAATCTACCAGTAACTGGGCAAAACTGGTTACATTCCCTTTCTTCAAAAGAAAATCTAACCAAATCATCTGCTAGTAGATACATGTGTCTCTGTTAGATACTTCACTTGGTTGGTGGACTGGATTTGGGCCCTGGAAAGATCTACAGTATGCCTTATTCCTTGGTCCAAAGCTTTAGTGTGAATCCATCTCAGTAATAAGGGTTGGCACAGATTAAATCATACTATATTTTCTCACCAGCTTATTTGGAATACTTGTAGTCTAAGACAACACTGTATCAAACACTTTTTGTAATTCATCAAAAATCCAAATATATCTCTCTAATAGAAAGATTAAAAAAAGCATAAGTATGCCATGCAGAGGGATGATGCAACTTTTCCAGAATGGAAACCTATCAGACTTCTATAGATATTGCCATTCCTACCTATTACTCAAACTGGTGGCTCCCACAGATTTTCTAGAAATATTTGGTTCGCTTTTCTGTACCTGAGCAATTACTTGCTAAATTATTATTTTTATTGCTAGAGTATTAGTTTAAGTAGAAAATGTAGTTCCTGGAAGGTACAGAGCTCTCTCCCTCTTCTTTCTTTTTCAACCCCGAATGTGGAGAAAAATCAGAAATGTCAATATGAATTGACACTAATAATAACCAATATCAGATGGATCAGATGTGAAAATCATCCTAGGAAATAACACACCTCAAAGTGTATTTGTTCAAGCAAGTCACAGAACAGACAATCCATGAGGCTCAACCAGTTACCAGCCACTGTCTTTTCAATCTCTTAACCAAAGGGATCTACTCAGGACTTGGTGTGGGAAGACCTCGACATTAGCATTTTACACGCTGCATAATCTCACTGGTAAGCAAGTCCTCTTATAAAACATTAAAACTGGGTCCTCAAGCAAAACTTTCATAATACCACTCTTACATTTTATTAATTATGAATAAATAGATCCTAGGAGACAGGGATTTTTTTCTTTTCATTTGACCTAGCCCAGGGGCTGCTTGAGCACTCATTATTCCTATGCCCCTGTCTATCACAGTCATCACAAATCTATCTGTGTATGGCACTATGCCAAGTACTGCAGTCCTTGAGTTAACAAAAAAATATATATATAATGCCAAACCTGTTCTTTCTCTGGACAAGCATATGCCCATACACCTTAGAACACCTTTGGGAACACTGAGGATCCACAAATCTCCTTCTTCATGTCTTCCTCCCAACCCCCATGCATAATCCCCAGAGCACACACACTCTGATAATTCTTCTCCCATTGCCCTGAGTCATTACCAGAAGGTGCAGAACTCACTGCTACTGGAGTCCTGATCTCTTAGTTGTTGGATAGCTTGTCGCTGACTGCCAAGGTCTCCAGGAAAATCAGTTTTCATCATCGCCTGGCGGGCTTGCTCTTCTAGCCCAGCAAATACTTGATCCCCTGGTGGTCACAAGGAAAAATAGTCAGGCCACCAGCTGGGCAGTACATCCCCAGGCAAGCTGGTTGGAAAGTCAGACCATTCAAAGGTAGGAGACAGGCAGGTACCCTGTGGTGGGGTCATTCATCTCCAAGTCAACTTGTTGCCTCCAGTGGTTTCTGGGCACAGCTACTCTTCTTGGGCAACAAGCCAGATGCTCTAGAAAGCATCATTTGCTTCTCTTAAATCCTAATACTGACTCCTTTTAAAGGTGATCAATTGCTACTTTACCAATTTAACATCAAAATCTCAATTCCATTTATAATCTTCCATCAGGACTGGGGAGACAGAGGCAAGAGGCAAAGTGATGGAATGAAGATGGGGCAAAAAATCTGGGCACAATCTCTGAATCTCAATGTATTAGCAATATGGTCCTGATTCTGTCTGCCTCTGACTATAAACAAGTGCTTCAAATAATCCATCTGAAATAGTATCTATGACCCCATCTTTCATCCACTCTCCTTACAAGACATACTCTAGAAGTTCTTCCTTTACTCTCTCACATCTATTAGAATTAGCCACAAGCAAATCAAAAATTGGTTGAATAATGGATTAAAAGGAAAACAGATAATATGTGAACTCATTTCTGCTGAGGAACAAACTTCCTGAAACATGCCAACCAATTTGCAACAGGTAATATTTCATCTAGTCTCCTTGGTTTAGTGTGGTCTTTTTTTGTTTTTTCTTTGTATGCAGTATCCAAAAGCCCCGGACCCATCCTTGATTATGCATTTACTGTGAGGAACTCTGCCTGGGATCTGTGTGGTTATTGAAGAGTTAACATTTAAGTGCTCTTTTATTTCCAAGAGGCCAGGCATAAGGAGAAAAGAGTATTGGGTTTCTTGAGGTTTCCATTGTCTCAGTCAGAGTGGAAACTACAGTCCCCATTCTCCAGCCACCAAGAGAGAATAATAAAAAGCCCTAGTGAAATGTCTGACAATAGACCAGGCGCTTTCTTAATGAAGAGAGAGAGGAAATTAAACAGGCTCAGGTTCCGAGGCTGATACAAGGATGTAGGAGGAATGAACTGGTCAGTTGACCTGTACAACTAGTCCTTGGGCAGTGAAAGAACTGATGTGAAGTAGGCTTCATGTGATTCACTTAGGTATTTGTTCAGCAAATATTCATTGAACATCTACTATATGCTAAGTGCCAAATGCTAATAATAGTGATTATTTGGCACTTCCTAGTTCCAGGCTCTACGTTAAGTGCATTATAGTTGCTACCTCACCTTAATTCTCTGCAAAACTCTATGTGGTAGTTATTACTATCCATATTTTACTTAGGAGAAAACTAAGATCTATGGTAGAACTAAGTATTCAGACCCCAGTCTGTCCAACCCTTAATTACCATATTTTTCAGTTGCTTTCTAGCAGAGTTGTAAACAGAATTTTAAGCGGTTCATTAGAGCAATTTTACTGAAAACAAACGCTTGTCTCTGTGTGACAAGAACAGCTCTGATCCTAGTGTTAGTGTTACCTTCCTACCACCAGAAACTGATATACAACTCAAATACCAAAATAATGTTCTCAAGCAGGACTGATGGAAGGAACCATCATTTTTATGGTTCTGATTCCATGTGATGAGTTACCATGCCTGGGTTAGAGTAATATTATGGCTATTCTGACTGACACTATGAGTGGGAATAGAGGTGCTAAGAGTCCAAGTGTACTTCTAGCCACACAGCCCTCAAGTAAATAAAAAATAACCTGCTTTAAGTCCACTTTCATAATATTCAAGATGACACACTGGATATAAATTACCGCTAGGGAGAGCAAAAAAGGAATTCTGTGTTATAGCGCCTCCTCTTCCCTCTTTGCAGGAGTAAAATATTTAATTTCTCCATGTTGGTTCCTCCGTAACCACAAGGCCATGGCTAACTGGAATAGTTACTGAATTCTTCTGGGTAAATGCATGTTTTTGGACCTGGTGGCCGTGGGCAGATATGACACTAAGGAACAAGTTAGGTACCAGCATATAATTATCAAGGGAAGACCATTCTCATCAATGACATCGCTAAAGAAACCTATCCAGAAACCAGCTAGGTTTATAACATACTAAGAATCTACACTTCCCCCCCTTTCTTTTTTTTTTTTAAATTTATTTATTTTATTTTTGGCTGTGTTGGGTCTTCGTTGCGGTGCGCGTGCTTCTCACTGCAGCGGCTTCTCTTGTTGCGGAGCATGGGCTCTAGGCGCACGGGCTTCAGTAGTTGTGGCTCGCGGGTTCTACAGCGCAGGCTCAGTAGTTGTGGCACTCGGGCTTCAGTAGTTGTGGTGCACGGGCTTAGTTTGCTCCGTGGCAGGTGGGATCTTCCCAGACCAGGGATCAAATCCGTGTCCCCTGCACTGGCAGGTGGATTCTTAACCACTGCGCCACCAGGGAAGTCCCCCCCCCCCCGGCCTTTCTTAATGAGGAATCACCACTGTATTAGAAGGACATCTATAAGGATATGTAATTTTCAAGATCAGCTAGTAATTCAGTCTAGTCTCCATCAAACTTGAGCTAAAAATTTATTCCTATTGAAGTTGTCTAAATATTTCAGCCTTCCCAGAACAGAGAAGAGTCAGTTCAATACAGCTGCCCTATCTAGGACTTTTGGGTGCCTTCTCACCTAGAATAGTTGGGCTATATTAATTCTGTCATTCCTTTTTTGGCAGTTTGGAAAGAAAAGCTATGCTCCTCTATTTTATTCCATTCCTGACTTGGGAAAAAGGCTAAGGTAAACTTTACTCCTTAGGGCTATTCTTATTTAAATACCAACATAAAGCAAAATATATAAAGACCATAAAGAGGGATTCTGGCAGACCTCATAGAAAAAGATATGTGAATGATTTCCCAGTAGTCATTATTTACCTAATCCCTAAATCTGACTGTCCAGACTTATCCTTTCATAAGAAGGTAGTGATAATTGCTAAAAGTATGTCATATTAACTCAAGTATAATGTGATCCATAGAGATACTAGTGATTAAGAAGTGTTATACAGTTGCCTGCTTTTACAATGTAGCATTATTATTTCCTTCTATCTTGAGACTGTTGGAGTAGGTTAAAAAAAATCCTCTGGCTTCTAGATATTAATGTAGGGCAACCATCTTCTTTAACATGGGTATTTATTTGTCTATTAATAGTTGAGAAAAAGTCATCTAAGTTCAACAGTAAAAAGCAAGGTACTACCTCTCCTTTTTGTGGTATGAAATCAAGATATTGTTGGTCTGATTTGGCTAGGGTTTTTCAGACCAGATAAGAACAAAGCCATGCAAACAAGCCTGTAGAACAGATGAGAAGCCTGAGATGAAAGTTACTGGAAGACAAAGATTTTACAATTCTCTTTCTTGAGTCTTTGGTGCAGTTAAATAAATGCAATGTCTGGCTGACTTAAGTAAAGCAGCTGAGACATATTCTAAGAGAGCAGATGTCAAATTCAGAATAAAATGAGCTAGTACTGGGAGTGAGGCACTTAGGATTCCTTTTCTAGCTGACAGTCTCCATAATCCGAGGTGCTATCACATATTGGGAACAGAACCATTTACCTCATAAGGATGCTGACAATGAATGAAGACAAAACAAATTATACTTTTTAGAAGAGAAGGGACTTTAAAGGCTCCTTTTTCCTACTTCTCTGTAAAAGCTGAAAACTTTAATTGAAGTTGAAAGTTTTTAGTCTCATATATAATCTGAAAACAAAAGTCTCTTAAGAAACGGACGTTTTCCTTTACTTAGTGGTTTGCTTGGTACAAAAGCACCAAATGAAAGTGTGCAAAGGATTGTATTTTCAACCTCTCTAGAAACAGTTTACAGAAATTTGTATTCAGAAGGGGGTGAGATGAGGAAGGAGGGAGGGAAGAGGTCTACAGAGATTTCAACCCATATGCAGTTCCTCTGTGACTAACAACAATTCTGGACTTTTATTCCAAAAGCTCTGCATCAAGTCTATTAAGGAACTGGGCAAAACACAAGAGCCTGCCTGGACGTTTCTGGGTAAAGGAGAGATCATGATGGTAATTTAGATACAGAGACAATCCTGAGGAAAGCCAAGTATATGCCAGAGCAGCCTGCCCATTGACTTCTAAAGCAGATCTGACAGATGCTGCCAGGCTACAGCAATGGGATTCTTAATGTATTCTTTTAGGAGGGCTTCTTAATATATTCTTTTAGGAGCTGCCTGCTACACAATCCTCTTGTTCCCAGAAGGCAGATCTAATGGAGCTCAGCCATTACTCTGCTCAAATGCCATTGGCTTTGACATTTAAGCAAAGCTTCTGCAGACCTTCCTGCCTCCCAGACCTTGAGTTCATTCTGTTTACTTTAAATAGATGAGCAGCATTAAATTCAATACATTTGATTGGTTCTATTTCACTGCAAGGGGTTAGGAGACGCATGTGGTCAGAAGACTGAAATTACCTATTTCTACTTGGCATTATTGTGGGCAATGAGAAGATGACCTTTCAAAAAATGTAGGACCAGCTTCAGTCCCCAAATAGTAAATAAGTAGAAGGTCCTCAGAGACCAGCAAATCTCAGTGTCTTTCTTCTTTCTTAGTCCATCATGTGAGATGCCTTCACAATTCCCTGCCCAAATGCATCACTGAAAACAGCCCCTCCCTGCGGGTCTGCTTTTTAGTTGCACCTGAACATTTCCATTCACAGCCCTCTTAATGGTCACCACCGCAAAGTCCCATCCGCTCCACCACAATACTACAAGGTTCACTAACTCAACTCTAGAAACTGCATTTCTGCAGCTGTGGATATGATATTCCCTCCTTCTCTGTGGTCTGTTTGTCCATCTGTTTTCCAACTCCAGTACCAGCTCATCTTGGCTTTGACTGATTACGGTGAGAGGAGATGCAGCTATGGACTTATGCTATGTGGGTGCAGGCATTGGCCGCACAAGCATTTACTGGCTTCCCTGTACTTAATCATACTATCATCCCCACCAGCTACTTTCCTCAAAGTCTCTTTGGACAGGTGGCTTTTAGAGGGAAATGCCCAACTCCAGTGATTGCCTTATTTGTGAACCCATCACTCTACTAAGAGTTCCTTTCCTGCCCTGCCTTCTTGGGGTCACATCTGTGTCTTTTATCAATATCCACCTTCAACCAGAGAGGGGAAGAAAATCCTTCTGAACCTCTGTGTTGTATTACCTATGGTACAGATACTTCATTTTATCTCTCTTGAAAATCCTCACATTCAGGCCCACTAAATTTTACTGTTTTAGCAGCAGTTTCTAAATCCTTCCTGAACCACTCACCTTTATATTAGGCAGCCTTCCATATCCACCTACTCCAGAATACACTCCTAGAAGTATCCAACTTGCTCTGTCTTATAAAACTTTTCTAGGACTTGAAGAATTAATTGTATATGAAAGTTTGCTACCCTAATCTCATTTAATCTATAAAATGCTAAAGTCCTCTTAATCCCTCTGTCCCTACTGGTTTCTCTCCTACTCTTGAAATTACCCAATAAAATAAAATAAGGTACATACTGTCTGGCATACGGTATGTTTTTAATAAATTTTAGTCCTCTTATCCTAACTCCATGACTGATCTATCCTCTCAAATGTAGGTTTTTTTCCTTAAAAAAAGCCAAACTTTCATTTGTTATACCACTGAATTCCCTTCAAATGTTGCTGTACTTTAGTCAGTCCTCCATAAGAACACGGAGCTACATGTCTCTTTTTAACATTTGAATGAGGATGCTTATCTCCCCAGATCATAGGAAACTGGTTAATTGTCTCAAAGCTACATAGATATATTAGTGTTAATTTAATAAGGCACTTTTGAAAACCCACTATGAGCAGTGCTAGAAGTAGAGAGGGATAGCAGGAATTATATATGGGACATAGTGTCTGCCCTCCAGAAGTTTACAATCCAATTACTAAAATAAAACATATACATGAACCTGCTGAGAAATAATGCAAGGCAATAGTGCATAGCTGGTTCTTGTTACCAGTTTCTCCTTCATGTGATCCATCCCACACACTATTTTGTAGTCCCAAAACACTGTATTCTAAATGTCACTCCATTCTCCCTGCTTAAAAACCTTCAGTAGCTCCTTACAGTCAGGATGAAGCGTGAACTTGGCCTGGCCTTCAGACCTCTACAATGTAGAGTTAAACATCTCCAACGTCATGTTCTATGGCTTCTGGACAAATGCAACTTCTGCTTCATACAAAGTCTCCTTGTCCCCTGAACATACCACGTGCATTCCCTCTTTGTTTCTTTGCTTTCCCCTACCTGATTTTACCTCTCCTTTCCTCTTTTTTTTTTTTTTTTTTTCCTCTTTTTTTAAAGAATCCACTTTCTACCTTCCAAGGTCCAGTTCAAGTTCATAGTCTAAGGCCTCTTCCATCAAGCATTCCCTGGCTATCTCAGTCCATGGAGCTCTCTCCCTCCTTTTTTTTTTTTTTGGCCTCAGGGCATGTGGGATTTTAGTTCCCTGACTATGGATCAAACCCATGGCTCAAATCCGTGGCCCCTGCAGTGGAAGGACAGTCTTACCCACTGGACCGCAAGGGAAGTCCCTCTCCCTCCTCTTAATTTCTGTAGTACACACAGTCTGCAGCATCCCTATTTTGGCACTTAGCATATATTATCTTGCTATATGCTCATCTATCTATCTATCTATATCTGTGGCTACATTATAGTCTTATATATCTTTATATTGTTTTACGGCCTTGGCATCTAGCACAAGGCTTTGCACAGAGTAGGAATCCTATAGATGTCTGTTAATGTGAATACTAAGGATGAATCAAGAGCACCTATTCCTAAGACAGGTTTCTAAGACCTCCTCCAGCACAGAAACACTTTAAATCCATCGTGTTCGACACCTTTAACCCTTTTTTCTTCACAAATTAGTGTGAGTCGATCACCTAAATTCAGATTACTCTTCCTTTCCAACCCTCAGCATTCTCAGGTTCCAGAAGAAAAAGCCCAGTACTCACAGTGAACTTTATTTGGATTTGTCTGTTTCCGACGGGACATGTTTCCCTGATCCAAGAGCTCTGGCTTTTCCCAGTTTCACGACTGGATGTTACTACCTCCTTGCAAGGTGCTGACCTACAAAAAAAAGGATAATGTTAGCACATGTCATTTTGCTCATAAATTACACACAATTAAAAGATGAAAGACTTTTTAAAATAGTTTTTGAGTATATAAAACTCACCAGTTATAAATCATTGAACTTCTTAAAGAAAGAAAGAAAGAAATGAATAAATCTCTAGCACAACTTTAAGGACCCAAGAAGTTTCAGAGAGAATTCCAAAGGATTTAGAGAATTCCACTCTAAATCCAACTCTGGAATCCATAATACTGTTAAGTGATCATGATCAAGCTCAGAGGGTAGAAAAGGAAGCAAAAAAACTCAGGCAACCAGCGTTAGAAGCACCATGGGCTCAAAGGGATAACCCTCATGAACTGTAAAAGGAAGCAAAGGAAGCTAAAGAGTGTGGCAGCTCATATGTCACATGCCCTCTGGAAGTCAAGCCCTGCAATCCGCACCAATGAGAGCCTCCAGATGTTTTTTTCAAGAAGTTATCTCTCCTGGAGGTGACGAAGGCACCACATCCCTGTGAGACAGGAAATATCTCAAAACTCCTGGGCATCTGTAAATGAAACATGGGAAATAGAGCCTCTACCTAGGGATGCAGGCACAGTGCTAGGCACTGTGGATGACAGGGCACTAAAGCAAATCAGACTTCATGTTGAAGATGGGCTTTTACCAGAGGAGCCAGGTGCCATACACATTGTTGAGTACTAATTCAATACCTCAATGTGGAACATCAACCTGGCCCTGCTCACATGCTCCCGAGTGGTGGTCAAAGTTAATAACTTTAGTGCCTCTTCTCAATCCAGCCTCTTGCAGCAAAGAGTGGGAAGAACAAAGAGAAAAGGTCCCCAAATGAGAAGTGCGGCAGAGACATGCACCTGCTTCCCTGAAATAGGAGAGAACAGATACTTAAGCCTAGAGGTTCCTGGTTAGTTGTAAGAAAGGCTTTCCCAGCATTAAGTGTTGTTAGAGAGTCCGAAATGGATTAGTAGTGGAAGCTGTGAATTTTCTTTGAAAGACAGAGTGAATAAACAGACATAGATTAAAAAGAGATACTCTCTTTCCTACCAAAGATAAGAACATGGATCTGGTCACCCTCTAACTTTTCTTTCAGTTCCTGCCTTCTCAGATTGTACTCACACTAATAAGCAAATATAAAATTGTAGTTTATTGCCTTAGGAGGCATTATGAGAGGCTACTTACTACCATCTACACTTTGCACTCCAGTTAGTGAAGACTCACCTCCTGTTATGCCAACTAACTCCTCTATGTAGCTAGAAAGGACCTCAGACCTGTAATCAGATCCTGCCTCCCCTTACCAAAAGAAGAAAGAAACCGCAAATGGCAAAGACAGGCCTCCACAGGAAGTGGCAAAGGAAGCAGCTTTCAGGCAGTCTTCTATCATATCTGCATATCAAACACAGTTCTTTTTCAGACCTTTAATTAAAAAAAAAAACAACAAACTCCAAATGTATACAGTAAAAATCAATTTTAAGGTAGTATGTTGAGTGCTAATGCTAAAGAAACGTGTTCTCTAAGTTTTGTTTGTGTAGATCATTTCTTTCTAATCAAGTAGTTATTTTACAAATTGAAGCAGTGAATGAATATTACACTTTGGATCTTTTCCTATAAGTCTGTGGAATCACAAAGTGGAAAGTTGAATAAAATGCAGGTTGCCTATCATTTTTTTTTTCTAAAATTTGCAGAGCTATAACTCTCTATTACATAAGAAAGAAAATGAAACCTTAACTAATCTTTAAATTTTCTTCCTATTAAGATCAGAAATAGAAACTGTGAGATAAAGGTAATAAAGATCCTTCTGAATGAAGGCCAAATAATATGACACAGGCTCTGTTCAGATCATCTTGGTGAGGCAACAGCTCAATACTAAAGCTACAAGTCAGAAACAGAAATCAACATCTGGCATATTTAAAGCACCAGTGTCCACTGCATCTCACAATCCTCCTAGTGGCCAAATGGGGAACCAACCAGATGGTACCCAATGGGACTTCACACCTGAGGGATTAAGGGGAAAACATAAGCAAATACTCTTCCTCCCTCAAAAAAAGAAAGCCTGTGGGGTCGTGGACTCTTGAAAATAAGTAAGTTAATTAATTATGTAATTAATTAACAATAAAAAACTAGCACTAGCAGATACATTCTTGACTGCACAACAAGATCTCAGAGGTTAGACAATTGTTTTATAGCAGTAAAAGCTAATAAAATCCATAGACACATTGCCGTAAAGTTCACTAACTCAGTTTTACTTTCAACACTGCCTCAGTTTCCAAGCCTGAATCTGAAACCGATACAAAAATGTAAATGGACAGCCTGAACATGACCATCTGGAAGAAAAACAGGATGGGAAGAAAGGTAACCGGTGAGATTCAGGTCTACAAGGGATTCTATTTAAAAAGGGAGGCAGTTTTGTCCATCTTTAGAATGAGGTTAAGAATACTTGGGAGGGGGGACAACGTCTCCCCTTAACACTGTCCCTGCTCTCCCACAGGTGTTAGGTTGCAGCTTCCAGGACACACCACAGACTTTAGCAAGAAAACACGGGTGAAATCCAAGCTTTAAGAAAAGAGAGTGCACTCCCACCTCCAGCTCTGGTGCAGTTCCCACGGAGCAAAGTAAACTCGCCTGAATCCCAGGTATCTGTATCTGCCAAAAAGGAGAGGACAAGCAAGCTGGTCACGTAGCCGCCTCACAGGTCACCCTGTTCCCACTTCTGCTCGGTCTGGAGCGTGTGTATAACCAGCCGAGACGGTCCCTCTGGCTTCCTGAAGCATGAGCACAGGTAGATTCCCGGGAATTATCAGACAAGAGCCAGAGGTCTTCCGAGGCGGCTCAGACAAACCCTCAGACAATACAGTCTTCTCAGAAATCTAAATTTAGAAGCCCTTCTGCGAGAAGGCGACTCGGCACTGACACCCGGGTCGGCGCCCCCACGCCCATCCTCCCCCTCCCCCAGCTCCAGCCCAGCCTGTCAGACGCCGGGGCCGTCCCGGCGCTGCCCGGCTGAGCCCCACCTGGGCCCACGCGGGGAGGGCGGCGACGCGGACGCCCCTCCCGCGCCCGAGACCTCCAGAGGGACGGAAAGAGGAACGGCCGCTGTGGGGAGCCAGCCCGGTCCGGCCTCGTCGCGGGAACCCGGGGCAGGGGGAGGGTCAGAGCCAAGGCAGCCCCCGCCCCCCAGGCCAGAGCGAGCCCCTGTTCCCCTCCCCAGACACAGACTGACAAAAGGACCGACAGCCGGCGACCAAGGGAGGGGGCGAGGAGCCCCTGCATCCTCAGCCTGGTCCCGGAGGGAAAGAGTCGGGGGTCTTTTTACCCGGCGCCTCGGCGCTCCGCGGCGCTCCGGGTCCCTGGGCCCCGCCTCCGGACAGACGGACCGCCGGACAATGGGCCCTGGGCCGCAGCTCGGGCCGGCTGGGCCGGGACTCTCCGGGACTGGGCCCCGGCGGGCAGAGGGCAGCTCCGGGCCGAGCTGGTGGCGGGGAGCCCAGGGGCGGCGCTGCAGACGGACAAAGCCAACGGCAGACAGACAGACGGAGGGGGAAAAGATGGCGACGCGGGCGGCGGGAGCGCGCTGCTCGCACACCCGCAGCGAGTGGGGCGCGTGCATGAGTCTCTCCTATCCCCCCTCCCCCCTTCGCAAGCTTCGTCCCCCTCCCCGCTCCCCAGGCGCGCGCCCGGAGGCATGGGCGGGGCTTAAGGGGCGAGGGGTCCGGGGAGGCAGGACTTAAGGGAGCATCCAATCACAGACATTCGAGAGGGGCCTCGCCTCGGTTCTCGCGCTCTGGAGACCACCCAGCCTCGCACCCTCCTAGGTCTCTTTCTGGTCCTGTCAACTCCTCAGCTCCCCTATGCTCTCCTGAACCTTTAAACTCTACCCTGACTGTCAGCTCTGATCCTGGTTTCCTACCCCACCTTTGAGTTCAGCCACAAAGCCCACATCCCCCAACCACAGCTCCACCGCAGGCTCCCCCTCTCCTTAGCCCAACCTTAGTCTCCCCCTTTCCCCAACCCAAACCCTCTTCCCTTTATTTCCCCACACCACACGGTTTCTCCGGTCCCCACGGCATTTAATGTGACCGAGATCTAGGGGCCACGGACCTTTGTGGGAGGGGCTAAGTTCAGCTGTCAGAACCTCAGAGGAGAAAAATCTTTAGCTTCGTTTTAGACATTTAAGTCTCCAACATGATTCTCAACTAATAAAACAACAGTAGCTGTAGACCCTGGGGCATAGAATTAATTTAGAGAAGGGTAACTTGTGGCACTGTTGCCACTTAAGGGGCATTTGGGGCAATTGAAAGTGGTTAGACTCACTTCCTAATAAAACACCTCCTTCCCCTCTCATCGTCCCCTTCTATTTCCTCACCGCTTTCCTTCCTTTCCTCTCATTCTCTCGTCTTGTAGAATGCCTAAGCCTGCCTTTGACATAGCTCACTTGGAGAAGTAGGGCATGCGGTGGAAAGATGAGATCTGACATTAGAAGATCCAGCTTTGAGTCTGCTGCTGACCAGCCTGGTTACTTTGGGCAAGTCACTTCCCTATTCTGAATCCCTGCTTCCTAAAAAAGTAAAATGGTTAATAATGTAATAATTCCTGGTCTCTACTCTCATAGGGTTGTTGTGCTGATTAAGTAAAATGAATATATGAAAGAGTTATGTAAATATCCCTTATGATCACTGGCCCCACAAAGATGGAGCTAATGAGGATGCTGATCATTGCTTATAAAGCAACAAGTCTTGGTATTTGCATAAAGCGCTCTTGCAAACTGTCCTTTCCAGAAATCTCTAACAAGATGATATCATTGTCTGCATCTTGTGTTTAATGTAAGAGGATCTTGGTCCTTCACAATTCTGTGGTAAATGGCTCATTCCTTCATTCATTCATTCTTTGTGGCTGGGATATGAGGTAGGAATTATTCTTTTTTAAATAAATATTTATTTTATTTATTTACTTTTGGCTACGTTGGGTCTTCATTGCTGTGCACGGGCTTTCTCTAGTTGCGGTGAGCGGGGGCTACTCTTTGTTGCAGTGCGCAGGCTTCTCACTGCGGTGGCTTCTCTTGTTGTCGAGCACGGGCTCTAGGCACGCGGGCTTCAGTAGTTGTGGCTCGCGGACTCTAGAGTGCAGGCTCAGTAGTTGTGGCGCACTGGCCTAGCCGCTCCGCGGCATGTGGGATCCTCCCGGACCAGGTCTCTAACCCGTGTCCCCTGCATTGGCAGGTGGACTCTCAACCACTGCGCCACCAGGGAAGCCCAAGGTAGGAATTATTATTATTTAACTTCAGTTCAGTTAAG
Organism: Balaenoptera ricei; assembly: GCF_028023285.1. NCBI lineage: Eukaryota > Metazoa > Chordata > Mammalia > Artiodactyla > Balaenopteridae > Balaenoptera > Balaenoptera ricei. Next base: position 49,178,883 of record NC_082657.1, on the reverse strand, counting down.
GAAACTTTTAAATTTCATTTAAAATTTTAATTCTTGGGTAGGTAGCCAGAAAATGGAATATTCTCAACCAATCAGAAGGTTTTTAGTCAGTGTAAGAATGCAAGCTGGAATAAGCACTGGCTTTTGTACTTAACAGTAATTCTTGATGAGTTTAGACTGAGGGATACAAAGATGGCTTTATTATGTCACTTTAAAGTTGATGTAGTTAACATTTTCAACATGAAAATAGCTAGCAGGTAAAGTATTAGGAGAGAGCCTCCAGTGAAATTTCTTGGCTTCATCAAATAATAATGTGTAATACTGGGCATCTTGTTTCATCTCCTTGAGCTGCAAATAAAATGGGATCATAATAATGCTATTCTTAAAACCTTCATGTGTCCTAGAAACGCCTCTGAGGTGTTGTGATTCAGGGTTACAGTCAAATAAGGCAAAAATTATTAAATAAGGAATTAGTTTATTTTTGCTCTCACCTAAACTTGTTCTGGAGCTACAAGACTTTTTCTCTAATCATGGATTTTTTTTCAGCTTCACTTTTTATTTCTACTTTTCTGGTCTACTCGGATTTATGCAATTATTTTGCCATTTTAAGTATATTAACTTTCCCTTGAAATATCCTCTGGTTTATATTTATTGGCTCCTACCAAGACCCTGTTAGGGCTTTACATTACAACAGTATTGGTAGGGTAATTTAAAGAACTCCATTTAAAAATTTATTATGATATAATTCACTTACCATGAAATTCACCCTTTTTTTTAAAGCACTTTTATTTATTTATTTATTTATTTATTTATTTATTTATTTTTGGCTGTGTTGGGTCTTCGTTTCTGTGCGAGGGCTCTCTCTAGTTGCGGCAGGTGGGGGCCACTCTTCATCACGGTGCGCGGGCCTCTCACTATCGCGGCCTCTCTTGTTGCGGAGCACAGGCTCCAGACGCGCAGGCTCAGTAGCTGTGGCTCACGGGCCTAGTTGCTCCGCGGCATGTGGGATCTTCCCAGACCAGGGCTCGAACCCGTGTCCCCTGCATTGGCAGGCGGATTCTCAACCACTGTGCCACCAGGGAAGCCCGAAATTCACCCTTTTGAAGTGTATAACTCATTGGGTTTTAGTACAATATATTCACAAGGTTGTGCAACATCACAAGTATCTAATTCCAAAACATTTTTATCACCTTGAAAAGAAACCCCATACCCATTAGCAGTCACTCCCCATTCTTCCTCCTTCCAGCCCCTGGCAATCACTAATCTTTCTGTCTCTATGCATTTACCTGTTCTGAACATTTCACATAAAGGAAATCATACAATATGGGGCCTTTGTGTCTGGCTCCTTTCACTTAGCATGATGTTTTCAAGGTTCATGAATGTTGCAGTGTGTGTATCAGTACTTCATTCCTTTTTATGGCCAAATAATATTCCATTGTACGGATATACCACATTTTACTTCCATTCACCAGTTGATGGATATTTCTGTTGTTTCCACTTTTCGGCTCTTCTGAATAATGTTGCTGTGAACATTTGTGTACAATTTTTGTGTGATCATGTTTTCAGTTCTCTCAAGTATACACCTAGGAGTGGAATTGTTGGTTCATATGGTAACTCTGTGTTTAACATTTTGAGGAACTGTCAAACTTTTGCCCAAAGAGCCTGCATCATTTTATATTCCTACCATGTAGGAATGTACATGTATGAGAGTTCCAGTTTCTCCACATCCTGTGCTGCACTTGTTATTGTTTGTCTTTTTTATTATAGATATTGTAGTGGGTGTGAAGTGATATCTCACTGTGGATTTGATTTGCATTTCCCTGACGACTAAGGATGTTGAACATCTTCTCGTGTGCTTATTATTGACCATTTGGAGAATGTCTATACAAATCCTTTGTCCATTTTTGAATTCGGTTATTTGTCTTTTTATTGTTGTTTTATAAGTGTTGTTTTTTAAAAATATTCTGGATACTAGACTGTTATAGCATATATGATTTGCAAAAATTTTCTTCTATTCTGTAGGCTGTATTTTCACTTTCTTGATAGTGTCCTTTGAAGCACCAAAGTTTTTATATATTTTTTTCTTTGGTTGCTTGTGATTTAGGTGTCATATCTAAGAAACCATCTCCTAGTCCACAGTCATGAAGATTTACACCTATATTTTCTTCTAAGAGTTTTATAGTTTTAGCTCTTATATTTTACTCCTTGATTAATTTTGAGTTAATTTTTGTATAGGTATTAGGCAGGGAAGTTCAAATTTATTCTTTTGCATGCAGATATCCAGTTTTCTCAGTACTGTTCGTTAAAGTCTATTCTTTCACCATTGAACTGTCTTGTTATCCCTGTTCAAAAGCAAGTGACCATAAATATATTGGTTTATTTCTAGATTCTGAGTTCTATTTTATTGACCTGTATGTGTATCCTTATGCCAGATTCGTATGGTCTTGATAGGAACCTCATATTTTAAGGAGATAGTTTAAACTTTTGAGTTTATATTTAGAATCTAGAGTTATAAGTTTTCATTTCTTTGAATTCATTTAAGGAAAAATTACGTTTACTAGGATGATTGCAATCATGATAAATGTCATGAAAAAAATCTGATTTGAGAATTCTCTTTTGATCTGATATGTGAACCCATATCAGATCAAAATCACAGTTTATAACTGCGATTTAATGCATTTTTCTTTTTATTTGTTGATAAATTCAACATACACAAATTGAAGGTAAATCCAGGATGCAAATTATTATGGAAATATGGACATATGAAAATTATATCATGTCAAGTCTCAAGATCTGGGTTCAAGATCTGATCCTGGCACTTATTGCTGTTGATCTTGGATTGCTCACTTTACAGCTCTAAGCTTCACTTTCTTCCTATAAAAACTAATAGATATTTCTGATGTACAGCTGCTTCACAGGAATGTTGTGAGCCTCAGACTGAGGTCATGTGCTTGTAGTTGCCCTGTAAATTGCAAAATGCCATGGAGATATTTAATATTTGTATATAGCCCTAATTATTATTATTATTATTATTTTAATTATTTATTTATGGCTGTGCTGGGTCTTCGTTTCTGTGCGAGGGCTTTCTCCAGTTGCGGCAAGTGGGGGCCACTCTTCATCACGGTGCGCGGGCCTCTCACTATCGCGGCCTCTCCTGTTGCGGAGCACAGGCTCCAGACGCGCAGGCTCAGCAATTGTGGCTCACGGGCCTAGTCGCTCCGTGGCATGTGGGATCTTCCCAGACCAGGACTCGAACCCACGTCCCCTGCATTGGCAGGCAGACTCTCAACCACTGCGCCACCAGGGAAGCCCTAGCCCTAATTATTGATGTTAATAAGTTCTCTGAGGAATCATTTCATAGGTGCTCTAAAAAATGCTCTTGATTTTTTTCTAGGCCTTAGGAAGATATCCAGAGCAGTTTCTATTTCGTTTTATAATTTCTAGCCTAAAAACTTTCTGAGACTTTCCCCTTTCTAAATGTTAGTACTTTAAAAAAAAAAAAAAAGGCAAATTACTCAATGCCCATCATCTTTCCCTTCTCTCTCACACAATGTGTACTACTTTCTTCTATTGCAGGAGTCAGCAAACTTTTTCTGTAAAGGGTCCAATAGCAAATATTTGGTCCTTTACAAATAGGCTTTGTGGGCAATATAAGGGTTCTGTCACATGTTCTTCCCTTTTTTGGTTTTGTTTCTTTACAACCTGTTAACAATGTAAAAAAAAAAAATAAACATTCTTATCTGGAAGGGCTGTACAAAAACAGGCCTGACTAATTTTGTCCTACAGGCTTGTAAGACTCTTATATTATTGGGTTTAAGCATTATACCAGGTTTTCGTTACAGCCACTAGTTATAATTGTGTACATAAAAAAGAGTTACTTGTTAGTTAACCAAAGAATGTTTTGTGTTAATTTTTATCCTAAGAGCAAAACAGGATTTTCAAGTGAAACAGTGCGAGTCAGTTTGTTTCTTTGGATTATGTTTAGCTCTGATTGAAACTGGTCTGTTCAGCCAGGGATAGAGATACTGTTTTGAATAATTGGCTGGTTGTGGTATCATTCACACTGATATATTATCGGATCTAAATAACTAGATGGGACAGGACACGGGTGATGATTGCTGAATCCAAGAAACTGCTGAGTTGGAAGCAATTTTTCTAAATGAATCATGTCATTTTTAGCAAGACATGGACTCAATGACACTTTTCACTCATCTTTACTTTCATGGTTTGTTCAAGGGTGCAATAATGTCAAGGATTCCAAAAGTTATCTAAACACACTGTGTTACTGAGGGTATGGGGAAATAGAAACTCTCATATATTGGTGGTGGTGGTGTAAAACAATACTTCCTCGTTGTAGGGTGATTTGGCAACATCTATCAGCATTAAAGATATACCTACCCTTTCACCAGTTCTTCTGCTTCTGGGAATTTATACCCAATTCGTACAATCCATATACGCAAATATCTAGTCATTGCAGCATTGTTTGTATAGGCAAAATATTGGAAATAACCTAAATGCCATCAATAGAGCAGTACTTTAAAACTGTGGTACACATATACTATGGAATATTATGCAGCTCTTTAAAAGAATGAGAATTATTGATAACTACTGATATGGAACAGTCTCCGAGATATGTATCTTAAAGCAAGTTATAGTACTAGACAAGTTACAGTATATGGTCAGCCTTCCATATCCGACAGTTCTACATCCATGGATTCAATCAACCTCGGATTGAAACCACTGGGAAGGAAAATTCCAGGAAGTTCCAAAAAGCAAAAATTGAATTTTCTGCTCACTGGCAACTATTTACATAGCATTCACGTTGTATTGGGATGATTTGAAGTACACTGGAGAATGTGTATAGGTTATATGCAAATACTACAGCATTTTATGCAAAGGACTTGAGATTTTGGTATCCTTGGGGGATCCTGGAACCAATCCCTTCCTGATACTGAGAGACAACTGTAGTATGTATAGTATGCTACTATATGTGTAAAAAAAAGGCATATTTATACATACAGTTTCACATGCAGATAATATCACTGGAAGGATTTCGATAGCATTAAACATTGTCAGACACTGTTCTAAGAGTTTTTCATAATTAACACATTTAATCCTCCTAACAACTTTATTAAGGTAGGTGATATTATTCCCATTTTACAAATGAAGAAACTGAAGCACAGAGAGATTAAGTAACTTGCTCAAAGGCACAAGAATCTGGTAGCAATGGTTATTTTACTTCTAGAGCAAGGGACTGAAGGACTAAGGGTCTGAGGAAGGAGACTTAATTTTCATTGTACATCTTTTTCAGTTGTGTGTGTGTGTGTGTGTGTTTTGCCATATTTATGCCCTACTTTAAAAATTATTTTTAAAAGTTTATCTGCACCATTAGGAAAATGGGCAAAAGACTATCATGAGTGCTATTGACAAGAGAGTCAATCTTACTAATTTTCAAAGATATGCAAATCTTACTAATTTTGAAAGGTATACAAATTAAAATAACTGCTTAGTTTCAAAAGGATTAGAAAGGTTGATAATGCCTGCAGTTGGGGAGTATGAGGAGCTGGACACTAGGAGGATAAAGTCATAGAACCTTCTGGGAGAGAAGTCCGGTGATGGGTTTTGCTAGTTTGCATGTGGTGCCATAACAAAGTCTCCAAATAAAGTCACATTCTGAGACACTGGGGGTTAGAACTTCAACGCATGTATCTGTGGGGTACAATTCAACCCATAAATAACATGGGTATCAAAATTTCATACATGCATACTCCCTAAACTTGCAATACCACTTATGGGAATCTGTCCTTAAGAAATAATCTGAAAATATGCACAGATATTCTTAGAAGGATATTCACAATGGCATATTACAGAATATATTGGAATCTACCTAAATATCAATAAAAGATTGGCTAAATAATGATATACCTTCTTCCATTGTTAAAGACAACGTGGCTCTATATGTATTGACATAAAAAGATACGCAGAATATATAAAGTATAAAAAGCAGATTTACTGAACAGAGTGTATATTATCCTATTTGTGTTAAATTTTAAATAAATAAAATTTTGGAATAATATATTCTAAAAATTAATAATGGCATGGGGAGTGTTACATAGGCTTTTCTTTCATTATACTCTACATATATATATTCTCAAATTAGTAAAAACCATAAACATTTTTCTCTCCTCAAAAAACAAAAAGAAGGTATTGAACTCAGTCCCTTTTATTTTGCTTTTAAACTCAATGCAGAACAGAATCAGAATATACTTAACTGCTGGGATCTTGGCTTAGTCTGGTAGTTTCTGGGGGAAAACTACCACTTCCCATTGAGATATATAATAGCCTAGTATGCACACACACACTTTTTGTTTTCTGAACTATATGAAAGTAAGTTGCAGACATCATGATCCTTCAGTTCTACACAGTTCAGCATGCATCTTCTAAGAATAAGGGCATTCTCCTACTCAACTATGTTATTACACCAATGAAAATTAACAATAATTCCATAGTATCTAATATCTAGTACACAAATTTCCCAAGTTGTTCCCCCAAATATCTATTTTTTCTAATCAGGATCCAGTTGAATTTCATTTGGTTATTATATCTCTTAAGTCTCTTTTAATGTAGAGCCAGTTTTCTTGTAGAAGATTCCACATTTTGCATTTAATTATTAGTATATATACTGTTTATTTAATTCTCCCTCATGACATAGACTTAATTTGAAAATTTTTACTGTGAATATTTTTTTTATTGTGGTAAAATACACATAATATAAAAGCTACCATTTTAATAATTTTTAGTTGTACAGTTCAGTGGCATTAAGTACATTCACACTGTTATGTAACCATCATCACCACCCATCACCAGAACATTTTCCATCTTCCCAAACTAAAATTCTGTACCCGTTAAACAATAACTCCCCACTCTCTCTTCCCCCAGCCCCCCTGGCAACCACCATTCTACTTTCTGTCTCTGAATTTGACCTCTAAGTATCTCGTAGAACTGGAATCCTGTGGTACATGTGTTTTGGTGACTGGTTTATTTCACTTACCATAATGTCTTCAATGTTCATCCACATTGTAGCATGTGTCAGAATTTCCTTCATTTTATTACTATCTTTTTAAAATTTTATTTTATTTATTTTTGGCTGCGTTGGGTCTTCGTTGCTGCACGTGGGCTTTCTCTAGTTGTGGCGAGTGGGGGCTACTCTTCATTGTGGTGAACAGGCTTCTCATTGCGGTGGCTTCTCTTTTTGCAGAGTGCAGGCTCTAGGCGCGCGGGCTTCAGTAGTTGTGGCATGTGGGCTCAGTAGTTGTGTCTCACAGGCTCTAGATCACAGGCTCAGTAGTTGTAGCACACGGGCTTAGTTGCTCTGCGACATGTGGGATCTTCCCGGACCAGGGTTCGAACCCGTGTCCCCTGCATTGGCAGGCAGATTCTTAACCACTGCGCCACTGGGGAAGTTCCCTATGAACATTTTAAAACATACTTTGAAAACTATAAAACACTGATAAAAGAAATTAAAGATGATTCAAAGAAATGGAAAGATATCCCGTGCTCTTGGATTGGAAGAATCAATTCTATTAAACTGGCCATATTACCTAAAGCAATCTACAGATTTAATGTAATCCCTATCAAAATACCCAGGACATTTTTCACAGAAATAGAACAAATAACCCTAAAATTTATGTGGAACCACAAAAGACCCCGAATTGCCAAAGCAATCCTGAGAAAAAAGAACAAAGCTGGATAACCCTCCCAGACCTTACACTATACTACAAAGCTACAATAATCAAAACAGCATGGTATTGGCACAAAAACAGACACATAGATCAAGGGAAGAGAATAGAGAGCCCAGAAACAAACCCACGCACCTATGGTTAATTAATCTTTGACAAAGGAGGCAAGAATATACAATGGAGGGTACTGGGAAAACTGGACAGCTACCTGTAAAAGAATGAAATTAGAACATTCTCTAACACCATACACAAAAATATGAGGTATCCACTATACAATAAATGAGGTATCACCTCATACCTGTCAGATTAAAGAGGGACTACTCTGGTGGTCCAGTGGTGGGGAGTCTGCCTTCCAATGCAGGGGACGCCGGTTCAAATCCTGGTTGGGGAACTAGGATCCCACATGCCGCGAGGCAACTAAGCCCGCGCGCCACAACTACTGAGCTTGCGCACCTCAATGAGACAGCCCACGTGTCAGAAACTACAGAACCCACGCGCTCTGGAGCCCGTGTGCCACAACTAGAGAGAGAAAACCCGCATTCCACAACTAGAGAGAAGCCCATGCACTGCAACAAAGAGCCCACGTGCCACAACTAAGACCTGATGCAGCCAATTAAATAAATAAATTAATTAATTAAAACAAAACCAAAATGGATTAAAGAGTTAAATATAAGGCCAGATACTATAAAACTCCTAGAGGAAAACATAGGCAGAACATAAATCTTTGACAAAAATCGCAGCAATATTTTCTTAGATCAGTCTCCCAAGGCAAAAGAAATAAAAGCCAAAAGAAATAGATGGGACCTAAGTAAGCTTAAAACCTTTTGCATAGCAAAGGAAACCATCAACAAAACAAAAAGACAACCTATGGAATGGGAGAAAATACTTGCAAATGATGCGACTGGCAAGAGGTTAATATCCAAAACATACCAACAGCTCACACAACTCAATATCAAAACAAAAAAAAAACAAACAAAAAAAAACCCCCAAAAACAACCTAATCAAAACATGGGCAGAAGACTTGAATAGGCATTTTTCTAAAGAAGACAAACAGATGGCTAACAGGCACATGAAAAAATGCTCAACATCGCTAATTATCAGAGAAATGCAAATCACTGAGGTATCACCTCATACCTGTCAGAATGGCTATCATCAAAAAGTCTACAAACAATAAATGTCAGACAGGATGTGGAGAAAAGGGAACCCTCCTGCACTGTTGGTGGGAAGGTAAATTGGTGCAGCCACTATGGAAAACACTATGAAGCTTCCTTGAAAAACTAAAAATAGAACTACCATATAATCCAGCTATCCAGAGAAAATGAAACACTAATTCGAAAAGATACTTGCACCCCAATGTTCACAGCAGTACTATTTACAATAGCCAAGACATGGAAGCAACCGAAGTGCCAATCAACAGACAACTGGATTAAGAAGATGTGAAGACTTCCCTGGTGGTCCAGTGGTTAAGACTCCGTGCTTCTGGGGACTTCTCTGGTGGTCCAGTGGTTAGGAATCCGCCTTCCAATGCAGGGGATGTGGATTTGATCTCTGGTCGGTGAACTAGGATCCCACATGCCGCAACTACTGAGCACATGAGCCACAACTAGAGAGAGAAGCCTGCGCGCCTCAATGAAGATCCTGCATGGTGCAACTAAGACCTGATACAGCCAAAAAAAAAAAAAAAAAAAAAGACTCCGTGCTTCCACTGCAGAGAGTGCAGGTTCAATCCCTGGTCAGGGAACTAAGATCCCACATGCCTCACGGCGCAGCCAAAAAAAGATGTGACACCACACACACAGAGGAATATCATTCAGCTATAAAAATGATGAAATATTGCAGCAATGTGGATGGATCTGGAGAGTATTATGCTTAGTGAAATAAGTCAGAGAAAAACAAATACCATATGATATCACTTATAAGTGGAATATAAAAAATAATACAAATGAATGTATATACAAATCAGAAACAGAGTCACAGATGTAGAAAACAAACTTATGGTTACCAGAGGGGAGAGGGACGGGGCGGGGCAGGGGATGGGACAAATTAGGGATATGGGATTAACAGATACAAACTACTAGCACAGGGAATTATACCCAATAGCTTGTAATAACCTATAATGGAATATTACCTGCAAAAAAACACCTGAATTGCTATGTTGTACACCGAAAACTAACACAATATTGTAAATCAACTATACTTCAATTAAAAAAAATTTTTTCCTTTTTAACTAACTGGTTATGCTGAAATAAAGTCAGTAAAGGTAAAAAAAATACTTAAATATAGAGAAGATAGTACAATAATAACTGTCATCCAATTCAATAATTATCAAAATTTTTGCCCCTACCTACAATATGCATTTCTTTTTTTTTTTAATTAATTAATTTATTTTTGGCTGCGTTGGGTCTTCATTGCAGCACACGGGCTTTCTCTAGTTGTGGCATGTGGTGGGGGGGGCTACTTTTCGTTGTGGTGGCTTCATCTTGTTGCAGAGCACGGGCTCTAGGTGCACAGACTTCAGTAGTTGTGGCACGCAGGCTCAGTAGTTGTGGCGCACGGGCTTAGTTGCTCCGTGGCATGCGGGCTTTTCCCGGACCAGGGCTCGAACCCCTGTCCCCTAGCGTTGGCAGGCGGATTCTTAACCATTGCGCCACCAGGGAAGCCCAAGAAGAGATTCTTTTTAAATTGTTTAAGAAATGCATACTGGGAGGGACTTCCCTGGTGGCTCAGTGGTTAAGAATCCGCCTGCCAACGCTAGGGGACAGGGGTTCGAGCCCTGGTCCGGGAAGAGCCCGCATGCCACGGAGCAACTAAGCCCGTGCGCCACAACTACTGAAGCCTGTGCACCTAGAGCCCGTACTCTGCAACAAGAGACGCCACCGCAACGAGAAGCCCGGGCACCACAACGAAAAGTAGCCCCCCCACCACATGCCACAACTAGAGAAAGCCCGTGTGCTGCAATGAAGACCCAACGCAGCCAAAAATAAATAAATAAACAAAATAAATTCATTAAAAAAAAAAGGACCTCTTCTTACAAAATCTCAGTGCTATTTTCATGCTTAAGAAAGTAACAATTCTTTGGTTAGTTGGTACCATATAATACCTGGTCCATCATCTAATTTTCAGAATTGTCTAAAATAATATCTTTATAAAAGACTATGGGGGGACTTCCCTTGCGGTCCAGTGGTTAAGACTCCGAGCTCCCAACGCAGGGGACACGGGTTTCCTCCCTGGTGGGGGAACTAAGATCCCGCTTGCCGCTAGGTGCGGCCAAAAAAAGACTATAAATTGGTTTGAATCAGTATCTAAACAAGGTCCACACAGGTAACATTTGGTTGCTGTGTTTCTAAGGCTCTTTAAATTCGAGCAATTTACTCTCTTTTTTTTTTTAAGATGCTATTACTTTATTGCAAAATGGACTCAATTCATATATGCACGCATTTACCAAAAAAAAAAAAAAATCCACCACATATTAAATGAAAAAAGTACAGTGTATTTTGAGGTTCTGAAAGCTGGTTTTAATTTAGAAATACTGCAAGTGGTTATACAGACACATTATTTCTAAATCCATATGACTCTCTTATGGATACACGTAGCTCCATCCTTGTCATATTACCGCATCACAATTTAGCAAACCACAATTTTGGTCTTGGTAGATGCAGCCTGTACAGCAGGGGGCAGGATTACCTCCTTCTGGAAGCCAAGAGCTCAGGAATCCCCTTCCAACGTTAAGCAGAGAGAATGGTTTTCAAGTTGAACACAAAGATAACTAAATGAAAAAGTTTCCTCGGAATCCAGAGATAAAGTAAATTCCCAGACAATGTGGTGCTGAGGAAATATCTTAAATAAGTAATACTGTAGATATTCTGATTGCAAGAGCAATCACACTTGGTTTCAAAGCGGGGCAGGAGTATTCAGAGTGGTTAGGAGAGAGGGTGGGTGGCCTAAGGGAGGAGTGCTTAGGGTCGGATAAAGAGCGGTGTGTTGCCAGAGAAGGGTGGAATCCTGCTCAGCAGGTCATTTGATGAAAGAAACCGAAACGCAGGAGGAAAGCCTCCATGGCGAGTGGAGTCGAGCGAGGGACAAGAGCAAATCTCAGAGAGTAACTCAGGGTGTTTGGGAGGCGGTGCTGAAGCCGACTTTTCCAGAGACTGGAACAACACTAACATGGCACTACGCGCGGATTCGGAAAACAAGCCTCCTCCGCCAGCCTCCCCGCGCCCGGGTCGACACCAGCTAAATCCAAGCAGCGCCCCAGCAGGTGACTCTGGCTACGTGACGTGTATTCCGCTACCGTCCATGCCTCCGCCGCTGGAAGTAGTCCCCGGCCGCGCTGGCTCCGAAGGGAGCTGGGCGGGGGAGCCCGGACGCCCTCGGGGCGTGAGTCCCGAGCGGAGGGCGCTCAGCCAATCCCTGGAAAGAGGGCGTGGCTAGCTCGGCCCCGCGGATCCCTCCGCCCTGCTCATTGTGCTGAGGACTAGTTAGCCGCCATTTTGGATGCTGAGGTTTCATCTCCAGGTCTGTCTCTTCCGTGTTCAGGTCCGGATTCGGTCAGGTGAGTGTGGCTTCTTCAGCGTCAAGGATCTTTGTTTTCCTCCTCACACTGCGCCCCGGATTTAGTAGTCCCTAGCCCTGGATTCAGAGGACCTTGAGGTGGCAGCTGAGGAGAAAGAGAAGGATCCTGGATGTGAGGGTCAGGCTGGAGGTCGGGCCGGAAGGGCTGCGGCGCGGAAGGCCGCCCAAGGCCGGGCCCGGGGGCGTGGCAGGGCCGCGGTAAACTTGGAGACCGTTGGTCCCGAATACTTGACGCCGCCAAACTTTCTTGTTGTCCTCCCTGCTCCGAGGCGTCACTTCCCCGGGGCGGAAACGCCGCGGCTTGGGCTTCGGCACCCAACGGGCACAGGGCCGGGCCGGCGCTCTCGGAGACTCCCTTACCCAGTCCCTTCTGGCCCAGGGAGGCTTCGGTAAGGTTGTGTCCCCGGTGCCTGCGGGAGTCTGTGAGCCTCCGAGCCCGGCAGCCTCCCCCCGGGCGGGGCGGCCTCCTGGGAAGGTACCTGGGGGCCCCGGAAGAAACTGAGTTTTTCTTTAGCGGAAACATAAAGCGACCTCTGACCCCCTTTCGGAGACCCTTGCCTGTCTGATGAGCAATCTTGTGAGGAGCCTGTAGCCCTGTCCTTGCCCCCTTCCTCTTCTGTTCTCGTCGCTCCTCTTGCGCGGTGCTGGAGGTGAGAGGACTTGAAACTCGACCTGTATAAAGTTTTACCAGGATCGGGACCGAAGAGCGTCTGGTTTAATGATTAGGTAATGGGAGAGACAGCTACTTCCACTCTCTGAAGTAGTAAGATTGAAATTAAGAGCTGGTCATAGTTTTTCTATTATGCTTGCGTATTCATTATTTTTTAACTTTTTATTACGAACATTGCAAACAGACAAAGGTAAAGACTAATGAATTCCCTCCTAATCCAGCTTCAACAACGATCAGTTCATGTCCAATCTTGTTTCGTTTATACCCCCGTTGTGTATTTATTTAATAAAGTAATGGTTGATATATATATGTTTCCTCCACCTCCCCCCTTCCCCCCTTTGACTCCTTTACCTACGGAGAAATTTCCACGGGAAATTTTGTTTTTACAACTTCCTTAGAACCTCATCTTCTGGGATAGGAGGACTTAGTAATATCCTTTTATTAGGGGATAAAAGATTGTTTTGAAACCTCAATGTTAGTATTACTTTTTTTTTTTTAATTTATTTTTGGCTGTTGGATCTTCGTTGCTGTGTGCGGGCTTTCTGTAGTTGCAGCGAGCAGGGGCTACTCTTCATTGTGGTGCGCGGGCTTCTCATTGCGGTGGCTTCTCGTTGCGGAGGCTTCTCGTTGCGGAGCACGGGCTCTAGGCGCATGGGCTTCAGTAGTTGTGGCACTTGGGCTCAGTAGTTGTGGCTCGCGGACTCTAGAGCGCAGGTTCAGTAGCTGTGGTGCACGGGCTTAGTTGCTCCGCGGCATGTGGGATCCTCCTGGACCAGGGCTCGAACCCGTGTCCCCTGCATTGGCAGGCGGATTCTTAACCACAGCGCCACCAGGGAAGCCCAGTATTACATTTTAAAGCCACCCAGTTTCTCAAGTTTTCTCGTTTTTAAGGTAGTGTTACTGTTCTGTCCAAATTGTTTTCCTTCTCCCTCTCTTCCTGTGCCTCTGGCTTCTCAGTGATAGGAGTTCCAGAATCCCCAACTCTAGTCTACTTAGTTTAAGCTCTCATTCCTTTAAAATCAGAATCAAGTCCCAATGATGTGTAGTCTCTTTTGACTTAAAAATAAAACTAGAAAAAAAAAAAATAGAAAAGAGTGCAGTCTAATGAAGTAATTTAAAATACAGGAAAAGTAGTATGCACATGAATACTAATTTCAGCATTATTTTATATGGCAAATATAAAAAGGTTGGGGAATGAATTAAAAATGATTACTCAGTGTGGTATTAGGCAGCCATTAAAATAAGGTTCTAAAGGCTGTAGCAGATATGCTGTTAAGTGATAAAAGGATTCACTAGTGATCAGAGTCCATCATTACAACTTTGTAAAAATATGCCTTAAGAGAAACTCTTGGTAAAAGTATACCCAAAGAGTTTTTTAATGTTACTTTTATTGAGAAACAAGATAAAGATCCTTTTATAATGCCTACACATTTCAGTATTTATAGCTCCTTCCAGAAAATCTTGATGGTCTCTGAATTCTGAAGCCTGTACTTTTCTTGTGAGTTGTACATGATGCTACTAGTTTTGTGGTCCTTTATTTTATTAGATTTTCAATCTTGATTAGTTTGGTCACTGGAGATTTGATTATAGTGTGAAAATATGTAAACTTGGCATTCTGTAAATGAAATGGTTTTAAGAATTGGGCTATATTATCTTGGAAATGCCTTCTAGCTTGCTTGTACTTTTATGTCACATCTTCATGTCCGCAATACCTAAATCATACCTAAATCTGTTTACATCACTTATTTTATAAGAAAGAAGTATTCAGGATAAATAAAATAATACATTTCAAATACAGAAGTTTTCCTATGTACTACAGAATATCATTCTATCCACTGTTGACTCTGTTGCCTCCCTTCACAGCTTGGTTCTTTTGGAGCTACAAGACTCTAAAGTTGGTTTCTTAGGACATGAGGGTCTGTTCTGCTATTTCTAGCTAAAGTTTTCAGGATTAGTGCCTCTGGGCAGCTTCACTAATTTGGGTAGCTGTTCTGAGCTGCAGCAGTCTTTCCCTTCTCCCCCCAAGTAACATGAGGAATGAGCCAATCCATGGTTTTACATTTTCCCTTATTCAGGATGGAGAGATTATCCAGTTTTAAAAGGCTCCGGGAGCTGAGTGATAAAAGAGGGACTAGATCAGTTTGTTGTTCCAATGTTAAGGTCTGGGGTAAAGTGAGGGATCGGAAAGAGCCAAGAAGGGAACATGAGGTTGCTGACCAGTGTGTGACATAATGGTGTTACACTAATAAAAATAGTAGAATACTGAGAACTAGATTTGCAATCACTGGTTCATAATCGTTTTATAAGGTTTATGTTATAGTTGTTTATGTATCTTATAGTTGTTTTTGTGTCAGTTGTCCCCATTAGATTGTGAACTCCTTGAAACACCAGGGTCACATCTTACTTAAATGTCCTTGTCTCTGTTGGCTTAGCACAGTACTTGATAGAATAGCACTCAACAAATGTTTGGTGAGTGGATGAATGACAGTAAAAATGTTGAGGCACAAAATGATCTTGGAATAACCTCTAAATCAGAAGAGAATTTTAAATTAGGTATTGGACGATATTAGTATGTGGTAATGTGTATATGTTTGTTTTATGTGTATAAGTGTTTGTATATGTATAAAACAGTAACTGTTGACCAGAATAGTTTATTAACTTTTAGGTTATTCCTAAAATTAATATTCCTAATCATGCAAGATACAAAGTTTACGGTAGTTAGCTTTGGAAACACAGGTTCAAATCCTGAAATGTGGGAATTCCCTGGAGGTCCAGTGATAAGGACTTGGCACTTTCACTGCTGGGGCCCAGGTTCCGTCCCTGGTCAGGGAACTAAGATCCCTGCAAGCTGTGCTGCATGGCCCCCCCCAAAAAAATCCTGAAATGGTAATTAAATTGATCTTTTGTATTAGGTAAGTTTTGGGTCTAATGATTTTTAAAATATATTGGTAATTATTTAGGACCTGTGCCCCCTGCATTGGAAGCACGGAGTCTTAACCACTGGGCAACCAGGGAAGTCCAGGAATCTAATTTCTTTCTTTTTTTTTTTTAAACATCTTTATTGAAGTATAATTGCCTTACAATGGTGTGTTAGCTTCTGCTTTATAACAAAGTGAATCAGTCATACATATACAATATGTTCCCATCTCTCTTCCCTCATGCACAGGAATCTAATTTCTGAAAGCTGAAAATCCTCAGAACTCAAGTTGACAAAGTGTTTTGGCAAATTATTTTCCTTTCCTTAAATCTAAAACAAAACTAGATTCTGTAAGTTTGTGAAATTCAAAAAAACAATGTTATTTTTAGTTAAATTTCCACTAATTAACATAATGAATGAGTGACAGCTTTGTACTAAGTACTGTAATGCAGTGTGAGAATAACAGTGGAACCTCAGAAATAGTGTTTGCCTTGAAGAAGAGCTATACTGATTATATACAGTTGAAATCCTCCAATGAGGTCAAAACAGTTAATGAAAAAAGTTAAAGCAGGGGAAGAGAGATACAAAGCATACCTTTAACTTTTTATTTTAACCTAAGACACATACAAAATTCCATTTAATAATGGAGCGTAACCTTTAAAAATTGTGAATCACTGTATTGTATAACAATCAATATTATAACTTATGTAATATTGTACATCAGCTATTCAGTTTTTAAGTTTTATTTATCAGCTGATCTTTAGATTATTAGACTTTTTCTTTGAGTATGGGTCTTTTTTTTTTTTTTTTTAATTTCTGGCTGCGTTGGATCTTCGTTGTTGCGCTCGGGCCTTCTCTAGTTGGCGGCGAGCGGGGGCCACTCCTCGTTGCGGTGCGCGGGCTTCTCATTGCAGTGGCTTCTCTTGTTGCGGAGCACCGGCTCTAGGCGTGCAGGCTTCAGTAGTTGTACCATGCAAGCTCAGTAGTTGTGGCTCGCAGGCTCTAGAGCGCAGGCTCAGTAGTTGTGGTGCACAGGTCCAGTTGCTCCGTGGCATGTGGGATCTTCCCGGACCAGGGCTCGAACCCGTGTCTCCTGCATTGGCAGGTGGATTCTTAACCACTGCGTCACCAGAGAAGCCCAGAGTATGGGTCTGTTGACTAGAGTATATTTTATTTTACTTTATTTTATTTATTTTTTGGCCACACCCCTTGGCTTGTGGGATCTCAGTTCCCCAACCAGGCATCAAACCTGGGCCACAGCAGTGAAAGTCCGGAATCCTAACCACTGGACCACCAGGGAACTCCCTAGAGTTTTCTTTCTTTTTTTTTTTTTTTTAAATTTATTTATTTAATTTATTTTTGGCTGTGTCATGTCTTAGTTGCAGCAGGCAGGATCTTTGTTGAGGCATTTGGGATCTTTTGTTGCAGTGCGCAGGCTTCTCTCTAGTTGCGGTGTGCTGGTTTTCTCTTCTCTAGTTGTGGCCTGCAGGTTCCATAGCGTGTGGGTTCTGTAGTTTGCGGCACACAGGCTCTCTCGTTGAGGCATGTGAGCTCAGTAGTTGTGGTGCGCAGGTTTAGTTGCCCCGCGGCATGTGGGATTCTAGTTCCCCAACCAGGGATCGAACCCGCGTCCTCTGCATTGGAAGGTGGATTCTTCACCACTGGACCACCAGGGAAGTCCCCTAGAGTTTTTTTTAAACTAATGTTTATATGGTGCTTATTGTGTACGTATGTTCTAGGCACTGTTCTAAATGCCACAATTTTTTTTTTTTTTTTGGCCATACCGCAAGGCTTGCGGGATATTAGTTCCCCAACCAGGGATTGATCCCAGGCCCTCGCCAGTGAAAGCACGGAGTCCTAACCACTGGACAACCGGGGAATTCCCTAAACTCCACAGATTTTCATTTAATCCTCATACCAGCCTTTTGAGGTGTGAGGGTTCATATAAATATTTGTGCTAATTTTCCTTAAATGTTTGACAGAGAAGCTACCTGGGCCTGGATTTTCTTCTGGAATGGTTCCTAATTTTATATTCAATTTTTGTAATGTTTAAGGGCAATTACATTTTCGATTTCTTTGTGTAAGTTTTTTTTTTTTTTTTAATTGAAGTATAGTTGATTTACAGTGTTGTGTTAGCTTTGGATGTACAGCAAAGTGATTAAGTTATACATGTATATCTCTTCTTTTTCAGATTTTTTTCCGTTATAGGTTATTACAAGATGTTGAATATAGTTTCTCTTTGTGTCAATTTTGGTAAATTGCATTTCTAACAGATTTGTCCATTTTGTCTCATGGTTGAATTTATAGGTGTAGATTAGTAATAATGTTCCCTTCTAATATTTGTAGGATCTGTAATGATATCCGTCTCTTTTCGTACTGACACTGGTAATTTGTGTCTCCTCTCTCTCTCTCTCTCTCCCTCCCCCTCTCTCCCTCCTTCCCTCCTTCCTCTTTTCAAAAGAACCTGCATTTGGTTTTATTGATTTTCCTCTTTTCTGTTTCATTGGTTTTTGCCTTGTTTTTATTGTTTCCTTCTGCTTGCTTTGGGTTAGTTTTGCTCTTTTTGTCGTTACTTGTGGTGGAAGCTTAGATTACTAATTTGAGACCTACCTTCTTTTTTAATATAAATTTATTTATTTATTTATTTTCAGCTGCGTTGGGTCTTCGTCGCTGCGCTCGGACTTTCTCTGGTTGCGGTGAGCAGGGGCTACTCTTCGTTGCCCTGCGCGGGCTTCTCATTGTGGTGGCTTCTCTTGTTGCGGAGCACGGGCTCTAGGTGCGCAGGCTTCAGTAGTCGTGGCACGCGGGCTCTAGAGTGCAGGCTCAGTAGTTGCTCCGTGGCATGTGGGATCTTCCCGGACCAGGGCTCGAACCCGTGTTCCTCCATTGGCAGGTGAATTCTTAATCACTGCACCGCCAGGGAAGTCCCGAGACTTTTCTTCTTTCCTAATGTAAACATTTAGAGTTGTAAATTTTGCCCTAAGCACTGCTTTAGCTTCAACCACAAATTTGGTGTTATATTTTAATTTTCATTTTCTTGCAGTTTAAACCTTTAAAAATAATTTCCACTTAAAGCTTCCTCTTTAACATGGATTATTTAGAAGTAATGGTGTTTAATTTCCAAGTGTTTGGAGATTTTGTTATCTTTCTTGTTACTGATTTTTGGTTAATTTCCATTGCAGTTAAAGAATATACTTTGGGTGACTTAAGTTCTGTTTAATTTGTTAAGGTTTGTTTTGTACCTCAGGATATGGTCTATATTCATGAACGTTCCCTGTGCTTTGCTGTGTTGAGTGGAGTGTTCTATATAAATGTCAGTAAGATACAATTGGTGTTCACTTCTTCTATATCCTGATATTCTGTCTACTAGTTTGATGAATTACAGAGGGAAGTACAGTTGAAGGCTCCAACTACAATTAGGGATTTGTTTCTTTGTCCTGTCCTGTCTTCTTGTATTTTGAAGCTCCATTGTTCTGTGAATTCACTATTAGTATTGTTACATTTTCTTCGTGAATTCACCCTTTAATGATTATATAATATTCCTTTGTATCCCTGGCTATTCTTGCTGAAGTCTACTTTGTTTAACAATATAGCCCCTTCAGCTTTTTTTTTTAAGTTGAGGTATAATTGATGTATAACATTTTATTAGTTTCAGGTGTACAACATGATTTGATATTTGTATGTATTGTGAAATGATCACAACAGTAAGTCTAGTTAACATCTATCACCATACCGAGTTACAATTCTTTCTCTTTTGATGAGAACTTTTAAGATTTATTCTCTTGGGACTTCCCTTGCAGTCCAGTGGTTAAGACTCTACGCTTCCACTGCAGGAAGCGTGGGTTCAATTCCTGGTCAGGGAACTAAGATCCCATATCCCACATGCCATGCGGCACAGCCAGAAAATTAAAAAATAATAAAAAAAAAAGATTTATTTTCTTAGCAACTTTCAAATATGCAGTACAGTATTAACCATAGTCACTACACCACATTGTACATTACATCCCATGACTCATTTATTTTATAACTGGAAGTTTGTAACGAAATGGGTAGAGGGGGTCGAAAGGTACAGCTTTCAGCTTTCTTTTGAGTAGTGTTTGGGTGATCTACTTTTTTCATCCTTTACTTTTTTTTTTTTTAACATCTTTATTGGAGTATAATTGCTTTACAATGGTGTGTCAGTTTCTGCTTTATAACAAAGTGAATCAGTTATACATATACATATGTTCCCATATCTCTTCCCACTTGTGTCTCCCTCCCTCCCACCCTCCCTATCCCACCCCTCTAGGTGGTCACAAAGCACCGAGCTGATCTCCCTGTGCTATGTGGCTGCTTCCCACTAGCTATCTATTTTACATTTGGTAGTGTATATATGTCCGTGCCACTCTCTCACCCTGTCACATCTTACCCTTCCCCCTCCCCGTATCCTCAAGTCCATTCTCTAGTAGGTCTGTGTCTTTATTCCCGTCTTGCCACTAGGTTCTTCATGACTTTTTTTTTTTCCCTTAGATTCCATATGTATGTGTTAGCATACTGTATTTGTTTTTCTTTTTCTGACTTATTTCACTCTGTATGACAGACTCTAACTCCATTCACCTCACTACAAATACCTCCATTTTGTTTCTTTTTTTGGCTGAGTAATATTCCATTGTATATATGTGCCACATCTTCTTTATCCATTCTTCCGATGATGGCCACTTAGGTTGCTTCCATGTCCTGGCTATTGTAAATAGAGCTGCAATGAACATTTTGGTACATGACTCTTTTTGAATTATGGTTTTCTCAGGGTATATGCCCAGTAGTGGGATTGCTGGGTCATATGGTAGTTCTATTTTTAGTTTTTTAAGGAACCTCCATACTGTTCTCCATAGTGGCTGTATCAATTTACATTCCCACCAGCAGTGCAAGAGTGTTCCCTTTTCTCCACACCCTCTCTAGCATTTATTGTTTCTAGATTTTTTGATGATGGTCATTCTGACTGGTATGAGATGATATCTCATTGTAGTTTTGATTTGCATTTCTCTAATGATTAATGATGTTGAGCATTCTTTCATGTGTTTGTTGGCAATCTGTATATCTTCTTTGGAGAAATGTCTGTTTAGGTCTTCTGCCCATTTTTGGATTGGGTTGTTTGTTTTTTTGTTATTGAGCTGCATGAGCTGCTTGTAAATCTTGGAGATTAATCCTTTGTCAGTTGCTTCATTTGCAAATATTTTCTCCCATTCTGAGGGTTGTCCTTTGGTCTTGTTTATGGTTTCCTTTGCTGTGCAAAAGCTTTTAAGTTTCATTAGGTCCCATTTGTTTATTTTTGTTTTTATTTCCATTTCTCTAGGAGGTGGGTCAAAAAGGATCTTGCTGGGATTTATGTCATAGAGTGTTCCGCCTATGTTTTCCTCTAAGAGTTTGATAGTGTCTGGCCTTACATTTAGATCTTTAATCCATTTTGAGTTTTTTTTTTTTTTTTTTTTTTTTTTTTTTTTTAAATTTTATTTATTTATTTATGGCTGTGCTGGGTCTTCGTTTCTGTGCGAGGGCTTTCTCCAGCTGCGGCAAGCGGGGGCCACTCCTCATCGCGGTGCGCGGGCCTCTCTTGTTGCGGAGCACAGGCTCCAGACGCCCAGGCTCAGCAGCTGTGGCTCACGGGCCCAGCCGCTCCGCGGCATGTGGGATCTTCCCAGACCAGGGCTCGAACCCGTGTCCCCTGCATCGGCAGGCAGACTCTCAACCACTGCGCCACCAGGGAAGCCCTTGAGTTTATTTTTGTGTATGGTGTTAGGGAGTGTTCTAATTTCATACTTTTACATGTACCTGTCCAGTTTTCCCAGCACCACTTATTGAAGAGGCTGTCTTTTCTCCACTGTATATGCTT
The DNA here is from genome assembly GCF_028023285.1 of Balaenoptera ricei. NCBI lineage: Eukaryota > Metazoa > Chordata > Mammalia > Artiodactyla > Balaenopteridae > Balaenoptera > Balaenoptera ricei. The sequence goes on along the minus strand of NC_082657.1, from coordinate 49,157,137 downwards.
GCCTCCTTTATCAAAGATAAGGTGACCATATGTGCGTGGGTTTACCTCTGGGCTTTCCATCCTGTTCCATTGATCTATGTTTCTGTTTTTGTGCCAGTACCAAACTGTCTTGATTACTGTAGCTTTGTAATGTAGTCTGAAGTCAGGGAGCCTGATGCCTCCAGCTCCATTTTTCGTTCTCAAGATTGCTTTGGCTATTCAGGGTCTTCTGTGTTTCCATACAAATTGTGAAATTTTTTGTTCTAGTTCTGTGAAAAATGCCATTGGTAGTTTGATAGGGATTGCATTGAATCTGTAGATTGCTTTGGGTAGTAGAGTCATTTTCACAATGTTGATTCTTCCAATCCAAGAACATGGTATATCTCTATCTATTTGTATCATCTTTAATTTCTTTCATCAGTGTCTTATGATTTTCTGCATACAGGTCTTTTGTCTCCTTAGGTAGGTTTATTCCTAGATATTTTATTCTTTTTGTTGCAATGGTAAATGGGAGTGTTAATTTCACTTTCAGATTTTTCATCATTAGTGTATAGGAATGCAAGAGATTTCTGTGTATTAATTTTGTATCCTGCTACTTTACCAAATTCATTGATTAGCTCTAGTAGTTTTCTGATAGCATTTTTAGGATTCTGTATGTATAGTATCATGTCATCTGCAAACAGTGACAGCTTTACTTCTTTGTTTCCAATTTGGATTCCTTTTATTTCTTTTTCTTCTCTGATTGCTGTGGCTAACACTTCCAAAACTATGTTGAATAATAGTGGTGAGAGTGGGCAACCTTGTCTTGTTCCTGATCTTAGTGGAAATGGTTTCAGTTTTTCACCATTGAGGACAATGTTGGCTGTGCGTTTGTCATATATGGCCTTTATTATGTTGAGGAAAGTTCCCTCTATGCCTACTTTCTGCAGGGCTTTTATCATAAATGGGTGTTGAATTTTGTCGAAAGCGTTCTCTGCATCTGTTGAGATGATCATATGGTTTTTCTCCTTCAATTTGTTAATATGGTGTATCACGTTGATTGATTTGCATATATTGAAGAATCCTTGCATTACTGGAATAAACCCCACTTGATCATGGTGTATGATCCTTTTAATGTGCTGTTGGATTCTGTTTGCGAGTATTTTGTTGAGGATTTTTGCAGCTATGTTCATCAGTGATATTGGCCTGTAGTTTTCTTTCTTTGTGACATCTTTGTCTGGTTTTGGTATCAGGGTGATGGTGGCCTCGTAGAATGAGTTGGGGAGTGTTCCTCCATCTGCAATATTTTGAAAGAGTTTGAGAAGGATGGGTGTTAGCTCTTCTCTAAATGTTTGATAGAATTCGCCTGTGAAGCCATCTGGTCCTGGGCTTTTGTTTGTTGCAAGATTTTTTTTTTTTTTTTTTTTTTTTTTTTTTTTTTTTTTTTTAGTATTAGTTGTTTTGTTTGTTTTTTTATACTGCAGGTTCTTATTAGGCATCAATTTTATACACATCAGTGTATACATGTCAATCCCAATTGCCCAATTCAGCACACCACCATCCCCACCTCACCGCAGTTTTCCCCCCTTGGTGTCCATATGTCCATTCTCTACATCTGTGTCTCAACTTCTGCCCTGCAAACTGGCTCATCTGTACCATTTTTCTAGGTTCCACATACATGCATTAATATACGATATTTGTTTTTCTCTTTCTGACTTACTTCACTCTGTATGACAGTCTCTAGATCCATCCACGTCTCAACAAATGACTCAATTTCGTTCCTTTTTATGGCTGAGTAATATTCCATTGTATATATGTACCACAACTTCTTTATCCATTCGTCTGTTGATGGGCATTTAGGTTGTTTCCATGACCTGGCTATTGTAAATAGTGCTGCAATGAACATTCGGGTGCATGTGTCTTTTTGAATTACGGTTTTCTCTGGGTATATGCCCAGTAGTGGGATTGCTGGGTCATATGGTAATTCTATTTTTAGTTTTTTAAGGAACCTCCATATTGTTCTCCATAGTGGCTGTATCAATTTACATTCCCACCAACAGTGCAAGAGGGTTCCCTTTTCTCCACACCCTCTCCAGCATTTGTTGTTTGTAGATTTTCTGATGATGCCCATTCTAACAGGAGTGAGGTGATACCTCATTGTAGTTTTGATTTGCATTTCCCTAATAATTAGTGATGTTGAGCATCTTTTCATGTGCTTCGTGGCCGTCTGTATGTCTTCTTTGGAGAAATGTCTATTTAGGTCTTCTGCCCATTTTTGGATTGGGGTGTTTGTTTCTTTGATATTGAGCTGAATGAGCTGTTTATATATTTTGGAGATTAATCCTTTGTCCGTTGATTCATTTGCAAATATTTTCTCCCATTCTGAGGGTTGTCTTTTCGTCTTGTTTATTGTTTCCTTTGCTGTGCAAAAGCTTTGAAGTTTCATTAGGTCCCACTTGTTTATTTTTGTTTTTATTTCCATTACTCTAGGAGGTGGATCAAAAAAGATCTTGCTGTGATTTATGTCAAAGAGTGTTCTTCCTATGTTTTTCTCTAAGAGTTTTATAGTGTCCAGTCTTATATTTAGGTCTCTAATCCATTTTGAGTTTATTTTTGTGTATGGTGTTAGGGAGTATTCTAATTTCATTCTTTTACATGTAGCTGTCCAGTTTTCCCAGCACCACTTATTGAAGAGACTGTCTTTTCTCCATTGTATATCTTTGCCTCCTTTGTCATAGATTAGTTGACCATAGGTGCGTGGGTTAATCTCTGGGCTTTCTATCTTGTTCCATTGATCTATGTTTCTGTTTTTGTGCCAGTACCATATTGTCTTGATTACCGTAGCTTTGTAGTATAGTCTGAAGTCAGGGAGTCTGATTCCTCCAGCTCCATTTTTTTGCCTCAAGACAGCTTTGGCTATTCGGGGTCTTTTGTGTCTCCATACAAATTTTAAGATGATTTGTTCTAGCTCCGTAAAAAATGCCATTGGTAATTTGATAGGGATTGCATTGAATCTGTAGATTGCTTTGGGTAGTATACTCATTTTCACAATGTTGATTCTTCCAATCCAAGAACATGGTATATCTCTCCATCTGTTGGTATCATCTTTAATTTCTTTCATCAGTGTCTTATAGTTTTCTGCATACAGGTCTTTTGTCTCCCTAGGTAGGTTTATTCCTAGGTATTTTATTCTTTTTGTTGCAATGGTAAATGGGAGTGTTTCCATAATTTCTCTTTCAGATTTTTCATCATTAGTGTATAGGAATGCAAGAGATTTCTGTGCATTAATTTTGTACCCTGCAACTTTACCATATTCATTAATTAGCTCTAGCAGTTTTCTGGTGGCAGTTTTAGGATTCTCTATGTATAGTATCATGTCATCCGCAAACAGTGACAGTTTTACTTCTTCTTTTCCAATTTGTATTCCTTTTATTTCTTTTTCTTCTCTGATTGCCGTGGCTAGGACTTCCAGAACTATGTTGAATAATAGTGGTGAGAGTGGACATCCTTGTCTCGTTCCTGATCTTAGAGGAAATGCTTTCAGTTTTTCACCATTGAGAATGATGCTTGCTGTGGGTTTGTCATATATGGCCTTTATTATGTTGAGGTAGGTTCCCTCTATGCCCACTTTCTGGAGAGTTTTTATCAGAAATGGGTGTTGAATTTTGTCAAAAGCTTTTTCTGCATCTATTGAGATGATCATATGGTTTTTATTCTTCAATTTGTTAATATGGTGTATCACATTGATTGATTTGCGTATATTGAAGAATCCTTGCATCCCTGGGATAAATCCCACTTGATCGTGGTGTATGATCCTTTTAATGTGTTGTTGGATTCTGTTTGCTAGTATTTTGTTGAGGATTTTTGCATCTATATTCATCAGTGATATTGGTCTGTAATTTTCTTTTTTTGTAGTGTCTTTGTCTGGTTTTGGTATCAGGGTGATGGTGGCCTCATAGAATGAGTTTGGGAGTGTTCCTTCCTCTGCAATTTTTTGGAAGAGTTTGAGAAGGATGGGTGTTAGCTCTTCTCTAAATGTTTGATAGAATTCGCCTGTGAAGCCATCTGGTCCTGGGCTTTTGTTTGTTGCAAGATTTTTAATCACAGTTTCAATTTCATTACTTGTGATTGGTCTGTTCATATTTTCTATTTCTTCCTGGTTCAGTCTCAGCACGTTGTGCATTTCTAAGAATATGTCCATTTCTTCCAGGTTGTCCATTTTATTGGCATAGAGTTGCTTGTAGTAATCTCTCATGATCGTTTGTATTTCTGCAGTGTCAGTGGTTACTTTTTCATTTCTAATTCTATTGATTTGAGTCTTCTCCCTTTTTCTCTTGATGAGTCTGGCTAATGGTTTATCAATTTTGTTTATCTTCTCAAAGAACCAGCTTTTAGTTTTATTGATCTTTGCTATTGTTTCCTTCCTTCCTTTATTTATTTATTTATTTATTTAAATTAATTTATTTTATTTTATTTATTTTTGGCTGTGTTGGGTCTTCATTTCTGTGCGAGGGCTTTCTCCAGGTACGGCAAGTGGGGGCCACTCTTCATCGCGGTGCGCGGGCCTCTCACTATCGCGGCCTCTCTAGTTGCGGAGCACAGGCTCCAGACGCGCAGGCTCAGTAGTTGTGGCTCACGGGCCTTGTTGCTCCGCGGCATGTGGGATCTTCCCAGACCAGGGCTCGAACCCGTGTCCCCTGCATTGGCAGGCAGATTCTCAACCACTGCGCCACCAGGGAAGCCCTCCTTCATTTATTTTTGATCTGATCTTTATGATTTCTTTCCTTCTGCTAGCTTTGGGGTTTTTTTGTTCTTCTGTCTCTAATTGCTTTAGGTGCAAGATTAGGTTGTTTATTCGAGGTGTTTCCTGTTTCTTGATGTAGGCTTTTATTGCTATAAACTTCCCTCTTAGAACTGCTTTTGCTGCATCCCATCGGTTTTGGGTCATCGTGTCTCCACTGTCATTTGTTTCTAGGTATTTTTTGATTTCCCCTTTGATTTCTTCAGTGATCACTTCGTTATTAAGTAGTGTATTGTGTAGCCTCCATGTGTTTGTATTTTTTACAGATCTTTTCCTGTAATTGATATCTAGTCTCATAAGGTTGTGGTCAGAAAAGATACTTGATACGATTTCAATTTTCTTAAATTTACCAAGGCTTGATTTGTGACCCAAGATATGATCTATCCTGGAGAATGTTCCATGAGCACTTGAGAAAAATGTGTATTCTGTTGTTTTTGGGTGGAATGTCCTATAAATATCAATTAAATCCATCTTGTTTAATGTATATATTTTTTAAAAAATTTATTTATTTATTTTTATTTTTGGCTGTGTTGGGTCTTCGTTTCTGTGCGAGGGCTTTCTCCAGTTGCGGCGAGCGGGGGCCACTCTTCATCGCGGTGCGCGGGCCTCTCACTGTCGCAGCTTCTCCCGTTGCGGAGCACAGGCTCCAGACACGCAGGCTCAGTAGTTGTGGCTCATGGGCTTAGTTGCTCTGCGGCATGTGGGATCTTCCCAGACCAGGGCTCGAACCCGTGTCCCCTGCATTGGCAGGCAGATTCCTAACCACTGCGCCACCAGGGAAGCCCTAATGTATCATTTAAAGCTTGTGTTTCCTTATTTATTTTCATTTTGGATGATCTGTCCTTTGGTGAAAGTGGGGTGTTAAAGTCCCCTACTGTGATTGTGTTACTGTCGATTTCCCCTTTTATGGCTGTTAGTATTTGTCTTATGTTTTGAGGTGCTCCTATGTTGGGTGCATAAATACTTAAATTGTTATACCTTCTTCTTGGATCGATCCCTTGATCGTTATATAGTGTCCTTCTTTGTTTCTTGTAATAGTCTTTATTTTAAAGTCTATTTTGTCTGATACGAGAATTGCTACTCCAGCTTTCTTTTGATTTCCATTTGCATGGAATATTTTTTTCCATCCCCTCACTTTCAGTCTGTCTGTGTTCCTAGGTGTGAAGTGGGTCTCTTGTAGACAGCATATATATGGGTCTTGTTTTTGTATCCATTCAGCCAGTTTGTGTCTTTTGGTGGGAGCATTTAATCCATTTACATTTAAGGTAATTATCGATATGTATGTTCCTATTCCCATTTTCTTAAATGTTTTGGGTTTGTTATTGTAGGTGTTTTCCTTTTCTTGTGTTTCTTGCCTAGAGAAGTTCCTTTAGAATTTGTTGTAAAGCTGGTTTGGTGGTGCTGAACTCTCTCAGCTTTTGCTTGTCTGTAAAGGTTTTAATTTCTCCATCAAATCTGAATGAGATCAGTGCTGGGTAGAGTAATCTTGGTTTTAGGTTTTTCTCCTTCGTCACTTTAAATATGTCCTGCCACTCCCTTCTGGCTTGCAGAGTTTCTGCTCAAAGATCAGCTGTTAACTTTATGGGGATTCCCTTATGTGTTGTTATTTTTCCCTTGCTGCTTTTAATATTTGTTCTTTGTATTTAATTTTTGATAGTTTGATTAATATGTGTCTTGGCGTGTTTCTCCTTGGATTTATCCTGTATGGGACTGTCTGTGCTTCCAGGACTTGATTAACTATTTCGTTTCCCATATTAGGGAAGTTTTCAACTATAATCTCTTCAAATATTTTCTCAGTCCCTTTCTTTTTCTCTTCTTCTTCTGGGACCCCTGTAATTCGAATGTTGGTGCGTTTAATGTTGTCCCAGAGGTCTCTGAGACTGTCCTCAGTTCTTTTCATTCTTTTTTCTTTATTCTGCTCTGCAGTAGTTATTTCCACTATTTTATCTTCCAGGTCACTTGTCCGTTCTTCTGCCTCAGTTATTCTGCTATTGATCCCTTCTAGAGTATTTTTAATTTCATTTATTGTGTTTTTCATTGTTGCTTGGTTCCTCTTTAGTTCTTCTACGTCCTTGTTAAATGTTTCTTGTATTTTGTCTATTGTATTTCCAAGATTTTGGATCATCTTTACTATCATTATTCTGAATTCTTTTTCAGGTAGACTGCCTATTTCCTCTTCATTTGTTAGGTCTGGTGTGTTTTGACCCTGCTCCTTCATCTGCTGTGTGTTTTTCTGTCTTCTCATTTTGCTTATCTCACTGTGTTTGTGGTCTCCTTTTCACAGGCTGCAGGTTCGTAGTTCCCGTTGTTTTTGGTATCTGTCCCCAGTGGCTAAGGTTGGTTCAGTGGGTTGTGTAGGCTTCCTGGTGGAGAGGACTAGTGCCTGTGTTCTGGTGGATGAGGCTGGATCTTGTCTTTCTGGTGGGCACGTCCACGTCTGGTGGTGTGTTTTGGGGTGTCTGTGGCCTTATTATGATTTTAGGCAGCCTCTCTGCTAATGGATGGGGCTGTGTTCCTGTCTTGCTAGTTGTTTGGCATAGGGTGTCCAGCACTGTAGCTTGCTGGTCGTTGAGTGAAGCTGGGTCTTGATGTTGAGATGGAGATCTCTGAGAGATTTTCGCCGTTTGGTATTACGTGGAGCTGGGAGGTCTCTTGTGGACTATTGTCTTGAAGTTGGCTCTCCCACCTCAGAGGCACAGCCCTGATGCCTGGCTGGAGCACCAAGAGCCTTTCATCCACACGGCTCAGGATAAAAGGGAGAAAAAATAGAAAGAAAAAGGATAAAATAAAATAAAATAAAATAAAGCTATTATAATGAAAAATAAAAAAATTAAGAAAAAAATTTTTTTAAGTTTTTAAAATAAATTTATTAATTTTTTAAAATACACAAATTAAGAAAATTTATTAAGAGAAAAATTTTTAAGTTTTTGAAATAAGAAAAAAATTATTTAAAAATTTATTAAAAAAATTTTTAAAAATTTTTTAAAATAAAAAATAAGAAAATTATTAAGAAAAAATTTATTACGAAAAAAAAATTTTTTAAGTTAAAAAAACAAAAAAAAAACGGACGGACCGAACCCTAGGACTAATGGTGAAAGCAAAGCTATACAGACAAAATCTCACCCAGAAGCATACACATATGCACTCACAAAAAGAGGAAAAGGGGAAAAATTAATATATCCTGCTCCCAAAGTTCACCTCCTGAATTTGGGATGATTCGTTGTCTATTCAGGTATTCAACAGATGCAGGCACATCAAGTTGTTTGTGGAGCTTTAATCTGCTGCTTCTGAGGCTGCTGGGAGAAATTTCCCTTTCTTTTCTTTGTTCGTACAGCTCCTGGGGTTCAGCTTTGGATTTGGACCCGCCTCTGCGTGTAGGTCGCCTGAGGGCGTCTGTTCTTCGCTCACACAGGACAGGGATAAAGGAGCAGCTGCTTTGGGGGCTGTGGCTCACTCGGGCCGGAGGGAGGGAGGGGTATGGATGCGGGGCGAGCCTGTGGCGGCAGCGGCCGGCATGACGTTGCAGCAGCCTGAGGCGCGCTGTGCGTTCTCCTGGGGAAGTTGTCCCTGGATCACGGGACCCTGGCAGTGGCGGGCTGCACAGGCTCCCGGGAGGGGCGGTGTGGATAGTGACCTGCGCTCGCACACAGGCTTCTTGGTGGTGGCAGCAGCAGCCTTAGCGTCTCATGCCCGTCTCTGGGGTCCTTGCTGATAGCCGCGGCTCGCGCCCGTCTCTGGAGCTCGTTTAGGCGGCACGCTGAATCCCCTTTCCTTGTGCACCGTGAAACAAAGAAGCAAGAAAAAGTCTCTTGCCTCTTTGGCAGCTACAGACTTTTTCCCGGACTTTCTCCCGGCTAGCTGTGGTGCGCTAACCCCTTCAGGCTGTGTTCACGCAGCCAACCCCAGTCCTCTCCCTTCGATCCAACGGAAGCCCGAGCCTCGCCTCCCAGCCCCCGCCCGCCCTGGTGGGTGAGCAGACAAGCCTCTCGGGCTGGTGAGTGCTGCTCGGCACCGATCCTCTGTGCGGGAATCTCTCCGCTTTGCCCTCCGCACCCCTGTGGCTGCGCTCTCTTCCATGGCTCCGAAGCTTCCCCTCTCTACCACCCGCAGTCTCCGCCCGCGAAGGGGCTTCCTACTGCGTGGAAACCTTTCCTCCTTCACGGCTCCCTCACACTGGTGCAGGTCCCGTCCCTATTCTTTTGTCTCTGTTATTTCTTTTTTCTTTTGCCCTACCCAAGTACGTGGGGAGTTTCTTGCTTTTTGGGAGGTCTGACGTCTTCTGCCAGCGTTCAGTGGGTGTTCTGTAGGAGCTGTTCCACATGTAGATGTATTTCTAATGTATCTGTGGGAAGTAAGGTGATCTCCGTGTCTTACTCTTCCGCCATCTTCTCATCCTTTACTTTTAACCTACCTACGTTATTGTATTGATGTGAGTTTCTTCTTGGCAGTATATAGTTGGATCATTTTTTGAACCATTCTAGAAAGTCTAGTTAACATCTGTCACCATACATAGTTACAATTCTCTGTGTTTTGTGTTTAGATCATTTTTATTTAATTATGTAATCATTAGTATATTTGATTTTAGGTCTACCAATTTATTATTTGTTTTCTGTTTTTCATTTCTGTTTCTGCTTTCCTGCCTTCTTTTGGGTTATTTGAACACTTTAGTATCAAATTTAAAATCTGTCAAGTTTTTTAGTCTGTTTTTTGATACAGTATGTTTTACTGGTCACTCTAGAGATTACAGTGGCTGTACATAACTTTTCACAATCTACTTAGAATCAGTATTTTATTACTTATTGTGGAATATAGAAACATATAGGTCCCTTTGCCCTGTCCCCCTTTATACTATTATGTTGTGGTTTTCTTATGTATTACATCTACATACATTGATAAAAACCCCGTCAGACAGTGTTATTAGTTTTGCTTTTAACTGTCAAATACAAATTTTTTTTTTTTGGCCATGCCACTTGGCATGCAGGATCCCCAACCAGGGATCGAACCCACGCCCCCTGCAGTGGAAGTGCGGAATCCCAACCACTGGACCACCAGGGAAGTGTCCCTCAAATATGTTTTAGGAGACTCCAGAGAAGAACCATCTATTATATTTACCCAGGTATTTGCCATTTCTGTAATATAAGATATAAATATTTGCTATTTCTTCCTTTTTTTAGTTTTCCAAGTTTTCTTATTAACTTTCCCTCATCTGAGAATGACTTATTTCACCTTTATTTCTGAAGGATATTGTCTCTGGATATAGAATTCTGGGTTGACAGTTCTTTTCTTTTGGCACTTTTTGGCCTCCATTGTTTCTGATGTGAAATCTATTATTTGAATAGGTCATCTATAGGTAACGTGTTTTTCTCTGACTGCTTTCAGTATTTAAAAAAATTTGTCTTTAGTGTTCAATTTGATTAAGATGAGTCCAGGCATACATTTCTTTGGAGCTCTCTGAGCTCTTTCAGTCTGTAGATCTATGTCTTTTGCTAAATTGGGGGAGTTTTCAGCCAGTATTTTTTCAAAAGTTTTTTGGTACCAAACTGTTTCTCCCATCCTTCTGGGGTTCTGACAATGCAAACATTAGATCCTTTGCTGTTTGTCCTACAGATATCTGAGGCTTTGATCACTTTTTTCAATGTTTTTTATCTCTGTTTTTCAGATTGGTTATGTAGTATTGACCTATCTTGAAGTGTATTGGCTTTTTCTGCTGTCATTTTCTTTCTGCTCTCCAGCTCATACAGTAAGTTTCTTACTCTTGATGTATTTTTCATTTCTAAAGTTTGTTTCCTCGGGAATTCCCTGGTGGTCCAGTGGTTAGGACTCGTGGCTTTCACTGCTGGGGCTGGGTTCCACGCAGCCAAAAAAAAAAAAGTTTGTTTCCTCTTTATGTCTTTTGTTTCTTTACTGAGACTTTCTATTATTCATTTCAAGAGTATTTGGCCTTACCTGTTGCAACTTTAAAAAAAATTTTTTTTTTTATTGAAGTGTAGTTGAATTGCTGCAACATTTTTATAGTAGCTGCTTTAAAGTTTTGTCAGTTCCAACGTCTGTATAATCTCAGCATTGATGTATGTTGTCTTTTCAGTGAGTTGACTTTCCTCGTTTGGTGTATTTCACCCACTCTGTCCACACCAGGGGTCCCCTTTCTGGTCTCTCAAGGCAGGACTAGAGAGCTTCTCTTGATATTCTTCTTTTCTCTATGAGTGCTCACTTCTGGGTTTCAGGCTGCCTTGCATCTAGGCCAGTGAATATAAGAGGAAAAAAAGTGATAAACTCACTGCCACTTTATTGGCATGTCAAATTCTGGGCTCCATCCAGCTTCTATTATTTACTTTTCAGAATCTTCAAAGAGCTGCTCCATACATGCTCTTCAGGATTTATAGCTTCATTCAGTGAAAGGAATACTGAACCTAGAACCCTGTTCTTTACTTCTGTTTTTTAAGGACTATTCATGTTGTTCTAAGTATAGCTAGTTCATTAATTCTGATTTCTGGATAGTATTCTGTCATGTTTCTGTTACATTTTATCTGTCTTCTTGTAATGGACACTTAGCATTCCTCCACCTCCTTACTACCACAGAATCTGTATACATGTGTCTTCATGGTCTTCTGCACAGATTTCTTTCGGGGTATGATAGACTAATACTGCTAGAATATTGATAGATGAATAGAGTATTATTTAACCTTCAATGGAAGAAACTCATGTGCTACAACATGGACTATTGGAGTGTACTAATATTAGTACTCCATTGTGTGTGTATATATACACACATGTATATACATTTTGTTTATCCATTCATCTGTCAATGGACAGATTGTTTCCACTGCTTGGCTATAGTGAATAATGCTGCTATGAACATGGGTGTGCAGATTATGTTACTTTTAAGAAGTAAGATTTGCAAGAGATGTCTTGAGGATTAATCTCAGTTGTCTATGCCTTTTTGCCTATTTCATATTATAATTCAGTACAATGGGATATTTAGTGTCCTGCAGAATCATAGGGTTGAAAGGGACTTTAGAGATTATACTGTAAGAACTGAAATTATATTCACTATACTGTACTTATTATTGTAGAAAGGCCATTTAGCTTCAATTTTCTAGCTTGGTTAACTGAAGTCTTAGTACGGTGTAAACCTGAGGTTGCTTTGGTAGATGTAGGTTCTGGCTTCTTTGGTCTTGTGGAAAAATAATAGTCTTTGGGCTGGATACCTTCTGTTTCCTCCTTCAGAGCCACATACCATCCTTTTCTCTCTGATCTACATCCCTGGAGGCTCATTCACATGTACCGTGTATGTGGGCCCCTTTGCTTTCTGGCTTCCAGTTGTAGGGTAGATGGATCGGCAGGAGGAATGAGGGCTAGGTATTTATTCCCCTGCTGCTTCCCTTCCAGGTTGCTGCAAGTGATCTGCATACCTCTGCCTGATTCCTGTCTGGTGGCCCCTTCCATATAGCTGCCCTCTCCAGGTTCTACTTCCTCATCTTGCCCCTTCAGGCCTAGATGTGTTAATGGTTCTGGGGCAATTCACTGTCCTTTGTTGGTTTCTCTAAATCTTACCCACACCTTTGTAAGTAGTTTCTCTTTTTAAAAATATTTATTTATTTATTTGGCTGCACTGGGTCTTAGTTGTGGCATGTGGGATCTTCGTTGCGGCGTGCGTGATCTTTAGTTGGGGCATGCGGACTCTTAGTTGCAGCATGAATGCAGGATCTAGTTCCCCGACCAGGGATTGAACCTGGGCCGCCTGCATTGGGAGCTCAGAGTCTTAACCCCTGGACCACCAGGGAAGTCCTGTAAGTAGTCTCTTTATTAAAGTCTCCTCGCATTACCCAGGTGTGGATACTGTGTTTCCAGCTGGCACCGTGATTGTTAGACTCCTTTAAAGGGGCCCTGTGATTTTACTTACTTTTTGTAAATTTGAACAAATACTATTACTGAATCGTAAGATTAGTAATTTAGGTTTATTTTTATCTGCTTTCTACAGTAGGTTTACAGTAGGGTTTTGAGGGGAGAGAAACTCCCCCACACATTCCCAGCCAAAAGATTAACAGTGAAATAGAGACCTCACTTCAGTATTTTCAACTTCCTTCACAGAGTTCGATTTATATTTGCAGCATAAAATATTTTTAAGCTCCTCTTTCAGAGAATTTTAGCACTTTTCTTCTTAGTCCCTATTCTTATGATTGTTTGGGTTCCTTTCTTTTCCAAGCTGTTTCAGTATGGTCCCAAACTAGCATTTGTGGATGCTGACCCATTTTAGGCAAATATGTGAAATAGAGATGTCTTTACACCCTCCAGAGTTTCTTCATGTTGCTAAAGCTACCCCCTTATAACCTGTCTCTTCCATTAACACTTTTGTGTCTTTCAGTGTCTAGCCACTTTAGATACCTATTCTGATAAGTTGTTCTTAATGTTTACTGATGAATTAACATTTTGCTTTTCTAAGGAGGCAAATGAATTTATTTATATTATTCTTTGTCTTTTGATAGAAATTCTAAATTATATACTTTCTGAGGTAGATTTCGTTTTTAGTGTTAGCTTTAATGTTAGTCCAAATTCCTTGGATTTGAAAAGAGTTTACATATAGGAAAAACTAAATCTGTTTTTGTTTGTTGTTTTAGTCTAGCCTTTGTCTTTACATATGTGTTTTTCTTTTTAAACTCAGAGTTTGGAGTCATCCTGCATATATAGTCATGCTTTTTAAACTAATATCATTAATAAATATGTTAATAAATGCTTTTTATTTATTTATTTGGCTGCATTTGGTCTTCGTTGCTGTGTGCGGGCTTTCTCTAGTTGCAGCGAGTGGGGGTTACTCTTCGTTGTGGTGTGCAGGCTTCTCATTGCGGTGGCTTCTCTTGTTGCAGAGCACAGGCTCTAGGCTTGCAGGCTTCAGTATTTGCAGCACGTGGGCTCAGTAGTTGCGGCACACAGGCCCTAGAGCACGTGGGCTTCAGTAGTTGCGGCGCACGGGCTCAGTAGTTGCCATACGTGGGCTCTAGAGCACAGGCTCAGCAGTTGTGGTGCACAGCCTTAGTTGCTCCGTGGCATGTGGGATCTTCCTGGACCAGGGATTGAACCCATGTCCCCTGAATTGGCAGGCGGATTCTTAACCACTGCGCCAGCAGGGTAGTCCCAGTAAATGCTTTTTAAAAAATATTTTAGTGGCTACTTAAAATTCCATCATAAATATATATAATTTGTTTAACTAGTAAGAACAGTATTTCATTATTCATATGGTTCATTATTTCAATTTTTTGGTCTTAAAATGTGCTGATAAATATTTTTGTACGAAATTCTGTGCATGAAGCGCTGATTATTTCCTTAGGTTAAGTTTCTAGGAGTAGAATTACTCGGTCAAAATGTATATGTTTTTAAGCCTCCTGAAAATATTTAAAGTACAGATGTGACTAAAATTTTGTTTGCAAGTATTGATGGCATCTGATGATTATAGACTACTTAAGAACCACTGAGAAATCTTGATGTTTTTCTGTCATAACTTATAACTGTATCAGACCCCCAGTATTGTTATCTTTTATCTATGAGACAGTATCCACTGAAGAATTCAAATCCCATAATAATAAACTCCAGAGAACCATTATTTCTTTGTGGCCCTTACTGCAGTTGTTATTTTAGTTACTGATGTGATAAGTTTCTCTAACGAGACTATAAACTTCCATAAGGGCAGTAACCATGTCTGTTTTTCCTTACCAATATTATCTTCAGGGCCTGTCACAGCATAGTAGGCATTCAATAAATATTTGTTGAAGGGGGTTAAAAATATATATTGTATCACAATTGTTAGTACCAAAAATGATGTAGTAGTGTATGATTAGGATTGTTCAATTGGATTTTGAATTCAGATGCACTTAGGTTTTATTCTTAGCTCTACCACTTAGTTGCTGGCTGATCTTGGGCAAGTGCCTGGTAGAGTAAATGTTAGTACTAGTTACTGTTTTCCTGGCTGTTTTTCTAATTCCCATCTATCTCTGGTTATGAATGCCTTCAGAACAGGAATACTGTATGGATCTAGTCAGCACCAGAACCTACTATAGCACCTGACGTCATCTAAATAATTTTTGAATTGAAGTTTTGAATTTAGGATTATGAGACATGTGGCATAAGCTGTAATTAATGCCATGCTTCAACTGTACTGAACTTGTGTTCTCACAAAACTTCTTGTTCTCTCTGGTACCTGGATTTTACACACATCACTCCCTCTGCCCGGGATAGTCACACCCTCTTTTTACCTTACGAATATCTTGCTTGTCCTTCAGGACTTGGCTTAGGCTTTTCCTTCTCCTAGAAAGAATTCTGTAACATCCCTGAGCAGGTTGCATGTCTTTTCTCTAGAATAGGTTTTTTAATCTTGACACTATTGACATTTTGGGCTGGATTTTTTTTGTTTGGGCCGGGGGTGTTGTCCTGTTCATTGTAGCATGTAGGCAGCATCCCTGGATGCCTGCTATATATGCTAGTAGCATCTCCTGAAATCACGACAAACCAAAATGTCTCCAGTCGTTCCCAAACGTCCCCTCTAGGCAAAATCACTTCCAGTTGAGAACTACTCTAGAATTCTAGTTCTTAGCAAATAGTAATGTAGTTGCCAGATATTCTTAGCTGTTTTTTTTCCACTAGAATATAAGTTCTTTTGATCACAAGGACTGTGCCTTCTAAATTTTTTTATCTCCAGCATCTAGCCATTGTCTGTCATAGAGATAATCAGCGAATATTTGTTAAATGGATTGAACATAATTTAGTATTATAATGGATCCCAGATATTTACCATTGTAAACTGGGACTTGGGTTAATTATTAAATGAAGTATAAAGGATTCTGCAGGCAGTTTCACAAAAGGAAAATATATCTGATGTTTTCTATTAGTGGTTTATGCACAGGCAGACATACTATTCCTAGTGTTTGTCCTTACATTGGGTATGTTTTTTGGTTTGTCTGTCCTTCGGTTACTTTGTTAGGCCTAGCTTTTGTTTGGATATTACATGTTTTGAAGTTCAGGTCCATAATTAATAGAGAGAAATAGTGCTGTCTTGATACAGAGTGCACAGTGGTCAATGCACAGTGTTATACCCTAAAGTCTTATGGGTGGAGGGAGTAGTTTTGTTGACTATAACTCTGCTGTTCAGTAAAAGTCTTAGTAAATAATAGGCTTCTGTTGTCGAATTTTATTTTATTTTGCTTTTTGTTCTTAAATTTTTTTTACTGAAGTATAGTTGTTTACAGTGTTGTGTTAATTTCTGCTATAGAGCAATGTGATTCAGTTATATATGTGTATACATTCTTTTTTTAAAAAATATTCTTTTCCATTATGGTTTATCATAGTATATTGAATTTAGTTCTTTGTGCTATACGGTAGGACCTTGTTGTTTATCCCTGTTGTTGAATTTTATAGAGCAGTTTTTTTTAACTTTTTTTTTTTTTTTTTTTTTTTAAAGAAATTCACATTTATTTATTTATTTATTTATTTATGACTGTGTTGAGTCTTCGTTTCTGTGCGAGGGCTTTCTCTAGTTGCGGCAAGTGGGGACCACTCTTCATCGCGGTGCGCGGGCCTCTCACCATCGCGGCCTCTCTTGTTGTGGAGCACAGTCTCCAGACGCGCAGGCTCAGTAATTGTGGCTCACGGGCCCAGTTGCTCCGTGGCATGTGGGATCTTCCCAGACCAGGGCTCGAACCCGTGTCCGCTGCATTGGCAGGCAGACTCTCAACCACTGCGCCACCAGGGAAGCCCAGTTTTTTTTAACTTTTTTACCTCTTTGTATATTTCTTTGTGTGTGGGTAGATGTTAATGATATTTCTGTGATCTTGGACAGTAGCTTTTTCCAAAGGCTAAGACTTAGTAGGAGGATTTGAGGAATTAAGGTGATAATATTTTTGAATTTAGTTCTAAATTTGATAATCTTTTCTTATCACTACTTCTTATCTTTTTTGGGGGAGAAGTAGGAGGCCTTCCTGCTTCTTTGTTTTTATCAGCCCACTCCTACACCAGTACAGAGATAGATACTCATTTTATCCATCACCAAGTTCTTTCATCTCTGTGCTCAAAATAGATCTCAAATCCAATCACTTCTACCATCACCACTGCTAACTATCGCAGACTAAGCTATTTTCATTTTTTGTTTGGACTGTTGTAATAGCCTTGTTCTTGGTTCTTTTGCTTCCATTGTTATCTCTCCCCAATCAGTTCTCCACTCAACAGCCAAATGACCTGTAAAAAATGTGAGTCAGATCATGTTATATTTACCTGTATTAGAAAACTACTCTGGTTTATAATGTCAAATAATCCACCCTCTAACTGGTCTTAGTTCCTGAACTAATTTTAACTTGAAAGTAGTCATTGTGCTTCTTATCTTTTTCCAGGAGGAACAGCACAGCATGCTGGGCTCTGGATTTAAAGCTGAGCGTTTACGAGTCAATTTGAGATTAGTCATAAACCGTCTTAAACTATTGGAGAAAAAAAAAAGTGAGTTATGCATGATTGCATTGTATTTTCTTTCCCAAAATACATCACTGAATCCTAGCACCTCAATATTGGCTCTTTCAGGCTAGCACTATGAAGTCTTAAGGATCCCATATCCTTTAGGTTTTGGATACATTTCTGCTGTCCTTTGTGACTAGTTAGACTGAATCACTTTGTTGCAGGGAAAGGAACACACTCTTGCTATGGAATAGGTAACGTGACTCCATAGGTGGAAATTTCTGGCTACACAAACAATATTCTCATCTAGACGAGGTAGCAAATTCTAGACTAGATGAGATGAGACTAAATTTGCTAAAGGAGGGTGAGCTAGGATATAGTAGAAACACCCACTTTTCTGTTTTGGGGTGGATGTCTGCCTGCAGGCCAGGGCCCAGTATACTACTACTTTGTGACTGGAGTGTGATTTGTGCTTTAGCGGAACTGGCCCAGAAAGCAAGGAAAGAGATTGCTGACTATCTGGCTGCTGGGAAAGATGAACGAGCTCGAATCCGAGTGGAGCACATTATTCGAGAAGACTACCTTGTGGAGGCCATGGAGATCCTGGAGCTGTACTGTGACCTGCTGCTGGCTCGGTTTGGCCTCATCCAGTCTATGAAGTAAGCTGGTTTGTCTTTTTTTTTTTTTTTAAGCTTCATTGAGGTATAGTTGATTTAGGAAAAAACTTCACATATTTAATGTGTACAATTTGACGAGTTTGGACATAGACATACACCTGTACACCATCATCACAGTCAAGTTAGAAAACAGTCATCACCTCCAGAAATTTCCTTGTATCCCCCCTTTTTTTTTTGATAAGAACACTTAACATGAGATCTGCCTTAAACATTTTAAAGCACTCAATACAGTATTGTTTAACTGTAGGCACAGTGTTGTTCAGCAGACCTCTAGAACTTTTTCATCTTGTATAACTGTAATGAAGTAAGGTATTTTGATTTGAAGACCTAAGTCAAATCACTTCTGGAATTTGAGAAAGGAGTAGTAATACTGGTCTCTTCCTACACATAGGGCGATAGCACTAAGGGACTACCACTTCACATACCCAACAACATCCTTCCTGCTATTCACTTGAAGGCCTGATCTCAATGTAGACAACTGTTGAAAAGAAAATTTGGAATCTGAAATCAAGAGGCCTAAGTTTGAGTCTTGGCTCAACCATTTCCTGAGTTTGTGACCTTGGGCTTGTTACTTAGTTTGTGTTTCCCCCTCCAAAATAGGATGACAGAAATGGCTTGAAGCCTAGAGTTATTGTGAGAATCCAGTGATATTTGTGAAATTGCCTTAGAGGCTATCAAGTATGTGATACAGATGATGGGGTTTTGTTTGTTTGAAAGAATGTTAAATTTTATTTATTTATTTTCCCTTAATTAGGGAGTTAGATTCTGGTCTGGCTGAATCTGTGTCTACACTGATTTGGGCTGCTCCTCGTCTCCAGTCAGAAGTGGCTGAGTTGAAAATTGTGAGTACAACCAGTTTCAGTGCTGCATGTAGTTTTTCCTATTAGAAAGGTTGGTTAACATAAGTCACTTCTGCTTTTTTGACCACGTATTTTTGTACCCTTCTCATGCTGCCTTTGAAAAGGCTTTGTAAACTTGTTTCTTCCTCCTTTTCAGGCCTTATATCATGGAACAGAACAGTGTTTTCCCAACTTGAGTAATTTTTCTAAGGGGCAAAGTTACAAATACCCCATAGTTTTGTCTTAAATTATTTTTATTGTAACGTTATTTAAGTATATAAAAATAGAAGAGTTTTTATACAACTGTAAACCAGTAAAGTTAAAATAACATTAAGGGAACGGATGTTTTGCTTCATTGATTCATTCCACAAATATTTATTGAGCAGATGTTGTGACTTGGGTGGGTACTGAAAGCACAGTGGTGAGCAAAATATGACACCAGCCCTACTCTTATAGCTTAGAGTCTGGTAGAAGAGACAGAAAAATTCACTGAGAAATTGCCTGCCACAACGTGGATGTGGTACTGACTGCTCAGGTACAAATTCAGTTGAGTTGTTTTCTCTCCTATTTTCTACATCTTTGCTAGTTATTCACTAGGATATTGTCTCAGTCTTATCTCCCAACCTATCTTACGAGATTTCCTTGTCTTCTGTATGTTTTTATTTATTTTTTTTATTTTTTAAAAATTAATTAATTTATTTATTTATTTTTGGCTGTGTTGGGTCTTCGTTTCTGTGCGAGGGCTTTCTCTAGTTGTGGCGAGCGGGGGCCACTCTTCATCGCGCTGCACGGGCCTCTCACTGTCGCGGCCTCTTTTGTTGCGGAGCACAGGCTCCAGACGCGCAGGCTCAGTAGTTGTGGCTCAGGGGCCTAGTTGCTCCGTGGCATGTGGGATCCTCCCAGACCAGGGCCCGAACCTGTGTCCCCTGCACTGGCAGGCAGACTCTCAACCACTGCGCCATCAGGGAAGCCCTGTTTTTATTTTTTGAGAGCTCTTTTTAAGTCTCTGAATATGTATTTTTTTAATAGTCTATTTTTGTTTCATGGCTACAATGTCTTCTAACTCTGAGAATATTATAGTCCCTTTTTACTTTTTCTTGTTTCTGTATTGTTTCCTTCTATCTATTTCTTAGATTTAAACTATTTTTATAATAGAGGCTTTTCTGAAAGGTTTCGTGGCCCTTGGCTGTTCATATTTAAGAGTGAGGTACTAAAAAGTGGATTGGAACCTCTTGTGTGCTTGGGTGGGCTTATTGCCAGATGCCAATTCATTGTTTGTTTTTTTCTTTTTTTCCTTCCAGTTTCATTGAGATGTAATTGACATACAGCACTGTATAAGATGTACAGTATAATGAGTTGACTTACATACATCATGAAATGATTATCACAATAATTTTAGTGAACATCCATCACCTCGTATAGATACAAAATTAAAGAAATAGAAAAATTTATTTTTGTAATGAGAACTCTTACGATTTACTCTCAGCAGTTTTCATATATAACATACAGCAGTGTTAATTATATTTGTCATGTTGTGCATTACATCTCTAGTACTTACTTACCTTACAACTGGAAATTTGTAGTACCTTTTGAGTGCTTTCATCCAATTCCCCCTTCCCTCCCACTCCCTGACTCTGGTAACCACAAATCTGATCTCCTTTTCTGTGAGTTTGTTGCATGTTTGTTTGTTTTTGAAGTGTAATTGACCTACAACATTATGTTGTTCCTGTTAACACAGCATAGTGATTTTTTCTATACATTTCAAAATGATCACGATAAATCTAGTTATGATATGTCACCATACAAACACATTTCTTAGTTATTGACTGTATTCCCCACACTGTACATTTCATACTTGTGACTCATTTATTTTGCAGCTGGAACTTTGTACCACTTAATCTCCCTCACCTATTTCCTCCTCCCACCCACCTCTTGTAACCACCTGATTGTTCTCTGTATCTGTAATTCTGTTTCTGTTTTTGTTTGTTCATATGTTTTATTTTCTAGATTCCACTTACAAGTGAGATCATATGATATTTTTCTTTCTCTGACTTATTTCACTTAGCATAATGCCCTCTAGGTCTGTCCGTGTTGTTGCAAATGGCAAGATTTCGTTCTTTTTTAATGGGTAACATTCCACTGTGTATATGTACTGCATTTTCATTCATCTATGGATGGGCACTTGGGTTGCTTCCGCATCTTGGTGGTTGTAAATAATGCTGCAGTGAGAATAGGTGTGCATATGTTTTTTCTAATTAGTGTTTTTGTTTTCTTTGGATAAATACCCAGGAGTGGAATTGCTGGATCAGATGTTAGTTCTGTTTTTAATCTTTTGAGGAATCTCCATACTGTTTTCCATAGTGGCTACACCAATTTACATTCCCACTAACAGTACACAAGTGTTCCTTTTTCTCCACATCATCACCAGCACTTGTTATTTGTGGTCTTTTCTTTATGATAGCCATTCTGACAGGTGTGAGGGGATATCTCATTGTGGTTTTGATTTGCAGTTCCTTAATTAGTGATATTGAGCATCTACCTTTTCATGTGCCTGTTGGCCATCTGTTTGTCGTCTTTGGAAAAATGTCTGTTCAGCTCTTCTGCCAGTTTTCTAATTGGATTGTTTCTTGGTGTTGAGTTGTATGAGTTTTTTGTATATTTTGGATACTGACCCCTTATCAGATATATTGTTTGCAAATATCTTCCCCCATTCAGTAGGTGGCCTTTTCATTTTGTTGGTAGTTTCCTTCACTGTACAAAAGCTTTTTAGTTGGATGTAGTCCCATTTGTTTATTGTTGCTTTTGTTTCCCATGCCTGAGACATACCCAAAAGAGTATTACTAAGACCAGTGTCAAAAGAGTGTACTGCCTATATTTTTTCCTAGAAGTCTTATGGTTTCATATCTTACGTTTAAGTCTTTAATCCGTTTTGAATTTATTTTTGTGTATGTGTTGAGAGAGTAGTCCAATTTTCCCAACACCATTTATTGAAGATGCTATCTTTTCCCCATTGTATATTCTTGCCTCCTTTGTTGTAGTATAATTGCCCATATAACTATGGGTTCATTTTTGGGCTCTCTATTCTGTTTCATTGACTTGTCTGTTTTTGTGCCAGTACCATACTGTTTTGATGACTGCAGCTTTTTTAGTATAGCTTGAAATCAGGGAGCGTGATACCTCCAGCACCAACTCATTGTTGAATGATCTGACTAAGCCCTTTCTTGAGGGAACTCCAGACTGTCAGGAACTAGTTTTCTTTCCTTGGATTGGTCATTTTCCTCAGAGAGGAGTTCTGTCTTCTACCTGGAAGGTATAAGCTGGCTGCATTTTTGAGAGCACAGGGAGAAGGAAGCCAAAGGTATCATTCCTCTCTTAGAGAAGATTTACACTTAATTCTCTTGTTGCCAGTATCTCTGCTCTCTGCTGTGCATGGAGCCCAGAGTTCCTTTAGTTTAACCTCCCCAGAGAGTAAGCCTCCTGTATTCTGATAGGGTAGGGAGGGTGGTTATACAGTTTTGTGGGTAGGGGAATGGGAGAGTAGAGGCAACTGCTTCTACTTTTAATGTAAATCTTGTTTATAGTCTCTCTTATACTCTTCCTTTATATCAAGATTAATTCCAGACAAAACAAAGATTTACATGTTTTTAAAAATAATGAAACCTTAAAGAAACAAGAAAGTTAGGCATTAAAAAAAATAATCTCATAGTGGAAAAGGCATAAACATGCCACAAAACCTAAAAGCCATAAACAAAGAGTGATAATATAAGTAAAAATTAAAGATTTCTGCATAGTATAAAGCAAAACAAAAACCACTGTTAAAAGACAAATAACAAACTTATAAGTACCCAGTACCCCTGAAAGTCTACCTAACACTGAGTGCCCCCTCACTGAACTTCCAGGTGTTGGGACCACTCTGGTCCAATAGCACTGTCATCTCCTGCCTGTACTATTGTAGTAACTTCTTGAAAGTTTTTTCTACGTCTACTTTGGCTTCCTTTAGTCTGTTCACCATTCCATCAGAACAACTAAGGGTTCTGTTCAAAACACTGATCTGATCCTGTCACTACTCCTTGCTTTAAAGTCCTTTAGTGGTTTCCTGTTGTTCTTGTGATAGAAACAAAACTAATAAAGCCTACACAGCCCTGCACTGTCTGGCCCCCATCTGCCTTTCTTCATTTCCTACCACACTCTTCCTTTGGGCTCTGCACAAGAGGCTCACTGATTTTATTTTGGCTTGAGGATTGGCCCTGTTTTTCCAGCAGAGGCCTTTGCACATGCTGTTTTCTTTTCCTGGAATGTTCTTCCTTCCCTCCATGTTTAGTTAACTCCTGATCATCCTTTACATCTCAGTGAAGCATCACTTTATCTGACTTTTCTGATCAGGTCTGATTTTACTGTTGTAAGCAGATAGTTTAGTGTACTTTTCCTTTCCCCTTATCACAGCTGCATTTGTACCTTTATCTTTGTGATAATTTGAGTAATGATTATTTTTACCCAGAGACTGTAAGATTCTATAAGAGTAGGAACAATGTCTGTTTTTGTTCATCATTTGTAGTGTATAACATAATGCTTACAATAGTTTGGCACATAGTTGCAGCTCAGTGGATGGCTGGATAAACAAACAACTAAATGAATTAATATGTATCCCTTCAGGCTTTACAGACCTAGTCTTTTGGAAATCCTGCTTACTGTTAATAGGAGGAAGCTTGAAGCCCTCTGTAGGAGTGGTTTCCATTTTTATTTACTGTTCTTTTTCTCTGTAGGTTGCTGATCAACTCTGTGCCAAGTATAGCAAGGAATATGGCAAGTTATGTAGGACCAACCAGATTGGAACTGTGAATGACCGGGTAATGAACATAATTGTTAAACATGAAGCAATGGGTGGGGTGGGGGCAGGTTATTTTTATTGCCTGCAGTGAGTCTAGTGGGCACCACTGTAATGTAGGGTTAATCTGGGATTGCACATTTCATAGTAAGAGAGAGAAGAACGCTGTCTGGCAGTGCAGTCAGCTCCTTACCCCTGTCCTACACTTCCGATTGTGAAGCTTTCCGTCATCCTGTGTCATTCCTGATTTTGTATCCTATCCTTTGTGCCACTTGTGATTTATGCAGGTAGAAGTGAGGTGCGGAGAAGGGTAGATGATTTCAAATGTGGAAGGCAGCAATATCAGTCTTTGAGGCATATGTAACCAGAGAATGTGAGAGATACATGGGTCTTGTGCTTTGTGATTGAAAATAGTAATTTAACTGGTTGGAGCTTCCTTTTTTCCTCTCAATTTGAAATGTGAGGAACAAAGTTTAAAATTGATACAGGTTAGGCTTAGGCTGGTTGATGCATATGCATCTTAACCCTGGATCTTTTACTTACAGCTAATGCACAAACTGAGTGTGGAGGCCCCACCCAAAATCCTGGTGGAGAGATACCTGATTGAAATTGCCAAGAACTACAATGTGCCCTATGAGCCTGACTCTGTGGTCATGGTACGTTTAGAGTCTTTTAGAATACAAAGGAAAATGAGTCTCTCGATACCACTGTTTTTGAAAAATAACCATTTTCTTTGCACTCAAGTTTGCATGTGGGAGTTTAAGCCTTTGTCCAGTTAATGCCTCTGGGGTAACAATAAATATGCCTGCATCTCTCAGAGTATTTAGGGATCAGATGAGATGAATGACTGAAAACACTTCGAAAAGGTACAAACTTTGATACAAATATAAAGTGGCATTATTGCTACTTTTCAGTGAAGTTCAAGGAATTGAGAGGCCCCTATGGGTAGCAAGAAAAGCCCCAAGACCCAGAACAGATCCTGAAACATCTGTTGTGTGCCTGCCATGTGCCCCAGAAAGTTGAGAATACAGAAAATATATAAACAAGGTCCCTGTCCTAAGGAGGCTTACAGTGAAAGAAGGGCAGATACGCAAATAGTAAATCAGCAGTTAATGTTGACCGGGTATAGTATATGTTTTGGTGTGCTGCTCAGACAACCCTCCCCCTGCCTGAAATACTCAAACACTTCAGGACAGAAGCATTTATTCCACCAGCTTTTTTTTTTTTTTTTTAATAAATTTATTTTTGGCTGCATTGGGTCTTCGTTGCGGTACGTGGGCTTCTCATTGCAGTGGCGGAGCATGGGCTCTAGGTGCACGGGCTTTAGTAGTTGTGGCGCGCAGGCTTAGTTGCTCCGCGGCATGTGGGATCTTCCTGGACCAGGGCTTGAACCCGTGTCCCCTGCCCTGGCAGGTAGATTCTTAACCACTGCGCCACCAGGGAAGCCCCTCTCTCACCTCTTGAGAGTATTGATGACTGGTGGCTCACGCAGCTGAGTGTCCCTCCAGCAATGGCCCTCAGAGGAGAGCTTCCTTACCCAGGGTCTTTCCTGGGGGCAGCTTGTATTTGGTAACTGGTCACTGCAGGGGATTAAAGACTCTGCCCCTTTGTCCCCAGTTGGGAGCACCTGCTGTAGGCCCATCCTAACTCCAGAACTCCCTGGGGGATTAGCTGACCCCCCCCCCCCACCCCTGTTGTGAATGCACGGCAGCCCACCGTTTTCCTTTCCCCAGTCCTGCTTCCTTCATGTCCCCACAGGTGTCTATCCCAAGAGACCTCTCCAGTAAACTTCCATCACGCTAATCTCCATCTCAGAGTCAGCTTCCTGGGGAACCTAGCTGGTGACAGGGCCTAATGATATGGGTTTCTCTCTTTTTCTTAGGCAGAAGCTCCTCCTGGAGTAGATACAGATCTTATTGATGTTGGATTCACAGATGATGTGAAGAAAGGGGGCCCTGGAAGAGGAGGTGGGGGCGGATTCACAGCACCAGCTGGTGGACCTGATGGAACAGTGCCAATGCCCATGCCCATGCCTATGCCATCTCCAAACACTCCTTTCTCATACCCTCTTCCAAAGGGACCAGTAAGTACACATACAAATAAATATGGATATAAGCTCTAGAAAATGTTACAGAAGATGACAAGTTGGCTCTGTGAATACACTCAGGAATTGTAGGTTATCAAGAGGATTTAGCAGTAAGAATATTTGGTATTAGTTTATTGATCATATTGTGGAAAAAATAGCATTGGGATTTGGAGAAAGTCTTTTGGTTCACCTGTAGGTAATGAAGTGGGAAAATCTAGAGAGATGGTACTAGAAAAACTCTTCATGTAGGTTTCTTGAACCTTTGGGACTTGTAGGTATACTAGTAGCTTTTTCCAAAAACGAATAACCAATACTTACTACCAGGTCTACCTCCTTTGTAGACAAGAAGATGACAGTCATTGCTAGTAAGAAAGTCTGGGGCCTTCCCTGGCGGTCCAGTGGTTAAGAGTCCATGCCTCCACTGCATGGGGCGTGGGTTCGATCCCTGGTCGGGGAACTAAGATCCCACGTGCTGTGCAGTGCAGTCGTCTCCTCTCCCCCCAAAAAGAAAGTCTGGTAAGAAGCTTCCCTTGTAGACACTGAGGCAATTTAGTAATTTGAAGAATAGCCTTTGGGTACAGATCTTTAAAAATCTAGATTCCTCCTGATCACATGTGGTCCTTTTAGGCACCTTTTTTTCTTTTGGGGCTCTTGAATACATGTATTAAATATATATCTTGAATATATATATATGTATTCAATGTGAATATATTCACATCGAGAAAATAGTTGTATACACACACATATTTATTTCTCCCTTCCCATTTACACACTTCAGAAATTGCAGATCAGGGGCAATGTCTCTGATGTTGCCTTTCTCCTCTTGCAGTCGGATTTCAATGGATTGCCAATGGGAAATTATCAGGCCTTTCCCAATATTCATCCACCTCAGATACCAGCAACTCCCCCATCGTATGAATCTGTAAGTGCCTGAGCCTCTTTTATAAGCAGCAGGAGAGTGAATCCCATGAAGAGAGAGCAAAATAATGGCCACAGGGAAGGCAAAGTTTTGATCACTCCTAGTACTGGCATTGCTCTTTGCTTTGGATTCTTATGTTGCTTTAATATTACCCTGGAAACGGGGAGTGGTGGTGGTGGTGGTGGTGGTGGCAGCATCCTTGGTGGCAATGCTTTGTCTGCAGTTAAGAAATGCAGGAAGGAGCTGCAGATCCTGGAAAGTTCTGGTAGGGCACTTGATCAGACTTTTTTTTAGACTAGGCAGAGAATCATATTGAGCTGGTACAGTCTTGGTGCCAGAATATAATAATTAAAATACCAGTTTTATAAATTCTCAACACTGTGTAAAGGAATAAGAACCAGATTTTTGTCTTAAACAGATAAGTGTCTAGTAAATTTCAGCCTGTAGCATTAATTTTATATTTTAGTCTTAAAGCTGGCTATTATTGCTAATATGGTAATGATGCCTTGAACTGTAGGTGGTTGTTAACAGTTTTGGTTCAGAATTAGATGACTTTTCTGCCAGCCTTGTTTCCTCATCTAGGGAGATGGCCCTGTTCCTGAGCTTGCTTAGTGTTCTTTCCTTTGGTTTTTACATTGGGCCTGAATTTTTATGTTTTGGTTTTGCACGCATTGAAGCATTGCCCACAACTGTTTCTAGGGATGAGGTAGAAGATCTTCGTTAGTATTTGAGGACTTGGTTCTTGAAGATGAATGCGGTGGTTTAGAATGCTTTCTCTCTGCCTGGAAGGTGAAGGTATCAGATTAAAGAGAGATGTTATGGTGTGGTAAGAATTTTCTTTTCCTCTGCTTGGCAGTTACGAGTTCAACATGGTATCTCTCTGGTTGGAAGAAGATCAGGAAAGCAGTACAGGGGGCGGAGGGGCAGTTTCTTTGGAGCAGTTTCTGTTGCTTTTGCTGAGCAGCTTAGCTTTTGCGACACACATGGGCTTATACCATTACTTTCACCAGTGATGCCATTGCTTTCTCCTCTGGTCATGCGATCTTTGTGTTTCAGGTTGATGACATTAATGCTGATAAGAATGTCTCTTCTGCACAGATCGTTGGTGAGTCAGAAACCCTCTTGAGAGTTTCTCAGTACTGAACCCTTCGCTGTTTTCTCATCACTGTTCCTCCCTCAGATTGTTTTTATGCTTGTGGCATTCTACCCACATGCCCCGTTCTCTCCCCAAAGGCAGTATGCTGGAAACAGAACTCAGGATTTCCCACTTCCAAAAAGAAAAGATCTTTCCTGGCTCCAAAGAATCTCCCAAGTTCCCTGTTTCTGTTAGTGGTATCATTATTCCCTTTCACCTTGTAGTTTTCAGTCATCCTCAAGTTCTGTATGTTCCTGCCCCTTCCACTTCCACTGTGCCTGGAAATACCAAATTTTTTTTAAAATTTGGGCATTAAAGAGGGGGAAACAGGCATAAATCATAAGTGTATAGCTCAGTGACTTTTCACAAAGCAAGCATGCTCATGTAGCCATTCACTGAAAACTTAAAACACTACCAGCACTCCAGAAACCCAGAGGGGAATATTTTTTAAAATTGGGACAGTTTCATTGAGGTATAATTTACATACAAAAAATACACAGAAGTGTATATTGTGATGAGTTTTGATGTGTATCTCCACACACATACATTATGTAACCGCCACCTCAGTAAAGATTCAAAACATTTCTGTCACGCCAGAAAGTTACCTTGTGTTCCTTTCTAGTCAGTTCCATCCTAGAGGCAAGCACTGTTCTTATTTTCTAAAACTATGGTTTAGGTTGCCTATTCTAGAACTTAGATATAAATGGAAACATACAGTAAGTAGGTAGAGAGGGCGATGATTTTAACTTGTAAGATATAAAACAGAAGACGGAGGACTAGAAATACAGATCACATTCTATTACATCAAACGGTATGGATGTTAACATTCCATAGAAAATTTTTTCCCCATAAGCCTTAAAGAGTAGCTCATCCCAGTAGAATTCTAGTAGCATTCCTTGGACTTTCCTGTTATGGGAGTAGACCTTTGTGAAAGGGGACAGTCTGTTTAAATGAATGCTCTGTACCTAAGCCCCATGCACCACACTTTGACTTTCCCTTAAACTTTTTTCTCACTGTAGGAAAGTAAAACATATATTCAACCATAATTAGAAAATGTAGCTGTTAATTGTCCTGAAAATTTTTATTGACCTTTAGAATTAAATAATAATTATTTTTTAAAAAACAATGTTTTCTCCAGTATTTTATTTTATTGTTTCTGCCAGGGGGGATTGTGGGGTTTGAAGATCTGAGCCACTGGCGTTTTTAACACTGTGCTCCTTACTCTAATTTAATTAGGTCCTGGACCCAGGCCAGAAGCTTCTGCAAAGCCCTCTTCCAGACCCATGGATACCTATGACAACTTTGTACTGCCAGAATTGCCATCTGTGCCAGACACACTACCAACTGCATCTGCTGGTGCCAACACCTCAGCCTCTGAAGACATTGACTTTGATGATCTTTCCCGGAGATTTGAAGAGTTGAAAAAGAAAACATAGGCTTCCTAAACCAGGCAAGGTCCGAGTTCTGGGAATTGAGACTGAGCAGTTTCTCCTTGTAACAAAGAATCTCCATGAAATTCTGCTTCATCTGTTAACCATCACTGAGTACACTCTTCCTCTGGGCTCTCTTCCTGCTCTGACACACTCTGCTGCTTTCCGGTTCTCCACTGCTCCTGAGAGACTAACAACTGGAGATTGTGAGGTTGGAGCAGCTGGCTTCTGGCAGCCTTGCTTGTCCGTTTCCTGTCAGTGTGATCCCATTTCTCTCCTTCCTGTCCCACCATCCCTCCACAGGGGAGTGTGAAGGGGAGAGCTGTCAACGATGGCCGGATGGTGGAGGAGAGTACTTCATGAAGTGTCTCAGCTCTGTGCTGAGGTTCTAGACTTAGAAACAAACCCCTCCGTACAGAGGGATTGGTGGTGAGTGAGATTCAAGGCCAAGTTGTGCATTTTCTCACTCTAATAAGAATGGGAGAGAGAGAAAATGGCTCAGGAAGCCATTGTAACAATTCTTAGAAGCTGGGTCTTCTCATTGACAGATACACTACTCCTTGCTGCAGGGCACTGTTCCACCTGGATCCAGTTGCAAACTTTGGAAAGTTGAAGGCCTCTTAGTTCTACTGGATTCTCAGGGAGCCCTCTGTGGCCTTTTGCTTTATTTTGAGTGCTGTGTTTCCCTTTTAATAGAGGGCAGCACTGTATATAAATTCCTGTTTTTCCCCATGGCATGTTCTGTTGGGTTGCATTACTGGCCACATACTGGGCAGAAGCCACCATTCAAGGCTAAGGTGGGCTTCCAGTAGCCTTAATAGAAATATTCAAGTCTCTGGAGTAGTGAGCTGGAAAGCCTACAGGTGAAGAGGGGTTCCTGTTTTCATTTGAAAACGTTATGATCAAGAGAACCTTTAAAAACTTATCTCAGATAAATTTTTGGTGCCCGTGTGGCTGTAGGTGTTTTGCTCCTTCCCTTGACGGATGAGACTCTTACTGTTTTGCCCCCTAGCTAAGGCCGTCCTTCCCCACAAGGATGGCTTTGGGATCGAAAGATACGACTTAGGCTTCTGTGTGGTGTATCTGTACACACTTGTTTCAAGCAACTTTAATGTTTTTGATTGATTTGTATGTCATGGCTCAGTAGCTGCTAATAAAGTTAAAAATTCTGTGCCCCGCTTTCTCCATTGTTTTGGTCAAATGACGAGGGGCAAGATTTTAGTGACAAGTATTTAAGCAAGTGACCCATACTGGGCACAAGCCAGACCTTATTGGCTCCCTGGGGAGTAAGGGGCCCATTTCGATCTCAGTATTTAAGCCCAGATAGTTACCTGTGAGTTGGCTTGGTTACTTCTCTGTGACAGGGCTCCCCCTTAGCCACATCTCATGCTTGTATCTTCAATTAAAGTTGCAGTGAGCTTACTTCTGACTCATATTTCCCACAGTCCTCCTGGAACATGAATGATGTTACGTGGTGTTTGTTTGGCAGCAGAGCTGGTTTATCCTGCACCACTCCTGCAGTGTTAACCCTCTGATAGTGCCAAGTTCCATAAACAGAAGAATCTGCAGCCAAGGGGATTTTGATTCTTCACTGACTAACAAAATTAACTATGTATATTATAAACATCTATAATTTTCTAAAGTACACCACGCAACGATCAGTGTTAATATACTAAGAAGTAATAAGCCAAGTGAGGAGGTAACAGGATTAATTTCTTGAAACTTCATTTGTCAGTGGCCATTGCTGTTAGAGCTGTTCGCTTACTTACATGTGTTCTGGTGCTGCTGTTTTCCTGACAAACTTGAGAGCTTCAGTAGCAGCATATCCACCAGTGCAGCTTCTTTCTGAGTCTGTTGGAAGACAAAGAGAGAAAAGCAAGGAAATCGAAATTGCTGCTAATGGTGGAGGAAAAAAGTACCAAAGATATATTTTTTAAAAAGTAGATACAAAGTGTAAAGATACTGTTTCCTTTAATGGTTTACTGTCAGGCCTTGGAGTGTTTCTGCTACTTAACAGTGGAGGGCCAGCTATTTATAGGACAGTGGATGTAGAACATAATGTACTTTTGGTAAATTGGGTTTCCTAGGAAAATGGTTGGCAGAGCTGTGGAGACTAATAAAGGGAGTATGCTGATACTGTGCGTTACATCAGTCTGTAATCTTAAGAGCAGCTAAAATTGAGCTTTTCCAGTGATAAAATCACGATACGGTTTATATTTCAGTTACTGAGTCAGAGTTACTTACCTTAAAGGACTTTCTTTCTTTACCAAAGGCCATTAAAATGGCAGAAACAAAAAGGTTAATGATCACGAGTACCATCAAAACGACACTGGTGAGGAGGGTAAGAAAGGAGCCCAGGACTGGGTTTAAAGCAATAACCTGGAAGGACAATAGGACACTTCGAGTTTAAACACTGACAGTTTAATATCTACTTTAAAAATGTAAGATATATGCTAACATTTGGGATATATTCACATAAGGAAACACTTATGTCTGGTGGAAACTAGAAAAACAAAAATATTAAAAAGGAAAATACTTTTGAGTGGACAGAAAAGCAACAGTGACTGACTCTAAGAGTGTAAATAATTGTGCCTTCAGGGCTTTCACAAGAAGAAAACAGGTGAGTTGTAATGGAATTATAAGTGAATCAAAGCCCTTGTGAGTTGTTGGCAATTCCAGAAAATATTTCTAAACATGGAAGCTTCAAGGAATAGCAAAAGTGTGTTGATAGACTACATAGATACCAGCAATGATAATGAAAACTGTCTCTGCCATTCCAAGCACTTTCTACTCTGAACTTCGGACCATTCCAATACAGTTTAAAAGGTTAGCCATAGAAAACTGGCTTTTAATGCTTTTTTTTAGATTTTTTTTTAATCGTTATCTTTAAAAGTGTAATTACTGAGTTTTGCCATTCTTACCTTTTCAGCAGAAAGAGATCTTTCTCAAATGTAGGGCTTACTAGAATGGTTTCCAGTAAAATTTGGTTTCCAAATTCTTTAATTTAGGTGTTCCTTTTAAAAATGATTATTTTCCTTTGGTATTGGCTCATTCATTATTGCCACTGGGCACTGTTTTAAAAAAAAAACACCCAAAACTTAGAGGATGAATACTTGCAATAAATACTATTGTGATGGAAATCTCTGTGACAGAGATATTGTAATGGCTGCCAGCTTATATCTACTTATTTTAAAAGAGCTTAATCATAACTCCAGGTCAACCAAACAGTTTGGGCAAACGCTGAGTTTGTGATGCAAGACTCTTCCCAGTAAGTATACTCCATTTTCCCTTTTAAGTCAAAAAGTAGCTGTTAGCAAAAGTTTATTATGATTGTTACTTCTTTAAGAGCTTTAGTATATAAAGTGTTCCAGGGGTGAGGACTTCATTCCCTAGTGATTGGGGCTGGAACCACAACAAAACATCCCACCCAAAATAGCAGTTATGTTAATCTTTCTTAGATTTTAGGAAGGTGGTGGTAACTTTGCACGTTAGAAACTATGTTAATTTACCCATTTTAATTAGTAACCTTTGATTTCTAGAGTATCAGAATGATGAGCTTTGATGAAAATCTTGCCAGTTTCACTAACTTGAATTGCAGTTTTTTTCTTATCAAATCTATATATGCTAGTGTTTGGGACCCAAAACCTCACCTCAGTTTCCTACTTTATTTTTTATGTTGAACAGAAAGGGATTTGTGTAGGTAGTTCCTGGGAGAAAATAACAGCCTCTCTGAAATTACTATTTATAAACAGAAATAACTGCAGTTCTTTCTGGAATTGTACCTCCCTAATTTTTCTTTTTTAAGCCACTTCCAATTGTACCCTTCAAAGGGCCGTTGAGAAAGCAGCAGAAATCATGTTAATCTGGCCAGGTATGAGAACCCAAGTTCAGGCCCAGTGTCTTTGGCAGTAAGATTAAGGATAGAAGTGAGAAAGGTGCGACTATATGTGCTTAGGAAAGGAAGGATTTCTGAAGGTAACAGCCACTCAAAAGCTATACAGTATCTATAGGTAATACCATAAAATAATGGCAAAGGAACTAAGTTTCTCCCTTTTCCAGTATGCAGTGGGGCTGCTTTTATAAGCAATTCTCCTCTTGTTTGATATATTAAACCAAATAGAATTCTGCAGGGAAACGAGGAAGAGGGTTTTTACCTCCTTGTGATGAGAGATTCCCATCAGGAGACCAACAACAGTCACTGCTGAACTGAGAAAAGTTCGGTAGTCAGAGATGCTCCATCCAAACAGCAGGTTAAACTGAAAAAGAGAGAACAGTCAGATGGTGGAGAGCAGTAGAGGGGACTGCACTTCTTTGGGTCCTGAGGTGCTTGATAATGGTGAGGTCAAGGTAGAACCAATGGAATGGAATTAAGGAAGTTCCTTAGTGGCCATTCAAATTGCTATGCCTAAAAACTACACAGAATTCTTCTGTAATTACAGTGTTTTCATATAAATTTGACTTTCATATAGTTCATCCTGTGAACTAAATGTTATCCCCATTATAGAGATGAAACAAATGTCTTGAGTTTATCATACTGCTAGTTAAGTATGGACCTACACAACTAAAACCAGCTCCACTGTCTTCTCCAAAACTCTGTGCCAACTTGAACTGATGGTTTTCCATTTAGTGACCTTTTCTAAGGGAGGCAATGTAATTCCAAGACTACAGCACTTAGGAAAAGACAGATGCTAGATGCAGCAAAAGCAGTTCTAAGAGGGAAGTTTATAGCAATAAATGCTTATATTAAGAAAAAAGATCTCAAAGAACCTAGCTTTACTTCTCAAGGAACTAATAAAAAAAGAACTGAGCCTAAAGTTACAAGAAGAAATGAAATAATAAAGATTAGAGCAGAAATAGAGACTAGAAAGACAATAGAAAAAAAAGTTAGCTTATTTGAACAATAAAAGTGACAAGCCTTTAGCTAGACTAACCAAGAAAAAAGGATTCTAATAAATAAAATTATATAAACGAAAGAGGAGACATTACAACTGATATCACAAAAATACAAAGGATCATAAGAGACTACTAGGAATAATTACATGCCAACAAACTGGATAACCTAGAAAAAATGGATAAATTCCTAGAAACATACAACTGAATAATGAATAAACAGAAAACCTGAACATATGAAGTATAAGTAAGGAGACTGAAGCAGTAATCAAAAACCTCTCAACAAAGAAAAGCCCAGGGCCAGATAGCTTCATGGGTGAATTCTATCAAACATTTAAACGTTTAAATTCTCAGACTTCCTTGGTGGTCCAGTGGTTAGGACTCTGTATTTCCACTGCAGGGGGGTGTGGGTTCGATCCCTGGTCAGGAAACTAAGATCCCATGTAAGTCAATAAATGTGATACACCATATTAAAAGAATGAAGGATTAAAAACATATCTCAACAGATGCAGAAAGAGCATTCAACAAAATTTAACAACCTTTCACGATAAAAACTCTCAACAAATTAGGCAAGAAGGAATGTACTTCAACATAATAAAGGCCATATATGTCAAGCTCACAGCTAACATCATAATTGTGAAAAGCTAAAAGCTCTTCCTCTAAGATAAGGAACAAGACAAGGATGCCAACTCTCACCATGTCTATTCAACACAGTACTGGAAGTCCTAGCCAGAGAAGTCAGGTAAGGAAAATAAATAAAAGGCATCCAAATAAGAAAGGAGGAAGTAAAACTGTTTTTGCAGATGACATGGTCTTATATATAGAAACCCTAAAGACTCCACCAAAAACCTGTTAAAAAAATGAATTCAGTAACGCTACAGAATAAAAAATCAAAATACAAAAATCAGTTGCATTTTGTTACACTAACAACTAGCTGAAAAAGAAATTAAGAAAACAATCTCATTTACAATAACATCAAAAAGAATAATACACTTAGGAATAAATTTAACCGAGGTGAAAAATCTGTCCAATGAAAACTATAAGAGATTGATGAAAGATATGAAAAAGACAAAAGTAAATGGGAAGACTTCCCACATTCATGGATTGGAAGAGTTAATGTTGTTAAAATGTCCATACTACACAAAGTGATCTACAGATTCAATGCAATCTCTATCAAAATTCCAGTGGCATTTTCCCCAGAAATAGAGAAAACAATCCTAAAATTTGTATGGAACCACAAAAATACCGTGAATAGCCAAAATAATCTTGAGAAAGATGAACAAAGCTGGAAGCATCACACTTCCTGATTTCAAACTATATTGCAAAACTATAGTAATCAAAATACTATGGTATTGGGATAAAAACAGATACATAGAACAATGGAACTGAATAGAGAGCCCAGAATTAAACCCACACCCATAGATTCGTCCAACTAATCTATGGCAAGGGTGCCAAGAATACACAATGGGGCTAGTCTCTTCAACAAGTAATGCTAGGAAAACTGGATTTCCACATGCAAAAGAATGCAATTGGACACTTTTATTTTGCCATATTCAAAAAATCAACTCCAAATGGATTAACAACTTAAACCTTAGACCTGAAACTGCAAAATTCCTATGAGAAAACAGAAAAAGCTTCTTGACACTGGTCTTGGCAATTTTTTGGATATGACACTAAATGCACAGGCAACAAAAGCTAAAACAAGTGGGACTACATCTAACTAAAAAGTTTCTGCACAGCAAAGGAAACAATAAACAAAATGAAAAGGCAACCTATGAAATGGGAGAAAATACTTGCAAACTATATATCTGATACGGGGTTAAAATCCAAAATCCATAAAGAACTCATACAACTCAATACCAAAAAAAAAAAAAAATCAACCTGATTAAAAAATGGGCAAAGGACCTGAATGCACATTTTTCTAAAGAAATACAAATGAACAACAGGTGTATGTAAAAATCACTAATCGTCAAGGAAATAACAAACCAAAACTGCGATGTGATATCACCTCACGACTGTGAGGATGGTTATTATCAAGAAGACAAGAAATAACAAATGTTGGTGAGGTTTTGGAGAAAGGAGCCCTGTTGGTGGGAATGTAAACTGGTACAGCCATTATGGAAAACAGCATGGAGGTTCCTCAAAAAATTAAAAATAGAACTACTAGATGATCCAGTAATCCTACTACTGGCTATATATTGAAAGGAAATGAAATCAGCATCTTGAAGAGATATCTGCACTCCCATGTTCATAGCAGGATTATTCACAAAAGTGAAGATATGAAATAAGCCAAACAAAGAAACATGTATGATCTCTTATAAGTGCAATTTTAAAAAGTCGAACTTACAGAACCAGAGGGTAGAATGGTGGTTACCAGGGGCTGGGGTGGGGAGGGGGATGGGTGGATGTCAGTCAGAGTATACAAACTTTTAGTTTTAAAAATCAGTAAGTCCTGGAGATCTAATGTATAGCATGATTATAGTTTATAGATTATAGTTAATAGTAATATATTGTATACTTGAAATTTACTTAGAGAATAAGTTCTTATCACACTAAAAACAAAACATGTAACCATGTGAGGTGATGGATATGTTAGTTTGATTGTGTAAACATTTCACAATGTATTCATATATCAAAACATCACGTTGCACCTTAAATATATACAATTTTAATTTCTCCATTGTACCTCAATAAAGCTGGGGAGAAAAGAGAATCAACCTAAAAACTATTACTTAACAAAAAAATTCAGCAAGCTGGCTGGGTACTAAATATAATAAAATCAATAGCCTTCATATATTCAAACAATATTTACTTAGAAACTATAGTGAAATAAAATCTCATTCACAATAGACCACAAAAGATAAACCTAACAAGAGATGTGCAAGAATTATATGAAGAGAATTTAATATTACTGAGGGATACAAATGCAGATGAGAATAGAAAAAGCATACCACACTCCCAGATAGAACATCATAAGCTACCAATTCCCTAAATTAATTTTTATAAATCCTTATTTTGTTTCTGTATAAATGTCTAAATCTCTACAACTGAACAAGCTCTTAATACATACAAAGCTCCCATTTATCAAAACAAGCAAACAAAACCAAGCAGCCCAATGAAAAATGGGCAAAAATTATAGAATGACATTCATTCATTCTTTCTCTCACATACACCAGGTCCTGTTCTAGGTGCTGGGAACACAGCAGTGGACAAGAGTCCCTGTCCACAGAGCATTCACATTTGAGGAGGGAGGGAGACAGGCAATAACCAAACAATATTCAGGTAATAATAGTGCTATGAAGAAAAACTGAGCCGCGGAGCAACTAAGCCCGCGTGCTACAACTACTGAAGCCTGCGCGCCCAGAGCCCGTGCTCCAGCAACAAGAGAAGCCACCACAATGAGAAGCCCGCACACCACAACGAAGAGTAGCCCCTGCTCGCTGCAACTAGAGAAAGCCCACGCACGGCAACGAAGACCCAATGCAGCCAAAAATGAATAAATAAATTTTAAAAAATTAATTAAAAAAAAAAACTGAGTAGGAAGAAGGGCTAGAGAGTGTTCTGTGAGGAGGGAGCAGTGCTATTTATTTACAGGATGATTAGAGGTTTCTCAGAGGAGGTGGCTTATGAGAGAGACCCTAATAAAGTTTGGAGCTCCCAATGCAAACGTCAGTCAGGGCAATAGCAAGTTCCAAGGCCAAGGCAAGAGCATGTGCATCGTGTTTAAGGAGAGCACAGAAGCTTGTGTGGCTGAATTAGAGCGAATGAGGGTCAGAATGAGGGTAGGAGAAGTAACAGATGTAGCTATAGGTCTGGACAGGGAAGGCCCTAGAGTAAGCTTTAGAAAGGGATTGGGCTTTTATTTTAAGTGTGATGGAATCCATTGGGAGGTTTTGAACAGGGACAAAACACATTTATGTTGTAAAAAAAATAATATGGGGAAGATGGAATGAAGAAGGGCAAGAGCAGAGGCAAGTTTTGTCCATATGAGAGGTGAAAAATTGTTCCTTATTTTAAACTTGCATTTTCTCATGAGTGCAGTTGCAAACCTTT
Source organism: Balaenoptera ricei (assembly GCF_028023285.1). Classification (NCBI taxonomy): domain Eukaryota; kingdom Metazoa; phylum Chordata; class Mammalia; order Artiodactyla; family Balaenopteridae; genus Balaenoptera; species Balaenoptera ricei. The sequence goes on along the minus strand of NC_082657.1, from coordinate 49,119,092 downwards.
TGTATATTTCAGAGTTACCTGTATTGTATGAAAACACCAATGTTCACTGAACTGTTGGCGATGTGGGCAGATCTAATAATACATTGCTCATGGGAACATTAATTGGTACAATTGAGGAGAACAATTTGGCAATATCTTTCTAAATGAAAAATGGATATACATTTTTAGCAAGTCTTTTCAAGGTACTTATCTTACAGATATATTTGCACATGAGTGAAATTACATATGTAAAAGGGTATATAAATGGTAGTATTATTGTTAACAGTAGAAGAGTGGAAACAATCTAAATGTCTATTAATAGGGAACTGGTTATATAACTTATGGTACATCCACGCAATGGCATACTATATAGTAAATGAGTAAAACATAAAAAGGGACAGCTTTATATATGCCGATGGAACAATCTCCAGGCAAATTAAGGGTAAAAGGCAAAAAGGCATGACAATGTTTATAGTATGCTGCTGTTTATCATCAAATGTATTTGCAAATGTATAGATTACCTCTGAAAGAATTTACAAGAATACCTTGGAGATACTATGGGTTCGGTTCTAGACCACTGCAATAAATCAAGTCACATGAATTTTTTGGTTTCCCAGTGCATATAAAAGTTATGTTTAGGGAATTCCCTGGTGGTCCAGTGGTTAGGACTTGGAGCTTTCACTGCTGGGGCCTGGGTTCAATCCCTGGTTGGGGAACTAAGATCCTGCAGGCCGTGCGGTGTGGCCAAAAAAAAAAAGTTATGTTTACATTGTATTATAGTCTATTAAGTGTACAATACCATTATGTCTAAAAAAACAATGTACATACACCTAAATTAAAAATACTTCATTGCTAAAAAAAAATACTTTATTGCTAAAAAATGCTAACCATCATCTGAGCCTTCTTTTAGCAATAGTAACATCCAAGATCACTGATCACAAGTCACCGTAACAAATATAATAGTGAAAAAGTTTGAAATATTTCGAGAGTTACCAAAATGTGACACAGAGACACGAAGTGAGCAAATGCTATTGGAGAAATGGCACCAATGAATCTGCTTGACACAGGGTTGGCAAATCTTCAATTTGTTAAAGAAAAGATGCAGTATCTGCGAAGTGCAGTAAAGTGAAATACAATAAAGTGAGGTATGTCTGTATAATCGATTGGGAATGTAGTTGCCTCTAGGAAAGAGAGAAGGGGGATCAGGGGATAAAGGAGAGTTGCACAATATACATCGTGGTACGTATGGATTTTCTACATATTCATGTTTTAATTATGAAAAAATGTTTTAACATGAAAGAAAAAGATTATGTTACAAAATTTGGCAGGGAGAGGTTTGCAGTAGGTTATTAAAGGACCTAGGGTCCTGCAGAAGATAAAAGAGAAAGGTAAAGGGTGACTTAACCTTCAAAGATGGCCTTACTTTGTATTTCTTAAATGAAAACCATGCAATTGTAGAATTGTGATTAGTGTTTTTTCACCTCAGAAGAAAGTCAAAAGAGAAAAAGTTTAAATTGCTGCAAGAGGAATTTTAATTAAATCCTACAAAAAAAATTCTTCCCTAAATGTGTTTCAACATTGGACTAGGCTATTTAGGAAAGTCCTGTATTTATAGGATACAGATTTATTTATAGGATACAGATTACCTGCCATGAATGGCCTGGGCTTCAATATTCCTGAAAACAAGTGGACTAATGGGACTGGGCTACATCAATTCTGAAAGCAAACATTTTTTAGCAATTGAAGAGTTAAAAAATGTTACAATTTTTACTGCTGTTTACCCCATATCTACTTAATTCTATTTCATTATCTACATCTACAGATTGCTGTTGCTCTTCCTTAGTATGTCCAGGTAACTCATGTAAACTCTGTGGTTCTAGTACAACCAGAGCTCCAACTGCCCCAGTTAATAACAATAGCTAACACCCATCGAGTGAACAGTATGTGCCCGACACTGTTCTAAGCACTTAGATCTACTAAGGTTTTAATCTTCATGTCTATCTTACAGGGTAGGTCCTAAGATTATCCCCATTGTACAGATGGGGAGACTGAGGCACAGGAGGTTGAGTAATTTACCCAAGAACACACTGCTGGTAAGTGGAGAGCAAGGATGTGAACCTGGGCAGTCTGGGCAGCCTTCTGAGTCTGCGCCTTTGGACCACGACACTATACCGCAGAGTGAAGGAGTCTAAGAGGAGAACATGCCTATTGTGACGGCACTAGCCTTAGCCACCGAGGGTCTGATTCACTTTTTATTTAAGTCAGTATAGACAGTTACTGACTGCAAACAGAATGTGCCCTCAACCTAGAACTGTCACCATTTAAAACTCAACTAGAAAGAATCAACATGCAATGCACAGAAGTTGCCATCTGTAAAAACTCTTAAATGCAACAAGTACACGTTTAAGAAAAGATTATACAGATGTAGAAAACAAACTTATGCTTACCAAGGGGGAAAGTGGGGGAGGGATAAATTGGAAGATTGGGATTGACATATACACACTATTATATATAAAATAGATAACTAATAAGAACCTGCTGTATAGCACGGGGAACTCTACTCAATACTCTGTAATGACCTATATGGGAATAGAATCTAAAAAAGAGTGGGTATATGTATATATATAACTGATTCACTTTGCTGTACAGCAGAAACTAACACAACATTGTAAATCAACTATACTCCAATAAAAATTAATTTTAAAAAAAGGACTATACATGTTTGCTGAGATGAACATATCATTCAGATTTTTTTCAGGAACCTAGGAGATGTTCCAAATCCCAACAGAAAGCCACCAATCCTGAGATTAATGAATGCAATTTCCAGAATACAGCTTAATAAGATATAAAGTTATAATATGGCAAAGTGCTGGTAACTGGTGAAAGATACTGAACAAGAAGCATTCATACTGGGACTTCCCTGGTGGCTCAGTGGTTAAGAATCCGCCTTCCAATGCAAGGGACGTGGGTTCGATCCCTGGTCAGGGAACAAAGATCCCACATGCCGTGGGGCAACTAAGCCCAAGCATGGCAACTACTGAGCCCGCGCGCCACAACTAGAGAGCCTGTGCACGCAACTACTGAGCCCACGTGCTCTGGAGCCCTTGTGCCACAACTAGAGAGAAGCCTGCACGTTGCAATGAAGAGACTGTGCACTGCAATGAAAAGATCCTGCGTGCTGCAACTAAGACCCGATGCAGCCAAATGAAAAAAATAAAAATGAAAAATTATTAAAAAAAAAAAAAACAAGCATTCATACTAACTCGTTTTTTTTTTTTTTTTTTTTTGACTGCGTTTGGGTCTTCGTTGCTGTGCGCGGGCTTTCTTTAGCTGTGGTGAGCGGAGGCTACTCTTCGTAGTGGTGCGCGGGCTTCTCATTGCTGTGGCTTCTCTTGTTGTGAAGCATGGGCTCTAGGCGCACAGGCTTCAGTAGTTGTGGCACGTGGGCTCAGTAGTTGTGGCTCGCAGGCTCTAGAGCACAGGCTCAGTAGTTGTGGCGCACGGGCTTAGCTGCTCCGTGGCATGTGGGATCTTCCTGGACCAGGGCTTGAACCTGTGTCCCCTGCATTGGCAGATGGATTGTCACCCACTGCACCACCAGGGAAGTCCCCATACTAACTCCTCTTGATGGTGAGGTTCTTTGAGGGTACAAACCATATAATGTCCATCATTTTATTAGCTCCTAGGACAGTTCCCAGCATACTAGGTGTTCACTACATATTCGTGGAACTCAACTGGATAACCAACCAAGAAAAGTTACACAGATACATCACAGACTTGGGAATGACTGCACATCAGGCAATATATCAAAATATCATCTGGTGTGGAGATCTTTCTGGTTACACTGTTTTCATGGTTCTGTGCTTATAGAACAAACTTCTCAGCTACATGTGGTTCCCTCCTTCACAAGGAGGCAACCAGTCCCAGGGATCACTCCAGTTACTTTTCATGTTGTTAGTGAATAAATTCTCAATTTTGTTTATCAGCCTCTTGTGAAACTCATCAGTGGGAATCAGCCTTCATGGGCCTGATCACCCTTGGGTGAACAGACGTAAACCTGAACCTGCTTAGATGGGGCCCTGGGAGTGGACCTTTGGGTGCCCACAGAGGTGCAGTAATATTGAAAAAGCCAGCAGACCTTTCTCCATTGTTCTAATGGGTTACTTACTGCAGGGGCGTTTGAAAAACCAACTGCACCCCACATTTGCAGGGCTGGGCCCCAGGACTGTGTTCTTACCTCTGTAATCCCTGTACAGGTTAGGAAGGAGGGTGCTACTGGCCCAGGAGTAGAAATGGTTAAGAAGTTTGATCTCTGAGAAACGGTAAGGAAAGCTCTGGTGGATAGCTTGACGGAGGTAAAATCTATTGGAGTTGTGTGCTGAGTAGACTGCAGTCATCAACAGGATAAGGAAAAGTATTTGTACTAGTATTAGAAGAGAAAATCATAGGTGAATAGTTAGCTTAGAAATCCTCTGTATGTTTTTCTTCATTTCTTCCTAAGCTTACAGACTTTTACAGGTCAAAAACAGTCAAAAGTTGGCAATTTGATATGGTTCAACCTAATAATTGTAAACAGATAAGCAAAAGCATTTGGCTCTTAGTGATATCTCTATATATCTATAGATATTTACATACTCCTTCCCAGAATTATTCTGCCACTGATCAGAAATTTTACTTAAAAATAAGATACATAAAATCTCACACAAAAAGTGTTGTATTTTAGTTCTTAGGTCTAAATGTCCCCCCAGACCCAGACCACTCTTTTCATCCCCTCCCCTTCCCCTCCCCAGTTATCTATAGATTGTCTGTGTTCACAAGAAGGGAAGGCATGATAAAAACAGAATTTGTCTTCTTCGGTCCAGAGAATCCAATAACCCAAACACTAGACGTGTTGAACCAGTTACCTTGCACTTACAGGACAGCAGTATTGTTTTTTTTTTTTGGCCATGCTGCATGACATGTGGGATCTTAGTTCCCCCATCAGGGATCGAACCCGTGCCCCCTGCAGTGGAAGTGTGGAGTCCTAACCACTGGACCACCAGGGAATTCCCAGGACATCTATTTTTCAAAGCATATTCATTTTTCCTCCACCATGTGATGTAGATCAAGTTTCATTGTTACATTCTGCAGGTAGAGAAAGTGACTTACTGAAACACACAATTAGATCTCAAGATTCCAAGTTCAGGAGTCCTTCCATTCACCTTACAGCCTTAAGGGAATCCAGAATTTTTCGAGGTGAATATTTTAAAATAGTTTTCCACCCTTCTTCTATATTTTCCATTTTATTCTCACTCCCCCTTTCCTTGCTGGGAAATGTGTTGCTGTATCAACAGGTTACCATTTTCTCTCCATACCCAAAACATCTCCTGTCAACTTGAAGCATTTCTTCTCTTTCAAGGTTCTTTCTGGGCGCTTAACTGGACCATTCATAGCTGGGGCTACGTAGATGGGGTTGTTTTCATCTCTTGAACCGGGTAATGATGAAGGACATCTTGCTGTCAAAAATTCAAATATAGGCCAAAAAAGGGTATATTTCATTAAGTAGTTATTCATCAACATTTGTTGAGCATCTACTATGAGTATCTCCTGTTAAATGTTGAAATAGAGAATAAAGCTATCTAAGCAGCCCTTCCCAAACTATCATGAAAGATTTAAAAAAAAATTTCCAATCCATCAGGGACTGATACTTTTGTAAAATACGGTAAAATTGAATTACTAGAAAAATGACATAGAACAGAGGCCTACAAAATACAAGCCCCATTTTGAAAATTAGATTCAATAGGCCTAAAATTAGTCTGCCCAATTGCTCTAAAAGTTTCTAAATGCTTATTCTCAATTTCTGTACTTATCTTGGACTAGAAACACAGTTTTAGTCAGTGGACCACCCGATGGGAGCACTGCTCCAGAGTGGTGTTTCTCAAAGTTTAATGTGCAAGGGGATCACCTGGAATTTTGTTAAAATGCAGTTTCTGGGGTGAGGCCTAAGATTCTGCGTATCTGACAGTTCAGGAGATGCCACTGCTGCTGGTCTCCAGACCACACTGTGAGCAGAAGAATCTGGAGACACATAAATCAAGACGGAGAGAGAAAGGGAGTTAGAATATGACCTAAACTTGTCAGCCTGTAGGAACCAAATGCTGAGGGATCACTGAAAAGAAAAACAAACCTCCCTGAGGAATTCAGAGAAGGTGGCCCAGAGGCAGTGACATCTGACATCTGTTTTGAATGATGAGTCAGAAAGAATTCTCTAGATGGACAAGGATAAGGACAAGAAAAAAGTCATTTTAGCAAAGGGAACAGCAATTCCAGAGATGGAGAGATGAAATGAGGGCTAGGACGGTGGTTTGAAGTCAGATTACTAATTTTTTAATCTCATAAGGAAGAAGATGCCAACCCCTTAGCAGCGTGCCCACCACTCAGTTTAAGAAATAAGTGATTGCCAAGATAAAATCCACTGTGTACCTCTGTGATGGTATCCCTTCTTTCCTTCAGAGAGCTAATCCTCTCCTAAATTTTGGAGTGTATCATCCTGAGCATTTCTTCATTAAAAAATACGTCTCTAAGCAAGACATGCATTGTTTTGCATGATTAAAATGTTGTGTTAAAAAAAAATGGTCATGAAGAACCTAGGGGCAGGATGGGAATAAAGACACAGATGTAGAGAATGGACTTGAGGACACGGGGAGGGGGAAAGGTAAGCTGGGACAAAGTGAGAGAGTGGCATGGACATATATATACACTACCAAATGTAAAATAGATAGCTAGTGGGAAGCAGCTGCATAGCACAGGGAGATCAGCTCAGTGCTTTGTGACCACCTAGAGGGGTGGGATAGGGAGGGTGGGAGGGAGGGAAATGCAAGAGGGAAGAGATGGGGATATATGTATATGTATAGCTGATTCACTTTGTTATAAGGCAGAAACTAACACACCATTGTAAAGCAATTATACTCCAATAAAGATGTTAAAAAAATGTGTTAATTTTTCTGCAGTTTGCTTTTTGGCCATCTTTGTGTTTGTGAGTTTCATCTATGTGATATGAGTGGCTCTAGTCAGTTATTTAGAGGGTAGACTCCCTCAGGTTTGGTGACTGAATAGGGGGTGGGATTTAGGATTATTCTTATGTTTTTAGAGAATGGTGATGCTATTAATTGAAACGAGAAAACAGAGTAAAGAAGTGAATTTGTGGGGCAGGCAAATAATTCTGCTTGGGGCATGTTTAATTTGAGATACCTACAGGCATTCAGATACAGAGGGTGAGCATTTGGAAACAGCACTTGGGGCTCAAAGCTAGAAACACTAGGAAGGAATCTAGAATATAGGGAAGAGTAGAAGCATTGAGAGATCTAGGGAGGGATGGATCATTAAGAGTTTTGGTGACGCACTGGTTAGTCTTGGGCTGGGAAGGAGGTGCAACAGCTGGTCAGAGACAAGATCCTGAATGGATAGATTCCTCTGAGTCAGTGAGGCGGCTAGGAGTCCACTGTTCTGATACAATTTGCTATTTGCAACATTAGACATTAGTTAGAACTACTTGAATTACCCAAGAGTGCCAAGATCCTCTTGGTTTGATGTTCCTTCTCTTTGTGAAGCCACAGCATCCTGTTCAGCAGCAGTGAGTAAAACAATGTGAGGAAGATCACCTAGACAGGAAAGTCAGAGGAGAAACTTAATGAGCAGACAGTACAGGAACCAAGAAGGTGGCGCCATTAGGTAAAGGTGAAGGTGGGTATGATTAATACATTTCAGTGACTTGGCCCTTTATTTTTATGGAAAACTGAGAATTAAGTAAATTCATAATTATTTTTGCATAACCATGAGGATGTGGTTGATATAATGTTAATCTTTGTATTTTTGCTTGTAGTCCTTAATCTGCTTGGCTAGGAAAGTTTAAACTATTAAATGATTTGTGATGATCTGTATAAGGTGTTCACTAACACCTGTTTTTGGAACAACTTTGATGTGCTAGACTGAAGAAGCTGCATTTTTGAAAGTGCCAGTTTTGCTGAAGCAGGCATGGAATCTTAGAATTGAGTAAGACCTTAAGCCTCTGTTAGGGGAAACAAGTGTCCCCCGCTCCTTAAATTTCCTTGGAGGGGAGGAAAGTGCTCCCGTCCTCGGAGAACAAAGGACAAGAGTAGTATTTCCAGCCTGTTGCCACACACCCCTATTGTGATGTGGCAATTCCAGGTGTGTCTTCTTTGCAGACCTAAAGTCGCCCTCTTGTGGATTGTCCCAAGGATTACATTTGAGGGGAAATTACTAAAAAGTACACTTGGCCATGAGTTCAACCAAACTGCACTTTAGCAATACCGATAGCTAAGCTAACACATTGGTTTCCATCTCTTCTGTTCCTCTTTTTATACTTTCCAACTTTTAAAAACTTATATACATTTATTATAAAAATTTTCAAAAAAATTAGAGATTTTTAAGAAACTTAAAAAATTTGGAATATATCCATTAATCATTTTGTCTTAATATATCTGGACCAGTTTTCCACATCCTTACATTTTCTATAACATTTTAAATGGCTGCTCAGTATCCCATTACACAGATATGGCTGTCTTATATTAAGCAATGTCCTATTTTTGAACATTTAAATTGTTGCCAATTTATTTTATTATTATAAACCACTCAATTTTCTCAGAATAGATCCTTAGAAATGAAACTTACTCAGCAAAGGGATGCAGAATTTGAAGGCTTTTACTGTATACTGCCAGATTTTCCTCAACCAGCATTAAGTGCCCATTTTCCCTGGCATCACTGTGTATTATCATTTGTTTTCCTTTGCCATTTTTAAAAGCAAAATTGAATCTTACTATTCTAAGTTATTTGACCAGTGAAGAGGAACTTTTTACCGGTTTTTTTAGCCATTGTAATAACAAAGGTTTTTTTAGCTTTAAAAAAATGTATTTACACACATTAAAAAAACACACTCCTTTTGGTGTATAATTCTATGTGTTGACAAATACACAGAGTATCCACCACTATAATCAAGATACCTTACAGTTTCATCACCCCAAAAAATTCCCTGATGCTGCCCCTTTGTGATCAGCCCTTTTTACTACCTCCATCTTTGGGAACCACTGATAGATTCTTCATCCATGTAGTTTTTGCTTTTTGCAGAGTGTCATATAAATGGAATCATAAAGTATGCTTTTGGAACTGGCTTCTTTCACTTACAATAATACATCTGAGATTCATCTATGTCACTACATGTACCAGTAGTTTGTTCTTTTTCATTGCTGAGTAGTCTACTGTACGGATGTACCACAGCTTATCCATTCACCAGCTGATGGGCATTTGGGTTGGTTCCATCCTTGGCAATTATTATTATTATAATTATTATTATTATTGGCCACACCATGTGGCATGTGGGATCTTAGTTCCCTGACCAGGGATCAAACCCGTGCCCCCTGCAGTGGAAGCGCAGAGTCTTAACCACTGGACTGCCAGGGAAGTCCCATCCTTGGCAATTATGAATAAAGCTGCTACAAATATTCACACAATTCTGTGTGAACATAGGTTTTTATTTCTACTTATTTATTTATTTTTGGCTGTGTCAGGTCTTAGTTGCGGCACTCGGGGTCTTTGTTGAGGCATGTGGACTTCTCTTTAGTTGTGGCATGAGAGTTTTCTCTTCTCTAATTGTGGCACACAGACTTCAGGGTGCGTGGGCTCTGTAATTTGCAGCATGCAGGCTCTCTCATCGAGGCGCATGAGCTCAGTAGTTGCGGCACATGGGGTTAGCTGCCCTGCAGCATGTGGGAATCTTAGTTCCCTGACCAGGGATTGAACCCACATCCCCTGCATTAGAAGGCAGATTCTTTACCACTGGACCACCAGAGAAGTCCCGGTTTTTACTTCTTTTGGGTAAATACCTGGGAGTGCAATTACTAAGTTATATGGTAACTGTATAACTTTGTAGGAAACTGGTAAACTGCTTTCCAAAGTGGCTATGCCATTTTTTCATTTCTACCACCAATGAATGAGAGTTCCCAGTTACTCTGCGTCCTCACCAGTATTTAGTATTATCGATATTTTAGTCATTCTACTTCAGACAATACTACAAAGCTACAGTAATCAAAACAGCATGGTATTGGCACAAAAAGACATATGGCTTAATAGAACAGAATAGAGAGCCCAGAAATAAACCCACACACCTATGGTTGATTAATCTCTCACAAAGGTGGCAAGAATATCCAATGGAGAAAAGACAGTCTCTTCAGCAAGTGGTGCTGGGAAAGTTGGACTGTAGCATGTAAATCAGTGAGTTAGAACACACCCTCACACAAAAATAAGCTCAAAATGGCTTAAAGACTTAAAAATAAGACATGACACCATAAAACTCCTAGAAGAGAACATAGACAAAACATTCTCTGACATAAATCATACCAATGTTTTCTTAGGTCACTCTCCCAAGGAAACAGAAATAAAAGCAAAAAAAAAAAACAAAAAAAAAATGGGACTTAATCAAACTTATATGCTTTTGCACAGCAAAGGAAACCACAAATCAAACGAAAAGACAATCTACGGATTGGGAGAAAATATTTGCAAATGATACAACTGACAAGGGCTTAATTTCCAAAATATACAAGCAGCTCATACAACTCAATAACAAAAAAACAAACAACCTAATCAAAAAATGGGCAGAAGACCTAATAGACATTTCTCCAAAGAAGACATACATATGGCCAACAGGCACATGAAAAGATGCTCATCACTGTTAATTATTAGAGAAATGCAAATCAAAACTACAATGAGGTATCACCTCACACAGGTCAGAATGGCTATCATTAAAAAGTCTACAAATAACAAATGCTCTAGAGTGTGTGGAGAAAAGGAAACCCTCCTACACTGTTGGTGGGAATGTAAATTGGTGCAGCCACTATGGAAAACAGTATGGAGGTTCCTCAAAAAACTAAAAATAGAGTTGCCATGTGATCCAGCAATCCCACTCCTAAGCATATATCTGGACAAAACTGTAATTTGAAAAGAAACATGCACCCCTACGTCATAGGGGTGTCACTATTTACAATAGCCAAGACATGGAAACAACCTAAATGTCCATCAACAGATGAATGGATAAAGAAGATGAGGTACATATATACCATGGAATGCTACTTAGCCATAAAAAAGAATGAAACAATGCCATTTGCAGCAACATGGATGGACCCAGAGATTATCATACTAAGTGAAGTAAGAAAGAGAAAGACAAATACCACTATATCACTTATATGTGGAATCTAAAAAATAATACAAATGAACTTATCTGCAAAACGGAAACAGACTCATAGACATAGAAAACAAACTTATGGTTACCAAAGGGGAAAGGAGGTGGGGAAGGGATAAATTAGGACTTTGGGATTAGTAGATACAAACAACTATATAAAAAATAAACAATAAGGTCCTACTGTATAGCACAGGGATATTCAGTATTCCCTAATAAACCATAATGGAAAGGAATATGAAAAAGAATACGTATACATATAACTCAATCATTTGCTGTACACCAGAAACTAACACAACATTGTAAATCAACTACACTTCAATAAAAAAAAAAAGGTGTCTTTTGTAGAGCAAAATGTTTAATTTTGATGAAGTCCAATTTATCCATTTTTTCTTTCTTGGATTGTGCTTCTGGTAATGTATGTATATAAGAACTCTTTGCCTAGCCTAAGGTTTCGAAGATTTTCACCTATGTTTCCTTCTAAAAGATTTATAATTTTACATTTGAGTATATGATCCAGAGTTACTATTTTTTTAAATATTTATTTACTTTGTTTATTCATTTGTTTGGCTGCACCGGGTCTTAGTTGTGGCACACGGGATATTTAATCGCAGCATGCGGGCTTCATAGCTGCAGCATGTGAACTCTTAGTTGCAGCATGTGGGATCTAGTTCCCCAACCAGGGATCGAACCCAGGCTCCCTGCACTGGGAGTGTGGAGTCTTAACCACTGGACCACCAGGGAAGTCCCCATTGAGTTATTTTTATCCAACATTTTATTATTAAATTTTTAAAACATACATAAAAATTGGAAGATACTAAAGTTAACATTTCACCGTATTTGTTTTGCTTCTTTTTCTGAAGCAGTTGAAAATAACAGACATGACATTTCACACCTAATTAAAGGTAATTCTCACTTTACATGGTAGTGTGGGATCATACAAATGACCTAGCAAGCTGAAACTGTGCAAAGTGATCTTAATCGTCAGTGGGGAAAAATTATGATCGTTCTGTGACATTTAAGGATTTGTGTCAAAACATTAAAATCTCTTATTGTTGGTTATAAAGGTACAAAGAAAAATTTACAAGTAGTAAAACGAATATGTAATTTAAAACATTAGAAACATTGAGAATTAAAGTTACTTCTTTGTAGAAAATTTATCAAGAATAATTTGAACAGTGCTAGCCTTCCTCTTGTTGTATAATTTAGGATACAGGGAGAGCATTTTGTCCGTGCCTTTGGTGAATTGTCATACTGTTCTAAGTTTGCACTGGCTTCCAGCATCTTATCCTTTATGCTTTCAATGCTGTGAAATATCTCCAAGAGTCCCTTTAATGTTAGTTTTTTGCCAGTGTTACTTCCTCTGGGACATCATCATCCTTTTCTTCATAACCAATTTCTCCATTTATGTTGGTAAGTTTGACTTCACTAAGTTCACCTGGCTGCGTATCTACAGTTTCTTGAACACAGGCCACCTTCTCATGGTTAGCGGCTTCTTGTATAACTCCATTTACATTCTATTCAAATTTCACTTTCAGTGTTATTTTGTTAATTTGCTGCATTTTCATCTTTGTTGGCCAAGGTCCTCTTTTAATTATCCATTTTATGGTAAAATGTCACAGAGTTTATGACTGGGAGACAAAGAAATAACACAACTACACAATTTGCTGCCTGTACATAAACGGGATAACAGGTGACCAATCACCCAGACTTTGAGAAGTGACATGATTAGTCACTGATCATGATGTACACCTGTTAATTTATGTAGTGAATTATGGGCTAAAGGGCTAGCAGCAGTTGGTACTTTATGCAATCACTCACAGTTGATATACCATGATAACTGAGAATTTTTTTTTGCTACACAGTAGGTCCTTGTTGGTTATGCATTTAAGTTAATTTTATTTTTATTTTTGGCTGCATTGGGTCTTCATTGCTGCATGTGGGCGTTGTCTAGTTGCAGCAAGCACGGGCTACTCTTCGTTGCGGTGTGCAGTCTTCTCATTGCAGTGGCTTCTCCTGTTGTGGAGCACAGGCTCTAGGGCGCGGGCTCAGTAGTTGTGGCTTGTTGGCCCTAGAGTGCAGGCTCAGTAGCTGTGGCACGCGAGCTTAGTTGCTCGGTGGCATGTGGGATCTTCCTGGACCGGGATCGAACCCGTGTCCCGCACACTGGCAGGCAGATTCTTAACCACTGTACCACCAGGGAAGTCCCAGTAACTGAGATTTGAACTGTGTTGCTGGGAAACTGGTGTGATTCAACTGAACCAGAGTAAATGAAATTCATGTACAAACTGAAACAGTGGAAGGCAAGGGCTTCCTGTTTTCAAGCATGTGTCTCCTAAAAATCAGGCTACTTTCATATCATTATCACACTTAAGGAAATGATCAATAATTTCCTAGTATACTATCTGATCCATATTAAAAATGACTCATTTATTCAAAGGACCTAGAACAGCGCTCACCCATTAATTTTTCTCTCGCGATACTGACTCTTCAGAGGAACTAGGTTTGTCTTCATAGTGATACCACTTGAAGTGCGATCCACAGACCAGCAGCAGCATCGCCTAGGAACTTGTTAGGAATGCAGACTCTTGGGCCCTGTTCCAGAACTACTATCCTCCATTTCAGTGTGTCTTTTTAAATTAACTATGCCTGGAACCAGTAGAGGCCTGTCAACAAATTCAGTATTTCTTTGCAACAGTGGAATTTTTTCAACTGTTTAATTATTACCGCTCTTCTTAACTGCATGTTAAGTCCCCTGGATCTACTGTTTAAGTCTCTTTTTCTTTATACTTTCAATATTTTTATATACATGTCTTATGTTTTGCATTTTAGTTTGATCTTCCTGATCCATTAATTTGAGTCTCAATAATGACATCTTTTTTTTAATATATATATATATTTTTTTCTTATTATTTTTGGCTGCATCGGGTCTTAATGTGGGATCTTCGTTGAGGCATGTGGGATCTTTCATTGCGGTGCGGGCTCTTTGTTGTGGCCCTCGGGCTTCTCTCTAGTTGTGGAGTGCAGATTTTCTCTCACTAGTTGTGGCGCATGGGATCCAGAGTGCATGGGCTCTGTAGTTTGCAGCACGCAGCCTCTCTAGTTGAGGTGCGCAGGCTCAGTAGTTGTGGCACGTGGGCTTAGTTGCCCTGTGCGTGGCATGTGGGATCTTAGTTCCCCAATGAGGGATCGAACCCGTGTTCCCTGCATTGGAAGGTGGATTCTTTACCACTGGACCATCAGGGAAGTCCCCAATAATGACATCTTCAATTCAACTTCTGAATTTTTAAAATCTGTAAATCACGTTTTTCATTTCCTAAAAGCCTTTGTCTGTGTGTCTGATGTAACTGAATCTCCTTAAGAGCTCTTGCTATTTTTTGGTCTGTCTCTTCCAGCAGTTCTTTTTATTTAAGGTCTACCTACTCCTTGTACTCTGTCCCTCTTTTAGGATCAGTGGGTCTCAAATGGGGCTGCACAATGGAATCACCTGGGAAGCTTTCGACATGTTGGGCCTTGGATCCCATCTCCAGGGATTACAATTAGATTGGTCTGGAGAGAGGCCTGGGCACCAAGAGTTTTAAAAGCTCCCCAAGTGTGCTTGTAGGTTCTTAAAGCAGAAGTAATCCTGTCACCAAAATCCAGAATGTTGGGAACTCTATAGGACAAACAACTTGGTTTCTTCAATACATATATTGTAAGAAAAATAGCAGGAATGGAGAGTGACAGAAAGAGAAAAAAGGAGGGAGAACCTATAGATAAAATATTAAAAATACCTGAGACAAACTCATTGCAACACATGGACCTTATTTAGATCCTGATTTGAACAAGACAACTATAAATACTTATAAGACAACTAGGAAAATGTGAACACTGATTGGATTTTAAAAAATTGTAGTAAGGCTTCCCTGGTGGCGCAGTGGTTGAGAATCTGCCTGCCAATGCAGGGGACATGGGTTTGAGCCCTGGTCTGGGAAGATCTCACATGCTGCGGAGCAACTAGGCCTGTGAGCCACAGCTACTGAGCCTGCGCGTCTGGAGCCTGTGCCCCGCAACAAGAGAGGCCGCGACAGTGAAAGGCCCGTGCACCGTGATGAAGAGTGGCTCCCGCTTGCCGCAACTAGAGAAAGCCCTTGCACAGAAATGAAGACCCAACACAGCCAAAAATAAATAAATTAAATAAATTTTTAAAAAATGTAGTAAAATACACATAACAAAAAACTTACCATCTTTTTAAAATAATTAGTTAATTTTTCACTGTGTTGGGTGGGTCTTTGGTTGCTGCACACGGGCTTTCTCTAGTTGCGGTGAGCGGGGGCTACTCTTCATTGCGGTGTGCGGGCTTCTCATTGCTGTGGCTTCTCTTGTTGGGGAGCACAGGCTCTAGGTGTGCGGGCTTCAGTAGCTGTGGCACAGGGGCTCAGCAGTTGTGGCTCGTGGGCTGTAAAGCACAGGCTCAGTAGTTGTGGCACAGGGCTTAGTTGCTCCACGACACGTGGGATCTTCTCGGACCAGGGCTCGAACTCGTGTCCCCTACATTGGCAGGTGGATCCTTAACCACTGTGCCACCAAGGAAGCCCAGGAAAGGGAAGATTTTTAAAAAGTAAGTTTTCTGTTTTTTTTTTTTTTTAAGGTAGTTTATTGTTGATTTTTTACTTGTCCCTCTTAACTCCCCAATCCTTTTTTGCTAAACTTCAACTAGTCCATCAGTTCTTGTTAGTTTTTTCTGTGACTACTGCACACATACCCCTAACAAATTTCACTCTACTAATTTCTGTTTTGTTTTTTTGTTTTTGTCAAGTTGTAAGAATCATTAGACACCTTGGATTGACACCCACAGACCTCAGTTTCCCAAGCTTCCTGCAACTGCAATGTTTCCTCCCATGCCGGTGTCACTGTTTCTCACATATCTTTACTGGTGATGAAGATGTTCTGAAGCAATGATAATATCGAAATAACCCAGCTGGTGGCTTGGTCTTTGTTCAGTTCCAGGCTATAAAGTGCTGTAAAAAAGGCTGAGGCCAGGTTAGTGACCCCCAGCAGGAGCCAGCAGAAGTAAGTCAACCATCTGAGCCGGGCATTAGAGATGGGCTTGCTTCCCTTCTGGGCTCAGGATGGGGAAGGGCTCTGGTTTCGTCCCTGAGGAACAGAAGTTGAAGGAATGACCTCATAGCCAACAGCTGAGAGACAGGTTTAGGAAGATTACAGGTGATAAAGAAAGCCTGGGGCGATGCATTACCTGGATGGCCCTTGCTCTGTGGGAAGAATGCGCGTTTCCAACCGTTCCTGGAGTTTTTGCAGTTGGCTGACTGCATCTAGGAAGTCACAAGGCTGATGGGCCTGGGCGGGACCCAGTGTGCCTAAGTGAGATTGGAGCCTCTGCAGAACTCTGATTAGGTAACTGTGGAAATGACGGTGGTTTTCAGGAACCACTGAAAGTACATTCCAGGTTGACACTTGAACAAGCTGAAGATTTCAATAAATAGTAATTCCTGGTAGAAATTAGCAACTCACTAACTGATGATGAGGTTAAATTTTCCGAGTCACAGGAGACCCCCAACACCTGCAGAATTATTGTCTTCTCTGAGCATGCTGGTGAATTCACAACAATTTGTAAAATTCTATACTTTGATACAGAATCAAAAAAATTGTAAAGCTAATTGCACTTTTGCATCAGAACTGCAGTACATGTAAACTATAAGTGCTCAGAAGGCCCAAACTGGGCTTCCCTGGTGGCGCAGTGGTTGAGAGTCCGCCTGCCAATGCAGGGGACACGGGTTCGAGCCCTGGTCTGGGAAGATCCCACATGCCGCGGAGCAACTAGGCCCGTGAGCCACAACTGCTGAGCCTGCGCGTCTGGAGCCTGTGCTCCGCAATAAGAGAGGCCGCGACAGTGAGAGGCCCGCGCACCGCGATGAAGAGTGGCCCCCGCTTGCCACAACTGGAGAAAGCCCTCGCACAGAAACGAAGACCCAACACAGCCAAAAATAAATAAATAAATAAAAATAAATGTACTAAAAAAAAAAAAAATGTTAGCTATAAAAAAAAAAAAAAAAAAAAAAGGCCCAAACTATATTCAAGAATCCATAAATCCCATAATCTCATCATTCCATAGAAGAAAAAGGACAAGTTTCAATAGCCCCCGACAAAGTAGATGAAATATGGGGGTCTGAGACAGAGGACATTTTTTGTGGGTTTTCCTTAATCCTTTACTTTGTAAGACGAGATATATTGTCTCAGAAGCCATCAGAGGGATCAAAGCTATCAGCTCCATACTGGAAGTTTAAGGAAATTAAAACAAGCAGAAGGTCGTACCATGCCTGTTGGTTATGCTGAGAGGTAAGAATGAATACGAAAGTAAGAGAGTGGGAGGCAGATAAAAGATTAGATACGGAAGCTTACTGAACTTTACCATTTGCCCGGTAGGGTCCCGCCCACTGGTGACGGCCTTGACCCTCGAAGTAAGAACAGACGAGGCTGGATAAAAGCTTCACCAGCTGGTTAATGTTGTAAGAAAGAACTCCATGAAGACTGTTCACACTCAGAGTAGGTATTTCTCCTGAGCAGGAATCCCACAGTTTCCTTTAATTCCTGAATGTAAGAACCAAGATGAGAAAAGTTAGTTTTACATTAAACCCAGGAGTGGTAGCAATTACAGATGGTAGGAAGGCTGTTTCTCTCCTTGGAGGGCATATGCTTAGTGTAAAGAACCTCAGTTTTTCACTTTCTCTCTCCTTTTTCAGAAAGAAGTCACCTCACAGTAGCTTCAGAACTAGTTTTATGAGAGAATCTAGGATGAAAGGAGAATAGACCGTTTGATCAAACGTCGAAAACGAAAACACCTCCAGAGTAGTACATTCTGCACTCATATCAGTGCTCACACCACTCCACAATGAAGAGAAAAAAACCAGAGGCACAGTGACGACTCGGGGGACAGGAATTAGAGAAAAACTATTACGTTTAACAGGACCTCAGGAGCCTTGCAGGAGATCCTTTCCACTGACCTTTTCCACTACATGGGGGAGGGAGCATGACGTTTATCTGTAAAATTTGATACCAAGCTTACCTCAACTATCGCTGTGAGAGAGAGAGGCTCAAAAGAAGCATCTGAGAGGCAGGAGGCCTGGATGGGAGGAAGGAGAGGTAGAGGTTCCTGTGGTTGAATCAACGGGAAAAGCCGCCCAATCCCAAGACTGACGGGGAAAAGGATGACAGCAGTTTGGATGCTGACGAGCAGTTCAGACCAGGTCACAGCACATATGGGCCCGCTGAAAGACAAGCATGACATCAACCCTCATCCTCAACAATTAAAATCGTCTCCAAGGCATTCCTCTCCCAGGTTTAAGTATTTATTTAGCAATTTAACTATGATTATCTAAGGATAGCAAGTTATCATGGCAGTAAAGATCCTGATCATTTGTTAATGAATGAGATCTGTGGGAAAATGTGTACTCTAATGTTAGAATAAATGATTATTCTCCTTTAAGAGTAGAATTAAATGAGTATTCTAAAGTGAGGGCAGCAGAGGAAAAATGAAGGCACATACTGATTCTGTTTCTAACTTTGGAAGGAAGGAGAGTGGAGTAGTCAAAGGACTACGTGCCACAAACGGCACACATCAGGGCTCACCCACAGCTTGCTCACGTCTCTTGGTGGTGGTGCCGTTCATCTTCTAGAACATGACATAGGTGACCATGTTGCAGAGAAGGAGGGTCATGCAGCAGGTGAGCCGCTGGACTCTTGTAAACTGGGTCCGGGGATGTCAAGCTGTGACTGAGAGCCACAGACAATCCTGGGTGAAATTTTCTACAATCATGGAGGAGAACAGGTGTCTAACAAGATAAATTAGAACAGGAAAGGCATGAAATTTCATTCTGAAAGTGCCCTAGTCTAGAATGTGGTTTGCCTGGCAGCAAGCTGCACAGCAACAACTCGGTCACTGTTCAAGACCTCCGTGAAGAAGCTTTCAGATGACTTGATGATATGATGTTTTCGTTATTTTGGGGTAAAAGGTTTCTGAAGATAAGGGTTATTTTATTGCATGAGATTTTAAAACCAAAACTTGTTTTAGCTTTATCAGAGATTCGATAATTCTTTTACTCTTAGAAAGTTTGCGTTAAGCTTCCACTCAAGATAGTTTGGTAAATTCATACTTGGAGCACCTTCTCTACTCCAAAAGGAACTATAAATATGATATAAAAAGAAAGAACCCAAAACAATGGCTGGGCTTAAAAACAAAATAAAAGTCTCTGAGGAAGAGGAATGGAATGAGAAACAAGATGGTAGGTGGGGAAGAAGCCACAGGATTCTGTGCTCCAGGTCTGGAAGAAGGCATACACATGTCAAAGTTCGATTCCCATAGAGTAGCTGGAACTGAAAGTGATTCATGGAGTGGGGAAAGGGAGAGGAAAGCCAACTTCACTGCCTGAAGCCAGGGTTGAGGCTGGAGCTCATGGAAGAATTCTGCAGAACAAAAAACTGCCACAGGGCTACACATTTATAGGTAGGGAGGTGGGTGAGAATGGACAGCCCCAGGACCAGGAATTGAGCCAAGAGATCCACTGGGCTCATCACAAGATGTGCAACAGATCTGGTTTCATTAATTTCACGGAGGAATAGGAGCTCCAAAATGGTATACTATAATAAGACCTAGCTCTACATTAGTGATGTGAAGGGTTGGATGAAAACATCAAAAAAGTACTAGTCAGGGATGTGTGGAGAGAAAGAGAGAGAGAGGTTGAGATTTAAAAATGAAACCAACCTACAACCCCAAATTCCTAAACACATGAAGAAATCTAATGCTAAGAAAGGCAGCCAACACAATCAATAATTCAGTCCAGAAGAAATTAATTTCATGGGACAGTCTGACAAAGACTTTAAGTATTTCAGGTTGCTCAAAGATACAAGTAAAGGAATAATGTTCACTTTAAAATAATAAAAAATTATGAAAAACAGAAATAAATTAGAACTCTTGAAACTGAAAAATATGGTCCTCAAAACAAAAAAATTAGGAGAAAAGGACCTGGTTAAAGAGAAAATTAGTGAACTGAAATGTAGTATGAAAGAATTCACCCGGAACACATCACAGAGAAACAAAAAAGATATGCACACAAGAGTGGCTTAAAAACATGGAGGATAGTTTGAGAGGCTCCAGCGTAGAGTAAGGCAATGTCAGAGGAGCAATATTTTCAGAAGTGACCTCTGAGAATTTCTGCGAATTGAAGACATGATTCTGTATATCAACAGTACATTTTATGTTATGTGTATTTTACCACAACAAAAAAAATTTTAAGTACATTCTGAGTACTAAACAGTATAAACAGTGAATCTACAGTGAAAAGAATTATGGTAAAATTTGGAACATCAAGGATAAAGAGAAAATATTAAAAAGAGAAAAGACAACATACTTTAGAAGAATAACAGCTAGACTGACATAACAGAGGCAGTGTTGGAAGGCAATTCTCCATGAATGTTTCCCATTTAGGCATTAATAAAAACTTTGCTCCTGGACTATCTTTTCAAGTATCTTTGTATAAGCAGACAGCCCTGAAAACAGAGAGTCAGGAACTCTCTTTGGAGCCAACTTATTTACATTTCCAGATTGTAAAGATAGAGACATCCTACTCCCCAGAGACATTCTAGGGTAATAAAGATAGAAATGCCCTCTTCTCACCCCTTGAGAGATTTCCCTACATTCCAGGCGAATAAAGATAATGTCTCATTCTACAGGGAAGGATAGGCAGGTTTTCTGGCAGCTCGTATATCAGATCAGAGTCTCCTAATCTTGAGGTTCCTCTTTTGTGATGCACCTCCACTGCATGTGCAGTTAACACCTGGCTCTCATTACATCACCCTGTCGAATCTGGGAACTGACACAAAATATTGCTCTGGTTGCTACTACTGCTATAACTAGTAAATTGTCTAAATCCATTTGGGTCAGTGGAAATGGTGGAGTAAAAACCTCTGAAAATTCCTCCATAAAAGCAATGATAAAACTTCTCTTAAAAAGCCAGAATCAAAATTTTCAGAACTCAGGTAAATAACCAAAGGTTTGTATTAACCTGGGAGTGTTTACTCAAGAAAAATGGCTAAATATTAGTAAGAACAGTGAATTTGGGGGCATTTTAAATTGCCCTGTTTTCCCAGCTCCCTTTCTCTAGCTCCATGGTAACCTTGAAAACCAACAGCCTTTGATCACAGTGAAAACCAGCAGCCTGGCAGTCACTAGAGGGAGGAGAACGGGGTTGGAGCTCCTTCAAAGCCTCCTTTCCCAGAGAGTTGTCATTATGTGATTTGTCTGATAGTTCCCTGGAAAACTCCACTTGCAAGGCTGTCCTTATCTGACGTGACTGGAGGCTCAACCAGTGAAAAATGCTTTTTCCCTGAGGGCACTGTCAAAAATATTCAGAGGCGATTGTTTAACTTCACAGCTGCCTGATATGGTAGGCAACCAATAGGCTAACCAAAAAGCTTAAATGGAAAAGCTGGAAAATGAGAAGTCCACAGGAGTTTTGAAAAGCTCTGACACAGTCCTGGGAATCTAGAAGGCCACATGCATGCCCAGGGCTGTATGCATGCTCGGGAAATACCTGAGAAGGTCCTACGTTTTCACCCCTGGATGACCCTGAAGCTCTCAGCAAGCAGGAAGTGAAGGCTGAGGCAGGGCTGTCAGTTGCCTTGCTGAGTGCTAAAGGTATGGCACAACATGCATGCAAAACTCCTCGGCAAAGACTGGGAGACTTACTGGTTCAGACATTTAAAGAAGTCTCTGTCTAGTTATTAGCTGACCTCTAAGCTAACTGAGCAGAAACTTCAGTTGTCACACATGACAAAGAATACAGATGTTACAGAATTAGTTAGAAACAGACACTAGACAACAACAAACACTAAGAACAACAAATACTGGGGGAGAGGAAGGAAATCTGATCTTCAGAGTTGCCACATTCTATTATTTAAAATGTCCAGTTTTCAGCAGAAGATCAAAAGACGTGAAAAGAAACAAGAAAGTATCTCTCTCTCTCACACACACACACCCACCCCCGCCCAAGTCAATAGATTACTGTTGAGGAAGCCAAGACACTGGGTTTACCAGATAAAGATTTCAAATCAGCTATTTTAAATATCTTCAAAGAACTATAAAGGAAATCATATCAAAGAACTAAAGGAAAGTAAATGAGAATGCTGTCTTGATAAACAGAGAGTATCAATGAAGATACAGAAATTATTTTTAAAAAGAACCAAATAGAAAGTCTGCAGCTGGAAAAATAAAAAGACTGCAGCTGAAAAATACAATAAGTGAAATGAAAAATTCACTAGAGGCTCAGCAGCAGATGTGAGCAGGCAGGAGAAAGAATCAGCAAACTTGAAGATAGGTCAATTGAAATTATCTTGTCTGAGGAACAGAAAGAAAAAGGAGTGAAGAAAATGAACAGAGCCTCAGAGACATGTAGCACACCATCATTTCTCAACAGTACCTAAAGGAAAAGAGCTCCTTCTTTGAGACCGGTATGAAGATCCAGTCACGCTCACAGTCTCCAAGGTCCATGGCCAGCCAACAATTGCACAGGAAATGCCATTTCCTTTTACCTGCCATGTCAGTGACAATTTACATGCCTATAGTAAAATAAAGACAATCATGTTAGGGAGGTAGGCAAGAATCAGTTGCTGTAATAAGAAGTAATCTTAGGGAAACAACCTAAATGTCCACTGATGGCTGAGTGGATAAAGAAAATGTGGTATATGTACAATGGAATATCATTCAGCCATAGAAAAAGAATGACATTTCGCCATTTGTGACAACGTGAATAGAGGGCATTATGCTAAGAGAAATAAGTCAGGCAGAGAAAGACAAATAAATACTGTATGATCTCACTTATATGTAGAATGTAAAAACAAAGCAAAACACAAACAAAAAACCAAAACCAGGGACATCCCTGGTGGTCCAATGGGTAAGATGCAGGGGGCCCAGGTTCAATCCCTGGTCAGGGAACTAGATCCCACGTGCCACAACTAAGAAGTCTGCATACTGCAACTAAGAACCAGTGCAGCCATAAATAAACAAACAAACAAACAAACAAACAAAACACCAGAGTTCATCAAATACGCTTAATGAAAATAAAAACAAAACCAGAACCGAGCTCATAGATACAGAGAACAGATTAGTGGTTGCCAGAGGTGGGGGGTGGGGGGGCGGAGGGCTGGGTGAACCACGGGAAGGGAGTCAAAAGGTACAAACTTCCAGTTATAAAATTATCAAGTCATGGGGATGTAAGGTACAGCATAGTGACTATAGTTAATAATATTGTGTTGCATATTTGAAAGTTGCTACAAGAGTAGATCTTAAGAGCTTTCAGCACAAGAAGAACAAAATTCTGTTAACTATTCATGGTGACGGTCGTTAACTAGACTTATGGTAGTGGTCATTTCACAATATATACAAACATCGAATCATTATGTTGTAGACCTGAAACTAATATAAAGTTGTATGTCAATCATACTGCAATAAAAATTAATTTAAAAAAGAAGTAATTTTTCACTGACAGTGAGTGTCCAAGTAAATGGATTCTGTTTCATCATGGGGCAAGAACTAAAGAAAGAAACCAGAGCTGATCCCATTTTTTCCTTCCCAACCTCTAAGGGAGTTCATGTACCAGACATCAGAATGCAGACTTCCACAACCTAGGAATAGTTCAGTGTGTGTTTGTATTCCTTAAGTTTTCTTGTTCCACATGTGACAGTGCCCTGCCACCTCTGTAAGCATCCTATCTGCCTCTGTCTTTAATCACCAGGGTCTGAGGGGGTGTCTTTGGGGGGTGACGTGGGGAGTGGGCTTTAATGTTTATATTAATGACTTGTCCTATTTGGGTCTGTGGCTTCATCTTGGGTTCAGAGGCACAGGCCCTGAAATTGCATCCTCTTTCCAACCACAGTATTTTACCATGTGTCTACCTTCTCCCCTAATTTCAACCATCAACAAACTTGTCCTCGGGGACCCCTAATTGTTCAGCCTGTTTGACTTCATCTGTACCTAGTCAGCTAATCTCCTCCTTTACTGTAAGGATGCTACTTCCCCAAGAGTCTATATGAAACCATTCAAATCTCTCTGGTCAAAAGTCTTGCTTAATTTTAGTTGGAAATTATTTTCTGTGCAAGGAGTACAGATTGCTTTAAAGCTAAAATATTTCTGGGACTCTCCTACTGAGGCAGTTTATAAAATCACAGGTGACTAAGTTGCATTTGATTTAAACTTAGCTACTCCTAGATGGCGAAGTAGAAAGACGTGCGCTCACTCCCCCTTGTGAGAGCACAGGAATCACAACTAACTGCTGAACGATCATCGACAGGAAGACACTGGAACTCACCAAAAAAGAGACCCCACATCCAAAGACAAAGGAGAAGCCGCAATGAGATGGTAGGAGGGGCGCAATCACAATAAAATCAAGTCCCATAACTGCTGGGTGGGTGACTCACAGACTGGAGAACACTTATACCACAGAAGTCCACCCACTGGAGTGAAGGTTCTGAGCCCCACGTCAGGCTTCCCAACCTGGGGGTCCGGCAACGGGAGAAGGAATTCCTAGAGAATCAGACTTTGAAGGCTAGTGGGATTTGATTGCAGGACTTTGACAGGACTGGGGGAAACAGAGACTCCACTCTTGGAAGGCACACACAAAGTAGTGTGCGCATCGGGACCGAGGGGAAGGAGCAGTGACCCCAGAGGAGACCGAACCAGACCGACCTGCTAGTGTTGGAGGGTCTCCTGCAGAGTCAGGGGGTGGCTGTGGCTCACCGTGGGGACAAGGACACTGGCAGCAGAAGTTCTGGGAAGTACTCCTTGGCGTGAGCCCTCCCAGAGTCCACCATTAGCCCCACCAAAGAGCCGGGTAGGCTCCAGTGCAGGGTTGCCTCAGGCCAAACAACCAACAGGGAGGGAACCAAGCCCCACCCATCAGCAGACAAGTGGATAAAGTTTTACTGAGCTCTGCCCACCAGAGCAACAGCCAGCTCTACCCACCACCAGTCCCTCCCATCAGGGAACTTGCACAAGCCTCTTAGAGAGCCTCAACCACCAGAGGGCAGACAGCAGAAGCAAGAACTACAATCCTGCAGCCTGTGGAACGAAAACCACATTCACAGAAAGATAAATTTAGCTACTGTTAAAGCTTTCATTTAAGAGCAAAGTATAAAAAAGGAGAAAATACTCATTTTCTGATTGGTGAGAAACTAGTCACGGTTTTTTTGTGCTTTTATTCTCTTATTCTTTCATACAGAAGGGAAACAGAGACTCTAATGTGTGTTAGAAAAATCTAGTTAATGCATTCAGTATGACCAGTAGAAAGATATAGAAAGCATTGTCATTTCCTAAGAAAAAATGCTGGCCGTCTGTTTTTTATTGGGAGTGAGTAGTTCTTTTGCTTTTCTGTGTTTTCCAAGTTTTTTGCATTCAAACATCTATTACTTTTGCAATTAAAGAAAGAAAAGCAAATGTTGACTAAAGAAAGTCTTCAAAAGAGCCTTAATAACAAGCTGATATGAAGCTCTAGAGGTGAACAGGTAACTCTGAGAATTTAATTGTAACAGGTATTTACTGTTACAATATTGACAGTAATTATCAATTGTAACAAATATTTATTGAGTCCTACTATAATTTTGGCACTGTATGAGCTTTTGAGAATACAAATATGAATAAGACGGCATCTCTATCCCTGAGGAGCATAAAGTCATTATGAGTCAAAAAAATATTACAATTAAAGACCACATATAAAATTAGAATTGATATAAACCAGTGATAAGAGTAAGAAAAGTGGAAAATATTATACAAGTGTGAATTCCTTTAAGTGTTTCCTCTAAGAGAAATAGCTTTTTTTAAAAAAAAAAAAAACCAAAGGTTTATTTCTTCTTCATGTTACATGCATATCATGGGTTAATTGGTGGTGGGAGGGGTTTTTGATGGTGTGGTTCTGCTCATTGCAGCTACTTAGGGACTCAGAACGACAAAGCAACCATGTGTCACCTGTTTACAACTCTCTTGACAGAATTATATGGCACCACCCATGAGAAATAGCTACTTAAATTAAAAAATGTACTTCCAATAATTATAAAATAATACAAATTTACTGTTAAAAATTTTTGGAAATACCTAAAAGGACCCTGAAGAAAAACCTAAAAATTCATAATCCTACTACCCAGCAATAACTATTGGTAATAATTTAGTGTATATAGCTCTAGACTTTTTCCTATACACATACTTTTAAAAAAAAATCAACTTTGTTGTGGTATAATTTACAAATGATAAAGGGCACCCATTTAAAATGTACAAAATTCAATGCATTTTGACAAATGTATACACTTGTGTACTAAGCACCACCATCATCACCCTGAAAAGTTCCCTTGTGCCTTTTCCAGTCAGCCCCCCTCAGTCTCACCCTTGGCTTCAGGTGACCACTGATCTGCTTTCTGTCTCTATAGATTAATTTGCTTTTTTCAGAATTTCATATATGTGGAATCGTGCAGTATGTCTCCTTCTCTGTCTGGCTTCTTTTGCTCAGCATAATGTTTTCTGAGATTCACCCACGTTGCTGTGTGTCTCAGCAGATTGCTCTTTTTTGTCTTGAGTAGTATTCCATTGAGTGAACATACTAACATTTGTTTATTCATTCACCTGATGGACATTTGTGTTGTTTCCAGTTTGGGGCCATTATTCATAAAGCTGCTATGAACATGTGTGTCGGAATGGACATATGCTTTCATTTACCTTGGGTAAATAACTAGGAGTGGAATTTCTGGGTCATATGGTCAATGTATGTTTAACCTTACAAGAAACTGCCAAACTGTCCTCCACCACAGCTACACCATTTTACATCCCACCAGCGGTGCGTGAGAGCTCTAACTGTTCCCCACCCCCACCAAATCCTGGTTTTGTTAGACTTTTTAATTTCAGTCATTCTGGTGGGTGTTTAGTGCTATCCTTGTGGTTTTAATTTGCATTTCCTGATGACTAATGATGCTGAGTATCTTTCAAGTGCTTATTATACATTATTTACCTTTATAAATGACAGTGTAATGATAGTGCAACAAACTGCTTTGCAGATACCTGAACAGAATGGAAGCAGCAAGCAAATTATCAGGCTATCCTGGCCTAGTGGCTGGTGTATCTAGCCTAGCAGGGAAGGACTTCTCTTGCTATCAGTTTTAGACAAGCAGCATACTCTTTTCAGGTGGCCAATATTCAGCAACTGACTTGTTTGAATACCGGCCTGAGATCTTTGACTTCATTCCCTTCTTTTTTCCTAATCCCAACAAGCCAATAATCCTCAAACTTAATTAATTTTCATCATCTATTCAACAATTTCTCCACCCACCTCTCCTAAGTCTTAGGGTGCTGCTGAAGGAAGATGCAGAACCATCTGGGTCTAGCACAGGGCAGGTGCACTCACTCATCACTGACCGCTTCTCTCTCTGACTCTAGGCACATCCCACATCGTAATTCCGTTCCTTCCCCTCTCCTTAAGCTTTTCATTTTGACCCAAAGTATATTCAGTATATAGTCATTTACTAAATTTACTCTTTGAAGATAGTTTCATATTTAGAGATACTTTCAATTTATGGTACTTTCGGGCAATATTTCATTGTTATTATTTGCTGTTCACCATCATGACAACATTTAAT
Organism: Balaenoptera ricei; assembly: GCF_028023285.1. Classification (NCBI taxonomy): domain Eukaryota; kingdom Metazoa; phylum Chordata; class Mammalia; order Artiodactyla; family Balaenopteridae; genus Balaenoptera; species Balaenoptera ricei. The sequence continues at coordinate 49,091,221 of NC_082657.1, read as the reverse complement.
GGGAAAAAAATCTATCATTCTACCACCCGTAAAAAATCATATTGTTAATTTTCTATATTTCCTTCCAGGGTTTCTTCTTTGTAGACAGCTCTGAAACTAAAATCTAACAGTCATTTGTTACTCTTTGGCCCAAAGCATTATAGTTATTTATCGTAAAGCCATGCAGGTCTTTCCCCAGAATGCTAAAGATCCACAGAGAAGAAGCAACACGCCAGTCTGATACAGGTACTTACCAATAAGGGCTGATGCCAGAACTGTCATGCCAGAGCTGCAGGCTGTGTAATTCCCGCAGAGAAGACGGAGTGCCCAGGAGGAAGACATCCAGTCCCCCTCGTTCAAAGACTGCTTTCTGGGAGTCACAAAGACGATGGGGCTCGCTCTGCCGCTCTGATCCATAAAGGGTGATAACCACCTAAAACGTGACAACGGAAGATACAGTATAGGAAGTTATAACGTGATTCTTTTGGTTTATCTCTAAGGAGAAAGATGAGGACAGAGAAAACTGCAATTAAATGAAGTCTTGGGGTCTGAGACAAGCATAAAGAGCTCTTCAGGTGTACAGTTTAGAACCAGGAAAGATCACTGTCTGGGATCCTTGTAAAGGACAATTGGACGCAAGGATATTACCAAGTCAGACTGTACCTCACATGGCACAAGACACCAAGCAACAAATGAGGAACATTTATTTCACTAACGTTAGCTGTTGTAGCAGCCCTTCTTCGACAGCCCGTGGAGACCTCAATAAGGTAGTGGAATTGAAAGCTGGGGTCATTATCGGCCAGGACAGTGACCCTCACCTGCAGGAAAAAGCAGAACCAAGAAAACTAGCAGATCTTCACTTAGTATAGACCCCTGCGTCCTCCAGCTAGAAACAGGAGGATGCACTGCGGCAGCTTTGGCAGCTCTGTGGGAAGAAAGGGTGGGGTGTGGGGAGAAGATGTACATATAAATAGACCTAAGTTAAGTGACAAAAGGGGGGAATAAGGGCTGACAGTCCAGGGTTTATGTCTCTAAAATGAAATATTCGTGGAATCAACTCATCGGGTCTTGGGCCTCTAAATCTCTCCACCTCGCACCCACCCACCCAGAAAGGGTTATCAGATAACATACAGGACACGCAGCTAACTGTGAATTTCAGACAAATGATGAATAATTTGGGGTCATACTTATACTAAAAATGCATTCACTATTTATTTGAAATTCAAATTTAACTGTCTTGTATTTTTATTTACTAAAAATGGTAATTCTAGACCAACAGCCATAAGGGAATGGATACTGTGTGTATTCTAGAATTTCCACATGTAGGAAAATATAAGAATAAGAAAAATATAGAACAGAAATTAGAAAGAAGCTGTCATCAAAGGTTTTTTTTTTTGTTTCAAAATAAAGATTCTGAGCTTCCCTGGTGGTGCAGTGGTTAAGAATCTGCCTGCCAATGCAGGGGACATGGGTTCGAGCCGTGATCCAGGAAGATCCCACATGCTGCGGAGCAACTAAGCCCTGCACCACAACTACTGAGCCTGCACTCTAGAGCCCGCGAGCCACAACTACTGAAGCCCGCGCGCCTAGAGCCCGTGTACCGCCACGAGAGAAGTCACCGCAATGAGAAGCCCTCACACCGCAACGAAGAGTAGCCCCTGCTCGCCGCAACTAGAGAAAGCCTGCGCGCAGCAACGAGGACCCAACGCATCCAAAAATAAATAAATAAATAAATTTTAAAAAATTAAATAAAGATTACTTACAGGTTTCCTATATATTGCCATTACATTAAATTATAACTTGACTTACACATAATTTTCATATCCAATGTATTAAGTGAGATAAACTTGCATTTGATTATAGTTAAGTTCTCTGGGTGTTTTCTTTTGGCTTACTCCCGACCTAAATGAATCATATGAGGGTTCAACCTTGGCTAAAAGAAAAAAAATGGAGATAAAAAGTTAAGTCCCTGGGCCTTGAGCCAGAAGATATGAAGAGAAATTTAAGAGAAGCCCCACTTGAATTCTTACACTACCAAGTACCATGCTACCTGCCTCTTTTTTTCTTTTAATTAATTTAATTTAATTTATTTATTTTTCACTGCATTGGGTCTTCGTTGCTGCACGTGGGCTTTTCTCTAGTTGCGGTGAGCGGGGGCTACTCTTCATTGCGGTGTGCGGACTTCTCATTGAGGTGGCTTCTCTTGTTGTGGGGCACAGGCTCTAGGCACATGGGCTTCAGTAGTTGTGGCACATCGGCTTCAGTAGTTGTGGCACACGGGCTTCAGTAGTTGTGGCTCACAGGCTCTAGAGCGCAGGCTCAGTAGTTGTGGCGCACGGGCTTAGCTGCTCTGTGGCAAGTGGGATCTTCCCGGACCGGGGATCAAACCCGTGCCCCCTGCATTGGCAGGCGGGTTCTTAACCACTGTGCCACCAGGGAAGTCCCTACCTGCCTCTTTTGATGAAGGGGTTTAATTTGTTTTTTCATCTTGTTCCACATATTTAAGACATTGTGGCAAAGCTTTTGGAATCAGTCTCATCACCTTCTGCATATCTGCTTGGTCCTTTCTCCAAGCCCACACAAATATGAGCATATAGACTCCAATAAGGCTGGCCAGCAGGGACACCCCAATGGTGTTGCTGGTCACGCGAAAGAACAGGTCAACTGTGTCTTCCACATTCACTGTCCGAGGCACAATAAAGAAATTGTCGCCAAAGTAGGTCAGGTGGTTACACAGACACTGTGTCCTCAAAAGTGTGCTCTGTGGCCCAACCTGGAGTAACAGTCAAGACATTGATTCTTTTTTTTTTTTTTAAAGGAACTCTATTTATTTATTTATATATTTATTTTTGGCTGTGTTGGGTCTTCGTTTCCGTGCGAGGGCTTTCTCTAGTTGCGGCAAGCGGGGCCACTTGAAGCCACTCTTCATCGCGGTGCGTGGGCCTCTCACTATCGCGGCCTCTCTTGTTGCGGAGCGCAGGCTCCAGACGCGCAGGCTCAGTAGGTGTGGCTCACGGGCTTAGTTGCTCCACGGCATGTGGGATCCTCCCAGACCAGGGCTCGAACCCGTGTCCCCTGAATTGGCAGGCAGATTCTCAACCACTGCGCCACCAGGGAAGCCCCCTAAGACATTGATTCTAATTGGCGTGCTAAGGAAGGGACACATGTAAAACAAACATAGGCATTTAGATTTGGGAAACAAGGTCCGATCGCTTATTCTCTGCTGGTGCTAGCGTAAACCAGGACAACTGATGGGCACGGCAGCTTGGCAACATCTAGTAAAACTGAAGAAGCAAAACTCCTTGAATCCTGTGATTCCAGCTCTGAATGTATGTCCTGGAGGAATTTTGCACATGTGCACAAGCAAATGTGAAAAAGGATGCCTCTGTCAACACTGTTTACAACTAGGAGAAATCAGAACAACCTGTGTGTCCAGTAACAGCAGAACATACAAACAAACAAGTAAGTAGAGGCAAACTAATGGACTGCTGGACTTCCCTGGTGGCACAGTGGTTAAGAATCCGCCTGCCAATGCAGGGGACATGGGTTAGATCCCTGGTCAGGGAAGATCCCACATGCCGCTGAGCAACTAAGCCCGTGTGCCACAACTACTGAGCCTGTGCTCTAGAGCCCGCGAGCCACAACTACTGAGCCCGTGTGCCACAACTACTGAAGCCCAGGCGCCTAGAGCCCATGCTCCGCAACAAGAGAAGCCACCGCAATGAGAAGCCCTCGCACCACAACAAAGAGTAACCCCTGCTCGCCACAACTAGAGAAAGCCCACACGCAGCAATGAAGACCCAATGCAGCCAAACATAAAATAAATAAAATAATTTAAAAAAACCACAACTGATGGACTGCTATACAGCAGTTAAAAATGAATGAATTGAAGCTGGATTCATCAACTTGGATAAATGCTGAATGAACAAAGCAAGTTAAAAAAGGATATAATAGGGACTTGCCTAGTGGTCCAGTGGTTAAAACTCCGTGCTTCCACTGCAGGGGGCACGGGTTCGATCCCTGGTCAGGGAACTAAGATCCTGCATGCCGTGAAGCACAGCCAAAAAATAAATAAATAAACTTAAAAAGACAAAAAAGGATATAATAGCATGGTACCATTTACACAAAGACCAAAAGTGTGCAAACCACCATTCATGAATCCAGTTTGTCAGCCTCCCTCACTGGAAAGTAAGCTCATGAGGACACTCTTGTCCATCACTAGTTCCTATATGTGGGTCTGGAATGTATTAGATGCTCAATAAATATCTGCTGAAAGAATGAACACATAGGACTTCCCTGGTGGCGCAGTGGTTAAGAATCCACCTGCGAATACACAGGACATGGGTTCGAACCCTGGTCCAGGAAGATCCCACATGCCACGGAGCAACTAAGCCTGTGCGTCACAACTCTAGAGCCCACGAGCCACACTACTGTGCCCGTACGCCACAACTACTGAGCCTGCACTCTTGAGCCTACGAGCCACAACTACTGAGCCTGCGTGCCACAACTACTGAAGCCCGCACACCTAGAACCAGTGCTATGCAGTGAGAACCTACCGCAATGAGAGGCCTGTGCACTGCAATGAAGATTAGCCCCCGCTTGCCACCAACTAGAAAAAGCCCGCGTGCAGCAACGAAGACCCAATGCAGCCAAATAAATAAATAAATACATTAAAAAAAGATTGATTCTTTAAAAAAAAAAAAAAAAAAAGAATGAACACATATACCAAACTCCGGACAGGGGTGACCCTTTGGCAAGAGCAAGGAAATGAGGTTGGAGAGGGATAGACCCAGGTCTTCCATTATCCCAGTGTTTTTTTAAATTTTAAAATACTTGAACTTAATACAGCAAAATACAAACTTTGTGATAAAGCTGAGTGGTGTCTTTAATTTTTTAATCATATTATTCCCTATAACTTTTCATATATTGTAACATTTCTTTATAAAAAATATCTTTTAAAATCACTAAGCAAATGAATGGAAGGTACCAATTCCACACCTGCTTTTGTAGATGAAAAGTCTAAAATGCCGTCAGGATGACTGACTTCCTTCCACAGAACAAGGTTAAGTTCTGGTTGCCCATTCCACTTTTGGCCGTTGGAGGAATTCTCATGTGCACTCTGGGCTCTGATACTTTGATGGAGTCCGAATAACAAAGGCTTCAAGGAGGCAGGAAATGTCCTGACGCCTTTTGCAGTCAGTGGCCACTGCTGGGAGCGAAGAAAATCTCCCCCACCTCGCTACCCCGTGGGGTTTCCCTGCCGAGCAGCCCTGGACGCTTGTCAGAAGGCAGACTCTCGGACCCGCCCCAATTCACTGCAACAGACTCTGCATTTTAACAAGCTCCCAGTCTGAGGGGTTGCATGAATGGTGCGGAAGCCTTCCAGGGAATCCTCTTTCCTTCTGTTCTCAATCTGGATAACACTCTCTCACATAATTTTTTAAAAAATAAATTTATTTATTTGTTTTTATTTTTGGCTGTGTTTGGTCTTCATTGCTGCGCAGGCTTTCTCTAGTTGCGGCGAGCAGGGGTTACTCTTTGTTGTGGTGCGCAGGCTTCTCATTGCGGTGGCTTCTCTTGTTGCGGAGCACGGGCTCTAGGCACGCAGGTTCAGTAGTTGTGGCTCACAGGCTTAGTGCACCGTGGCATGTGGGATCTTCCCCGGCCAGGGATCAAACCCGTGTCCCCTGCATTGGCAGGCGGATTCTTAACCACTGCGCCACCAGGGAAGCCCTATCAGATCTTTTAGAAAGAGCTGCCTCAGGATTTCCAGACGCTTACAGCACATTCTTTGTGCACATGAAACCAGACAGCATCTCACAGGATCACTAGTGTGAAAATGTATAGCGCCCTTTTAAAGTGTTCAGATACCCGGAACGAGGCAGTAATTGCAGGAGTGACAGTCTGTCCCCACCTGGCTTAGAATATACAGGAATCTGTTAGCTTATTTTTAAGTACAAAAGTTCTCTTTTTTTTTTTGGAGTGAACGGGGCAAGCTCCTTTTCCAACTCCCTGCTCCAAAAATCCAGTTGCTATATTGTCCTTGAATAGAGGATGTATCAGATATTAAATTGATATAAATAGATACTACACTTGATCTTAGCCAAAAGACCGAGAAGCAGTAAAAGTTCTCTTTTATGTAGCAGAAAGTCGGCCTCATTTTACCCTCCGCATATTTAGTACTTGTAGAATTGATCAGCTTCCATATACCACTTGTCTTATTTTATGTAGATTGTCAGATTCACCCTGGACTAATGTTTGGGAAAAAAATGACAGATCTAAAGCACAAGGCTGCTCCAAAGAGACACGTTCTCTCAGCCGACCACACAACACGCCTCCTCCTTTTAACCAGGCTGATTTATTTCCCTTCCAATGCTTTTTCTTTCCGGGCCGCCCCAAATGAGACGACAGAGCACTGAATTTACTGCCAGCTGAGGTGGGAGAGAGGCAGGAGTGGGCAGCTTCTGACCTGGCGTCGCGGCTCCTCCACGTGCTGTTGCCGCTGTCCCAGAAGTAACGCTGGGTGACGGCAGTGACCACCGAGAGCAGGGCGGGCGTCTGCTGGGCACCCTCCTTGCCTCTCTGCAACAGGGCTGTTATGTAGTAGGTGCCAACCCCATCCTGCAGGCTCTCTGGAGTCAGCAACCGTGTATACGGCTCATCTGAGAACAAACAAGAGAACTTAGCTGCCTTTCAAAGGGGATAAAAATACCATTAGAACCTTTCTTCAGAAGGGTCTATTATCATCATTATTTTATTTTACAAATGGGGAAATGATAAGCCTAGAATCACAAATGGTTTTAAAGAAAATGACCGGTGATATAGTCTGGGGCTTTGGATGACTCCTGTTCCAGTTAAAAAAAAAAAAAAAAAAAAAAAAATCATATGCTTTTGATAAATGAAGACTTAGGGCTAATGAATTAGAATGTATTATGAGTTATAGAAAAACGAAATAATCACACATCAAAATGAGTAGCTAGAAGACCTAGGTAACAAAAGAAACCCAAGAGTGGTGCAGGGGCAGGCACAGAGTGGTTCCAGGTCTGCATGTCAGAGGCCTGGTTTCAGGCCCGGCTCTGTCAGGTAGCTGCTGAGGGCTGAGGCAAGTCACCCAATCGATGTAGTTTTCTCATCTCTCAAACACAAAATCTGGACCAAAGGACCTCTAAGATCCCTTCCAGCTCCAAATGACATGACATTATTGCCAAGATCAGTAGGTAGGACAGAGTGCATGTTCTGAATCAGGAAAGAGCCTGCCGGTAACGCAGACAGAATTCGTAGCTGGCAGCCCAGCAGTGACAGCTGCTGTCTCAGTAGCTTTGCTAAACAGGAAGAATCACTTAAAAAGTGATTACAAGAGAGCTTGTAAAACTGGAGAATTCCGAATAAGATCAGTGCATTGTGTCAGTTTCACTTCCTGGTTGTGACACTGTACTATAGTTATGCAAGATTAGGGGAAACTGGGTGGAAGGTATGTGAGAGCTCTGTGTTTTGCTTTTTACAATTGCATGTGAATTTACAATTGCACAATTGTCTCAAAATAAAAAGTTTAAAAAAAGAAAAGAAAAGCATGCATTTTAAAGTAAGTTTCTGACATCTTGTTGGGGTTTACCTTTCTGTGACACCTCCTCCTTTGGCAGGGAGAGGTTCAGGTGGAAGTGTGTGTGGTTAGGCTGTTGCTGGAACCCCAGGTAGAGCGTCACTGAAACGGGGCTTTCAGGCTCCACGCACACTATGAGGGATTTCTCCAGGGAAGTGACATTCACTGTGATAGTAAAATAGTCTGCACTCACGTTGAGGCTGGTGGGATGGGTGCCCGTGCTCGCGTTTCTCCATAGCACGATCTAGAATAAGAGAGAGTTCATCAATCTTCAAGTTTAAGATGGTCCATCCATTGATGCCTTTCAGCCTCCTTTTAGTGATAATGGAATGCAACTTGCTAGGTCTTCCTCTGTGAATGTTAGCAGTGCCAGGCGTTAAGGGAGAGTATATAGTCTCAGACCTAAAACGTTCTCCTAAGGGTAAGGTAGATTTCTTTGTAGAAGTTCCTAAGTAATGATGTGAGTAACAAAACAATGGCACGCCCATAAATCTAAAATGATTTCCTTCAAGTTGTTGCAGACTTCCATCCTATTCTCCAGGAATTCCTATGCCCTTCTGTTTTATTCCCTAATAATCAAGTCATACATTGATATCTTCCATTAAATCATGGACTTGGAGCAACTTATGATTAGAGCTTAGTAACACACTTCCGATGCTTCCAACAAACTTCTTGTCATCAAAATCTCTGAAGGGATTGAAAGCTAGTCCTGTTACTTAGAGACAAGAACACTCTAGTTTCATCAATTGCCGAAATATTTATAAATAACACCCTGGTAGGTAATAAGGTATCAAATATCATACAGTAAATGTTGGGATTTCCCCTTGCTAATACGTACACATATTTTTTTGGCCATGCTGTGAGGCATGTGGGATCTTAGTTCTAAGACCAGGGATCGAACTCGTGCCCCCTGCAGTGGAAGCACGGAGTCCTAATCATTGGACTGCCAGCAAATTCTCCACTAATATTTTAAATGAAATAATATTTGTCATTATAACATCATACAAGGAAGAATTAGTTAATGAAAGATGAAATATAAAAAAAATTTAAAAATAAATAAAAATTGTGATACCCAATGCAGCCAAAAATAAATAAATAAATAAATAAATAAATAATTAAAAAAAAAAGAAAGATGAGTCATTTACTTATGACCCTCAGAATTATTATTTTTTATCTTTATACCTGGAGGATTCATTTTACTAGGAAGTAAGAATTCTGCTCTCCAGGATAAGGCAACAATCTTACTTCTATTTGTTAGGTAGTTGCTGAAAGAAATATACTGATGTAACCAGGTTGGTAGGAATCGATGATTATTCAGAGATTTCCAGCTTTGTATACATAGTGAAGAATTGAGACCAATTCAAATCATAACCCAGAAGCTTAGTTATATCTAGAAGTCTGTTAATACTCCCAACCTCTACAGTGGGTCATTTTTAAAGAGGCCTCCATTCCTGCCAGTGCGAAACAGAACTTAACGCACACAACCTTCTCTCACTGGGTCTGGTCAGCTTACATTTTCACCCAAATGCCTACAGCCATCAAATCCCATGTTCATTCTGATCAGAATCAATTTCACACTCACTTGGATGTTAACTCCTGGGTGTTTATTCAAGAGCTGCTCCAAGACTGACGCTGATGGAAAGCCTAACCTCACAGGTGCTGGGGAACCGAAGGTGTAAGAGCTCAGAGGCAAAGTTGATATGTTTTGCCTAATGAAAAAGAAGTTAAATGGAAATCAATTTGTGTGTTCTCTAAAGATCAAAAACCTAAAACAAAACTCTCCCCGTTCCTTCCTCCTGTTACCTGCTCAGCAACAGGGTAGCAGCGAAAGAGGTCAGAGTCACTGCGGACTCAGAACCAATTCTGCTGTAGAAACGCTTCCTGGATCCTCCTGAGGCTCAGCAAGGACATGTTCAGTGTATTTTCTACCTGCATTTAGAGGGAAATACCAGGGGACTTGTGTAACCTCAGGGTATTGTTAGTGAAATAATGGTTTGAGAGGTCAGAAAAGGGGACAAGGATCTTGACAGTGATGTAATGAAAGGTGACATTCATTGGAAGGATCCATGGAAAGTACTTGCAGTCTGGCTAAAGACTCCTCATCCTTTGTATCAACTAAGACGGCCACCCAGGGAAATATTTCTTTGCCCCATGATATAAGCTGCCCTAGACCTGCTTACGACAAATGTTTTTTTAAAAACAGCTTTTTTTTGCAATGAAATTCACACATACAATTCACAGGTTTAGAGTACACAATTCAATGATTTTTAGTATATTCACAAGGTTGTGCTACTATCACCACGATCTAATTTTAGAACATTTTCATCTTCCCTAAAACAAACCCAGAAACCAGTAGCAGTCACTGCCCATTCTCCTGTCCCCAGCCCTAGGCAACTACTAATCTACATTCTGTGTCAATAGATCTGCCTCTTCTGGACATTTCATATAAACGGAATCATAATATATGGTCTTTTACGTTTGGCTTCTTTCACTTAGCATAGTGTTTTCAAGGTTCATCCATGTTGTAGCTTGTATAGTACTTCATTCCTTTTTTGTTGCCAAATAATATTCCATCGTAAGGACATACACTTTACTTATTCATTCATCCGATCATGGACACCGGCATTGTTTCTACTTTTTGGCTATCTGACTGTTTGAATAATGTTGCTATGAACATAAGTGTACACGTCTTTGTGTGGACATATGTGGGTATATACCAAGGAGTGGAATGGCTAGGCCTCATGATAATTCTATTTTTAACATTTTGCAAAACTGTCAAACTCTTTTCCAAAGTGGCTGTATCATCATTTTACAATCCAACAACATACGAGTGTTCCAGTTTCTCTGTCTCCCTGCCAACACTTGTTATTGTCTGTCTTTTTGAATGTGAAGTGGGATCTCATGGTAGTTTGATTTTCACTTCCCTAGTGACTAGTGATGTTGAACATCTTTCTATGTGATTAGTAAATATAATTCATTTAGTGGAGTATTTATTACGTACCTACCACGTTACTGAATTCTTTTTACTGGATTTCAGCAACAGGTGGTCTCGGCTCACGGATGGGGTTGAGAGGAAGAGCCTGGAGTGGGGTTGAGAGGAAGAGCCTGGAGCAGGCTTGACAGAGGAGTCTCCTCGGTGGTGCCTACTTTGCTGGGTTCTCTAGAGGTCTAGGGAGAGGCTGTGTGATACCTGATCTGTCAAGAGGAAAACGTCTCCGAATGGAGTTGGCCACCAGCACATACTGTACCTACCTGCTCAGTGTCGTCCTTGGGTCTTTGCTGACTTGCTTCACTAGTTTTCGTTATGTTGTTGAGGGAGTGAAAGAGGCAGACAGTCACAGGCATTCTGGAGCCCAGGTTGCTGCTGTTCGGAAATGGGCTCTGCAGTAGCTGCTCATTCAGGTCAATAAGTGCATCGATGACACCCACCTGGAATTTTAGAGAGCAAACACACATCCCTGAACTGCTTACAACTGCTTTTTTTTTTTTTGGCCGCGTGGCATGTGGTATCTTAGTTCCCCGGCCAGGGATCGAACCCGAGCTCCCTGCATTGGAAGCGTGGAGTCTTAACCACTGGACTGCCAGGGAATTTCCTGCTTAAGGCTGCTTTAAATTTGTGTTCTTCTCATAAGAAGTTCTGTGCTCTTTACACATTTCGAATGCATCTTTTAAAACTTTTAATTTTATAGTGGGGTATAGTTAACAATGCCCTGTTAATTTCAGGTGTACAACAAAGTGATCCAGTTATACATATACGTGTATCTATTCTTTATGTATTATTTTTAAACATCTTTATTGGAGTATAACTGCTTTACAATGGTGTGTTAGTTTCTGCTTTATAACAAAGTGAATCAGTTATACATATACATATATCCCCATGTCTCTTCCCTCTTGCGTCTCCCTCCCTCCCACCCTCCCTATCCCACCCGTCTAGGTGGTCACAAAGCACAGAGCTGATCTCCCTGTGCTATGTGGCTGCTTCCCACTAGCTATCTATTTTACATTTGGTAGTGTATATATGTCCATGCCACTCTCTCACTTTGTCCCATCTTATCCTTCCCCCTCCCCATATCCTCAAGTCCATTCTCTAGTAGGTCTTATGCATTTTTATAAGAAGCAATATTACAACTTGGCGGGGAAGGAACATATATTGTTACACATTACTTATGGGGAGGATGCGTGGTTCAGGTTATTCTAAGGAACTGACAATGACCCTTTCTGAGTGATAAGCAGATCAAAAATCTAATTAACATAACTAAGCTAAAAAAAAAAAAAAGGAGTGCTGAGGAAAAGAGCAATGCTGACTGAAATACTGAGTAGACTATCCTTTTATATTTAGGGTCTCAAAAGTATTCAAGATAGACTAAAAAGAAAGACCAAGGAGAAGTTCTACATGAAACAGAAAACACCAACTCTCCTTTCTGTGGGTTGTTCACAAGTAAAACAAGTCGAAATAGAAGGTGAAGCCAGTTGACAGATATTTAGTGAATATCCACTGCAGTTACAACTATTTTTGTTTTCAAATGTTATTTTCAAAGTTACATGTGTTAAAAACCTCTGCAAAATAAAAGATACAAAAAACAAAGTTAAAAAGACAGGGGCATAAAGTATTAGCAACATATACAACAAAAAGTTAACATCAATAATAAATAAAGCTGTCTTACAAACAAATAAGAAAATTACCAAAAAACCCAAGGGGGAAAAACGAATGATGGATATATACAAGCAATTCAGAAGACAAAAAAAAATTGTCAATAAATATATAAAATGATGTTTGACCTCTTTAATGACCAATAAAATGCTTTTCTTTCTTTTCTTGCTTTTGAAATTGGCAAAAGTGAGAGGGTGAGGAAGTGGTTGGTGGGAATGTAAAACAATGCCTTTTAGGAGGGTAATTTTTCCATTGATTAAAAATTTAAGAGCCCATCAATTCTATTTCTACCTCTCTTTCCCACAGGAATATTTGTACAAGTACTCAAAGATGTAGGTACATGGATGTTCATGGATGATGTCTGCAAGAGTAAACATGAAAAATATTCAAATGAACACTAAGAATAGTGAGTTCATGCCTGTGTACTACCATGAAAAGATATCTATGACACAGTATTAAGTAAAAAAATCAAGGAGCAGAAAAATTTGTGTAATTTAACCTGATTTTTGTTAACACCAAACAAGAAACTTGTGTGTGTATAGAAAAATGTCTGGAGGGTTATGCATAGCAAATTAAGAATAAATTAATAACAGTGATTACACCTAGAGAATGGGATTAGCAAGAAGGACCAAGATGGTGAGGGCTTCTGTTTTTACTTTATATGCTTTTGTTCTGATTTTTGAATAAGAAGCATGTATTATTTCTGTAATTAAAAAGTCCAAATAAATGAACGCAGATTGCACCTATATGCTATAGCAAAATATCTGAAAATATAGGAAATGGAAAAATGGAAATTAAAATTCTCACTAATCCTGGGACTTCCCTGGTGGCACAGTGGTTAAGAATCGGCCTGCCAGGACATATTTAAAGTGATGAAAGGGAAAAACCTACAACCAAGATTACTCTACCCAGCAAGGATCTCATTCAGATTTGATGGAGAAATTAAAACCTTTACAGATAAGCAAAAGTTAAGAGAATTCAGCACCACCAAACCAGCTTTACAAGAAATGCTAACAGAACTTCTCTAGGCAGGAAACACAAGAGAAGGAAAAGACCTACAAAAACAAACCCAAAACAATTAAGAAAATGGTCACAGGAACATACATATCGATAATTACCTTAAATATAAATGGATTAAATGTTCGAACCAAAAGACATAGACTAGCTGAATGGACACAAAAACAAGACCCGTACATATGCTGTCTACAAGAGACCCACTTCAGACCTAGGGACACATACAGACTGAAAGTGCGGGGATGGAAAAAGATATTCCATGCAAATGGAAATCAAAAGAAAGCTGGAGTAGCAATTCTCATATCAGACAAAATAGACTTTAAAATAAAGACTATTACAAGAGACAAGGACACTACAGTTTGATCAAGGGATCAATCCAAAAAGAAGATATAACAATTGTAAATATTTATGCACCCAACATAGGAGCACCTGAATACATAAGGCAAATGCTAACAGCCATAAAAGGGGAAATCAACAGTAACACAATCATAGTAGGGGACTTTAACACCCCACTTTCATCAATGGACAGATCATCCAAAATGAAAATAAATAAGGAAACACAAGCTTTAAATGACACGTTAGACAAGATGGACTTAATTGATATTTATAGGACATTCCATCCAAAAACAACAGAATACACTTTCTTCTCAAGTGCTCATGGAACATTCTCCAGGATAGATCATATCTTGGGTCACAAATCAAGCCTTGGTAAATTTAAGAAAATTGAAATCGTATCAAGTATATTTTCCGAACACTACGCTAGGAGACTAGATAACAATTACAGGAAAAAAATATGTGAAATATGCAAACACACGGAGGCTAAACAATATGCTACTAAATAACCAAGAGATCACTGAAGAAATCAAAGAGGAAATCAAAAAAAAACCTAGAAACAAATGACAATGAAAACACGACGACCCAAAACCTATGGGATGCAGTAAAAGCAGCCTTAACAGGGAAGTTTCTAGCATACAATCCTACCTCAAGAAACAAGAAAAATCTCAAATAAACAACCTAACCTTACACCTAAAGCAATTAGAGAAAGAAGAACAAAAAACCCCAAAGTTAGCAGAAGGAAAGAAACCATAAAGATAAGATCAGAAATAAATGAAAAAGAAATGAAGGAAACAATAGCAAAGATCAATAAAACTAAAAGCTTGTTCTTTAAGAAGACAAAATTGATAAACCATTAGCCAGACTCATCAAGAAAAAAAGGGAGAAGACTCAAATCAACAGAATTAGAAATGAAAACGGAGAAGTAACAACTGACACTGCAGAAATACAAAAGATCATGAGAGATTACTACAAGCAACTATATGTCAATAAAATAGACAACCTAGAAGAAATGGAGAAATTCTTAGAAAAGTACAACCTTCCAAGACTGAACCAGGAAGAAACAGAAAATATAAACAAACCAATCACAAGCACTGAAATTGAAACTGTGATTAAAAAATCTTGCAACAAACAAAAGCCCAGAACCAGATGGTTTCACAGGTGAATTCTATCAAACATTTAGAGAAGCACTAACACCTATCCTTCTCAAACTCCTCCAAAATATAGCAGAGGGAGGGACACTCCCAAACTCATTCTATGAGGCCACCATCACCCTGATACCAAAACCAGATGAAGATGTCACAAAAAAAGAAAACTACAGGCCAATGTCTCTGATAAACATAGATGCAAAAATCCTCAACAAAATACTAGCAAACAGAATCCAACAGCACATTAAAAGGATCATACACCATGATCAAGTGGGGTTTATCCCAGGAATGCAAGGATTCTTCAATATATGCAAATCAATCAATGTACTACACCACATTAACAAATTGAAGGATAAAAACCGTATGATAATCTCAATAGATGCAGAAAAAGCTTTTGACAAAATTCAACACCCATTTACGATAAAAACTCTCCAGAAAGTAGGCACAGAGGGACCCTACCTCAACATAATAAAGTCCATATATGACAAACCCACAGCCAACATCGTTCTCAACGGTGAAAGACTGAAACCATTGCCTCTAAGATCGGCAACAAGACAAGGTTGCCCACTCTCACCACTATTATTCAACATAGTTTTGGAAGTTTTAGCCACAGCAATCAGAGAAGAAAAAGAAATAAAAGGAATCCAAATCAGAAAAGAAGAAGTAAAACTGTCACTGTTTGCAGATGACATGATACTATACATAGAGAATACTAAAGATGCTACCAGAAAACTACTAGAGCTAATCAATGAATTTGGTAAAGTTGCAGGATACAAAATTAATGCACAGAAATCTCTTGCATTCCTATATACTAATGATGAAATATCTGAAAAAGAAATTAAGGAAACACTCCCATTTACCATTGCAGCAAAAAGAATCAAATACCTAGGAATAAACCTACCTAGGGAGACAAAAGACCTGTATGCAGAAAACTATAAGACACTGATGAAAGAAATTAAAGGTGATACCAACAGATGGAGAGATATACCATGTTGTTGGATTGGAAGAATCAATATTGTGAAAATGACTATATTACCCAAAGCAATCTACAGATTCAATGCAATCCCTATCAAATTACCAATGGCATGTTTTATGGAACCAGAACAAAAAATCTTAAAATTTGTATGGAGACACAAAAGACCCCGAATAGCCAAAGCAGTCTTGAGGGAAAAAAACGGAGTTGGAGGAATCAGACTCCCTGACTTCAGACTATACTACAAGGATACAGTAATCAAGACAATATGGTACTGGCACAAAAAGAGAAACACAGATCAATGGAACAAGACAGAAAGACCAGAGATAAACCCATGCACTTATGGTCAACTAATCTATGACAAAGGAAGCAAAGATATACAATGGAGAAAAGACAGTCTCTTCAATAAGTGGTGCTGGGAAAACTGGACAGCTACATGTAAAAGAATGAAATTAGAACTCTCCCTAACACCATACACAAAAATAAACTCAAAATGGATTTGAGACCTAAATGTCAGACCGGACACTATAAAACTCTTAGAGGAAAACATAGCAAGAACACTCTTTGACATAAATCACAGCAAGATCTTTTTTGATCCACCTCCTAGAGTACTGGAAATAAAAACAAAAATAAACAAATGGGACATAATGAAACTTAAAAGCTTTTGCACAGCAAAGGAAACCATAAACAAGAGGAAAAGACAACCCTCAGAATGGGAGAAAATATTTGCAAACAAATCAACGAACAAAGGATTAATCTCCAAAATATACAAACAGCTCATGCAGCTCAATATTAAAAAAACAAACAACCCAGTCCAAAAATGGGCAGAAGACCTAAATAGACATTTCTCCAAAAAAGACATACAGATGGCCAAGAAGCACATCAAAAGCTGCTCAATGTCACTAATTATTAGAGAAATGCAAATCAAAACTACAATGAGGTATCACCTCACACCAGTTAGAATGGGCATCATCAGAAAATCTACAAACAACAAATGCTGGAGAGGGTGTGGAGAAAAGGGAACCCTCTTGCACTGTTGGTGGGAATGTCAATTGATACAGCCACTATGGAGAACAGTATGGAGGCTCCTTAAAAAACTAAAAATAGAATTACCGTATGGCCCAGCAATCCCACTACTGGGCATATACCCAGAGAAAACCATAATTCAAAAAGACACATGCACCGCAATGTTCATTGTAGCACTATTTACAATAGCCAGGTCATGGAAGCAACCTAAATGCCCATCGACAGATGAATGGATAAAGAAGTTGTGGTACATATATACAATGGCATATTACTCAGCCATAAAAAGGAACGAAATTGGGTCATTTGTAGAGACGTGGATGGATCTAGAGTCTGTCATACAGAGTGAAGTAAGTCAGAAAGAGAAAAACAAATATCATATATTAACGCATATATGTGGAACTTACAAAAATCGTACAGCTGAACCGGTTTGCAGAGCAGAAATTGAGACACAGATGTAGGGAACAAACATATGGACACCAAGGGGGGAGAGCGGCTGGGGGGTGGTGGTGTGATGAATTGGGCGATTGGGATTGACATGTATACACTGATGTGTATAAAACTGATGACTAATAAGGACCTGCTGTATAAAAAAATAAGTAAAATTAAGTTAAAAAAAAAAAGAAGACATTAAATCCTGAAATGGGTATAAAACCCATTGTGGAATATTTTCATGGACTTGTTTAGTTTTTGCTTTTAATTGGGATATAGGCTTGTCTGTTAGGGGAGGAACACTTTTCCCTTCTTCCCTTCCAGGTTCTTTGGCTGGTCTAATAATTTTTAAGTTGACGTAAGACAGATTAACAAGAGAAAAACACATTTAATTACGTATGTATGGGAGTCCCAAAGATGGGAGACTCAAAGACAGGCTATGGAGGTTTAGCTGCCATCCTGAGCTAAGGAGAAGCGGGTAGGGGTCTGGGACATCAAAGGGGAGGAAGACAGTTCACAGAAGATGAGAAGAGGAAAGGTCTGGTAAACAAATGTTTGCCACGCCATGCGGAGATGCGTTTCTAATGTAAGAAAAGTTATCTTTGGTAATAGCTCTCCTCCTGGTACAGACTCCCTACCTAAGTTCTTTTCGGCAATTAAGAGGGAGGTAAAAAGCTCTTCTTGAGTTTGTTGGGCCTTCATCATCTTCGCCTTGAAATAATCCTCGTGCCACAGTGGCCCATTCTGGGGCAGCCTGCCCTGAACCCCATCATCTGTCAGGCATTCTCAGGTTCTGCTCAGAGGCAAAGGGTGAACCCGGCTCCCTCCTAGCATCCTTTTCTTCAAACATCACCGTATTAGAAGGAAAGAGTAAAAGTGCTTTTGCAGGGTCACAAGGGTACCCAAGTTGTGGCTTCAATTTTCCATATTTACCTGATCAGATGTGCTCTGAAATGATGCTTGTGGATGAGTAGTGAAGACACCTGGAATGTGTGTCCTTTTTGGGGCTTGAAGTTATTTCTCCCGGAGCTTTTCCAGCATGTGTTACAGATCCAGGCCTGGTGAGCTCTGGTGGCACAGGGAGCGGCTGGCTGGTAGGTACAGGCGTGACCGATACTCCCTGCTGTGTGCCTCCAGGTGGTATTGAAGGAAACGGGCTGATGGAATGGCGCGGGGTCTTGGACTAAAAGATTAAAATATGCAAAGGAAAAGGCTGAATATGCTTTTACCAAATGATGAATAATTAAGGCAGTATTTCTAAAATTGTTCTAGAACTCCCATGCCCTGTGAGGTAGTAATAGGCATTTCTCTCAGAAAGATCCTGTGCACTAACAGTTTTGAGAAAGTGGCATACCATAGTACCCTCTTTAAAATTCACAATTTATATTACTGTGCTTACTGTCAACCATTCACTAAATTATAATTAAACATCTACTATGCGAAGCAATGTTCTGGGGAACTGAGGATACAGCAATGAACAAAATAAGCCAAGTTCTTGCCCTCATGGCGCCTCCATTTTTGTGGTGGTGCCAGATACACAAATTATATCGTGTACTGAATACAAAGTAAAGTAAAAAACATAAAAAAACAAAGGTAAGCAGATGAAGAGAAAGGGTGCTCAGCTATCAGGAGAGGGCATTTTTGCTGACAGTTGGATATAGGGAGAGAGAAAGCTCTGCCAATACATTGGAGATGGACATTTGAGGGGTGCAAAGGCCCTGAGGCCACAGCCTGCTGGCTTTGTTTGAGGAACAAGGAGGCTAGATGAGCAAAAGGGGGAATTGGGGGAGACCAGGAAGATGCTGCGGGGCGGGGTGGGAGGAAGGGATGGGGGTGGAGAGAGCATGTCATGTCAGGCAATCAAGAAGAGTATGATTTTACTCTGCATGAGATGGGAAGATACTTGGGGGCTTTGAGGAGCATGATCTGATTCTGCTGTGAAGGACCCCTAGGACTGCTGGGTTGAGAACGGACAGGAAGGGGCCAGGACTTGAAGCAGGGAGATCAGGAGGAGGCAGATGCACAGCTTAGATGGGAGATGACGGTCGCTCGCTCGGAGACGGTGAGCAGTGGTTAGGCTTCGGCACATGAAAGGCTCTGAGAAGTCCTAAGGTCAAAAACCTTTGTTTTCTTTCCTTCTGGCAACGTTTTAAGAATGCTGGTTGTTATCTTACAGAATATCACTTGGGAAATGCTGCTTTCAGGGGTATTTATTTCACCCCTGTTCTCTTTTATGTTGCTAGAAAACTTACATTTTGCAGTTAATGTTGGATCAAATAAATGTGCATCTATATTTAGACATCCACTAAAAGGTTTCTATGCAAGACACAGAGGTGAGAAGGCTGAGAAATTTCTTGAAGGTGAATTTTTTTTTTTTTTGGCCATGCTGAGTGGCTTGTGGGATCTTAATTCCCTGACCAGGGATTGAACCCGTGTCCCCTACAGTGGAAGCATGGAGCCCTAACCACTGGTCTGCCAGGGAATTCCCTTGAAGGTGAAATTTATAGATTATGCAGAGGTCCTACCCTTATTTTCCTTTCACTCAGATTTCTTTCTTTTTCCCTGTTTAAAAAAATTATTAAATTTTATTGCTTTGCATATATTTTGGTAAGATGCCACAAGTCCTTTTTTGGGATGAAGCAGGGAATAAACCAACAACCAACCAACAAATGCTAATTATACCAACATGAAAGCCAAACAGAGGCTTTAAAAAATTTTCTTTAATAAAGCATCCACCAAACCTGATTCTTTCCTGCACTTAAGTACTTTCCTTTCCTCCTTCAAAAATTATATCCAGAGCCCTCTACGAGACAGAGTAGAGTTCTGCCAGGACCCACCAAGAATGACAAAAAGAATAATATTCCAAGATGTGCACTGTGAAGGTCAGTACTTACAAGACTAGCATGAGCAGGTTGGTGGCATGTGGTTGAAAGATGAGTGGCTACTAGAGGAAAAAGAAAGTCAATGAAGCTCAAGGAAAAGTCTTAGGATAGAAATATTTCTTTCTATTTTACTTGAGGATTATTCAAGGCTAAAAACAACACAAATTGTTTTATATAGGAAACCAAAGTGATCATTTCCCACTGTTGATACATCTGTAGACAAGCCAGAAGACTAACAGGATGAAGGATTGAAAACAGAAACTGGATTCTAAAAGTCAAAAATCTGGGGTGCAGAGCTGGTTTGCCTTTTACTGTAACTATGAAGCCTTGAGCAAATGACTTAACCTCTTAATTTTCTCATCTTGATAACTGGTGTAATAATATCCAACGATGTGAAAATTCAAGCAATGTATGTAGAGCTGAGTAAAACCTCACCTCAGATTAGGGTCATTAGGTTGACAGCTTGCTGGGAACAGCAAACTAACCCAGAACTTCAACTGTCGATCTGAGAAGGGGTTATGACCACTAAATAAGCCAACAGGCTGCTGAACTTAGGGTGATACAATTTCTCAGTCTTAGACAAATGTGTTTTGACAGATCTTGCCTTAAAAGATAAGGAAAAAAACAAAGAATAAAAGGGAGCCTATGAATAGCACTTTAGAACCTGGGAATTGACTCCAAAGGACACAGAGGAAAGTGTAGCTCTGAAAATCATCAACAGCAAAATCCAGAAGAATATTTCAGAAAGCTGTTTAACATCCTTAATTGAAACAAAGTCTTTTTTTTTTTTGGCTGTACCGCGAAACAGAGTATCTTAAAGGTAAACCAACTGAAGCTAATATGCATAAGAATGAGAGAGATTAAAAGAGAAATAAATATTAGAGGATTTCAAGAAAACCAAAAATGCTACGGAAAAATTAAGATCCATGTTGGAGGTAATACAGAACAGAACTGAGGTGGAAAAGTCAAATCAGTGGTACGCAGGATAAATGTCAGGAGTTCTTTCAGAATGTACCAGAAAGAGTGATAAATAGGAAACCATCGTTTCACTTAAAAGAATGACAGGAAAGATACGGAGGACAGAAGCCAGCAGGATAGCATATAGATAACTGGTATTTCTCAGGGACAAAACCAGAGCAAATGAAATAGAAGGGATAAATGGGTAGAACAGAAAAAAACTTTCATAAGCCAAGAAAGAGGTATATATGCTACATCACATTCTAGGCAAAATCAGTGAAAAGTAACCTAGATGCATGCTAAAAAAGTTTCTGTAGCACAAGGATTAAAAAATTCTACAAGCAATCCGATATGGAAAAAAAGGCTACCAGAAAAAAAAAGGGGGGGGTGGCTAGCCTTAGAGTTTTCCACTATAGCATTAAGTGCCAGAAGACAGTGATGTCTACAGAGTTTTGAGGGGGAAGACTGTGAGGAAAGAATTGTATCACTTTCATTGCAGAGAGTGTTGGTTATTCTCTACTATGTCCTCCCTTCCTTCCATGGGAACATGGTAGCCCAGCTAAGGACTACGTTTCCCAGCCCTCCTTGCTTGCAGTGGTGTGGACATGTGATCAGGTCCTGGCCAATGGGATATGAGAAGTAATAGATGCAATTTCCAGGCTGTGCCCTTAAAAAAAAAAAAAGGATCAGCCCCCACCCCACCCCTCTCTCCTTCCCACTTGCTGGAATGTGAACATAGAGTGCAGGGGGATAAAACAGCTTTTATAGACCTGAGATGGATGCTACAAGTTGATGATGGCAGAACAAGGAAGAGCTTGGTCCCGTAAACCACTGATCTTTCCTTTCAGCCTTAGACCTCTTACTCAGACTGTTATGTAAAAGAGAAATGAACTTCTATTTTGTTTAAGCTACCATTTTGGCCTTTGTTACAGCAACTGATCCTACCTTTTAACTGTACACCCTGCTAACATATGGCTCACTGGTGTTAAAGTAACCAGATCAGGCCCAAGATGGAGTCACTCATGCTAAGCCCCGCATCAGCAAACGGCTTCCCCAGGAAAGGAAGGCCAAAGTCAACCAGTCAGTGCCTGCCTGCCCAGTACAAGTTACATAACCCAGCTCCATCACTTCCCTTTGCTCCTTATAAGAGAAGTAACCTTGCTTTAACCAATTGGTAAATGCCCAGTATAACCTCCTTGCTCCTGCTCATCTTTGTCTATAAAAATCTCTCCCCTTGTACAGCTCTTGAGAGCTCCTTTCTGTCTGCTAGAGTGGATGTTGCCCAACTCATGAGTCACTGAATAAAAGCTTACTAGATCAGTAAATTGTCTGGGGAAAGTTTTCCCTTAACATTAGGAAGGGACAAGAAAGACCCCTTTTGATTATTCACAAGCTCCCAAAATATTTCCACCAATAGTTCTTTCTTGAAAAAACAATTGGAATAGAGATGAAACGAAATTAAGAACTCGGAAGTGGGAAGTTATGGTACAAAGTGGTTGGTGATAAATATGAAACCAGTTAAAACAGAAATAAATTCTAAATTATTGTTGGAAATCTGGCTTTGATAAAAGCATGAAAAAAGTATTCTTAAGTTGTATAGTATAAAAATAATTATTTACTATAACAATAACCTGAATAAAACCCACAGAATATACTAACAAGATCTAGCGAGTGAAGGTGGGGAGGCGAAAAAACTAACCTGTGATATAATTCTATAACCAGATGAGGGGATTTCAAGAGAGACTGTTTCATTCCTGAGCCCGACAACTAGAAAAACATAGGTATAAGAATGTGTTTAGGGCTTCCCTGGTGGCGCAGTGGTTGAGAATCTGCCTGCCAATGCAGGGGACACGGATTCGAGCCCTGGTCTGGGAGGATCCCACATGCCGTGGAGCAACTAGGCCCGTGAGCCACAATTGCTGAGCCTGCGCGTCTGGAGCCTGTGCTCCGCAACAAGAGAGGCCGCGATAGTGAGAGGCCCACGCACCGCGATGAAGAGTGGTCCCCGCTTGCCGCAACTAGAGAAAGCCCTCGCACAGAAACGAAGACCCAACACAGCCATAAAATAAAATAAATAATTCCCATTTTTAAAAAAAAGAAAATTTGTTTATATAAAAAAAAGAATGTGTTTAAAAAAACACAACAAAAAACAAAAAACTTCTTGAAGGTGAATAATTAACACAAGACTACTGAAGAACAAAATTTCAACAAAAGACAAAAGCAAGGAAGCATTAGAACCAGAAAGCACAGAACAAGGCAAGGAATGACATGTTATTAAAATAAAGTTGAATATGATAAACTCTACTATAAAAATATTCTCAGAGTGAGTGAAATAATTAGATGCATTTACAAGAAATTTAGTAGGCACACACCTAAAGCAAAGTGACACAAAATTTTTTAAAGACCACACATACATAAATGTAAGGTGACCTCCTTTCTCAATGAGGAGGTTTTTTAAAAGTTATTTTTGAGCAAATTTGACATATAAACCTGAAGGATGTATGTGAAACAAGTGTCTACTTATTTAATTCAGTAATTTAGTTTTACAAAGGCATAATTAAAATCACGTTATACAAAGTAGTATATTAATTTAGAAGCTTTGCTCTTCTGAAACTCAATTTCACAACATAGCTTTATTCAAACTTTTCAAATGCATCTTCAACATCACTGCTTTCATTATAACCAGAAGAAATTTCAGAATTATTTAGGTTTTCCAAAATATCTTATCTTTACTTCCATCTATCACTGTCTTTCTTCCCAACTCACAAGTACTCATTTACAAAGCATTAAGAAAAGCTGATTTTTACATTTGTTCTTTAGATATATATTCTCTCTAGATGAGAGAATGTCTCTGCAACAATAACACTTTCTAAATTGCTTTTTTAAAGGATACTTAAGAGGCTTGTTGACAAGGACACCCAACCCTTGAAGTTGGGAGCTGCCACCCCTAAGAATATCACTAGATCCACTTTATTTTTATTATTTTATTTTTTTAAAGGGTTTTAAAAAATTTTTATTTATTTTTGGCTGCACTGGGTCTTTGTTGCTGTGCAAGGGCTTTCTCTAGTTGCGGCAAGTGGGGGCTACTCTTCGTTGCGGTGCACGGGCTTCTCATTGTGGTGGCTTCTCTTGTTGCAGAGCACGGGCTCTAGGGCACGTGGGCTTCAGTAGTTGTAGCACGCGGGCTCAGTAGTTGTGGCTCGTGGGCTCTAGATCGCAGGCTCAGTAGTTGTGGCGCACGGGCTTAGCTGCTCCGTGGCATATGGGATCTTCCTGGACCAGGGCTCAAACCCGTGTCCCCTGCATTGGCAGGCAGATTCTTAACCACTTCACCACCAGGGAAGCCCTAGATCCACTTTAAATTTGTCTCTTTTTTCACCCATTCTGTCAGGTGATCTCTATAATTAGCCAACATTGATATTGACTGAGATCATTTCATACTCATGTATTTTCCCCAAATAGTATTTGTTTTTCAAAATTAAAAAAAAAAAAAGGGAGAATACCACGATATGAAAGACTTTGCAAGGGCTTTAACACGACTCTTTTTTGATGGAAACTTTTGTGGGAAAAAAACTTGTCTTAGGGCTTCCCTGGTGGCTCAGTGGTTAAGAATCCGCTTGCCAATGCAGGGGACACGGGTTCGAGCCCTGGTCCTGGAAGATCCCACATGCCGTGGAGCAACTCAGCCTGGGCGTCACAACTACTGAAGCCCGCGCGCCTAGAGCCCATGCTCTGCAACAAGAGAAGCCACTGCAATGAGAAGCCCGCGCACCGCAACGAAGAGTAGCCCCCGCTCATCACAACTAGAGAAAGTCCATGCACAGCAACGATGACCCAACGCAGCCAAAAATAAAAACAAATAAATGAATTTTTAAAAAATGAAAGCAAAGACTGCAATATTAAGATCAGACAAAATAGAATGTAAAGAATATTTACTGAGTACCCGTGATGATGACACATTTCGGCATTAATTAAGTCTTGTGCATCCTTTAAGGGTGGAATTGATTTCACTACACATTACCTGAGGTCATTTTGTTTCTCGGTATTGTGACTTCTTTTTGTCCTCTTGGGTTTCCAATATGAATGAGAATTACTCCCATTTCTTTCATAACTGGCATCTTGGTCTGAAAAGGCATCTATCTGGAGGCCAATGCAAAAGTTAACTTGTAGGATAAAACGCTAGGTGGAAGTCTATAAAATAATCACTACACGCACATATGTGATAATCAAGAAAACAAATTAAAGATAACTATCCAGTTGTTTTTTAAAAAGCACAACAACGTGGAATTCTGAAGTAGGTCTTTTGCTCTGGAGCATAGTCACAACATCTCAAAATTAGGTCCACCAATTGGGTCAACAGTGAGAAGACAGAATTAAGTTTACTTTAGGAAATTACATTCTAAGCATAAGATTCTCCTTTGTATTCGATAATTCTTATTGGTAGAGATAAAAGAGTTCAGAAGGTGGGCAACAGCATTCTTGAATGTGCCTCCCTGTGTATATTTGCTGTTTCTTATCACGCTGCTGAACGTGGCTGGAGAAATCATACAACCCCGTTGACTACATCTCAGCTTAAATTCAGGATCATGAACCACGAGGGGCCCGCCTTCACCCTGCCTGGTAATCAAAGTATTTCCCTAGTCTATTCTCACTTCCACTCTCCTGGGTGGCCCTTTCCCACTTCCTCCTCATTCTCTCCCCTCAATCTTGCCATGTCTTTATTGTAAAACCTGAGTTGTTTATCCTGTAAAGCTTCCCAATTCTGGATTTTGATGACTGCATTCCCATGGTGCCATCTCACATGTTCCTCAGTTCTCTGACTTTTTATAAACTGGTTGGCTCTAGAGGCTTAATCAGATTCAAGTTCTACTTTCTATAAGAATACTTAGTAGGTGGTGTCAAGTACTTCCATCAGGAGTCTCATAATGTCTGTCTGTGGGATAACTAATAACTATCTTTATTAGTCTAGCAGCCATTGGTGATTATTCCCTAGATCCATTTTTTCATTAGGGATTGTGGGAACTTGTGTTTCATATTTTATTACAAACTATTGAATTTATAAATATCAAAATATCATGCATGTACTACTTAAACAAGAGCTGTAACACACTAACAATAAAACCAAAGTCAAAGCTAAATTATTCAGAAGTAGTAGCAAGTATGTAATTTGAGGCTTATGATATGCTGATGCTTCTCCTAAAGCACAGAGTGTTTCAAAGGATGTGCAACGCTGTGACCTTAACCAGAATGGCAGATAGGTCTAAAAATATTTTCCAGATGTCCCTAGGATAGATCTCCATTTATCAATGGCTGTCATATCATCCTATGATCGTTAGTTTGAAGTAATGAGTTTATAATATTACTTTACTTTACCAATGGCATGGAAGTATTTCAAAGTTTTCACAACCAGTACGGCTGTCTTGGCACTTACAAGAGGAATATTAACCCTATTACAACACCACTTTTAACACAAACTGTTACTTTTTATTCCAACTTGTTTACTGTTCCAATTTCTTAATGCTATTATATGTGAGCTTTAAGTGTTTTTATTTTTAAAGTAAATGAAGAAAAATGAGTTCAACTATTCAAATATTGAAAAAGTCAGTAAGTATCTGAAGTAATATTGTACAACAATATGAAGCATCAGACTTCTTTTTTGAACGTTAAGTATTTGAACATTTACAAATACTTCTACTGGCATGCTATTTTGGAAGAGGCATTTCTTAAATTCATAATAAGATGTATAAACATTCTGACAATAATAGTTAATACCAATATTGGATCTCCAAAAGTGTTTTCACCTTTGACATGAATGTGAAGCTATCTAGAAGCAGAAGGTAAACTTTGAACAAAAAATTGAAATTGCACAGTAACATTAACAGTAATAATTGCTATAGTACGCCACGAATTGTTCTAATACCTTATTTGTATCGTCTTACTTAATCCTCATAACAATCCTTGGAAGGACACTGGGCTGCATGGAGGTTAAGCTGCTGGCCCAGGGTCGCAGAAACAAGATGGGAACCCAGGAAGCCCGACTCCACAGCTCCAGCTCTTCACCGCAGGGACCTACTTCCTCTCATTATCGGAACATAGACTCAGAATTTACAGAACTGGCTTGGGTAAATCGAACAGAATTCTTTTTGTCCAAGATTTTCTTCTGCACAAACATTCTATGTTCTACAGCAGAAATCTCTTGCCAGTACATGAAAAATAATATCGGGAAATGCATCTTCACTCCAAAACCAAGAGTAACTGAGAAAGTCTAAAAGCTCAACTCTTGGAGAGTGAAAAATGGATGGATAATCAACACTATTAAGACTATATTAGGGGTTGTTTTTCCAATCCTGGAGATGGGTCGGGCGAAATAAACTCCTGTGATGATGAGAAAAGTGCACAATTGTAAGATGGCTGCCAGTTCTAGGGATGCAGTTCTTAAGAACGAAACACTTGGGCACTTGACTTGTGCAGAGATTAGGCTCACAGCCTTGGCCTCATTAACAATAGCATGCTTACAGCAGAAACTAACACAACATTGTAAAGCCACTATACTCCAATACAAATTAATTTAAAAAAAAAAAGCATGCACGTTATCATGGCAAAAGGGACAAAAATATCACAAAGAGCTTGAAAGGGTGACGAAGGAGAGGTCTGAAGCTAGAAATATATTACTTTGAAATACTGGGTCCTTTCAATAGCCAGTATTTGAGGAAGGTGATCTTTTTTTTTTTTCTTATAATAGAGAAATATTGCAATGTATTCTGTTTTATGAAGCATCCAGAGCTGCTGTGTATTTTAATAAGAATGTATTTGATTTTTTTTTAAAAAGTGCAACAAAATTTTTACCTAGGCAGTCTGAGACATCATTGAGAATTCTCAGAATTCTGTCAATTCACTGAGCTATGAACAAATGCTTTATGTGACTATTGCATGAAGAACGTTAATTGAAAAAAAAACCCCATCTACGCACACCCCCCGCTTAATTCTGACCTCCTACCTCTGAAGAAGCAAACCTCTAAATGATAACAAGCTCCCCTATATTCCATCGTATTCTGTTTTCCTCCTTTGCTTCCTGTTCTTCCCTCTAAAGTCCAAGTGCTAAAAGGACTGGAGGGGTACATGTGGGAAATGGGGTTATCAGTACACTTTCTCCCACAGTCCACCAAGTCAGGAAGTGAAGGGAACATCAAGGAATGGCTCTGCCCAAATACCACAGGGGCTGCAGGAGGAAGCCACTACCGTCCATCACTCACAGGCTCTTTACCTACTCCTCTCACACACTCTCCTTGTTTACAATCAGTTTCTGACAATTAGGTCTTTGGCAGCATGTGGTCTCATCACTTACCAGCCTGGCAAATGAACTAATGCCCCAGTGAGCACAAGTCCACTTTTGACGAGATCCGACTGGGGTTTCGGAACAGGTAAATGCAGGTGGGCGTGGGGGCCCAGTGGGCTGTGACATCTGCTGCAGGGAGACCAGACCCAGATGAGGCTCATACTCAAAAGTCGAACATTTAGAAAAATATAAATATGAAGACCAAATCCTGCTAGCTTCCAATAGATGGAAATTTAGGATTGCCCCCCAACAAATTGATTGTTTATTTTTTCATATTATGCATCATCACAAGGCTTAGTATTAATTTACGTAGACTTCAATGAAGATGATGATGATATAATAATGCCTTAGATTTCTCTCTAAGACCACAGGATTATGGTGCATAACTTTGAAAATATCTGTGTAAGAAAGACAAGAGGCAAATAATTTCTCTCCAAGGTTCTGTGTTAGGAAACGTGGGGCAGAGAATGATAAAGAGATATTTACCAGGAAAAAAAAGTGACCGTAAAAGGATTCCCATTTCAGAATCTCGCGCAACACTTTTAGTGAAATAGCAGGTAAGTTAACTTTTGAGGGGCTCTGAGAAAAATCTCATCATTTTTCTGACACAGACAAATCAAAGGCTGTAGCACAAAAGTGGAGATATTTCAGAGGAATGATGGTAACAAAGTGAAGTGATTGCTTTTTCTGTATACAAAAGGAGAAAGATTTAAATTTTTTTCCTTCTCTTGTCTCAGAGTAAAAGTAAGGAAGTTTCCTTCATAAACACTAAACCTCAGAGCCTTACCTGGGTTGTTTTTTTCTTGGTGTTTTCCCAGCAGCGTTAAATTTTCCCCAACCCACCACTTCCTTCCTTCTTCCAGAAAGTCCCGGAGGAGGTCTTGAACCTCCTGGTTCCAAGTGAAAGCAGGGTGTCCTCCCTGAGCATGACAGTAATCTTCTGCTTCCTGAAAGCTGCAATGAAACCTGCTAAGCTGATAACAATTATGTTCTCCACGGTGCTCTGGGCTATCCAGCTCACTTCCTAGAATGATTCCTGTTGTGATGTATAACCAAAGCCAGGTTCTTCCTTTGAAGAACATTTTCTCTGTGCCGTGTGAGCATGAAAAGTGTAGAGGCTCACACAGCTACTGAAGTCTGCGCGCCTACAGCCCGTGCTCCGCGACGAGAGAAGCCACAGCGATGAGAAGCCCGCGCACCGCAACGAAGAGTAGCCTCCGCTCGCCGCAACTAGAGAAAGCCCGCGCGCAGCAACGAGGGCCCAACGCAGCCAAAAATAAATAAATAAATAAAATAAATTAAAAAACGTGTTGGGGCTCAGCAGCTGCCTGGTCCTTTAAATACATTCTTGGTGGGTTTATCTTATTAGTATTATTCTTTTAGAAATTGGTAATAATTTGTCAAGGAGACAAAAGGTTTTGTTTTAAGGACCCAGGTGCAGTTCCTATAAGCTGAAAACAAACGCCGGAGATCAATGAAGCAATGGGCCTTCATAGCTAGGGCAGCACCACCTGTGTCTATACAACCGGCTATGCCTTTAGCTTTATAATAGATCTTTATTTGCTAAGTCTAAGCTGTAAGGAGATAGAGGACGACGAATATCTAAGTCAGTGTTGCTAAAAATTGAGTAATGTATTTTTTTTAAAGAAAACCATTCTTGCAGACCCTTACGATGGATTTAAATTATTGTATTGTTTCTTAAATACATTTATACACAAAACTAGGCGTAATCTCTCTCCTAAAGCTCTTACATAATCATAAAAGCCAAAGAATAAATATTTGATGAAAGAATACAAATTAAATAGAAACAAAACTGAAAACCAATGAAATTCAAATTTTGCCAAACTAAATAGCCACTTAGCAGATAAACACAGTTCTGGCCTACGACTGCACAGGTTCTTTTGATTTTGTCATTCAAGCTACTTCGTGCTGTAGGGAAGAATCAATTCTCTCACTACTTTTCTTTAATTAATTTGCTGAAAAACCTTTGTTCAGGGCTTCCCTGGTGGCGCAGTGGTTAAGAATCACGCCTGCTAATGTAGGGGAAACGGGTTCGAGCCCCGGTCCGGGAAGATTCCCACATGCCGCGGAGCAACTGAGCCCGTGAGCCACAACTACTGAGCCTGCGCTCTAGAGCCCACGAGCCACAACTACTGAAGCCCACGTGCCTAGAGCCCGTGCTCTGCAACAAGAGAAGCCACCGCAATGAGAAGCCCGTGCACCACAACGAAGAGTAGCCCCCGCTCGCCGCAACTAGAGAAAGCCCACGCACAGCAACGAAGACCCAACGCAGCCAAAAATAAAGAATAAATAAAATAAAATAAATTTTAAAAAGTGTTGGGGCTCAGCAGCTGCCTGGTCCTTTAAATACATTCTTGGTGGGTTTATCTTATTAGTATTATTCTTTTAGAAATTGGTAATAATTTGTCAAGGAGACAAAAGGTTTTGTTTTAAGGACCCAGGTGCAGTTCCTATAACCTGAAAACAAATGCTGGAGATCAATAAAGCAATGGGGCTTCATAGCTAGAGCAGCACCACCTGTGTCTACACAACCGGCTATGCCTTTAGCTTTATAATAGATCTTTATTTGCTAAGTCTAAGCTGTAAGGGGATAGAGGACGACGAATATCTAAGTCAGTGTTGCTAAAAATTGAGTAATTTTTTTTTTTTTTTTAAAGAAAACCATTCTTGCAGACCCCTACGATGGATTTAAATTATTGTATTGTTTCTTAAATACATTTATACACAAAACTAGGCGTAATCTCTCTCCTAAAGCTCTTACATAATCATAGAAGCCACAGAGTAAATATTTGATGAAAGAATGAATACAAATTAAATAGAAACAAAACTGAAAACCAATGAAATTCAAATTTTGCCAAACTAAATAGCCACTTAGCAGATAAACACAGTTCTGGCCTACGACTGCACAGGTTCTTTTGATTTTGTCATTCACGCTACTTCGTGCTGTAGGGAAGAATCAATTCTCTCACCACTTTTAATTAATTTGCTGAAAAACCTTTGTTCAGGGCTTCCCTGGTGGCGCAGTGGTTAAGAATCCACCTGCCAATGTAGGGGAAATGGGTTCGAGCCCTGGTCCGGGAAGATCCCACATGCCGCGGAGCAACTAAGCCCGTGCACCACAACTACTGAGCCTGCGCTCTAGAGCTCACGAGCCACAACTACTGAAGCCTGCGCGCCTAGAGCTCCTGCTCCGCAACAAGAGAAGCCACCGCGATGAGAAGCCCGTGCACCACAACGAAGAGTAGCCCCCACTCACGGCAACTAGAGAAAGCCCGCATGCAGCAACGAAGACCCAACGCAGCCAAAAATAAATACATAAAATAAATAAATTTAAAAAACCTTTGTTCATACAGCACATCATTTGATCTTCACCTGTAGCACATCCATCATCTATGTATTTTAGCCAGTTCTCTTTCTTGGCACCAAAATGAGATCACAGATACAAATAAATGTGGGCACTGAAATTGCCTGGCAGCTTTCAGGGTTCAGTTGGTTATCCAAATGGTCCAAATGACGGTTACATTACTTTAAAAAATCATTGTGGAAGTGGACACCAAAATCAAAAATTCTCTTAAGTGTAAACCCCAAGAACACATCCCTCAGTTTGGAAACCACTGCAATAATCAAACAACTGGTACGATGAAATATACTATGGTCCCTACTTTCAGTTTACAGTCTAATTAGGGAAAAGACATAACAAGTGTAGTTAATAAAGTTCCACTACAGAGGTATAGCTTAAATCTGTGAAGGTTCAGATGAAAAAGATGTATTTCCAGCACTTGAACATATAAGGGTGTCCATGTCTAGGAAGACGGAACAGGCATCTATGGCAGAGGCCTCCACGAGAGTAAATGCATGGAGGTGAGACGGTGGAAGGCATTTATACAGAGAAAGAAACAATGCGCTCTGTGTGTGTGGGGGGGTGCTAGAGGGACAGTAGTGGGAACTGAAACTAGAAAACTGAATTGTTTCAAACGCCAAGAAAATAAGAGTTTGCAATTTGGGGGGAAGATTTCTGAGCAGAGGAGTCCAAGTCTGGGCTGCAATGGAACTGTTTGGGTGCATGACACTTTCACTTTTCGAAGTTCACAGTCTTAATTTCCCAATATCCTTACAAACACACATACGTTTTAGGCATTTTAAAAAAGTGAAACCTGATGCTCAAGGAATCTTCTTTTAAAGTCAACTCAGGTATCTTACACAGTGCTGTAAATCATTTCAACCCTTTTTAGTGCCCGGTATATACTCAATCCTTGCTTTATCTAAAGCACAAACA
Source organism: Balaenoptera ricei (assembly GCF_028023285.1). Classification (NCBI taxonomy): domain Eukaryota; kingdom Metazoa; phylum Chordata; class Mammalia; order Artiodactyla; family Balaenopteridae; genus Balaenoptera; species Balaenoptera ricei. Next base: position 49,058,596 of record NC_082657.1, on the reverse strand, counting down.
CTATCAATAGCATGTTTAACTTAAATGATCAAAAAACTGGTGAGAGTGTTGCTTAGAATCGAAGAATCAACATACAGTTAGTCTTCTCTCCAGATTGCAGGATGCGGGAAAGCTCTGCGCAGCGACCCAACCAGATCCGGCTGAGCCTCTGCAAAGCGCAGCGAGGACGCCAGGAGGCAGGCGGGCGGGCGGACTGAAGAGGCGTGCACACGTGGATTGCGCGCGCGCGTGAACGCCCAAACAGACTCTCGGGGCGGAGCGGGGAGCGGGGCCTTTCCCTCCGTGGAGGGGGCCCCGCCCCACCCTCCTGCCCAGCGATTGGTGAGTCGGCAGCTGGAGGGGCGGAGACTAGAGGAGTCACCGCCATCTTCTCCAATGGAAACGAGACAGAGGCGGGCCCAGTGGCGGAAGGAGCATGGCGTGGAGACAGCTCAAAGTGAGTTCAGCTGCTGCGGCCCTGCAGCGGCGAGGAAGAGAACTTGCGGGAAGGCAGCCGGGGGGAGGGTGGAGGGAGGGCTAGCCTGGGCGAGGTGTGGACGGGAGGGGGCTCCGAGAGGGTGGGCCTCTTTGGCACGTTTGTGTGTCTTTGGGGACACCTGCAAATGATCATGCGTGTGCATTTACACATGTACGTGGTCACTGTGTAAACGGCACGTGTAAACGGAGTAGATGCCGATCTGTGTCAGCGCACGTGGGCCTTTATTGAGCCAGGCGCAGGGCGCTTAGTGAACACAGGATCGCCTAGCAGTGTGTGCAGCATCCAACCTGGAATGAAATTACAGTAGAACATGGTGCCAACCCTTTTAGATAAAAGTTTAGGGCAGGGTCTTTGTAATGGCGCTCAGAAATCCGTTGATCAACATAAGGGGCGTTCCTACAATCTCCTGGAGGAGAAGCGAGAAAAATGAATACTAGATCTATGTTGACGGCTAGGAGTCACCCTAAAGGCAAATCCGATCAGGTCACTTCCTTGTTCAGGGAACAAAACTCAGATCACCTGGGTGCATCTCATTCTCCTCTGCAGCCAAGAGAGAGAGCATTTACACCGCCCCGCCCTGCCGCCTAGTTAACTTCTATTTATCCTTTGAATATCAGCTTTAAGGCATTTGGTCAAGGAAGCCTTTCTCTACCTCTTTGATTAAGTTAGGTTCTTCTCTCACTTTTTTCTTCATAGCTTTGTCACAGTTATATGTTTGCATGATCACTGATTTTAGTCTCCTCCTGAGGTTGTACTCCTCGTGAAGGCCGGGACTCGGTCTGTAGCCCATCCTTGAGTGCACAGTCACTATGTGCTGAATGATTGAATGAATGAATGAGTGAGGGACTCAGCATCGGGCAGTGATAATTAGAGAAAAATATTATGAGCAATGTTTGAGCTTGATCCAAGAAGACCTGATGCTCTCTAGAGAACAGACCTGTGGTTGCCAAGGGGGAGGGGGGTGGGGGAGGGAAAGATTGGGAGTTTGGGACTAGCAGATGCAAACTATTATATGTAGAATGGATAAACAGCAAGTCCTGCTGTATAGCACAGGGAACTATATTCAATATCCTGTGATAAACCATAATGGAAAAGAATATGAAAAAGAATATATACATGTATAACTGAATCACTTTGCTGTACAGCAGAAATTAACACAACATTGTAAATCAATGATACTACAATAAAATTTTAAAAAAAGACCTGATGCTCCTTTAAAAAAATTTTTTTTGCAACCCTCTTTATTATCCTGAAGTGGAATTTATGTATAATGTAATCTTTCTATATGTAATTTTAAAAAGTCAACATAATGTCCTGACTGGAATATAAAGGAGAAATAAATTTATAATAAAATAATATGTATTTCAACCCATAACTATTAGGGCATAAGTCACCTAGGTAGTGAGTCAGGTGTTTAAGCCTCTACTTAGAAATTCTAGTGCCACAGGAATGTTTTACTGTCACACACCTCAAGCAAAGCACTGAACCATTCCACATGGATTTTCTGAAACGGTGAGTGATTCTTGGTAATGTTCTGTGCAAAACAATATAGTCACCCCTCAATCTACAAGGTAATTGCATTCCTGGAAAGTCAATACAGATGAAAACCACACAGGAGATTGTGTTTATGTGGGGAAATAGAGTTTGCATTTCTAGGCTCAGATAATATGAACAGATATTTTTACCTAGTGAATGTCAGTAGGATGTTCAAAAGTCACACACGATAGGGACAATTCTGACTTTACTGACTTCCTGCTCACTAAATCTATTAACATTCTCCTCCGGGTGCCCACCACGTGTCCCTAGGGGGCAGTACTGCCCCTCTTAAAGATTTTTTTTTTTAATTTTAAAATTTAATTTATTTATTTTTGGCTGCGTTGGGTCTTCGTTGCTGCACGTGGGCTTTCTCTAGTTGCGACAAGCGGGGGCTACTCTTCGTTGCAGTGCGCGGACTTCTCATTGCGGTGGCTTCTCGTTGCAGGGCACGGGCTCTAGGCGTGCGGGCTTCAGCAGTTGTGGCGCATGGGCTTAGTTGCTCTGCGACATGTGGGATCTTCCCACACCAGGGATCGAACCCATGTCCCCTGCATTGGCAGGTGGATTCCTAACCACTGCGCCACCAGGGAAGCCTTGCCCCTCTTGAAATTCCTGGCCTGGAGTCCTTCAGGGCTAGAGGAGTGCGTGTCAGCAGAAGTGCAGATAGAGCCTCTGACTGTAGAGGCAATACGTGAGCAAGAACCCAAGGAGACCAGCGTTAGCAGAAGGCCACGGACATGACTGCATGTTATGTTCTCTGTGTGTGTGTAAATCGTGTAAAGGGTTCAGAGAAGGTGCTACAGCCTGGCCTTGACGGGGCCCCACTGGCTCTTTTTTCCAGAAGCGGGCCCAGGATGCCATGGTGATCCTGGGGGGCGGAGGACTTCTCTTCGCCTCCTACCTGACGGCCACGGGGGATGAACGTTTCTACGCGGACCACTTGATGCCGGCTCTGCAGGGGCTGCTGGACCCCGAGGCAGCCCACAGGCTGGCTGTTCACGTCACCTCCCTGGGGCTCCTTCCTCGTGCCACGTTTCAAGACTCTGACATGCTGGTAGGTACTCCTGTAACACCTTGTGCGATAGATACGAGGGTCAAGGTCAAAGTTCCCTAATTTATTTAGCTGGGGCTGATCCTTTTGAAAACCAGAGTCCCAAATTAGCCCCCCACCCCAAACCGTCATCCCCATCTACAGATCAGGAACACTGAAGTGCAGAGTAGTTAAGTGACTTACCCAAATGCACACAGCTAGGAAGTGGCTGAGCCAGGAATCAAACCCATGGAGTCCGGCTCAGCATCCGTCCGTTAGCCACCATCCTGCCTCGCGGAGGTCTCGGGTAGCTCAGTGTTCACCTCTGCTGAAAAGGGAAGCATGCCAGCATCACTAACATCTAATGTGATGTAGGCATGTCTAGCCAAGCCCTTTGAGGAAAGCATACGACTCCTGTCCCAGACTCATTCCGTCCTGCATTCAACACAGGGGCCCCACCGTGTCCCCTTATTCTTCTGTGTGCTGGGGTTTCCGCAGCGAACAGAGTGCAAGAATCCACATCCTCCTAGAATCTACATCCTCGTGCAAGCCCAGACAGTTTCCATTTAGGAGACTTCTTACCAAATGGGGGACATTAGAATGATGTGAACATGAAGAAAACACAAACAAGAAGCACTCAGACCTCTTTGGGGAAGGGTCACTGTTATCAATCAAAGGGGCCTTCTCTACATTTTCCCTTTTTGTCTTAGAATCCCTTTCACTTCCCATCCTGCAGTTTTGAGCACATGTGGCACCTTTTTCTGTAAAAGTGAAAATCCTCTTCGGATTCCTATTGGTTAGAGAAAACAGGTACAAATGTAGGTCTTTCGTAAAAGCAAAGTGGCATAAAGAGAACTTCGGAAAAGCGGGGGAGACCTGTACGCAGATGCTCCGGTTTGGTGCCAGCCCCATTTGACCGTCACCTCTGGGCATGAGGACTGAAGGCTGCCCAGGGAGCCTGTCGAGCAGCCGGGGCCGAGAGACCCGTCCTGGAGCACGGCCCCCAGGGCCCCCAGTGCGGCCATCCTGCCATCCTCCCAGTCCCCGAGGCACCGCTTGCACACACGCACTGCCATCTCTTCTTCCCCTCCTCGGGGCAGCCTTGCTTCCTCCTGCTTCCAGGACCAGATGGTGCCACCCTTGGAGGTCCTTGCGAGTCCTGGCAAAGGCTTTCCTGCCATATCAGCTGACAGTGACGATTCTGTTGGCAACTGCTGACTTTATGATATCCCGATTCCTTTCCCACATTTTAACGTATTTGTCTTGCTTCTAGATTTGTTGGCTAGATCAGGGTGCGAATACTAAGTCACTCAGGAGTTAGGCTAGACCTGACAGTAATTAGGCCCCAGTCACTTTCATTATAGAGATCAGGAATCCGCCCCATGTCTGCCAGGGAAGAACCTGCTTCCAGCCCAGCCTGGTTCTGGGGCCCAGCCATCAGTGCTGCTCGGTCGAGCACAGGAGTCGTGAGGACACTGCTGGGCCTTGGTATCACCTGGCTGAGGAGGGACACAGCGGGGGCTGACTTACTAAGATTAAAGGATTTTGCTGCCTGACTGTTTCACAATAGCACCATCTAGGGGCTAAATAGTGGCTAAGAAGGTACAGATCTTCACCGTAATTGGAAAAGGCAGCACCTATCTCCTGCCCAACCCATGGTGGAAACACTGTTTTTCTCCTCAGTGATGATAAAGCCCGACGGTTCTCAAACTCTGGCTGGCATCAGAATCACCTGGAGAGCACTGTTAAAAATAGATTCCCAAAGAGTTCCATTCTTCCCCACCCTCCCCCAAAGATTCTGATTCCTCAGTCCAGGGATGGGCCCTGGGATCTGACGTTTAACAAGCAGGTGATTCTGACGTAGGTGTGCCGCAGACCACGCTTTGAGAAACACCAACATAGCCTTGTGTGCCTGTGACTTTGTCTCCTTCTCCCTAGGAAGTGAGAGTCCTGGGCCATAAATTCCGAAATCCAGTAGGAATCGCTGCAGGATTTGACAAGCACGGGGAAGCTGTGGATGGACTTTACAAGATGGGCTTTGGTTTTGTTGAGATAGGCAGTGTTACCCCAAAACCTCAGGAAGGAAACCCCAGACCCAGGGTCTTCCGCCTCCCTGAGGACCAAGCCGTCATTAACAGGTAGGTGAGCAGCCTTCTTCCCAGCAGGACTCTCAGGGTGTTTCTTCTGCCATACAGTGTGGACATTTTTCTGTCATTTGGAATGTTCTGGAACCATGTTGAGCATCTACTCTGTGCGGGCGTAAAAGCAGGTTTTATGATTTCAGTTGAACGCGTATACACGATGAGGTTAAGAGAGCTACACGACTTAGCTACAGTCACGAGGTCAGAAGCGGGAGAACTTGGGAACGGATGTTGGCTTATCTGACTTTAGAGTTTGTGCTTTTTCCACATTGTTACTCCAGTGTCCTAGCCCACCTCTGTCCAGTAGAAATATCATATGAGCCCTATATGTAATTTAAAATATTCTAGTGGCCACAATAAAATAGCAAAAAGAAACAGGTGAAATTAACTTTAATAATATATTCTATTTAATTATTATTTGTAATAGTTATTTATTATACTACTTAATTATAAATACTTAATATACTCTATCATAATTTTAATATATAAGCAATATAAAAATGACTGGCTATTTACCTTCTTTCACTTGTACCAAGTCTTCGAAATCCAGCATGTTTTCCTTACAGCACTCTTGCTTTGGACTGGCCAGGCTTCGCTCTCAGTGGCCACACTTGGCTAGTGGCTCTAGCACCTGACAGCACAGCTCCAGCCTTTAGTAACTGGGAAATTTAATAATCAACATAGACAGCTGCTTTTAGGAAGAGAGGTCCTTCTAGGCTGTGTAAAGCCCTTCTCTTTGTAAGCCGTGGGCAGTTTTCACTACATCTAACCCGGAGAGTGAAGAAGTTCCTTCTTTTCGGTAACAGCATTTTGAGAGCCTCGTTGGGGGCCTTGGTAGGCACCTTTGGGATCATGAAGGGCCTTCTGGGAGACTGACGTGTGGAAGGTTTATTCGGCTGCACGTCCTGCTTTATCGTGCTTGTTTCGGGGAAAATTTCCAGCATTAGACATCGAGTTATTGACCTTTCCCCTGTAGGCTGGGATCAATATCTTCAGAATGTTCTGGCAAAAAATTTTTGTTTATGATTCGGCTGCCACAAATAACTGCAGGTACCAGGATGACAGTGCCTGGCAGAGTCCTGTGGGTGAGAAGTGGCACAAGACAGCCGGGCCTGAGCTCCAAGCACTTGTGTGCCCAGGCCCCCTGCTCTGCCTGGCACAGGGTGGGTGCTGAATGAACATGAGTCAACAACTACATGTATCTGTGAGGTGTTTTTGGCTGCAAGTAACAAAGTGGCTTAAACAATAGGCGTTTGTTATTTTCTTCTCATAACGCGTGAAGTAGGCAGTCTTAGGGTTGGTTGAGCAGCAGGGTGGCGTCAGTACTCTGGTCCAACCTCTGTGGGCCTTCCCTTCTCGTCTGTAAGATGCCTACCCCAGCTGCAAGCATACGTCCTCGCATGAGGACATCAGAGAACAGAAAGGGAAAGGAAGTATGGATATGGGGGGAGATGTTTTCCCAGAAGCTCCCTGGTAGGCATCACCTTGTGTCTCAGTGACCAAGCCCCGTCTCAAGTTCATGCTTGAGTTGCCAGCGAGGCTGGGAAATGAGTCATTGGCATTTTCACCCTGTGTCAGGCGAGCTGGGTTCCACAGGCAAGGAGGAAGGGAGTGGGGATGGCCATTAGGCCAACAACCCACAGTGGGCCTGGGGACGTAGAGATGAGCAAGAGAGACGAGGCCCAGCCTTTGTGGAGTGTCTAGTGGCAGGTGAGGGAGGAGATGTGTCCCTTGTCCTCGAGAAGACTGTAACCCAGTAGGGGAACTGAAGCATATACATACATCCCAAGCTAGGAGAAAGGTAGGTACAAAGCACTCCATGAATGCCAGGAGGTGAGGGATCATTTGTGTCTGGGAGCTTTATGCAAGGAGGAGAGGGTGCATTTGACTTGGGCCAGGAAGAGGGTGATGTAATAGGTAGAGAGGATGGGGGAATGGAGAGGCAGGATGGGTTCCAGGAGGTGTGTTCGTGGGGCACAGGCAGGAGGTGGGAAGATGGGTCATCAGAGTGGTGAGGGCCCCGCTGGGCGGGAGCGGTGGGTGGGAAGGAGGGGTGGGCTGGATCCAGACAGGTCCGGGCTGTTTACAGTGCTAGTTGGCGAAGTGGCTTGTTGGCAAATTTTAATCTTTCCCTTTGTATTTGATGGTGTTCTGGCAAGTTCTCTAGGACTTCCAGGGGTGTTTAGACTTTAGAAGTCTCAGAACTGACTCTGATTTTTTTCTTTGGTTTTTACATCATGAGTATATGTTGAAAATGGCCATGGAGCCGTCTCTCCAGAGTCTTTGCTTTCTGCCTGAGGGCTCTAACCTTATCTCCTCCCTAACGCTCTTCTGTGCTACAGATACGGATTCAACAGTCACGGACTCTCAGTGGTGGAACACAGGTTACGGGCCAGACAGCAGACGCAGGCCAGGCTCACAGAAGGTAAAGGGGGCCTGCCTCAGAGGGCTGTTCTTCAGTTGTTGGAAGGAAACTTGTGGGAGAAAGTCAGGAACGTTCCTAGTGAAATGAACGTGATTGAACAATAGGAAAAAACAGCGTGGAACTCAGGGCTCCTCTGCTAGAGGAATTTTCCTGGCTCCACCACACCCTCCAAGCTCTTAACTGAATTTCGCAATTGAGCAAAGATACACTTAGTTCCTGCCTCGTTATGTAACCTGTGTCAAACTGGGACAGCTTGGAAGTAAGCAGTGCAGAGTGGCTGCTCTGTGATCACGTAGGCAGTTAAGATGCGAGCAGGGCTTGGGCGCCGTCTTCGTACATCCTGCTCTGTTGTCCTTTTGTCCATTATATAAATAATGCATGCTAATTATAGAAGTGTTAGTAAATGCAGGGAAGCATAAAGAAGAACATTAAAATTACTCACACTCTTCCCTACTCAGAGATAACTTCTCCCGGCATTGGGGAAAATATCCTTCATGACTTATTTGGAAACACCATGCATTTTTTTTTTAATTAATTAATTTATTTTTGTCTGCATTGGGTCTTTGTTGCTGCACTAGGGCTTTCTCTAGTTGCAGTGAGCAGGGGCTACTCTTCGTTGCATTGCACGGGCTTCTCATTGCAGTGGCTTCTCTTGTCACGGAGCACCGGCTCTAGGCGCGTGGGCTTCAGTAGGTGCAGCACGCGGGCTCAGTAGTCGTGGCGCATGGGCTTAGTTGCTATGCAGCATGTGGGATCTTCCTGGACCAGGGCTCGAACCGGTGTCCCCTGCATTGGCAGGTGGATTCTTAACCACTGTGCCACCAGGGAAGTCCACACCATGCATTTTTGAAGGCTGCCTTCGGAGGTGCTGATGCTTATTCCCCGGGGCTCTCTGCCTTGCTGTCCCTTGGGGTGAACATAGTGGTCTTGGCGCCATGCCATCCTCACTGTACCTTCCCAGGTGTCCTCTAGGGTTGCGGCCATCTTCCTTGGTGGGCCTTTCTGGAACTCCTTCCAGGAGTTTAGCCTCATTAGATGTCTGGTGGTGAGATGAGAAAAACCTGAGGTATTGGATTCATTTCTGAACACGAGATTGAAAGGGCCGAGGCAGTTAGCAATCTCTGATCTGGGGAGTAGGAAATGACCTTGTTTGGAATTCCCTGGCTTTGGCAGAACCAGACCCTGCTATACTGTAAACCTTGCCACTTGTGGGCTTTGAAGGTCATGATAGGACTTTCATGGTTTGTGATACTCTCCTGCCTTCTTGTCTCCCTTTCCTTCTTTCAACTGTTCACAGTGCCCCTTATACCACTTTTCTCCCCTGTTCTCCCTTGCCCGTTCCCTCACCCGCCACTCTGGTGCTAACATTTGGAGTGAGACAAAATCCCATAGCAGAGCTCTGCACATAGTGTTTCCCAGCAGCTGGAAGCCTTGAAGACAGCTTATTGCTAGCATCATGCCAAGCAACATGAGTTGTTAAGAGCTATGGTGCCCTTTGCGGATAGAGTAATTCAGCAATTTTTGTCTAACTCCAAAATCTTGTCATTTGGGGCAAATGACTACTAATGAAAGATCCACTGGCTACATGAAAGTGATATTCTCTATTTACCTGTGTGGAAAAGAATTACAGTTTCCAAACCATCTTCGCTTGATTTGGGAAGCTTGGAGACCTTGTTATATAATTTGTCTAATTGGATGCTAATCACCTCGCCTCCCTTCCACCCATGAAGTGAGTGACACGAATCTCATTTACTTTCAAGCTGATGATAAAACAGGTGACTGCATTTAAGGTATGAGAAGGTAGTTAGCAGTACTGGATGTTGTTCTTTGATCCTCCCTGACCTGACATACATTTTGTGAGCTAACTGGACGTCCCAGTTAGCTGGAAAAAGCAGGTGGTACCATGGATATACTTTAGCCTTTGCAGATAAGGTAGTATCTTAGGAGAAGTCAAGTACAGACAAGTCCTTGCTTTCACACATAGAAAAATACATTTCAGAAACACACTGAAAGTCGAAAATACAAGTCAGGTGATAATTCCCTGGATTTTAAAGTAAGGTGACCATATTACTTACTGTGCAAATTGAGACAACACTTTTGAGAGTGGAAGGGATGCAGGCATGAATAATTATGCCCAGGCTACAGGAGTATTCAGGGCTGTCCTGGGAGCACTGAGATGTGTGGTCACCCCAGTTACAAGGGGGAGTCCCTTCTCAGAGAATGGAAATTATAAAACCGTTATGCCTCTACATTTTAGGCATGAGAATCGAAAATATTTTCCAGTATTTTATACATATCCTTTAATTTTGCTTTTTCTTCACGACTGCACACCCAGGCACGTGACCCAAGTCTAACAAGCAGCCCTTGAGAGTAAACAGTTGCCCCTGTGGCATGCTATTGACTTCTGTCTCTTCTCAGTTGTATTTCATTTATGAGCCCTACCTTTTTAAACACTAGTATTTGCACTCCTAATTTCTCCATTTTTCATTAAATTTTAAAAAAGAAAAAGGGCACAAAGCGGTAAAACATCCTAGGAGCTGCCCAAACATGGCTGCGCAGGTGAAGGTGGAGGGCGCGGTTCTTGGTCCGCAGGCAACAGCGCCGTGCGTAGGTCAGCGTTTGTCAGCTGGCGCGGGAAAGGTCACATTTGGAGTTGGAAAGCCTGGGAGGCTGTTCGTGGGCTCTTCGGTCAAGGACGGCTTCAAAATGTTGCACAGGAAATGGTGAGTGGGGACAAAATCCTGACCAGTGATATTTACAGATGGGCTGCCACTGGGAATAAACCTGGGGAAGAATAAGACCTCGGTGGACGCTGCCTCGGACTACGCAGAGGGGGTTCGAGTCCTGGGCCCCTTGGCTGACTACCTGGTAGTGAATGTGTCCAGTCCCAACACGGCTGGGCTGAGGAGCCTTCAGGGAAAGGCCGAGCTGCGCCGCCTGCTGACCAAGGTGGGCAATTACATCCCGCTCCACAAGCCTGTCCCACCAGCTCATCCTCTAGGGCAAAGCTTCAACGTTGCTATCCACTATCGAGGAGTTGTCCTTAAGACCTGGACCAGTTAGGACCCCTTGCTTCCCTCTGATTCCCTGTATAACACTGATTGTGCTCAGTATTAGTCAGCTGCTCAGTTATCTATCCCTGCTGTTAACCCACAACGTCCGTGAGAGCAGGGACCGCATCTCTCATTTACCACCCTGTCCCTGGCATCTAGCACACTGAATGAATGAATGGAATGACTTCATTAAACCGTGCTTGTGACAGTATCTGCTGTCTCTTTTAGGAACAAAAGTCTAAATAAACCTTGATATATTAGCCAATGCCAGTGACATTAGGGACTCACTCTTGGGGATCCCTTGGTTCAAGAGAGTGGAATCAGCTCTGACTTGATGGGGTCTTTTGCATAATTGAGAGCGGTGTTTCCTGAAAAGGAGAAATTGCTGGTGCTTTATTCTGACAGCTAGTGTGCAAACACACTGATCTGTGGCTGCAGGTCATGGTTATACTGTCAACTGCAGTCTCGGGGGTCCCCATCTCTGGCCCCATGTTGCTCTAGGTGCTGCAGGAGAGGAATGCCCTGAAGGTAGTGCACAAGCCAGCCGTGCTGGTGAAGATCGCTCCTGACCTCACGGCCCAGGACAAGCAGGATATTGCCAGCGTGGTGAGAGAGGTGAGGGTCGGTGCCTGGGGGACGCCCTTCATTGCCTGTAGAGGCCACCTGGCCAGCTGGGTTAGCCCACATGGCAGTCTTTGTGGTTTCCTTTCTGTTATATGGAGGGCTGTCAGGATGTAATTTATCATATACAGGCAGACCTTGGAGATATTGTGGGTTCAGTTCCAGACTACTGCAATAAAGCAAGTCACATGAACTTTTTGGTTTCCCAGTGCATATAAAGTTATGTTTACACTATACTGTAGTCTGTTCAGTGCACAATAGCATTACATCTAAAAAAACAATGTACATACCTTAATTAAAAAATACTTTATTCTTATTTTCTGTTTTATTAAAATATTTGAGGTGTAATAATCCAGATTTAAAAAAAAAAAAAAACTATTGCTGAAAATATGCTCACCATCATCTGACAGTGCAGGGTTGCCAGAAACTTGTAAAAAAAAAAACAGTTATCTGTGAAGCACAATAAAGTGAAGTGCAATAAAATGAGGTATGCCTGAAATAAAAAGTAAATGTTTCAATAAATGTTTGAATGGGTCCTTTGCTCCTGCCTCTTCCCTCCTCTTCCCTCATCTTCCTTCAGCGAGGGCTTTAAGGCTGTGCATCCTTCAGTCTTGGTCAGACTGCAGTGTCTGTCTTTCTCCAGTCTAAACCTGGGTCTCTGTGTCATGAGAGAGTAGCGCAAACACAGACTGAGCCCGGCAGTCCGGGGTTGAAATCCTGGTTCCACCACTTACTACCTGGAGGCTTTGGACAGGACACTCTAGATTGAGTTGTTCTAAGGATTAAACCGTGTCCTGGGGGAACCGTACGGGTGGTTGGTACGTGATGGCTGTTACTATCATGTTGAGGCTCGCTCTGACACTTGTCCAGAAAGCACAGTGAGTGAGGCCTGGTCTAGCTCTTGCTGCCGGGGCCTTAGGTGTGGGCGCCCAGCCCGGCTGCTCTCTCAGACCCCTAGGGAAGCTTCTCCAAGTCCGTTGTGCCCTGACTGAGGGGCTCTTTCTCTGTCTCACACTGCAGTTGGGCATCGATGGACTGATTGTCACGAACACCACAGTGAGTCGCCCTGCCAGCCTCCAGGGGGCCCTGCGCTCTGAAATGGGAGGGCTGAGTGGGAAGCCCCTCCGAGATTTATCAACGCAAACCGTCAGGGAGATGTATGCACTCACCCAAGGCAAGAATTTGGTGTCCCTGTCTTCAGATCTACGTGTGGCTCAGGCGCCGGGTCTGTGATGGTATTGGGGTTCCTGAACTGCCGCACTTGGCAGGGGGCCGGGGCTGCAGCCAAACAGCTCCTGGCTCTCCTGTCGCCCAGCCTTCCTCACAGTGTGCTGTGTGCTTCTCTGCAGGCAGAGTTCCCATCATCGGGGTTGGTGGTGTCAGCAGCGGGCAGGATGCGCTGGAGAAGATCCGGGCAGGGGCCTCCCTGGTGCAGCTGTACACAGCCCTCACCTACCGGGGGCCGCCCCTGGTGGGCAGAGTCAAGCGGGAGCTGGAGGCCCTTTTGAAGTGAGTGGGGCCACCTGTGGCTTGAACCAGGCAAAGTTAATGTGGTATCAACTCAGAATGACTCAAATCAAGGGGATGCTATTCATCTGTCCTTATTCTTCATTGAAAATGCATTTGAGGGGTACACCCCAAACGCAGGGGAAACTTACCCTGTTGCTCTTTTCACAAAGGTCAGTGCCAAGGAATTCAAGATTAACTTCCAAGGCAATGGTGTTTACGGGCCGAGGAGTTCTGGTGGCATTCCTGTTAATTCAGTAACACTGGCTTGATGTCAGGAGCTGTCAGTACTTAAAATTGATTCCCTCCCTGGCCTGAAGACCTGGGTAGATTCCAGGGTGAAGACAGTGTACAGGGCATGAGCATGCATTTGGGAGAGCGAGGCAGGTGCAGTTACGGACTAGATAGAGCCTAGTTGAATGTGGGCTTCCAGTAAGAGCCAGGCCTTTCCTTTACCATTTGCTGAAATTGCTTTGTTTTCTTTTTCCAGGGAGCAGGGTTTTACGAGAGTCACAGATGCCATTGGAGCAGATCATCGGAGGTGAGGATGGGTCGGTGGGAAGCCTGATCTGGAACCGTCCTGCTAAACCAAGCGAGCCTTTGTGGCTGATGGAGAGAGGAGACCACATCCCCAAACCACAGGGGCCCCTCCTCCGGCTGGACTGTAAAAGCCAAGCATGAGGGTCACCAGAAGCAATGCAAGGCTTTCTTCAATCACTTGTCTGACAGGAACTGCATCCATGATTCTTTCTAGATTCAAATCCCAGGATCCTTTAATGTTACAAGGACATTAGACATTTGGAGGGAAAATCATGGTAAAATAAAGTCATTTAAAAACTGGATTTAAATCCCAGCCCTCTTGCCCAGATCCTGTAGGTCCTTCCAGGCCTCTGCTCCCCCGGGATCTGTAGTGAGCTTCCCAGGAGCTTGGCTCTCTTTCATTCTATCTTTATTTTTATTTAAAATTTTAACTGTATTTTGAAAATATTTCAAACTTAGATAAAAGTTGCAAGAATAGGGCTGTGGATGGCTGTCCTCTCCGTGTCTGCACATGGTCTTCCCTCTGTGTGTCTGGGTCCTGACCTCGTCTTAGAGGGACACTGGTCATGCTGGTCATTTTAACTTGATTACTTCTGTAAAGGCCCTGTCTCCAAACAAGGTTACATTCTGAGATACTGCCAGTCTGGATTTCAACATGGCAATTTTGGAGAGACACAGTTCAGAAAATGGGCTTGTTGTCCCCCTGCTTTAAAAATCTGTGACTTGTGGGCCATTGGGCAGGCAGGTTCTCGAGGTGCTTGAAGACACTAGACAAGAGGCTCAAGAGGTCTAGTCATTAACTAAAGAAACAGAGAAATGCTAACCTTTTCAAAACTGAAAAGCAAATGGTGATGGGAGGTTGAAAACCTCGGCTGGGAAGTGCTGTAGATGTCAGTACGCCTTCGCAGCCAACAGGAAATTGCCTTTATTCCCTTCACCTCAGTGCAGGTTTGATTTTAAAATTTCTTGGTAGCTCTGTGGAGAGGCCTGTAGCTGCTGTAGAGGTAATATGTCCTTGTCTCATCGTTGAATCTCGGCCTCAGCCCTCAGCCTCTGCCCACTGCCTCTGCCAAGAAGCCAACAGTTAGTCTCCTGCTGTCTTTTATAAAGATCTTTTTCCTGTTTCTTAAAAAAGAATCTTAGGGACTTCCTTGGTGGTGCAGTGGATAAGACTCTGTGCTCCCAATGCAGGGGGCCCGGGTTCGATCGCTGGTCAGGGAACTAGATTCCACATGCATGCTGCAACTAAGAGTTTGCATGCCACAACTAAGGAGCCCATGTGCCACAACTAAGGAGCTGGTGAGCCACAACTGTGGAGCCCTGGAGCCACAACTAAGGAGTCCACATGCAGCAACTAAGACCTGGTGCAACCAAAAATAAATAAATAAATAAATAATTTTAAAAAAGAGGTAATAATCTCTTAAAAAAAATCTTAGTATGAAAATAATACCTATTCATCAATTAAACAGTATAGCCCCCAAATAAATGTTGTCTACCTCCTTTCCCCCCTCAAACAATCCCACATATCAGAGGTAGTCACAGTTAACTTTTGTATCCATCTAGATTTTTCCAGTCAGTTTTCTTTGTATATGCAAGCACATACCCATAGCTATTCTGTCTTTTTTAAAAAATCTATCACACACATATAAAAGTGTTTCAAGAAGAATAGTACAAAGAACTTTTTTTTTTTTTTTTGGCCACACCGCACGGCTTGCAGGATCTTAGTGCCCTGACCAGGGACAGAGCTAGGGAATATACATGTACACATACATCTATATTTCTATATCTCTCTATATTGAAAACCATGAGTTCAGACTGATACCTTCAATTCCAATCCCAAACCATAAGTTTCATTCTAGTTTCTTCCCTTCCCATATTTGTAACTCTCTTCTCTGACTGTGGAAACCCTGACTACCTTTATACTTACTCTATTTTCTTATTTGATCAGTCCTCTCATATGTAAGTAATCTCTGGTTTCCACCCCCTACCATGTGCTGGCATCCTTCTTCCTTGCTTGGGTCCTGACCTCTTTCACCATCCCTTACCCCTTGGGCACTCTCCTCACTTTGTACAGCTCTGATACCTGCCCCAGGCTGCTCCCGGGGGCAGACATCCCCCTCACCTCATTTAGGCTCTGACTTTTTTGCTGGCCTGTCCCCCTGCATGGTCACTTTCCTTATAAGCTAGGACTCTGATGCTCCTCACCAAATGCTTACACACACACACACACACACACACACACACACACTTTGTGGGCACCCTCTTCGTTCTGTATGGGTGTTGATATTCTACTTTGAGCCCCTTGCTCCTCTTGTGCTGCCATTGCAGGCACCTACCCTGCTCTGTGCCAACTAATGGCTTTATGACTGAACTGTTCAGGGAAAGGGGGAAGGAAAGGGGAAGAGTTACCCTTTGGAAGGTTCTCTGTTGGAGACTGATAACCTGTCTTTTAGCACCGCTTTAACGGGCTGCTGTTTCTCTTGAGCACCAGCGTGAATAGTTGGCTTGCGCTCAGGGGCCCTGTGGTGCAAGGAGTACCTGTTTTTCTTAACGCTGGAAACTACACTCAGCCCAGAGAAGCTCAGTGCTGGGAGACACATGGGAGGAGGCCCAGGTTGCCAATGCCCCGTGAGGCCCAGGACGGTTGGGTGGATTAGTGTGCAGAATTGCTAATATGATTTACATTATTGACTCCTGCGTGAATTTCTGTTGTGTGCATCCCCTGCCAATTTCACATTAGTCAAATATAAGTAGTAAGTTAAATCTTATTTCACAACTTGCTTTTTTTCCCCATATAATCATGGAGTCTTTCAATGTCCGTCCCTTCAATCTACCTTGCTCTTTCTAACAGCCCTTTGGTTTTCCGCAGCTCAGCTATATCAGTATTTGCTTATGGCTAGACGTGTAGGCTGTTTGTTTTTCACATCACAAACAGTACATCAGCGAGTCTCTTGGTTTATGTATCTTTGTGCTCTTCCAGTAGAATTTCTGTGGAATAGATTCCCAGAAATGGTATCGCTCAGGCAAAGGTTATGTGCACTTAAAATGTTGATAGTTACCTCCAGATTGCCGTTAGAGGGGGTTGTTCACTTTATACTTTCTCTACAACTTTGTAAGAGAGGGCCCCTTTCCTCTTAGGCTGCTCCACAGTGGGATTTTCAAGTACTGCCCTGGAATAAACTTGTTCCTTCTCCACTTTCTCACTGGAGATAGCTTCCATTATGTCTCTTCCTTGGTGGAAAAAGAAAAAAGGAATTGTGGGTTTAGCAAGCCACTTTGGGCTGCAGCCAGTGTGATTGCCACATCCATTTGTGTGTGTGTGTGTGTGTTTGCGTATCTGGGAGAGAGAGAGAAGAGACTTCAAATAAGACCCACAGGGAGACTTCCCTGGTGGTCCAGTGGCTAAGACTCCGCACTCCCACTGCAGGGGGCCCGGGTTCGATCCCTGGTCAGGTAACTAGATCCCGCGTGTCGCAACTAAGACCCGACGCAGCCAAATAAATAAATAAATAAATGTTAAAAAAAAAAAAAAAAAAACCCCCGCAGGGAAGGGCAACGGAAGGGGTGTAGCTTTCCCTGGGTTCACCCATTCTCACTTGTTTCAGGCGATCCTGCATGTCTTTCCTCCTGCTGTGGGCATCATGTAACTTTTGTGGGCCTCAGTCTCCTAATGTGTAAAATGAGGAGGACAGACCCATCTCAAAGGGCTGTTCTGAGGATTAAATACTAAGGGCAATGTGGCTCAGCACATCCTAATCTCTTAATAAACAATATTTTTAATGTTTCTAATCATCAAAAAAGTCCTGCAAATAGGTATTACTGTGCTTGTATTCACAGATAAAATGAGGGCTTTGAGAGATTAAATAACCTCCCCAAACCAGGCAGCTGGGAATCAGCGGAACTGGGCCCCAGGGCCTGAGTATCTCCTGATGAAGGTAAAAGGCCTTACAGGACCTCTGAGAAGTATTATTAGTCCCTTTTCCCTTCTCTTCTCCCTCAAAAGTTCATCTTCTTTTAACATATAGACTTCCTGTGTGCCATTACTTTTTATAAAAAAGCTTTCATAGATACTTACCCTGGGCACTTGATTGGTCTGAAATAAGGTGGTCAAATGGGATCTAGTGATCAAAGCTCAGAGCCCCATAGAAGTGGGGGACATTCTGTAGGGACCACAGTGCCAGCCAGCAAATCACAAATTACAGCAAATCACACACAGTGTCTTCTTTGATCTTCAGACAGCTTTGTGTGAGGTAGGTGAGGTAGAGATTATGATCCGCATTTTACAGATGAGGAAACTGAAGTTAAGTGCCTGCCCCAAGATGATATGGGCAGAAACGGCAGAGGGAGCACAGAGTCTCCTAATTTCAAGTCTAGCACTTGCTCTACTCTACTCAGTAGTATCCTGATATACCACTGAGCCCTCTGCTATACAAGATGTCTTGGATTCATTTTCTATCTATTTGTTTTCTCAGATAGGTGATGGGACTTGTGGATCCTTGCTGCTGTGCTGCAATCTCGGTGATAGGGGATACCCTTGGAGAAGTTGAGGGCCAAGATGCCGTCTTCTCTCTCCACACCCACAAACTCTGAGATCCACCCTGGCTAAGACTCAGGATTCAACCCACTACCCTCAGACCCTCTGAACTGACTGGCTCCAGAGTGCCGACAGGAACAGCATTCCTGTTCATCAGGACGTGGTCAACCTTATGTGAAAAAGACTGTGGAACAGCCAAACCAAATAGAGAATTACTCTCCCCCAATTTTTATTATAAGACATTTAGACATAAGAAGAGTTGAAAGAATAGTGTAACAAACATCTATACCCCCTCCACCTAGACTCATTAATTCCTTCTATCTTTTCCATGCTTTTCTTACCAATCTTTTTAATCTATTTATATACAGTATTTTGATGAACCATTTTGAAGGAAACGGTAGATGTCAGGACACTTCACTCCTAAGTACTTCATAGCCTGCATCTGCTAAAAATGAGGATATGTTCCTATGAAAACATAACTCTATGATCCCACCTAAGAAAACAGCCATGATTTCCTAATATCATCTAACATTTAGTCCATATTCCAAGTTTCCCCATTCTCCTAAAAATAACTTCTAGAGTCAATCAAGACTCACCTGTATGTTTCTTTAGTCTTTTTAAATCTGAAGCCGTCACCTCTGAAGACATCAGGCGAGTTGTCTTATAAACGGTTCTACATTCTGGATTCCCAGAATAGAGGCTATATTTCCTTTAGCCTTTGATCTCTGCTGTAGCTGCATGTGGATATATGACCAAATTCTACTCAGTGAGATACGTATGAAAGTACCGTGTGCAACTTCTGGGAAGTCTGCCGCTGCCCGGATCATGATGTCTGGAGCTTTGGCAGCCTTTTTAGACCTGAGGATCAAGGTCATTCCAGAGGCATAAGTTGGAAAGGGCTTCATACCAGCTCTGTCTGCTTATTTCCCTACCTCTTTTATTTGAGGAAATAAAACCTTGTGTGCTTAAGTCACTGTCAATTGGGGTTTTCCCTCATATTTAGCCAAATTTAATCCCAGCTAATAAAGAAGCCAGATTGAGACTTACTGTAGTCTTGTACTTGCCTGGAAGATATGTTATCTGCTTCCTACTTGGCTAAGACCCATGTCAAGATTTCTCTTTCCTCCAGGTGCAGATCTCTGGTGCTAGCACAGTGTGAGAATGTGCTTAGACTATCATGTTACCTGTGGAATCTTGGCAGTCAGGGAAATTTTTTGTAAGAAACTTGTGGTTGTAAATGTGGGAAATGAAGTTAGTGTGGCTGTCACAGCTCAGAGGACACCGGTGGACAGGGCCGAGAGGTGTGTGTGCAGGGGCAGGGTGGGAATGACCCAGCACCGGCAGACAGGGGGTGTTTGTGAAATACCTGGGCAGCAACACAGGGGCCAGGCTCCCAAGGGCAGGGCCTTTTGGGGAGGAAATGCAATTAACATGAAAACTCCCCACATTCTTGCCAGCCAGGGAGAGGCTTCCTGGGTGTTGAAAGCCACATTTGGCAAGTGTCCCACAGGAAACAAAGAGTTACAGCACGTAAACGCAACCTGCCCGCACCACCTGCCACCCCTTTAATCACTAGGGTCGACTTGGTTGGGTCCAGGAACAAAGCTGTGCCTGGAGGGTCAGAAGGTCTCCTGGGGCAGCACAACCCCCTTCCTGCCCAGACAAGCGCAAGCTATAACTGAGGTGCTGCCATTTCAGCCCTTGGTTATGTGAGAAGCCGGTAGCCTGCCGAGCTTCGTCCATTCTATTGGATGTGGAATTTGTAGGGTTACTGGATCTAGTGACACCTTCCTACCTCAACAGAGCAAAAAGTGTGGAATCCATGTCTTGGATCCTAAAAAATTCACGCTGGTTAGATGAGAATTTCAACTGCAGTTGAGACTCTAACATAACCATTAAAAAACAAACACACAACCATACAAATATATATTTATATGCACACATACAAACATGTATGTATACACATGTGTGTGAATACAGCTGGCCCTTATTCATTTGTTCTTTCACTCACTCATTCTTCCAAGAATCATTTATTGAGATCCTACTTCCTGCCGGTGGCCGTGTCATGTGTTGGGGATGAAGATAGCTGAGTTTTCCACCATCTTTCCAAATCTCAGAAGACACAAATTCCGTTGACTCTTGAACAACGCAGGGGTTGGGGCACTGACCTCTGTGCAGTCAAAAATCTGTGTATAACTTTATGGTCCCCGGATTCAACCAACCACAGATCGTGCAGTACTGTAGTACGTGTTTATTGAAAAAAATCTGTGTATAAGTGGACCCACACCGTTCAAACCCTTATTCAAGGGTCAACTGTACAAACACAACTGGCCAGAATCCACTGGGTTACACCCAACAACAGAGGAAGGAGCCCAGGGCTTCCCTAGCAGAGAGGAGGGCCACCTGGGGGCTTAGCAGGTTGCGGCTACGCTGATTTCTCTGTGGCCAGGACTAGTTTCATACTATTTCCTGGAGCCATAATTACACAAGCTCCTGATTTCTTGCACTGACTCAGAAGCAGAGCTCCGTTTTAACACCATTCCATCTAGAGAGATCTGTCATGGGACTGGGGCGGATGGCTCAACTGCACCCAGACTGTGGCTGGCACCCAGGGGTGACTGTTCCCAAATGCTTGCCAGGCAGTTTGCTTGGTCTATTTCCTAATGCGTTTTGCAGCCGAGGCCGACGTGGCTCTTCCTGCTTGCCCGCTGTGGCGCTCTCAGGGTCTGGGCAGGGGCTCACCTCTGCAGCATCAGGGCTTCACCAGCTCTGGGTGCCAGTGCTTTAGGGTCTTCCCTGCCCTCTCTGCTGGGTATCACTGCCAGGGTCCTGGTTTTAAGGATACACACGATTCTTAATGGGCTTTGATAGCCACGCAGAACTGATATCCTTACCCTGACTAGTGAGGTTAGCTAGCAAGTTTGTTATCCCTTCCAGGTAATAATGTCTTAATTCGGTACAGGATTTGTCCCTAGTCGACCCTTAAAAGTGACTCTAATTGTGAGAACTCAAGGCTGGTTATGTGAGGGGCCTTGAAAATCCAGTGAGGTCCCTCGTGTAGGGGAGGCAGTACCTTAAGGTGGCCGAGGGCTCCGCCCAGGTTTGAATCCTGCCTCAAGGTAGCTGTGTTACCTCGAGCAAGTTCCTTCTCTTCTCTGTACCCAGTTGTAAAAATGGGGTTATTAGATAATAAAAGGATCTATTGCTTAGGTGCTGTGGAAGAATTACATGAACAAACACACAGAAAGCTCACCCAGCAGTGCCTGGCACACAGCAAGGACGCTGACAATGTCAGCTGTTATTATCACGCGGCGGGTGCCCACTCTCCTGAGGTACTTGGAGGGCTGGTTCTACCAACAGCTTTCACACCTCTGAGGGCCTGCTCGTTACTGCAGATAGAAGCTGATGTGACAGGCAGCATTTAATTATGTTGCAGTACTCATTTCTCCACCACTCTGAACTCTTTGAGGGCAGAGGCTCTGTTTACCACCCGTTCAATTCAGCAAACTGAACTGAGTGTGCGTGTGTGTGTGTGTGTGGTGTGTGTGTGTGTGTGTGTGTGTGTGTCGGGCACTGCTGGGTGTAGTGATTAAGGTGAAAAACAAATGCCAACCTGGCCCCTACCTGTTTCCTGGGACCTAGAAGAAGTCCTTGCTTTCTGTCCTATGAATGCAGTTGGAGAAACTGAGGAAAGTTTATATGAACTCTTTGGAATATAGTTTTTAAAACTTATCCTAAGATCCTTACACTCTGACTTCTGACCAATTTCATCCTGGGGAAGGCAGATTATGTTTGAAGTTTTGACAGACTGTGGGTTTACCATCTCTGGTTGGCTGTCTTTACTGATAGGAAGCTGGTCTGAGGATAATATTTGATTTAGAAGTCTGAAACTTGGAAGTTCCTCATTTATAAAGTGTCAGGGTTGGTGCTAGTTTAGAGAAGCTTTTTAAAAGGCTTAAAATATCTGTTTGTATGTCTGCCAGTGGCCCAGTTTTTGCAAAGAGAATTGCTGGCACTAAGGAAGTATCTCTGGGAACCAATGTCCATGTTCTGGGCACACTAGGATTTCGTAGTTCCTGGTCCCTGAGGAAAAGGGAGATAACCTAGAAAGAGGCATAACAGCAGGAACATCTTTGTTTAATTTTCTTATCAAGACGAACTGAAATTTGGAGATAACCTAGAAAGAGGCATAACAGCAGGAACGTCTTTGTTTAATTTTCTTATCAAGATGAACTGAAATTTTGAACAACATGTGCTGTTCTGAATTCAACACCCAACTAATCATTCTGTTCTAAAGTCATGTGCACTCCTGGGAAAATCCAATGGTCTCATTCCATGGCTGCCCATGCACTTGTGACCAGAGAGTCTCATCAATTCTAAGATGCTGATTATTGTTCCATTATAACATTTCTGAAATTGAGATGCATCTTGCATTGATGGTATCTTAAGCATTTTGTCAGAGTTTAATTGGCAGAATTTTCTCTTTCTTACAATTCATAGCATATTAAATTCGATGAAATATGACAGTGGTTCCCAAACTCTGCTGCATTTGGAATCACCTGGCTATCTTTAAAAAATGCTGGTGCCTGGCGCCTACACCCATGCATTCGGATGTAACAGGGATGGGGTATGACCTGGGCATCAGGATTTTTAAAAGCTCCCCAGGAGACTCTAAAGTACAGCAAAGTTTGGGAGCCATTGAAGTACGGTATTTCTGCCTTATTCAAGCTTTTCTTCAACTCCTAGGTTTCATGGACAGCATCTTTACAGATTCTGCTTATATACTGCATACTCCTCTGTCTCAATTAATGATGTCTTTTTAACTCCAACCACTAATCATCCATTATATTCCCATTAGAATGTCAGCTCCAGGAGGGCAGGGGTTTTGTTTGATTTGTTCTCTGTTATGTCCTCAGCACTTAGGACATGTAGGCACATTGTAGACACTTGATAAATATTTGATGAATGAATGAATGAATGAATGAATGAATATGCCTCCTTTTATATTTGGTGCCCTGATAAACTCATTCCTCATGCAATTTCTAGTAAAATTGTTATATATTTAGATGATTTCCAAATCTGGTCCTCTGCTTCATCCTTCACACCCCAATTTTACATAACGTTCATTTCAAAACTTGAACGCAGTGTTTTCTCTTCCCATACACACCCCAAAATCCCAGTCCTAGTCTTCTCATATCTATCCCCTTGAGACCCTGAGTCTCAAGGTTATAACCTTGAGTCATTTTCAAGCCTTGTCTTTCCTTTGCCCTCCTCATATTAGATCACTCACTGAGTTTTACAATTTGTTTTTCTGAAAATTCTCTTGATTTTATCCCTTCCTTTTAATTTCCACAACAGTGAATTTGTCTTCTTGGCTTCTATTTACTCACATTTCAAATTATATCATATCTACCTGCTAGCAACTGTTTTTAAAAAATGATTATGGTAGTTATAATATGTAGCATAAAGAATGGGAGAAGGTAAAGAGACTTAAATTGTAAAGTTCTTGTATTATTTGGGGAGTGGTAAAGGCATTAATTTAAAGCAGATTATAATAAGTCAAGGATGCATACCTTGAAATCTTTGGGGTAACCACTAGAAAAATAATACAAGAATATATAACCAAAAATGTTAATAGAGGATATTTTTTAAAACTGAGTAATACGAAGAAAAAAAGGCAGGAAAGGAGAAATAAAGAGAAAAGAACTTAAGGATTAAATACAAAACAAATAGCACGATGGTAGATGAAACCAATTCTATTAATTACATTAAAGGTAAATAAATAAAACATTCCAATTAAAAGGCAAAGATTGTCAGAAGTGATTTAAAAAATCAAATACCAATTATATGGTAAATAGATAGAAAAAATATACCATGAAAACACTAACCAAAAGAAAGTTGGTGTGTCTTGAGTAACATCAGATCAAGAGACTTTATGGCAAGAAAAATTACTAGAGATAAACAAGGACATTTCATAACGATAAAGAGTCAACTTAGGGACTTCCCTGGTGGTGAAGTGGTAAAGAATACGCCTTCCAATGCAGGGGACGTGGGTTCGATCCCTGGTCGGGGAACTAGGTTCCCACATGCTGCGGGGCAGCTAAGCCCGCGCACCACAACTACTGAGCTCGTGCGCCTCCATGAGAGAGTCCGTGTGCCACAACTAAGACCCAATGCTGCCAAAAAAAAAAAAAAAAAAGAGTCAACTTAAAAGGAAGATGTAACAAACCTAAATTTGTATGTACCTAATGACAGAACTTAAAGAAAAAATAGACAAATTTATAATCTTTCTTTCAGTAACTAACACAAAAAGCAGGAAACAACTCAGTGAGGCTATACAAGACTTGAACAGCACAATTAACAAACTTGACCTAATTGACACTTTTAGAACACTATACCCAAGAACTGCTGTCTTCTTAACTACACATGGAACACTTATCCAAACAGGTCATATGCTAGGCCATAAAGCAAGTCTCAATAAATTTCAAAGGATCAAAATCATATGGAGTATATTCTCTGACCACTGTGGAATTAAACTAGAAATCAACAGTGGAAAAATAATTTTAAAATCTCCAAATGTTTGCAAGTTAAACAGCATACTTTTAAATAATCATGGAATGAATAAGACATAAAATGGAAATTAGAAAATATTTAAAACTGATTGATAAAAATTATATGAAAACTTATGGGATATAGGTAAAGCAGCATGTAGGGGAAAATATATAGTTTTAAATACATGCATTAGAAATGAAAAGTTAAAATTGATAAAAGTTTCTGCTTTAAGAAGTTCAAAAAAGAAAATTAAAAAATTAAAGTAAGAAAAAAAGAGGAAATAATAAAGTTAAGAGTGGGAATCATTGAAAGAAAAAGAGGCAAACAATAGAAAAAAATCAACTAAAGCAAAAGTTTGAATTTTGAAAAGATGAATAAAATCGATAAATCCTTAGCAAGATTTTTCAAGAAAAAAGGGAAAAAGCCCCCACAAATTACCAATATCAGGACAGGGCATCACTACTAATCCTACTGATATTACAAATATAATAGAGTAATGGTGGAAACAGCTTTATGCCAATAAATTTGACAACTTTGCTGAAATGGGTAAATTTCTAGACAAACACAACCTACCACTAGAAAAAACAGAAACTCTGAATAGTCCCTTATCTATTCAAGAAACAATCTGAAATTTTAAGTTTTCCCACAGGAAACTATAGGCCTGTAGGCCTTCATTGCCAAACTCCTCCAAACAATTAAGGAAGAAATAGTGTCAATCCTACATAAGCTCTTTCATGGAATAGAGAAATAAGGAACACTCCCCAACTTGTGTTACGAGATCAACATAACCTTAATATGAAATCTTGTTAAGGACATTACAAGAAAGGAAAATCATAGGCCAATATTTACCATGAACTTAGATGGAAAAATCCTTTAGAAAAATCAGCAAATGAAACCCAGCAATATTTAAAAATTCTACTACATTATGAGAAATTGAAGTTAATTTCAGAAATGCAAGGGTGGTTTAACATTCAAAAATCAATCAATGTAATTCACCACATTAACACAATAAAGAGAAGATTTTAGTGGATAAAGAACAATAATTTATTTATGTTTATATTTACCTATGTGCTTCTCTGTTATGCCTTCCTTCTGCCTCCCTATGAGAGGTAACATTTTACATTTTGTTTTCCGTTCTATTAAAATTTTAAAAAATAAAGTTTTTGTCTTCTTGGCATCTATGCCTATACATTATATTGTTCAGTCTTGCTTGTTTTTAAAAAGTTTTCTTTGGCTAAGAAAAAGAAGTTTATTTTTTTTGAACTTTTTTATTGTGATAAAATATATATAACATGAAATTTCTGATTTTAACAATTTTAAAGTATACAACTCAGTGGCATTAATTATATTTGCAACATTGTGCAAACATCACCACTGTTTGCAAAACTTTTTCATCATTCCAAGCAGAAACTCTGTACCCATTAAGCAATAACTCCCCTTTCCTCCCTTCCCCCGGCCCCAGGGAGCCTCTATTCTACTTTCTGTCTAAACATGTCATACAAGTGGAACCACATAATATTTGTCTCTTTGTTTCTGGTTTCTTTCACTTAGCATAATGTTTTCAAAGTTTAATGTTGCAGCATGTATCAGAACTTCTTATAGGTGAATAATATTCCACTGTATGTATTTTTATCCACTAATCTGTTGAAGGACATTTGGGTTGTTTCTACTTTTGGATATTGTGAATAATGCTGCAATGAACATCGGTATACAAGAATCTGTTTGAGAACTTCCCTGGTGGCACAGGGGTTAAGAATCCACCTGCCAATGCAGGGGACACGGGTTTGAGCCCTGGTCCAGGAAGATCCCACATGCTGTGGAGCAACTAAGCCTGTGCGCCACAACTACTGAGCCCATGCTCTGCAACAAGAGAAGCCACTGCAATGAGAAGCCCATGCACCGCAACGAAGAGTAGCCCCCGCTCGCCACAACTAGAGAAAGCCTGCACGTGCAGCAACGAAGACCCAACAGAGCCAAAAATAAATAAATAAATTAATTTTTTTAAAAAAAGAATCTGTTTGAGTCCCTTTTCAATTATTTTGGGTTAAATACCTAGAAGCGGAATTGCTGGGTCATATGGCAATTCCAGTTTAGCTTTTTGAGGAACCATCATACCGTTTTGCAGATACTACTCCATTTTACATTCCCACCGGCAATGTATGGGAGTTCCAATTTCTCCACATCCTTGCCAAGACTTATTATATTGTTTTTTTTTTCTTGTAATTGTAGTCATACTTGTAGGTGTAAAGTGATGTCTTGCGGTTCTGACTTGCATTTCCCTAATGACATTTTCCAGCAATGTTGATCATCTTTTCATGTACTTGTTGACCATTTTTGTATATCTTCTTTGGAAAAATGTTTATTCACATCATTTGCCCATGTTTAATTGGGTTGTTTGTTTTTTATTTTGTTGCTGTAAGAGTTCTTTATATATTCTGGATATTAAATCCTTATCAGATATATGATTTGTAAATATTTTCTCCTGTTCATAGATTATCTTTTCACTTTCTTGATATTATCCTTTGATGCACAGACGTTTTTAATTTTGATGAAGCTCAATTTATCCATTTTTCCTTTTGTTGCTTGTGATTTTGGTGTCATATCTTAGAATCCATTACTGAGTTTGCCTGATTTTGAGCTCTATAAAAGTGGTATCATTCTTAATATAATCTCCTGAAACTTGAAGTTCTCTTTAAAAATTATGTTTATAACACTATCCATGTTCTTTCATAGTTCATTCATTCTCATGGCTGTATAATGTCCTGTTATACAAATATACCAACATTATTTAGCCATTCTCCTATTGATAGACATTTGTGCTGTTGCCAGTTATTTTGCTATTACATCAGTGCCACCTTAAATATCCCAAAGGGATTCTTCTGCACACTCTAATTTAAGAACCACTGGTTTTTTATAAATGAATTGAGTTGTTATTAAATTTCAGTTGAACAGTACTTGGGATACACAGCTGCAGACATCTGACTAAAGCACATCTATTTTTCTCACCTGCCTATTTGGACTGATTACTGGACTATAAAACCACGATAACCACTGCCATTGAGTATAGTTTGCGTCTACACTATAGCTTTAACAATTTTGTGTGATTTCTTGGAAAAAGAGATCAGAGAAGATACAATAAATACATTTTACTGATTTCAGGCTGGAGAGCTTTGCAGCAATAAGGAGATGGCAACACAGAGTGGGGAAAATGATTCTGAAAAGGACATGCTTACTTTAGAGCCCTCTCTCAGCCAGGTTGCAGGAGTGTCTCTAAGGGATCTGAAATAACCCCAAGAGAGGCTCTGTTCAGTGCTGAAAATCATCCAAAACAAAGAGACACAGATTGACGGTTCCTCCCCCAGTCCTGCACAGTGGCTGATTTCGGGAAACACTTTGGCAGCTACATGGGGTCATGACATGGCCAGGTTTCTTTGGCTCAAGCATGAAGAACACCAGGGGAAACTCAAGCGTGAAGCAAGAGCTCGACTCTTAACAGACATGTTTTTTGTGGCTTTGTTACCAGAAAATGCGAGTGACCTTATTAGCAAGGCCGAAGTGTGTAGACACAGGGATTACGAAATCGAGAAGGGGGTGGAGTGAGACACCGGAGGCATAAAAGCATCAGAAGGTGCCCCACAGCACTGCTCTTCCAGAGGCAGACATACCAAAGATGAGGTGAGTCCACAGTTCAGCCCTGTCCCCCCTTTCCTCTGGATTATTTCATCCTTCTTTGTATATATCTTTTATCTACATGACAGCCCAGGTACAGGAGAGGCCTACAGGGGAGATGCAAAAATATAACAAAGGAATAAGGCAAATGGGCTAATTTATAGTGAATAAAGTGTTTTCTGTGTTAAATCCTCTGCTTTTCCGTGTCCATAAAGGGTAATGCTTTCAGATGGTGCTGTCTTTCCCATGAGACGTGACTTTCTCTAAGGAATAGCTTTTTCCTTGAGGTTATGAAGTTTTCACCTTCACGGGGGATGCCAGCAGCTCCTGTGGTAGGCTTCCTGGCATTTTTTTTTCTTTTTTGGGCCATGCCACACGGCTTGTGGGATCTTAGTTCCCCAACCAGGGACTGAACCTGGGCCCTTGGCAATGAGAGTGCTGAGTCCTAACCACTGGCCCACCAGGGAATTCCCCCTGGCATTTTGAATATGCCTATTAGCAGATTTTTTTTTTCTTTTTAAAAATGTATAATAAGAAAGATCAATAGTGACACATTTGAGTGACACAATTCAGGCACTCAGATTTGAACAAAATAAAAAAATTTTTTTGAAATGTTGAAGTAACGAGACTAGAAACTTAACCAAGCAATATTTGAGTAGCTGACATCTTTCAGGGAGATGGTTAACTGGTGAGTATGGCCTGTGCATTGATGCCCACGTGCACAGTCGACCTTTCAGGGAGCCAGTTATCTTCCAGGTAACCTGGAATCCTGGGGTTTGCTATACCATTTCCTGAAGTCAAATTATAAAATAATAGAAAAAACTATATCAGTGTTTTAAATTATATATTTAAAAAAACCTCTTATTATGGAAAATTTCAAAAAGTAGAGAGAAGAGCATAATAAATCCCCACTTCCCCATCTTCCAGTTATCCACATTTCATTAGCAGTATCCTTGTAGCCCAGCACCTTAGGGTGCCCAAGTGAGATTTCTCTCTGCTGCAGAGCTCATATATTAACAATTTAATGTTTCCTGAATGCTGCCAGAAACTGAGGCCCAATCCCCATGTGCCTTCCTATCTTGGTTGTTCTTCTCTGAAGCTTCTGTAGAATTCCCAGCAGCACAGAACATGCTGGAACCTGGGTGACTGGGAAGCTGCTAAACTATGCATGTGGGTGGGTGAAGGGCTTCTAGGTCCTAGCACTTCCATATCTATTTTTTCTGGCTGCCTAATGGGAGGTGTGTGTGTGTGTATGTGTGTGTGTGTGTGTGTGTGTGTGTGTGTGTGTGGTGAAGCGGGGAGACGAGCTGTGTGCTCCTGTCTTCTCTGCAGCGCCCTGCAAGCTGTTTTTGCCCTCCTGGTCTGCTGGCAGCTTTTCGCGGTGGGAATCAGCAATGAGACCACAACTGCCACAGGTAGGTCTCTGTGTTTGGACAAGAGCTGTACCTCCCAGCACTGCTGCATCCACTTTCACCCCATCAGACCTGCACCCGCTCTTGGGGAAGATCCAATTGCTCCTTCTCATCCTAACCTCTGGTCTTTCAGTATCATGAAGAAAATTGGGGAGCCAGCCAGAAATAAGGGGAGATTGCCCTCCCCAGGGCTTCCATTTGGGGTGGAGGGAGGTTGATGTGCAAAGCAGCTTCTTCTCCTCTGACTTTTTGGGTCTCTAGGGGCAGCTTCTGACTACGAACCTTCTCTTCCTGTTTCTCTTTGCAGATGACAGCTGCTTAAAGCCCCCCGAGATTCCCAATGGCTACCTGGAACACTTGGTTCGCTATCGGTGTAAAGCCCACTACAAACTACGCGCTGGAGATGGTAAGGCCGGGACGAACGTCTCCGCGCCCTCCTCCGTCCCACCGTCTCCACAAGGGGTGGAGCCAGGGTGACGGTCCAGAAAGCGCACGTGTTCTCTGGAGCCAGGCGATCTGGATTCTAACAAGGGTTTTGTCGCTGGTAGCGGTGGCCTTTTGGCAAATTAACTTTTCTCAGCCTCAAGTTTCCTCCTTTGTTAAGGGGAGGGAGGTGACGCCATGTAGCCTGCCCCTGAGGGACGTCTACGTCGACAAAATGACGCTGACGGTGATGACGGCAGGGAGCCCTTACCTAGTGAACACTGCACGCCCGGAACTGTTCTAAGTGCTCTACACGGACTTGCTCACTAGGTCCTCACAACACCCCTCCGCAAAGATTCTATTATTTATTTTGGCCGCCCCCGCACTGCTTGTGGGACCTTAGTTCCCCGACCAGCGATCGAACCCCTGCTCCCTTCATTGGAAGTGCGGAGTCCTAACCACTGGACCGCCAGGGGATTCCCAAGAGATACTGTTATTACTCTCACTTTGCTGCTGCTGAAACTGAGGCACAGAAAGGTTGAGTAATTTGCCCAAGTTCAGGTAGCCTGTAACAGGGAGAGTCAGGATTTGAACCCCGATTCCGACCCCGTACCGCCTTGCCACGGTCACTATGATCGCCACGGTCACCTTGACCGTCGTTCTGCCCCGCTGGGCTTCACTGTGGCCAACACTTAGCTTCTAGCACAGCGCTCCTCCCTTCCTCCTCCTCCCCTGCCCTCCCCCTTCCTGCTTCTCTGACTCTGCTCTTTAAATACCTTCTCTCCCCACGCTAGGTCCAGATACAATTTCCCTTTTGGCTCATTTTTTTTCTTTTTGTTTCAGGAGTGTACACCTTAAACAGGGAGAAGCAGTGGCTAAATAAGGACCTTGGAGAGCAACTCCCTGAGTGTGAAGCAAGTAGGAAATCATGGGTCCTGGGAAGCAGACGGAAAGTGGGTATTGAGGGGTTGGTGCGCCAGCAGGGATTGAAATGTCCTAGAGACACATCCTCCCTGTGTGGTTTCCTCTGGGCACACAAGAGCCGAGGGGAGGGACCAGGGAGAACCACAGGTGGCTGGGCAGAGAAGTGCACAGGCAGGTAATACTTCCCCATAAAGTTCACTAAGGATTTGTTCATTTGGCCTGTGGGGCATTGACTGAATCCACTGTCTACACTGCCCACAGAGGATCAGGAAACTCTGTGTGTACATATAGCCCACCTAGAGAGCCCTGGGCCAAGGGTAAAGCAAGCTCCAGAAGAACAGGTCAAGGGAGGGCATAACAAAACCTTAATCCGTGGGAATATGATACAAGAGGCTGGAGATGGGTTAGGACTCTGTTGTTACTAGGAAGAGCTGATGCTCTCTCCTTTAACCTCTCGGAACACGAGGATCTTGCCTACCCTCTTCTGCTACTAGGGATGCAGAACTGCTGACCTGCCTGTCATTAAATACAATATCACATCCCTCTTTATTCAGAGAGAATGAATCATGGTAGCTCCTTGTCCTTACAGTGAATTCAAGGGAACTGTGGACATCTTGCTGTGACAGACTGTTTAAAAATACAGAGAGTTCAGCAGCCAGAGTTTGAAAACTTCAGGGCTACTTGTTTCTTTGTGAGTTAGAAAAGCAGGAACTAGAACTCTGCTTTAGTGATGTAAACATTAAAAAAAAAAAAAAGAATCATTTTAAACTGTAAACATTGGGAACAAGAGGAGCAGAAGGTAAGGGCAAAGCATGTAAACATTTCTAGCTCTGAAGAAATGAACAGTGATCGTTCAGACAGCAGCAAGAGTCGATCGTTTTATCTTTCCCCGGGAAAGACTGGGAGACGGTCACATTCTGCTCATAATTTTCTTACTCTCCTCAACAGCATGCGGAAAGCCCAAGCATCCAGTGGTTCAGGTGCAAAGGATCATTGGTGGCTCACTGGATGCCAAAGGCAGCTTTCCCTGGCAGGCTAAGATGGTCTCCCACAATAATCTCACCTCAGGGGCCACGCTGATCAATGAACAATGGTTGCTGACCACGGCTAAAAATCTCTTCTTGGGTCATGACAATAAAACAAAAGCAAAAGACATTGCTCCTACTTTAAGACTCTATGTGGGGAAAAAGCAGCTTGTGGAGGTTGAGAAGGTTCTTCTCCACCCTGACTACTCCGAGGTAGACATTGGGCTCATCAAACTCAGAGAGAAGGTGCCCACTGATGAGACAGTAATGCCCATCTGCCTACCTTCAAAAGATTATGTGGAAGTGGGGCGTGTGGGTTATGTGTCTGGCTGGGGGCGAAATGCCAACTTCATTTTTACTGAGCATCTGAAGTACGTCATGCTGCCAGTGGCTGACCAAGACACGTGTGTAAAGCACTACGAAGGCAGCACAGTACCCGAAAAGAAGACACCAAAGAGCCCTGTAGGGGTGCAGCCGATACTGAACGAGCACACCTTCTGTGCTGGCTTGTCCAAGTATCAGGAAGACACCTGCTATGGCGATGCCGGCAGCGCCTTTGCCATTCACGATGAGGCTGACGACACCTGGTATGCGGCTGGGATCCTGAGCTTTGACAAGAGCTGTGCTACTGCTGAGTATGGTGTGTATGTGAAGGTGTCCTCCATTCTGGACTGGGTTCAGAAAACCATAGCTGACAACTAATGCAAGGCTGGCTGGAAGCCTTTGCCTGAAAGGCCGAGGGAAAACTGGACAGAAGCAGAGGGGACAAAAACGTGGTATGAAGCTGATGGGTTTCAGCCCTGCATTGCTGAGTCGATCAATAAAGAGCTTCCTTTGACTCATTTCTGTGCTGTTTTTAGCCTTGGGCCTTTTAAAATTCTCTCATTTATAGGACGGCAGCAGCCAAGTGCTCTGGAGTTTACTGGGAGTGTGGCAGAAAAACCCCCAGGGCAACTGGAAATCCCTAAACTGCCCCACTGCGGGGCTCATGATCACTGAATGAGTGCCTATCCAATGGCAGGCCTCAGAGGTCACTGTTATCCTTGTTTTACAGACAAGGAAATAGAGACTCAGAGAAGTTAAGTGATTTGCTTAAGGTTACACAGCTATCAAATAGTGAAGCTGAACCTTGAACCTAGGTCTGTCGAAATACAAATCCCGAGCTCTTTTCACTGCATCCTTTTGCTTCTTCAGAGTAAAGGAGGAGAAAGAGTGGAGGCTGGTGAGGAAGACGCTAGCTCCAAGTGGCATGAAAACAAGGGCTTTAACACAGACAGTACTTTGTTGTTTGTGCTCCAACACACCAGTGCTTCAGGTGGCAAAGTAAGATGGTATGAAGGCAGGATTTCTGGACTTGCTGGGTCCAAATCACAGCTCGACGACAAATCTGCCAAGTTCCTTAAGCTCCCTGCCCATCAGTCCCCTGGTCTCTCCTATGAGGGGGCTTAACCCAGATGATCTCTAAAGTGCCCATCAGTAATAACATTCTGGGGCCGGGTAAAGTTAGAAGTCTCTTCCTTAGGAGGGGCTGCTTCTCCCACTTGGAAGAAACCTACCCTTTAGCAGGAGTCAAACGCAAGCTATCTGAGTCTTTCATTTCACAAAGATAAGGGTCTCGTTATTAAGGGTTTCCCAGAAAAAAGGTTCTAGAACCCAGCACATGAAGCTCTTCTAACTGAAGAAGAAAAGTTCTAAGTGAGCGATAAGCCTTTATTCAGTATGCTGGCCCTTCACCAATATACCGTCCTGTCATCCCAAAACAGGGCCTCTCCTGCTCATGGCTTAAAATGTCACTATTCCTCACTAGGTTCTGCCCTTCCCTGTGACGGTCTCCTCACATGCACTCTCCAGATCCATCAATAATTTTCGACAGGTTACAGCTCATAGGCCAGTGAAGGACTTAGACCTGTATTCTAGAGCGTGTGGAAGAGACGATCGCTAGAAACTGAAAAATACAAACACGTGAAATGATGCCTCTCAGGGGGCACCTATTTCTTCTAATCGTACCTTCAGCACTAAGTTTTCTTAAAGAATAAACCATCCCAGTTTTCTTGAAGAGCAATCTGATTAAGGGTCTCCTGCTCACCCCTCAGGAGGAACACAGAAGAAAACCTCTGGCATTTTCCCAGTTCCCTTATCTCCTCTGCCTTCCTCCCAGCGGCACCTCTCACCCGCCTGGCCTCCCCCTCGGGTTCCAGTGACACTGGACTCCGTGGAGCCCTCTCAACATGTGTGCCATCTCCAGCCCCTGGGCCTTCTTCCCCCGGTGCCCTCTCCTGAAAAGCCCTCCCCTTTCTCCACGAGTACCTCCTACTCTCCTTTAAGGCTCAGGCACTGTCTCTTCTAAGCAGCCTTTCTTCCATCCAGGAGTCACTTGTCTTTATGTAGCATCTGGCACAGGACGGGGCACACAGTATGTACTTAATAAATACTTGTGGAATGGACAGCAGCCAAGATGGGAACAAAAACACAAACCAGGACTTCAGAGAAACATTCCCTAAAGCCCTCAGGAGGAGAGAAGATATGAGAATCTTACGCATGAAAGTTCTGAGGTTTTGCTGTTATCTGAGCACTTCCCGCACCTCAAATGCTCTGTGACTTAGGCTATGAGGGACAGAAAATCCAATGAACAGTGACAGGCAGCGAAGACATTTTATTCTTTCATAGAAGTCTTAAGGGAGGCATGTCTGGAGTGCACTCAGTAGCTCAGTATCGTTCTCAGGGACCCAGGCTCTTTTCACCGTTCTTCTCAGCGTGTTCATTTTTCAGCCCAGTGCTGGTTGCCTTGTGCTCCTAAGACAGCTGCTGCAGTTCCATGCAGCACGATCACCATGAAAGCAGGAAGTGGGGGCCAGGAGAAGACGGAGGTGGTGGTGAAAGGGTTCTGTTGTCTCCTTCCTGGAGTGGCTCTCTCCTTTATCAATGAAGGCCACAAAGGTGCCCAGCAGCCTTCCTTCGATGCCACACTTGTCAGAGAAGGCTTGGGCAGGAAGCACCTGGCAAAGGGGGACAGACTTGCAGTGACAGTGCTGCCCTGCACAGAACTGGGTTGCTGTCATCAAGGTGGCAAAAGGCTGCCAAGCAGGTCACGTGCTGCCTGGCACACTGCCCTCTGGCTCTGCATCTATTCTCTTATTCTAGAAAGTCAGTACCCTTAGCCCCACGAGGTTTTGAGAGGAGCAGGAACTTGCCCAAGTGGTGGCAGGCTGTGCCAGAGGACCCTGGGAGAGTTCTTCATAAAGTTATTAACACAGGCAAGTCCTATAAACATGATACTTCTTTCTAGCAATTCTGAGATCTCTTTCCAGTCTTGAGTCCTTGAAGTACAGTTTTCTCCTCAGAAAGAGATGGAGCTCTGGGGGAGATCAGCTCCTACTTACTAAGGGTAGTTAATTCTTTGTTTAGCTCAAATTGGGTGCTGGATGGTAAAGGTTCAAGTTCTCACTTCTTGGGCAATATAATAATAGAAAAGCTGATAAAATGAGCAAGCCAGGATACCTTTAAAAGTCTGAGTCAGAAAGGCTCGAAGATAAAACAAACTTGCCCGCTCTCAGTAAAGAATGATTTATTCCAAAAGAACTGGAATAACAGGTGAGCACGAGATAAATACACGAGTGGAGGAGTGGCGAGGCTGAGGAAGATGGAAGGGGTGGGTGTGTACACATACGGTAGAAAAACAGTATTTTTGCTCTTATGGGAATTGACTTTCTATTTTACTTGTGTATCAAATAAACATAGTTAAATCAAATTGTACTAGCCAAGGTTTAGAAGGATTCGTTATTATCTTAAAGAATAAAGAAAACTATAATATAAAGAGAAATTAAAATAACCACACTGGGGAAACTGACCACGGCTGACTTGACTGCTCTGAGGTCTGCAGGGAGTAGACACTTGGGCATTCCCAATTGTCACAGCACCAGTGTGGTCTTCTACTTGGGGGCCGGTATTTTCTGTACATGTCAAACCTCTTCTCCGCCGGGATGCTGACCTCATTTCCGAAAGACCCCAGAAAAACAGCACAGCTGGCGCCAGGCACTGTTTCACGATGGGCCTGTCTCTTCAACTTTGACAGTAGTGAAAATGCTAAATGTCTTGATAGAGGAGGTCATATTTGGGAATATTCTTGGGATCAATAGGACTTTGAACAATAAGTTTTCCCCTCATTGCGCCTCGATAAATTACTTCAATCAAATCTATGAAGTCTTGTTTGGTTTTGAAACTTCCCACGAACTTAGTGTGATCTGGAGACCTAAATAGCATAGGAGAGAAACAACCTCGCTCAAAACTTTTCATAATTACTTGTCAGACCTTCAGGATAAACAAAATAAACAGCAGCTCTGTTATTTTCTTCTGATTAGGGAGCCTTTAGACACAAAGCCTGACACTGATTTTCCCTTTGCGATTACAGGGCCCATTTGATATACGACTAAAACCAGTGCTGTGGGCCGCTGGGAGAGCATGTAAGCCCTACCAGGTGCAAAGCTTCTGCTTCAAAACCTATTTAATCACTTCTCAACTCATCATCAAGTAGTATTCCCTGGGTGTTAGCATGGGCTTAGTTTGTTGTTGCTGTTGTTGACTAGACGCTGTGCGAAGTCCATTAACTTGTCGTTGTCTCTGAGTTCTAGTCACTTACACTTCTGAGTGGTAGGTGCAATATTACCTTTTTTTTTTTACTTTTCAAGTATCAAGTATGTTTACTGTAGAAACGGTTTAGGAAAAAAAAAAAAATGAGGCCAGAGGCCACATTTTGGTATATACCCTTTCAAGCTTGTGTGTGTGTGTGTGTGTGTGTGTGTGTGTGTGTATGCATTTCTTTTTTTCAAAGTCATGGGAATCATATCATGTAAACTATCTTGTAAGGTGCTTTTTTCAACGAACATGTAACATATTTCTTTCAAAGTCATTAAACATGCATCTCCCATACCATATTAAATTAATTTCTAGTATCCTTCTGTGGACATCTAGCTTCTAAGTATTTTGTTTTCTAAATAATGGTGGGATGAATGAGCATCCATGTAGTCAATTCTGGCCACTTTCATGACTATTTTCCTTCAGATAAATTCCTGGAAATGCAATTGCTGGGTTAAAAATTGTATACGTTTTAAGGTGGTAAGTAGTATCATAAATCACCCTCTGAAAATATTCACCAAACTAATACATATATCAACTGTATTCTAGGAGAATACACAGCTATAAAACACTTAAAACAGATTATATTTAATACACTTTCAAATAAATGATGACAAAGCAGGCACACAGATCTAGACGAGTGGACTCCTTGACCACAGTAAGAAATGATAGGATTATTACGGATACGTTCAAAATTAATAAGTATTGGGATGCCGACTGGATGGAGGGGAAGGCATTAAAGATTTCATGTTATTATTTTTTTTTTTTAAGGTTTTTTTTTTTGATGTGGACCATTTTTAAAGTCTTTACTGAATTTGTTGCAATATCGCTTCTGTTTTATGTTTTGATTTTTTGGCCTCGAGGCATGTGGGATCTTAGCTCCCTGACCAGGGATCGAACCTGCACCCCCTGCGTTGGAAGGCGAAGCCTTAACCACTGGACCACCAGGGAAGTCCCTCATGTTACTTATTCTTGACAGACCTTGTTGAAGAATGACTTCAAAATTCTCTGAGTGAAAGAAGACATGAAACTTGGCAAGAGAAAAGCATGTCTTAATTTGCTGAAGGATTACTTCTTTTATAGATGCAGCCTATGAGTTTCAAAAGGTTAAGAACAAATGACCTACTTTGTTTTAAATAAAATTCCTGGGAAACTTTTAAAAAAGCTGTTCTGTATTTTCTACACTGAAAGATGGCGAGTGCTTCACAAACTGTACTATTTTCTCACACTTAGTAAGTTAAAATTCACCACTCATACTGGAAACACTCTCATTTTGCACCAAAGTTCCACATAAAAAAATTAGAGAGTGCATCAACTCAGGAAACAGTACCAGCATAAGACTCACAAAGCCCCCATCACATGCAAATAGGTGAGCTACTGAAACTGCCTGGATAAAAGAAACTTTTAAGACTGTAATAACTTCATGTCAATATAACTTACCCATAATCCACTTTCATATGCTGCCCATTGAAGAAAAACACAGTAGATGGAATATAACTGATGTCAAAATAGTGTGTATAAACTGGGGTTTGGTCCACGTCTACCAGATATATAGCAGCCATTTTACTTAAGTCAGAAGAGGTCTTAGAAAGCTGCAAATGAAGAGAGAGATGTGGGTTACAACTTGAGGGCAGCAATGTTTCTTCTGTGAACCTTTTTACTGGAACAGAATTTTCTGTTTGAAAAAAATTCCCGGGCCAAGAACCTATGAGTTCCACATTAGACACAGTGTAACCTTATCATTCAGAGTCTGAATCACTGTTGGCAGGGTAATGAAAGGGCCCTAGGCAAATTGTGTGAGTATATTTCTGCTTCTTTTTTTTTTCTTCTATTTTTGATTGTAAAAAGTTTTTATAAACTTTTTATGGATTTATAAAATCCATACTCGCTTAAATAAAAAACAAAACAACTCAGAAATAGGTACTACAGACAATGGAATTCCCCCACATCTCTTCCTTCCAATCTCCCCATAGATGATAATTATGACAAAAACAGCAAACACTTACATGGCACTTGTTATGTGCTACGTGTTCTAAGTGCTTTACACTTGTTGGCTCCTTTAATCCTTCCAACATTCCTATGAGGTATGCACTGCTAGTCACCATTTCACAGACGAGGAAACCGAGGTACAGGCAGGTAATATGCCCCTGGTCACACGGCTGTACGCAGTAAGGTTAGGATTTGAACGCGGACAGCTTGGCTTCAGAGTCTATACTCTTGACCTCTGTGATATTCCACACCCTCTGTAGTTGAGGGTAAAATGCTGTGGCCCCTTCCCCCCAGATTAACACATCACACCCTCATTTTTAACCACAGAAGTGGGGTTTCTTACACTGTATCCACACTGAGGGTGGCAGCAGTAGAAATGGTGGGTGAGGTCTTAGTCCTGGGTAAGTCTCTCTCCACAATAAACAGAGACAAGGATAAACTAACTCTGTCCCATACTCCCCTTCCTACTCATCAGATTGTGAAGATTTGATGTGAAATCAGAGATTATCATCAGGCACACACTGGAGGCAGCACACTCGAAAAGCATATTTGCAGGCAGAGAAAACAAAGTTCAAATCCCAGCTCTGCAATTTAGTGGTGCTGTGCCTGTGGGAAGTCACCTGACCTTCCTGGCATTCACCTCCCCCCTTGGGAACAGTAATAGCAATTATCCCACTGCTGTGAGCATTGAGTAAGACAATGTTCATAGACTTGTTAATAATGTTCCTGGTCTTCCACTGAATTGTTGGTGAAACTGAGCTTCGGCAGCTGCTACTGGGAAGGGCTTCCAGGGCAGATTCAGCACAATCACAGATTTGGGGGTTCAGCTCAGGGCAGGCACACGATCGGCTCTTAGTGAAAGTGTGCTAACAAATGAACAGCTATATCCCCGGGCCCTGCCTGCTCCCTTTCAATCATTTTGCAGATGTGGAAGTGAGAATGTATAGGTTTTTAATAAAAACCATTTACTTAAAAAATTCACTTACAATATCATCTAGTTGCAGACAGACAGGATCCTCGTCTCTCCCGAACCTGAGAACCAGCACCTTCTCTGCAGTACTTTTTATCGCCTGGTCCACTTCTTTTTTGCTACTCAGCTTGGGTAACAGGAAGCTCATGCTGAAATAATCCAAAGATCAATCCTCACTGTCAGTCCTGAAAGTTGAAATGTTTAAAGACATTAAGTGCATGAGTCCTAATTTTAAAACATTTTTAATTTTTGTAGTAGGTAATGTGTATACATATTTTTTTTTCCAGAGGAAAAAAGGTTTCATACAACACAGTAACAACAAAAAGGAACACACTAAATGCACAAACTGGTGGCAAGTAAGTCCACCAGTTAAAAAGAAACAATATAGAAAGGTATATTGTCTCCCCTCAACTGGCTTAGTTCCCAGTGCCCTGTAAGTAGTTACAAGGTAACAACTTTCATTAGTATCTCATGTATCTTCCAGAGTTTTGTTATGCATTCACAAGAAAATACAAACATGTTCCAACGTTTTCTCCCTTTTTTACTCAAAAGAGAGTGTATTCTTTCAGTCAGTGTTCCAGCAGGAAAGAGATGACATCCTCAAATCTGAAGACTTTCATTAAGGAAACGTATAGGAAAACAGCAGGGTGTAGTGCAGGACCCTGGGCTAGTAGCAGCGGGACAGGGCGCTGTTCTCACCCGCAGGCCTGAAGGAGCCATGGGAGGGAGTAGTTACCAGAACCGTGTGGCTGAGATTGCTGGATGGAGAGGGCTGCTGTATAAGAGGTCAGCCTGCAGTTAAGGGGTGCAGATGCTCTCCTCCCACCCTCTCTCTGATCTGCTAATGCTCCCACTGGCTGACTCCACCTGGAACAAAGAGGGCAGGCGAGGTGCAGAGGCAAACAAGCCTCCTTGTCCCGGAGCGGTCTAGAGAAGCAGGAAGGGTGGAAGACCATCACGTATCTCTGTGTAGAAAACTCACACATTTTTTGTCACAGTGCCATACTATTTCATGCCCATTCCATCCTTTTTAAACAGTCTTTTATTGACGGACATTTTTATTATTATGAGTCCTGGTTTAAAGATCCTTGGTGTATGTCTTACTGAGTATACCTCATCACATGGCAAACAGATCAATTTAGAGTGTGTAAAAACCACACACACACACAAAACAAATAGTAAAATACTGAGATAGAAGGGGCCTCTCATTTTCAGACTAGTTTGCTCATAGTTACACTTCTAGCTACAAAAAAAAAGGACTAGAATCCACGCCATCAAATTTCTAGTCCAGTGTTCCTTCTACTGCAACAAGTCCTACTTTTATGATTGAGAAACTCTATGATCAAGGAGCTTTACTTTTGATCCATCCATGAGAGACTCCATTGAGATACTTAATATTTTGAATTCAGCCCCAAATGTGTCTTATGCTACGAAAAGGGAGGATTTCTTTCTCTCTCTCTTTTTTTTGGTGACAAGTCACATTTTAAGATATGAATTACTAAAAATTCACATAGGAAATGAAATTGTTCCAGTAACAGGTCACACTTTATTTTTTTAAATTAATTAATTAATTTTTGGCTGTGTTGGGTCACTTGCTGCACACGGGCTTTCTCTAGTTGAGGTGAGCAGGGGCTACTCTTCGTTGTGGTGCGCGGGCTTCTCATTGCGGTGGCTTCTCTTGTTGCCGAGCAGGAGCTCTAGGCACGCAGGCTCCAGCAGTTGTGGCTTGCGGGCTCTAGAGCGCAGGCTCAGTAGTTGTGGTGCACGGGCTTAGTTGCTCCACGGCATGTGGAATCTTCCCGGACCAGGGCTCAAACCCATGTCCCCTGCATTGGCAGGTGGATTCTTTACCACTGCGCCACCAGGGAAGTCCCAATAGGTTATACTTTAAATAGAGAAGATGATTGCCAGAAGGGACTTCTTCAAATCGGAGTGGCAGAACAAATTACTGACGAAAGGGAAAGTCAGAGAAAAGATGGATCTGTCCCACCACTAGAATTCAAACAAACAGCAACTTCTGTAAGTTACTGATAAAGAGGAGGAAGTGGTGGGAGAGCAAAGCTGTCAACGGGGAGTGGGGAGATAAGCGTGTAAGAGGGTGGGACTGGATAAATGTTGGAAAGAGGAGAGGGAAATTGAGACCATACCTAAGAAAATGTCCACAGCAAATGACACCAACAGAAAATTCACAAAAGAAGGGGTAAAAATGGACAAATATACTGCGAAAGTTAAGCTTTACCAGTAAGCAAAGGAAAGCAAGTTAAACGATATATTTTCAAATCCATTAATTTGGCAAAGATTAAAAGATAACGGCAAGAGTGTGAGTGAAGGGGCAGGCATTCAGAGTCCCTGCTGGAATGCAGAGAAGCAAAACTTTTCTAGAAAGAAACCTGAATACTCTTTGACCAACAATTCCACTTCTGAGAATTTATGCCTAGTAAATAAATAGACATATGCACAAAGAACAATGTACATTTATAACGGTGAAAAACTGCAAACAACCTAAATAGCCATCAGTAGGGGACTGAGGAAATAAATGATAGTATAGCCACTGCAACGTACTAGCACACTGTCATTATATACCGGGTTAGAGATGAATAATTGAAAAATCCTCATGATAAAGAAAAAAAAGTTATAAAGTTATAAAACAACAGTATATAAAGCGTGATCCCACTTTTGTACAAAACCTAACTATAATACACATGGACATATTCACATAGAAAAATAACTAGAAATGAATATCCCCAAACACCATCAGAGGTTATCTCCGCGTGTGAACAGACGAGTGACTTTTACTTACACTGGGGTGCGCGTCTTTATTTTCCCCAAATATCCGACATACATACTTTTTTTTAAATTTTATTTTTGGCTGCGTTGGGTCTTCGTTGCTGCGAGCGGGCTTTCTCTAACTGTGGCGAGCAGGGGCTACTCTTCGTTGCGGTGTGTGGGCTTCTCCTTGGGGTGGTGGCTTCCTTTGTTGCGGAGCACGGGCTCTAGAGCGCAGGCTCAGTAGTTGTGGCGCACGGGCTTAGTTGCTCTGCGCATGTGGGATCTTCCCGGACCAGGGCTTAAACCCCTGTCCCCTGCATTGCCTGGCGGATTCTTAACCACTGCGCCACCAGGGAAGTCCGACATACTTTTAATGATGCCAGTGGTTGGGCTACTCCTGGCCCACAACTGCCAGGGAAAACGATACTTACTCATTTGTACACGTCAGCTCCCTCTCCTCCACTTCAGGGATGTCGGCAACCCCCACCCTTTCTCCAAAAAGCCGACTGGGGAGGCTCTTTCCTCCTCCCGCAACGGCGGAGGCGACCCCAAACCAAAGTAACCCACGGGCTAGAGTTGCCTAGCAACTGTGGCGGACCACTTTAAGGGGACGGAAACGGAAAAAGAAAACGCACAGGCGCAGTGATGAACTCGCATTAGGCCCCGCTCAAATAAGCAGAAGAGGCTATTCTAGTCACCGCCCACCTCCCCCGGCTCTGACCGGAAGCCCTAGGGTCACTTCCGCCCTTATTAAATATGACCGATCTCTTTAACTTCTCTTTCCCACATCCCAACTAGAGGCGGGGCGTCGCCTCTTAGACTAAGCGTGATTGGTCGCCAGGAGACTCGGAAGTGTCTTCGATCAGAGCCGCAGAGAAAGACAGTCTAGCCTTGCAAGCGTTCTGTCCCACACTAGGAACGGGCGTTTTTCGGGCTGCTCTCGATGGTATCTTTGGACGGATAGAGGGGGCCGCGCAAAGTCTTATGGGACAATAATGGCCGCTTTCAAGGTGCGGGTTTTGGTTCTCTAAGGCGGTCTGAGCGAGGAGTGGCGGCGCCAGCGCCCCAGAATCCGGGACAGAAGGTCCCGAGAGTCGGGCTTGGTGAGGTGAGTGTCCCTTCTTCCTTTCCGACCTTTTCTTCGCCAATCGTGGCGGCTCCAAGCGGCGGATATCGGCCCCTCGCTCAGGTTCGGGCCCAGGTTTGGAAAGTCTTGTTCCTGTCACCCAACTTGCGTTACTCACCTTAGGGATGCTGCCTAGGTCCTGCAAGACCGGCCTTTCTCCTTTCTCAGGTCAGATCCAGCTTCCTGGCGTGGCCTCAAAGAGGTCCAGGGATGCTGCCCGGGGGGTCACCCTGCTCACTTCCTTAGACCTTCCTATTAGCCCACTCCCAGACGGACACCGAGCCCAGCAGGGCTCCTTTTGTCTTCCTCTTCTCTGTCACAGTGGTATCTCTACCAGGTGATATCTTTTACTAGAATGTCAACTCCAAAAAGGTTGGGATTTTTGTCTGTTTTGTTCTCTTCTTTATCTCTAAGGCCCAGAACAGCGATTGGCTCACAGAAAGCACTCAGTAATTGTTGAACGAATGTATCGTTTTTTCTTCATTATTTTTCTTGTACCTCTTGTGGCTTCTTTGCCACTAATTATTCTTCACAAGCCAACACTTAGCTTCTTATTTACTTTTCTCAGCTGTTAGTTGTCCTGTTTGTCAGACTCCTTTTCCTGTGCTGCTGGCATCTTTCTTTTTTGTCCCTAGAAATTTCTGGCTCCCTGTTTCCTTTAATCAGTTTAAACTCATTCATTCATTTATTCCTCAAACGTTTATTTTGCTAGGCACTGGGCAAAGCAGTCAACAAGACAGACAAGGGTCTCTCTCCTGCATAAAATGACATTCTAGAAGTATATTTTCTAGTTCAGACTACTGAGCAGAGCATGTAAATCCTACCTTCCTGTTTAGATTTCCTCACATGAATACAGATGTCACCAATTGGTAGCTTTCCCTTTTCTCTTCTGCCTGATGGCATTTTTCAAAATGCAGCTGTTGTTCATACTATATGTTCAGTCTGTTTAGCACTATTCTTCTGTAGAGCTGTATATGTTAATTAGAGCTGGGTGAAACATTCTGGATTCTGGTAGTACCCTATCCCTTGACAGTTCTTTGCTTTACTGGCTTGTTGGAATGAGGGAAATTATTCAAGCACTCAGAATGGGATATGTTTATAAGTAGATTGT
This sequence comes from Balaenoptera ricei, assembly GCF_028023285.1. Taxonomy (NCBI): domain Eukaryota; kingdom Metazoa; phylum Chordata; class Mammalia; order Artiodactyla; family Balaenopteridae; genus Balaenoptera; species Balaenoptera ricei. The sequence goes on along the minus strand of NC_082657.1, from coordinate 49,014,130 downwards.
GTATAGTGGAAGGTAAAGAGGAGTTTGTTATAAGTTGAGTGCCAGAAAATCCTACAGTTACCCACTTTTCAGAAATATCATTTCCTAGCCTGGTGATTCTCATCAATTTTTTTTTTGGTGAACTTGAATTGTTATTAAACAGATTTCGACTGCTGTGAGGTAAGTCTTTTCTACAAAACACAATCCATTAAAGGATGGATCACATGCATGGTAGTCTTATACGTCAACAACTCTGCTGTATCTGTAGTTTAAAGGAAGGGAGAGGAGGAAGAACTTGGGTAAAAAAATGGTGAGGGACCCAAATCAATACCTTGGAGCACAGCAAGTGAAATAATGTAACGATGACATTTATGTAACTCTTTATGGTTACAGAGTGCTTTCACATACACTTTCTTGTTTGATTCTCACAATAACCCCATGGATTAGATAGAGCAAAAAGTACTTCCACTTTGCAGATGTAGAAATTATGCCTAACCAAAGATTAAGTTATTGCTTACAATCATACAGGTAAAAAATGTCAAGAACCTGGGTTCTGATTGAGGTTTCTGATTTAAAATCTAGTGTTGTTTTCCCTAAACTCCCTTTATAGATGCCATAATGCTCTAGTAAGTGTCCCTTAGTGAGGTCTGTTCTTGCCTGGATGATACCCTCTTGGATCCTGGTGTGTGTGTGTGTGTGTGTGTGTGTGTGTGTATCTGTTTCTGACGTGTGTTGGGGTAGAAGTAGGAAGATCTTTTGTGATTGTCGATGACTTGATGGACAGGTCTTGGTAAAAGGTAACTAAAGGAATTCTGGTCTTGAGGGGGAGGTCAACCCCCCAGAGATCCATATACCTACAGTTATTCTGGGATGTAGCAGAGCCAAGCCTTTTCTCTTCTTATGTCTGATATCAAATGGTTTGTTTTCCTTCCAGAGAAATCCCAGAGCCTGCCATGGAGGACACCAGCGAGGATGCCTCGATCCATCGATTGGAAGGCACTGAGGTGGACTCCCAGGTTGGCGGTCTTATTTTCAAGACCAAAAGTGCATCTAGTGAGCAGCATGTCTTCAAGGCCCCTGCTCCCCGCCCTTCATTGCTGGGACTAGACTTGTTGGCTTCCCTGAAAAGGAGGGAGAGAGAGGAGAAGGATGACGGGGAGGACAAGAAGAAGTCCAGAGTCTCTTCCTATAAGGACTGGGAAGAGAGCAAGGATGACCAGAGGGACGCTGAGGAGGAGGGCGGTGACCAGGCTGGCCGCAGTAGCCGAAAAGACAGGTAAGAGCCTTTGGGTGGATTGCCCCAAAGGGAACAAAAATGGAGGCCAGAAAATAGCATCTCATGTTTATCTCTCAGTTTTCTTGTTGGACATTTAGGACTTTATAATTTTACTATGATTCTATAACATTGAGGCTAGATAGGAATTGGTATTTTCTTCAGATTTGGGGGAACATTCAAAGGCACCTAAAGAGTGGATGATGGAGGTTAGAAGCGCTTATGGTTGTTGCCATATGCAAACCTGCCGTACCAGGGACATAAAGTGGAAAAGGCCAGGTCGCATGTTTGGCCTGGCCAAAGGTTTGGGGCAGGTTTTTCTTCCATGGACGAGCCCTTTACCAGCTGCCCTCCCTGTTTCAGACATTATCGATCTGCTCGGGTAGAGACTCCATCCCATCCTGGTGGTGTGAGTGAAGAGTTCTGGGAACGCAGTCGGCAGAGAGAGCGGGAGTGGCGGGAACATGGTGTCTACGCCTCGTCCAAAGAAGAAAAGGATCGGAAGAAGGAGAGGTCGAGGGATCGAGACTGTGACCGCAAGAGAGACAGAGGTAAACTGCCCAGCAGAGTTCCTAGTGCCTGCTAAGCACCTCAGTTAACATGTCGGCCTTTTTCCTGTTGGGGGGGTTTTTATAACACCTGTTAATTAGGGAACTCCATTTTCATGTCAGCCTGGTTGGTTTTGACCCTGTTGGTATTGGGATTAGCAGGCAGTTTAAGAAAAGAGCTGTTACATGCAACATAGCTGCTTTGCTTGAGTGTGTGGTCCTCATTTTATCCTGAAAATTGGTGATGAAGGTGAAAATGGGTAGTATGTTTGAGAAGCCAGTTGACACTAGTGTTGGCGAGAGAAAAAGGACGGTGCTGTGGAGCAAAGCTAGACATAAAATCCAATGCTGGCTTTCCTCAGTGTTGTCTCAGTTCTGTAGCTTGTAGGCTTGTAACTATTAAATAACTATTCATTACAGGCTTGTAACTATTCTTTTTTGAATTCTTGCAGGAAAATAACTGTTACTGTGAGTTTGAAACTTTCTAGCCAGTAACTAATTTTTGCCCTTGAAAGAATGGGGATATGTGAGTTTCAGGAGCCCAAGGATCGCATTAGAGCAGTGAGGTTGCACCTGTGAGTGAGTGGGGAGGCTTGTCCTTTCTCTAGGGTGAAGACGGGTGGAAGTTAGGATGGGACACCTGTTTTCTAAGCTCTGCCGGTGACTCCTCACAGATGAGCGGGATAGAAACAGGCACAGCAGCAGATCGGAGCGAGATGGAGGGTCAGAGCGCAGCGGCAGAAGAAACGAACCTGAGAGCCCCCGACACCGGCCTAAAGGTAGTCTGAGCTGTTGCTTGTGGTGGTTTGTGAGAGCCAAGTGTATGAGAGGCAGGGTGAGTGACTCTCATCCTCAGTGGAACTGGGTTGGAATTCCTGATTCCACCATGAAATTCTGGGAATACTTGGTTCTGAGTCAGTTGATTCAGTTGGGAAGGCCGTGGACTTCTCTGTGGAGACAGATATGCTCCCTTAACATGATTTGCCAGTTTGCTGAGCGGCCAGTTTTCCAAATGGTAGGAAAGAATAGGGAGCTGGGGGTGGGTGGGGTAGGGGCAGAAAAAGGTTTTATTACAAAGAAATATGTACATTCAAGAGAGATATGCTTGCAGAGATAAACTGGATATTCCTTAAAGTGTTGTTACGAGCACAGATGAAAACTGGACCATTAAAATTCAGATATCTTTAAAAGCTGTCAAAGCCATCTTATCCATTGCAAATAGGTGCAAAGTTTATAAACAGTAAAAGAAAGAAATCTGGTGAACTGACTTTCATCTAATGGCTCTATAGCCGTGTCTTAGACGTTTACTGTGGGTGTGTCTTTTGTGGCCCAGATGCAGCCACCCCTTCAAGGTCTACCTGGGATGAAGAGGACAGTGGCTATGGCTCCTCAAAGCGCTCACAGTGGGAATCGCCCTCCCCAACACCTTCCTATCGGGATTCTGAGCGGAGTCATCGGCTGTCCAGTCGAGATAGGGACAGGTGACGTTCTGGGTGGGCGGCACAGGCTGGGCGTGACTGGGGCTGGGAGGGCAGATGGTGGCTGGGGAACACGTCTCAGCTTAGTGACTCTTTAGTGAGGCTGGTTGTGCCGTTTCCCAGGTCTGTGAGGAGCAGGTACGCAGACGACACGCCTCTGCCAACCCCGTCCTACAAATACAATGAGTGGGCCGATGACAGAAGACATCTGGGGTCCACCCCACGTCTGTCCAGGGGCCGAGGTAAGGCAGGGTGGAAGTGGGAAGCAGGACGCAGGGTCGCTTGTCCTGGTGGGGCTGGACGAAGCCGGGCTGGGGCTGTGCTGCTTGGCAGGTCTGTGTGAGGCCACTGGGGATGAGCTGGGACCGTGCAGACTGACCTGCTATGTGTTCTCCCGCAGGGAGACGTGAGGATGGCGAAGAAGGAATTTCATTTGACACAGAAGAGGAACGGCAGCAATGGGAGGACGACCAGAGGGTAAAAACTACATCTTCGAGAGACTGAATGAGGGGTGGTGGGTCACCTTTGTCGGTGAGTGGGTGACCGGGGGTGTCCGAGCACAAGGGTCATGGGTTACACTGTAGTGGAACCGGACGTTGAGCCACGTTCAGTCTCGAAGCCGTGGAATCTCTTTCCAGGCAAAGGCTCTGTGGTGAAACTTCTCACCAAATGCAGGTCAGACTTAACTTTTTCGACTGTGTGCTGGTGCCACCGTGTGGTAAATGTAAGAAGTGCCGTCATGGTGGGCTGCGCTGTACACTGGGCTTCTCCTCTAGGTGGCCCGTCTTACAGCCTCTCTTGCGCCTCTCACGAGGGCTGCTATGCCGCACCAGTGACTTCTTACCAAGCACCTCCTGCCCTTCTGGCCACGTCGTGCGCAGAAACTGGATCTGCGCCTTGTTCTTACTGCTTCGTCTCTTGTGCCACAGCAAGCTGACCGGGATTGGTACATGATGGATGAGGGATATGATGAGTTCCACAACCCGCTGGCCTACTCCTCCGAGGACTACGTGAGGAGGCGGGAGCAGCATCTGCACAAACAGAAGCAGAAGCGCATTTCGGCCCAGCGGAGGCAGATCAATGAGGTGAGGCTGCCCGCAGCAGGTGGGGCAGATTCAGCTGGAGAAGCGGCAGGTCACACGCGCCTGCCAGCGGCCCAGCTCGTCTCCCGCTGCTGAAGTCACAGACTTAGCGATTCCTCCGGAGGCAGAGGGTGGGCAGGGAGCTTCTCAGTAACTTAAGAAAAACCCAACCCAAATCATGACTTCTGTCTTCTGCGGTAGTTCTGGAGGGGTGCTGTTGATGGGTACTGGGAGGTCAGGCCCCGGCTCTGTGGTGTGTCCTTTGTGTCTCTGAGCGGGGCCAGAGACAGTCACTGTTTGTGTGTCCATACAAAGGTTCTGCCTTAGATATAACGGGTTGCTTCTGGGAAGAGTACTGCAGGTGATTTGGGATCAGCGATTCTTTTGTCTAAGGAGCTGCAGGGTAGAGAGGCCCGTGACATCTCTGCAGCCCCTATGGCCCTTCTGTCAGGACCCTCTGCGTGGCCTCGCCTGGGACCTTTCAGGATGGCCTTGCAGTTGCAGCCTTAACGTGGCCTCCCGTTGTGTCCTCACAGGATAACGAACGCTGGGAGACCAACCGCATGCTCACCAGCGGGGTGGTGCATCGGCTGGAGGTGGACGACGACTTTGAAGAGGACAGTGCAGCCAAGGTCCATCTGATGGTGCATAACCTGGTGCCTCCCTTTCTGGATGGGCGCATCGTCTTCACCAAGCAGGTGAGGGTCCTCTGTTGTCAGAGAGAAGACCACTCAGAGAAGCCTGAAATGGAAAAAGAAAGAAAGGGAAAGGAAAGGAGAGGAAAAAAGCCCCATCACGATAGGGGTAGGGTAGCAACCCTTCGTTTACTAGGGCCAGTACGAAGTGGACCTTCGTGTTGAGTGTTTTTGTTTTTTTTTTTAATTTATTTATTTTTATTTTATTTGTTTTATTTTTGGCTGTGTTGGGTCTTCGTTGCTGCGCGCGGGCTTTTCTCTGGTTGCGGCGAACTTCGTTGCGGTGCGCGGACCTCTCATTGTGGTGGCTTCTTTTGTTGCCTAGCACGGGCTCTAGGCACATGGGCTTCAGTAGTTGTGGCACTCGGGCTCAGTAGTTGTGGCTCACGGGCTCTAGAACGCAGGCTCAGTAGTTGCAGCGCCCGGGCTTAGTTGCTTCGTGGCATGTGGGATCTCCCAGGGCTCGAACCTGTGTCCCCTGCATTGGCAGGCGGATTCTTAACCACTGCGCCACCAGAGAAGCCCTCGTGTTGAGTTTAATGGTCAGCGCAGAATTTCTCTTTTTCCTCAACCTCTTGCAGCCAGAGCCTGTGATTCCAGTCAAGGACGCCACTTCTGACCTGGCCATTATCGCTAGAAAAGGCAGTCAAACAGTGCGGAAGCACAGGGAGCAAAAGGAACGCAAAAAGGTTGGTTTCTTGTCTTCTAGGGCCAGAGAGTATCTACATATTTTTTTGTATTTTTTTTCTTTTTTTTTCTTTTTAAAGATCACGTTCCACCTCACAGGTAGGGTTCCTATTGGTAGTTAGAGGAAACTCACAGAGCAAGAAACAGCCCTTGTGGGAGGGTATTGCATTCCTCCTCCAGGGCCTCAGTTAAGATAATCCGGGGCCTGGTGTCTCAGGAGCTTCAGGCATAAGATTGGGAGGCACGGCTCGGTGCCACTGCTGCCTTGTGGGAATTTCCTGCCTGCTAGATGAAGCCTGTTGTCAGACAGGATTGATTTTCCATGGACCACAGTTGTGTCACGGGATGGAGCAGATTGACTTTTTGTGTCTTTTTCAGGCTCAACACAAACACTGGGAACTGGCTGGAACCAAACTGGGAGATATAATGGGCGTCAAAAAAGAGGAAGAGCCGGATAAAGCTCTGACAGAGGACGGTAAAGTGGACTACAGGTAGGAGTCTCGCCAGCAGCGGGGGTCTCTGCAGTCGGGGCCTCAAGGGGGCCGATAGGATTCGGCACTCGCGAATAGGAAAACGATGTCATTTGGAGTCTCTGGTCCCTTCCTCCTGGTCTTTTCAACTTTTCTGAGATAACATTCCTACTGCTGCCCCTGATACTGCAGGAGCTTCTTCTGTGCCCGGCAGCACCACAGAACTCACAGATACTCAGTCATTGGATTCTCACGACAGTCCCACGGGACAGGTGTAATCTTCCCCGTTTTTCATGTGAGGAGGAGGAGGCCCAGGGAGGTTAAGTAGCTTGTTTGAGGTGGTCCAGCTGGTAAACGGTGGGGTGAGGATCACACCCAGACAGTCTAGTCTCGGAGCCCACACTCTCAGCCGCTCTGCTAGAGCGCCTTTCAGATGCTCAGTGTGGGAAAGTGTGCTTTGCACCCTTAGATTTTAGTTCAATCTAAGGAAGAACTATTTTTAACAGAGGTTTGAAAATAGAAAGCATTGTCTTCTCAGGTAGTGACTTCCCCATTCATAGAGGTACTTAAGCAGATGTTGGATAACTGCTTGTTGGGCTTTCCTCATTGTGTAGGTGGCTGAACTCAGATGTCCCTTCTGAATCTCACTGAACACTCTGAAATCCTACAAAACTGTCATCTGAGTTAATAATTCTCTGTAACCCTGTGAGAAGTTGGTGCTATTGATCAGCCCTTGTTAGTTTCTAGTTAATTTAATCCCGTAGGTGTTAATTGTTAGCTGAGCGGGAGTGACTGGGATGTTAGAAACAGGAAGCTTGACGGAGCCTGGGCTCAACCTGATGGAGGAAAAGTCTCTTGGGGAAGGGATGGGTGGAGACTGTAGACTAATGTAGGTAAGGTAGGACTGGTACCTTTTTGCTCTGCAGCCTGGGGATGCACGTGTGCCGGATACTTGAGCGCTTTCAGTGGAAGCTGTAGGTAAACATCAAGTGGGACTGTTCTCACAGTTCTTTAAAAATAAAGCCTTATGGACTCTGCTGTCCCACCAAGAGGTGGGAGGGAGTCTGACCTTGGTCAGCTCCTCCTTTCAGCCTGTTAAGTGTGGTGCTGAAATTGCCCAAGGTTGTTCCATATAAGGTAATGACCTGTGGATTTCAGCTCCTCTTCTGGCTGAACTCTTTCAGGGCAGAGGATTTGCCACTTGCTAATCTGTAGCTCCTCTGAGCCCCCTGCAGCTGTCTGTCCTGGGGGCGTTGAGTAGGTTTTGGATGATGGATTCTCAGACAGCTGTCTGGTCCCTTAGGACAGAGGAGATGAGCAGCACCTGGCAGCTCTAGCGTCTCAAAGATTTACTGCACATTTGAAGCAGTGCTCACTTTTGGGTGTAGGAAGCAGGGCAGTAACCCAGTCAGGAAGGCAGATGTGGGAAACTGTGCAGGGCGCTAAGGCTGCTGTGTGTTCTCAGGGCAGAGCAGAAGTTTGCAGACCACATGAAGAAAAAGAGCGAAGCCAGCAGTGAATTCGCAAAGAAGAAGTCTATTCTGGAGCAGAGGCAGTACCTGCCCATCTTTGCTGTGCAGCAGGAGCTGCTCACGATTATCAGGTAACTGCATCCACCCCGGGTCGGGCTTCCACTACTGAATCAGGTGTCCCATTTTCTCCTGTGTGTACTCTGTAGCTCTTTTTCTTTTGGGTATGACATCTGATGGAGAATGGAAAGGATTTTTTCCCCCAACCTGGGTGCCCTGGGCTACCCTGCATGAAGTAAGCAAGATGGCATCGTTTTGTTTTAGTGCATTTGTTTAAACTGTACTGTCTTCCAGACTTCTTAGAGGGTGTTTCAGTATGAGACAGTTTTCCCAGGGAAATCCTCCTCCCTGCGCAGGCACGCTCCTTGGATAGCTACAGGTGGGGGTAGGAGGTGGCCTTCCACTCGGGCTGATTCACCCGTTATCTTCTCTTCCTTGCAGAGATAATAGCATCGTGATCGTGGTTGGGGAGACAGGGAGTGGTAAGACCACTCAGCTGACCCAGTACCTGCACGAAGACGGTTACACGGACTATGGGATGATTGGGTGCACCCAGCCCCGCCGTGTGGCTGCCATGTCGGTGGCCAAGAGAGTCAGTGAAGAGATGGGGGGCAGCCTTGGTGAGGAGGTGAGTGGGCGCAAGGGCTGAGCTGTGTAGTTCTTGCCCGGTAGCTTCTGTCATTTGGGCTGATCTGCTGAGGCCTGGACCCAGCTCGGGGTGTGCAGTGGCGAGTGGGCGCCCAGAGCTTCTGAGCGGTCTCTCTGGCCTCCAGGTGGGTTATGCCATCCGTTTCGAAGACTGCACTTCAGAAAGCACCTTGATCAAGTACATGACCGATGGAATCCTGCTGCGAGAGTCCCTGCGGGAAGCGGACCTGGATCACTACAGCGCCATCATCATGGACGAGGCCCACGAGCGCTCCCTCAACACCGACGTGCTCTTTGGGCTGCTCCGGGAGGTGAGGGCTGCGGGTCCAGCTTCTGTGCCTGTGGGGCTTGGAGCGCCGCCCTGCCAGGAGTTAGTGACGAGGCACTCCAGGCGGGCTGGGGTCTAGCCTGGGGAAGCTGAGGGGGTCTTTGACAGGCTGAGTTGCCCCGGAGGCCCTTGGCTGCGGGGTTCAGACCTGGTGGTGGTTTACTCTGTTCTTGCTCAGCTGAGTGCCTCATGGTTTTCCCGGCTGTGGCTCCACCGATTCAGTTCAGGATTGTTATGAATCTAATGAGCCATCCGTCAGCTTTGACTTCTGTTTCATTTGGTAGTTATGCTGATGAGACTGGAGGGCAGAAGCCAAGGGTCCCAAAACTGTGGGGAAGCCTCTGACTGACTTCTTCTCTTAGGTGGTGGCTCGGCGCTCAGACCTGAAGCTCATTGTCACGTCGGCCACCATGGATGCAGAGAAATTTGCTTCCTTTTTTGGGAATGTCCCCATCTTCCACATCCCTGGTCGTACGTTCCCTGTTGACATCCTCTTCAGCAAGGTACTGAGGCCCTGTTTCGGAACTGACCTGACCTTTGATGAGGAACTGGTTGGGGGATGTGAAATGGCATACCGAGTCGGGAGAGGTTTTGTGGGGACCCTGCAAGCCTGCAGCTATAGGGCTTGAAGGTGAAGGACTGTGCTCTGGGGAGGTTTCGCTTGATTCTTTCTTTGGAGTGGACGTGCAGGGCTCAGGGAGGGCCATCAGGCCCATCTGCAGGTGCGGCAGCCCTGAGAGTTCATCGGCTCTAGCCCCTGACCAGGAACTGGGTCGCCGGTTCCCAGTGGGGGCTTGGCCTGCATTCCTTCTGACGGTGTCCCTCACTGGTTTGCAGACCCCCCAGGAGGATTATGTGGAGGCCGCAGTGAAGCAGTCTCTGCAGGTGCATCTGTCGGGGGCCCCCGGGGACATCCTTATCTTCATGCCTGGCCAAGAGGACATCGAGGTGCGTGCCTCGGTCATGACTGGGGTGAACGGGTGTGTCCTTCGTGTGAGAACTGGGGCATCTGGTGTCTCACAGCTCCTCTCTGTGCCCTCAGGTGACCTCAGACCAGATCGTGGAGCATCTGGAAGAACTGGAGAATGCGCCCGCCTTGGCTGTGCTGCCCATCTATTCCCAGCTGCCTTCTGACCTCCAGGCCAAAATCTTCCAGAAGGTGAGATGGGTCCCCACCTTGGGATTCCCGCAGACTCCCCCAAAGGAGGGCAAGAGGGAGGGTGTTAGTTTTCTGGCACGGGTGGGGTGTACTTTTCTCCTTGTGGGGTTTTTCCTACCTGAAGGCCTACAGCCTTCGCTCCATGAGTGTCCTGTCCGGCTCCAGGCTCCGGATGGCGTTCGGAAGTGTATTGTCGCCACCAACATTGCTGAGACCTCTCTGACTGTCGATGGCATCATGTTTGTTATCGATTCTGGTTATTGTAAATTAAAGGTAAGAGGAGACACGGGCACCGGGGCCCTAGGCCTTCACCCAAAGCTAACTCAGCCAAGGGGGTGGGAAGGCAGGCCCTGGGTCCTTGGCCCTCACACGACGATTGCTCATGGAAGTGGTGGTGGTGTTTATTGAGTGCTGGTTTTGCCGTGTGCTTGATTCATTCCATCCTTGTGATAACTCGAGGTAGACAGTTTACATAACTCGATAGAGATCGCGGAGCTGGTGTTCAGGGGAAATTTCTTGAGGTTCCTGGTTCCGAAAGATGGCTGCTTACATCGCTAAGACACTTCCTTCTGTAACGTGTAGCACCCAGGGTCTGTCTTTGTCTCAAGGCTGCCTCCCTTTCCCCCTCACTCTGCCCTTAGTCAGGTCTTTGCTGTGCCCTCCTAGGTCTTCAACCCCCGGATTGGCATGGACGCCCTGCAGATCTACCCCATCAGCCAGGCCAATGCCAACCAGAGGTCGGGGCGAGCCGGCAGGACGGGCCCAGGTCAGTGTTTCAGGTAGGAGCCCTGCGCTAGCCTGCTCTCTGGGGTGGAGCCCCGGCTGGGGTGGGAAGGCTTGGACCGTGACCCTGCAGAGAGGTGACCCCTGAGGCTGGGAACCAGTGGTGGGGCTGCCGCTTGTTGCTTCTCTCGTCACGTGCTGCTGAGTGGAGGAAGCTGCCTTCGCGGGCAGCCCTGAAGTCTGAGCAGCCTTGGGTTTTAGGAGGACCTGTGTGGAAGGTGCCTGCAGCGGATGGCCAGCGATTACAGCGTGCCCCCTCCCGGAAGATAAACGCGAACAAATTCCAGCACCGGTTCTTTTTTTCCTCCTCCAATTACTCTCTCTCTCTTTTTTGTTCCGACTTTTAAAAATAATGTATTAACTATAGAAATTCAGAAAATCTAGAAAAATATAAAGAAAAAAAATCCCAGCCATAATTCTAGTCCCAGGCTCATTGGTTCCAGAAATGAAACAAGTACATAGGAGACTCCAGCAGAATGGTGAATTGGCAGGACTGAGTTTTGAGTAGGTGGAGATTTGTGATTGTAAGGGAAAGGGGGAGGTGGGGGGAAGAAATGGAAGAAATGAGGACTTCTCCTCCTTACCCGTGGCTTTCATCTGCACTGGCTCTTCTGGGTGCACAAGCCCAGTGTTGGTCCCTGTGTAGACAGCCGGGCATATTTGAGGGGCTCAGCCGGGCAGCACGGTGGGAAGTGCGGCAGGACTGTGTCTTCTCCCCCGCAGGCTCTACACCCAGAGCGCCTACAAGAACGAGCTCCTGACCACCACGGTGCCCGAGATCCAGCGGACCAACCTGGCCAACGTGGTGCTGCTGCTCAAGTCCCTGGGGGTGCAGGACCTGCTGCAGTTCCACTTCATGGACCCGCCCCCGGAGGACAACATGCTCAACTCCATGTATCAGCTCTGGATCCTCGGGGCCCTGGACAACACAGGTGCCGTGGCCCTGGGAGCCGGGCAGGGCCCCGTGGGCTCTGGCGCCTGGGTGCTCCAGGCACTGTGTCCACTGACCGTGCGGATTTGCTCCTCTCTCCCAGGCGGTCTGACCTCGACCGGGCGGCTGATGGTGGAGTTCCCGCTGGACCCGGCCCTGTCCAAGATGCTCATTGTGTCCTGTGACATGGGCTGCAGCTCCGAGATCCTGCTCATCGTCTCCATGCTGTCGGTCCCAGCCATCTTCTACAGGCCCAAGGTGGGAGATGCTGTCCGGCTCCTCTCCTCCCAGGGATCTCGGGAGGTTATGGGCTCAAGGAAGGTTGAGAGAGGGGGAGTAGTTTCTGTCTGTGTTGTTAAGACGGAGTGGAGGGAAGGGCAGGAATCAGTTTCCAAAGAGTGGTTTTGCTGTTTTATGTTAAGCAGGTTGGGGGTAGGGGAAGGGATGGGCTAGAGCCATGGTTCTCAGGGAGTGTTTTGCAGTTTTTTCTAGGATGGCTGTGCCTGAGCCCTCACGTTTTAGAATAAATATTTTGTTGTAAACTAATTTATTTTTCCTATATTGTCAGGGCACTACGTTGATGTGTTTTTAGCTGTGGTGAAGGTAGATGATAGTGTGAGATAGCTCTTCTCATTGGACCTGGACTTCCCTTTTCCCTTCCTAGGGCCGAGAGGAGGAGAGCGATCAAATCCGGGAGAAGTTCGCAGTCCCTGAGAGCGACCACCTGACCTACCTGAATGTCTACCTGCAGTGGAAGAACAACAATTACTCTACCATCTGGTGTAACGATCATTTCATCCATGCCAAGGCCATGCGGAAGGTGGGGGCAGTGGCCGAGAGAAGCAGCATGTTGGGAGGAGGGGTGGGATGCGGGGAAGGAGGGCGCCATCCTTGTCTCCCTGTGTCCTGCTCTAGGTCCGGGAGGTGCGGGCTCAGCTCAAGGACATCATGGTGCAGCAGCGGATGAGCCTGGCCTCGTGTGGCACCGACTGGGACATTGTCAGGAAGTGTATCTGTGCTGCCTATTTCCACCAGGCAGCCAAGCTCAAGGTGAGCCCAGTGGAGCTGTGGCCCCTCTGGGCCTGATACTTCTTTCGAGGGCAGAGGTCTCCTTTCTCATTGTACAGTCCTGCAGATCTGGGCTTCCCCCAAAAGCCTGTGTCAAGGCAGCATGGGACTGGGTAGCTGCCCAGATGTGCCGTGCTTTGCTGTGTGGCCACCTGTTGCATCTCTTCCCCAGGGAATCGGGGAGTATGTGAATATCCGGACCGGCATGCCCTGCCACCTGCACCCCACCAGCTCCCTCTTTGGAATGGGCTACACCCCAGACTACATTGTGTATCACGAGTTGGTCATGACCACCAAGGTGAGTCTTTTCCAAGGCAGCTTGCATGACTGTAGGCCCACTTGGCTGGGCCAGGCCTTTGTCATAACCCTTTGCCGCCTTCTGGGATGGGTTTTGAGCTTGGGAGGCTTAAGGCCACATGTTGCTTGGAGGGAAATTGAGGTTGGTTTTCAGTTGGGGGTTTGGGGAAGTTTGTATAGATACACAGTTAACCTCTAGATTCCAGTGGCCTCGGCTGTGCCAGCAGGATTGTTTCCTACTTGCTGCCTGGGACAAGCAAGCCCTTTTGGCGTTGTTAGAAGGGTTTTCTGAGGGGCTGGGCCTTTTCTGTTGGACAACAGGGGCCTTCTTCTCAAGCATGGAGGAATTTGGATGGGAGAAGGGATTAGAATCCCAGTGTCTGCGGCTGTTCCTTGCCTTTTTCAGCCTCACAGGGCGAGGGGTAGGCCCCTTCCCGTATAGCTCCTAACTGTGGAACCGCTCTGGGAGGGACAGCTCAAAGCATTGGTCCTCCTGTGACCACCGCTCTGCGGCCCTTCTGCCTGCAGGAGTACATGCAGTGTGTGACTGCCGTGGACGGAGAGTGGCTGGCAGAGCTGGGCCCCATGTTCTACAGCGTGAAACAGGCAGGAAAGTCTCGGCAGGTAAGGACCCCATGCTTCTCTATGGAGGATCTGTTTGTCTCTGGGATCCGCTTTCCCCTCAGCCTGGTGTTAAAGACACATCATCATCTGGCTTCCCTTCACTTCTCTGTCAAACATGAGAGTTGTGATCCAGGCCGGTTAGTCTGTCTGATCTCCCCCAACCCACTCCATTTGCTCGGTCTGCTGAGCCTTAAAAAAAAAAAAACTTACTATTGAAAAGTCCAACTACTCATAAAAGTGGACAAAAACAGTATAATGAGCCACGAGTTCCTCACTTAGCTTCCATAATTATCAACATTCTGCCCAACCTTGTTTCTTTTATTCCCACTCGGCTCCATACATATTGAGTGTTTTCCTGGAATATTTTAAAGCATACCTCAGACATTGTGGTTTTTCACCCATAAATACTTGAATATGTGTCTCTAAAAGGACTTTCAAAAATTAAAACATAACCTCCATGCAAATCTTACTCAACAGAATTAATCCTTAATGTTGCTAAAGTCTCCAGTTCTTGTTCATATTTCCTTTTTTATTCCAAAGATAATTTTTTATAATTGATTTGCTTGAATTCGGAGCCAGGCGTTGAAATTTGTCATTATATATATTAAGTCTTTTATTCTGGAACAAGCTCTGCCCCCACTCATTTTTTATGGCATTGACTTATTGGAGAAAACAGGTTGGTCATCTGTTGGTCATTCTGTAGAATGTTCCACGTTCTGTTTTGAGCTGATTGCTTCCTCAAGGTGTTTAACTTTTGCCTCTATCCCATGTACTTTCTGTAAGCTAGTCATTAATCTAAAGCCTTGGTTAGATTCAGATTCAGCTGTTTTGGGTAAGGATGCACAAATGCGTGTGGTGCTGTGAACCTCCTTTTAGATCCAGTCAGGAGGCACATAAGGTCTGGTGGTGCCACTTTTGAAGACACTAAGATTGCTCAGTGATTCCACCTGATCCCTCCATTATAAATTCTCTACCTACTTCTCGGTCTCCTGACAGTCTTGGTGTCCATTGGTGGCTACCACCTGGAGTTAGGGCTGCAGAATGTTGTGGACCTTAACTTCCCCCCTTCTCAGCATAGTTCGCCCCGCACCGGGCCTGCACACATCTTCCTATGTCTGTCCTCTCCAGCCAGATGTCATGTCTTCTCTATTTCCTGTACTTCCTGGCATGGTTATGAACTTGGTTAGAGCACGTAAGCACTTAGCAAATGGAGTGGAGGGCTGAGGCATGACAGGGTGAGGACTCAATCATCCAATGTCTGTCTTGGATCAGTGAGAAAAGCAGGCCTCAGTGCTGGGGCAGGGAGCTGGCAAGGTCTACCCAGCACCTGGCTTGCAGCAGGGAGATGGGTGCAGGCCGGGCCTCCTCACCCGCCAATCCCCAGTGACCCCAGGACCTCTCCCTTCTCTAGGAGAACCGCCGACGGGCCAAAGAGGAAGCCTCTGCCATGGAGGAGGAGATGGCACTGGCCGAGGAGCAGCTGCGGGCCCGGCGGCAGGAGCAGGAAAAGCGCAGCCCCCTGGGTAGTGTCAGGTGAGCTGTGGTCTCGGGACCCTGGTCCTGATGGAGCCCACCAGCTGGACTGACCAGGCCCTGAGGCAGGGTCGCGATTTAAGAGAAGTTAAATGTGCAGAGGTGAATTGGTGACAAGTTGACTGTGGTCACGTGGAGACGGGAGGGGTTTCGGACATACTTTCAAGGGGTGGTGATACAGCTGCAACTCCTGGTCGTTGTTCGTTATGTTGTGATGGGGCCCAAGGTGGGCTGGAGCGGCAGAGTAGGTCTCACAGCTTTACCAACAGGCTAGGGCTTGGAAACCACAGTAGAGAGGCAAGGCGGGGAGAGCCTTGGGCACCTGCGTCTGCCCTGGTGCCTGGAGTTAGACCGCACAGGTGAAGGGCACAGTCCCTGCAAGACTGCCCTCACCTCAGTCACCACCTGCAAGTTGGGGGGTACCCAGGGTCACCCTCATTTCTCACCAACTTGTTACAAATTTGGGGATCCCCATGGACTCCCTCAGGTTTGATAATTTGCTAGAACACCTCGCAGAACTCAGGGAAGTACTATACATAGTACAGTTTTATTATAGCAAAAGGTCACAGAACCAGCCAAAGGGAGAGATGTATAAAGTGAGGTCTGAGAGTGTCTTAGATGTGAAGTCTTCCATTGTCCTTGGGGTCATGTTACCCTCCTGGCACATTACACAGAGTATTGTCACCAGGGAAGCTTACCCGAGCTTTGGTGCCCAGAGTTTTATTGGGCAGGACCCATGTGTTGACTTAGTCTCCAGCCCCTTTTCCCTCCCCAGAGGCTGGGCTAATAGCACGAGGCTCAGAGCACAGCCCTCTAATCACAGGTGGGTTTTTCTGGCAGGGTAGCCACCATCCTGAGTCATCTCATTTGCATAAACTATCAGATGTGGTCCGAGGGGCCCACCGTGAATAACAGAGACACTCCAGTCCTTTGGGAAATTCCAAGGGTCTAGAGATACCTCCAGGAACTGGAGACAAAGCCCAGCCACAGCTGGAGTGGCGGTCTGGTGAGGTGGAGGGAAGACGACCTCCATAGCTCACCTAGGGGATATGAATGGACTTGTTAAAAAAATCTCATAACCTGCCTCAGTGGATATCAGAAAGAGGTGCTATCTCATTCTGCTCCCGATCACAAATAGGGAAGGCAAGGGGAGTGGAAGTGTGCTAGGGGAGAAACCCTGCAGCCCCAAAGCCTGCTCGCACACAGAAACAGCAAGACCTCAGGCTCCTCATCCTTCTGTGTGTGTCCTGGCCGGAGTGAACAGCAGTGCGATTCCTAACCCCTCTTCTGTGTCTCCAGGTCTACAAAGATCTACACCCCAGGTCGGAAAGAGCAAGGGGAACCCATGACCCCTCGCCGCACACCAGCCCGCTTTGGGCTCTGAGCTGAGGCTGTCCCTGGAGAGGAGGGGGGCCAGGTGTTGAGTCCTGAGCCCTGTGGCTGCAGCGCCCAGGCCTGCCGACAAAACCCTTTCACCTGTGTGCTTTCATTTGTGTACATCATGGCCTTGGGGGCACCTGTTGAGGCCAGGCTCTGCCATGGAGGAGGTGGGAGTTTCTTGGTGCAGGCGCGGGGCCGCAGAGCAGCTGCCAGGACCACGAGAGGTGGCCGGACCCACCGTATTCAAATAAACTGTCCCCGGGACACTTGGTGTATAAATGACACGGCTGTGACTATGTTTTTTAAAATTCTTGTGTAAAACAGCACAATAGACCTAGAGGGAATTATAATTTGGTTATAATTCAGGATTTGGAAATAAATTTATTGTTTGTAAAATGTTATTGTATTTCTGACTCTTCTTTTCCCCTAACTGCCCTAAATCACACACTAGAGAACAGGCAGAACGCTGACTTTCCTTGGATGGATCCTTCTAGAACCTTAGCTCGCCCTTATTTCTGTTCTCTAGGCAGTGCCTCTTAGAGGAGGGGTTGATGGGGTGGGACTCAGCTGACAGGGAAGGAGAATGGCCCGGGGCACCAGCACCTGGCAGGGCTGGGGCAAGGCTGGCCACAGTGGCCGGGAAGTGGGAGGAAGGTGAGCAGCCGTGCACCCTCTGTCCTTTCCCGTGGGCGGGTTGGCTGCTCTGTTGCTCAGAATGGCCCAAGTTTCTACCATTATGTGTTGTGTATTGATGGAAAATAGTGTTAAATGTTGCTTATTGGTTTTCACGTAAAAGATGAGCCTTACACTAGAATCACTAGTCTCTTCTGTTGTTAAGCAGCCTCAACAGTCCGCTGAGGCGACGTCTTGGGCACCTCTGGTACTTACTTAGTGACTCCCTAGGGCTGGGCTTCTGCCAGGTGTGCTGGGTGGGAGGTCCTGTGTTGGGGCTGAGAGCCCAATAGGCTTGGGGCTCAGAAGCACCTGCATACTGGGCCAGGGCTCAGCGTGAGCTCCTTGGTGCCCGGCTCACGCCACTGTCAGTTCCACTCTTGTTTCTCACTCTGTTCCTGGGATTTGAATTTCTGTCTGTTATAAATCAATACAAGTTAAATTAAAGCCAATTTTATGGGTAGGTTTGGAAGCCAGGCTTTGGCAGCCAGCATCAGCTTCCACCTCTACTTCCATTCTTTTTACCTCTAACCGCCTTTCCTGGGAATGCACGTAGAAGCTGACTTTCACAGCTCTGGAGTGAAGAGAGGGCTTCCAGCTGCTGGCCTGGGAAGGCTTCTAATCTTGGCCCTGGGTTGAAGGGCTAGGAGAAGGTGTCTACCCGCCCTGCGGAGAGATGTAAGCTGGGTATGTGATCTATTTACAGACTTGGGCTCAGGATGCAACAAAACAGGAAGAAGATTGAGGTTCCAGTTGATGCCTTTACTACTAACAGGCTGTGACCTTGGTCACAAACTCACCTTCAGGTTCCTTAGATAAGAAAAATGAGGCCAGAGAGGTTTTGAAAAATCTTATTTTAAAGTAAGGAACGCCTAGTGAGGCACATGTGGCATACACACACAGATGCCACAAGATAAGTGGGGAGGCTCCCCAACCCCAGCAGCTGTACCCGAATCTGTTTTGGCTTCTGGACTTCTGCCCAAGAATCTGTTTGCACTTCTGTCTCCAATGCTTTCTTTTTAACTATGGACCCTTTCCATTCAGATCTACCTTCAAGTTCCTTCCAGCTTTAATATTATGATTTAATACTCCTCTGCTTTTCACCATCTCTTCCTCAGATGATAACTGATTCTTTTTCTAGAGGTACAAAAGCATTTCTTGGCAACGACTGGAAAGTGGATTCCTGAGACTGGTTTTCCGATTTGGTGTGAGAGAACAGTAAGGTTGTTGAACTGGACAGGGGTCCCCCACCTTGCTCTCAGCCATGTGCGTCTACCCTTTAATGCCTAGTTGAGAGGAGCAGGATACTTTAGACATCTTAGAAATATCAGCAGTTGAGGGGCTCAGGCTGAGATAGGGGGCTCATTCTGGGGACCCCAGGGCTAGCTTGCTGGGCCCTGCCTATGGCAGGAAGCTTCCTCCTCATGTGGGCTGTGCAGAGGGGGCTCAAAGGCAAGTGTACGTGGCCACATGGTGGTTCTAGGGAGCTCCCCCTTCCCTTTAGTAAGGCGGCGGCTGGGGTTTGGTCTGGGTTCCTTTAGCTCAGGGGGAGAAGAATTATACTCCAGGTGGGTAGAAGAGGATCTGTCACAAAGGATTCTGCGGCCCCCAAGGTATCAGAATCTGAGTGACACCCTCCGACTGGGTGGCTGAAGCACTTTATTTATAATCCCCTCGGCTAAGTCCTAGCTTTATAATCGTTTCTTTTTTCTTTTTTGTTATGTTTTTAGCGTGGCTTTAGGTGCACAGCAAAACTGAGCAGGAGGTACAGAGATGTCTCCAGTACCTGCTTCCCCCGCCCCCGACCTGCACAGCCTCCCCACTATCAGCATCCCCCACCGCAGTGGCTCGATCGTTACAGCTGATGAACCTGCGCTGACACATCATTATCCCCTGAAGTCCGTAGTTTACATTAGGGGTCACCCTTGGTGTCTGTACATTCTATGGGTTGGGACAAATGTATCCACCATCATGGTTTCATACAGAGACCGTGTCTTTTTAATGTCAACTTTTAAAGAACTCACTTCTTTGGTTATTTCTTAAAGCATTAGAGGCAGGCAACATTCGGGCTCCCTGCCCTTTCTCCTACCTTGCTGCACTTCTCCAAGCCCTGCCCCTCCACTCAGTTGGGTCTCCTGCCTGGCTGGGCTTGCAAGGCCACACGGCTGGGTGATGGTTCTGGCTCCGCTGCCCCTTTGCTCCCCATAGCTTGCTACCTGCTTTCCTCTGGTGTAATCACCCCATAGGAAGTGAAAGACAACTTTGGAAAAAGTACAACATTCAAAGTACCCAGATATTGTCCCTTTGGCCAACATATATGAAAACTTTTTGTAAATTAAAGAGACAAAATGCCTTTTTAGTAGACTGTACTGGGGATTTTAATGACACTGAGCTTTTGCTTGAATAAATGGGCCACAGGCTAGAACTAGAAGCCATTTCATTAGTACCAGACCCTTCAGTCTTTGTTTTCTCTAGAAGACATATCCTTATTCTAAACCAAATGAAGGAACACAGTCAAAAGAGCATAAAAAACCAGACACTGACCATCACAACAGAAACCACCAGACGTGCCCATCACTCCTGCCTCACACTGCATTTCCAGAATTTGTCCTTCCCAAGTCCTAGCAGGGGCATCCTATATAACACGTTGCTGCTATTAGCAGAAAATTTTCTTGGCTTTTGTTTGGCTGGGGAGGGAGGCAAGATATTTAAGAATTGCTATCAACTAGTGGGTTTCTTCCTTCACTTTTCCTTTCCCCTCTTCCAGAAATGCAAGCTCTTTCATTTCTTTCTCTTACTTTACCTTTAGCTATTTCTCTCAATTTCCTATAGACTAGAAATATAAATTCTAGACATGTACTTAGTTTAACAAAATCCAGCCACAATAAAATAGTTTAGCTGTCCTTGGAGTTTGTTATAATGGAATTTTACTCGTACTGAGCTGGCTGCGGAGAAAAATAAAATTGTTAAAAGAAGGAATATGGCAGCCAGGGAGAAAGCAGATGGCTATCTCTCCCTCCTGCCTTTGGAAAATGCATCATTTATTTCTCTTCCTCTCTTTTGGGTCTCAGGATTACTTTCCTTTTGGAGGTTTATAGATATTTCTTTTTCTTCTTAAATTCCAGACAGAGATGGAAGGAATAAAAAAGGAACTAATTATCTCTTGTTGGTTTAAAAACTAATCCAGATAATCCAGAAGCTTGCTTTGGGAACTACAGCTCCCCTATATACACGAAAGAGAACTATATGTTTTAGAATTTAGGGAAAATCGGGATGAACACATTGCTGGGGACCTGAGGGGGCAGAATTGTCTGCAAGACGCCACGAGCTCACTGAGGCTGCTGTGCTCATGCCTTTATTTTAGAGTTTGGGCCTGGAGATGGTAGTATGGTTCCAAGGCTCACTCTGCCGCAGGAAGTAGACAAAACTCAATAAAACATTAGCATCTTGCAGAATAGGCTGGGACCTTGACATATTCCGGTTAGAGCTGATCCAAGTCAAGAGAGAGGAATAGGAACTCACTGTCCTCTGAAAAACATGCGTGGAAATGATGCTCAGGGCAAGGCGCTGATTCTAGCAATATGAGGAACCTGAGGGAACAGGGAGGAAATGACAATCTTGATTTGAGGAGAAATTAATGAAGTGATTCCTCAAGGACTAGTCTCGTGGCCAGGCAGCTCTGTTGCAGGTGACTTCTTCCCTTGGGGGTACCATGGAGTCTACAGGTGGCAGAAAAGGTAGCCTTGGACCCAGGCTGTACAGGAGACCAGGGCATTCTTGTGAGGTTTCCAAAACACATTAGAGGAGAAAAATGCCTATTCTGCCTGTTCCCTTCTTATCCTCACACCTCCCAAAAGGGACTGGGTCAGGGGAAGGGATAGGTCTGAGATAGGAGGCACTTGGGTATCATCAAAGATTCTTAAATCAGGATGAGCCTTAATTCATTTGCCTCCCCCTTTACAGAGGAGAAAACAATGATCTCTGGTCCAGAATAGCTAAGCAAAAGATTTGTTTTTTTCCCCTATTTGAATTTCCAATCCAGTGATCTCTTCAAAATACTTTTTTTTTTTTTTTTTTTTTTTGACCCGATGGACTAAGAAAGACAGCACCATAGTAAGTAGCAAAAGCCACATGGCCGACATACCTGAGCAGTGGGGCATCCCGACAGACTTGGTGATGTCCATTCTTTGGCTCACAGCTTGGGTTATCCCCCTCCAGCCCAAGGTGCCATACATTTTCCCCCTTGATGTGGGGTCTGTTTCGCTTGGGCATAGGGCTTTGGTATATACCCTTGAGGGCCCAGCTTTCAGCTTCTTCTCCTCTATTTCATTCTTTAGTTTCGTGTTTTCCTTTTGCAGATGGACCATTACATCGTGGAGGTGGCTGCGGAAGGAGAGGGAAGGACAGGTGGGTGTTTGGTCTGCTTCAGTTCCGTGGACGCCCAGCTCCTTCCGGAGCTGGCGCTTTCACGCATGTTCTGTGCAAATGGAGGCCTATGTGCATCCCCGGGAAGAAGCCCAGGCCTGGGGTTGGGGTGGACCCAGAATCAGCACTCCTGACCCACTGTGTCATGTCAGCTCTGGGCTAGTTTTCTTATCTGTTAGATGGAGACCATTGAGTCTGATCTGCCTTCTGGGGTTCATATAAAAATCCAGTTTGACAAATGATAGAAATTTGATTCAAAGAGCCAGAACAACTCTGATCACGTGTCCTCAGTTTCTCACAGCCATGCCTAGGAAACACTCACATCCAGTTCTGATGCCAAAGCCCAAGTTCTTTTGCCTCCCTTTGCTGAAAGGTTGAGAACACAGGGGATCCTGGCTCTGTTGAGAGCTTGGGCAAGTTACTTGTCCCCGTTTTATGGAAGAAATGGCAGCTCCAATGTAGGTGAGGGGAAAGGTAACTGAGCATACCTCCTGTGGCTCAATAAATGGCAACTGTTAATACTAACAGCCTTATTTCTCCAAACCAGTGTTGAGAGAAGTGAGTGACAGTGGGCTCTGGAACCAGGCTTCCCAAATTGGGATTCTGACTCTGCCACTTACTGGTCATGAGACCATGGGCAAATTATGTAGCCTGAGTTTTTCCCTTTCTTCATCCTTAAATGGGGATTATACGTGCACTGAACGTATGAGGTTTTATGAAGATTAAATAAGTTAACACATGTAAAGCACTTGAAACAGTGCTCCTCATGAGTAAGCAATAAATATTAGTTGAGCTCTTGTTATTATGATTAAAAGATGGTGTTCCTTCAAATAGGATCAAGCAAACTCAAGAATGAGTTCTTTGTGAAACAAACAAACAAAAAAAAAAAACAAAAATCTTTCCAGAACTTGGCACAATATAAGAAAAAGCCTGAAGTGCCCGGCTACGTTCAGATTCTGACAATTTCTCCTTTAGTTAAATCCTTTCAGAAAATGTTTCTGTCCTAGTGAAATATTTTATGATCTTTTCTAGAGGAAATCAAATAGAGAATTCATCCTCAACTGCTCCTCTGGGCGTATTCTTTGCCCTCTTGATCTGTATAAATCTGGCTGGCAGTGAAGACACCCCTTCCCTTGTAGCTCTTCACGTTGTTGCCATGCTCCTTGTGCCACTGGGTCTGGAGGTGGGGTCCTCGAATGCCCTCATCCCCTGGCTCTCTGCCACTCTCTCTGGTCCACTCCTGTCAGCATCCCTGATGCTTTCAGCATCCTGTACTTTTCATCCAAGACCTGGCCCCTCAGTTCCTTGACCTCCTTATTCCAGTGATCTTTTCCTCTCCTTCAACCCAGACACTTTCCTATGGTCCAAGCTCAGGACACAGCTTTCTAACGGGGGCTGCATGAATGGGTCCCAGGTGTGCTGCGATACCTCAGCCCTTGGAGCAGGGTTTGGCACAGCTGCTGGTTGGTCACCTTTACCATAAGCAACCCCATCCAAGACCCTACCAGTGTGCCAAACAAATGTGGTCATTTTCTAAGTGTTCCCTGACAAAAGGTTGGGAAACACTGCCCTGGAGCTTGTCATTACCTGTTACTTGTCATTACCTGTTACCTCTGAAATCTCAGTTTTAGACATCCATACTTTTGCCTCTGTTCCCAAACTTCCAACACTCCTCCCATACCACACTCTATGCTGACCCAGCTTTGACCATGAGGGTGAACCAAGGCTGCAAGTAGATGGACCCAAATGACAACATGGGACAGAAGGACCCCACCAAACTTGACTGCTCACCTCATAGAGAGATGTTCCTTCTATGTTCTATGTCCCTTTGTTTGGAGAGCTCTCCGTTACCACAGCTTAGCCACTACCCTAACTAATACAATCTGCTTTTCAGTTCCTGTTTCCTTCTCAGCATTCTTTCTGACTTCTGAGAACTGTGGAAGGTGACAGTGGAGAGGGACATAGAGACTATTAACCCCCTGTTTTATCGTTGGTGAGGGGACTAAGGCCCAAAGAGGTCAAGTGGTACGCCCAAGGTCACACAGATGCAGATTCGGGACTCGGGGTCTTTCTCCACATAGCCAGTGAAAAAGCCAGCCCTGGTTCCTGGCTGACTCCTCTCCCTGGGGCCCAAGCTCCAGCCAGGGGGGCGTGGGATGACTTACTCCTTTTCACCAGTCAGCTTGGTGATATATTTGACCTGTTCACAGAGCTTGTTTCCTAGTTTCTCATTGGCGATCCTGTAATAAAATTCACAGAAGAAAAGAGTTCCCCAGACCCCTGTGAGCAAGAGCATGGGTTGGCTGAAAAGGACATTGGGTGCTCTTGGCAAGGCCTCTTCTGGGCCCAGACCCCCCGCTCATCCCCCAGCCCCCAGAGCTAGAGCCCTCCTAGCAGCTGGCAGTTAAGAGGACTCTCTACACTCCCATGCAAAATCACTGTGATCCCAAGTGAGTTCAGGGGATCCAGGCGGTGAAGCCCGACACCAGGCTGGGAAGAGGAAATCTGACCCACGGGAGCATCCCTTCTGTCCGGAAGCTGCTCCATTTCCAAGTGGGCGGGGCTTTCTGAACCTGCCTGAAGGGTTGCGGCCCCTTCGTCTTATTCCCAACATTTGGGTGTGGGCTGAGAGTGGATCAGTTTCCCAGGAGGGCTGTGTGTGTGTGTGTATGACACTATTCTCTGGCACATGTGTGACTCCAGCCCTTGGAACCCTGCCTTACTGTTTCCTTCCTCACTTACTTCTGCTCTTTTGCCCATTGCTCCATGTTGGACATAATCTGATCATTCTCTCGGTGCAGCCTGCAGGTATCTTTGGGCGCAGACCGCTGGGGCAGGCAACAGGACTTTGGTACAAGAAGTAAATGAGATAGTAAGGGGTGGGAGCACAGGCCGTCACCTCCCTTCTCCCAAATCAGGTCTCCTCTCTTCCTGGGAGAAGAAACATTGACTCTGCTGTCCAACCCCGAGGCCAGAGTTGGAATTGCCATTGCAGGCCTCCACCTCCAGCAGTGCATTATCACAAAGGTGACATCTGTGAGCAGACACCACTTCTAGTAGAGACAAAGTAGGTTTGTACATTTATAATAATGATTTTCAGGCCAAAGGTAGCAAAGTGACTTATTCTAAAAAAGCAATACGTTAAGCCTTTTTAAAAACAGATGAAAGAAAAAATATCTGGTGGAAAGGGAGGGCTTTTTTTCTAATTTGGGCAAAGGCCCTGTGGCCACCCCAAGGATATCCGGGAGCCTCCTGCTACAAACTTCACTGCTCAGAGAGCTGGGCATGCCCGAAGAGCTCTTAGCCGATTCTACTGCAGGGTAATTGAAAGTGTCAGGAGGGGCTCTGGAGGGTGACTGAGCAGTGGATTATCTAAGTCGGGGCTGCTGGTGTTCCTGACATGGAGATGGCACTCTCTTTCCTCTGGATTGGGACCTTTGTTCTGTTCAATATCTCTACCAACAAAGTCACGGGAAGATGGCTGGGTCGAGACAGCCGCTGTGGGCCTGGAACACCCAGACCCCGCTTTGCACTGAATAGAGGGGGGTGTCCTTTCCTTGCTCCCAGCCACCCACACCCCCACCAAAGGGTGCCTGTCATCCAGGCGGTCGTGGGATGTTCTGGGGGCACTGGGAGGAAGCGACTGGGGGTTGAGGAGTGCCCACCTCCCTCTCGTCCGCGAGGAGGTTCTCTCTCAGGGCGCGCATTTCCTCCTGGAACGCCCTGAGCTGCTCCTCTTTAGCGGCCAGCATCTTGAGGTCGCTCTGGTGCTGCTTCTGCCACTGCAGCACCTGGTTGCTCATGTCCTCCAGCTTTTTGTCGAAGGCCTGCACCTGCTCGGTAGCGCACAGTGAGGAGGGAGACCCCGGCTTGCCACCCTGACCCTGGAGGACCCACGACAAGGCGGGAGGGCGCTTTCTCTGGGAGGTTCATGAGGGAGTGTTTTATTTCCAGCGGCCAGCAGAGGGCGCCCCTTCTCTGATAGTTGCCGCCTTCCCGGAGCTACTAGAGCCCAGCAAAAGGGAGGGCACCTGTTAGCCGAAGGGAACGGCTCAGGGCGAAGTACACAGCTGTGGGGCAAGAAGAGACCTCGGGGCCCTGGGCAGGACAGCAGCCGGAGCCCCGGGCTGCTCCTCACCTCTAGCTCACTCTGCTGCTGGAAGCCCTGCAGTTTTTTTAACTCCACATTCAGCTTTTTCATCCTCTCCTCGTAAGCAATGACTTCCTCTTCCAGCTGAATCTTCCTGTCTTGGGCCTGTGTCAGACTTCGGTGAAGACTGTTTGTCTCTGAGGTCGAATGATTGAGCTTTGGTAAAGACAAAGGGTTGGGGGGAGAACGGCTGTCATTGCGCTTGGGCCTCTCTGCTGAGTCCTGAACGGAGAAGGGTTCCACCAGTCCCACAGCCCCTACTCTCTTCTGCCCAGGGTGGCACAGACACACCTGGTCCTGGTCACCTCGCCTAGTGTCCCAGGGAGGGGTGAGAAGTGACAGCGGTCAGTCTTCTGCATCTCCCCTGCCCCTCTCCCGTTTCCTCTCTTTCCAATGCTATGAGCTCATCAGCCAGGCATGATTAGCACAGGGATGGGGCATGAATTTCCCTGAAAAATCCAGGTCTTGGGAAAACCTTGCCCCTGGGTCACCCATGGGCAGAAAGACTTGTTAGATTTGGCCTCTATCCCTCTCTTCCCAAAGCCTCACTAAGGAGAAGCAGGCCTTCTCTGGACAGACATCCCAGCCGATGCAAGGGTTTGCAGGTGGCCTTGGTGACAGCCAGCCATGCAGGAAATCGACTCCTTCACCTTGCATGCTGCTGGGATAACCTGGATATTAAACAGCCCTGGAGATGAGAGGGTGTAGCCCACCTTCTCCAGGGCCTGCGTTAGGTCGTCTTGGCAGGAGGCTGACTTCCGGCATGCCTCCTCATAGACTTCTTTACTGACCGTGGTCTGGAGGTATCGCTTCTCTTTCGCCGCAGCCTTGTCCAGCTGAATCTGCAGACTCGCCATGGTCTCCTGCTGAAGGGTTATCTTTAGGGAGGGGAACATCACTGTCAAGGCTCATGGCCACAGAGGCATTCTCTGTGTCCACAGAAGATGGACGAGCACCGGGCTCTCTCCTCTCTGCACGAACTACCCGCCCAGTAGCCTGTGACAGTGCCCACTTCCCCTCACTGTTGGAAGAGGAAGAGCTGCCTTTCCAGGCTCTTCTGCACCCCTCTCCCACACTTCCTTTCTAGATAGCATGTCCTCCCAATACAAGGAGTACTGGAAGTACTGGGCCATGATGTGTCAAATACACGAAAAGTCCCTTTCACAGACTCCGCAGCCTTTGATGCGTGCCAGCCAAGCATGGGTCCTACATTTGTAACTGGATGGTTTCTGTTAATAGTTAACTGTCTCATGGTTAGGGTTAGGGTTAGGATTAGTGTTAACCTGGAATCCAATTCTAGGTTAGGAAATATGATGCAACATTTCAATGGTGTGCATTATGCCTCAACTCCTGACATAATCCACTAGACTTGATGCACCATGAAAGCAGGACTGTGTGTGCTTTCTTCATTGCTGTATCCCCACTACCTGTAGCTCAGAGCATGGCATATAATAGGTGCTTACTAAATATACTAAATGATTTATTTGGACTGAATGAAATAGTGCATTGGGCAATACTAGGGATGAATTGGACATATAGTTCTGACAGAGTGTGTTTAAAATTGAAATATGGACTAATGATGAAAGGAAATGCAGTTTAGAAAGCAAAACTAAGCCTCTCTCTAACGGCTGTTTCCATTGATTCAAAAAGTCTGTTATATGTGGGGCATGCTTTTAAAAAATTGAACATGCTTACACACACACAAACTCCTCCAGCCTCTGGATTCCCATCAAAGGAATTCTGAAATTAGTGCTGCTAGTTGCACATTTACATAACTACCTTTCTTTTGGCAAATGTGATAACAGGCCTATATTAAATACTTAGGCAGTATTCCTTATATTGAAAGCAGTTCCTTGGGGATTTGAGTGATTCGGACCTCAACTCTGGATCACACTAGAGGAGAGATTTATATCTCTGAGTGACAAAACTCCAGAAACATCAGTGCCTCAGACCTCTGCTGTTTAATATGGCAGCCACTAGGCACATGAGACTACTTACATTTCAATAAAACTAAAATTAAACTTATAAATTCAGTTCCTTAGTCATACTAAGCCATATTTCGAGCACTCAGTAGCCATATGTGGCTAGTGCATATAGTATCAGGTAACTCTAATTTAGAACTTTTCCATCATCACAGAGAGTTCTATTGTGTAGTGCTATTCTTACACTTAGAATGATCATAGTATTTTAAGATGAACTCTTTATTATGAAGGAATCAGAGCTGCTTGGTCTCTCATTTATAATTCAAGAGACTACCTAATCAAGATGCTGTATTATTTTCTTGTCCATCCAGAAAGATGGAATGGACTCATTTGGGGCAAGTATTGCCATTCATGATGAAGGGAAAAGAGGTTTGGTGTAAGAGCCAGATGATCCAGGTTCAAATACTGCTCCGTCCCATCACTTACCAATTAGTCAGCCTGAGCCTCAGCCTTTCTCTCCTCTGTAAACCAGCAGATGGAAGGGATGCCAAGGACTTAAGCAGACAGTCAATAAATGATAACTGAATGTGAGCACAGTGCCTCACATACATTAGATGCCATTTACTCCTTTTGTCTTTATTCGTGTAATGAAATATAACCATGTCCCCTTTCATCCCATTTTTGTGCTTTGGGACTATTTTTGGAAGTGTTCCCTAGCAAATTGCCCCAAACAATGGGCTCACTCAACTCTGGTCTAAAATGCAACTCTGGAAGACTTGATGCCAAAGCCCAGATGGTTTGGGGCTCCGCCAGATATTAAATAAGACCTTACACATGCGCAAGAAATACGTCTCGGCCAGCAAGTGGGTGGCACTTCAGGAGGGAAGTGGGGGCTCTGGTGCCCCAGAATGCACATGGGCTGGGCAGTTAGTGGCATTTCTGTGATGGAGGAGAGCTAGGTGCCAACTTCAGGTCAAGGGTCAGAGGGTTCAAATTTCTCACCCCCTTGGGGTTTCTGTCTACGCACCTTACGAGTCAGCTCCTGGTTGATTTGCTGGGTGCTGTTTTGTTTGCAGAGAGAGGAATCCAGTTGTGCAGAACATTGCTTTAACTGCGATTTGAGATTATCATTTTCCTCCTCCAACTTTCTCAAATTCTCCTTTGACTGCTCCCCGATTAAGGAAACAAAGCCCAGAACGGAGGTGTTACCTCAGACTCCTGCAGAAGCCCCTCCTTCTGCCCTCACGCCCAGCTCCACTTTGCACCCCGTGTATCTCAGGCCTTCTCTCCCCTCCTCACTTGTCTTTCTCACCCTCCCTGCCTTCTCTCCTGAAGTCTGAGCACCCTCAGCCTCTGTATCCCACCAGGCCCAGCTGGGCTCAGGTCTGGCCCTGGATTCTTAATCCCGAGGCTTCCCAGATTCTCCTCACCATCTTTTCTTTCTTTTTTTCTTCCTGTCGGAATATCTCGAGCTCTTGCTCCAGTAGCTTCTCCCGCTCTTTACTCTTTTTCAACTGCTCCCGTTTCTCCTCCAGCAGCCTGGTTTCCTCCTGGAGCTGTTCTTCTAGACTGCATTTGGAGGAGGCTTGTTTCCTGTTCTGAGAAAACAAGCACGGGGCTGAAAGTCAGGCACCATATTTTTGGGGAGAGAAACCCCAGCCCAGACAATTGTGCACAGGGATGGCTGAAATAAATATGAGGACAACTCCTTGGTTATTTAGCGTGTTTAATAAAAAAGTTTCCTCTTAGGTTCAGCAACAGTTTTTCTTTGTTCAATTAGAAATACCAACTTATTTTATTTATAGATCCAGGTCCCACTTACTTACCAAGTCTTTCCACATAAAATACTCTTTGAATAAATTTTAAAAAACCTTAGAAAAGCACAAAAAGAATAATTCAAAGTTAAAAAACTTTAAATCGACTGAGAAGGATAGCTTTTGAGTCCGAGAAAAAGAAATAATACTGTCCTTTGACTGTTTTTAAGCTTAGCCCCTGAAAATGCTTATTATTGGTCGTGGGAACTGGAGCTGACTGGCTGGCTTAGCATTCTAAAACAACTTCTGGACGAGTAGTTTGCAATGGATTGGTGGTGGCATCTTCCCAAATAAAGAGCAATGCAATTTTTTTTTTTTTGACCATACCGCTTGGCTTGTGGGATCTTAGCTCCCCAGCCAGGGATTGACCCAGACCCTTTGCAGTGAGAGCTCGGAGTCCTAACCACTGAACAGCCAGGGAATTCCCAAGAGCAATGCATTTAATCTGAGACAGAGCAAATGCTTGAGCTGGCTGCCTCCTTGCCCTCCATACCTGGTGTTGAATGTGATTTATACGATCTAGCAGGTCATTCAGTTTTACATCCTGCTCAGTCACTGTCTTCTGAAGCTGCCTCTTTTCCTTCTCTGAAATTTCAAGTTTTCTCGAGAACTCAGATAATTCTGATGTCAGCTCCTCTATCCGCTTCCTAAAGCAAAATGGCAAAAACAGGTGGATGGACTTCAGGGTCCGTGTTGGTGGACTGTGGGCTGGCTGCCTGGGGCTCGCTACCCAACTCCTGGGCAGCAGCCCACAGGGTCCCAACTGGCTTACGAGGGACAGAGCCTCTGTCTGGAGGGGAACCTGTGGTACCTGCTGGGTGCGAGTTCCTCCTCAGTCATTAGGGAATCCTTCTGCAGCTTCTGAAGTTCTCTCTGGAGCTCCTGGATGGTCTCTGCCTTCTGCTTCTCCAGGCAAATGCAGCTTTGCAGTTTCCTATGGCAATCCTCCAGGTTACCCTTTGCCAGAATGGCCTCTTCTTTATATTGGGCTGCTTGCTGAGCTGCAGAAGACAGGAGATAACCCAGGGCATGTGCATGTGTGGAGGGAGTATGTGTGAAGATCGGACTCTCAAATGAGACCAGTTAAAAAGTCTGTTCCTTGGGGCTTCCCTGCTGGTGCAGTGGTTAAGAATCTGTCTGCCAATGTAGGGGACATGGGTTCGAGCCCTGGTCCAGGAAGATCCCACATGCCGCGGAGCAACTAAGCCCGTGTGCCACAACTACTGAGCCTGAGCTCTAGAGCCTGCGAGCCACAACTACTGAGCCTGCGTGCCACAACTACTGAGCCCGCGTGCCACAACTACTGAAGCCCGTGCTCCTAGAGCCCGTGCTCCACAACAAGAGAAACCACCGCAATGAGAAGCCCGCGCACCACAATGAAGAGTAGCCCCCGCTCGCCGCAACTAGAGAAAGCCCGTGCGCAGCAACAAAGACCCAACGCAGCCAAAAAAAAACAAAAGTCTGTTCCTTCATTCTGTGACTTACTTCAATTTCCAATCTGTCCTCATCTCTCTCTACTTCGTTATCATTCCTAAGGAGCTCTGATAAATTATCTGTCTTCAACTACCCACCAGCCGTGAACTCCTTCTTGACTAAAATTAAACAAATAGGTCGAAATTGCTTGGTATCTCTTCTGCGACTCATCCTGTCATTGAGGACAAATCCTGACCCTCATGGAGTTTAGAGTCTAGTAAGGGAGCTGTAATTGGCTCACCTGACGTAGAGAACACAGTAATGTTAAACTCACACTGACTGTGAACTCAGGAAGCAAGACCAAAGCGGGTAAGTACCGTTGGAGATGGACTTATGAAGGAACAGAGGCTGAGCTGGGCCTTAGAAGAAGGAGGAGAAAGGGAATTCTCGGGTGGGGGGCACAGTGAAGGGAATGGGGAGGGCATGTGGGAAGATGATGGGAAGATATCGCTTAACTGGAAAGGAAAGTGGGAAGGAATGGTGAGAGAATTGAGGAAGTGTATGGACTAGAGGGGGTTTTGGAGGACGTTGAAAGCCTGAGAGAAATGTTTAGACATGATTTAGTGGGTTCTTGAGCAGGGACCTGCCATAAAGGAAAGAGTGCTTTAGGAAAATTGGAATGGATTAGAATGGAGAAAGACTTCTGACAATATCCTTTTAGCCCACGTCCTTGCCTCCACTGGGTATGAAGGAGTAAGCTGCTTACTGGGGTTTCTCTACACCAAATATCTCCCCACTTCCTGTAGTTTCTCCTATCATTTCTACTTAAATATCACTTTTCTCTCCGTTTTTTTCAGCCTGTGATACTGGAAGAAAGATGGTGTCACTACGGAAATAATTATACACCTGGAAGAAGGGAGGAGGATTTTTTTAATAGGGAAGAGAGTAGGTTCAGCTTTGGGAATGTTGGGTTAGTGGGGAAGGTGGGTTGGTCAGGTGGAGCTAGTCTCTAAAGACAAGACTGACCAGATGCCAAAGTCAGGGCTGGGGCTCTAGGCATTGGAGTCACCTGCAGAGAAATGCAGCTACAAGGAGCAGAGGCGCTCATCAAGGAATGAGTGTAGAGGGAGAGGAGAGGGCAGAGTCTAAGAGATGGGTGACCACTGTCAGGGAAGGAGGGAAAAGAGGAAACAATGGTGAGATCTATGGAAGAACAAGGGACCTGTTGTGTCTCCAAATCTAATAAACAACCGTTGAGGTGTGGGGGACCAACAGTGTGGACACCCAGAGAGTTAGAGGAGGGCGAGGAAGGAAGACGTGCTTTGGACCTTCTTTTTTTTCCAAATTGATACATCACTCACATAACATAAAATTTATCCTTTTAAAGTGTACAGTACAGTGGTTTCTGGTAGACTCACAAAGTTGTGCAGCCATCAACATCTAATTCCAGGACATTTTTATCACTCAAAGGCAACCCCATTTCCAAGGGAAGAAGTCACTGGTGACCTCTGAGAAAGCACTTTTGGCAGAGGAGCAAGGACACAACCCACACTGCAAGCGAATGTGTGTGGAGACCAAAAAAGGAGAGTGTTAAAAACCAGGGAAGGAAGAAGTGAACGGTGTGACAAAGGTCCCAGAGACGGTGGAGAGGAATGTGGTGCAAAGAAGCAAGGTACAGAGCCCTGTGCTCTCCGTGGTGAGGAAATGAGAGGACCTTCAGCTGAGGCTGCCGAGAAAACGGTGGGCGTGTGAGAGCAGCGGTCCGCCTTCCCAACCTGAGCACCTGCTGTGTGATGGGGGCTTCAGAGAGAAGGTAAGGTAAGGTTGGGGTGAGGGAAGGAGCTTAGAGGCTGGTCCTAACTGCTGTGAGATGAGATGAGATCATGAGGAGATCGGAGTGAGAAAGTGGTGAGGGAGAGGGACACGGCCATTTGGGGAAAGGAGGGAGCTGCTCTGGCCCCGTGGGTTGGAGTGTGTGGGGACAGTGCTTGCCCGGGGGCCTCACCAGCCAGCCTGTGCTGCTGTTTGGCATCTTCGAGACAGTCCTTCAGCTTCTTGATCTCAGCTCCCAGGTGCCCATACTCAGCCTTGCACTTATCCTGTCTCTCCTCCTGGATGGAAATTTCGAGTTGACTTGTCATGCATTGCTGCTTCTCCAACTCCATCTCCTTTTTTATGAGGGTGTTCTTAACCTGCGCCAGGTCCTTCTCTAGCTCGTGCAGCATTTCATCTTTCTCCTGGAGGACCTGAGGAAAGCAAAGTGTTAATGCTGATAGAGGCCTGAGCGGCGGCAGGGCAAAGTCAGTTAGAGATTGTCTTGAGCCCTCTTCCAGCCACCATCTTCTCTTGCCTGGATGTTGCAATAGCCTCCACCTGGGCTCCCTGCCTCCCTGCCTCCCTGTAGCAGTCAGAGATGGGCTTTTACAAATGCGAGTCAGATCTTGTTATGCCTCTGTTCAAAACCTCCACTGGGTCCATCTCACTTAGAAAAAGGCTGAAGTCCTTACAACGACGTCCCGGGATGCTCATGATCTGGTACTTGGCTACCTGTCTGACCTCACCTCTTGCCGCCCCACCCTCTCTGCTTCCGAGCTGACTCCCACCTGAGGGCACTGGGCCTTGCTATTGCCTCTGCCTGGAATATTCTTCAAGACTTCGGCCTGGGTGGCCCCCTTACTTCATTCAAATGTCTGCCCAAATGTCACCTTATCAAAGAGGCCTTCCCCGACCACTCTGGGGAAAACAGCCACCAAGCTGTTTTAGGAATTCATTAGTACCTAACATTTTATTGTATATTAGTTTTATTTGTTTGTCTCTAAAGACTGGAATGTAAGCTCCATGAAAATAGAGATGGCACATGCTTTATTATATTCTTCACGCCTAGAAGAGTGCTTGGCGTATAATAGGAGCTCAAAAATATCTGTTGAATGAATATATGAGTGACTCGAAGCTGCTTATCCAGACTCCTTGCTTCTTCTTCATCATCTCTCCAAATACCTCCATTTTGACTGGTGAATCACCTCCAGACCTTGAAGTAGGAAGTTTGAATGACCAGCCAGTCAAATCAACTGGATTATTTCTACTAGCTCTGATAAAAGTTTAGAGTTGAAACAGTCCTGACTACAAAAACTTGCGCTGGTTTCAGAGTCTTTCTGCCCTTGGTTCCATTCTTAGGCTTTTCTAGGAGCTTGATTTACGTTGGTAACTACAGATCTTCTAGGGCATAGTTCCACTAATATTTTCAAACTGCCTGGTTTGCGTATTTGTAAGTTATTTGTAATTAAAAAATTGAAATTCACATGAAAGTGTGAATAAGGCTACATATTATTTTATAGCATTTCTTTCTACTCTTAGGCATAAACAAAAGCATAAGGGAATAACACGAGTGTGTCCCAAACTCTCTATTGCAGGGCTGGGGGAGAACCCCTTTCTTACAGAGTCCGCATCTCTATTAAGGCCCCTGGTATTTTATTTATTTATTACGTGCCATGAGAAATTCCAAGGAAGAGCTCAGAATTGCCCCTGGGCCTGAAGCACCGCAGTCTCACTGCGCATGTGTGGGTGATCCCCAAGCAATCACAGCGAGTGCGGGGCACAGAACCCGCCCCTGCCAAGGCCTGGCCTCACAGGGCCCTGCCGGCAGTTCCAACCACGGAGCTCCTCGCCTTACCTTGTCTTTCTTCAAACCAAGCTTCTGGGTCTCAGTGAACTGCATCTGCAGCTCCAGCAGTCGCCGTTGCAGGATGACGACCTCCTTGTCCTTCCTCTCCACGTGGGCAGATGTCTCTTCCCGCAGCCCGTGCAGGTCCAGCTCCAGCTTCATCGTGTCTGCAGCGGGACGAGACAGAGTTCTTGCTCAGAGCGGGGCTCCGGCTTCCTTGGCTCCCTACCCTCTGCCGCAGCCCGCTGGCCCGCGGTTTACCCTTCATGATGTTTTTCTTCTGTTCC
Organism: Balaenoptera ricei; assembly: GCF_028023285.1. Taxonomy (NCBI): domain Eukaryota; kingdom Metazoa; phylum Chordata; class Mammalia; order Artiodactyla; family Balaenopteridae; genus Balaenoptera; species Balaenoptera ricei. Next base: position 48,979,294 of record NC_082657.1, on the reverse strand, counting down.
GACACGGCTTCTAGCTCCACGCGCAAATCCTTCACGAGGTTCTGGTACTCCTCCACACGCAGGCACTGGCTGTCTTTCTGCTCCTGCAGGTGCTTCAGTATCTGGGCAGATGGAAGAAGAGCAGGGCAGGGTGAGGACATGGGGGAAGAAAGCTTAATAGAATTCTGAGTGTCCAGAACAGGCAAATCCGTAGGGACGGAAAGTAGAATAGTGGTTGCCAGGGTTTGGGGCAGGGAGGATGGGGTGGGGGTGACTGCTCATGGATATGGGTTTCTTTTTGGAGTGATGAAAATGTTCTGGAATTAGTGGTGCTGTTGCCCAACTTTGTGAATACACTAAAAACCAATGATGGTACGCTTTATTTTTATTTTATTTTTTTAAACATCTTTATTGGAGTATAATTGCTTTATAATGTTGTGTTAGTTGCTGCTGTATAACAAAGTGAATCAGCTGTATGTATACATATATCCCCATATCTCCTCCCTCTTGAGCCTCCCTCCCACCTTCCCTATCCCACCCCTCTAGGTGGTCACAAAGCACCGAGCTGATCTCCCTGTGCTATGCGGCTGCTTCCCACTAGCTATCTGTTTTACATTTGGTAGTGTATGTATGTCAATGCCACTCTCTCAGTTCGTCCCAGCTTACCCTTCCCCCTCCCCGTGTCCTCAAGTCCATTCTGATTGTACACTTTAAATGGTGAGTTTTCTGGTATGTCAATTATATCTCAATTTAAAAAAGTAAAAAGAGAGTTAAAAAAGAAAGGACATGGCAGACTTCTCATGCTCACTCGGAATGGAATGTGCACAAAAGGAGCCACCTCTTCCTCGCTGCAACACTCAGTGTCATTGATAAGGCACCTACTGTGTGCCAGGCACCGTGTGCAGCACTGTAGGCGCTGCAAACAACACAGACACCAATTCTTACCCCCAGGGAGCTGACCCCCTGGTGGCATGAGACAGACGAAGGGCACAAAGTAGTGACTTACAGAAAACAGAAGTTGATAAGTGCTATGGAAGAACCAGAACAGCAAAAGGGGAATGGAGATGTATGGGGCGGGCAGGGGCGAGGCTGTGGGTTACAGTTTTACGTAGGATAGATGGGTTGGCCTCACTGAGAAGGTGGCCTCTGAGCAGGCACTTGCTGGAGGTGAGGCGTGAGCCACGTTGAGGTGTCTGAGGGACGAGCTCTGCAGATGGGGGTGGGGGCGGTGCTGGCTGATGACAAGGCCCTGGGGGGAGAACATGGAGGAGGCCGTGTGGTTAGAGTGGAGTGAGTGATGGGGAGAGGAGGTGAGGAAGTTAGGGGGCAGTCACATCACACAGGGCTCTTAGTCCCTCGGCAAGAACTTTGGCTTCTACCCTGAAGGAGAGGGGAAGGGGCTGTAACCAGAGAAGGCAGGCAGGAAGATGTACATGTGGCCAAGGAGGAGCAATTAGTTATCTGGGCATCAGGGGATGCTGGGGAGATAGTTATGTGATTTCACAGTTGACAGTGAAGGAGGGTCGCAGCATGAAGACAGAGGGGGGCAGCTGGAGAAATGCAGGGCAATCACCGTCTGACCTGGGTGTGGGCCCTACAGGGACTCAAAGGCCCAGTGTATGCCAGGCCAGCTGAGGGAGGAGAGGACGGCTGGCACTAACTGTGACGTGGGTAGTTCTAGTCCGAATAGAATGTTCACATAATGTGAAGGCTTTGGGTAGGCTATACAGAATGGTGGGTGAAAGTGGATTCTGTTTCTTGAGGAAGTCTGTATCATTTTAAAAAATGGAGTGTCAAAGAAGAATTTGTGTTTAGTAGGTACAGAGTTTCAGTTTTGCAAGATGAAAAAGTTCTAGAGATTTATTGCACAACAATGAGAATATACTTAACACAACTAACTGTACACTTAAAAATGGTTAAGATGGTCAATTTAATGTTATGTGTTTTTTACCACTATAAAAAATTAAAAAGTGAGGGAGAAATAAAGACATTTCTCAGACAAAAAGAAAACAAACATGGAGTGTATGAGATCTTGCTGTAGGTCAGGATGTGAATAACTTGGGACTGACTTTTTAAATAAATATTGACAGATGTACAAGGAAGAGCTCCAAAGTTCATCCAAACCTTGTGGGATCAGAAAGTCCTGGAAAAAGAAGCATCTCCACTCCCCAACTAGACGATCCCTTGGAGAGCTGATGTGTTGACTCTCTCTGCCACTCCGCTTTGCCACTATTTCAGCATCAGCGTGGCCTCATGTGGCTGGCTTTGCCTTGTACCTCAAGTTCAGGCATGACTGACTTCAGACCTCCTAGAAGGGACCCTAACCTAGTTTTCACTGTCATATTTGTTGGTCAAATCTTGCAATTTGTTTACATGGTTTAAATGCTTATTCATTATTAGAATCAACTTTTGAGATGGCTTTGAATTTTGAAAACATAAGAGTTTTTTTAAAAGGGAGTGGATTTGAATTAATAATCATCCCTAAATTTGTTGCTTTTCAACTCCAGCCAGAAACTAGAAGGCTGTATGGTTCTTTTGAAGCTAGCAAGCCAAAAGGAGCCTCTGTCTTGTTTAGATGTACCATTGGATGTGAGTTAAGAGACAGGTGCAATTCCAAAATTCAATTCCAAAATCTAATCATGCCAGACACACTCCTTGGGGGCTTGGCATACATTATATACACTATCCTTGTGGCAGGGCTAACCAAAATGACACAAATATAAAATAAAATATAAAATGTACTATAAAAATTTTAAAAAGTAGGAGAACCCAGAATCAAACCCAACTCAGCCCAATCCTACCAGGCACACATAAGCAAAAGTTCTCCCACCTTTTTGATGTCTTCACAATCTTCTGAGGAGCTAGGGGGATGTCGGTGGGTGGCTGTATAGGAAGCAAAGTCTGCTTGTAATTTTATCAAAGCCTCTTCACGCTCCAGAACCTGCAACCCAGCACAAGTCAATTATGCTGGATGATCAACGCAACTGGCTTATTACTAGTGCTATTTTTGTAAGGTGTTCCTTTTTCAGCCCAAGTTTGTTGCAGCATTATATAATTCATATTATATAAACTAAGGAGAAGGAATTATGTTCTCAATCTTATATCAAGTTTCACTAAGGCATAGACAGTGATTTGTCTCGAGTCCATCAATGGCCACATTTTGGACTCCCTCTTGATCCTCTGTGCAGTCCAGTTTATGAGGCAGAAGAAGGTTCTTTGGAGGCTGTGATGGAAAGATGTACTGAACCTCTCAGAAGATAGGATTCAAAGTTCAAGAAATAAAGAAGGAAGTTTCTTTTGGAGTGGGTGAATGTGTACACGTTTTTTAAAATTAAAAAAAAAATGACACTTTTGTTCTTGTTTGTTAAAAGTAATTCAAATAGAACCCAAGCATTGAAAATAAGAAGTGAGACTCTCCTATCCACTTATTCTCCCCTCTCTCACTTCTACTAAAGGGTAGGGGGCACTATTGGCAATTTACAGTATATACTTCTGTATTATGATCAAAGACTTTAAAAAACAAAAGTGGGATTGAACTATACATAAGATTCTGCAACATTTTCTCAACAGTGTATCGCAAATATCTTCCACGCAGCCCTTACAGATCTGCTTAATTTTTTTCCTTGGCTGTGTATTATTCCATAATATGGATAGCTCTTTAATAATTTCTCTTAATCTCTTTAACTATTTCCCTACTGATGGACACCCTGGTTGTTGTGTGAGATTTTAAGTCTCTTTAGAATCTCAAACTTAGTGTGGGTTGGGGGATGCCTACCATGGAGAATATGAACAAGAGGCAGGGACATGAATATGTAAGACATTTGAGGAGTACTGGCAAAGAGATTACTTTAGGTGACTCTTTTCCCCTCCTCTCTTTCCTCATGGCTTTATTTTGGGTCTCTTGGGAAAATGTTCTAGAAGGAGACACTTACCAAAGCGTTACTGCAGGCTAGCTTATTTCGAAGTTCCTTTATTAGATCATCCTGTTCAGAGACCTTCTGCCAGACTTCAGATAGTCGTTTCAGGGTCTCCTGATGCTCTTGAATCATGCAAGGAGAAGTGTATATATGCCCCTTTGAATGATCACCCTTGTTCTTGGGCTCCTGGGATATTTAAAAATAATAGGTTGATTTTGTTCATAATTTTCGAGTCAATTTCAGAATGCCATGAGCATGGAAAATCTCTAGACCTGTATTCTAAAAGTTTATATTCATATATGTGAATCAGAGCAAAAAGAAAAAAAGAAAAAAATTAAGTGCACACATGGTAAAAAGTTCAAAGAGTTCACAAGAGAATACACTGAAAAGTCAGTCTTGACCCTCCATGACACAGGTCCCCTTTTCCATGATGGTCTGTGTTACCAGTTTTTTGTATATCCTTCTGGGGATAATTTATGCATATTTATATATGCATATATGTATAAGTGTATAACCCCCTACTCTTCCCCTACCAAATGAAAGTCTTTGGCATACTATTCTAAACATTGTGTTTTCACTTGGCAATTTATTTAGGATATTTTCCATATTGCTATTTGTGGATCTATCTTACTCTTCTTTTAAAATTAATTTCAAACTGCACGAGTAATACACACACACACATATATATAATCTTTCTAAAACATTGTAATATTACAGGCAAGTCTAAATTTCTCTTTGACCACCACCTCTAATCCCATACTTGCTGCATTCTCCAGAGATGACAATTTGTGCATATCCTTCTAGAACTTTATCTATACATTTACATACATATAAATGAATATTGTAGAATACATATATTTTTTTGAAACATTTTTTTTCTCAACAAGATGCCTTAGAAATTTATCCATGTTAGTACATGTGCTTTTATCTTGCTCTTTTAAATTGCTTTTAAATATGTTTATCCAGTCTTCTATTGATGGGAATATATGTTGCTTCCAAGTTTTTTCTAAAACAAAGCTGAAATGAATTATTTTTGCACATAAATCTTTGAGTACGTATTCTGGTTTATGTGTAGATTAAATTTGTAGAAGTAGTAATCTATTTAAATTGGATCTATTTAAAACTTTGATATTGCACAATTGTCCTTCAAATAAAACATACCAATTGATACTCTCATCAACATGAATATGGCTGTTTTCCTAGAAGTGCGTTTTTTTTAAAAATGTCTTTCTCTAGATCATCTGAAATCATGCATGAAGGTTACTACCTGTTCACTGGTCTGCACTAATAATGGGGTGAACTGATGCAGACAGGCAAAAAAGAGCAAAAAGTCCTAGTTTGGATGGTAGATACTTTCTCCATTAAACTGTCTCCCTAACTGGGCTTTTTCAGGCAAAGTTAGAAATAGTTCATGTTCACTGAGCATGAAAGCTGCCCATGAGTGTATAAATAATTCAGTGTCTATGTGGAAAAAGGAATGGAAAACAATAAAAAAGTTAAGAAACAGTAAGATGATACTCTCATTATGTATATATAAAATATATATATGTGTGTGTGCATTATATATATATGTATATTCCAGGTGGACTAAAGCTAAAAACATAAAAATACAAAATTATAAAAGTGCTAGGGCTTCCCTGGTGGAGCAGTGGTTAAGAATCCTCCTACCAACGCAGGGCACACGGGTTTGAGCCCTGGTCCAGGAAGAGCCCACATGCCGTGGAGCAACTAAGCCCACGTGCCACAGCTACTGAGCCTGCGCTCTAGAGCCCACGTGCCACAACTACGGAGGCCCGTGCACCTAGAGCCTGTGCTCCGCAACAAGGGAAGCCACCGCAATGAGAAGCACGCGCACCACAACGAAGAGTAGCTCCCGCTCACCGCAACTAGAGAAAAGCCTGTGTGCAGCAACGAAGACCCAATGCAGCTAAAAATAAATAAATAAAATACATAAATTTTAAAAAAGTGCTAAAAGACAATATAAGATAAACTTTTGCAATTTTGGGGGTAGTGAAGGCCTTCCTAAACAAGACATAAAACCTAGAATCTATAAAGAAGAGCTAAGAGATTTAACTTCATAAAAATTAAAAAGTTTTGTATGTTGAAAAATATCATTAATAAGAGAAAATGAAAAGTTACAAACTGGGAGAAAATATTTATAACTTATATAATGAAGCATTATTACCTGTAATATATTAAGAACCTCCTATAAGTCAACACAAAAAAGACTAACAACCCAATAAAACATTGGTTAAGGATTTAAAAGCAATTCGTGAAACAGAAATCCACAGGACCGATACACTATGAACAGGCTCGCTACTTCATTCACAAGGGGGGCGCTGTGATGGGCCTCCCAGGTTCCCTTCAGCAGTGAAGGACTTACTCCTCCAGCTGCTGGGGGTGATGCCCTAAGATAGCCTCAGCTGTCAGCCCTTTTGGGGATTGCCTGGGCTGAAGAGAACTTTTGCCCAAGGTCATGTCTCTCCCTAGGAAGACAGCTCACATCCAATCACTGATCAACACGGAGCTATAAAGGCCAGCTCCCTTCTCCCCAATTTAGAATTGCTCTAAAGGTCCTTCCAGCCCCAGAGCTCCCCATGAGGTCGGCTGAGGCCTTTGCTGGGACCATCAGAGCCCAGCTTCTCCATCTGCCCAACCCTGCTTCCTTCCCCTTCACAGGTGTTGATGCCAAGAGCTTTCTCTAAAAACGTCCTGCATACCAGTCTGTCTCAGAGTCTGCTTCTTGGGGAGCCCAACCCACAACTATTAGAACTAAAGGAAATAAAAATTGAGAAAATGAGAAAATCTATTTTTTTCCCCATCCATCAGTTTAGCACAACTTAAAAAGACTGAAAACATACCCTGTGAGTGTAGGGAAATTAGTGTTGGTAAAAGTGTAAACTGGTAGAACCTTTTTGGTGTTCAATTTAGAAGTATCTTTAAACATTAAAAATAAGCATTTCCTTTGACCCAGCAAAACCCCACTTCAGGAATTAACCCCGTAGAGATAAGGATGTTCATTACAGCTTGTTTGTAGTAGACAAACAGGTCAGTAGATGGTACAGGGTACAGTCATACTACAGAATACAAGGTAGTAACTAGAAGAAATCATCAAGATATACATTTAAAAAGCAAAGTGTAGAACCATATTTATAAAATGACTCATTTATGTAAAAAGAAAACTCTAACTTCTTACATAGCAATAGGATGGGGAAGATTGCCAGAACATTTCGAGTGATTGCTTAGGGGGAGAAGAGTGGGGTGGAGAAGGCTGAAGGTGGACTTTTACATTTAATCTCCATAATTCTGTCTAGAGAGCCTATACTGTTGTATTACTTGTGTAATTTTAAAAAGCAATTGAAAGAAAAAAGAAACAAGTTCAGTCACTTCTTTGCTATGTTTTGTGGCTTTCTCCTCCTATTTGATCCTGAAGCTATGGTTTCCATGAGTCCTGTGGCCTGGAATAGCCCCCTGCCGGACCCCCATGGCAACATGGAAGATTTGAGAGCTCATTTGGTAATTCACTTTCTGCCTTATTTGAAGTGGTGGCTCCTTATATTAATTAAGGAGCCTTAAAATTCCTAAGGAGCAATCTTACAGGAGATGTGAAGGCTGGAAGTTCAAAGCTGAGGGCTACAAAATTCAAGGGAAGGAATGACAACTGGTTGAAGGTTTGGGTTTCTGGCAGAGAGGCTGGGACTGTTACAGGGACCACCTGGAGCTCCTGGTCTGAGTGGTTTGGTTTAAGTCCTACCTGACCGACGATCCTGCTGAGCTCCCCCTCCAACATCTTCACTTGGCATTCCAGTAACTCGATGTTGCTCAGGGAAGTCTGGTATTTATCCCTGTAGAGGTTTAAGCTCCTTTCTAGGGAGAGGATTTTGTCCCCGGCCAAGGCGAGTTGCTCCTGGGCCAAATGGAGCTTCTCCCCTGTGTTCTCATTATGATTTCCCATTTCCTCCTCATAGAGAATCACCTGTTGGTGTAGGAAAAAACAACAACACTGAACCCATGGAAGCATCTAATGAGGAAAGGATATTGTTATAAGACCACATGCAGAGGAGTCTCATATCTTAACTTGAAACCCAGATGCAAAGAATAGGCCCAGCTCAGATCTAAAAACTACAATACATAAAATCAGAATGTTAATGATTAGAAATTTTTTTAAAAAAGTTTGTCCTGGTTAGATGGTAAGCTTCTTAAAGGCAGGGACCATTTCTATTTCCCATTCTGTCTGGTATGTAGTTAATTCAATAAAGACTTGTTAGTTGATTAATAAGAATGAATGCATAGCTCCATTTTTTAAGGGCTTAAAATGCCAGTATTCTTTCTTTCCTATGTATTCTCTAGAGGTCTAATTTAGAAAATGTGGAGCCCCTCGTGCACACAGGCCCATGTCAGCAAAGTTCCCTAGAGATAGTGGGGGAACGTGACCCGAAGTTCCTCTGGGATTTGCAGCATCCTTATTTAGGTTCTTTTTCTTCCTAATCAATTTATTAGTCAGCCAACTGACAGATATTTATAGAATGCTCATGAGCACTGTTTTGGGTGCTTAGGGGTATGTATACCTATATAACATAGGCTCCTCCCTCAAAGAATTTACAAACTCTTACAAATCGGGGAGAGAGACGATTTAAAATTAGCAAACAACTGTTGAGTGAGCTAAATTATATAGCTTGAATTATATGTGTTGAAAAAGTTAAGAGCAGGAGGGTCATCAGGAAGGCTTCATTTGGGTTCAAATAGTTCAGTAGAATTCAGACAGAACACATTTTATTGGTCTAAGCTAATATATTTGCTGCCTCTCATTTGAGATTCGTCTTGGGAAAAGGTCATTTAGTTTGAGGTGTTTATTTGGTAAGGAAAAGAGGAAAGGAATATTTTATATTCAAACGTTTATAATGGAAGCTCATATCCCCTTGACACTCACCATCCCTTTGCATGCTAACCCCATTCCAACCACAAGCATCTTCAACTCTTTGCCTGAGGGTTGCTCTGGCCCCAGGAGTCCACTCACGCAGAGGAGCAAGACAAGGCAAGTGACAAGTACTGGGGAGTTTAATACCCTCAGGTGCAACCCTCAACCAATGACTGGGGTGGTTGGCTGGGATCAGTCTGAGGTGTGTTCTACATTATCTCCCAGAGTTCTCCAGAGGGATTGAACCCCAGTTTCCCATAGCGGTGATCTTCTTAATAGTGATTTTCTTTATGGGCTTTCCGCCTTTGTTTGACTCACTTCCCTATTCTCCCACCATGCTTCCTGGGATCACCTCCTGAATTAACTAGTATTTATATTCATCTCCTTGTCTTAAGATCTGTTGTTAGGAAACCCGACATTAGACAGAAGTTTGATACTTCTGCGAACAAAATATTGGGGGAACTTGGCAGAATGCCTAAAGTAATTTTTCCCATTTTGGGCTCTGTCTCAGTGACTGCTGCTTGCCGAATCCCACACCTTTACTTTATTTGGGACAATAGTGAGCCTCACTAAAACACTGCATTTCCTTGCCTTCCTAAGAACTAGCTGTAGCCATGTGACTAATTCTCGCCAATGGTATATAAGTGAAAGTGTTGTGTGCGGCTTCTGGAAAGTGTCCTTAAAAGGGAGGAGTGTGCCTTTCTCTCCCCACCCCATCTCCCACATGATTATTTGGAATGAAGATGTGATGGTTGGAGCTCCAGCAGCTGTCTTAGGCGACCTAGAAAATGGAAGCCTTGGGCTGATGATGGTGGTGCTGAAAGACGGAACCCTATGTACCTGATGACACATGTAGTTACCGTAACAGTCCTAGACTACCTCTCTCTGACCTTCTTTTATATGTCATAGAAATAAACTATCTTATTTAAGACACTATTACTATGGGGTTTTCTGTTATATGCAGCCAAATAGAATCCCAACTAATTCAGGGTCACTTTATCTAGGCTGGACTCTTGTTTAAGTTAAGATGAACCAGACAGTTTTAACACAGCCCTGCATTAGCTTTATTAAACCATGGTTTATGCTCACAGGCTTCGTCCCAGATTATATTATGTAGGATAACCTTTCTTTGTTCCTTTCCCTCCCAGTCCTTTTCAGCAAATTCTTATTGGCCATAATATTTCCTTTAAAAAAAATTCCATGTTCTTTAAGGCCCTTCATAAAACCCCTGGAGTTAGTTCTTAAAACAGCACCATTCAAGATAGATCTTGGAATTTTTTTTTTTAAATCAATCAATTAATTAATTAATTAATTTTTAGCTGTGTTGGGTCTTCGTTTCTGTGCGAGGGCTTTCTCTAGTTGCAGCGAGCGGGGGCCACTCTTCATCATGGTGCGCGGGCCTCTCACTATCGCGGCCTCTCTTGTTGTGGAGCACAGGCTCCAGACGCGCAGGCTCAGTAGTTGTGGCTCACAGGCCCAGTTGCTCCGCGGCATGTGGGATCTTCCCAGACCAGGGCTTGAACCCGTGTCCCCTGCATTGGCAGGCAGATTCTCAACAACTGCGCCACCAGGGAAGCCCAGCCCTTGGAATTTTATCTTTAAAGGCAGAGGAAGAAAATGCCAGAGGAAGCTGCCTGTCCCATTCCCTTTTTTTTTTTTTAAAATAAATGTATTTATTTATTTATTTATTTTTGGCTGCGTTGGGTCTTCGTTGCTGCGCACGGGCTTTCTCTAGTTGTGGCGAGCAGGGGCTGCTCTTCGTTGCGGTGCGAGGGCTTCTCATTGCGGTGGCTTCTCTTGTTGGCGGAGCACAGGCTCTAGGCGTGTGGGCTTCAGTAGTTGTGGCATGCAGGCTCAGTAGTTATGGCTCGTGGGCTCTAGAGAGCAGACTCAGTAGTTGTGGCGCACAGGCTTAGTTGCTCCATGGCATGTGGGATCTTCCCGGACCAGAGCTCGAACCTGTGTCCCCTGCATTGGCAGGCAGATTCTTAACCACTGCGCCACCAGGAAAGTCCCTGTCCCATTCCTTTGAACCCATGGTTTTACTACTGCAAGTGCTATCACTTCCCAACTGATTTTAGTTCTATGGCTTTGGTCTTTGGAATTTACTTCGGATTCTACAAGGATGATACTCTCTGGTTTAAAAAAAAATACTATCCTCGGACATGAATAGAAATGAATGTCCAGAATGTACTTACGCTAAGTCTACGTGATCTGAAACTCCAGTCTGAAAAAAATGACTGATCTGGTACTGCCAGTGATTGACTCAGACTCAGTGTCTAGTTATCTTATCAACTGTGCAAGTGCCAGGAATTTATATATGACCAAAACCTGAGTTTTCTAAAAATGATTGATTTAATGGACCTTATACCTCCTTCATAACCCTCAGAGACCCAGAGTCTTTTGCATTTAAATTGCCATGGTAATAGAATGGAGATGATAAACCTACATGCACACCATACACATATATGTGCATGCACACACACACCTCCCACACACGTACACACATACCACATACCCCATGTGCATTAATACTGCAGCTTTCACCCAATTATGCCATTCTGTTTAGTTCCTTCTGTTCAGCTTCAAAAAAAAATCAAGAATTAAAGAGGGAAAGTTGATAAAACCTGCTCAAGATGTTGTGAAGCTCTTCTCTAAGTCCAATGCTTGCTTTCTAGTAGCTTTGGCCTGATTTCTGTAGGTACATGGGCATATGGGACATTTCCATAGTTACTTTATCTATACCTCATCTTCTTTCATCTTGCAGTGATGGTGGAGAATAACCAGGTCGGAAGTCTCCTTCTCCAGGATGGACTGATACTGCAGGAGCGAACAGTAAGAAGTCTGCAGCTCCTCGGTGCGAAACTCCAGTTCTTGCTGAAGGGCCAGCAACTTTTTCTTGAGTTGCTGGAGTTGTCTCAGATGACACTGTTTATTGGGCTCAGACTCCATGTGTGACTCCTCAAATGCTGATACTTGCTTCTTATTCTGCAATTGAGATTGAATATACAGAAAGGCTTTAGATTGTCACCAAATAGGCATTCATTCTTTGATTTTTTTCATTTGTTCAACCACTCACATCCATCTATCCATCCATTTATCTTTTCAACTCCAGAGCACTTATTAAACATTTCACTCTATTCACAATTAAACATCACTTTGCACTTTCACTCTATAGGAAGGATTTAAAAGAAGGAAAAAACCATAGTTCCTTCCTACTATTTAGATCTACCATTCCTATTATGTAGGTCAGAAGAAAAAACATTCACATAAAGGACCTAGAGAGTAGTATAAAGATACACTTGATAACATGCTTATGTTTTGTCTTCACGTATAAAGATAACACAATTGATGCAATCATTGTTGCTTTTGTTGTGGTCATCCATGTACAATGCTTGATGTCAGTCTATTTATCTCTTGTAAAAATAAAATACAGTGTGTGTGCGTGAAAAAAAAAAAAAAAAGATAACACAATTGACCTGGAAGGGAATGAATTTCTGGTTATGGTTCTTGGACTAAACTTGATTATTAAAAATGCCCAGATAAAAGGACAAACTCTTGGGGAAATAGCTTTCTGGAATGCTGGGAAACGGGAGGCAGAGATATTGTTCAGGCACATCTGGGCACTGACTCTGTCTCCTTCTGAAGGCAGATGTGACCTTGCAGATGCTGAGAGTGTGTGTGTGTGTGTGTGTGTGTGTGTGTGTGTGTGTATGTGTGTGTGTGAGATCTCTCCCTACCAGTCTACAATCAACCGAAATGCTGCTACACCCCACCTACATTTTCATTCATTCATTCAATAAGCACATGTTGAACACCTACATTGTATCAGGCATTCTGCTAATAGGACACATCCCTGAGTTGTTTATTCTAGTACAATTGAGATCTTTGCACTGATGCTTCTATATTTTCTTGCCCAATATTCCTGGTTGAAATGGAGCAGGACCCTATGGTCCTCCCCTCCATGTCCTCTACCTGCCTTTTGTCTGTAGAAAAACTTTAGCCAAAGAATACGTTTAATCAGAGAAGTGAGAAAATGCAGAAGCAAAGTAAAGCAGTCAAACAAGACCAAATAATAATAGTTCAGTCATTAAACAAAGTCAAGGACCTTTAGTTCCTCCTCAAGGGCTATAGATAATATTCTGAGCCATAGCCCTTGAGCTGTCTGGTAGATACTGAAACCCCCAGGTGAAAGAAGTTAATTACATGATGACCAGACTGTAGCCATGACATAAGCTGCCACAATTCTGAGAAATGGCCTCAAAGAAATGGGAACACACCCACCCTGGAACTGAAGATTAACTGCACTTAAAACAATCAAGATGACGCTGATCAGACCCACCGATGACCAATTTCAAGATGACTGTCAGGGCTGACTGTGCTGTTTCTGCATGTAACCCCCTCCCTCCACATACACACCCCTGAAACTCCGCTTTAAAAGCTCTTGCCCACTGATTGTCAGTGGGGGGAGTCAGCCTTTGGATGTGAGTCTGCCCTCCTCCCCAGTTGCCAGCCTCTGAAATAAAGCAAACTTTCCTTTTACCAACCTTGCCTCTCGAGTATTGGCTTTAGAGTAGCGAGCAGTCAGATCCCACTTTCAGTAACACGGTGACATGTGGAAGAGAGGTGGATGAAGAGGGTGGCCTGTAGGCACTCCTTAGCTCCCTTCTCTGCTTACTGTCTTCCTACTTAACACTTTTCTGCCATGTCCTTAATGTGGCATTTCATATTCTGCCTTGCATTGTAAAGATCTCTGTCCATCTTATCTTTTAATTAGATTGTAAATTCCCAAAGGGCAGGGGTTATGTCTACTCCTATAGGGCCTAGATTATAGATTCATACACAGCTAGGTATTGAAGGAAAGAAAGAAACAAAATAGAGAATAAGCAATCTCATTGGCTCCCAAGAATTTGAGCTTGTGGCCTTGGCCTTATTAACAGAGTAATTTCAAACTTTTTTAAAATAAACTTTTTTATCGTTTTATTGAAGTATTCTCTATATATCATAAAATTCACTATTGTAAGTGTACAACTCAATGATTTGTAGCAAATTTATAGAGTTGGGCAACCATTATTGCAATCCAGTTTTGGAATGTTTCCATCACCTTGAAAATTCCCTCATGCCCATTTGTCACTCCCATTTCTACCCCAGCTCCAGGCAACCACTAATCTGCTTTCTGCCTCTATAGATTTGCCCTTTCCAGACATTTCATGTAAGTGGAATTGTAATAATATGTCATATTTTGTGTCTGGCTTCTTTCACTTAGTATAATGTTTTTGAGGTTCATCCAGGCTGTAGCAAGAATCAGGATTCTGTTCTGAATACTGATTTTTACTGCTGAATAGTATGAATATACCATATTTTGTTTATCTGTTCACCAGTTAATAGATAGCTTGATTGCTTTGGTTTCTATTATGAGTAATGCTGCTATGAACACTAACATGGTAGCTATTGTGTGAATATATTTTCATTTAGTTAATTTGTTTAGCAAATATTAAGGGAATACCAGCTATGTGCCAAGCACTCTACTAGGCAATGGGGATACAGAAGTATATAAAACAGAATCTCTGCCTTCAAGAATTTTGCATCTACTGAGGGGAATGTGTGGAGGGAGAGAGAGACAGAGAGAGGGAATGAGAGGGAGAGAGAGAGGTAGCAAATTACAGAAGTAAATTACGTAGTTTATTAAGAGGAAAAAGTGCTGTGGAGGAGAGTAAAGCAGGGGAGGGAGATGAGGAATGCCAGGATGGAGGAAGTTGTAATTTTGAATTAATTTTGTTCTCATGGAAGATCGCTTTGAGAAGGTGACATCTGAGTCTAGACTTGGAGGAGGCAGGGAAGGAACCTGGTGGGAATCTACAACAGGAACACTCCAGTGAGAGGTAACAGCTGGCGCTAAGGCCTGGAGGTGGGAGGTGCCTGGTGGTGTTTGAGGAGCCACTTTGTTCTGGCTGGAGCAGAGACAGGAAGGGGGAGAATGGTACCAGATGAGGTGAGAGAGGAAAGGGAGGTGAGGTCCTCTAGGACCGTGTAGGCCTTTCTGAAAATTTTAACTTTTCCTTTTAGGGAGGTGAAAGGCCATTGGAGTGTACTGAGCAGAGAAGTGATGTGATCTCCTGTAGATGTCACAAAGGACACACTGGCTGTTAGATTGAAAACGAACTGTAGGGAGCCAAAGATAGAAGCAGGGAGACCAGCGAGGGGGCTACTGCAAGAATCCAGGGGAGAAGTGACGGCGGCATGGACCAAGGTAGGAGTTGGGAGAAATGGCTGGATTTTAGATGTATACTTGAAAGTAAACTCCACAGGATTTGCTTCTGCATTAGATGTGGGAGGGTGGGAGATAATGGTCATCCAAGGCAGGATAACTCCATGGTTTTGCTCTGAGTAACTGGAGAGATGGAGTGTTAAAGAGATTAATTCAGTAAGAGCTGGGACCCAAAAGAGAGAAAATCTTCTATAGTGAGAGTGGGTGGAGGCAGCACAGATAAGATCAGGGAGGCTCAGCCCAGTTCAGAACCAGAAAGACAACAGCTGACTGTGTCAGTTCAATCTGAAAGAGAAGACAGAAAATGCACCACAGTGGTCACCAGGCAAAAAAAATCCCAGGCAAAGACAAGCTGAACCCTTGGCCTGAGAGAATTCTTTCCTAGGCCAAACAAAGCTGAATTTTGTATTTAATCTGTGTAGCTACAATTGCCAACATTTATAATAAATGTTTTTAGTTAAGTGCTTTCATTCTTTTCAAGATAAGAATTGTGCTATTCTTACAACTCATCTGTGAATGAGGTTCAGAGAGAAGGGACTTGGGAGTGGTGTGTGTGTATGTGTGTGTGTGTGCTCAGGTGTGCATGCACACAAACATATATGGGGGAGGTTCTCAAGAGCCCAAGTCCTCTGTCTATACAGGTAAACTGTGGGGTGGGGAGCTAACTGGAAAAAGACATGGTCACGAATAAATACTTAATGTGGGTAGAACTAAAGCAAAGGAGTGAACATCTGGGGTATGGTTATTGCAGAAGGGCTTATTTTAGTAAAGCTAATACCCAATAAAATCCTTACCAAATTTTGCTCCAATCCTGTTTCTCTTGGCTTTGTTGAAAGTGACTTGATCTCTGAAAATTAAGAAACAGGATTCCTGGTCCTTCTAGTGCTTGTGTGCAAGTATTGATTTGGACCTGCCTCTCCACTGCTGGATGTGTATGACCCAGTTGAAAACTGACTAGTCTCCTCATTATATTCTTCCTCTGCTTCCCCTTATTTCCATGTCCCCACTGTCTCTTCATTACCCAAAAGAATGAGAGAAATGCTCTTCTTTTAAAGAAGCCAAACTCTTCCCTTAGGGCTTCCCCTCCAAGTACATCATCTATACTTTGGTGTGCTCATAATTGTTCTTTGACTTTAAAGCCTCCTGTGGGTAAAGAATGTCTTTTCCTAGTGTAAAGCTTAGTAACCTGGCAGTGATACTGGCAAACTGTTAATCATCTCTTCCTCAGAGGACATGTTAAAACTTCTGGGTTTAATTTTGGTTTGAGGTAATATAAGAGACCAACCAGATGATGAGAGTTCACTAAAATCTTTCAGTACAGGGCAAAGGTAGCACCTGATCTAATTTGCCTGGTTATAAAGATCCAAAAACTGCTCATACCTGCAGAGAAACTAGAGTTTTCTTGGATGAGAATTAAACATTTGCATACTGTAGATACCTATGGGCTTAGGAATCAAATTTCAAAGACTTGGAGAAATGCCTAGGCTTATCTGAGACCTATTAAATTTCTACTTACTTAAGTATTCAAAAGATTATTTTTCTTAATTCTACATGAATAGAAAATGACATACTATGGATTAAGCCTGAATTTCACTTACATTTGTACCAAAAAGTAGTGTCACAAAGGCATCAATGCATTTTCTACTGCTTCTTTGTCTTCTTTTTTTAAAAAGTTTTCTTTATAGTGAAGACATAGATATTTTACTAGATTCTGCTTTGACCTTTAAACTGAGATCTGGAGAAAATGAGCAAGTTGGAAATAGTCTCATGGAAGTAAGATTAGTTCCTAAAATGACCATCCAGGGTTGGACATGATTCCAGAGGCCATCTGGTCTACCAGTGTTTCTCAGATAGATTTCTGTCCAAGCCTCAGTTGTCTTAAAAGATAGAGGACTTGGTCACCTGTAAGGAACCTGCTGCCATATTTAGACTACTTTTCAGCCCTACTTATGGTCAAAGAGATTATAGCTACTGCTCCCTCCTTGCCTATGTGACCACTTGACCATAGAAGGAAATTAACTGGCCTGGCATGATTCGTCGTTTGAAAAGTCATGTTGGTTTCCACCCAATACTTTGTGCTTTTCAAGTTGATGCTAATTGATTGATGTTAAGTTCTATATTTTCCCTGATACTGAAGTTAAGCTGACAGGTCTATAATTACCGGGATTGTCCTTTTTCCCTTTTTAAAAAGATGAGCACTGCATTTACCCTTTTTCAGTCTACAGGGACTTTCTTTATCCCCTTGAGTTCTCAAAAATAATCGCTAGCAGCTATGTAATAACACCTGCCAATTCCTTAAGTACTCTTCGAAGTATGTCATCAGGCCCTGCTGCTTTACCTAAAGCCGGCTTTTCAAAATACTTTTAAACCATTTTATTCTCTCTCCTAGTTTGTGCTGACTCTCTTCTGCTCAGGTTAGCATTGCTCTGAAAACTGAATCCCTGATAATTTTTATTTTTCTTCATTTAAGAGGAAAAGCCCCATCTTTTCCCAGTCATTGTCAGAACTTCTTTCCCTATTTTTGAGGTAGGAAGTGAGATATTTCCCATGTAAGCCTGGTTTAGCCTTATATCACTAGATAGGTTCACCTATTACTTTTTATATCTTCTACAAATTGCATTTCTTGTACTTTCTTGTATTGGTAGAGTGTAGAACTGTGTGTTTAAGTGACATCCATTTCTTTTGGACACATCTTCATGGTTTAGACATTTTTCTTATCAGTGATCTCTATTTACCAGAGATTCACTTAAAAAAAACCCTCTTTATTCTGGAATAATTTTAGATTTACAGAAAAATTCCAAAAGTAGTACAGAATGTTCCCATATACTCTTCACCCACCTTCCCCTAATGTTAACATTTTACATAACCATGGTACATTTGTCCAACTAGGAAGTTAACATTGGTAAATTGCTATTACCTATACTACGTACTTTATTTGGATTTTATCAGTTCTTCTACTATTTTTTTTTTCTGTTCCAGGAGCCAATCCTAGATCCCACATTGCATTTAGCAATTTCTCTTAAATTTTTTTTATTCCCAATGATTCAAAATGATATCTTTGTGTGATAATTTCCATTGAGTGTATTAATCTTTATATATTCAATGAATTACTTTTATCTGCAGAAATCAAATTTCTTACAGTTTTATGCTAAAAATAATTCCTCAGTCCACTGCAAAGATGAGTTTGGCAATCCAAACTCTACTGAATATCAGGGTATTCTCTCCATGCCACCACCAGGGCCAAAGGAGCCTGGAAAACTGCTCTTTTTCTGGTTTGATCATCATTTTACTATGATATCTCTGTTGTTCTTTTCTCCTTTCACTTTAATTGAGGCACTTTTGATATGTGAGCAGGGTTGGGACTACAGTGAGGCAAGTGATGTGCAAATTTAAAGGAGGCATTCAGTCTCAGGGTTGAGCAAGTACAGGGTTGGCACTTTTTGCACCCTAGGCACCTCACTTGGTTTTCCCTAGGCACAGCTCTCTCTGTTCGTGGGATTTGGAGCACAACGTATTCTTGATTTACAAGGTCACCTACCCTCTGCCTGCCACTCCTTTAGTTACACATAACATCTGATATAATATTTTGATTTTTTCACACAACTGTGTCCTGAACTATGACCTCCTTCTTATTTCTCCAGCTCCTTGTCAGATATTAGTCAAAATTTCAGAAAGTCTTGGGTTCCCCCTTTGTTCCCATATTATATTTCCTGTGGAAGGCAGATCTTGCATGGATTTTCTGAGTAGATGAGTGTTAAGTCTACATCTAATTGTGTATTTGTATTCGTAGTCTGCAATTTAAATTCTGCACTAAGTGCTGGGGAAAAAAGAGCATGTTTTAAAGCTTGTTTCAAGCTGTTCGACCTTCTTCTGGGCAATTAGAATAAAAATGTGACAATACCTTTCTCCCTCCAAGTTGCCAGGTACATTTATTTGCCACATGGCTTTCCCTGACTGGGGGAATAAATAAACTTGCAACAGCAATGGTGAAAATATCCTAAAACGTTGAAAGAAAATAAATTATGGTAATATTCTTCCTGGGATCCATTTAGGAAAACCAATGGATTTTTCTATATTTGTGACTTCCTACAGAAAGGACAGTAGTGCTCAGTAAGATAAGGTAGAATTACTTTGTTGTTAGCATTTTTAGGGCGTTGCAGAGGAACAATTTGTGGTTCTTATAGGGAGGTGGTAAGTCCTGGGAGAACTCTAACAGACACAATTAAGAGAGACCAGGTCCTTGACTGCAAATGTTGAAGATGATGGTGATTGTTTACACAGCACCTAAGAGGCTAACTTGGAGGTCTAACAACAGGTCTGTGCAACAAGTACCTGCCTTATGTTTGCCAAGGACTCAAGTCCCTAAGCAGAAATGAAGACTGCAAGTTAGGAGTTCTTGGCAACCCAAAGTGTTTACAGAGCTATGGGAAAATATCTCCCAGCTGGCTCCCCAGCTTGTGTGGATAAATTTAGAGGCTGGCTTAAAGAGCTTAGAGCTAGAGTTTCCAAAGGGAGAAAACCTCAGGGTGAAATGAAGTTGCCTCAGCTGATGAACTGCCTAGGCTATGGATAAGTCTTAGTTCAAAATCACAGTCTCAAGAAAGATGATCATGCCAGGAGGTCCTCCTGTTCAGGACAGGTGTTACTGAGTATCTTGGCTTGGGCACCTCTGGAAGCAAGTCCTATGGCAAGGAACCAGATGTCAAGTAGTAGTTTATGTGGAAGGTGATTTTAGGAAACTCAGGTAGGGGGAGCGGGGAAATGAACAAGGCAGGGAAGGAAACTGTGAAAGGGTGTGTTACCAACCTAGTTACCACTGTTGGGCAACTGGTGCTGGGTCCCACTGAGGAACTCTGGGACAGAGCAAAGAGCATGCCTGGAGTTATCTCCAGTGAGATAGGGCAAGGGAGATAGGTTATTTAATCAACCATCTCCCCATCAGCATTGAGGACTGCTTCTAGGGCTTGTCCTATGATTGGGTTCCTGCATCCAGAAGAAAAGCTTGTAGGCAGAGAGCTGCAGGTGTGGCAATAAAGAGCTCCTGCTGCACCGATAGGAAGTGACACCTTGGAGCAAGTGGGATGGTTGTTATTTTTATGGGTGATTTAGAAGTTTGTCTAAAATCCATTAAGAGATGCTACTCTCTTTATATAACTATGATCTGGTCTTTTCAGGGCAATGGGCCTCAGATGCTGCAAATCCAGGTGTGAAAGGCCAGATAAGGAAAAGACAGAGGCTCAGATGTAGATGACCTTGGAGATAGCTAGACTGAAAAATCCTGAGGGCAGGGATGGCGTTTGTGTGTGTGTGTTAGGGTGTGTGTGTGTGTGTGTGTGTGTTAGGGGGTGTGTGTTTAATTCTTTCTCATTGCTTGCTCAATAAATGCTCTTGAGTGACCAGTGGAAGAACTTTCTATTATTGGTCCTGCCCAAGGGGGCAGAGGTGGAAGCGGAGGGGGCAGAGGTGGGAAACGGATGTTGAATCCCTTACGTGGCTGCTGTTCATCATCTCCTCCTCCACACAGAGCTGACTCTCCTGCAAGGTCTTCCCCTGTCTCTTGCAGACATCGTGTAGATTCTTGATGTCAGCTTGCAGGCTCAAGAGCTTGCTGTTCAGGCTGCTCACTTCTCTGTCTCTCTCCCCCGCCTCAGCAGTCAGAAAAACAAAAGCATCAATTATGAACTATCAAGAAAATGTTTCCTTTCATTCACTGGTTGACAGAGACTTTAAATTTGCTGGAAATTTGTCCATCAACCTTTAGCTGTCATTACTCATCCAGTGTAATGTTTACACAGTATCCATTTGTGAGGTGTCTGGGTGCTCTGCATTATTCAGACAATTACTTATTTACATTAATTAATCTTCACCAACTACTGTGGGTGCATCATAGACACTTCCCCTGCTTTTCAAGAGAAAGTCAGTGCCTAGAATAATTTCAGGTACCTAGTGGACTGTCTATAAATATTAATGGCTCTGTCACTGATGAGATGAACATAGTGAGATGTCAAATGGACTTGTCAAGACTACTGTGAATCAGTGATGGAGTTGATGTGGCTTCTGAAAAGTCTCTTAACTTTCCCTTCTACCCACTAAACCAAAGACCTCCCTCACCTATACACCTAGTGCTTTTCTTTGGAGATGTACACCAATGGGAATAAAAGTAAAATCCCTGGGCTGATTGCATAAGATCCCTGTCTTTGATTATGAGAGAAAAAGATTTGTTAATTACTGCTAGGTCAGATGGAAATTAGAGATCAAGATCAAAATAGAGAATGGGGAGCATAGCAGCTTGGGTGGGGTTGGGGGTGTACAGCTGTGGGAAGAGGGTGGGTGCCCTGTCATAGAGGACGCCACCTTCCACTCCCAGTGTTGTGGGTGACAACGGTGTAAAAAGAAATTAGCAAGAAGCCCTCTGTGAACCTGTCCAGTGTTTTAGTCCTATCACTGTGCAAACCTTTTGTAACACTCTTGAGGACAAGCGCTACCACCTCCAAATTTTAGATATTGGAACTGAGGCTGGTGCTTTTATAGTAGGTGCTTGCTTCTGTTAACTTACCCAGAGCAGGCTCTTAGGTGAGGATTCATGGCATCTATTAAAGGAACACTCCCAAGAGAAATCAGCAAGGAGGTGGGGGAAGCAGGACAGGGAAGAGGAAGAAACTTAAGCAAGGGCACGATTTCAGACAAGGTTTTGCGGGAGTGGCTTCAGCCTAATTCCACAGGAAACTCCAGAGTGTAAGTTACACCTCAGAGTCTGTCCTGATTAGATGCAATGAAAGCTGGGCTGTCAGCCTCAGCATCAGCCAGTCAATGGCTAAGGGCTGCCTCATGGGATGTAAGCTCCCAAGGATTTCCAGCTTTCTGCTCTTACGAGCAAAGTGAACCCAAAAGCCCAAGGGCAATTCTTCTAAGAGAGTTGCAGGTGCAAAAGCACACAGAAGCCATGAGTGCACAGAAATGGCAAAGTGATCCAAGTGACAGTGTCCAAAGTCCCCTAGGTGGTTAGCAGCAGAATGAGGAGAGCTCTGCTCCCCTGACCCTGTAGCCAGCGCTCTGCCACCATATCCCACTGATTGCGCTGGCTTCTTAAATAGATGAGCTATATAACGCACACTCCCAGGGGGAGCTGGAGACCGGATATGGACATCATAAATCAAGCCTACTGGACGGGTCAGTTTAAGAGACCTCTGCACAAGGCCGGGGAAGGGGCGGGACAGGGAATAACCACGAGAATCCGACACGGCAATGTCAGAGTATTCGGAATTCAGAAGGTTTCCCAGAAGTGCCGCTGTCTCAGCTGATTTATTCCTTCATTTCCATTTAGTACCTGGATTTTTTTAAAACCACTTTACAGTTTAATTAGGTTAACGGTGTGGCTCTGTCATTAAAAGCATTTCATTATCTCAAAACTCTCCCTCTTCCTCTCCTGCTCCTGTCCCTTGTTCCCCACTTTCTGAAAAATAACAGTGCATGTCAACTGCCCCAAGCATGTAATTACCATTAAGACAATTACCAGGGACTCTCTTAAGAGAATATGTGTAGAGAGGCTAAAAAATGGTGTACAGACACTGTTCTCTAAATAGAAAAGAAAATCCTTGACCTGACAAGGAGCAGTAGTTTGATTCTAGTGCTTTAAAGCCCTTTTCTCATAGCTGCCATACTGGAAATAGAGTATGGAGACTCACTGGGGAGTGGGGCCCTAGGGATGCCCTCCCCCCCTGGCCACAGGACTGTCTTTCGCATCTATGAGCAGATTAGGTGACAATACAATGCCTACTCTATGGAAGTGTCAAATGCCCTATACTCTTGCCTTGATGCTGAATATATGCATCCTAAGGTGAGGACCATGTCACCAGATTGTTGCATATGAAGCCTGGCACATGAGGACTTATTAACAAAGTACCAGTGATATACAACTTGAGCCTCTCTATGTTAAAAGCTCAATGCCCTCTCTCTCAGGCCAATTAAAAAAACCCCACTCCTAGTTTTAGATGTCCTCTGAGCAGAAGGCCTGCTAGCCCAATATTGTTGCACCAGCAGGGTTTCAGAATTGGATCTTTAATGTAGATGATCTCATCTAATTTGGACATTAGCATTGACTCAGAGTCTCTGAGGCAATTTCTTTGAGGTTTGGAATAAATAATCCTTTCTTTGAGGATGCCCTAAACCAGTTGAATAACAAATGTATTTTGCTGGATGTCAAATGAAATTTGCTTTTGAAATCAGAACCTAACCATTCACTCCTCAAGGCCAAATTACACAAGGGTTTTTATTCATCAGAACAGAATGAAAATCCTGGGAGAGTAATAAGGTGATTTCCATGAACCACGTATTATTTTTACTGTAGGTCGTTGTAAGAAGAGGCTGCTGCTCACGTCAGAACTCCATAAAGGCAAGTGTTTCTGAGGTTCCAGTAAACTTAATTTCTTGCTAATATTGTGCACAGAGGTCACTGTACACTATTTCTAATCCTATGTACTTTATGAACGCTAAATTCCAGGCAGATGACTTTTGAGTATCAATATGCAGTAGGAATTGATTTAATCTGACATTTCATCATTCAAAGCTCTGTAACCAGTACTGGGGCATGAGAAGAACTGAGAGTCTAATGCTGATGGTGCCCTCAGGCACCATCTGATCCTGTCCTAGATCTGAAGTCTTCAACAACGGCCGAAATCACAAGCCTCCGCTGCTAGGTGAGTTTCACTTACATAAGCCGTGCACTTAGATACAGGCATACCTCGACGATGTTGTGGGTGTGCTTCCAGACCACTGAGATAAAGCAAATATCACAGTAAATCAAGTCACACAAATTTTCTGGTTTCCCAGTGCATATAGAAGTTATGTTTTCACTATACTGTAGTCTATTAAGTTTGCAAAAGCATTATAGCTAAAAAATTACATACCTTAATTTAAAAATACTTTATTGCTAAAAAATGGTAACCATCATCTGAACCTTTAGTGAGTCGCAACCTTTTTGCAAAAGTAACATCAAAGATCACTGATCAACAACATTGTAAAGCAACTATACTCCAATAAAAATTTAAAAAAGGTCACTGATCACAGATCACCATAACAAATATAATAATGAAAATGTTTGAAATAGTGCAAGAATTACTAAAATGTGACACAGAGGCACAAAGTGAGCAAATGCTATTGAAAATGGTGTCGATAGACTTGCTCGACATAGGGTTTCCACAAATCTTCAATGTGTAAAAAGTGTAATATTTGTGGAGTGCAATAAAGTGAAGCTCAGTAAAATGAAGTGTGCCTGTACCCAGTTTTGCTTATATGGGGTTGGAACCTGGTCACTTTATTTGCAGGCATGTGACATCTGCAGCAGCTACCAACCACAGGCAAAATGGGGAGTGCTGAGGCTGCAGTTGCTACCAGACGCATGATGGTGATTGGAAAACAGGTTATTTACTGAAGCAAATTTTCTGTAGTGATTAAAGGGCCTTTTTTCAAAGAGCGTGCCTTCTCGAACATGTATTTCAAAAGACAGGAAGAAATTTTGCTCTAGGCTTCAAAGTACTGACAGATAGTCTCGTGCTTCTTCTTGTGGGGAGCTGATGTTAAACTGAAGCTTGTGATTCAGTAGCACCCTCAGGCCCTAGGAGCATTACAGACATTCAAGATGGCAGCATTCCCCAGGATTTGGCACTTGAACAAGAAAGCTTGGGTGGCACTTTCCAGAGTAATACTGGAGTCCACCAACAATACCATAAAATTCATCATCTTTGGGAAATTACCTTTGTGAGGATAAGGACAAATCTTCAATAAACAATGGAAAACCACCTTTAGCCACGACAACCATTCAAAATATATCAGTTTCTAGTGAGACTTATGTTTTAAAAAGCAGGAAATCTGGGCTTCCCTCACGGTGCAGTGGTTAAGAATCTGCCTGCCACTTCTAGGGAACACGGGTTCGACCCCTGGTCCAGGAAGATCCCACATGCCGTGGAGCAGCTAAGCCCGAACACCACAACTTCTGAGCCTGTGCTCTGAAGCCTGCGAGCCACAACTACTGAAGCCTGTGTGCCTACAGCCCATGCTCCGCAACAAGAGAAGCCAAGACAGTGAGAAGCCCGAGCACTGAAACGAAGAGTAGCCTTCTCTCGCCGCAACTAGAGAAAGCCGGTGCACAGCAATGAAGACCCAACGCAGCCAAAAATAAATAAATTAATTTAAAAAAAAAGAAAAAGCAGGAAATCTTCTTTTTTCTTTGTTCTACCAACAATTTGTTTTTAAATTTATTTATTTTTAACACCTTTATTGGAGTATAATTGCTTTACAATGGTGTGTTAGTTTCTGCTTTATAACAAAGTGAATCAGCTATACATATATGTATATCCCCATATCTCCTCCCTCTTGTGTCTCCCTCCCACCCTCCCTATCCCACCCCTCTAGGTGGTCACAAAGCACCAAGCTGATCTCCCTGTGCTATGTGGCTGCTTCCCACTAGCTAGCTATTTTACATTAAAAGCAGGAAATCTTAAAAATTAACATTGCTACAGGAATTTTTACAGTTTATTTGTGTAATAAAAGTTTAAAGTTACCTACAGTAAATTGAAACATTGTTATTGATATTACTAACTTGATTCCTGAGCTTACTTTTCCATCTATAAAAACATTACAGTTTTTGTTTACTTATGATGGGAATTAATGGGCACTTACATGAGGTTTTGCCTGTGAGCAAAAATTTCAGAGCCAATTATGATCATATACTGAAGACTGAGTATATTTCATTGTGTTCTAAATTCTTTAAAAATTGGCACACTGTAGAAAGTATATGGCTTAGGATACCCATGGCATATGGCAGGCGGTCCACCATCTTGGAATATGGGCCAATTCTTGTTGGTACTTGGGCAACTGCCACATACTTTTCTCCATCATATCCTTGGAGAAATTATTTCACTAGAAAGTAACCTCCACAAGAACAGGGATCTTTGTCGATTTTGTCCACTGATTTATCCCCAGGCCCTAGAACAATGCCTGGCACAGTGAAGGCGCCCCAAAGATATCAGCTGAATGAAGAAATGCCCTTCTAGAAAATCCATACCAGATCCTCGTTCCCTGCAGAACTTTCAGCGAATCCTCAATGGCTCCCACTAGTAATCCAGCAGGAAAGGAGCTGAAACACCTCTTTTAGAAGCTGCTGACCTCTTAGTAGGAGGTCTGTTAAAAAGCATATGTCATGTGGGACAACCCTATACTAACCAAAACAT
Organism: Balaenoptera ricei; assembly: GCF_028023285.1. Classification (NCBI taxonomy): domain Eukaryota; kingdom Metazoa; phylum Chordata; class Mammalia; order Artiodactyla; family Balaenopteridae; genus Balaenoptera; species Balaenoptera ricei. Next base: position 48,952,984 of record NC_082657.1, on the reverse strand, counting down.
CCCCTTTAAGTCCTTTCTGGAACAAGTCAGGGAATACATAAACACAATTTGACCAAAATAATAGACTCATCAGAGCACTCCGTTTCCATATCATTCCAGATAAAGTGAAAATGTCGGAAACAATATTTAATAAGTGCTTAAGTCCCAAGCACTGGTGTTTTACATGCAGTATCTTACTTAATCCTCACAGAAAGCCTTTGAAATAGGTGCTCATTATTCATATTTTCTAGGTAAGGCAAAGGAAGCTCAGAGAGGGTAAGTAACATGCCCAATATCACACCGCTATTAGGTATGGACCCAGACTCACCTAGCTCAAGTCTGGGCTCTTAAATGTTATGCTTTGCTGCCCACCTCTGTCTGTGACATTTTGGGATGTTGTTATTGGAATTTTGAATCATGAAACTGGAAAAGATGTCCCTTGTAGCAAAGTTTCAACTCTACGTACATAGAGGAGTGAGGATGCTTACCTCATCTTTCATTTCCTGGGCACCTCTCAATTCTCCTTTAAGCTTTAGCATTTCCTCAGCTTTGTTATAAACCTGAAAAATCCAAGAATTTAAGATGGAAAAAGCATAAATGAGTCTGGCCCTTTAAAGATTTTCCTACCTGGATGTGTGCTCTGAGCAAGGAGTTTGGAAAAATTTCCGAACTGTTAGCAATACCTACTTGCCTACCCATCTGTTTGTGTTTTCAAAAGTGTGTTAAAGCCTTTCCTAGGAAGACAGGACCGTGGTTTTACATCTTTTCCAAAAAATCACCACTTGGTAGGCTAAATAGTTTCTGAATACATCCTTCTTGGAAAGTAAAAGGTCTGAAATGATTTTACTTTCTAGATTTCTAAGTATTCAATGGCTCAAATATAGTTAACTACTAATTATGAATCAAATGTGATGTGCACACCAACTTCATTCTCATGATAACCCTGGTAGGTAGATACTATTACTGTCCCCATTTTACAGAGGAGGAAACTGAAGCCCAGAGAGGCTAAGTGACTTACCCAAGGCCAGGCAGGCTCTCTTACTACTCCCCGGGGAGCTTCCCTTCCATTAGTTTCTAACTATTAATTTGGAAGTATCTGATAATGTGATTTTTTGCAGCATCAAGTTACTGTAATTTTGGCGCTTGTAAAGTTAGGAAACTTGTAAAGTGCTGAGAATTATCTAAATAAAAAGCCTCAAGGAAAACCAAAGATTTGTGCACACGTATGTGTGTAAGTATAGGATGATGCATATGAGGTCATAATGCACTGCACTTATTAAAACAATCTAATTCATTATGTTTTAAACTCTAAGACTAGAGGAAGTTTCCACCAAGCACTTACCTGCAGAATAGTTCCAAGAGTGAGAAGCTATCAAAATACTCATTCTTTGTAATGAACCACATACCCTATCCCTAATATAAGCCAAGAGGAAGAAAGAATGCTGGTGAGAATTTGGAATGTTTTATGGGGTTGTATTCTGATCTGCTGCATTGTTTACCCTCTTACGTCTTCATGCAGAGAGATGCATCATGGGAATGGTGATGTAGCTTGGGCTTACCCAGTAGGGAGAGGCTAGGTGATGTTGCAGTAACAAACAATGCACAAATCTCAGTGACTTAAAACCATGAAGGTTTATTTTTCATTTGTGCTACACATCGTTTATGAGTCAGCTGGGGCTCTGCTCTTTATTGTCCTAAGCTAGTAGAATCTGTCATCTAATATGTTGCCTGTTGCCATTCCAGCAGAAAGGGAATTAGGTGAATCACATACAGGTTCTTAAAGTAGAAGTGACACACTTCACTTCTGCTCACATTTCATTGGCCAAAACAAGTCATATGGCTATGCCTACCGTCTTCCTTTACCCCCAAGAGGAAATATTGGTGAATGTTACAAATCATTTCCATGCAAGGTGTCTTAGCTGGTTGGGCTGCTGCAACAAAATATCACAGACTGCATATCTTATAAACAACAGAAAAATTTTTTTCTCACAGTTCTGGAGGTTGAGAAGTTCACAATTAAGGTGCCAGCAGATTAGGTGTTTGGTGAGGACCCACTTCAGAGATAGCTGTTTCTTTTTTTGCTGTAAATTCACATGGTGGAAGGGATAAGGGCTCTGGGGTCTCTTTTATAAGGGCACTAATCTCATTCATGACGGCTTCATCCTCATGACCTAAACCCCTCCCAAAGACCCGACCTTCTAACACTATCACCTTGGCGGTTAGGATTTCAACACATGAATTTTGAGGGGACACAAACATTTACTCTACAGTGTTAGGCAAACGAGAAGATTAAAAATAGCATGGCCTAAAAGAACACTGAATAGGCCTCTAGGCCAGTAAACTGCTAATCCTGACCCAGCACCTAGGTCAAGGAGTAGCCTTTGGAAAGGCACTCACCTCTCCAAGCCTTTGTTTCTCCCTCTGTAAACTGAGGAGTTGTACTAAATGACTGTTTTCTTTCTTAGCTCTAAAGTTTACTGGTTCGGGTTCTACCTTGATGGACATTCTTCTTTAATAGGAATCATGAACTTAACCCAAGCATCACACAAAAGTTGGAATGGAGTAAACATATCCTTGAGAATAATATTCCTCTAGAGGTAGACTTACTGGATAGTCAGGAAATGATTCTTAAATCAAATGAAATTTTGTCTCGAAGACAGAAAAATGATTGTCTAACTTGTGCTGGTTTCATCTACTATGGAGTTACACAGCTATCGTTGCAAAGGCCAAGAGCATTTGGAAGGAAAAGTGGCAGGCACAGGCTCTCATATTTGCATGAAAATATATTTACTAAGTAAAATAAGTCAGAGGAAAAATAGAGAGCTGAATTGTGTTCCATGAAGGAGACATGGGAATCCTGTGAGTCATTAACAACAGCAGTGGGCAATTTGGAAGTGTTTATGATGAAAAAAAGGGAAGGGTTATATGATAAATTTTCGAAGCATTCGACAGTAATGTTTGCCAGATGGATAAGGAAGAGTGCTTTGAGGGAGCCTCAAATGCTTCATAAAATGAACACGGGAACCTTCACAATGCCCTCTGAGGAGTGTGGCTGGACAAATATTTTGTAGAGGAAAGAACTCATCACAGAGGGAGGGGTCCCCTACCTGATCAGTGGATACTGATCTCTGGGCCCAGGACTTGAATGTCTTCTCTCTTCTCAAACTCTGATTCTACATCTTCTGTGCTGCTGTCTCCTGCATCACTGTTGAGACCTTCACATCCTCGTGCCTCATCTCCTCCACCAGCATCTCCAATTCGGTTGCAACTGCCCAGGGAACTACTCCTTTTGTATTCGCAAGTTCTGCCATCTGCCTTTCTAGCAGGCTTTTTCTTGGTGACAGTTGTGAGCAGGAAAAAAAAAAATTGTAGTGAAAACAAAAACTTGGTCAGGGGATCTAGTGATGTTTTGTGCCCCTGAAGTTGGCCTCCGCCCCCACATAGGGCACTTCACAGATTCCCGAGAAACACCTAACACTGCATCTCACATGGGTGACTAGTTTAGCAGGTATGAACTCAGGTGTGCAAAGAAAAGGTAACTATTTTTCTATTACTCAACCTCTTTGTTAAACCCTATTTCCACCAAATGGCAGAAAACAGAATCTTAGTTATTTCTGAGAAAACTCCATCATTTTTAGGTTAAAAATGAAGCAGTTCATGATTCCTTCCATGTATTTAGGTCTCTCCAGAGTGTGCCTAATTCCTGAGGTCCTAAGATGCATCCTGGCATCAGGGGTGGCTCCTGCTCCATGGGCATGGGCATCTCTCCCAGCTGAAGTGTGCTGAGATGTCTGTGTCCTGGTCATTAGGCTGCATAGATTGCATCTTCATCTTACTGTAGGCTTTGGGTCTTCTGGCCCTTTTTCATCCTCTGAGGAAGCTCCTAATGCAGAAGGAGAGAGAGACACACACATATACGTGAGATTGGTCTCAGGCCCTCGCCTCTTGGACCTGCTCTACCATCATTGTACCTACCATCATTTCCACCATTCTCTAGAAAGGTGTTGAGAGGAAGGGGATAGGATCTTAAGATTTTGTTTACTTCTCTGTCCCCCATTCCTGGTATTTGTCAAAAGTCCTTCCTGCCCCTGGATTGCTAAACCTACCTGGGATCCTATTGTTTTCCCCATTTGTGCCCATTTCATTGATTTCACCAGGGTCAAATTCTCTTACTTATGTTTAAATTCTCTTCTTCCTCTTTTTTTTCCCCTTTCTTTCTTTTATTTTTATTTTTGGCTACGTTGGGTCTTCATTGCTGCACATGGGCTTTCTCTAGTTGTGGCGAGTGGGGGCTACTCTTTGTTGCGGTGCACAGGCTTCTCACTGCGGTGGCTTCTCTTGCTGTGGAGCACGGGCTCTAGGCACGCGGGCTTCAGTAGCTGTGGCACGCAGGCTCAGTAGTTGTGCTTCATGGGCTGTAGAGCGCAGGCTCAGTAGTTGTGGCGCACGGGCTTAGTTGCTCTGTGGCATGTGGGACCTTCCCCGACCAGGGATTGAACCCATGTCCCCCGTATTGGCAGGGGGATTCTTAACCACCGTGCCACCAGGGAAGTCCCTCCCTCCCCTTTCTTAACTCAGAGAGACTTTGTTTATTTGTGGGGGAAGAAGGAAAAAAGTACAAGTGAACAGTTCAGTGAAACACAGGTTGAGCAGGGGCAGGATGGAAAACACATGTTAGTACTTCATACACCATCTACCTTCATTAGGTTACACAAATGCCATCATCACAGATTACTGATGTTAGCTCTCTCCCCAAGGAACTGGTAACTGCTTGGGTATATGGAGGGACTACTGGCCTTAAAGCCACACCATCTGTTCCTTTTCCTTCATGACCTAGACAGAAGAATATCAAGGACCTATTTTTCTCATCTACAACATGTTTCTAGGTTTTCACAGAAAGAGATGCTATTTAGTTTAAAGTTAAAGCTATCCTTGGGGATTAATCAAAATAACAGGTTTACTTACACTTAGCCATGAGCCTTTCTTTACTTTTGCTAGGTTTTAGATTTTTCTCCAGTGTTCCATCTCCTACCAATGAAAAAAGGGTGATGAGTCTTAGGGGTCTTTTTTTTTTTTTAATTTTTATTTATTTATTTATTTATTTATTTATTTATTTATTTATTCTTTATGGCTGTATTGGGTCTTCGTTTCTGCGCAAGGGCTTTCTCCAGTTGCGGCAAGCGGGGGCCACTCTTCATCGCAGTGCGCGGGCCCCTCACTATTGCGGCCTCTCTTGTTGCGGAGCACAGGCTCCAGACGCGCAGGCTCAGCAATTGTGGCTCACGGGCTTAGTTGCTCCGCGGCATGTGGGATCCTCCCAGACCAGGGCTCGAACCCGTGTCCCCTGCATTGGCAGGCAGATTCTCAACCACTGCGCCACCAGGGAAGCCCCTCCTAGGGGTCTTAATTATTGAAATGATGAAAGGATGTGCAATGTTTCTTCCATTTAAAAATATGTGAACACCATGAATTGACAGGATGCTCCTTGTACAATAAGTTACCTCTGCCAAGAATGCATGGACAGAGCCATACTGTGTGGAGGCCTGGCATGAACAATCTACTTCTTTGGATCCAAATCCAGTTCAAAAGGAAAAAAGTCCCTGGTCATGTAGCGCATACCTGATAGGGGGAGGTGGTAGGAGGGGGTGGTTTTGCCAGGGTTTGGGGCTCTGCACCATAACTGAGTGATAGGAACCTGACACCAAGGTTACTGACTGGGTCATAGTCCAACCCCAGGACTGAGGCTCTTCTGGAGAGGAAGCAGGGCCCGTTGGGTCTTCCTAAAGGAGACTTTGGAATGGCCGAAGAAATAAGTGTCTAGAAGGAACAAGAGAAGGGGTCCCAGGATTTATCAGACTCACTGCTGCAGGTGAAAATCTCTCCCCATGGCTATCTCTTTTGGTACTTTTCACAGAGGCTGTCAGTTGCCTGTTCCAATATCCATACTTTTAATCGTTCATAGTAACAGAACCATAATTTTATTGGGGTGTCTATGTACTTATCCAAAAGACTACCTATCCCAGCCTCTCTGGTAGCCAAGTATGGCTATATGTCTAAGTTTTGGCCAGTAAGATGTAAGAGGAAATATTGTGGGAACTTCCTGGAAATCCTAAAGAGTAATGTGCAGTTCTTTGTTCTTTCCTCCTTCCTGATTGTTTGGAATGCTGATTTAGTGGCTGGTGCTCCAGCAACCATTTGGAACATGACGTGATGCTCATAGAGGTAGAACCTATGTCTCTGATGGTATGGAACCACCATGCCAGCCCTGGAGAGAGAGAGCAATTTCTTACATATTTGTTTATTTATTTATTTCCGCACCACGTGGCATGAGGGATTCCCCGACCAGGGATCGAACCTGTGCCCCCTGCAGTGGAATTGTGCAGTCCTAACCACTGGATGGCCAGGGAATTCCCCAGAGAGAGCAATTTCTATCATAAGTGACTTCTATCTTAAGTCACTGTTTTGGATTTTCTCTGTTTTATGCAGCTAGATCTAATGCAAAGGGATAAAGTACCCTTAATTACAGTCCTCTTCAAGAGACCTCTTTACAATTCACTCTTCATTTCTAGGACCTTCACTAGCTGCTTCTACTATAGGTTCTGGAACCCCTGTTTCATTGTGGACCAACTCTTTGATCCTACAAACATTTTTCTCAAATGCTCCTTTCTCTGCCTTGATTTGACTTCGTTTTCTCTTGATACATCAGCTCATTGCATTCACTCTTTCTCTTTCTCCACTTGAGGTATGGAGTAGGAAGATTCAGGGTAGGGAAGGGAGCAACATACTTAGCCCTCCTACTGCCACCATCATTATTCCCATGCCATTTAGTAAAATTTCCTCTTTTGAAGTACACACTCCATTTCATCTTGGTTGCCATTAGGATCAACCGACATACTGAGAACTCTCCCACCTGATTTCTCAGTATCTTTCTTTTTTTAAAAATGAGGTATCTGTCTCTCTGTCCAAAAAACATACACTTTCAAGACCCAACTCAATAGCCATGTCTCATCTTCCTTCCAACCACATGCGCTAATTAACACTTGTGTGGCAGCTACTATATGTCAGGTACTGTTCTGTTCTAAACATAAAAGAACAATAATCCTCACAGCAGCCTTGCCAGGTAGCTAAACCCTCAGACTCCTATGGCACTTTATCTATTCACCTTTTAAAACAACACAATCTGCCTTTATTATGGTTTTTTTGTGATTTGCTTTGTCTCTCTACAAAGGTAGCAGTGGTTGACTCTGGTGAAAAAACAGGAACATACAGACCTTTCTGAAATAATGCTAGATTTCCAGAAAAGTTGCAAACATAGTACAGAGAGCTCCTATATACCCTTTCCTCTACTTCCCCAGTGCTAGCATCTTACACACTATCAGTATGTCTTATTACCAATGATACTGACCCTGGTCACTTGGTCATGCTGGTGTCTACCGAGTTACTATTTTCCCCATTATAACTAATAAAAAATTTCATAGAATCTGCTTCTTGAGTTGCCCTCTGCTGCCTTCTTCCTGATACTACGCAATAAGACTGTTATCCTGAGAAAGGATTTTCCAAATTCCTTTACCTTCTCTCCCCATGTTAGCCCCCTCCACCTTCTTGCAGTTTTCAAAGGGTTCAATGGTAAAGCAAAGGCTTTTTGGAGATGCTATGATCAATAGGCATTTGCCTGGGTGCCTGCTCTCCAGCAGGAGAGGGGTTAAATTCTTTGGGATAACTTCAGCACTGAACTGCCAAGTCTCTTAGGTTCAGCTCAGCAATCAAACTGCATAACCTAATAGAGCCCCTGGTGCTTCGGGAAACACAAGACACTGATTTATATTTTAATATCAGTAATTTCCACAAGAGCAACATTTCTGAGTGTCATTTTACAATTTCTGTCAAATGCCAGCTCAGTTTTTCTTAATTCTGTTTATTGTGTCTGAATTTGCAACCTCGTAGGCAATGCAGATTCTTGGCTCCCAGGAGAGAAGAAAATTTCCATCTTTTTCTGGAATGGGAGGGATGGGGATAGGGGCAGAAATGGGCCTGTAAAATAATTGGAAATGTAAATAAAGTACTGTTTATTAAGAATGGTGATGAAGTACTTTTAGTTAAAAAAGGGGAGGACAAACTTTGCAAAAAACGTGACAAAAGAGGTGTTTGGGATCCAAACTGGACTCTTCCCTCCCAGAGTGGAGAACTGTTCTATACACTGCAAAACTGAGAAAAGGGAGCCAGTGTGGGGAATACTTGGCACGTTTACTGTGAGATCGTTGCTCTGGCCATTAGCACTACAGCAGGTTGTAAAGGGCTTTGGGACCCTTAAGGATCCAAGGTGCATGGCTGCATAAATGCCAGATGTTGCCATTAGGAAGAAGGAGCCTGGTTCTCTCCTGTATTCTTTGAGCATCTAATAAAGGTAAGAACAAAGCTGGTGTTGCTGGCACCAAAGCACACCTACTCAGCGTGCTCCAGGCTAGGCGGGCTTCCTGAGGCCGCTGGCTGCAGATGCGTGGCCTTGCAGACCCAGTGTCATCCCCTAGTTCGTTGCGGGCCTGCAGCTCCAGTTTCTGCACTGGTCCTTTCCTGGACAGGTCGTGGGCAACCTCCTGGAATAGCTCAACCTAACGCTCTTCTTTGAAGTCTGAAATTTAGCTTCAGCTAGAGAGTACCTCTCCTTTGGTTATAACATACAGCCATCCACGAGTCAGAAGTGAGGACCCTGTAATTGGTGAAGCTTCTTGTGTGACTACTCAGGGCCTTTCCCAAACGGGGGTGTCATTAGTCTCTGTAAGCCTTCTTTCCTTCAAAGCCACAAGCCCCCTGGGTCTCAGCGAGCCCAAAGCCAGTTGCTCTGCCTCTGGTTGCCGTTAAGACCTCGTGATTTTCACCAGCATCCTTCAGCTTCATACACTCTAAATCCAACATCATGTCTCATTGCCAAACCTCTGGCAGAAGCCGTGTTGAGTTTCTCAGTGGAGCTATCGACCACATTGACTGAAGCCGCAGCAACTTGTTTCTCCCCGTCCAAAAGGGTAAAAATAACAGGAACAAGTTGTCGGAAATGAAATTTCAATTCATCCACGCCCTTTCTACACTTCTGCTGCGACTCCCAAGCAGGGATCAATAGTGTTTAGACAGCCAAGGAGATTTTTTCCCCTCTTAAAGCACCAGATCAATAGTAAAAAAAAAAAAAAAAAAAAAAAAAATCCTCCAGCCCTCTGTATGTGTTGTAGTAAATGTGAACAAATCAGAGGCCTTCGGCTAAATGGATTGACTGAAGGCAGCAGCAGTCCAAGGCTCTGTAACTAAGGGTGCATCAACTGCACAGGTGGCAGTGAGGGAGGAGAGCCGCCAGGCCCCGCGAACCCCGGCGCTCCTTCAGTTCCGATCGCAAAGAGGCTTCAAAGGGAATTCCTGTCCCCCAGATGAAGGGAAAAATAAAAAGATGACTGTGCATTGCAGCATGTGGGCGTGACTTTAAAAAAAATTAGGAATAGTCAGGACCATTCATGGAAGTGCATTTTATTTGAAGACAGCTTGGGCTGTGGGGTACTCCACACTTCCTCTCCATTTTGTCTTTGCTTTTTTAATTTTAATTTTTTTTAAAATTAAAGTTTTTGGCTATCTATGGCTTTTCCTCATTGCTTCACAAGTTTCCTTCCCACAGTGCTGTCCAGCTCTCAAACATCTTTTCCCCAGGAAGATCCTGAATGCTGCTTTTCTGGGCTGCCTTCATGGTCATTTCTCTGACTCACCTGGGTTCCTCATTTGCCATCACTGATGTTCTCTGAGGCCCGCTCTCTCTCTTCCCCTTAATCCCATTATTCGTATGAGGGAGAAATTGTGTCAAAGCTCAATTCTGATTTTCCTCAAATGATTTACCCAGGAGCAACCTTCTCCTCCCATTATAAAAATTTCTGTATTTTATTACATCCTTTTTTTTTCTGCCATAGGTAAATAATACATTGTGCAGATATTTACATGGATAGTCTAGGCATTAGACTGACTTCCATATTTGGTCTTTCTGTTTCAAGAAGGAGGGAACTGATGGACTGTAGCCCTAATTATGGTGTGAGAAGCTGAAGACTTCTGAGATGGATTGTCACAACTCAGTTCCTTAATTTCACTTGGAAAAGCCAACCCAAGGGTTCAAAAGACTATCACATAGCTGGTGCTACTTTGTGGGATTAAAAAGTTATTCAGGTTGCAAAACCCGAAGATGAACTGCTATGAACATGTGAATGTCGGCCTTTATTATAAAAGACTTGTTATTCTTATCGATGATTATCATGCTAACTTCTGTAATGAATTAAGATTCTATTTGAAATAAAGCACTGGCTAAATCTAATATAGAAACATATAAAAATGATAGCATGTCAACATATACTAGCTTAGATAATATAATTTTTGTGGTAAGTTTAATTAAATAAATGTTTGTAGTCAGAGATAAAAGAAATGATTCTTACCGATTATGCTATAAAGAGAAGCTTTTCTTGGAGTCACTTCCTGCCTCTTATGTGCCCATACCGTAAACCAGACCTGTTCTCCTTACAGTCACTGGCATATCTGAAAGGTATTCTAGGAGAAGAGAGATACACCTCAGTCACTTTAAATAATCAAGAGGTTACGTGATAGCAGAAAAAGTCCCTCTCAATGGATATTTCCAAAGATGAAACAAGAGAAATAGAAAATACAAAAATTTATTCAGCAATTAAAAAGTGCCAAGAACCCAGTATGCGTCTGGTGAAGCAGAAATGAACAATGACAAATATAACTATGAGAATACTGGTGCCATAAAATAGTCCACTTCCCTCCTGTAAGGGGCCTCACACGGTGTGCAGCCTTGTTCTGTAGCTTCTCCCTCTCTATGATTCTTTTTATTAGCAAGTTAAAAGTTTAAACGTTTGAATATGTAACGTAGTCAAGTGGCTCCAAAATGGGAAAAGGCATTGGGCCAGGTTCCTGTTTGTCCCTTACTTTCTACTCCTCTCTCCTCTGCTCTGTGCCCCATGAGGTGGACCTGTGGGCGCTGCATCAACCAGCTCACTGACCCTCAGGCCTCTGGATGGCTTGGCTGATACAGAGCGTCTGCAGGAGATCATAGGGAGGGAGGACTGTGCCATATTTGCACGTGTGTCCTTAGATCCAGCCCTGGCAGGTCCCCGGGAGTGACTGAGGCTCCAGTCACATGCCCTTCCACCCAGTTGCTCTGTCACCCCTTTCATGTAGGTCTGCTCCCTCCCATGGCCCTTGAGTTCTGGGGATGGTCAAGGCCCATTCTTACTCTACCTGGGCACTGCACATACCTTATAGCTTCCTTACATCCTGCCCACACCTTTATGCTTAGTCCCTTTATGAACCATTCCATGAATTACTCAGCTGGAGCATGCCATCTACTTCCTGATTAATATGATAAATGGTAGAAAGTCCCATTAGCGATCATATTGGTTTACTAGGGCTGGCATAACATAGTACCACAAACTGGATGGCTTAAACAACAGAAATTTATTGTCTCACAGGTCTGGAGGCTAGAAGTTTGAGATCAAGGTGTGGGCAGGGTTGGTTCCTTCTGAGGGCCGTGAGGGAGGACCTGTTCCATTCTCTCACCTAGCTTCCGGTAGTTTGCCCCCATCCCTCCCACCTCTGCCTTTGTGCTCACGTGGCCTTCTCTTCGTGTGCCTATTTGTCTCCAAATTTCCCTTTTATAAGGACACCAGTCATGCTGGATTAGGGGCTTGTCCTTCTCCAGTATGACCGTATCTTAACTAATTACATCTGCAATGACCCTATACCCAAATAAGGTCACATTCTCACGTACTGGGGGTTAGGACTTCAATGTATGAATTTCGGGGGGGGCACAATTCAACCCATATTAACATCAGTTAAAAACACTCAAGTATCTTCTATTATACCAAAAAAAAGCCTCTCCTGACCGCCATCTATTGTCTGCTCTCCCTCCTCCCTGCTACTCACACATCTTCGTGAACGAATTGTTTGCATTTGCTGTCTCCTTATATTTCCTCTGCCACCTTCCTCTCACCCCCACCTTGACAGCAGCAACTCTGATTGGTGGCAGTCAAACTTTTGTTGTCAGATCCAGTGGGCTCTCTTTGGTCCTTATTGTATTTGACAAATTTGACACCAACGGCTACTTCCTCCTTCTAGAAACACTTTCTGGTCTTGGTTTTCCTTTTGTTTTTTGACTGCTCCTCAATTTCCTTGGCAAGTACTTCTCCTTCTGCCCATTCCTGAAATGGCCTCAAAGGTACTCTCTTGTCTTGTCCTCCCTTCTCATCCTACCTCCTCTGTGGTCTGTTCCATCTATTCTGTCGCCCAAAAACCTCTTTGGTTTCTCATGTGGGTCTTCCTATGCTGGTCATATGGACTAAGAGTATTCCAGCTCCCGTGACAGTGATTTCTCACTGTGTATTAGTTAGTTGGCTAGTCATTCTTTCAATATATATTAGTGATCATCTACTAGGTGTCAGGGACTTGTCTACTCACTTGAGATAAGATGGTGAACAGTCTGGAGGGATATATAGACAAGTATTCCTGCAATTCTAATAGAGTGTGATGATGGCCTTGTTAGGGATGTTCAGGGGATCAGGATGGGAGTGCGTGCTTGGAGGAAGAACCCAGGCTTGAAGGTAACTGATTTCAGTTACTACTCATATGAGGATTGTTCCCAGAACAAAATCCCCAGCACAGATCTCCATTTGGAGCTCCAGGTCTATATATGCAACTGCCATCTAGAGAGCTAGTCTTGACTGCTCCACAGATTTCTGCGATTCAGTATCTCCAAAACGAAACTCATAATCCTCTACTCCAAACCTGCTACTCTTCCTTTGTCATCTATTTTGTATATTTAACAAACACATATAATATTTGTTATATGCCGGGCATTGTTCTGAGCATGCCACTATTAACCCACGTAATCTACATAACAACTCTGATGTAGGTACTCTGGTTGTCTTCATTGCAGATGAGAAAATGAGGCACAGAGAGGTTAAGTAACTTGCTCAAAGCTACACAGTAGTCAGTGGTAAAGCAGGGATTCAAACCCAGGTAGCCCAGCTCTGGAGCTTGTGCTCTTAACCACTATTACACACTGCCTCAGTGAAAGGCACCACCACCCACCCCATTTATTCAAGCCCAGAAATTCGAGCACCATCTTGCTTCTTCTCTCTTTCTCTCTCTCTTGCTTACTTCCACTCCCAGTCCCTTTATCCCATTACTCACCAAGCCCTGCCTATTGTATCTTCTAAATAAATCTTCTATTGGTCCTCTTCTCTTCATCTCCAATGATACTGCCCGTTCCTCCAGCAACCAGAGATATGAGCATGTCATTCACTTGCTTAAAACCTTTCAATAATTCTGCACTGCTCTCATGATAGAGTACAGACCCTTAAAATGGTATATGGGCCCTCCTTGATCTGTGTGCAGCTCTCCTGACCCTCCTGCCTGCCCTTACTCACATTCCCCACTATAGCACCATTGAACTATGTTCAGTTTCTCAGACATACCCTGAATCTTTTTCATGCTGCCTGTGCTATGTGCATCATTCTATCTCCCTCCTCCTATCATCTTCAGGCTAACTCCAGCTGATGCCTCAGGATTCAGGTAAATATTATTTCCTCTACAAAGCCTTATCTGGCTCTTCGAGCCTGGGTTCTTTCTCGAGAATGTGCTCCCACCCTAATCCCGTGAACATCCCTAACAAGGCACTCATCACACTCTATTAGAATTGTGGGCATACTTGTCTATATCTCCCTCTAGACTGTAAACTCAGTAGATTGAAGGACTGTCTTGTTCACCATCTTATCTCAAATGAGTAGATAAGTGCCTGACACATAGTAGATGCTCAGTAATATTTATTGAAAGAATGAATAGCCAACTAACTAATATACTGTGAGAAATCACTGTCACAGGAGCTGGAATACTCTCAGTCCATGGGACCAGCACACTCTCTTTCTATATAGGCAGACCAACATGAGAAACCAAAAAGGGTTTTGGGTGACAGAATTAGGACTAAGGGATATCTAAAGAGTCCAATATTGAAAGGCAACTAGCTAGGATAGCATCGCATAACCATCTCAGATTGCAAAGGTCTCACCAATGGAGCTTGTACTATCATCTGTCGGCCAAGGCTTTCTGTCTGCTGGACATCACTACGAGGGGTCCAGACATCAGCCCCTCTGTGACTATGTTCCCCCCACCCTTTATGCATCTCAAGATTGATAATCTCTTTCCTTAAGTAGGCTATTCTGGTACAGTCTGATTTTGAAGATATGAAAGCTATTCTGTCTCTCTAAGGTGACTCTAGATATGGTTCAGCTCTCCCAGAAAAATCTTTGTCTCATTTTCAAGTTCTGGGGTAAGCCCCCTTGTAATTCACTATGAAGTGGCAAAGTATCCTAAAAGGTTACTGCAGTTCAGAGGCGCAGTGGTTCACTTTCCACTGGAACAATCATGAAAGACTATGGAGGTGGCTGCATTTGATTCTAAGGGAAGATGGGCTGTATTCTAGGATATTGGGGAGAAATGAGAATTTCCAGTGAGAGCCAGAAGAGAAGGAGAGGCAGGTTTGTGAAAGCTTTAGATGCTAAGATGAAGAATCTGGAATTTATCTAGAGGCAATAGGGAGCCATTGAAAGTTTCTGAGCTGGGGAGTGACACCTCAAGAGTTGCTTCAGGCAGTTTAGCCTGGACTCTGTGTGTAGGAGACAGGGTAGACAGATGTAGGAAGAAGAGGAGAAGGCCCAGAGAGCTAGACTGGAATTAGGAGATGACTATTTTCAAATAAAATTAGCTAGCTAAGCAGAGTGACAGGTAAGAAATCTGTTTCTTTCTTTTCTTTTCTTTTCTTTTAACATCTTTATTGGAGTATAATTGCTTTACAATTGTTGTGTTAGTTTCTGCTTTATAACAAAGTGAATCAGTTATACGTATACATATATCCCCATATCTCCTCCCTCTTGCGTCTCCCTCCCACCCTCCCTATCCCACCCCTCTAGGTAGTCACAAAGCACTAAGCTGATCTCCCTGTGCTATGCAGCTGTTTCCCACTAGCTATCTATTTTACATTTGGTAGTGTATATATGTCAATACTACTCTCTCACTTCGTCCCAGCTTACCCTTCCCCCTCCCCGTGTCCTCAAGTCCATTCTCTATGTCTTCCTCTCTATTCTTGTCCTGCCCCGAGGTTCATGAGAACCTTTTTTTTTTTTTAGATTCCATATATATGTGTTAGCATATGGTATTTGTTTTTCCCTTTCTGACTTACTTCACTCTGTATGACAGACTCTAGGTCCATCCACCTCACTACAAATAACTCAATTTCATTTCTTTTTATGGCTGAGTAATATTCCACTGTATATATGTGTCACATCTTCTTTATCCATTCATCTGTCGATGGACACTTAGGTTGCTTCCGTGTCCTGGCTATTGTAAACAGTGCTGCAATGAACATTGTGGTACATGTCTCTTTTTGAATTATGGTTAAGAAATCTGTTTCTTTAATTTTTCACTACACTAGTACAATATTATATCCAAATACATAAACACATCATGCTGAAGTTTCCTGAACACTAATTAAAAGCAAACAAATGAACTTCACTTCTGAAGAAATATTGGTGGTGGGTGAGATTTAAAATTGCCCTATTGGGACAATACCGTATTTCTAAATGGTTCATTTTCTTCAATTACTAGATGAGTATACAGATTAGATCTGGTTACAGTGGGCTCCAAGATCTGTCCACACTCAATTGGTTGGTCAAAGTATTCCTAGGTACTAGTCAAGTAGGGGGGGACTTGGAAACATTTTCGATCTAAACAATTTCTGTTGCAGTGGGGTAGATCCCACTACAGGGCTACATTTCATTTGTAGCCCTAAAGGGTTGTCGAGGTGAGATGAAGGTAGGGCTGATTTTGGAAGGGGTGGGCAGGTAGGCTATTTATATCAAAACCATTTATATTTCAAAGTCCTTTTCCTGTAGCTGTTCCCCAGTGATCAAGTTGTGGAGGGAAGGGAGAGTGAGGTGGTTACATATGGGCACCGCTATTGTTATGCTGGAAAATAATTTTTGATGAACAGTCATTTCCTTCCACTGCCAGAGGGTGTTGATAATGAGCAAATTACCTTTTACTCCCTCTGGTGTGGATGTGAAATTGGCTGTTAATAGAGTTGCTAATGCTACGGGTTAGCATGTGATTGTTCTATTTTAAGCCAATTTTAGTTATATTTGGGGAGTAGCCAATCAGACATCTTGCTAAGAATATGGGCCCAACTGCAGCATTTAATATCGAGAAACCTGCCTCACCCTCAGATGTGGCTGGGAGCGGAAAGTGCTGAACACAGCGTCGTTAACATGAAATGTTTTAATACAATATCTTTTTTCCTCTGTAGGTACAAGAATGGTCTCATTAGACAAATACTAAATGTTTTCATCATAGGATAGGACCCATTTCAAGCCTCAGTACTATGGAATGCTATCAGCCAATGATGTACTTTGTTTAATCTAACAATGGGTTAATATCGGTCATTTCATTACTGCTTGTTATGCAGCAAAAGCTTACTAGAAAATGAAATGTTCAGAAATTAGTTGAAAGGAGCAAAAAAGGTGAGAGATTTTTACCGAGTTATATGCTCGATTGGGCTAATTAAAGGTACAGATGCATTAGTAGGTTATGGGAATAGCTTTGATTTCTAAAGATGCTCGCCTAGGAGGGGGATGGTGTGTTCTAATCATTTATGGCATTGTGAGCCCTCACACTCAAGGGAAGGGAGCACAGCTTTTCTCTTATAGTCTTCCTAGCCCTCCCATTACAGCGCCTATTGCCACCTGGCACCTGGTGGCTGAATTGAGTGCATTACTTGGGAAAGTTTCTTGATTAAATAGGATATTCTTGAACAAAGCACTGTTGATTTGTGATTTTCATGTTTTATGGGCTTTTCATGTTTTAAATGTAAAGCTCATTAGCTACACACAGAGAAGGAAACAGGTATGAAGGATGGAAAATAAAAGTCAACTGATGTGATACAGAAAGGTATAGTGTGTGCCATTCTGGTTTAGATTAATTGGGCTTGGCACTATTATGGCTCCTGTCACCTGATCAGTTTACTGGGCTGAAGAAATTGCGGGAATGGAAAGTGCTAGTGCCTAACAGTACTCTGACCTCATCTCCTGCCAAAATACCTCCCAAGGACATTCTAGGCTCACACTCTCTGATTTGCCATTAAGATCGAGTAGCCTGGAAAACCCATCCCTTATGAATTTTGCTCATTTAACAAATATTTCCTGAGAATTGCCTCATGCCAGCTTGGAATACAGAGGTGACAGGGTCCCTGACCAAGGGAGCACAGAGTATACTGGGGAAATACTTATCTAAAAACACAATACATGGTTATAAGTGGGCTAATAAGAGGTGATTAAAAGCTCAGACATTTGGAAAATACTTTTAGAGTTGACTTTTTCCCCCTTAAACAAACATTCATGGTACTTACAATGACACCACTCTAAGGACTTCACAAATATTAACTCATTAATTCTCATAACAATCTTCAGAGGCAGGTGCTATTGTTATCTTCATTCTATAGTTGAGGAAATAAAGGCACAGAGAAGTTAAGGTTAACTGACAAGGTCACACAGCTTGTCAATGCAGAATCAGGATTTGAACCCCCATCGTCTGGCTCCAAAGTCCATGCCTCCACCCACTACATGCTGCCTTCCCTTTAAACCAGTCCCTGGAAGATAAGCGGGATTTGGGCAGATGGAGGAAAGGGGAATGGGTAAGATGAGAATTTCAGGCTTAGCATTCCAGGCAAAGGGACAAGCTTGCCCAGGGCCACTGATGTGTGACTACATGTGGCACACAAGGAGAACCCTCGTGGTCATAGTAGCAGGATAAGAGGGGGTGTGGTTTGGGGTGTGAGTGCCAATCCTGGAGGGATGGGCAGAGAAAGGGGAGCTGGTGAGGAGGGCTGAGAAGGAGCCCACAGAAGGAAAACTAGCAGAAGGACCTCTCCAAAAGGAAGGCAGAGAAATGATGGCAGGGTCCACAGTGTCAGCTGCAGCAGAAGTTCAAGTAAGATGAGGAAAACCAGGTCATTATTTTAGAGATGAGGAGGCCACCACTGACCTTGTGAGTACAGTGTGGGTAGAACAGAGGACTAAAATTAACGCTGTAGTTGACAAGGAGTTCCTGGGAGAAGAGAGTGGTGTGAATGTTTTTCTAGGAGTTTTCTAGTAAAGGGAAGAGGGGAGAGAGAGAGGAAAGGAAAAGGAAGGGAAGACAGTGATCCTTGGCTAATGATCAGAGAAGGGGGAAAAGCAGAGGGTGAGGAGTGAGAGGGATGTGGGGTTGGGGGAAGCACTGGAGATGAGTAAGATTGAGGTGTGGAACCTCTTCCCGCCAAACCTCAATCTGAAGCATTTTCTGGAGAACAAGGTCAATATAATTATTATTTTTTCAGGCAGTGGAAAATAATATTAAGAGGTTCAGATGCAGATTTAATACAGGGGGCTTTATAAGACATCCTGGGCTGTGAGGACTTTGAGAGAAGACTTGTGTGTCCCTAGCAGAGTGTCAGGCAGAGAGCAGGTTCTCAGAATGTGTTTGTTAAATGAATAAATGGGTCTTATTTACATTTTTATTGTGAATATTATTAAGAAAGAATATGACACTGCTTATAAAACACTTGGAAACACAGTCATAAAAAACTCACATTTTATGGACTGCGAGTTGTTTTATGAAATGTTGCAGATCCCTGTATCCATCCTGCCCGAGGCCTTGAAGTAACAGGACCACTGTAGGATTTCTCATTGGGTCATCAAAAAAGTTTCATCTCTCATATTCCTGCTACTTCACAGACAGATTCTGTATTTTATTAAAGGTAGAAAAAGTAAGTTGTTTCTGAAACGCAGGATATAGTTAAAGGTGTTAAGAAAACGAAACAATTTCACTAGTGTCTTGACTACTAATTTGGATAAATGTTTATTCTCAAAATGTTTCAGCATTATCTCTCTTCTTTCAGAAAGGTCAGGCACATGCCACTAAAAATACATTTAGTACATTCGAGAATATTTTTCAAGTGATTTATTGGGGTAATGTATGGGTTATTTATTTAAATATATCTCTTATTTCCAGTAATGCCACAACCTCATTAGAAGGGACTTGGCTCATTGCTTAAACAAAATGATTTTGCTATTTAGGACTTCTTTAAAAATAAGCTATTTTCTTCTAACCATTCACCAGAATTGGAGATCTATTTTTAGAAAAGTAGACGAGAATGGGTAAGGTCATAGCCCTGAGCCCTAGGGAATTCCTCCAGAAGCTGTGCCTATAGTATATGCCAGCTCATTTTCCTCCCTTCTGGATTCTCCAGAGCGAAGGGAATTCTCCACTTGAGGTGCAAGGGCACAGCCACTTCTCTGGGGAATTGTGGAATCCTGCAGAGAGGCTCTGTTCTGTATTCTCAGTGGCAGGCATCTAGCCGGCAAAGTATGGGGCCTGGTTTTAGCAGTGAAAAACTGCTTATGTTCTTTGGGGACATAAGAGCACTATTTGACGTATTAGCAAATGAGATTTGCTAACGAGTGACTATGCAATACATAACCACCTCTCTGTGGTTGATACACTCAGATGCTTATAACACATATAAAACAGAACAATAAAATGAATAAGTGTGACCCCTCTGGGAGCTGAACCATTCCCGGTGTGGCATCTAAGAGTTCCTTCTGTTTCATTCCTCTGACCCTGTCTCCCCCGAGAGGTAACCACTGTCCTGAATTTTGTGTTCATTACTTACCTGTCGAAAAAAATGCTTTTATCACCTATGTATGTACCCCTAAGCAATAAGCTTTTTAAGTTTGCTTGCTTTTGAGCTTTATAAAAATTGTATCGTACTGTATTTAATCTTCTGCAGCTTGCTATTTTCATTCAATGTTGTTTCTAAGATTCATCCATGTGATTGCATTTAGTCGTGGTTCATCCATTTCACTGCTGTATGACAGTCCATTGTGGGAATATGGCACAATTTACTCATCCCTTTTCCTGCGGATGTACATTTGGGCTGTTGGCAGTTCCTTAGCTATGCCAGACAGGGCTGCTGTGTGCATTCTTGGGCATTCTCACTCTCTTTTGCAAGCGTTTCTCCAACATGTATGCCTGGTTCAGAGGCTTGCAAACGTTAAACTTTATAGGATAGAGCCAGACTGTTATTCTCAACGGTGCCATTTGAATTTCTTGCCCCTTAATGAAAAAATGTCACTACAGCTATGACTCAAAAAGAAAGGCAGGCAGACAGGCAAGGACGGAAGGAGAGAAAGAAAAGAAGAGAGGTGGAGAGAGAGAGGGAGAAGAGCGAGAGAAAAGAGAATTATCCCCAAATAGTTTAAGGCCAATATAGAAAATACATATATTTCCTTAGGTGTTTTGTTCTATTCAATGATCCAAATTCAATGGCTTTAGGATGTTTAACATGTTATTGAACTGAAAGATTAAACAAATGTATCAAATCTAATTGGTGTAAACATGAAGAATCTGGAATTTTGATTTATTGTTTGTGGAGTGCTAATTGCCTTCTTTCTTGAAAATAATTTAGCAATATGGAACAGAAATCCTAAGAAAATTTCAAGTGACTTGGCAATTCCTTTTATAGGACTTTATTCTAAGGGAAGAGAAGAATAAGTACGTGAAGATGTTTGTTTAAAGATGTTAGCTGCAGAGTTACTGGTAGCAAGAAGAAAGAAGGAGAAATCATCTAAATGTCCAAAAGTTATTGGTTAAATAACTATGCAGCAATTTTAAAGGGAGGGAAGGATGTGCATGTAATAGTGCGTGGAAAGATGTTAGGTGACGATAATGATGATGATGATGATTGCTTGTCTGTATTTTTTGTTTTTTCTATAAAAATAATGCATTACTTATCTTGATTAAAATAAAGAATAACTTGTTGCAGTCTATTTATTAAAGAGAATACTTGGAGATTTTTGATACTGCCTACATTGCTTTATCTATCTGTGGATTATCTTTAGAAAATTTAACATCATAGATTGGCACCTACAATGAAGACTTTCTATTCCTTGCTTTCTGGGAATGTAAACTGATTTTATATCAGCCCCCCCAAAAACCCCCGCAAATATAATTCTACAACCTCCAAATACATTCCATTGAACAAAAAGTCAAATATCGGCTTCCCAGGTGGCGCAGTGATTGAGAGTCTGCCTGCCAATGCAGGGCACACGGGTTCGAGCCCTGGTCTGGGAAGATCCCGCATGCCACGGAGCAGCTGGGCCCCTGAGCCACAGCTACTGAGCCTGTGCGTCTGGAGCCTGTGCTCTGCAACAAGAGAGGCCGCGATAGTGAGAGGCCCGTGCACCGCGATGAAGAGTGGCCCCCGCTTGCCACAACTGGAGAAAGCCCTCGCACAGAAACGAAGACCCAACACAGCCATAAATAAATAAATAAATAAATAAATTTATAAAAAAAAAAAAAAAAAAAAAAAGTCAAATATCTGCATTACCCCTAATCATATGTCCCAGCTCCAGTCTATCAGCCGGGATCATCCATACCACCACCAGCTAATATTTCTAATTCCGTTTGTCATGACAACAACCCTATGAGGTGGGGAGAGTGTATAGTGGCAGGTATAGTAATTAGCAAGGCTACTTTTTTTTTTATTTGGTAAAATACTGGTCAAATATTTTCATTTTATAATCCCTGGTCTCTTGGAGCCTTTGAAAATAATGGCCAGTAGTTCCGCAAGTTCATTAACTAATTCCCTTAAGGTTGGGGAATGTGCATTATCTGGACCTGCTGATTTACATACTGTACCATGTTTTCAAGTATTCCCTTACCTGGTTTATTTCAACATCTATATTTAAAGGTCTTCATTACTTCCTAATTATCTATGCTCCCTTCCTTTATTTTTCTTGTTAAGGACCAGTTTAAAAGCGCAGCTCGGTATCTCTGCCACTCAGAGTCATCATTAATTTCACTCCCCTTCTCATTTATTAGTCCAGCCGCTTTATTGCCCAGGCTTCCTCCTCTCCAGACCATTTTCCTCGCCTCTAACCTCTTTGGTGGTGTTAACTCACTCTGCCTTCTCCACTGCTATTATCTTTCTTTCCTTGAGAAGCCTTAGAAAGAGTTGTGCATTCATTTTTTTTGCGGGGTTGGGGGGCTCTTCCTCATCTTTTCGCTATTTCCACAGTGGGCTTTCTTCTACCTTTAGATCTTTCCAAGGTTCTTTGTCAAGTGCTCATTGTATTTTTTATTCAAGGTATCCTGGGCCTTTGTGGCTTAACTATTATTTGAAAACTTTGTGCCCTTGCCTGTTGTGCTATCTGGGTTTCTTAATTCACCCAAATTGGATTTCTGACAATCTTTGAACTTGAGCAAGTTCCTTAATGTTTTTAAATACAGAGATCAGGTCATATCACCAGGGCAGTGGTGTCTCATGGTCAACAGCAACAAAGACCGTTTATAGGAAGGAGAGAATCAGCACAGATGTGAGGTTATTGTTCATGCCTTGGGCAGGATATAGACATTTTCAGACTCAAATCCATCCTCAACAAAGAAGCTAAGATGCTGTTGGTGTTCCACATTGTTGACATTGAACTTGGTTTCAATGTCACACCGCGGATGGCCAGCAGCTTGTTGTTTAGAAAGGTGGGATTAATAAACACTGCCCAGGAGTTGCACTTTCTGGTTTACGTTAATTCATGGAATGAGAACAGGTACTAGGTTTACACTCATCAACTTAAATGCATCAGACGACAGTGTTCCTGCATTCTGTTTCCGATCGTGCCTGTGTGCGGACGTGCGGGTCGGCTGGCAAGTGTGTGACCCTGGCACAGTCTCCCTTCCAGTCTGTGGTAGCCATAGAGTCCTGCTGCTCAGGTCTCCCTTCAAGAGGGGATCAGCTCCCCGGAGCGCAGGTAACTGGCCGCCTCCTGCTCTGAATGTCTCCAAGGCAGAGGCCGATCAATGACCAGTCACAGCAGTGGTAGCAGGGCCCACCTTTTCTGGATCTTTGCACCAGATTTCCCAGTTGGGACGGCCAACCCCTTCTCTGTGCTGCACTGCAGTCTGAGGCTCTTCTTACCCCGTCTTCTCTTCACAGATGCCAGATCTGCACGGCGGTCTGAAGGCTCTCCCTGCCGACTGGTGATCCCTCTCTCCCCTTTCCCTTTCACAGGTGTTAACCTCGCTAAGTCTCCTGCGCGTCTAACTCCATCTCAGCATCTGCTTCTTGGAGAACTGAACTGACACAAGGACCCAACCCCCCTTTAACCTGGCCAACCCCTCTGCCTCCCCTGCCCATCTTGCCTGGCATGAGCTCGGCCACGCTCTCTTTTATGTTACTTGATGGAAAATCCAAATGCCACATAGTCATAAAGTGCATTCCAAGCTAAACAGAAACAGAATTGGGGGTCATCTCCAGTCTGGGATTATCCATACAACTACTCTCACTCACTAATATGGAAAATCGATCTCATTACAGTTTGATCAAATTGGATAGTTCCCAGGAAAAGAGCTTGTACTTAAAGCACAGGCTCACTAGGTGACGCTGCTGCCCCACATAAAGGTGACAGCCTGAGCTAGGCTTGGCCAGAGCCATTCTGGGCTGGGGGTCCTGCTGTTTCCTTGGTTAGATAGGGCCTACAGGTCTGTAATCTACCCCAGAATCTGAAAAGGTAATTTCTGGATCCATCAGTCCAGGCTCTAGAAGACCATGTCAAATCTCTCTCTCTCTCTCTCAGAGCTTGCAGAAATGTGTGTGTGTGTGTGTGTGTGTGTGTGTGTGTGTGTGTGTGTGTTTGTGTGTGAAGGAGTTCTTCTCTGGAACTCTTGAATTGATTAAAAAACTAACCATGTCTGCTCTAATTTCTCCAAGTGTCCATCAGGCCACCTTAAATGACTACCTACCCTTTTGGATCAAAAGAACAATATGGGAGAACTATCAATTTGAGTGGTATCGACACCAAAGTCTTTATCTAGAGCCTCTCAACACAGTCGCACGTCCAGGCATCACTCACTTGTGTTAGGAGTGTGGAGAGGCACGGAGTGTAGAGTGCAGGGGCTACTTCTACGCTTGGTGTCTTCTCTGCTGAACACATAACATGCATCTCCCAGGTCAGGTTTCTGGCTTTAGTGTTGCCATCTTTTATGCTGCCTCGCCTACCTTCTTACATGTGCAGTCAGCAATCTGTAAACATAACACCTGTCCTGTAAATCCTCATAGACAAAGCTGCTGAGTGGCACTAAAAATTTAACCCTAGAATTCAAACTTCATTCTCAAACAGTCCTATCCGTTATACATGCACAATACTCCTTTCTTAGAGCTTCTGGAAGAAGTTATTTTCTTGTACATGGAATGAGTATTTTGTTGCATAGAAAATACTTTCGTATCAACAGGACTGAATTCATTCATGCTTCTACCGGGGACTCTCCAGAACCACAACCATCCATCTATTCTTTACATTTCTTTAACATTGCCCAATCTTTTTCGTCACATTTTACACCAATAATGGTTAGGAATTTCCCAGAAGACTTCTGGCCCACTGCCTTATATATAGACATCAGGATTATGTCACTAGATAATTTTCGAAAGATAGCCCTCACATTGCCAATATGTTCACAATCCAAGTGCAGTGCTACTCAAATTTGCTTGATTGTAAGATACAGATTCCCAGGCCTCTCCCTGGGGACTCTGACTCAGTAAGTCTGAGGTACACTTGGGAATATGTATTTTAAACAAGCAGTCCAGTGACTCTTATGATCGAGTTAAGAAAACACAGGCCCTCTAAACAAAGTGGGTTTTAGCTAGGAACAAGGATATGATTCCAATCAGACACAGCAGAAGTCACAAGGCAAAAAAAGCTACTGGAGATTTTAATAGCTAGGGAGAGAACCATTTGTGAGTTGTGGGATGCCCTCACCAGGTAATTGGGCACCTAGGGTCATCGCAGCCACCTGGAAGCTTCTGATAGAGAAAGCACTGGGGAATCTTTTATTAACATATTTAATGTGCTTGACTAAGGGGAAAAAGTAGAGGAGGCCTTGTTAGCAACTCCTCCCTGTGTATGCCGGGCTAAGAAACAATGTTTTCTTTCTCAGGAAAGGTTTAGTTAACCCTTGATTGTCTTTCTCTGGGGAGAAATCACTGGGCATAATCAAGCCTAGACAGAAGTCTTCCTGAAAGAGCTGGGGGTCCCTGGGGCCCTGCGGGCAATGCCTGGGAGGTGTACACAGAGAGCCACGTCGACCTTTATCATGGAACACAGTATGGCTTCTATGAGAGAGCAGTGTGCCCTGTTATGTCCCCGGCTGCCCTCCTCCTTTCCTGGGTCAGCTTGAGAACCCCTGGGGACCCCAGAATATTGACCCACCCAATGAGGGGTCCCGCCTCCCCTTCCTCATGGTTGAGGAATGAGTGCGGCTCTTTCCCAGCTGAGGGTTGACTAAGATAAAGAGATGCAGAACCTTAGTAGGAAGCTGAAATTGGAACCATGCATCTCAAAGAGCCAAGTGGAAACTCTGATCTGCAGGTTTTTCAGGCCACTTCTGTCAATCTGCACTCAGACCAACATTACACCTGCACACAAACCACAGTAGGTGAGATTTCAAGTCGGCCACCCCATGGGGAATTTTTTGTTTGGTGGCAACAAACAGCTAAGTGAAAATGCAACAATCTCTTCTCTTCTGTAGATAAATCACGCTGCATCGTGGCATCTTTTTGTTTGCTATCCGTGAAAGAATCTGAGGGTGGCTTTTTTTTTTTTGCTTTTTTCATAAATAAATATTTTAACTGGAAATTTCCAAGCATATGACAGGCCTAGAATGTGAACTTGAATGTACTGTAATAGAAATCATCAGTTGCCATGGCGACGTGTTCCAAGAGCAGATTGCAGGGAGTCACATGGGCAGAGAGTGCTCAGTAATACTAACACATCAGAGAGCGAGGCCACTTAACCTCAATCGCTTCCAGCTATTGTGCAGAATGCAATTGAATTTATTCCTAATTTCTGCCAGTGCTAAGGAACAAAATTTCCCTGCAGATTTTAATCTTACTCAGGCAGCCCCAGACAGTGCCCAGACACTGTTCAGCACCAATATTCAGTCCAGTTACTCGCCCACTTTACAGCTCTATTTTCTTATTCTTATTTTTAATAATAGCTTCCCTCCCCCTGCTGGGTCCTGCACGTCCCCCTGCCCTGGGGAGAACTCCCCTCCTCCTTTCCAAATGGCTGCACGGTTTCTCTGACTCCATTCTGCTAATACAAGGAACACAGCTTTCGTAATAATAGGGGTAAAAAAAATGACAGGGCTCCACTCTCAGCAATAGTTTTCTTTTTTCCCCACCCCAAACCTGTTCTGAAATATAATTCCCGCCAGCTTTGGGTTGTACCTTGGAATGCCACAATGAACAGCCCCAGCATAAGAAGGCAAACCAGTGGATCAGTGAATAATGGAATCAAAGTGTGTATTTTCAGTCCCGGTGACAGTCACCTGCAGCCTCCACACATACACCCCCAGCCAGGAGAGCCACACAGATTAGCAGGAGGTACAGCCACCGATCACAGAGCACTCGTTTCGAGAGCTTATCCGCTCTTATGAAGGCTGATAAATCAGAGACTCTCACGTGGACAGTCTCAAGTTAGCAGCATCATCCATCTCCCCTGCCCCTTTTAAGCTATTTGTCATATTCACTTCAAATATATCAGAGATGCCAAATGAGCCTTTGTTTTCTGTACCCTTGCTCTTCCCAGGGTGAGTGGCTGTGTTGTTGTAGGGGCTAAGGAGCCTGCTTCCAGGGCCCAGCCCTTGCTCTCCAACCCAGGGTCACCTCTCCCTGCATTCAGGCGTTGTCAGCAGCCTGCCTGTGTTCCGAGGCAGGAGGCAGCATTCTCCAGGCTGACGGTCTTCGTGTGGCCCTAGCCCTCTGATGACCTTCCCTCTTTAGGAATGTCTCTTTTATTTAATTTAGTTTTTAAAATAAATTTATTTTTTTTAATTTATTTTATTTTTGGCTGAGTTGGGTCTTCGTTGCCGCGCACAGGCTTTCTCTAGTTGCGGCGAGCGGGGGCTACTCTTCGATGCGGTGAGCGGGCTTCTCATTGTGGTGGCTTCTCTTGTAGTGGAGCACGGGCTCTAGGCATATGGGCTTCAGTAGTTGTGGCACATGGGCTTCAGTAGTTGTGGCTTGAGGGCTCTAGAGCGCAGGCTCAGTAGTTGTAGTGCACGGGCTTAGTTGCTCAGGGGCGCATGGGATCTTCCTGGACCAGGGCTCGAACCCATGTTCCCTGCATTGGCAGGCGGATTCTTAACCACTGCACCACCAGGGAAGCCTGGGAATGTCTCTTTTAAAAAGACAGAAAGCCTGCTTTATGGGCTTCCCTGGTGGCGCAGTGGTTGAGAATCTGCCTGCCAATGCAGGGGACATGGGTTTGTGCCCTGGTCCGGGAAGATCCCACATGCCGCGGAGCAACTAGGCCCGTGAGCCACAACTACTGAGCCTGCGCGTCTGGAGCCTGTGCTCCGCAACAAGAGAGGCCGCGACAGTGAGAGGCCCGTGCACAGCGATGAAGCGTGGCCCCCGCTCGCTGCAGCTAGAGAAAGCCCACGCACAGAAACGAAGACCCAACACAGTCAAAAATAAATAAATAAATAAATAAATAAAATTAAAAAAAAAAAAGACAGAAAGCCTGCTTTAATAGCCAAATGAAGACAAGGCAGAGCCCAGCTCTGAGAGAGTCCACATCAAAGGTCAAGCAACAGGAAACTTAAAAATATAGGGAGATTATTGGAAAGATCTTTTGAGAGATAAAAAGGGTAGTTTCTGCAGTAGCTCCCTTTAGAGGGTAGGTCCCTCTAATAAGGGCGGAAATGTAGTCACAAATCACTTACTCAGCTCGTACGAAGCCACTGTTCTAACGCTGCGCTGGGATAGGAAACATGGAGAGAAACTGAGAAGAGAGACAATGGCAGTGTGGAATTCGGATGAGCTCCTGGTAGTCGCTGCTGACTCTACGCAGAGGGCTTGGTGACGAGATGTACCCATGGAGGCTGCGAGAGGAAAGAAGCCAGAGAGGAAATGAAGAGAAGCATTGTAATGAATTTTATAGAAGTAGTGTGACATTTGGATCTGGAGAGAGAAAACCGCATGCCAAGCTATTGGCAGCACACATGGCTCTGTGCCTGCCCTACTGCACTGAAGTCTCCGGAAGGCCTTTGCCAGACAGCCTCGCCCCACACCTGCACGTCCAGAGGGCTGGGTAGCAGGGTGTCCTCAGGTAGAGCCAGCCCTCCAGCCTCTATCAGGGACTTTAAACAAGATCAAGCTACTTCTAACTAGGAAGGGGTAGCACTGTCCTTGTAACTGGCAAAATGTTCAGTTATCCATAACACTGAACATGTTTTGTAACCAAAATTGGTTTGATTTATACTGAAGCATCATGTCTACACTTACTAGTTAAAAATGCTTGCTGATCCTCTTGTTAGAGCTGTTCAGGCAATCAGAGCCTTGGAAGATTCCAGGAAGATGTCTAATCTGTATCTAAGCAATGTCCCTTTAGGCAGAGTGGCCTCCTGGAAACTTTAAGCATACAGAGGTACGTGGCTGGGGACCACTGAACCTCATGGCCTTTGACGAAAGAAAGATGACAAGAGAATGTTCAGAAAAAGCCTGAGTGTTTATCCCTGATGAATTTCATTAAAGGGAAACGCAATCTGTGCTATTATGCTAATACCTGCAATAGCAATTTTATTATGTTCATTAATCTATAGTCAAGGAATAACATTATTACAGTTCTTACAGCTTTTCAAAGTACTTTCATAACTATTGCCTTATTTGAACTGCACGGCAACCTTATGATGTAGGTGGGGCACATTTTTCAGGTGAGAGATTAAGATCTACAAAAGTTGGGGCTGGAACAAAATCACGCAGAGCAAGGACAAGATCTAGATCTTAGGACACTTGATGCAGTGTTCTTTCCACCACCCATGGTGTGCTGGCCAGGCAGAGAGCCAGAGTGCCTGCCCTTTCTGAGCCAAAGGGGAGCCTCCCTGCACAATTTGCTATAGTCCTATGTGCAGAAAGAACTGGCCCATGGGCGAATGGGAGGGGTTGGTGCCTTAGCAAAGGGCAACCATCTGTGGGTTGAGCATGAGGGGCCAGTGCCTCTGCACAAGTTTGGTGTGGATTCTGCTCATTAGGGTTTTGCAGATTGAATGGAGACAACCCAACCCAATCCAATCTTCTCTTTTGGAAAGCGTGAATCCTGGTGGAAAGTGAGGAGGCAGGTCTAGTTCTTCTTGCAAGAAGCCTGCTGTACAAATTTGCCTAAGAAGCAGCAGGACTCAGAGTGAAGATGGCATCTGAGGTTTTGATGTAGCTATATTGACTCTGCCAAAATACAAACCACTGTACCTTCAGCTACTGAGTAATGAAAGAAACAGACCCTTCCTGTGCCTCACTCCATCCACACCCTCTCCCCTACCAGTCCTTGGTGGTACAGGGATAGGGTCAGGGATGTCTGGTAGATACATTACCTAGCAACAAAAAACCAGAGTTTGAACACTAGCTGTTGGAATGAGGCTTCATGGAAATGGCCCCATGAAAACATCCAGCTTGATGACTATCTGGCTGATGCAAAAAAAGTCCCTGTGCTGCTTCAAGTTTCTAGGGATCCTTGCACTGAATGTCTATTGCAGAAAGTATCCTGAATGTGGCCAGATATTATTCAGATATATCAATCTAATTTTTCTTTTTTTCTTTTCCTTTTCTTCCTGAAAGCAAGTAGTTTGGTCACTGCCTCCAGGGAGGCACGTTGCAAGCAGAGCAAAGGTCTTTCTGACTTCCACAGTACTAAAGCTGAAGTTCTTAGGATAATGGTTCCCATGGGGGTATCACCAGACCTAAAAGGTGGTGTTGGAAATGTATGCCCCTCCTGAGTTTTACTGGTAGTTCAAATGAATGGGAGGTATCATTGGCATTTTGTTCTCTAAGGAGCTGGGGATGATAAACATCTAACAATGAACAGGCAGGACCTGTCTTCACCAAATGTCTGTGGTGTTTTGAAGAAACAGGAAGGCAAAAGGATGAGGTCCTAAAAGAGTGAAAGTTGGGAAGAGTGAAAGGGGAGGAGCGGGAAGGGGAAGAGGAGGAGTAGAGAAAGGTCTGGGAGTCCTGACTGCAGAAGGGACTTGTCCCCTGAGACGTGACAATATGTCTACGTGAGGGGCAAGACCTCAGAGTGATGTGCATGTACGGTGCATCCAGACTAGGGTTTCTCAGCCTTGACACAGTTGACATTTCGGGCCAGGTAATTCTTTGCTGTGGGACTATCCTGTCCGTTGTAAGATGTTCAGCAGCATTCTTTACCTCTCCCCACTAGAAGCCAGTAGAAACCCCACCTCAGTCACAACAACGCGAATGTCTCCAGATATTGCCAGATATCTCCCGGTGGGCAAGACTGTCCCCAGTTGAGAGCCACTGTTCTAGGCCAAGGGTTGCAAACTCAGTTGCTATAGGAACCAGGTGACAACAGCAACAACAACAACCGAAGTAGCAGTAGTAACAATTAACTCTTCTATGGTGCTTACTAGGTGCCAGACACCATTCTACACACTTTATAAATTTTAATTCATTTAATCCTCACTATTACCCCATGAAGTAGGTACAAACTCATCTTACATATGAGGAAACTGAGGCACAGCGAGACTAAGAAACTCGTCAAAGGTCACACACTGGTAAGTAGCAGAGCCAGCATTTGAGCTCAGGCCCTGTGTTCCCAGAGCCCCAGCATTTCTCTGCTATAACGCCTGACCACGGCACCGTTTCCCTTGATTGAAGTCAATTCATTTGCCTCGCCTATCAACTCAGGGAGAGAACATTCATTTTTTAAGGATTAAGGAGTCTTACAGTCTCCTGTGACACAAATGCTTCTATATTTGACAAGCATTGCTCAAATGAGAAGACTTACTAGATTGACAAAAACAGGTGAGCATTTTATTTTATTTTAAGTGAGCATTTTAAAGCACACAGTGTTAGGTGTGTCTTGGCTTCAGTGATGTGTGGGACCTTCCTCTGAGCTACACCCTCTTGTATTCAGGCAGCACAGGGTTTTAGTTTCAGTGGAATACCTATAAAAATAGGGTGAACATCCAGAATTGACCATACCCAGCACTCTTTTCCCACCTCCTCTGTATTGGGGAGGCAAGGAACTATCCACTTAGTGTTGGGCTCTGCTGGAAGGGGACAGCTCATGTCTTAGTTGGGCATTCTTGATCAGGCCTTGGGGGACGGGAGGCTGCCTGGCGAAGAGGGGAGTGGCCTATGGGCCCCAATTCTGCACGCCGCCGGCGACTTACATGGAGGTGGTCCTTGGTGGTGTCTCTGGGTGCTTTAGCTGCGTTACGATCCTCTGGACGACTGTCCACTCATTGCTCCTCCACTTGCTGTTTCACAGACTGAAGAACTCCTTGTCCCCACCCCACCTGTGCGACAGACTCACAGAGCCCCCCGGACTGTCAAGGAATCCTTATTTGTGAGTACGTCTTTGCTTTTCCAGCTCTTTCCCCAGCAGTGCTTCAACGCTGACCTGGAAGTGTCTGATGGGAAATCTAACATTTGGCTCCAAGTCCTCAGTTCTCAAAATGTCCTCAGTTCTCAGGCTTTCCCTTGCGAGGGTGATGAGACGCTAATTTGAGTTCATAATTTTATGCTGAACAATTACCCTTAGAACAAGGCATTTGGATTTAAATTTAAATTGGAGTCTGAGAGGTGTAAAAGTCAAAAGAACTATGTCCACATTTTCATTATAGATACTCCTCATTCCCAACAGTTGTTAGAAAGATCTTCAACACTTCCCACATTACATCTGGTTTTTAATTCAGTTAGAATCATGTATGCCTCCTCTGTATATCATAGTTAGAAACAAACAGCGATTTTCAGAGTAATTCTCCCTGATGTGACAGTGAACACTTTTCCAGAATACAGAAGGGACTGGCTCTAAAACAAGTAATAATAAAGAATTCAAGCAAAGCTGTCAATACCAATCCTTAACATTGCAGTTGGTCCAGGGCTTGTCCTGCGTTTCCAGCTTATATTCAACTACAACATTTACCTTTCCCTCTGGGCCCATTTCCATCCCAGAAAAGGACTAATATTTATTAATTATCAACTATATGGATAAACACCCTTCTTTATATATATTATCTCAATTCATTAAAAAATACTTTCAAAGTTCATTATTTAGGTCAGCTATAATTTAGAAGACTAGATATATTGACAGACCACTAACTTTATAAGGTAGGTGCTGGCTAAGCGGCAAAGTACTCTGGTTGTTTGGAGGGACTGAACACCCAAGGATGGGGTGCTCGTGAAGGCTTTCACAGAGGCCGCTTCTTCCAGGAAGTTCTCCCAGATCATTCTCCTCATTTCCCTTCACCAAAGTGAAGTCAACTGTCTCATCCTCAAATGTTCACATCACTTCATTTTGCCTGTTGCCCTGTACTGGAGTTATTTATTCATGTCTTATCTCCCTATTAGAAAGAAGTTGCTTTAGAGAAGATTGTCTCTTTCACTTATCTCCCTATGGACACCCTGATTAGCATGGTGTGTTGTAAGTTGAATAGATACCCTTGAATGAATGAATGAATGAATGAGTGAATGAATTGATTTGGGATTTGAGCTGGATCTTGAAGGACAGACAGGCAGGTTTAGACATTTTTTTAAGTAATAAATCTGTCACTATAAACCATTTTGACTAGCATCCTTCTGGAGTCCTTACTGATGTTTTTCCCTAACTATGCATGTTTCCTCCCCTAGGTCCCACCCTGACACTCATTAGAATTGTTTACTAGTAGCATGGTCTTTAGTGACATTGAGGCTTTATTGGAATGGGGAGCTGGCACTTTGTTGCAGCGATCCCATTACTTCCCCGTAGGAGGCTGTCACTCCCCCAAAGTGCACCACCTCTGGTGTCAATCTCTCACCCCTGTGTTCTGCTCCCGACTGCTGGGACCACGTAGGCATGCTGCATGTCGCCTGCTCCTCCGGCTCTTCACAATTGCCTTCCTTTGTTTCCAAATCCTAAGCAAATTGCTCAGTTAGCCTGCTAACATCAAACAGCTGCTATAGACAGGTGTGTTCTACAGTTACCTGCTGTTTGCTTTCCTCAGCAAGGACTGATATGACAAACAAAACCAGGAGCTGGGTGCCAGCTTCCTGCTGGCATTTTTCAGACTTGGAAATTCACCCTAAAAATAGCCTCCCTCAGTCTTCATCAGTGTGTGCCTGGGTGGGATGCTGTACAAACCCCACTGGCTCCAGCAGTTCTTTGAAAAAGCTAGAAATCACAGTGGCTGCATCCAAGGAAAGAGGTTGGATAGTTCTAGAACTCTTGATTTTTAAAGGACTCCCAGTCGCTTTAAAATATTTTCTGGATTTTTCTTTTCTGTTAATGTGATTATATGAGTGTTGTCTCCTGCTTGCTGCTTTTAGCAGTCTTCCCAAAGATCTCAGTTTCTGACCTTTGAAAGTTGTTCTAACCAGCCTGGAGTATGACTGGCCCTCCAGCCTCCCATCACTGGGGGGTATGAGGCTATGGCAAGTTGGAGGCAGAATGGATTCCCACTTCTTCCAACATTCCTTCCTGTGCTTTGGAGCCTGGAAAGCTAGCAACCATTATTTTCCATACTCTCTTTTATTTACCAGGTGCTTTTGCACCCAGGGTTCTGAATGTGATCTAAGTTCTGCCAGTTAGATGACCCTGCATGAAACACGGAAGGTGGCATGGGGTGGAGCCCATGTTTTCTGGGGCCACTGTTTCTCTCGCGGCACCACTGTGACTGTGTCCGGGTTTTTGATGGTGGCCACCTCCTCACTGTACTGCTTCCCAGTCACGGTGGCTTCCTGATCACAAACCAGACAGCAGTTTCTTCCATTGTCTGGAGCTCAGAGTCACTCTTGAAAGCTCCACCCAGTGTCTGTGTCTTTAGCTTCTCCGGTAATTTTGTAATACGCTGCTTTAACTTGCTAGAGTGAATTCTCTTCTCTATGACTGACCCTCAATCAAAACAGAGGGCAAATGGAGTAGACATGCATCCCCCACTGCTTGGCAGGGTACATAGAGGTAATCAGCCAGCCGGCAGGGGTCCCGCACAGAGCCTCAGGCTGGAGGCTGGGAGAGAGGAGGACCACTGTTCCACCAGGGAAGAAGCTGTCTGCC
Organism: Balaenoptera ricei; assembly: GCF_028023285.1. Lineage (NCBI taxonomy): Eukaryota > Metazoa > Chordata > Mammalia > Artiodactyla > Balaenopteridae > Balaenoptera > Balaenoptera ricei. Next base: position 48,918,779 of record NC_082657.1, on the reverse strand, counting down.
TCTGGGCCTCTGCTCAGGCCCTTCCTCCAGCTCAGGATAGTCTTTCTTCCACTTCCACGCTCCTCCTGCTCTGAGAGCCACTCCTTTTCTTGAGCTGGAAGTCGTTCTTGCTCCTCTGAACTCCATGAACACTCAGCACACTACTCCAACGAAACGATCACTTTCTACTAGTATTATCGTTACTTACGTACAGTTCTTATCTCCTGAACCAAATTGTTAGTCCTTTAAGAGCAGGAGAAGAGTCTGAATCGTTTTGGCCGATCCTGAGAGTCCCAACACCTGGGAGCACGCTGTACGTATAGACACATGATAACATTCAGGACAGGAGGGAAAGAACAGAGGAGAGGATGCATGCGTAGTTATGCTCCCTGGCTGGCATCTGATTTACGATTTTTTCGTCGTTTGTCTTCACATGGGTTTTGGGGCCTTTCATAGACGTCATGCCAGTTTAAATGATGGTATCAGAGCTGTAAGGCTGCCCAACCACTTTCTGTGATGATGGAAATGTTCTAGATCTGTACTGTCCAGTGTGATAGCCCCTAGCATAGGTGACTTTTGAGCACTTGAAACGTGGCTAGTGTGGCTGAAGAACTGATTTAAAACTTTGTTTAATTTTAATTAACTTTAAGGAGCCATAGTGGCTAGTGGCTGCCGTATTAGAGAGTGCAACATCAGGGTACACATACTCTTCTGACTGGCACACGGGCCAGTCTGTATTTACTATTCATTCTGTCACCGCAGGCCAGAACACTGTGGATGTCATTCTGGTATTTATGGGCTGGGAGTTTGCCTTTCTGGCCAAGGACCAGGCCTTAAAGCTTAGGAGAAAGACAGAGTAGTGGAAGCTTCATCAGGAGACCTTACAAACAGGGGACCAGCTTTCAAATACTCTTTTTCGTAATTTAAAAAAGCGATCTGACTCTTTAGAAGCAAATGATGCTTTCTACCTCTTGCCCCATTGAAGTGCAGGGCTGTGGAAGCGCAGAGGCAGAAAGTCACTAGAAGAACTGTTTGGCTATGTGCTGAGTGGATTTCCTCCCACGGATCGGCACTGAATGGATGACTCCTATTGGAAGGGATAATCACTTTCTCATCAAGACATTTTTTTCCCTTTCTGTGGCATCTTCTATAGCAACCACAAGGGTATGTCAAACTGCAGCTGGATGTCAAGGATGAAAATAACCTCCTGTGGGCATCCTGGATTGCTGTGGGTATACTGACCCCAGCACATCCTAGTCTTGGCCACTTTGCTGGCTCTTGCCACATACACGAGAGGGTATGATGTGAGGACAGGACTGGGATCAATGATGCAGATGCAGAGCACAGTGCCTACGCTCAGTACACATATGTGGCCATCTGGCTGCGGAGTGCCTTCCTTTCATGAAGTTCTAAGAATGTCCGTGCAGGGACCTTTCACTTATAGTGATCTCTTGCACAGAAGTCTTAGAGATCAGGGTTTCAGATCCTACGAGAAGACAGTTCTTGGAGTAGACATTTCTTCAGTGAACTTGCCAGAGGAGGACGTAATCACCAACCACACTCACACTTGGTTTCACTCTGCTAAGTGCTCATGTTCTTACCTAAAAATCAGGGTTTTCTCTTTCTGAACTCTCTCACAGGTATTATTTCTTTTTCCTGCTGGGCACACAGATTTACACACAGACACACTCGTACATCCATGGTCACAGTTTAGGGGCACTAGGGGAATCATCGAAATACTGGCTTGATTCTGGCTGATCTGCAAACAATTTTGGGTGCGCTGCTGGGAAGATAAGCACACCTGCTTGGCCCAGGGAGGGAAGTGAATCTGGAATTTTGAATGTAAAGCCCAAGGCCTTCCCCATCATGGCAAATGGCTTCACCAAAGGAGGTGCTGCATACTCGGTGAGGTTTCTTCTCTCTGTCTCCTGCTCACCCTGCTCCTCTCTCCTTACCCACTGCCATGCACCCTCCCTTGCTGAGCACAGTCTTATAAGCCCAAATACAATTCCACCCTCGAAAGCAGCAGCTTCTGTGTGGTTCGCCTGGAGGGAAGGGAGGATGGAGAGGATGGCAACCTCTCTACTTCTTCTCCTTCTTCAACCTCTTCCTCCTGTTTCTCTTATAACTCTAGTTTCTTCCTCATCTTAAACCTCCATCTCCCTCCAATTCTTCCCGACTGACTGACCACATTAGACAGTGTTCTCACCCAGGGCACATCTGACTTTAATCAGGAAGTTGATAATGTGCTGTGATGAGGGTCTCGCACATCTCCTCTTAGAGTAAACCTAAAGAATTAATGTTTTATTACGGAAAATATAAAATATATACAAATGTCAGAGAAGAGTATAATGAATCACCCACTTCAACAACGATCAAGGGTTTGCCATTCTTGTTTCATCCATTCCCAATCCACTTTTTTTGCTTGAGTTTTTAATCTTTAAAATATTCATTTATTTATTTAATTGAAATATATTTGACGTAAAATATTATGTTAGTTTTAGGTGAACTACATAGTGATTCAACATTTACATACATTAGTAAATGACTGATCACCACGATAAGTCTAGTAACCATCTGTTCCCATTCAAAGTTGTTACAATATTATTGAGCATATTCCTTATGCTGTACATTATTACATCCTGGTCGTTTATTTATTTTATAATCGGAGGTTTATACCTCTTAATCCCCTTCACATATTTGCCAAACCCCCAAACACCCTCCCCTCTGGCAACCACCCATTTGTTCTTTGTATCTGTAAGTCTGTTTTTGTTTTGTTTTGATTTTTAGATTCCACATATAAGTCAGATCATACAGTATTTGTCTTTCTCTGTCTGATTTATTTCACTTAGATGATACCCTCTAGGTCGATCCATGTTGTCGTAAATGGCAAGATTTCATTTTTTAAAATGGCTGAGTAATATTCCATTGAATGTATACACCACATCTTCTTTATCCATTCATCAATCGATGGATACTTAGGTTGATCCCATATCTTGGCTCTTGTAAATAATGTTGCAAGGAACATTAGTGTGCATATATCTTTTTGCATTAGCGTTTTGATTTCTTTCAGTAAGTACCCAGGAGCGAAGTTGCTGGATCATATGGTAGTCCTATTTTTAATTTTGTGAGATACCTCCATACTGTTTTCCACAGTGGCTGCACCAATTTACAATCCCACCAATAGCGCATGAGGGTTCCCTTTTCTCCACATCCTCGCCAACACTTGTTATTTGTTGTCTTTTTGATAATAGCCATTCTGACAGGTGTGAGGTGGTATCTCATTGTGGTTTTGATTTTCATTTACCTGATGATTAGTGATGTTGAACATCTTTTCACAAGCCTGTTGGCCAACTGTATGTCTTCTTTGGAAAAATGTCTATTCAGGTCTTCTGTCCATTTTTTAATCGGGTGTTTGTTTTTTTGATGTTGAGTTGTATGTGTTCTTTGTGTACTTTGGGTATTAACCCCTTATCAGATGTATCATTTGCAAATATCTTCTGCCATTCAGTAGGCTGCCTTTCTGTTTGTCAATGGTTTCCTTTGCTGTGCAAAAACTTTTTAGTTTGATGCAGTCCCATTTGTTTGTTTTTCCTTTTGTTTCCCTTGCCTGAGGAGACAGATCCAAAAAATATTGCTAAGACCAAGTCAAAGAGTACACTGCCTATGTTTTCTTCTAGGAGTTTTATGATTTCAGGTCTTATGTTTAAGTCTTTGATCCATTTTGATTTTATTTTTATATATGTTTGAGAAAGTAGTCCAGTTTGATTCTTTTGCATGTAGCTCTTCCCTTTTCCCAACACTATTTATTGAAGAGACTCTTTTTTCCTCATTGTATATTCTTGCCCCCTTTGTCACAGATTAATTGACCATATAAGCATGGATTTATTTCTGGGCTCTCTATTCTGTTGCATTGATCTATGTATCTGTTTTTGTTTGAAGTTTTTTAAAAAGCAAATTTAAGTCTTCAGATCATTTCTCCTATAAATATTTTAGTAATTATCCCTAACAAATAAGAACTTAAAAAGTATCATTGTCACGTCTAACAAAATCCACGAAAATTTCTTAATGTCACCAATATTTAAATAGCAGGTACACCATTTTTTGTTTAAATACAAATTGGTACCTATCACCTTTTGAGAGGGCAATTTGGCAGTAGATTTCAAGATTTAAAATGCCTATACCCTCTGACTCTGCGTTCCACATGTAAAAATTTCTCTTAGGATGTACTACATCAACTAAACTATGCAAAGATAGCATTGTTTATGAGAGCAATAAATGAGAAAAAACCTAAATGGGCTGTTGCGCCATTTATACCAAATTCATGCAAGGATTTAAAAGAAGGTGGTAGCTCTATGTGTTGTTTTGATATGAAACTAAGACATATTATTGTGTAAAAAAGAATAGCAGGAAGGATATATAAGAAACTTCTGGGAAGGATGGGAGGGAGAGGGCAACAATAAGACAGGAGGGGAAACACTCCTTTTCACCTGGTACCTTCCTGTGCATTTTGAATTATTTTTTATCATGAAGATGTATTACTTTTATAGTTTAAAAAAGTGTATTCTCATCAGGACAAGTTTGGGGAACTCTGTTTTTATGTTTCTGGTAGTTTCTCATGTAAATATTATGGTAGCGGTTACTATTGTGCTTGCATATCCTGTTCTCCTCTCCTTCCTAGTCACCCAGGAAGATGACATTCTTCTGCGCATCTGCAGTTAGGTAGGGCCATGTGATGAGTTGTAGCCACTAAAGTATTTGTGAATGTGACATGTGTCACTTCCAGGCTAAGGTGTTTAAGAGCCCATGTGCCACCTCTGTGTTCTCTCCTTTCCTGCCACGGTCACTCTGGAAGCCTCCTGTTGAGATGGCAATGCCCTAAATTGAGGGAGCCAGATCCCTGAGGCACTGCACAGAGGACCCCCAATGTTCAGACTTTGCATGAAAAGGAAAAAAGCTTTTGTTGTATTAAGCCACTAGATTTCAGGGTTTGTTACTTCAGCTTAGTTGATCTTATACTGACTAAATCGGTAATGACAGTACAACCACTGGAGGCACATAAGAAACAGGCTTCCCCAGACTGCACTGCATGCCCTTGTAACACTGTGTGGAATGATTATAAACCTCTCCCATTTGCTAACGTTGTGATAATCATGCATTTGAGCTGCAAAAAAAAGGTAAGTACAATACTCTGAGCCTCCTTGGCATGGGAACAATTAAGCAGGAGCCATGGCAGGTCAGTCCTGCCTATCGTGCTCAACACCCCATGGCATAACATAAGCAGGAAAACTTTAGAAGTATCAGGTGCTCTGAAGGCCTCAGTCTCTTCTTTTTCCACTGCTTAGGAAGGTGGAAGCTCCAATTACAACAACCAGAGAGCCAGAAAAGATATCTCACTGCTTTGCCTCTGTTTGAATCAACTAAAAATAAGTAACTGTCCTGACTAGATAACAACTTATTGGAAGATGGGGTGGAGGGGTCTGAGGAAGTGAGCGAGAGTGACTTGGAGGGTACAGCAGAGACAGGACAAAACCAGAGAGGCACAAGAAAAAAGCACAGCTAGATCTGAGCTGAAATTCTAGCTGTGTAGCCTTAGGCACATTACTGAGTCACTGAGAGCCTCAGTTTCATTGTATGGGTGGTTGAGTGGTTGAAATGAGATAACGTATGTAACAGCCCTTATGGAGTGTCTGAGAAACAGACAGAATCAGAGGCACCTCCAGGTAGGGGGCCTCTATGACCTGTACATATTTACAACTTTTGAGGGTGAGCCAAGATGGGGGGCATCAGGATGCCCACTCATTCATGGCTGTGATACCAGCATTGCAGGAGGGCAGCTGCGTGGGGTAATTTCAGTACACTGGTAGCTCACCATCAGCAACAACAATGTGATGAATGCTAAAGCTCAGCCTTTACTGTGAGCATTTATACTGGTCTAACCACTTTCTATAAAGCCTTACAACAGTCCTATGAGTGTGACTATGGCTATTTCTATCTTGTAGATGAGGAAACTGAGGTCCCAAGAGGTTAAGGGATTTGCCGAAGTCCACACAGCCTGTAGGTGGTAGAGCTGGGATTCCAACCCAGGGAGTTTGGTTTGAGAGTCACTGCTCTCAGCTCACTCAGCTGAGCACAGCAATGATGACTGTAGCTAATAGTAACAACTGAAAGCAGGCTAGGAAATATTTATCTCCCTAAAAGTTTTATAGTGAACTTCCTGTGAATCATATTTTCACCCAGATTGTATGTAATCTCAAAGTTAAAAAAAATGCAGGTAGGAAGGGGATTTTGAATCAGAAAATAAGTCATTTACATTCTATATTTTTCAGTGTTGGAAGGAGTACAGGGTGTGTCAGGTGGGCAGTCCTATGCAACATGGCTCCAATACCTGGAGTTCTGTTCTGTTTGAGAGCCACACTGGAAGGGTGGGTCAGATGGTGGTGAGGCTTAGAGGCTCAGGAAGGAAGTCTGGGCTTTTCCTTAAGTCACTGGAGGTCACTGAGGAGGGGACAGATGTGATGAAATAATGTTCTGCTACAGTCCATCTGGCACTGGTGTGCAGGGTAAAGGAGAAGCAAGAGAGACTGAGGCGGGGAGGCCAACGGGAAGGCTATTGCATGTGGGGATGAGGGCTGGGCTAGGGTTGAAGCAGAGAGAATGAAAAGAAGGAGTGTCTGGAGATGAAAGGAAAAACCAATAGGACTTGGTGATTATTGGAACCTGGGGTGGGGGAAGCAGACACAGAGGTGTTCAGCCACAGTAAGAATTAAGAGGAGAAAGAGATGATTTTAAGGGAAAGAAGATTCAGACACTGAAGTTTAGATGAGATGGGAGTATTGAGGAGCAACGGCTAATAGGTGGTAGGAGATACTGTGATGAAAGGTAGAGGGCAACTCAGGGTTATGATTTAATAGAGAAATGGGAATTGCAGCGGTGAGAATTGGGGAAGGTTATGAGAGGAGGACTGAGAACCAAGAGACAGGGAGAGGAAGGAGGACCTCCAAGGGGTGGGCGGAACAGTGAATGTCAGCATCAACAAGGGTGAGGGTGGAGACCAGCCCATAGAACCAGACAGGGAGAGCACTGGTGACATTTGAAAGTATAGCTTCAATGCTGCTGTGTTAGGCTTCTCCAGAGGAGCAGAACCAAAAGTGTGTGTGTGTTGTGTGTGTGTGTGTGTGTGTGCATGTGTGTATTAAAGAGATTTATTATAAGGAATTAGAGGCCAAGAAGTCCCAAGACCTGCAGTCGGCAAGCTGGAGACCGAGAAAAGCTGATGTGTAAATCCAAGCCCAAAGACCTGAGAATCAGGAGAGCTGATGGTATAAGTTCCAATTTGAAAGCCAGCAGGCTCCAGACCCAAGAAGAGCAGATGTTTCTGTATGAGTCTGAAGGCTGGAAAAGACCAAAGTCCCTGCTCAGGCAGGAGGAGTTCTCTCTTGCTCAGACTTTTTGTTTATTCAGGCCTTCAGTTGATTGGATGAGCCCCACCCACACTGGGGAGGGCAATCTGCTTTACTCAGTGTATGGATTCAAATGTTAATCTCATCTAGAAACACCCTCACATGCCTAGGATAACCAAATGTCTGGGCACTCCATGGCCCAGTCAAGCTGACATGTAAAATTAACCATCACAAGTGCCGTGAAGTCAGCTTTTTGGGAGCTAAATAACAAATGTGTGATGGGGGAAAGGAGGCAGGAAGACATAATCACCCACTTGAGAATGCTGGCAGCCAAAGGAAGGAGAAAAATCACATGCTAACCTGAAGGGGCAGCAGGGTCAACCAAGGTTTATTTACGTGATGGAGGAGACTTTTTAACTTGACTCTTTGGTAATTCACACAGACATTCATTGCCCCCAGTCACCACCCCACCCCCACTGCACTGGAAGGTTATTAAATTGAATACACAATTTTCTATTCTAAGTATACTTGACCAAAGGTAAAGTTAAGTTATTTTGCTTTTTTGGCAGGCAACTATTGGCAGAAGCAGGTGGCACAGCAATGATCTGGGGCAGAGGAAAAATTCAGCCCATGATCTAAAATGTGTTGTGGATAAAGGTGCACACAGCATACTGAAAGAATCAAAGTTAATTTTTCCATGATATTTGTGGATTTTCTTCATTGATGCAAAATGGATCTGTTTCTTAACAGCATGACGACTGCCTTAGCATTTACTTAAATACGGGGAAATACACATTTCAAGCATTAGTGTCAGACGGGTCAGAAGGAGCAAAGGAATCTGCAGTTTTGTCAGCTGGACCACGTGGTGAGTTGACAGTGGCACAGTGACATTTCCTTACACCTGTCCCCATCTAATCAATGATCTAGCAAGAGAGAGAAAGAGCAATTCTTAAAAGGAAGGAATTCAGACTCTGCAATACCTTAGAGATAAGTAGTGACAAAGTCCTTTTTGAACTTTTCTAGATGATTTTCTAGAATCCTAGTTCCATGTTTCACCTGTGCTGCCCCCCTTCCCCACCTCTGCTCTTAAATAGATCCCACATAGTCAGCTGGGCCTGGGCACTCGGGCCTGGGCACTCAGCCCTGCTGAGCCTTTTTCCTGGAAACTGAATTTCTCTCCTCTCATCACTTATCCTCTTAAAAAAGACCATGGAAATGCCTCTCAAAGAGCACTTGCATCCAGAAAGTCATGTGCACAGTGTACCTGGCCAACATGCCCTTTAACTGTCATTTCTCTCTGACTCCACTGTTTCTTTACTTTATTTAACAGAGGGTCCTCTCTGGTTGAGACCTACTCATTGGTTTACATTGGTAACTCACACATCACTCTATGTTATTATCATATTACACATAGGTGCTCAATCAATGCTCTTGTTAGATTATTTGCGTATAATTAATTGTTTTTTTAAAATTTATTTTTGGCTGCGTTGGGTCTTCGTTGCTGCGTGGGTTGCAGAGAGTGGGGGATGCCCTTCGTTGCAGTGCCCGGGCTTGTCATTGCGGTGGCTTCTCTTGTCGTGGAGCATGGGCTCTAGGTGCGTGGGCTTCAGTAGTTGTGGCTTGTGGGCTCTAGAGCGCAGGCTCAGCAGTTGTGGCGCATGGGCTTAGTTGCTTGGCAGAATGTGGGATCTTCCCAGACCAGGGCTCGAACCCGTGTCCCCTGCATTGGCAGGTGGATTCTTAACCATCTACGCTACCAGGGAAACCCTGGTTATAGTGTAAAATATAATTGAAGAAAAGAGATTATAGTTAACGATACTGTATGATATACTTCAAAGTTGCTAAGAAACAAGATCTTAAATGCTCTTACCACAAAAAAGAAATGATAATTATGAGGGACTTCCCTGGTGGTCCAGTGGCTAAGACTCCACGCTCCCAATGCAGGGGGCCTGGGTTCAATCCCTGGTCAGGGAACTAGATCCCACATGCCACAACTAAGAGCCTGAATGCTGCAACTAAAAAGATCCCACATGCTGCAACTAAGATACCACGTGCCGCAACTAAGACCGGGTGCAGCCAAATAAATAAATAAATAAATACTTTAAAAAAAGAAATGATAATTATGAGACATGATGGAGGTGTTAGCTAATGCTATGGTGGTAATCATATTGCAATACATAAATGTATCAAATCACTACATTGTATATCTTAAACTTACAGAATGTTACATATCAAGTATATCTCAATAAAAAATATATACACTTGGCTCCCTGGGCTCTGCATCCTCAGATTCAACCAACTGCATTTCAAAAATTCCAGAAAGTTCCAAAAAGTAACTATGTACATAGCATTTACATTGTATTTACAACTATTTTCATAGCATTTATATTGTATTAGGTATTGTAGGTAATCTGGAGATGATTTAAAGTATGGGGGAGGATGTGCATATGTTATATGCAAATACTGCCTTATTTTATCAGGGACTTGAGCGTGGTGGATTTTGGTACCTGCAGGGGGTCCTGGAATCAGCCCCTTGCAGGTACAAAGGGATGAAAGAAGAAATATCACTATATATTATACATATGATATAATAATAATATCTAGTGATATCTCTTTTTTCAATTATATTTTTTTACACTATAATAATTATACTCATATAACATAAGAGCATTTATTGAGCACATATGTGCTCTGTATTAGGTTAAGGCCTATGGGATAACAAATAGAAGACATAATAGTGGTCTACAGTTGACTATACACAAACTGGGAAAACAAGCTCCATACACAAGCAGCAACAGTTAACTGTCCTGGCTGGGTTGGCCAGGGAGGCACATGCAGGAGACTGGGAAGCAGGAGGGGATTTCTTCCCTGCTTCAGCCTCTCTGGGAACATCACATCCTTCTGTGACTACAGTTTCTGCTGGGCTATTCTCCTAGTTCTCACTGACTCTGTCCCTTCCTTATTCCTTCTACCGTAGGGGTAGTAACAGCTTCCCGTTATTGCTAGTCTCTGGGCGACCCACCTTTCCTTGACTGTTCTTTTAATCCTGTCCCCTCCTCTCTCAGTAGCCCCTTCCTTAAATTCTCTTCATCTGTACCATTGTGTGTGTGTGTGTGTGTGTGTGTGTGTGTGTGTGAATTCTGTTTCCTGCTGAGACACTTGACTGATGCAATGAAACTTAAGAAGTTGCAGGTAAGGGGTTGCTTTGCTTCTTGGTAGAGATTCTAATGTGTCAACCAGAACAAATACTTGTTTCATGGAGGAGAATGGGGGTTAGCCTTCCCCAGCAGGAGAGGAGGAGGAGCTTTGAAAGCAGCCAGTCTATTTATAGAGAGGAAAAAGCAAGGGTTTGATGTGAACAAGTTGACTTTTGGGTATACACGAGTCTGATTTGTACAGCTAATTTTTAGACTTTAAAAAGTTAGATGAATCCTTCCTGGAAGCTTGTGCTTCCTAAAATGTCACTCGTTTGAAAAGAGAGCTACATCAAAGCCCCAGGCACCAGAATTTCTGAGAACCCAAACTTCACAGCCCTGCTGGGGGACACTGCAGATCCTCAGTTAGGAGGGGGAGTGGAGATGAGTAAGGAACCCTTCTTGCTGTAATTAGTCCTGGCATAATATTCTTTTTCAAGGTTTGTTAATTGAAATTAAACAGCTGCCACGTTTGGACAGGGACAAAAAAAGAATCCATTTTTCAGCCTTCTCTGATTTAACAATGACTGACAGGCTGTGAGGAAACCAGGGGCAATTTCACTCCCATGGCTACTGAGTCTCCCAGTGGTTGACCCAAAGCAAAACAAAGTGTTGAGGAGGTGAAATGTTTTCTACTACAGCAGGAGCAATGCTCCCCAGGAGTCCACAGGCCAAAGGACACATTAAGTTAGTCTCGTGGCCACTTGTCACTAAAATGATCCAGCAGCCAACTCTTCCCAGTTCCCCAAATCACCAAAATACCTACTACCATATGATGGAAGAAGCTAGAAACAATCAAAGAAGAAAGAAAAATGCCTGCCAAGTGAATCCTTTGCTAGGTAAGTCCTTTTCCAGATAGGGAGTGGTAACAAGGGGTGGTTTTATCACCCTAGGGGCCAGTTATTAGTTGAAAGATGTCGAAGGAAAAATAATTTTTGCAACGCACTTAAGGGTGTACTAGGTGTTTTCAGAGAAGTTGTCAATTCAATTCCCACAGTAACATGGTGACTCAGGTCTTATGAAACAAACTAGACTTGGAGCTAGAGGGCTTAAGTTTGTGTGTGGCTTCACCAGAAACTTCTCGTGTGATTTTAGGTCTCTGTGCCTCAGTTTCCTTACAAATAAAATGAAAATAATGCCTCATCCTCATAGGTGAGAGATAATCAACTCAAGCACATTGACTTCTTTGGATGAAAAGTTCAGTCTATGTCATGAAATAACAATTATTAATGTGAATATAAACAATGAAAGCATGTGGGCTAAAAGCCAAAGAGAATGCATAGGTGAATACTCAAATAGCAAAAACATCAACTGTAGGAACAAGGGGCAACTGAAATTTAAAAGCTTTCTCCAAGTATAGTTCTTTAGTGTGTGTGTGGGGGGGTGTTCGGTTAAATCACAATCATAAATTCTCTTTAAAAATGGCATAAGAAATGAAAATCATTCAGATCTCTGCTCAAGTGCCACATAATCAGAGAGGATTTCCCTGATTACCCTACAAAATAGCACGCTAGTCACTCATCTTCCTTAACCCTGCTTCATTTTAAATACTTGGTTTATTATCTTTCTTAATGGGAATATATGCTCCAGCAGGGAAGAGATTGTGTCTGTTTTGTTCGCTGCTAACTCCTCCATGCTTACCACAGTTCCTGGTACATACTAGATACTCAATCGGTGTTCACTGAAAGAATTTAATGATGATATAATATAAAGCTCAGTGTCAAATATTCTTCCATTTTTTTTTTGTAGTAAAGCATATAACATAAAATTTACCATCTTAACTGTTTTTAAGTGTACAGTTCAGTGGCATTAAATAAATTCATAATGTTGGGCTACCGTCACCACCATCCATCTCCAGAGCTCTTTTCATCTTGTAAAACTGAAACTCTACACCCTTAAACAATAACTCCTCATTACCCCTCTCCCCAGCCCCTGGCAACCACCATTCTACTTTCTGTCTCTGAGATTCTGACTACTATAAGTACCTCATCTAAGTGGAATCATACAGTATTTATCTTTTTGTGACTGGCTTATTTCACTTAGCATAATGTCCTCAAGGTTCATCCATGTTGTAGCATATGTCAGAATTTTCTTCCTTTTAAAGGCTGAAGTGTTAAATATCTTGATTCTCACAAAAGTTTTTGTATCGAGGGTACCATAAGATATCTAAATACTCCATCCAATCTTCTAAAAGAATGTGCTTTATGAAAATGGTAGCAATATTGAAAGTATATCTCACTGCAAAGCAAACTCAGCAAAGAAATGTTCACTTCCTCTCATACTAAGGGTGGTATCAGAAGTTCATGTGAATATCAACTTATGTGGCTGGAGTGGACTAAAGAAGATTCAAGTATAAAGTAGAATAGGGGCTTATCTGGTGGTGCAGTGGTTGAGAATCTGCCTGCCAATGCAGGGGACACGGGTTCGAGCCCTGGTCTGGGAAGATCCCACATGCCGCGGAGCAACTAGGCCCGTGAGCCACAACTACTGAGCCTGCGCGTCTGGAGCCTGTGCTCCGCAACAAGAGAGGCCGCGATAGTGAGAGGCCCGCGCACCGTGATGAAGAGTGGTCCCCGCTTGCCACAACTAGAGAAAGCCCTTGCACAGAAACGAAGACCCAACACAGCCAAAAATAAATAAATAAATAAATTAATTAAAAAAAAAAAAGTAGAATAGTTAGGTCACAGTTAGCTGTTGCTGCTCATGATAGTCTTATTGGTAAGCAAAACATGTTCTACACAGTATCACTCAATGGTGAAGGTTTTGCCTGGCAGTGAGGAACCACTTTTACCTAGTAAACATCCTCACTCAGATCACTCACTCTAAATAGTACTCAGCTTTCCAGATCTCGGTAAATGGCATTCCATTCATCCAAGGTGATCTTAAATCCTAAAACAAGACATATAGGACTCCTGATTAAATATGGTGGATTAACTACATGTGTTTATCTCTGCTTACATCTGAGACCTTATTAAAATGATTGTACAGAAGTTTTAAAAAGATACAAACCCACTGTAATAGAACTATCATACGACCCAGCAATCCCACTACTGGGCATATACCCTGAGAAAACCATAATTCAAAAAGAATCAAGTACAACAATGTTCATTGCAGCTCTATTTACAATAGCCAGGACATGGAAGCAACCTAAGTGTCCATCGACAGATGAATGGATAAAGAAGATGTGGCACGTATATACAATGGAATATTACTCAGCCATGAAAAGAAATGAAATTGAGTTATTTGTAGTGAGGTGGATGGACCTAGAGTCTGTCATACAGAGTGAAGTAAGTCAGAAAGAGAAAAACAAATACCGTATGCTAACACATATATATGGAATCTAAAAAAAAAAAAAAGGTCTGAAGAACCTAGGGGCAGGACAGGAATAAAGATGCAGACATAGAGAATGGACTTGAGGACATGGGGAGGGGGAAGGGTAAGCTGGGACGAAGTGAGAGAGTGGCATGGACTTTTATACACTACCAAATGTAAGATGGCTAGCTAGTGGGAAGCAGCCACATAGCACAGGGAGATCAGCTCAGTGCTTTCTGACCACCTAGAGGGGTGGGATAGGGAGGGTGGGAGGGAGACACAAGAGGGAGGAGATATGGAGATATATGTATATGTATAGCTGATTTGCTTTGTTATAAAGCAGAAACTAACATCATTGTAAAGCGATTATACTCCAATAAAGATGTTAAAAAATAAAATAAAATAAAATAAAATGAAAAAAAAAGATACAAACCCACTATAGAAAGAGAGTGAAAGGGGTGACTGAACAGATAAGAAAGTTCAATGATTTTTGGAAGTTAGAAAGCAGATGACTAAATGAGATGGCTCATTTAGCAAATAATGGAAGCCGAAGCTTAAAGTTAATTTAGAGGGTGATATGGATAAAGGGCTTGGGATTTAGGCACAGGTACTGGACAAAATCAGTGACCAGAACAGCACCTCCCACCTTCCTCCCACCTCCTAACCTCAGTGCACAGAACAGCAGCAGCAACATATCTGCCCTCCAGGCAGGAGATCAGAAGTTTATTCTCTGGATAAACTAGAGGTTCCTAGGACTAGACGTCCCCACACTAGCATTCTGTACCTGGTAACACTAAAGTAAAGCCCATTAGTTGGCATGCCTTATTCCCACCCCCAAATAAAGCCCCCCCATTTAGAATCTCACATTTAAATAGGAGTGACAGGCAAGGATGTTTGAGGAAAACCCCAAAACTGAAAGGAAGAAACAAAAATAGATAAACAGAAAGAATGAACATGGAGGAAACAGATATAATGTACAGAACAAAACCAAAAACAAACAAAAGAAACAACCTCTAGTTCATATCTTTAGAGAGATTTGAGAAGCTGTCATACAAAAGAACATTTGGAGAATAAGAAAGAGTTCTTAGAATTTAAAAATAGGATTTCTGAATTAAAAAATGTGGTGGAAGAGTTGGAATGTAACACCAAGAAAATCTCCCAGAAATTATAGCAAGAAGTAATAAAAAATATGAGAGAACAGATAAGAGATATAGGATATTTATATCTAGATGAGGTTGGCAATTAATGGCCCATAGACCAAATATAGCCCATGGCCTGTTTTTAAATGTCCCTTAAACTAAGAATGCTTTTTACATTTGCAAAAGGTTGTACATTAAACAAAAAAGAGAAATATGTGTCAGAGGCCATATATAGCTCCCAAAGCCTATAATATTTACTATCTGACCCTTTTCAAAAAACATTTGCTGACCCTTAATCTAGAAGTCCCAACATCCAACTAATAGGAATTCTAGAAAGAAAAGAGATAAGATGGAAAGAGGAACTCATCAAATAAATGATACAAAACAATTCCCCAAACTTAAAGACATGAATCTCAGGCTGAAAAGGTGCACAGAGTATCCAGACCAAGAAATGAAGATTAGGCCTTTACCAAAGAATATCACTGTGAAATTTCAGAACATCTGGGATAAAGAGAAGATCCTGAAAGTTTCCAGAGGGGATAGAAAAACAGGTCACCTACAGAGGCATGAGAGAGCAGATTTCTTAATGCTAGATGCTAGAAGAAAACGGAGCAAGGCAGCTCTAGAGGAAGGGTGTAGAAAACAGACTGTTTGTAATGTGTGTTGATTTTCATTGGTTGCTTTTGCTGAGCTGTTATTATAAGAAGGAGATGAACTCAGGAGAGAATTGACAGGTCTATAAACAGAAACTAATGGGAATAAAAAAAAGTCCAGACATTTGCATAGTCAAAGGGTTGAAAAAGCTCACTCCTTCCAGACACCAAACAGTAGAGGATACGTGACAGAGGCCTGGTGAAACCTCTCAGGTGAACTACGACCCAGCTTGTGGCAAAGACCAGACTGAAGGTATGGCATTCCCATTGATGGTTCCAGATGGTCTCAAGCCAGTGCCTTTGAATTGATGGAGACTGGCTCGAGGGCACTGAAACAGAGATATGAGGCAGGGTTGAAAATCATATCTAGGAAATTATTGGCTCATGGGACTGAATGGGGAGCAAATAAACCAGAAGCCTATACTAGTTTTTCAGAGAACTGTACTGCTAAAGAAACCACGAGTCTGGATTAAAGGAGCTGTTAACTGCTTGAGACATAGAACACCATTAGGCTCCCTAGCATAAGCAGAAAGCAGGCCATAGCCTGTTAAATATATACAGCTTCCCAATACCCATTTCAGACGTGATCCATAGATGAAGGGATTTCTTCCTAGAGAGCAGAACTGAGTCCTTGACAGGGTAGGAGGCCTTCACAATGCCGGTGCCACAGGACTCCAGCATTTGCTAGGAATGAGTGACTGTAGTGTACCTCCTTTTCATTCCTTTTCTGACCAGGAATTTTTAATTGCAATTCTTGCCCCTGCTTCACTACAGTATATAGGGTGGGGGTGGGATGGAGAGAAGATAACTCCTTCTTTTAGTTCATTGGTTCCCATGCTAAGAAGAGTTACATCTGCCCTGATGGAGAGATCTGGACTTTGAGTCATCCCCCTTGGGGAGAGATGAGCGTGCCCTACATGTGGGGAGAAGAAAGAAACTGATACTTGGTGACCAGAAGTATAGACTGTGGGACAGACCTCTATGCTCATGAATATCCAGTTTTCTCTTTCATGGACACATAGCTTAATCTAATTACTGTGCAATCCTTGCATCTAGGTGAAACCATGTAATTGAGTTCTGGCTAACAGAGCACAAGTAGAGGCAGTGGTGTGCTGGTAACTGTTTAACAACGGGCTCCCCATAAAACAGTGTATGCATATGTGCTTGAGTTTATTATACATTTGCTGATAGAAAGGTTGTGAAGCACATTATTTACAATTAACAATGTAACCATTACATTAAAATATGCAGTATTCTTCACTGTAATTTCCATATAGGCAATTGATTCTCTCAGAATGCTTTTGTTGATTTTTACCAAACTCTTGTATTGTAGCCAACTTGTGGTTACAAATTTGTTGAATGAGTATAGTTCCAACACGAATATTGGTTGATATTGTCTTTTACATTATTCAGTAAGTGAAATAATGAAGACGTATGTTATAATTTACTTGTTTATTAGTAATGTCAGCAACTTCTTTGCTGAATCAGTTAATGGTCATCAAATACTAGAAGAATATTTCCTCAATGTTTTGTGCTATTTATAGTGTAATGACTACAGATACAACATGATTTTAATTAATCTGTATTTTTAGATTTCTCTATAGATTTCTTTCTCTATAACTTTTAAAAGTCTCTAGGCAATCAACAAAACAATAAATCAAGCCCTGATTTATAGTGTTTTCCAATTTCCATGGTGTAAATACTCCCACCATCGTCTAATTTCAAACAACCAACATGATGTCATTGAACATGAAGTCAGGAAGAGAAGCACAGAAGCCACCATTCTATAATATTTCTCACTTACTGATACAAGAGGCATAAATAATCTCAGGCCTAGATAATAGAAAAATGTAGTAAAAGAGGTAGTTTGAATAATTATTACCTTTGTTTTTTATTTAATTTGTTTTTTAAAATTTAATTGTATGTTTATATAATTTAATTTTTAATAATGTCTACGTTTAACAACCAGCTTGCAAAATGCCTGGAAATTGAACCGGTGGCTGCTGCAAGCTGTAATGAGTTGGCTCCGGCGCACCCCTGAAATGAAGTATGACACTTACACATCTGACCTCTAAAATGTGCAGTGCAACCCTTCACATACCCTCCCCTCACTCACTGGCCAGCCCAGTGCAGAGGATCCACTGAAGAACTCCAAGAATGCCCTAGGGACAGCAGAGCCTGGAACCCTGACTCACTAGGGAGATGCCCAGAAATGCCATCCTACTAAAAATATCTACCTTAAACTTTGTGTGAGCAAAAGATAAATGTTTGTTGTGTCAAGTCTCTGAAATTTGAGGTTGTTTGCTATAGCAAAACCTAACATGATTGATATACTTGGCGACAAAATTTTAAACATTAAAAATAAAATGAGAGGACTTCCTTGGTGGCACAGTGGTTAAGAATCCACCTGCCAATGCAGGGGACACGGGTTCGAGCCCTGGTCCGGGAAGATCCCACATGCCACGAAGCAACTAAGCCCGTGCGCCACAACTACTGAGCCTATGCTCTAGAGCCCGCGAGCCACAACTACTGAAGTCTGCGTGCCACAATGACTGAAGCCCATGCCCCTAGATCCTGTGCTCCACAACAAGAGAAGCCACCACAATGAACAGCCCGTGCACCCCAATGAAGAGTAGCCCCCGCTCGCCGCAACTAGAGAAAGCCCACACACAGCAACGAAGACCCAACACAGCCAAAAATAAGTAAGTAAATAAATTTATAAAAAAAATAAAAAATGAGGGATTCATTTAATTATAGTATTAAAAATAACGCTAAAATATAGTGGTCAATATTAGAAACAATAGTAATGTTATGTAACATAATCAATGCCAGCCATCTCCAACATCAAATCTTAAACTATTGCTATTACCCTTGCCTGTTCATCCTGGCTTTCATCCACTAGTGATCTCTGTTCTTTCCCTGTGTAAATCCAGAACTAAAAGTATCTCAAAAACAATGCCTCTGATGTCAGAGCTTCACTTATTATTAATTTATTTGACAAGTGCTTAGGGTCAAAGACCAGAATCTTACAGTTGTAAGTAAATTGTTGCTATTGGTCAGAAAGCTTAAAAATAATCCTTCAGCTTTAAGATAATGTTTGAGAGATTCTGTTTGAACTGTAAGACCACTAGATATTAAAGTCTGCATCTGGGTACAGAATCTTATCTGAACCCATTATCCCCTAAAGTTAGAACCTGTGGTCTTTTCTCAGGGAATATTCTGACAATACTTACACTGAGCACAAGGAATCATCCGGAAAAGCACTCAAAAGATACTTAAACGGAAATTAAGAAACGTCCAGCAATAAGTCAATGGAGTCTACCAGAAAACAGACATGCCCTGAGAAACTATTTTTTTTCCCAGGCTGAAGAGTTCTTAAAATTTTAAAACATGAACATCTAACCCCAGGTTAAAGGGTTCTTTAAACTTTCAAATATAAACATCTAACTTAGAGTGTAAAACAGTCCAGAAAGTACAGTGGGTAACAGCTTTGAAGGAAACACATTTCTACAGATGCCTTATTCATTCACCAGACATTCACTAGGCATCTGCCATGTGCAAGGGATGCATAGGTGGAAGCCAAGGTGGTGAGTAAGCCTTCATGGAAGAGGTGGCACAGAATTGCTAAGTGGGGAGTGGAAAAAGGGCATGCCAGGCTAAAGAAACGGCCTGAACAAAGTGCATGACATATTTGAGAAGTGGGTAAAGTACTAGGGGGTCAAACTGTGTGAAAGACCCTAATGACACAGACATTTCGGACTATATTTTATATACCAAGAGGGAATCTCTGTAGGGTTTTTGTTTGTGTTGGAAAAGGCAGAACATTAAAGGCTAAAATGCAGAGGGAAACTGGAGGCAGAAGACCGCTGGGAGGTGAGAGACAGCACTAGTGTAGGTGAGAGACAGGGGTCTGAAACAGGACTGTGGGAAAGGAAGAGGAGAGCCAGCCATGAACATGTGGGGAGTACATCCACAGGACTTGATGGCTGACTGAATGTGCGTGTGTTGGGGGGCGGTGAGAGCAGGGCTTCACTGCAGAAGACTTGCATGTCTGGAGCCTATGGGAACTGCTCAACGAGGCCACCTTTACTCAAGATGGGAAAGGTGAGGTGAGGAGACATGCATTCAGTTTTGGAAAGCTGAGCTGGAGAGGCCATTGGGCAGATCCAGGTGGAAATAGGGCACTCAGAGATACATCCTCAACTTTCCATTTTGTGGATAAGTCAATTTAACAAACATTTCTTGAGTCTTTACTACATGTCATGAGAAAAACCTTGGCCACATCGGGGTTCATGGGCTAGTTAGTCCCCGAGTAAAAGCAGCCTTCAGTTTAACTGAAATATTACCCCAAGAGCGGACTTGGTGGAGAAATTAAAGAAATACATTTAAATCTGCCAGATAAGATCTTTTACAACTGTGATACTCTATACCATGGAAAGATTGAAGAAATAGACACACTCATGTATTACTATTGGAAGTAAACTGGCATAACTATTTGTAAAGTAATTTGGAAGTACATATCAAGAGTCTTAAAAAGGATTATAGTCTTTAAATCAGTAATTCCTCAGGCAAGTCCAAAGGAAATAATCCCTAATGTAAAAAAGCTTTCTGTACAAAGATGTTCATCACAATAGTATGTGTGATAACAGTTTGAGAATTAGCTTAGATGCCCAGTTGCAGTGGAATGGTTTGGTAAATTATGACAAATCTGCTAGATGGAATATTAAACAGTCATTAAAAACTATGCTTGAAAGAAGTTTGTTACTTGTGTTATGTTAACTGGGAAAAAATGATATTCAGCATCATCACAGTTGCATAAAATAAAACCAAAAGCCCATGAATAGAAAAAGAACAGCGTCTAGAAGGAAACACCACAGTTTTAATAGCGGCTGTTTTTCGGCACTAGAATTTGGTTTTCCTTATTTGATCCATTCTTTCGTGTTTCCCAAATTTTCTATCATAAGCATTTAATGACTATTTAATGAGAAAAATAAGTTCTAACTAGAAAATACATAATAAAGACCGATGAGGACTTAGTGGAGACTGCTTTTGAAATTGAAAGGTAGGGACTTCCCTGGTGGCGCAGTGGTTAAGAATCCGCCTGCCAATGCAGGGTACACGGGTTCGAGCCCTGGGCGATCCCACATGCCGCGGAGCACCTAAGCCCGTGCGCCACATCTACTGAGCCTGCACTCTAGAGCCTGAGAGTCACAACTACTGAGCCGCATGCCACAGCTACTGAAGCCCACGCGCCTAGAGCCCTTGCTCCGCAACAAGAGAAGCCACCGCAATGAGAAGTCTGCGCACGGCAATGAAGAGTAGCCGCCGCCCACCGCAACTAGAGAAAATCCACACACAGCAATGAAGACCCAACGCAGCCAAAAATAAATAAATAAATAACTTAATTAAAAAAAAAAAAAAAAGAAATTGAAAGGTAGTAGAGAGGGCTCAGAGATAGTACTCAGGCACTTTGCTCTGGGTCTTGCAGGATGCGGAGGTGGATCTGGTGCCACAAGCTCTGCAGAGACATTTGGAAGACCATGTTCTCTGAACAAATGGCCAGATGCTAATAAGACACCCCTTGATTTGTTTCTTCTACTGGTATTTTCCCCTATCCACTTTCTGCTTTAGGAAAGGTTAGATCACCTCTGGACATCCTCACTAAGGGCCACTGATGGTTCTCCAGAACTCACAGTTTCCTGGGGATTGTGTCTTTTCTCCGTTTCCTGCAGTGGCTCCTCAGACTCAGGCAGCCCAGAGCAGGTGGGGGAGGGGAGCAGGAAGCAGGAGATTGCTCTGAGACACACCATAAGCCCATAAAGTCTGAAAGGTTAAGCAAAGACTGAGGCATGAAGAGTGAAAATTCTCCGTTCAACACTAATCTCCCCCCTCCCTCTACTCCTCTTAAAATGGAAAGAAGGGGTTCAAGATGACATTAGGCACTTTAAAATATGCAAAATTAGGAGCTGGTGCAGACCTCATTAACACCCGCCTCCAACATCATTAAGATGTTTCCAAGAAAATTAATTGAGAGACTCATTAAAAATAAATTAAGAAAAATGTGTTGCAGAGCGCCTGCCCTCAGCTCATAAATCACAGCTCAGAGCTCCGGCCCCGCTGCTCCGGCAATTAACTCCAACCTATTTGTTTTATCCTGACTGCGAAAATTAGAAAGCAGACGTGGAGATTAGATTAGGGATGTCTGTCAAGCGGAACTTGAAGTGAATATTTTAGGATACAAAATGGAAACCAGGAAAACAAAGAAAGCAGAGATTTCATTCTGAGGAGCTTGTCTTTGAAAAGTGACAGGCAGATGAAGGGTGTTGGAGGGAGAGCATGGGGAAGGAATACATACACTTGTTGGGAGGCAGGAAGGGCAAGGGAGAAAAAAGAACAGACGTTTGAACTATTCTGACCAGGAATAGCACAATGCATTTGCATTATAAATATAAACTGATCCATGTCTCGGTAAAGATGGCATTGAGACGTAAAATAGACGATCCTGATGATACTTGCATACATCATATTTTAATGTTTAGACATATGGCCATTTGGCCTAATCACTCAAAACAGCTATTGGTCTCCTGCAATTTGTTATGCATCAGTGATGACTACATGCTCCGCTATGTGATGTGAAATATGTCAATCCCTTCCGTGTATCTCTTATGCAACAACACAACCAAAGATTACTGAGTAGCAGCTGGCACTTTGCTGACCTCATTCATGTATGTGATTTCATTTAACTTTCATATCTCCAAAGAAGAAAACCATTTTACAAGACGTAGAAACTGAGGCTTAAAGTTCTATGTGTGGGAGTTACTTGGTCAGGAAATGGCAGAGTTGGGATTGTAACCCTGGTGTTTTAAATCTAAGACCCATGCAGCCCTCAGTGACACAGCTTCTTTTTATCCAAAAGTACATATTGGGTCACTGTATTTTTCAACTCTCAAATTAGAAAGGCTTTTTGTTCTTCCCTTCCTTCCTCCTTTATCTTCTCCTTCCACAAATATTTATTGCACACCCACAATACGCCAGGCACGGTACCAGGTCTTGGGGGATATAATGGTGGCATTGTTGAATTTAGAAAGACAAGCACTGAATAAGTCACTGCAAATGTGAAGGATGCTATAAAGGATATACTGAGACCACTGCAAAGGGAAGCAGAGACTGTCCATCATTTGGGTCATTTATTGAATGCCTACCACGTACCAGCACTGAGGGCCCAGGTGTTGGACTGCTGGCTCTCCCATTTACTAGCTATGAGACCTTGGGTAAGTTCTTTAACCTCTCAGTTTCCACATCTGTAGAATGGGTATAATACTAATACTTACCACAGAGGTTTATTTTGAGGCTGAAATGAGAAAATCCATTAGACGCCCTTAGCAAAGTGCCTGGCTCAGAGTAAGCACTGAGTAAATGTCAGCAGTTATTATTCAGAGGTGACATTTAAGTTGGCTCTTAAAGGAGCAGTAGGAATTTAATCAGAATTCCATTTCTGGGGACAGCTGCAGCCTTATGGGTGGTATTTAAAATTATTTGGGTCTTTCAAATAAAAGAGGGAGTGAATAATCTTGAGTGGATAATAAGAGGCAGGCTAGCCTGTCATGACAGACAGCCTCATTGGGCCAGGGGTCTGCTGTTCTGGGATGCAGAATGAAGAGTGGAATATAGCAGGGCAAGGAACAGTGGCAGCTTTGCTTCTTTTCTTCCAAAGCATCTCAAAGGTACTGGGGAAAAAACTCCATGCGCAGGGGAGAAAGGTTAACATTGAGGAGGTGTGTCATGTCACAGAATTTTCACAACCCCTTCCTACCTGGCCTAGGAAACAGGATCAGTAGGTAGTGTACTGGCATCAGTAGGCTTTGGAAATTCAGTGACAGTGCAGTGAATTAGAGTTTACTTTTCATTCTGTTTTAATCTAGTTTTCAAAAGATTGAGTGTAATTCTTGACTACAGGTCTGCTGGCCCATCCTTATTTGTAAGGCTGTAATAACCCAAAAGATGCCAATATCCATGCTGATACTCAGCTGGATGTTCTGATATGGTCCCAGCAGTTGCTTGTGATTGTGTTCTTCATGGACCAATCAGTGACTGGGCTGTAAGGAGTTATTCAGTATTTTGAATATTGCCCCTGCCAACAAACAAGGCTGGACCAAGGCAAAGTTTGAAATGTATGAAACTTGAGAATAAAATACTTCCTAGTTAGTAGGAAAATTACTAGCTAACATTAGAAATTTCTTTTTTAAAGGTTTCTATCTCTACCTTAAAGCTTAGAAATTTGTTGAAGGGCAAATACCTGGGAAGGGTAACATTGTAAGCTTTTACCAAATAGGATGAATTTCACATCCTTTCCAGATGACAGAATTTGACAGTGGAAAGGAAGTAAGCATACATGGCCTGGCAGCAGTGGAGGGGTACTGCACTGAGATCTCTGAAGCTTAAAAAAAAAGGCAAAAAAAAAAAAAAAAGAAAAAGGCAAATAGCTACACTTGAGAAGTGTTGTCTTCAACTCTGTCCTCTCCTTGGCCTCATGTCCAAATTGGTGCCATGTTCTATGGATTCTGCATCCTCCATATCTCTGCATCCATCTCTCTTTTCCATCCCTCTCTGCCTGAGCTTGGCTATCTTTTGTCTGAGCTCCTGCAAAAATCTTCTACTGAGTCCCCTTCTCCTCCAGTCTCCTGCTTTACTCCACTGACAAACGTATTGTCCTATAGCATAGATACAAGCCTTTGATGGCTACAGAATAAAGTTCAAGCTTCTCAATTTGGTCACCTTGAATCTAGCCACAAGTGATCTTTTCAGGCATATCTCTCACTGCTTTCTCCTTTTCTAATTACACATTTTTGACTTCTGCGCAACCAGACCACTCACTGTTTCCCAAACACACCCTGTATATTTCCCATGCCTTTCACTCCCCCACTACCTTTGTCACACCTGTCTCAATTCACTTCTGGCTAAGACATTTTAACCTTTTATTCAATGTCCAGTCCAAATGCTCATTTCCATTAAGCTATATGACTTTGCCTCCTCCAACCTCAGAGAGAAGTAATTTACTTTTAGAGTGTGCAGAGTGCCTTTCAATACTTGCTGAACGACTGAGTAAACTTTCTACAGCAATGATCTCAATGTCTTTTACTCCTCAACTGGTTGCAGTATGTGCATTGGTCTGTCACCTCACTAGATTCCAAGCTTCCTAAAGTTATGATCCATATCTTGTTTGAGTCTCCCACAGAACCTGTACGTTGCACATAGGGCTCTGTAAAAGGGCTCCTTGTTATACTTTACTTACAGTGAAATTTAAGTGCTTTGAAATATTATTTCATTTGTTCTGGGTTACTTATGCAAATAAGCATGTAATTCTGTTCTTGATAATGGAGAATTAATGGCACTTGTAGAATAATTTACTTGTGAGCCATAGTGGTGGGGCTGAGGCCAACTCCCCACTTCTGGTCCAGTGCTCTTTTATCCATCCCACTTTATCCACATATCAACATTCCTCAAACAACTAGAGCACTTCACAATAGTTACTTCTTTACCTAGAAGATAACCTACTGGAGGAGCAATGATAAACCACACACTCTTCTCCACGCACCGAGTGATGTACAGATGGAGTAAATCAGTGCTGATCATGCACAAAACACCTTGTTTTCACTTAGTCTCTGAGATCAAGCTTACCACCTTGGCTCACTCTTTCATCTCAGGACAGCAGGGAATTTAAGAAGTCGATAGCCCCTCACAAAATCCTGGAAACTCTTCGTTGGACATAATCCTCTGCACATAGCCCATAAATGCTAGATGAATAGTCACATTTCACGAAATAAGGCTGGGCTGCAGATGAACAAATTACCACATTTTGTTCCTTTACCTGAGGCTACATGTGCATGTGTGCACATGCATACACACACACACAAACACACACACACACACACACACACACACACACACGCAGAAGCAATCTTCAGGGGCCAAAGTGTCTCTAAGCTACCAGTAATGACTCTCTGAAATGCCCTGCCCAATTTCTTCCTGTCAGTGCTGTGTTTTCACTGAACAGGGTAATCCCCTGCAGGAGACTACAGCCTATGCTATGGAATCCATCCTCTCTGTCAAACTACATGTTTTTATGCTTTATTATCCAACTGGGCTGGTCCAGGCTTTGTGAGCACTGTCTGTGTATTCCTCTGGGAATTCTTTGTTTACAAGATTATTTTGGGCTGTGGTTATCTTGTATACTTCATAGGTATTATCTAGTATTTCCTGCAATAGTAATTAGAGCAATTAGCATGGCCAGTGGCTTTGGACTGATTTAGTCTCTTAAGCTCATATGCAGGTAGGAAAGATTTAACTGCCCTGGTTCTGTCAGGATCCAAATGATGCCTTGGTTTCCTCTGCTTAGTCAAGCATTTCTGGGGTTAATTTTCATTAAAATGACCCTGACGCTAATCACAAGTGACTGTTTCTGCCCCCATTTGCAATTTTATAATAATGTCCTTTTGTTTGCTTCTCACTAAAGGATACAGAGACATTGTCGAAAGCCTCCATTTGTCCCCATTACATATCATTCTTAATTTTAATATCAGGATTGTTTCTTTAAAAGAACCTTGTCTCTCTTTTAGAATACAAAATATTTGAGGACAGGAATTGTGTTTTTCATAACCAATACAGTAGGCAGTTGAAATGATAAAACAAACAAATAAGCAAACAAATAATTCCATGTCTGAATGAACAAAATTCTAGGAATTCACAAAGAAGCATTTAGGTTTGAATCTGGCCAAAACATATCATGAGAGACCTTTTGTGAGTTCCTTAACTCCTTGATCTACATCAGCAAAAATAGGGATAATAATGCTCACATTGAAAGGTGTTAGTTGAGATGAGAAAAATGTTTGTGAGAGCACGGAGTGGTGCTCAGATGGTGAATGCATCTGAGCATATTATTATGTTACCAGATAGCCAAGACCCAGTCAAAGAACCCACCCTAAATGCCCATGGAAATGTTAACTAAAGCAAGAAGAGTTTAATATATTTCTTTTATGCCCCCATCTGATTTCACTTGTACTAAAAAAAAATATGAAATTTAGTGTTTTTAGGAACTGTATAGACTATTTAGCTTAACTTCCTCATTCCCTAGGCAAAGAAACTGAGATCCAGAGAATTTAACTTCAAGGTTATATGACTAGTAATTAGCATAGACCAATTTCCCTTACATCCTACACATATGATAGTTTGCATTGTTGTTCTGAAAGATGTGTTAAAGAACTAACTGATCCTTCCTCTTGCGTCTAGGGTGAGAATGAGTGATGACAGCAATTCACCTTGAATAAGTTTTAAAATATATATATATATAACTTTTAGCTATGCTTCCAATGATAAAAGAAACATGCTCATTCTAGACAATTTGGAAGGAAAATATAAGAACAAAAATTAAAATTACCTACAGTTCAAACACTCAGGGATAAATATTTTGAACACTTTATTATGTTTAATAAAATTGGAATGATTCTATATTTTTTTGTACTTGAGTTTTTTTATTTGACATTATTCTATAGATAATAGAATTTGGGGTAACTAAGTTTAAAGACTTTTAACTTTTTAAAGTCTTCGAAAGCATGATTTTAAAGGGTTGACTAACATTCCTCCATGTGGATTTATCATACTCAGGAAGCAGAATGGCATGCACTTATGAGTCAGACAGATTGGAATTCCATCCCCACACATTAATAGTTGGGTGATGCAAAACTAGTTACTTACCCTCATTAAGCCTCAGTTCTCACATCTGTAAAATATTGATAATATTCACCTCATGTGATTTCTATCAAGGTTAAATGGTATAGAGTATACATGCACTTAGCATTGTACCTGCACACAGTAAGCATTCAATAAATGGTAGCTATTTATTATTACTATTATTTTATCACACTCATTATTGGACATTTAGATTGTTTCTAGTTATAAATAAATACTGAGAGAGGTATCCTCTCCATAGCCACCAACGTAATCCACCTGAAATGTATATCTGCTCTGGTCACTCTCTTGCTTAAAGATTTCCCACAACTCCTCACCAAATATTTCCAAACTTCCTTTTCAGCAGTGGAACCCTTCTTTTAAATATCTTAAGTAAAACTTCCTAGGGAACTAGGGGTGGCGTTCAGAGCCTGGACCAATTCCCAGCCCCACCCCACCTCCCTGTTGAAAAAGGTCCCTGAAGCTTCTGAGGAACACCAGGGTTGCTCTGGACACACTGGGAGAACCTCTGACCTACAGAGTAAAAGTGAGGCCCCAGAACACAGTGTGTGACATCACCAAACTGTCCATTCCTGAAAGACCTTGATGTAGTTTTTTTTTTCTAACCATTTTGCTTATGTATTTGCTTCTGTCTGGGATGTCCTTACCTTCCATTTTCCAGGCTAACACGTATGATCAACTCAGCCTAAACACCACTTCCTCCAGGAAGGCTTCTCTGCCCCAGGCTGGTGAGATCCTCCTCTTCCGTATTCCCATGATACCCAGCCAAGTTCTCTATCACTGTGGGTACCACTTCCTCCTGATGCTCTGGACTGTGAGCTCCTGGGAGACAGAGACTATGTCTTATTAACAGTTGTATTCCCAGTTCTTAGCATAGTGTCTGGGACTGGTAGATACTCACTAAAATTATTTGTTATGAATAAATTTGGGGGTGCCTCTCTGATTATTTCCTTAGGATATTTTGTATAAGCAGGGTTACTGGGTGAAGAGGGATGAATATTTCCAGGCCTCCTGATGCACTTTTGGTAAGATTTATTGCAAAAAAGTGGTAAGACATTCATTTGAAACACAACTCTCTCTCCTGTGTCCGTTAGTATCTCCTATTTGTATTTGGGGGTACAGCTAAAGAAGTCAATTTGGGGCCTGATTTGATTGAGGCAGACAGAGGTACCAGCATTTGGAGTAACCAGTGCAGAGTGGGGCACTAAATATGTTGCTTTCCAATAGCCCATGTTACCAGATGGCAGGAGATTCACAATGCTAAAATATGGTGACTTTAGCCATTTTCTATCCATGTAATATCTCTAAGCTCATGTTCTCATCTGTAAATGAGTTTACTGATATCTCTTAGGGGGTCATGTGATGATTAAATTGAATCAAATGGGCTGACACATAAAATCCTAATACATACATTTGTGTGTTTTTACTAATTTTTAATGAGGAGAGCTGGCTGAGGGGGAGTTGGATAATCTGGACTACACCAGGAGATGGGTCGAGTTCCAAGTTTAGGAAGTATTTCAACTGATCTCTTTGATTAGCTTTGCCTTTCATTGAATCCCATAATGCCCATATGTAAACTATTAGGATATAACTGGTTTACCCTATTTTATCACATGGAAGATAGAAAAATCATAATTATAATCTTAAATTTTAAGGGGAAATTGAATAAATTGAAATGGTTGAAAGACATTTTAAAGTGTTACACATTTCTATGTTCTCATTCAACTCTATGGTTCTAATTACTTATAGATCCATGACTTCAAATCTGTAGCCCAGGCTTCTCTCCCGAGCTTCAGACTTGTATATCCAACTGCCTGGATGTCACGCTGGTAGACTCAGTATGCTCAAAGCTGAATCCGTCACCTCCTCTCTCCCCATATTTCTCCAAACTTGTTCTTCCTCGTATCTTCCTATCTCATTACCCTCTACATAGTTACCCCAAGCCGAAAACTGGGGAGCCATCTTCAACTTTTTCTCATTCTCAGTCTCTACATCTAATTAGACACCAAATCCTCTTGTCCTGATGCCTAAATATTTCTCATGCTCATCCTTTCTTCTCCATCACCACTGTCACTGTCCTGGATCAGCCCCTCATTATATTTCTTGCCTGGATTATTGCGGTAACCTTCCAACTGGTCTCCCTGATTCTGGTCTTGCTCTCTCCACTCCATCACTCACATCCCTTTCATGAGCATATAATCAATCTGGATGAAAAGGAGCTGTAAACGGCAATAGATATCAATGTCTTCAAATCATGTTCTTTAAAAAATATGATGTCATAGGTTAAGACATAATCAGTTAAACATAGTTCTTCTGGAGACAGGTTGACTGCTCAGCACAAGAGTCAAATGAAATATAACAATGAACGATATATCAGTTCACTTGAAATAATACTCATGGAGAACCGACATATATTGGATTGTGCAGAGATGATGTGGAGGTTGGTAACGCTGGAAGGGCATGGTGGATTAAGATGAACTTCTTCAGTGTTGCAAGGGCCACATGGTTTTTGTGAATGTGGCAGGGAAAGGATCATTTACTAAAGCCTGTTATAGCTTGATAATTCCAGGAGCCAAAGTCACAACCAACAGGAACAAATTTTCTACCCCCCAAATGATAAATACATTGTTAAAGGGACTAATAGGGGGCTTCCTCAGCTTTATGACCACAACAAACCTCCAAATACTAAGGGCTTTAAACTGTGAGCCTATAACACACCTGCTGCCTGCAAGTTAAAGAGAGAAAACTGTCTTAAGTTTAGCATGTTCAGAGGAAATGGCAATGACTACAAAATGTAATGAAGTCTGGAAATTAGAATAAAGCAAATAAGACTAGCAAACTAGCAGAAATGAGACATAGTATTTTAATGAGTGTTTCCCAAACTATCCATGGTAAAGAACAGTTTTTAAAAATATCCAAATCATCATAGACTAATACTTTTATAAAACACAATAAAATGAATACCAGAAAAATGAAATATAAAAGAAATACAAAATACCATGCCTGTTTTTTATGACTATATTACTCAGACATAAAACTACTCTGTCAAGCTGCTATAAAATTTTCTAAATGTTTATGCTTAATTTTTGTATTATTTATCTCATCATGAACCAGTAACAAACAGTTCTCTGGTACTGTTCTATGGACCATACTTTGAGTAGCACTGTTTTAAAGGATTTATTCAAGATAAATGACAGAGACTTTTCTCACAAAGATATACTCTTGGGAAGACATTAATCTGTTAATTAATGTTCATATATCTTTCTTTCAGATCTAAAACACTTTGGCTGTTTGGGTCTTGGAAAAACTTCCATCTCTGGTCAGGTCAAGTTGACATGATCTTTATGAGAAAATACCTATCAATCCAGTGAGCTTCAAGTCAACCTCTAGAAGAACAATGCCTGTGTGGATTAAAAACTCTCACCAGAAATATATAAGCTGTGACTGTAATGTTGACTGTATTGTTTAGTGATAGATTTTTCAGTCAATCAACCATTAAGAATGTCCCTCCATCCCACCCAAATCTCAATCAATTATCACGATGTCTGATTTGATAGTCACAGTGATAGAACCACTAGTTACAGGGCAGGTTTCTTTAGCCTGTACTGAACAATAAATATTCATCAAGCATGAGTTATAAGCAGGCTTCTTGTTGTCCTTATTCTAAATACAAGGGCAGCTGTCTCTCTCTGAAAAGACATGCATAGTCTGTGCTTAAACAGTAGATGGAAGGTCTCAGCTTCTCAGATCTACTATTGTTTTATTATTGTTAAAAGGGCTAAGAAATATTGATGAAGGAGGGATAGTGAAAAGAAAGGATGGGAAGAGATTTTTATTTCTTACCTTTAAAATATTGTTCACAGATAAGCTATTCTCATACTGTGGCTTGAAACCCCATTAGAAGACACATTTAATGTGACTCTCATGGGCTGTTTCTCATTACGGCCAATGGTGAAATGATGGTTACTGGTAACTTTAGAAATAAGAAAATGGATATAATGCATAAAGAGGATATGTATTAATTTATATATCAACCTGTACTTTGAGGGGACTGACATACAGAGTTTGGAGGAAAGACGACTTCAGGGAGGTAGCTTTCAAGCAGGTGAAAAACTGAAGTCCCATGGAAGTGGGAGTTCAGAATGGCAAGCACACATTCAACATGTTCTATGTATTGGGGATGCAAAGTTAATAAAATGCTGTCTTCGTTTTCACGGTCTGGTGTCAGAGGCTGACATGTATACAAATAATTACAAAATGGTAGGAGCCATGCAGAAATAGGAATCTATACAAGGTACCGATGTTGTACGGATGACAGAGTGATTAACTCTATCATGTAGAATCATGGTAAGAAAATATAAAAGGGTACAAAGCTATTTATATTGGTAAAGTGACTCCCAAAATGTTAAGGTAAATCATTACTAGAAGTTGCTAAAGGGAAACCTGAGGTCTAATTCACCTTCAATTAAGTGTGCATATAAATCTCCCACTTGTAAGGACATAGGTTAAAATACCTTCATTAGGATAATTACCCTCCACCCAAAACTATACGTACACATATCAACATCCCTATCCCTGAACCTGATACACCTAACAAAATTCTTATTCAAGTAGAACCATTTTGAGGGAGCACTGCAGGGATCCACAAAAATGCAAATAATAATGGATGAAAAGAATGAGCTCTACTTAGCTTAAACCTTCAGGGGTTTATTCCCAAGTATCTTTTTAATACTATTATAAATAAAATTTTTTCCATAGTTTCATTTTTTGGATTTTTCATTGCTAGTGTATAGCAATACAATTTATTTTTTGTATGTTGATCTTGTATCTTGTATCCTGCAATAGTTGTAATAGTTACTTTTTTTGTGGATTGCCTAGGATTTTCTATATACAAGATCATATCATCTGAAAATAGAGATAGATTTACTTTTTCCTTTCCAACCTAGATGGCTTTTCTTTTTCTTGTCTAATTGCCCTGACTAGAACCTCTAGTACAATGTTGATTAGAAATGGTGAGAGCAGACATCCCTGTCTTGTTCCTGATCTTAGGGGGAAAGCATTTAGTCTTTCACCACTAACTATGATACTAGCTTTGGGGTTTTGTAAATGCCCTTTTTCAGATTGAAGAATTTTCCTTTTGATTCTAGCTTATTGAGTGTTTTTATCATGAAATGGTGTTGGATTTTGTCAAATGCTTTTTCAGATATTTCTCTGTTTTTGAATTTAAAAATTGCATTGCTTAAGTTCGGCTTTCAGGAAGGTAGATCATCTACCTAACTGGCTCTGGATTTCGGTGTAGAGGATAAGAAACAGAATGTTACTAGTGTACCTTAGTTTCAATTTTCTACATTTGACTAGGTAATACAAGAATGACAGTGCTCAGGAAAGAACTTGCTAATTTGTAAATGAGATTGAAAAATGTAACTACTTTTCATTTCCAACCAGCAAAAGATAAAATTGAGAAATGCTTTGAGAAACAAGGTTGATTTTTTAAAAAAGACTCACATCTAAGACCTAACCAAGATCATGGCTATCTTTCTTTCTGCTGAAATCTCTGAATTGATTTGGTGGTGCCCATTCAATGTTTTCAGTTGGACATGGAGAAAAAGAAGTGATGATTGAACCATAATAACATGGCTAATCTTCTGCTGGGAAGTTGTACACATTACTTCTACCCACATTTCATTGGCAAAAGAAAGTCTTACAGTCAAGCCTAATATCAAAGACAGTCACCCATACAGATAGGTGCTGAAAATCAAATGAAAACGAGTGGTATGTATAATCATTTTGTAGAGAAGGGCAGCCAATAATTGAGAATAATAAAATCTGCCTCAGTCTGTTCTTTCAGTGACAAATATTTGCTCCCCTATTTTATATGCAAAATACTTTCACCTCTTCTTTTAAAAAGACACCCCAAAGTCTTATTCAATCACATTTCAAACTCAAAGCACTGGATGTCACATGGCTCCTCTTGATCCATTCACTTATGAACTAATAAGCCAATACTTGCACCTGACATGCCCAACATATAGTGGTGGTAGAGGGATGGGGTAACTATAATAAATACTCCCATTTAGAAAGGGAAAGTGGAAATCATGCAATAGTCACTGATTCATAGCAATTCTGAAATCCTTGTGGGGTGACATGGTAAGGGTTGCCTTAGGGGTAGGGACTGTGTTTTGATTGGGCTCTTGTTCTGTTCCCTGGGGGAGCTTCCCAGTTCATTGTTCTCCATGGCTCTGAGGGGTCCCCTTTCCCCCTTTCTCCTCCTTGGCCACATCTGAAAAGGACATTGAAAAATGTGCTTCTTAGTGTGGCTTAGCCTGCTTTCTATAGAAGACTGGGGGCTTCAATGTCATTTTTTGTCTCAAATGGTCATATTAAAAAATATCTAGGACTTCCCTGGTGGCGCAGTGGTTAAGAATCTGCCTGCCAATGTAGGGGACACGGGTTTGAGCCCTGGTCCGGGAAGATCCCACATGCTGCAGAGCAACTAAGCCCGTGCACCACAACTACTGAGCCTGCACTCTAGAGCCCACGAGCCACTACTGCTGAGCCTGCGTGCCACAACTACTGAAGCCCGCACGCCTAGAGCCCGTGCTCCACAACAAGAGAAGCCACCACAATGAGAGGCCTGCGCACCGCGACAAGTAGCCCCCGCTCACCACAACTAGAGAAAGCCTGTGGCGCAGCAATGAAGACCCAACGCAGCCAAAAATAAATAAATAAATAAATAAATACATAAATTTACGAAAAAACAATATGGTGGTGGCTTTCTGGGAAGTGTTGCAGTCTTAAATGAAATCTTCCAATCCTAAAGCAGAAACTAACACACCATTATAAAGCATTTATACTCCAATAAAGATGTGGGGAAAAAAAATCTTCCAATCCATGACCATTTATTCAGGTCTTTGATTACTTTCAAAATGTTTTGTTGACATTATATCTCTTTCAAAAATGTAGTTGGCTTTGTACCTATTTGATCCTTGTCAACTCTATATGTCAATAACCAACTGCTCAATTTTTTGGAGACACGCATCCCTCTAGATTTGACTAGAGGTATCTTGAGCTCTGAGTTCTGTGGGAAAAGCAGCCATCAGTCAATCCATGGGCAACATCAGGGACCATGAGGTGACTGCTCTGTTTTGAACATATCGTCAGAAACATGGGCCTTATTGTGTAAGTAGACTGTCTCCAAAACATTGGACAACTGAGCCTATTTTCCAAAATGAGAACCATTCCCTCTACTCCGGTGGTTTTCAACCAACGGACATTTGGCAATGTCTGAAGACATTTTAGCTGTCAGAACTGGAAGGGGTGTTACTGGCCTCTAGTGGGTAAAGGCCAGGGATGGTGCTAAACATAAAACACACAAGACAGCTCCCTTCTTGCCTCTACTCCCTACCCCCAACAAAGGGTTATCCAGCCCAAAATGTTCCCTATTCCTAAGAAGACATTGACACAGAAGTCCCTTTAGTACTCCTGATAGGTGTCCAGAGCAAACATACACAGCATGTTTCTGTGTTTACCCCACCAGCCAGATGTATGTTCTTCAATTTTTTCTCCCCCAGAAGCAAAAAGTAGGATCAGAGAGACTATGAAGGCCCACTTGTTTTGATACTTGAAGGAATCACAGTTTGTTTTTTTTTAAAACCCTTTCATTGTCTGTTGACCATCACATTACCATCCTCCATCTTATTTGTTAACATTTTTAACACAATACCTGATCTTTTGATCCTCCCTTTAGCTACCAAAGATTCTCTATCACGTTAAAACACATTCTCAATTGATATAAATTTTATCTCTCCTTTTAAATTCTTAGTGCAGCCTTTCTTTAGGTCCTTTTAAAGGAAAAGCAGAGATACTTGGGAGGACCTGCTCTGGTTTATAATAATGTCTGATTTATCATTATATTATCTAGTGCCTCCAAGAATGTCCTTGTTGTCACTGTGTTTGTAAAGAAAATCCATCAGGTTTCACACTAAAATAGGGGATATACTCGAGGATGCAAGGGTTTCATGCTCAGGACCTCAGGGTCCTCATGCACCAGGGAGATATTTTAATAAAAATGTGCAGAAAGTTTCAGACAGAGATTAG
Organism: Balaenoptera ricei; assembly: GCF_028023285.1. Classification (NCBI taxonomy): domain Eukaryota; kingdom Metazoa; phylum Chordata; class Mammalia; order Artiodactyla; family Balaenopteridae; genus Balaenoptera; species Balaenoptera ricei. Next base: position 48,883,257 of record NC_082657.1, on the reverse strand, counting down.
TCTAGCAAGAGACCGAATATAACAAAAAGGAAATTATAGCTGCAAAAGTACCTATCAGGTCATATCAGGTAGACCTTTTCTGAGAGAGCAAGGCAGGACTGTATCCTCTAAGGATCTAAATTCTAGCAGAGAAGGAAATGCTGGTTTAGTCCTAGTTTCAGCTGTGTCGCTAATTTACAGAGCCTAGGCAGGATCTCAGTGACTACACTTAGAATCCATGCTCATATATGACTGAATTATTCTAATATTTCAGATGAAAATAGAGAGAAATTAAGCAGTGTGACTCTTGCAAGCAGCATTTGCTTTCTTGGCTAGTTCCAAATGTCTCTACTATTTTCCTCAAAGGACAATTCTGCCTTCTAATAGAATTCCTGAGTAGGCAGATCGTTTTGTTAGATAGATGTTCTATTAATATTTTGCTTTTCTTCATTTTATACCATTTTCCATTTTATTCCTATGTATCATGGTTGAAAATGTATATGATTCTTATCTCTTCCTCAGGTTTTTCTTTTTTTCATTGTGACATCTGTGCATTAATCACTGTTTAGCCAAGCTGCAGGAACCTGATTCTTTTAATGGGAAGAGAGCATGCTGCCATGGAAAGCATGCCAGCCGGCTAGTTAGACACCTGGATGCTAGCCTGGCATCTGCCACGCTCTGGCTGAGTGTCCTAGGACCAGTCATTTCTCTATTGTTTTAGTAGAATTAGGGTTGTACCAAAAGATCTTCAAGGGGTCATTTCCATCTCAAATATTCTCCATATGTCTAATCTTCTTTTATATACATGAGAACAGTAGTACGGTAGTAAAATATTTTCTTTTCTCTGCTTATTTTGCAGCTGTTAAGTATTGTGTGGGCGTGTGTGTGTGTGTGTGTGTGTGTGTGTACGCGTGTGTATAATAGTGGTGAAGGTGGGAGTGGAGAACGCGGGGACAATGGACTAGTTAACTTTGGTAGAGAATAACAAGGTATAAAAATCTAAATACAACTTGTGTTGAAGAAGATATGCAGGTATTTAAATACCTCTGTCAGAGGAAATATGTAAGCATTCATCATGGTTACAAAATAGCATTCTCAGAAATGTCACTCCCTCCCTCCCCCAGGACAGATGAAGCACCTGCAGATTCTGACGGCCACTGCAACAGCCATGAAAACCTTCGTGCTTTTATAAAGCAGGACCAGGCTTTGAAGCTTCAGCTTTAAATCGCCCCAGCATCTCCCAGCTGTAATGAGGACAGCATTTCCCTAGTCAAAACATCCTGGTTCTATTTATAGGTGTTCACTTACCTGACTAACCAACAGAAGTAGCAGGCTATTCTCATATCATTTTCCTTCAACTACCCTACCATTTAATACAATGCCAACAATTAAAAAAAATCCAGAGCCACAAAACGTAACAATGGGTTTAGTTAATTACCTTAGAGAAGACAATGACCAACGTATATTTGAATAGTTGAAGTCTTGCAAGAATATTTGATTGGCCTTTGTTTACCCGGGGTTTCCGATATCTCCCTCGACATTTCATGGGGGAAAAAAGGTTTCAGTCCTTTAAGTGATTCCAGAAATATCCTGTCTCCCTAGTTGAAGGGAGGCTGTATTCATCTGTTAGGTACACTCCCTCAGCTGATGTTGCTTTAAATAAGGATGGCAGACAATACAGCACCCACGGAGACAGCCACAATTCACTTCTATTCTTTTTCCAATGTAAGTTTGTATTAGGTTATTTAATGGACCACATTATATTGGTCCACAGAATCCATACCCCCAAATGGTTGGTGCTTAATTCCATCCCTCCAGTCTGTTTTAACTAAGGCGTTTTTCTCCGTGCATATAACCTTCATTATCATAGAAGTTATTTTTAATTTATAATTAACATAGTCTCCTTCTCATTATGGATGCCTTGATTGACTTAGACCCTCCAGACACATCTTGTCTGGCACAGTGCTGGCTGTGTCCTGCAGTTCTCCGAATGAGCAGTAGGTGTCTATCTTAGCCTTTCCTTCACCCTTCCTCCTCCTCTTGTCCCTGACACTGTGATATAGTGCATAATTCCAAAATGGCAGCTTTTTGAAAATTCACCTTGATTATCAGACATTAAAAGTGACTCATCCTGCAGTGACTGTCTGGCAGAAGGGATGGGATCAGACAGCAAGACAATGAGGGGACTGGGCGCATTAGCGCACTAGATTACAGAGCCCATCAAAAATACCTTTGTTCTGTCAAAGATCCAATCATTTACTAGTTGTGTTCTGCAGAGGAGAAAGAATGAGAGGGAAAAATCCACCAAACAAACAAACAAAAAAATCCACCTAAGAATTTAAAACCTCCTCAGATCTCTTTATTCTAAAGGGAGGGAAGCATCTGATCAACTTCCTCAAGAGGAGGAAAGATGAGGATTGTACTTCCGAAATGGGAATCCATAGAACCTTTTCTTTCAGTAGCTATCAAATTTTCTACACTAGATTCTGTTTCTGGGGGCTTGGTAAGAGGGAAATTGACAAGATAACAGGGTTTGGTTTTGCCTGTGGCTGCACTCAGCCTAATTTACTGCTGAATATTTAAAAGACAAAATATTTCATAATTAGAACATTCATTTTCATTACAAGGAAAGCTTTTGATTTCTATCACGTCACATTATAGTGCTAACCAAGAAATGTGTGACGGGTAAGGGGGGAAAACGTGTAAAAGGGCTATTATTGATAAATACTTTATAAGCATCTAAACTGGCTCATATAAAAGGCAATAGGAATCTTTGAAAATACAGAGCACATGTATTCTTGCATCAAGCATGTGTGTGCGTTCGTGTGCAAGGGAGAGGAGGGAACTGGAGAAGGGGGAGGTGAGAGATGAGGGCATTCATACTGAGCCCTGTGTGGGTGTATAACCGGCGGAGATGTGTGCTGAGTCGTCAGCCTGACTGCAAGCCTGGCTAGCTTGTCTGATTCTCCAAGGAGACAAAATGTTCAAATGGGAGGCTGGTGCCTGGCTTTCTTCTTCTTCTTTTTTCTTTTTATCATTTGCCTATGAACTCAGAGGAGCAGTTTATCAGTCATGGAAAATGCCCCTAAGGGGCCCAGATCAAAGGCAGGCTTTGAATTGTGTACTTAGGTGGATCTCCCTGCCAAATACATTAATGCGATTAAAACACAAATTCCATAAACAATTATTTTCCATCTGTTTAGCAATACTAATAGTGATGCTATATGCCATCAATGGCATCCTTCCTTTACAGAGATGTACCAGGTGAATTCAAATGCTCTTTTGAACATGGATGCTGCAGCACTTTGGGATGATTTAGAAGGTCTTGTTCATCAGCAGGACAGGACAGTGGCTGCTGTCACCGTGCAGGGATCTCTTGATAAGAATCTGTATTTTAACTGACTGTCATTTAAAAAATAAATTCATTAAAACAACTCATTGCATTCCACCACTTGTGCACTATACTTGGAGGTTTGTCATTATCTCCCCTGCCTGTATACTTATTTCTACTGTCAGGTACAGAAAACACATCCTTCTTTTTGCCCCTCTTAATTACCCTTAGGTGACTTCATTCCTTTACCTATGGAGGAAGGTAAATTCAGCAGGACTGCCTGGTCAGAGGGGTTTAGGAACAGTTACACATTCAGAGACCCGTTTCTATTTGTTTGGATTCACAACACATACTTTGAATATGGAGAAAGAGAAACCCATAAGCTTTAAAAATCTCAACCTAAATCTGACCAAGAGATTAAAGGGGAGGGCAAAAGGGGAGGACCCAAACCAATTTCCACACACCAGCACTCGTAACAGGGATGGATTCATGAAAGGGAGACATGTGAGAGAGTTTTCATCAGTGGAATTTTAATGAGCCCTAAAGGTTAGCCTTCGACTTCGTTAACAAGCAGCTCTAGAGATAATTTCCAATTTTCAGTGTTTATAGAATAGTGGTTCCTTGGTCATAATCAAATTCTGAGACTGTTGAGAGCCTATTCTGCATATCCAGCTGATGCTGAAATACAAACCATCACAAATTATTAAATGTGCGCTCAGAATCCAATGTGGAAGAAGCAAAAAGAGGAAGAAATTTTGCAAATTAAAATGATCACATTAACCTCCTCTGATAAAATCAGTTCAGGCAAACAAAAAATACTTATTTTAAAAAATCTGCCCAGATATTTTTGCTGTTAAAAGGGCAATGATTATTCTAATATTTAAATGGACAAAGACAAGGAAAAAGAGAGAGAATAAACAAAAGAGGAAAGCTTCATTCCCAGGAGTGAGAGCCAAGAGTCTCTTCTACATGTAAGTAGGCTTCATAAGTGTAGGAAGGAGAAGCAAAATTTACCAAGACTGACACTAGAGGATAGGTCAGTTTGCTGGAAGTATGCCCCCTTCATCTTTCTCCCTGCTCTCCTCTGTCTTTACTGAGCAGAATGGCCATAATTGTGGCAGAAGGGGAACAAGTATGGCTAGGATTCTAGCCACATAAAACAAAAGCAAAGGGTAGTTAGAACAAAGGACCAAATCCAAAGATCTGTCTTTTCTGCAAACTGACTGTAGCATTGGGTGCAAAGTGGACTACTTGCCCTGCAAGGATGATCAGTCTCCTAACGGCACTGGGACCAACAGCAGGGGCTTGAGCTGTAAATGCTGGGAGGAATATTCTAACATTAGTTGTATATCTTCCAAGGCAACAAATTCCCTTTTGCTCCCCAGGCTTGCCACTTCCCATCTTGATTTGCAGAGGAATGGAAAGGGTTAAAAAACAAAAACAAAAACAAATGAGTGGCTGAGTTTCTGTGACTCCTTGGGAAGGGGAAGTTAAAGAGTGAGGGGCCCCTCTGGCCCCTCTGGGTAACACTCTGGTTAGTTTTTGGTACATCAAGGGGCACAAAGGGCACATGATTAGGGGCTGGCAGACCTGGGTTCCAATTCTGGTTTTGCATCTTACTTTTTACTCCCCATGTAACCTTGATGGGGGCAGTCAAAACCTCTGAGTTGGGGCTTCCCTGGTGGCGCAGTGGTTGAGAATCTGCCTACCAATGCAGGGGACACGGGTTCGAGCCCTGGTCTGGGAAGATCCCACATGCCGCGGAGCAACTGGGCCCGTGAGCCACAACTACTGAGCCTGCGCAACTGGAGCCTGTGCCCCACAACAAGAGAGGCCGCGACAGTGAAAGGCCTGCGCACCGCAATGAAGAGTGACCCCCGCTTGCCACAACTAGAGAAAGCCCTCGCATAGAAACGAAGACCCAACACAGCCAAAAAAAAAAAAAAAACCTCTGAGTTGACAGTTTTTTTTCCCTGGGATGAAAGGGATTGGCAAATTCAGGTAATGTTAGAACTGGGAGACACCTCAGGGATCTAGTCAATTTTCTGCATTTTACAGACAGAAAACTAAATAACAATAACAGCAGTAATAATAATAGTTAATATTTTCAAGCATTTAATATGTGCCAGGCACTATTCTAAGCGCTTTACAAGTACTATTCTATTTTCACAATAACCTCGTTTGGTAGGTAGTATTGTTACTCCCATTTTACAGATAGGGAAACTGAGGTCAGTGAGGTTCAATATCCAAGATGATACAGCTGGTCATTGGTGGAGCTCAGTTTGAAACCCAGATGGCCTGGCCCCAGAGGTACACCTTAATAAGCCATGAATTCCCCATTTACTTTTTTTTGCACAGGGGTGCACTCATTTCAGGAAAGGGGTGTACCACCTGAATTAGTACTGCACAAGGTCATGAAAGTGTAGACCTTACAAAGAGGTGTTCCCAATATCATGGCAATGGCTGGCAATGGCCACTTTGTTCCCTCCAGTTTCCCTGAGGTCACAAGGTCCCTGCAGCCAGGTTTCACACAGTCTTCCCAAGATGCCCTGCTCTATATATGGTGCCCTTCCCAAAGTCAGACTGCCAAGGGTCTCTAATTGTCTGCTGATTGTTACTCTCTCTCTCCAACCATTTCCTTGAAATTCACTTGAGCAGCTGCTATTGCACTTGTATTTGAACACCCAGCATGATACTCTTTATTTCTTTGCTCCAGCACCAGCACTTGCACATCTTTTGTTAGCCACATGGATCAAAACTGCTTCTCAGAGCAAAAATAAATTGCAAAAAGCGAGATCATGGCAGAATAAACAGCAGCATCGCAAAAGACACTCAACTCCGGCAGTGTGGTAGAACGCTCATTGGGTAAGACTGTTTGCAGAGTGATACGCTGATGCTCATTGGTTGACAGAGGAGGCTACAGTTGTCACATTAGCTTTCATTGGCTAATAGCACCCAGTGCCTAGGAAAAATATATAACCCTATATGTAATGGACTGTTGCTAAAAGCCCATTAATAGCATTAATGCCAATTATTGCTGCATGGAGAAGTGTTAAATAGGCTCTGTGTATCTCCTAAGCTCAAAGAAGCTTGCTGACTTGTCTAGACACCTGGACAAGACTGTCTAGGAAAACTCTTCTGTCTTCCTTCACTTGTACTCACAACACTTCTCAAACCCTTCTGACACCAGATGTGTGGGTTTTCCACACCAAACAATTCTCTAACACTAGCTGGGTGTCCTACAATTCAATTCAGTTAGGATACTAACCAAAGTTAGCACGGGCCCCATAGGTCAAGGGCTTATTCCCCAAAGACTGCTCCCCATTTCAGATGCCAATTGCAAGTCGAGGGTCACCAGGTTACTCACAACTTCTGTCTGACTTGGCTACAAACTGGAGGTTTCCACGACCCCATCTTCGGGTCCAATTATTTGCTAGAACAGCTCACAGAACTCACGTTTACTGGTTTATTATATAATAAAGGATATGATGAAGAATACAGATGAACAGCCAGATGAAGAGATACATAGGGTGAGGTCTGGAAGGGACCCAGAGCACAGGAGCTTCTGTTCCCATGGAGTTGGGATACACCACCTTTCCAGCACACAGATGTGTTCACTGACCCGGAAGCTCTTTGAACTCCATACTTTTGGGATTTTCATGGAGGCTTCATCACATAATACATGATCAATCATTAACTCAATCTCCAGCCCCTCTCTCCTTCCTGGAGGATGGGGGCTGGGGCCAAAAGTTCCAAGCTTCTAATCACCGCTTAGTCTTTCTGGTGACCAACACCCATCCTGAAGGTACCCATGAGCCCACGAAGAGTCACCTCATTAGAATAAAAGACACTCCTATCACCCAGGAAATTTCAAGGGATTTAGAAGCGGAACTGGGGGCAGATATATATATATATATGAAATAATAAATTCTATAATAAATAATAGAATACATATATTCTATTATTTCACAAAGGCACATATGATCCCTTTCTGATGTGGCCTCCCCTGCCACATATTCCACATCTTGATGTCCTTAACACCTGCTGTCCCTTCTGCCTGAGGCAATCATTTCACCAATCCCCTCTTATCACTCCCCACTCTCCAACTGAAAAAAATCTGTTCATCTTTCTGGCCCCAGAATTACCTTCTCTGTAAGGCTTCCTGACTTCTTAGCATTTTCTGTAGTACATATGGTTAGAGCACTCACTGCACAGGATTATAATTAATTGGTTATTCTTCTTTCTCCCCTTATTAACCAGGGAGCTCCTTGAGGACAGAGACTATGTTTAATTTATCTTTGTATCTTCAGTGCCCAACACAGGGCCTGGATCATCTTATTTACTCAATGAATATAGAAGGAAGGAAGGAAGAGAGGGAGGAGGGAAGATATGTCCTCCTGAAACTATAAAGCATTATAGAAAAACAAAGAATCAGAGAAAGATGTCCACTGTTTGGTGCCCTCACCTGTGCAGGAATAAGCTTACTGTTTTCACAGTCACAATGCTTATGCACAAAACGGAAGCCAATGACAGTGCTAGCAAGAAGCAGACTTCTTACTCCTCATTTACCTGTCTGATGGAGAGGTAGGTACACAATTTCCCTAAGACAGAAAGAGTGCCCTTACTGATGTCATTCGCTAGCAGTAATTTGGTTAGCTGAATAAGCACAAAACCTAAAGAATACAGAGGATTAAGGAACTGTTTAATTCACGGTACTAAGATATTTTATCAAGTGGTATGTTGTTAAGTGCGCTTAAACACAATCACATAGCATTTTGTTTGGTCATCCTCCTCTGGGGGTGTTAGAAGAACCAGGAGAGACAAGAAGCGTCCTCAGGGATTTTTCCTTACAGTACAATTTTTACAAAAAGCTGAGTGTACAACTTGCAAAATCATAAGCTTCGGTGATAACACAAGCTTCTGCTACAATTATCACAAAGAGCAATTCTGCTGCTCAAGCTTCTAACTTATCCTTGTGACTACAGAACAATCCAAAATGTCACGTTCGAGTTGAAGTGACTGCAGCCAATTAGGTGATTTCCACCAAATTGGGTCCATTAATACTTGGGCATTATCTTGAGGGAGAAATAGGACTCTGTGACAAGGTGCAATGTGGCTTGTGAAATATTAGTTTTGGACAGTCACAAATCAAGAGCCAAGGGTATGTTAAATTATTCAGCATTCTTGACCTCATTATTAAGTGACTTCTTATGGGTTTTTGCTCATATTCATATAATACTAGGCTCCAAGGAGCTTGATTTTGTTTCCTTCCCCCAGCCATTTACCTATATCACCTTTTTTTTTTTTTTTTGCCTTCTTCACTCTTTATGTAACAAAGGCTTAGTGTACATCTCTTTTTAAATCCTGTTTAATTTTATAATTTAAAGGGCGATGGCTATGGTTTTGTTTGAGGAACACACAATGAGGATACTTGCTAATACAATGACACATACAAGAAATATGAATATTAGTTAGAAATTGGTTCCCATGCCTTTCTTTGCTAGCAGACAACCTCAGGTAATACAAAAATCTTCCAACTTAACATCCACCTTGTACCAAACAGAAAGCTGTGATTTGTAACATACGGCTTTATAAATGAATCAGAACTTCAATGCCAATTCTGCTTCTGTAAGTGTTCTGAAATGATAGCAACAACATTATTTTCCAAAATAATGGGAGAAAGCCACAAAAACACTCCAGAAAGATCATGTACCAAAGATGTTTGTTGATTCCATTTTGTTCCAAAAATGTTTGGAACAGCGGTTAGTTGATGCTGATAGGATTTCTACAACCAGTTAATATGTTGGATATTTAAAACTTTAAACTGGCGTTCCCGTAGGTCGTAAAAAACATTAACCAGTTACACACTTACCCTAAGACTATTACTAGCAGATAATTTACAAGCTAAAATGCAACATGGGGGCAGAGCAATGAAACGACCTTGGAATGCGAACATCGCCAAATAATGTGACTGAATTTGTGACCATCTGCCCCCCCCCCCGACCCCGCCTCCTAAGAGTTCTTGCACTAGTGTTCTTTGTGGGATTAACAAAAGCAATTAGGTAACATTAGGCTGCTCATGGTACAGTTTCGTCTTTCAGATATGTGTGTTTAGTAATGTTGCTTATGATCAAATCATTACAAACACTTTGAAAGCAGAGACACAGAACTCCATTTCATCATCCCCCAACCAGATGGGACCAGAGCAGGTGTAATCACTTTAAAGTGTTCTTCTCTATAAATCAACTTCTGATTCATTCCAGAGTGGAGCTGTCAGCCCTTAGGCGCCCACTGAGGTTGAGAATTCTTAGCAAACTAAACACAGGCATTAAAATAATGTTTGAATTAGTTTTAATCACAGTGGCCTAGATTCTCATGCTTCCCAGGACCCTACTGTATCTCTTGCATGTGTGAGATGCATGGGAGGGCTGCACATGGGCAAGACTCACTGGAGTGCAGAGCAGGAAGGAGAATTTAGGTCAATTACCTTTTGAAGTGTGATCCCTTTAAACAGCTACTCAAGGTAGTATCTTGCTAACTGTGCTGTATATAATAAAAGTGACCTGTGCTGTTTCTTTAAATACTGCTTTTTGGTTATAAGCGCTCAAAGTATTAAATATGTGTAAGAAAAAAAAAGATCAAGAGAAGTTTCATCCGTGTTCTTTCTGGAATCTATTAGGAAGGATTAGGTATGTGGTTTACCTCTCTGAAAGCCTGGGCTCAAAAGGAGGTGCCTCCATTCCAGCATCTCCCAGCTGGGTCTTTGTTTTCTTCATCTGTAAGTTGATGAGATAAGTAGTTTAGATATGACCCCAGGACCTTTGGTAAATATATTAAGAAATTAAAAAATTTTGAAGTAGATGAATGTGTAGGGAGGTGGGAGATGGGGGGCACCATTTTCTATGGATCCATTCTCTAAAGTTTAAAAAAAATATACATATTGTGTGTGGGTGTGTGTTTTCATTAGTTCCAGAAGAATAAAAGCTCACTGAATAAATGGTTTCATGGTTTTTAAAATGCCTTTTTAGCGTGAAAAAAATATTAAAGTGTCTTTTAATTAATAAAACACTTTTGTTGCTCTTAGTGTCATGGCAGGGCTTAAGAAAGAGCAAATAGTTTCAAAGCAACACAATGAATATAGGAATACCTTCTGTAGATCTTCAAAGAAAATGATGTAAAATTTCTAAACATGACTAATAAAATTAATTGCTCTTGTGGTTATAAACACAATATAACTTTATGGTAAAAAATTTGAAAAATATGCAGACATATAAAGAAAATAAAGGTCACCCTGAATCTTACAATTTAGAAATAACAACTTACTAAATTTCCTTCTAGTATATAATCTCACACACACACACACACACACACACACACACACATTGAAAAAAAGTCTGGAAGGAGATAGCTTGTGCATTTAAAAAAAAAGTTTGCTTATTTAACCATTTCCAAGGTTTTATATCCACCTATTTTCCCTTATTATATACCAAGTCAGCCAAAAAATATATATTTTTAGTAAACTGAAAAAAAATGAGTTCATTTCAGGCCTACAAAGAACTACACCAATGAAATGACAAGAATTTTTTTTCTGTCATTGCCTTTCTTCCAACAGGCTTAGGGGTTATTAGAAAGTTTAAGATGGCTTTCAAAGATGAATTAGTTCCATGTTGAATTTCAACAAATATCCAACGGTGAGAGCAGAGCACAAAATCCATTAAGCCTTGTGACTGTTCATTATGAAATTCTGAATTTTAACCAACTAGAAATGTAATCCAAGCTGAGATTTATTTTTCATCCCTCAAGACTGCAAATGCCAGGCTTCCCTGGTGGCGCAGTGGTTGAGAGTCCGCCTGCCAATGCAGAGGACATGGGTTTGAGCCCTGGTCTGGGAAGATACCACATGCCGCGGAGCAACTAAGCCCGTGCTCCACAACTACTGAGCCTGTGCTCTAGAGCCCCTGAGCCACAACTACTGAGCCCACGTGCCACAACTACTGAGGCCCATGCGCCTAAAGCCCATGCTCCACAACAAGAGAAGCCACCGCAATGAGAAGCCCATGCACCGCAATGGAGTAGCCCCAACTCGCTGTAACTAGAGAAAGCCCATGTGCAACAATGAAGACCCAACACAGCCAAAGATAAATAAATAAATAAATAAATTTATAAAACAAACAAAAACAAGACTGCAAATGCCAAACAGAGAACAGACCTCTTCTTCGGACCTAGGAGGCTACAAGCAGGCAGAGGGGAAAGAGCTCCTTTCCTTCCCTCTGGGTCTTTGGTCTCCATGCTTGCCCAGCACCATGACACACTCACCAAGCTTGTGGGGTAGCTAGCAGAGAGAGTTATCAATCCCATTCTGGGGGAATTATAAAGATGACAATCTCAGCCCTTACACACACACACACACACACAGAGAACCGCAGGTCACCTTCCCACAGCCCCACATATAACAGAAAGGCCCAACGTTATGAGGGAAATAATGTCTTGCCCCTTCCGTTCCTCAATCACATAAACACAAGCCAGGTAGTTGAGGGGAGGGTTTGTTTCTCATTATTTGATGAGATGGAGAAACTGGGGAGCAGAAAGAGAGATTTAGACTAATAATATTTAAAAATATTTCCAGATGCTCATTACTGGGGTCATTTGAGGAAGGAGCACAGGCTTTGAGGTCATCAGGTCTCTCATTTACTGTAACAAATACTTAATGAGTCCCCACTATATGCTAGGCACAGCTCTAGTTGCTGAGGAAGCATCAAAGAACAACACAGACAACAATCTATGTCTTAGTGGAGCATACATTCTAGTGAGGGGAGCAAACAATAAAGATAACATTAGAGGGTAGAAAACGCTACAGGAAAAGAAAATAGCAGGGTAAGAAAGATTGTGACTGGGGAGTGGGTGGTGGTTTTAAATAGGATGATCAGGAGAAACCTCACCTATTAGGTAACATTTGAGTCAAGACGTGAGAACATGAGGGGATGAGCCATTTAGATATAGGGGGAGGGGGTTTTAGGCCGCAGAACAGCCAGTGCAAAGGCCTTGAGGTGGGAACAGGCTTGCAAGGTTGGAGGACAGTGAAGGAGACGAGACAATGAGATCCGAGATAAAAGGGGTGGGGAGGGGTGTGTATGTACCTGTAGGACCTTGAACATTTTAAAAGATTTTGACTTCCCACCTGGGAAAAGTACCACCATTCGTCAAAGGTCACAGGCTGAATGACTCTGAACTTCCATTTTCTTGTCTATAAAATGGGAATCTCATTGACTGTAAAGTTATTTTGAGGATTAAAATGAAATATCAAGTACAACAACTGGCATGTAGTATGTTTGCAACAAATGTTGGTTCCTTTATTCCTCTGGGTATCATTTTGTGTATTTTATATGTATTTTATAAATGTACACATAAACATAAAAGGGTGGTGTGACTGGACCAATAGTTACCCAGAGGTAGGAATCCAAGTAGATTATAGCTTTGTATATAAATAACATTTTTTCCCATGATAATAAAAGTCATATATTACCAGTACAAACTAATAGTTTTGGAAGGTGGGTTGGAGAGTCAAGTTGACCAAGGAACTAAATCTTGGATGTATGAACCATTAATGAGAACTGATATATTAGCAGAAATGTACAGGCAAATCTCATTATTTCCCATTTCCGTTGAATGTCTATTTCAAGGTTAGAAAAATATGTAGCTGTCCTTCTGGGGGACATCTGAACATTCAAACAATACCAGATAAAATAGTCGGCTTGCAAACTTTTGAAAACACCACTGCCTGCAGGGTTGAAAGGGCCTCTCTTAGATATCAATATGCTCTGCGCTAACTTTTTTTATACGATGGTGGCAGTTTTACTCTTATGTGGTGGTATCATTAGTTTCACTTGAGTTCACAGAAATCATTTTCTGGCTAAATTTCCACTCAACCCAGTTGCTATAGAAGTTGAACATCAGTGGGGGAGGCAATTAGTTAGCTAGTTATTATGATTTTACTTAGTACATTTTTAGCAGAAGGAAAAATGACAAAAACTTAAAATAATTCTATAGAAATATACACGTAACTTCTTTTATCCAAAGATCATTAGCACAGTGGACAGGATTTCAAAGATACCACCAATACCTCTAACATCCTCTCCTGTTGTATTATTATGCAGTTTTCATCAGTTAATAGGGCCAACAGGAAGCATTTTGGTAAAAGTTACATAGTACCTAGTGTTGGAGGACCTGAAACTAATGGAAGAATTGAAGATGGATTCCTCTTTGTAGGTCAATGGAAACCATACATAAATTATTGCCAAGACAATTATTTATACCACCTTTGGATATTCTCCTGGTCAAAGGCACTTTTAGGAGCATTAAAAAATATTTGCCAAAGAACTTCTCCAGTCTCTGCTGGTTATCTTACAAAGTTTGCTCTTAAGCACTGATGTATTATTTGGTCTCTGGTCTAAATTCTGGAATTTACAAAAAATCTGGATTATCCCCATGGAATCAGATAAGGGATTATCTTGAAAAATTTGTCGTATGATTTTTGTACCATATATTAGGAGCCTAATAAATGTCTGTTGAATGAATAAGTAGAAAAAAAATTATTTCCATTTCCTTCTACTTGTCCTGTTACAAATCAAAGATTGAACATACACATACACACACGTGTGCACACAAACACTGTATACTTTACGTATTCCCAATTATATGTATATACCAATATATACATACATATGTGAAGAATGACTTTTTTTAAAAACATACACACCAGAATTTATATCTCCAAATAAGTATTGCCCTTAAGTCATCTAAAGAGAAAATCCATTTATTTCACAGATGCAAGTAAAAATTTCGGGAACTCTTCTCTGGGCAGTTCTTTCATGACCTCTGGCCATTATTTTGGATATTAACATTTTTGGCCAATGTTCGCCACTTAACAGTAGATTGGACTACTAAAAATAGCTAAAAGTTGGTTGGAAACAAACTTCTGAAAAGTCAGCACAATGGATGACACTATTCTTTATCTAAAAATATTGGGTACAGTCATAGAGTATTGAGTTAATAGTTTTTTAGTATGGCTTATAAATTGCTTTTCTTTTTTTGTAAGCAGATTTACTGGGCAATAATTCACATACCAGAAATTTATTCATTTAAAGTGTACAATTCAATGATTTTTAGTATATGCACAGATATGTGCAACCATCATCACAGGTAATTTAAAAATATTTTCATTACCACAAAGAGAAACCCTGTACACTTTACCCATCACTTCTCTACTTCCTCCCACCCCACCCCATTCTCCCCAGCCCTAAGCAACCACTAATCTACTTTCTGTTTCTATAGATTTCCCTATTCTGGATACTTCATATAAATGAAATCATATAATATGTGGTCTTTGTGTCTTCTTTTTTTTTTTAATTAATTAATTTATTTTTGGTTGTGTTGGGTCTTCGTGGCTGTGCGTGGGCTTTCTCTAGTTGCGGAGAGAGGGGGCTACTCTTCGTTGTGGTGCGCGGGCTTCTCATTGCGGTGGCTTCTCTTGTTGCGGAGCACAGGTTCTAGGCATGCAGGCTTCAGTTGTTGTGGCACGTGGGCTCAGTAGTTGTGGCTCGCGGGCTCTAAAGCGCAGGCTCAGTAGTTGTGGCGCACGGGCTTCGTTGCACCGCGGCATGTGGGATCTTCCCAGACAAGGGCTCGAACCCGTGTCCCCTGCATTGGCAGGCAGATTCTTTTATTTATTTATTTTTTTAGGTTGCCATATTATTATTTTTAACATCTTTATTGGAGTATAATTGCTTTACAATAGTGTGTTAGTTTCTGCTTTATAACAAAATGAATCAGCTATACATATACATATATCTCCATATCTCCTGGCAGGCCGATTCTTAACCACTGCACCACCAGGGAAGTCCCCGTGAGTGTCTTCTTAACATAATATTTTCAAGATGTGAAACATAATATTTTCAAGGTTTCATGCTATGTTGTAGCATGTATCATTCCTTTTTATGGATAAATAATATTTCATTGTATGGATGTACCACATTTTATTATTCATTCATCTCTTGATGGACATCTGGGTTGTTTCCACTTTTTGGCTATTGTGAATAGTGTTGATATGAACATTTATATACAAGTTTTTGTATATAAATACAAAAACTGTTTTTAATTCTTCTGTGCATATACATAGGAGTAGAATTGCTGGACCATATGGCAATTCTATGTTTAACTTTTTGAGGTACCACCAAACTGTTTTCTACAGCATCTACACCATTTTACATTCCCATCAGTGATATGTGACAGTTCCAGTTTCTCCATATCTTTGCCAGTGCTTATTATTTTCTACTTTTTGAAAAATTATGACCATCCTAGTGGGTATAAAGTAGTATCTCATTGGTTTTGATTTGCATTTCCCTAAAGAGTAATAATGTTGAGCATCTTTAACCTCCTGGGGTTACTAAGCTGAAGTGTAATACTTCTTTGACCATAAGAGTAAAGACTCAGTCAAGCACAGTAGTTTAAGGTGATTCTTTGTCATACTTTAGCAATCCTACATCCATGGATTTTTACAACAAATATTTACACATGTATTGCACATTCATTGACCATATGCTGCTTTGCATACAGTAGGGACTTACTAAATGACGACTATAGTGGCTACAGATTTTCATTGAAGGAAAGTTTAGAGGCAGCAATCTAGTTAAAAGGAGGAGTTCCCTGAAGCTGTGTTTGCATAGTACTTATGTATGAATGACAAAATATGATTTATCTACGAAAAGAATAGGGGAAGGCTGATGGACACCATGGGAACCTAAAGCTTCTTTTTTTCCCGCAGTGGTTTGGCAATTCCACTGTGTCTAGAACCAACTAAGAATCTGAGGAATTATAATCTGAGAAGGAAACATGCTTTCTCAGATTTACCAATGGCTAGTCACACAAATACAGGCACATGACTGTTCTCCCTTAGCTTCAAGCTTGGATATATACAAGCAAGTGGATAGATAGATATGTGAGAGGATGTGTGGATTAGTGGTAGAAGGGGTCAGCAAGAAGGTGAATGATGAGAGACAGTAGTATCTTGATGGGAAAAAATGGGCTAAGTAGGTAAAAGTATGGATGGGTAGTAGAGAGGACTTCTGCTTAATGCAGCAACCCAACCTGCTAGCAAATAATCCAATATAAATCTCGACAGTCCAAGGGATTAGTCAGCTGAACCACAAGACCAGGTTCTCATAAGAGTCCTTTTAAAACATTCAATTTCATCCAGTCTGGCACCTCTGAAAGTTAAAATTGCCTCATTGGGTCCAAGAGGCTCTGACTAATTTTTCCCATCCAGTTTTCTCCAGATTTTTGGTGTGGATCAACAGCTCATGAGAAAAAATGAGTGAGGGGGTTGCATGCATTACTGGTAATCAATATCCAAAGGCTTTAAACTGGGGACACAAAATGGTGGAAACTTTTCCCAGGGCTGCCCTGGGAAGAAAGGACAATCTATGAGACCAGGATAAAAACACAAACTGAAAGAAGAGGGAGTTTGTGATGGGCTTAGGGATTTTCTCACTCCCTTTGGGGTCTTCTGTTAGAAAACAAAATCAAAATTATGTAATACAATTCCTTCCATACGTTTCCCTTGCTCAGAATTAAAAACCATCTACTGAAGACTTTCTCACTTCAAAACCCCGTATCAAGGAGGGTGCCCGAAGAATAAACTGCTCCTATCAGAAATATAGCATTTTAGTTCTGCCACAAGGGGTGAGATCTGTGTTTATAAGTCTCTCCAAAGGCAACTCCATTTTTGCTGCTCTCCTCTCATTTTCTTTTGATGCATAAAACCTGTAGACTGGAGCGCTGTGATTGCATTCGGCTCCGGAGGAGTGTAATTGTAAATATTCATTAGAATTCAAGCTAGCTTTCCCAGGTCTCTCCTAGGGCTGTGCAGCTATGCAAACAGCAGCCGGTGCTGCATTAGCTCACAGCCCTGAGGCCACCTATTTCCCCACAGCCCCTAGGACCTTTTCTGTAGAGCATGCGCATGCAGAGAAACTGGCCCTTAAACACCACTTCAGTCTACCATTTCACTTGTTTTTCCTTTTCTCCCCATGACTGCTGATCCTTAGTAATTCTGTCTGTCAGTCCCAAATATGCATTAAAAAGAGAACCATATCCTTGACTAAAAGCCCAGGGTCAGGATGCTCCCACTGAGCATGTGCTCAATCTATTTAGGGGATTAATCAGATTTCAGCCATTGCATGAATACATATACATGCACACACAGACACACACACACGAATATGCATTTGGCAACTCTAGCTGAAAAACTAGAATACATACCTACTCTAATTAAGATATGAGTACTCATGAGTTATTCCATCTTTTTCCAAGTTAAAATTTTCAGGAATCAAAAATAAACTAATATGGGATTGGGAATACGACATATTTTTTAACAACCTTACAATAAAGAATTATTTACATATTTAAAATATAAAAATTTGGCAAGAAGGAACATGTGTTTGACTCTGCTGGTTCAATTCTCAATGTACTACCTATAAGGCTGAGGTCAAATGTTCAATCCAGGCTCCCCGGACCACTCCCTGATATATCTTCTGAATGTCAGATGATTAGATTCCAACAGAATTCAGGGCACCTGCAATATTAACTTCAAAATAATCTGAGGAAGAAATCGATGCATAGAAAAATGACCTATAGAAAACAATTTATAGAGTTTTTTTAGAAAAAGAGATGTTATTAATGTTGAAACATTTCAATGCAAAAGTAAGTCTAGGTAGAAATTCTTTGTGCCTGGCCAACATTTAGATTTAATGATGAAAGTGAAAAATTACTTTAAGTGGCAAAAATAGAGAATGGTCAAAATTTCATATCTAGAAGGAAATTTATTTTAATTTGATTTAACTAGGTGAGTTCATGAGCAAAAGGTCCTCTGCTAGGCATTTTTAGGGATACAAAGATGAATGATGTATGTGTCCTATGTCTTAAAAGGTTTAGAATTTAGCAGCAGAGAGAAGATGTGGAGAAATAGCTATGCTATAAAAGGGGCAAAATACTACGTTACTTTGAGGGAGGGAGTGAAGGGGAATTATGAGCAACTGGATGACAGAGGTGAAAATCAACCAGACTCTGAAGCAGTAGAAGGATTTTGACAGATGGAGTGGGATGGAGGGAGAAATCCATCTCTGAGGGGAAGTGTTATGGGTTGAATTGTGTCTCCTCAGAAAGCATGTTGAAGTTCTATTCTCCAAAAGCTGTGAGTATGACCTCATTTGGAAAGAGGGTTTACAGATGTAATCAAGTTAAGATGAGATTGAACTGGATTAGAGCTGGCCCTAATTTGATGACTGGTGTCCTTATAAGAAGCAGGAAATTTGGACACAGATTGGGTAGGGAAATTTGGACCCCCTCCTGGGTAGGGGAGGAGGCCACATGAAGATGGAGGCAGAGATTGGAGTGAAGTATTTACAAGCTAAAGGAATATGAAGGATTGCCAGCAACCATCAGAAGTTAGAAGAGGCAAGGAAGGATTCTTCCCCTAGAGGCTTCATAGAGAACACGGCTCTGCTGATACCTTGATTTCAGACTTCTAGCCTCCTGTACTATGAACGTATACATTTCTGTTGTCTTAAACCACCCATTTTGTGGTGTTTTGTTATGGAAGCCCTAGTAAACTAATACAAGAAGAAAGAAGATATGGTTCAGAGGTGGGAAGTGTGGAACTTATTCTGAGAGGTGAAGTTTTGATCAGCTGGAGAGCAGTGTGTGTAAAGACCAACAGTAGGAATTACTTCTGGGAAAATCAGGGTGCCCAGATGGAGGACTTTGTGCCTTTACCTGTAGTCTATGAAACATTATTAGGAAAGGGAGTGGTGGAAGATTCAGGATAAGTCGGAAGAAATGGGAGCAGTTAGCAGGCTGTTGTGATATGTGAGATGAGAGGTGGCATGCTGGCTAGCAGCAGTGGTTATGGAAAGGAAGCTATGGATTTGAGAGAGGCAGAGGTAGAATTGATGGAATCTGGAGACTAATTAGGTGAAGGATGCACAAAAGTAATTTGACTTTGAAGTCTGGGGATGGGATGCGAGGATGAAGATGCTATTATCAGAGACAGGAAACCCAGAGGGTAGAATTGGTTTGGGAGTATGTGTCAAGAAGAAGAGTCTAGCTTGTAGTAAATGAAGAAGTCAAGCAGAATGCTAGAAATGTAGACTTGAAGCATGGGAGATTTGTTGGGCTAGGAATATAGATTTGGGGCCATCCGCACTGAGGAGATAGTCAGGGGCTTGGAAATGGTTGAGATCATCAAAGGAATTGAGCGAGCATAAGGGAAGAGTTGAACTTTGGAGGAGCACCTCTATTTTGGCAGAAAGAAGAGGCAAGACAAATTAAAGAGGCAAGAGGGTAACCAAGATGAACCCAAGTCAAGGAAGCCAAGGAACATATTTCATGAAAGCCAGGGTGATCGGCGACATAAAATGCTATATGGAGACTGAGGAGGACAAGGACTCAGAATAAGTCACTGGATATAGGGGTGAAAATGTCAATAGTAACTTAAGAGAAGGCAATTTCAAATTAGTGGTATGAGAGGTCATTTTAAAAGGGTTTAGTAATGACTAAGGTGTGAAAGAGGCTAATGTGTATAGATTATTTTGTCAGGTTTGGTAATGAATAGAAGGAAAAAGGAGAGGATTTTGGTTGTCCTTGCTGTTTTAAGGTAGAAAAATACATGAGCATATTAATATGTAAAAGGGAAGGAATCAAGGATTTGGGAGAATTGTAAAAAATCAAAACAGAGTGGGATAACTGATGGAGCAGAGCTCTGGAAGGAAGAGGGATGGATTTAGATCAAGGCAGATAGAGAAGAATTAGCTCTGGAAAGGAGTTGGAGGCACTTTCCCCTCTGAGACAGGCAAAAAGATAATAGGAGGGGTTATACATTACTTAGTTGTGCTAGTTGAAGGAGTTCATGTTGGAGAGTATCATCTCAATAAAACAGAAAGCAGGTCAACTCTTGAGAGAGAGGTGTAGCTGAGTGGGTTGTGAGCTTGAAGGAATGGGAAAGATGATATCTTAGGGGAATATGTAGAGTGCGAATAAAAGGATTGCTGAAAAGCCTCGTTGAGGTGGTAGAAATAGTGCTAATGACAAAATTAATTTTATTGGACAAGATGTAAGTTTCTAGAGCAAGGTCTAAGTGCTTGGGAGGGTCAGGCAGATGGAAGAGCAGACTGTGAGAACAGGCCAGTGTTGGTTATAGGCCAGGTGATGACAGGAAATGTCAAAACCAAGGGATCCCAGGGTATAGTAAAGGCTAGGTTAGGACAGGCATTTCAACGATTTTTTGAGTGGGTTTCAGTGTCCTTGTGCTTCAAAGTAACCTAAAAATAGTGAAGGAATAAAGAATCAAGAAAAAAAATGAAAGTAAAGGATAAAAATTGTGTTCCTTTCTTCCTTTATTCATTCCTTCTTTCTTCTCATTTATGCATTCAGCAAACCTTGGCTGAATGCAAATCCATGTCAGGGCATGGGGCAAGAAGTCAGGTGTCAGTTCTGTAAGATTAGGTTCCTTATCTTAGAGAGTCTGAAATAACAAGAACAATAAGAACTCAGCTTACACTATCTACCAGGAATTGTCCTAAGTGCCTGTCCGCATACTAACTCACTTAGTACTTTAACCCTCAGATGTAGGAACAATCATTATGCCTCATGTCACTGCTGAAGATACTGAACTGCAGAGAAGCTAAGTGACTTGTCAAGGTCACACAGCTAGTTGCCAGTAGAAGTGGGATTTGAACTTGGTCTGGCTCCAGAGTCCATACCTTAACCACTATGCTACATGAACTAAAAAGACTTTGAAATGGGTTGTAAGTAGGATGATTACATATTCCAATCAGTCTGGGACAGACTCACTTTATGTTTGTTGTCCCAGTGAAAGTATTCATTGTATCAACAGAAGGTTTGAAGGATAAATTATATGGTCACCCTAATTATAAGAGAAACTAAACAGTTGCTGGCCTTTTTCTTTAAACAATTAATTGTTGGCTCATGTGATGAATAGAGACAAAGAACTGTAAGGCATTTAAGGAAAATAAATGAAATGGTTCTCCCTTGCTATGATACACAGCCTCAACACCTGCAAAACCCTGCTTATTTGATCCCCTTGGTAAGATCACAGCTTCTTTCCCATCCCTGCTGGCCTCTGTCCCCCTAAGCACTTTGATCCTACTACTTTCAATTAAAGGAGAAACACAGAAAGGTACTTTCTCCAAGCTGCCACTAACTGAAGTTCTACACATCCATTCTTTAGGCAGTAATGGAAAATGAACACACAAAACCCTACAGCGAGTCTGTCTTCCCATCTCTCTCTTCCTTATCTCCACCCCAGGCCAGCACTCCATTATTCACTCTAAAACTCAGGCATTATAACTGCATGTCATCCAGACATGCAGCCTCAGCTGGAGCAGGCATCAGGCTAATGCTAGACCATTTGCAGCAATGTTGGCTACTTTGTGGCTGTCGGTAGTGGCTTCATCTCCTGAGCTCCCTCTCCTTACGTCTTTAGCCTTCAGTGGGAAGGAAGGAAATTCATACCAGCCAAGGTGGATCTGGTACCCTTGATCACATGAGCACATGAAAAAATGTGCTCTTGTCATCACCAAATTAGTCCCTTTGGAAGATTTAGAGATGTACACTCAACTTCCTATGAAAGAATAATGTATCACTTAGTTCTAATGCCCATTGATGACAGGCACTTATACAACATTGTGATTGGCTCTTACTCCAGTAATACCACTTAAAATGCTGCAATGTGCAAAAATGATGGTAATGCCTAGGCCAGAGCAAGCAGAGAACCAACTCAGCAAACTGAAAAGAAGACATCCATCTAGGATTTTCAATATCCTGCCAAGCGACCATTGTTTTATAAGACTTTATTACTCCCTGAGGTTTTAATATGCTGGTCCACGGAGTTCTCTTATTATTTCTCTGACTACTTTTTCTATTGTCTCCTCTGTCTGTCCTGGGCTTTCTGTTTTTCCTTCCTCTGAACTCACTCGGGCAGTTTATGCATTCACAGTGATTTCAACTACAATTTAGATTACAAACGGTTCCAAATATTCATTGGAGCTGCCTGAAGGGTGTTTTATGCTTTCCCCCTTCCTTCCTTGGTAAGCTCATCCACTAATATGATTTCAATAATAGCTAACATTTATCATGTGTCAGGCACAAAATTGAAGCTTGGAACATTACAAGGTAAGTACTATTACTGTCTCCCTGAGAAGGAGCTAGTAAGTGGTAGAATTGAGATTTGAACCCAGGAAATCTTGCTGCAGCACCTATGTTCTTATCCACCTTAACTATGATTCCCCTTCATAGTTAACCACCTGGTTCTCTACCTTGTAACTAGATCATGCCAACAGCTTCCTAGTACTCTTTCTAGGATCAGCTGAACTCAACACCATTTTTCACATGGAAAGTTTACTGTGTTCTCCATTGATCAAATTTAAAGTTCTCCGTCAGTCCTCCAAAGTTTTCCATTGACTTCTTTGTTACCCAAGTCCACCCAGAATCTATTCCAGTTAAAGATATTGTGTGCCACGCAAAATGTTCTTCTCAATTCTTTACGCTACTCTCACTTTCTACTTCCTTTCTGGGAAACTTTTTACCTCCTCTTTTAGGATTTACCTCTTTCAGGAAGTCTTCTCCAATTAATTATAAATGTAAGGGTAGGGACTTCCCTGGTGGTCCAGTGGTAAAGAATCTGCCTTCCAAAGCAGGGGACGCAGGTTCAATCCCTGGTGGGGGAACTAAGATCCCACGTGCCATGGGGCAACTAAGCCCGTGAGCTACAACTACTGAGTCCGCGCACCTCAACTAGAGAGACCATGTGCCGCAAACTACAGAGCACATGTGCTCTGGAGCCTGCCCGCCACAACTACAGAGCCCACACACCCTGGAGCCCATGTGCCACAGCTAAAGAGAAGCCCCCACGCTGCAATGAAGAGTCCACGTGCCGAAATGAAAGATCCCACATGCCACAGCGAAGATCCCGTGTGCCACAACTAAGACCCGACGCAGCCAAAAATAAAAATAAATAAATAAAATAAATAAATATTAAAAAAAATAAAATTACTTAAAAAAATAAATGTAAGGGTAAACTACATCTAATCAGGGATTCTGTTTTTGATTTTATTACATTTCCTACAAAGTCTAGTAATGTTTATCATCCACTGATATGCAATAAAGATGGTTACAGTACTGACATAATCATTCTAACCAACACTGGAAAGAACTCAAGTTGGATAGACGAGAGGTACAACTTAATAATTGCTAGAGGCCAAAGTGTAGGTCTTCACCAGTGGGGAGGCTTCTGTGCTGTTTCTGGGAGTGTTTGTTTTCAATTCCATTCCTCATTCTTTCCCTGTTCTGCTCTGTAGGGCTGGGAGCTGAACCCCTGCAGCCTGCATTATTTATTTATTTATTTATTTATTTATTTATTTATTTATTTATTTATTTATTTTTGGCTGTGTTGGGTCTTAGTTGCGGCACACGGGATCTTTCGTTGTGGGGCGTGGGCTCTTTGTAGCTGTGTGCGGGTTTCTCTCTAGTTGTGGCGTGCGGGCTCCAGAGCATGTGGGCTCTGTAGTTGCGGCACACGGGCTCTCTAGTGGTGGCACGCATACTCAGTAGTTGCAGCGTGTGAGCTTAGTTGCCCCACGGCATGTGGGATCTTAGTCCCCCGACCAGGCATTGAACTGGTGTCCCCTGCATTGCAAGACAGATTCTTAACCGCTGGACCACCAGGGAAGTCCCACAGGCTGCATTTCTAGACTCCAAAGTTAACTGGCTACCAGCGAGGTTTGTCCGATGGGAGGAGCTAGAAGGAGAATGGAGAGAGGAGGGAGAAACCAGGCACATTTCCCCCCTTCCCTCTGCTTTGAGATACATTCCAGCAGCAACTCTGTCTCCTCTGCAGCTCTGGCTCTCCCCGTAGGCCTAACAGGATTCCAGTTTCTGTGAGGGGACCCTGGCCCCTGGATTCTGGTAGCACCACCTTCCCCTCTTGTCTCTGTGGGAAGGTAGTGGCTTCCTACTGTTGTTAACTTCACCACCCATACCAGCTGCTCAGCTCCCCCATGTAATTCCCTGCATTAAATTCCCCCTGTTGTAAATACTTGAAGTGCTTCGTTTTCCTGGTTAGACCCTGAAAAAGCAAGCAACCTGTTTTGTTTTTTAAATTATTACCCTAATAGAATCACAGAAAAACTCACCTGGTAAAACTAAATCCCTGTAGAGCTATGATTAATTTCTGTCCTCTGGTTGTTTGTGTAGGAGGTGAGATCTGGCAACATTTCCTAAGTATATAGATGAAGAGATGAAACTGACATGGCTATAACAATGACAAAAGTCTCTAAGATAGTATCGATGCAATGTGTTTCAAACTTATAACTCTTCCACTCTTGAGGTTATCTATTATAAGTAAAATTTGAATATACACCACAAATACATAGCTTTGTAAGTAGTAAGCTTAAAAAAACAGGAGAGATTTCCTTACAATTTCATAGTTAGATGAGACTAAGCCAATCTAAAGACTTTGACCTTATCTCATTATTTTATTGGTATATTTAAAGGAACTAGTATAATGTTTATCAACAAGCAGGTATGTTCACATTGTTATAGGAAATGGGGCAAACACTTTTTAACCCCAACACAAATTCCAAGGTAGAGCCTGTACCTAAGATGAGCCATAAATTACCCTTTGCCAGTTCAATTAGAACCATGTGGTGAGCAAACACAAAAGATGTCATCTGTCCTGCCATTCACCAATAGCATCCACCTGCCCTTTTCTCAGCTCTTTTTCTGTCATCATGAGAGATCCTTGGGAGTATCTTTATTTTTTTAAATTTTATTTTATTTTTAAAATTTATGTATTTATTTATTTATTTTTGGCTGCGTTGGGTCTTCGTTGCTGCACATGGTCTTTCTCTAGTTGCAGTGAGTGGGGGCTACTCTTCGTTGCGGTGCGCGGGCTTCTCACTGCAGTGGCTTCTCTTGTTGCGGAGCACGGGCTCTAGGTGCACGGGCTTCAGTAGTTGTGGTGCACGGGCTTAGTTGCTCCGTGGCATGTGGGATCTTCCCGGACCAGGGCTCGAACCTGTGTCCCCTGCATTGGCAGGCAGGTTCTTAACCACTGCGCCACCAGGGAATTCCCCCTTGGGAGTATCTTTAGACAAGGCTTTTCAATTCCTGTCTGGATATAGCTTCTTTAATATGAAGGAAAGGAAATAATCAACTTAACTTTCTGTATGTTCAGTCACTTAATAAATATTCTTCATTGATCATCCCTTCCATGCCTACAGACCTAAAGTGAGAAAAACTGTCTATGGAAGGCACTGTTGATTGGCTACCCCAAAGCCATTCCCAGTCCCCTGTCTCTTGCAACCTCCCAACAGAGTCTGGAGTGGTAGATAGTACTTGCTTTCCCAACCTTCCAGGCAGAAGGGGTGGATATGTGACTTGTCTGGCTGTGGGGTATAAGCAGATATCTGCTGAAAGGGTGGGAGAGGGGCTTCTGGGAAACCCTCTCATTTCCAGGTGGAAAGGAATAGGCAGAGGGCATGATCCTTCTTCCTTTTTGCCTCTTCTTCCTTCTTTGAACATGGACATGATGGTTGATGCCATAGCACCCATCTTGCAACCAATATGAAGAACAGCCAAGATCTCAGCATCCTTAATTCTGATGAAGTAGATAGAAAAGGCCCAGTTTTTTGATGATAGTTTTGGGTGCTGAATCAATGCCAGCAACCACCTAGACTTCTTATGTGAGGGAAATAAAACCTATTTCTTTTAGGCCACTGTTGTTTCTATCACCTGCACCTGAACAGAGTCCTGACTAGTAGTTGAACTCTTTTATAATGCTGGCTTTAGGTCCAATTTTTAATAAACTCCTTATTCAGATTGTGCTTTCATTTAGATTTCTTACCTCTTTTCTCTGCTGAGGGCTGATAATCTCAGCACGGACCAACAGACTTCTTCTCCGTAAAGGGTCAAATAGTAAATATTTTAGCCTTTGTTGGTCAGAATGTCTCTGTCACAACTACTCAGCTCTGCCATTGTATCATGAAAACAGCCACAGACATTATGTGAATGAGAGGGTATGGCTGGGCTGCAACAAAGCTTTACCAAAAAAAGGTGGTTGGCCCATGTGCTGTAGTTTGCCAACCTTCGATGTTAGTAAAGCCCAACTGAGAAAGTAAAAACAGTTCCAAATTTCTGCAGGTTCCCAGCCTCCAACAGTGTTAGTCAAATTTCTTTTTCTTCTTGCATCCTTCACCTGAGGGATCCTTAAAAAGACTGAGTGCAGTCCCTCTGCCAAGGGATCCTTAAAAAGACTGAGTGTGGTCCCTCTGCCGAAACCAAAGGAGAAGGGATGTAGAGTTCCTTTGGGAGAAAAGTTTCCCCAGCATGTATTGTATGGAGAATGAAGAGGTTGGTATGAGATTTCTCCCTCAACATAGGTTTTCTTATTGGATCAAGGATGCAGGCTAGGAGAACATACACTTCCCTACATCATTAGTGATGGGGAGAGACCTGTGTTAATCTTGTGAATATAATCAGCTCTCAGCAATTCAGGTTCTAAACAAATGGTGAATTTTCTCATATTTCCCTTCCTTTCCTTTGGCCCTTTATTGTTCAAGTGATGCCAAGGAAATTCAAGGAGATGTAGCTCAATCTGAAATAAAAATTAATGTAATCTCAATTTTGAGGAAAAAACCACACTTTCGTGGTCTCTGAATCACTGGCAATACTATTTAGTCATAAGTATAAGAAAAACTTGCAAATTATTTTCTATCCTGATCAGTCTTTAAACAGAGGCCAAGGGAATGAGCAGAAGCTGTTATGAACCTTCAAACCTCAACACGAGGGCCCAGGAAATCAATCTTTGTCGTTGCCAGATTATGTGAAACTCAGATGGAAATTACCTGACCACTTCAGTTTGCTAGAAAGAAAATGATATTCAACATAACTAACATTTATGAAGTTCCTATCATTTTTCAGCTATAAGAGGATGCAGAGGTAAATAAGTTCACATGAACTTAACAGCCTGTAGAAAAAACAAATAAATAAATTATAATCTGGGGATATGTGCAACTACAGAGGTTTGCTCAAAGTTAGAAATGTAGCGTGGGGAAAGGCATGGTTAAATTTATCTGGGGAGGTCAGGGAAGGCTAGTGGGGGTGTGGCATGGTAGTGGGTGGGCAGGGCCTGGGCCTGGGTAAACAAAAGTGAAAAACAGGCCTGGAAATAAAGGCTGTCTTCTTTTGAGAATAAGTAACACTGGATGGTCATTGTCTCATCTTTCCTTTGGGACTGTCACGTGAGATTTTCAACAAAGCAAAGCAAGCCTCTAGACCACCTCTGCTGGCTTCCCACCAGAAGACTTGCATTCAAGTCCTAATTCTTCAACTTAAGTTTTGTGACCTCGGGCAAACTGGTTAACCCTTCAGATACTCAGTTTTCACTTTTGTAAAATGATGCAGTTGCACCCAATGGTGGACTTGAAACATTTTTTTTTATCTTGTATCCCATCAATGTTTGAACTCTGTCCACACAAGCCAGTTTCCTTCCCATTCTGATCCCTCCTCTCTCCAACCAAAGACTGATGGGAGCACGCAAGAAAGCTTCTTTTCCAAGTACAACACTTGAATGCTTATGAACATTCTATTACCATTTTTATAATTTATGCTTTAAAATTTTTTTCTAGGATGCAGGAAATTTTGGAGAGTAAATCTTACCATGAATCTGTAAGTATTCTAAAAACCTTCCAGCCCACTTAACCTATTTTGTTTCTCTGCTGATTGAGAAACCTCCTAGCATCTTGCTCCATGCTCCTCTGGAACAGTCAATGTCATGGGCCTTAACTTCAGTCATCTCCCCCTCATCTAGCTCACATAGCTCAGGCAGGTGCAGTGAGAAGGGGAATAATGCACACTGGAACTAATAAAAGCAATTGTACAGTTGATTGTAAATACCAAGGGCTGAAGACATATGTAGTAATCAAATAGCCTTCCTTTAGGGACACCTGGAGAAGGAAGCAGTCAAGAGCCTTCAAGATAAAAAAGGAGGCTGCAGGCTTCCCTGGTGGCACAGTGGTTGAGAATCTGCCTGCCAATGCAGGGGACACGGGTTCGAGCCCTGGTCTGGGAAGATCCCACATGCCGTGGAGCAACTAGGCCCGTGAGCCACAACTACTGAGCCTGCGCGTCTGGAGCCTGTGCTCCGCAACAAGAGAGGCCGCCATAATGAGAGGCCCGCGCACCGCGATGAAGAGTGGCCCCCGCTTGCCACAACTAGAGAAAGCCCTCGCACGGAAACGAAGACCCAACACAGCCAAAAATAAATAAATAAAAATTAAAAAAAAAAAAAAAAAAAAAGGAGGCTGCAAGCCTAGGTCATATCTGTTTGTATCTGTTTGTGGGGAAAGAATTGCAGTACCGCGTCTGGCCACTGATGGTTAGAGAGCGCTGAATCCTAACCGCTAGACCACGAGGGAAGGTGGCCACTGATGGCTGCACGGCATCTACTGACTGAGGAACAGATGACAGAAGGCCCGGGTTTGACCCTAAGTTTTGCCTCCCTTAACTTCTCTGCACCCTAGTTTCTTCAAATGTGAAAACAGAAACGATTCCTGCCTCACAAGGTTGACGTGAGGATTCTGTATGGATGTTGTTTGAACCTGAACCACGGAAAAATAGTCAAGAATTAGTAGGGAATAGAGAATCCCTAGTCACCTGACCATAGCTACTCTGGCAGTTAAGACCAGATTTTCAGTTGCGAGAGATTCCAGGAGTTCCTATATACACATAATATTAATATATCAATTATATACTATGTTATTATATATTATGATAAAACACATATTATTCATATTATTTTCTATTATATGATTAATACACATTTATATATAAATATGTATATACACACATACATATACACACATATATTGTAATGTAATTATATACAGTATAATATAAATATTTGGGGGGCTTCACTGAGGAGGGATCAAAGGCTTGGAAAAAAGGATAAGTAAGGATATGCTATCTAACTGAATCAAATTGTTCAAAATACTTTTAGAACAGCTAAATCAGGAGGCAAGGAGAAGTAATACTCATTTTCCCTTTTAAGGGAGATAAACATCCTCAGTTTTCTGAGAGTTGGAGGCCCTCTCCACCCGTTTCTCCACAGCCCTGGCTCTCATTCCCCAAAGCATAAGAACAGAGTTCTGTGCCTCTACACTGATGATTTATCCCGGTCACAGAGGGGACACTCGGCTAACTGAGGTTAACAGCTTTCTCGGTTTCATTTCAAAAAGACATTAGCATGGAGGCTCTATGAAATGCTGATATGCCAAATACTGATTCATTCACCTGCAGAGTCCGCTAGAAGGCAGGGACCTATTTGACAGGCAGGGCTGAGCGCCCAGCCTTTTCCTAAAGGGCAATCCCATAATTCATCTCCCAGTGCTAAATTACACCTGACACTTCACTGAAGACTTCAGGTGCACTCACCCAACTGTAATACGCCTAATGCAGAAGAAGAGGGTTAGAAATGACAAAGGTATTCTTTTTGAAAATAATATAACTAATTCAATTGTGGGTGGAAATACCTGTGATGTAATACATTCCCAGGCAGCGCTGGGTAAAGGGCAGGAATTGAGCAGATGTGCATCTTTTGCCTTTGTTTAGTGGGAATGTGAACTGACTGCAGACACAGCAGGAGAGGTGACCTTGGTCAGGTCCTTACCCTGGCCGTGGCTTTATGCATGGGGGCTTCCATGTTGTGCATCTCTACCTGGGCTACGTGTCCCTTGCTGTGTCCTTGGCTTGGCCTACTCACCAGAGAACTGCCAAGTGTTTCTATAATGAAGGCTTTCCTTCCAAATTTGCAGGAAAGAAGATTATCCAGAAGCTGCAAAGCAGTGGGCTCCTGCCACGCCTCTGCAGGGCTTTCTGTGGAGCAGCTGGGCTATGGGCATAGGAGAAGCAGAATGTCTGTCTCTTACTATTCAGCAAAGGATGTCCCAGTAGCCAACTACTTCAGCATGGTGGTTTGCTTGTTATCAGTCATGGCAATATAGGCCCTTGGGGTGATTTGGTGCAAGAGAAGAAAAAGTAACTTGACAAATGCATTCATTATCTACCTTCCTCATGCTCCTATCCAGGACTTTTTTCCCACTCTTTCAGTGTGTGCAGTGGCTTGTGGGCCATTGTATTTGATGCTGTGGGAAGAAACTAAGCAGGCACACAAGCCTCGCCAAAGTTCAGGGGAGCTTTGGAGGCGGGAGGCTGAATGTTTTCTCTCTAACTCAGGAAGTATATTTTGAGTATTTGCTAGGTGTTGGGGACACTGCAGTGAACGGGTAGACACAGGGTCTTCTCTCATGGAGTTCCTGGTGAACTTGGGAGACCTGAGCTTAAGAGGAAGACCAAGATGATTAAGAAGAAAAACTAAGATGTGCACAGCTGGACAGCACCCAGCACCCATTAGGTACTTGATAACTCTTTGCTGAATGAAGAAATTGTAAATAGGGTAAAAAGCAAAAAGGAGCTAAACATTATTGACTTCCATGTCCCAGATTCCATGCTAGGTCCTTTCCATAATGTTTTCTAACTCAGCACGGAATGAACAAAGTCAAGGTCAGATCCTGGCATATGGCTTCTGAGATGGTCTCTTTCATGGTATACGCGTGGGAAACAGTGTTGTTTAGTGGAAAGATCCCAATGCTAGGTGTCCATACAATGTGGGCTTTAGAAATGATTCTGTCATTTATTAATAGCATAGTCTTGGACAAGTCACTTATCCTTTCTGAGCCTCAATTTCCACATCTGTAATTTGGGGACGATAATACCTCCTTCCCAGTGTGGCTAAGAGGATTTGATGAGATGGTGAATGTGAAAGGGCTTTGATTATACATAAGATCCTGCTCTGTGTTAAAGGAAAATCAAGTTTCATCCAGTCCACTTTTTAAGAGTTCATTCTGTTTCTAAACAATGACATTTTATATGGTTTCAACAATTCCAACTACAACATCAGAAATAATAGTAAAGTTGTCCTGGAAGTTATCAAAATGGTATTTGGAGACATTTATATCAGAAAAATTCTTATAGTGAGCCAAAGTTCACTCAAGGTGCTTATTTGCTCTGAACTCACCAGGTATTTGGGGAAATTACTGATACCCTAGTAGTTATGCACTTAAGTGGATATAATTAAGTTCTTTTCTCAGAAATCAATCTCTTGTCCCTTCAACCTATCTATGAATTCTTTATATGAATTCAAATTTGGAGCAACCAAGAGCATAACATTTCACATTCTAACTGAATAAAGAACCACCCTATTTAATGACAGTATGGTTTTAAATGGACTTTCCCTAATCAGTGTTTTAACAATTAAAATGAAAATTGTATATAACTATATTCCTAGTAATCCTTTGTTCTTTTAGTTGTGAGAAGAGGTTAAGTATCACCTATGTTTAATTCTACTCTCCACTTTTATTTTTAACTCATTTTTGTGCTCTAATTGTATCATGGTTTGTGACACTTCCTATGTCAAACTCTGCCAATTCTTTAATTTCCTTCCCTTTCCCCAGATCATTAGTGAGGTGGTTATATGATACTAAAGTGGGCATCAGTCCTCAGGGTTGTCCTGGACACTGTCTCCCACCTAAACGTGAGGGACCACCATTTGTTGTTACCCTTTGTTTATGATCCTTCAGCCAATTTTCCATCTATGTGACCATGCACATATTCTACCCAATTTGAATTAATTTTGCAAGTGGAAATTCATGGAGCAGTGTATCAAATGCTTTAGTAAAATCCATATATATTACCTCTAGTGCATTCCCTTCATCCATTAATCTCATAATGCGATTTAAAAGAGTGATCACATTTGTCTGGAATGATTTGTCCTTTATCCATCCCCAAAGCTGCTTCCTGTTCTTGACTCCATTATCCTCTACATACTCTCAGTTTTTCTCTCTTCACATCTGATTCATTATATTGTTAGACACAGAGCTTACATTTTAATAGATGATAATTACTGAGAATAGTTTTGAAAATATTTACAATGTTCTGTTTTGAAAATATTTTTCTATTTTTAAAATATTTATAATTTTCAAATAGTATTTAAAATGTGGATGATTGAAAATAACTTCTATTGCTTATTAAATTCATAAGCCAATTGCTTTATGCAATCTCTTTATTTCAAGCTATGATTCTGTTAACAGTCTATTTGTCCAGGTGTTTCTTTGTTTCTTTTAAATAAATTTTTGTTATATAGTATATTATTTAAGCTTTCTTTCCCAGTCTGCTTGTTTGACTTGTGTTTCCAGAGCCATATTTTCCTTCCTGCCTTGAAGACGGCGTTGCCTAAATTAAGGGTGATTATAAATATCAAATTCTTGCTGTAATTCTAACATAATCATATCAACTATGAATGCCTATATTTATTTGCAAAACAAGTCTTAGCAAATGTTTTTCTGTGTATTTAGAGCAATTTATCTGCCTGCTAAAAATATTTCTCCCCTTTTAGATTTGGGTAGGCTTTTCTCCTGAAGAGCTCAAGGGTTATATGCCAAATTGGTAAATTTAAAGTAACAGTTAACTCAAAATATAAAATGTTTCAAAAGAGTAAGGAGAGCAGGCCCCCGCACCACGATGAAGAGTGGCCCCCGCTTGCCGCAACTAGAGAAAGCCCTCGCACGAAACAAAGACCCAACACAGCTAAAAAATAAATAAATAAATAAAGTAGCTATTGAAAAAAAAAAAAAAGAGTAAGGAGAGCAGAAATGAGAGAAATAAAAATGAAAGAGGAGAATGATAATATCAGAGAGAAGCAGGTAGGTAAAGGTTAAAAGAGCATGCAATAAGCAATGTATCTTTCGAAACCTAGAGACAAGAATATCAGTTAAGGCTACGTGGGAACTTCCTTTCAAAAGATGAAGAGGCTCAAATATGGATTGCCGCTTTGAGACTAATCCTCTGAGCCCCAGTTCCACTGCGAGCTACTTCTCCCTATCTGTCGTCAGAGTCATTGTCCAATCTTTTTCCTTTGCTCCACCAACACTCTGTTTCGGAATAAAGGACTTTGAATACTACTTTTTCAGCTTTCTGCTTCAGTGGGTGAAAGCAGGTGAATGCTGTAATGGGAGTCAGGTCCACAAGGATATTTAGGCGTCTGCTCTGTGGACAGTCACCAATGACCCTGAGAAGATATCCTTGTAGAATACATGCAGCGCACATGGGTCAGTGTCTTTTTAAAGGATGGTGTGATATGAGCTTTATCCGAGTCAAGATCTTAGGACTCTATATTAACTCAGATTCAATTTTGTAATCTAAATTTTGGGTTGACTAGTATATTTCAATAAGATATTCTATAGAGAGAGGTGTACTGAAAGCTATTGGACTGGTAATCAAAGACTCAGGTTCAGTATGCATTCGTGCACAAAAATATTGAATGGAAAGCAGCTACTAGACAATAAAAATGGCTATACATTTTTTCCAATTTTACCTCCATTTCGATCTCTATCCTCTTCTTCCTATAATAAACAAGTCCACTGTAGATCAAAATCAACTTGTACCCAAGAAATATGCAGCCTCACATTGATATGTAAATGTGCATTCATTTGGGTAGGGACGGCAAGTATTTATTATTGGGAAAGAAGAGGTGCATACACATTAATATGCATGAATAAATGCTGATTTTTATGTGGCATTAATATTAAGAAGTTGAGGGCATGTCTAAAAGGGTACCTTCCTGTGAATAGGCATCTATGCTTATCCTACACAAAGCATTTGTGCTAAGGACTTGAGGCTTTTATTAGTAGTGTTCTATTTTTCAAGGAAATCTTAACAATCATTTTCAAGTACACATGGTTTTAGGGAGAATTTACGCATTTGTATATGTGCCTTAAAATCAAAATCACTTTTCTTGGCTTTTTAAATTTGACTGATAAAGCCCTAAAAGCTCAAGGTGTGAAGAAAGTCCTTTCTCTCAATGTCCCTACAGACTCTTTCCCTTGTCTGTATTAATGAGAACCTAAAAGGAAAAAAACAGGTCTGAAACTGGAATATTATTATTATTAGCCCCTCAATATGGGATTATGATTTTTTAGGAGGCTATAAATTGCGAGTTGCACTAAAAGGGAAGCAGAACATCATCCACATCTTTATTGCCTGGGATATGAAGGTGCCATTAATGGAAAATTTGACTCAAGCAGACATTTAAGCTACTGACTTTAATTTTTTGTTAATTTTAACTTTCTGTGACTTATGGCCTCCTCCTCATTGAATTTTCCTTCCTCTTCCTTTTCAATATCGAGTGAACCGCTGCCACGTGCCAGACGTTGTGCTGGGTAGTGTTAATATAAGCCATGACCCATGGCTTCAAGAATGTGTACTCTTTGGGAGGGACAGACAAGTAAATTGATGCAGACCTTGTGCTGTGCTAAGTGTTGGGTTAGAGAGGTTGTGGGTTCTCTTGGGGCACAGAAGAGTGGCAGCTAACTCCATCTGGGGGAGGGTTGGTGAAGTTCATTAGACGAGATGATGCTTCAGTTGAGTTTTGAAAAATGAGTAGGAACTAGCTAGAGAAGGGGTTCCTAACCTGGCATCCACTGATTCCTAAAGAGTCCATGGATAGAATTCAGTGGGTCTGTGAACTTGGATGGGGAAAAAAAATCACACATTTATTTTCACTAATATTGAACAATTTACCATTTCCTTCAATTATAACTGTAGGAAACAAACCACAGTAATGGTTACAGCTATTTTCATATTACAGCCATATCATGTATTGTTGTAGGTAATCTCAAAATATCTCTTATTCTTATCACCACCTTAAAATTATAGTTGTAGATCCATCACTGGAACTATCAACATATTAATAAAAAGTACACATATAACATAAAAATTGTTTTTAATATTTAATTGATTTTAATATATTGATAACTGAATTTAAATATAAATTAATTTCCTCTGTAATTCTATATAGTTTATTTCATATATTTAAGGGCATTATTCTGAGAAGAGGTCCATAGGCTTCAGGTCTATTGCAGACTGGCAGTAGGATTCATGGCACAGAGAAGGTTAAGAATCCCTGAACTGGTGAGAAGGTTGAGGGAAGGAGCAGTGCTTTTTTCAGGAAGAGGAAAAGTTTATGCTTGACTTTAAGCGCTTCATCTAGATACTTCAAATTTTACATAATGTTTCTTTAAAAGCAAATGTTGGTAGGTATGAAGACTAAATATGTGTGCAATGGTTTTGTGAAATACAGTGACTTATAGTAAATAATATACAGTCACTATGTTTTGACAGGGGCATGTTTCTGGGGAGCAAACTTATTGATTAGGCATATTAATAATTCACAGAATTTCTCAGGCTAACAAAAAAGATTTGTCATGACGTTGGATTCTGCAGCTACTTGTGGTATGATAAAGGCCAAAGAAAGATGCCTGAAATACTTACCTTTTCTTGCATGAGTAGAATACTAATGATCAATTAAGATCGACCAACATTTGCCTTATATGCATGTCAGTGGTTGTAATAGGTGCTGGAAATACAGAATATGCTAAAATTTTATTAAACATTAATGGCAGCAGCAGGCAGTTTTACAAAGAGCACTTGACCAGGAGCCCATAGCCTCAGGTCATAGGCCCAAGTCTGACACAAATATCTGCCTCACATTGTGCATGTTTATTATTGGTAAAATGGAGATAATGACTCTTGCTCTAACTTGTCTCCTAAGTTTGCTCTAAGGATCAAATGAGTATGTCAAGATGTTCAGAAAGGCTTGAAACATACATACATGGCTTCGTGGAAATAACAGTGAAATATTGATATCATTATATTCTACACAATGAATATAGAAATAACAGTGAAATATTTCTATCCTTGCATTATAAAGTATGTTGAATGTAAAACCTATTAGGAAAATGGGACTGAAAAATACATCATTATGTAGTAAAACATAAAAGGCAAATATAGCATATGACTATATCTATAATATAGGGGCTAAATTCCTACAAGAGCAGACACTGAAGATTGTTATCCTAAGCCACTAGATGATTCCATAATAAAATCATTTCCCTATGGCTGGCAACAAGCTTTCAAATACGACCTGTAGAAACAGTAGCACAAGACAGCAATGAATTAATTTATGTGCTATTTAGATTTAGTGGCACTAAGATCACAAGAAAACTCATTTAATTAGTGAAGTGTATTCAATTCTAAAACTTAGATCATTTTCTCCAAATAAGCTTGTTCTTCAGAGAAATCATGCAAGCACATGTTGACAAATATTGCAAACAATGGGAGAAAGACACCAATGTCAGGGTTTTTCTTCCTAAAAAAAAAAAATCTATTCTTTTAAATTATGCTTTTCATTATAACCTAGCAGAGAAGGATTTAAGTACCAGCCTGGGTCTTCTGTTCTCTAGGTCAATGTTGAAAGTTTATTTCTACAGTAAAATACACCTTTCACATTCTGGGTGTTGCCATATAAATCAAACAAAGAGAACTGCATTCCAATTCTCTCCATTACCACAGAAGCATACAAGTCACTAACCGGAACATTCTTCCATTTTTAGCTTGAAGTGTTTATCAGTCTCAAGTATGCTTAGAAACATTCTTAAGCCAAGGCTACTGTGATTATACCTATTAGATTTTATTCTTTATAAATTATCTAAGCCAAGTGGAGTCCAAAATACTGACCCTTGACTGCCAATTGGAATAATCCCTAACCCTCAATCATTTGCTAAAAGAGACAAATGAGCTAGATTTGAGTTCTGAAACTACCACCTCTGAATAAAAAGAAAAAAATAGCAAAGCTTAATATGCATCTGGGGAAGACACAGTTAATGCAAATGGTAGAGAAATGTGGGGCATTGCTCTAACCTGCTTATGTTCACTGCTTCCCAAGTACAGACACCAGCACAGAGATACACAGACATACATTTATTAACTCACACAGATGGACCAGAGTGACTAAATATTCTAAAATAAGGAGAAGCAAAACCCAGTGAATTCTCCCCACATCCTAGACAGTGCATACACACCCTAACACACACCCTCGACGAGCATAAAATCCAGAAGTCCTTAAACAATTCTGTAGGCATCAATTACAAATTAATGAAACCTGCTGAGGCAGAAGCACAAAGACACGCAGTTCAAGGTTTAAGCACTGAAGCAAGGCAGACACCTGATGGAAGTAGTCAGAAGTTCCAAAACTGAAAAGATTGTATCCTGGACACCAAAGCAGATGATGGATTCAGAAAGAACAGATTTGTACCCTGGACACCATAGCAGATGGTAGGTGTAGGGAGCACAGCAAATGATTTGAAAGACCATTCTCCTTGCCACCCAAATTTTTAAACATTAAAGCTGAATAGTTCCAATCCTCTATAAGGTTTTCCTTTCAGTGGACAAAGATTTGGTCAATGGTCTTGTTCTTGCTGGCTGGCTTCAAGGGCTTTGCTCCTAAATAAGTCCTCAGCATCCTTCCTTTTTCCCTTGGGTAAGGGATGCTCTGTTCACTTCATGTGAGCTTAGATTTATGAGGTGCTGAGAAACGGGAGTGTGGGGCCCTTCAAATTATCCTCCCAGATTTAACATAGCGAGCAAGGCAACACAGGGTCTTGGCATTGGTTAACACATTTGGGTGATAAAGCTGTTTGTTACTGAAACCAATCTGATGCCCCAATGAAAGCAAGAACAAAGCAACAACTAAAGAATTCTTCCCCTCACTGTCCCCACTCCCCAAACAGCCCATTCCTTTCTGAGTCCAGGCTCCTGAATGCAGAAACTATAGCCTTGACTGGGGAGAGCGGCACTCCTTCCTCAGCCGGAGGCTGCATTCAGAAAGAATAGATTTTTCCCAGTTTCTGATAGTCTGAGACATTGTGCCTGTCACTCAGAGGGTGAGCAAAATAGGGTTCAAAAGAGACAAGGAGATGTAAAAACAGATACAAGAGAGTGGGAAGAGTGCACAAAGTAGGGAGAGGGAAGAGACTGATATCAAACCCCACCCTGGGATGGGCCACTCTCCCTGTGCCTGTAAGAGGCTCCTAGGCTATTTTAATTATAAATACTTATATACACAGAAGCGAATTCAGAAGGATTTATATCTCAGGGGAGTGCAGATCAATAGATCTGAGCAAACCTCATCTCCAGGCTGACCACTTAACACTGTTATCACTGATTACGGTTGCATGGCCCTCTGGGAGGGTGTCGGTTCTCCTCTTGTCCTCCGTAGGTCCACCCCATTCTTGGCCCCAAGAGGAAATCAATAAGATGCAGGGATCGATACTCAGGACATCTGCTTGGCTGCAGTGGCTCACCATAGGATCAGAGTCTGGTCAGCCCTCATCCATCCCGCAAAATCCCATTCTTCCCTCACAACCCCGCCATCCTCGCAGATCTGTGGGGGGCATCCCGATTTTGATCTTTAACTCATTAACTGAAATCAGCAGAAATGCTGCTGACTCTTTCAAGGAAGGAAAAACAGGCTTGGTTATCATTTGCCTTACTTTCCAAAAGTGAGGAAACTTACCAGACCTCGAGGATTGGGTCATTTCCTGCCTCGTGGCCCGTGGCATACTTCCTGCTGCCGACTGTCTGGCAGTACTGTTGGAGCGGCTGGAGCTGGCCGGGTTTCTGTTCCAGGTCTGCCTGCGTCTCCCTATGCTTGGTCTGCAGCTGATAGATCCTCTGCTCCTGAAGCATCCAGCTATTGACCCGCCCAGGGAAAGAAAGAAAAAAATGGAAAAAAAATCAATTAATACTAAACGGCTTAACAAAACCCTGCATAGCACAGGCCTGAAGCTTACAGGGTAGGAGTTGGTGTGGTCTCAGTGGCAATAGTGGTTGTGGGGACAGGCTCAGCCAGCTAGAAAAGCTGATGTTCCAGGGACAGGAAGCCAATATGGTAGGCGTGATCACACACACACACACACACACACACACACACACGCACACACACACATGGCAGCTCGGTCTGACATGCCCTAGTCAGGGAGCAAAGAGGACAGTACAGATACATGTTCATTGTGAGCTGGTGGAAGGTGAACAATTCACCAAAACAGAAGAAGGACCAAAACCAAACTCATAGAAAGGGTGGGTATTTTTCTATTCTCTGGGTTTTTTGGGGGGGCGGGTGTGGAAGAGGAGTGGAAGGAGAGGAGATACTGTTTTGTTCTGAAAAGGTAATACCATTTACTTGTTGCAGGCGTGTTAACCCCAGGCATTTTTTTGTGCGTCTCCCTATCACACCATCACATGCAGAAACACATGAAGCTTTTTTAAGGGGGGGAGGCAAGAAAATGGGGGAGCACCATACCTCAGCTGCCAGGCCCTCTCTCTTCTTCAGGAGCTGGCTTTGAAGGCTCAGGATTTTTGCATCTCGCTGTTCCAGCTGTAAAGAGTTTACATAGGGAGGGAGCAAGGAAGGATCATGAATGTCAACCAATGAGCAATTAGCATGACAAGACTAAAGTATTGATCCACTAAAGCTCACTGCACTGCTGTAGCCCCAGAGGTAGAGCGGCTCCCCTGTCACTAACTCTGACAGTGCATTTCAGAAGCTGTAATGTAGGGCTGGCTACTTTTGTAGCCCTGGTCCCTTCTCAGGTCAGGGGAGGGTGGCACCCTCATACAGCTCACCTGCAGCTCTCAGGGGTCCCCATTCCTGGGCAGAAATCAGAGGAGAACATAAAGAATGGAAAGATTTTGGCTGTCCTACTTCATTCATTTTTTAAAATACAGCTCCTTCCCGATGGCACCAGGCAGTTCTATGTATTGATTGGAGAAGGGCTAGGGCGAAATCCTGGCCTGACAGCTGGGGCTGGAACTAGTGTGGTTTACCATTCTGCATGGTTAGGGGCAAACTGCCTTCTGTAGTACCAACTTCTGACCAATCCAAATACATACTTCCTGAGCACATTTTACTCATTTTAAACACTAAGGGTCAAAATGGGAGGGGAAAAGGTGCTATTTCACTAGAGAGGCACCCTTATTCCTAGGTGTAAGGCTGTAATACATCAAAAGAGAAAATGATGGAGTCTGGGACTTGGCAGACACGGTGTTTAGATGACACTAGCCTGGTGAGGCATTACTCTCTAAGGTTCTCCATTCTGCACTGATTCCTTCCCTTTTTACTCTCAACCATATTCACATTAACCTTTCTTCTACTTTCCCCCCTATCTATTCCTTCATAAATTCACTTCTTAAATTGCTTTTCCAATTTTTTCCATACTCTTTAAAGATCCACTAGGAGTCCATCTCTTCCATGAAATCTCCCAAGTAGTGGGGATCATTTATTCTTGTGTGAGCTCCTAATATATGCCCCAAACTTCTCTATCATGATGAACAATACAGATATGGTCTCTATGCTTAAAGAACTTACTGACTAGCTGAATCACTGACAACAAAACCATCCATCCATCCTCCACCCTCCATCACCTATCCATCCTCCATCCATTCATTCATCCATTTGTTGATTCATTCAATCTGTGTTTATTGAGAATTTCCTATTGTCAGGAACTGCTCTTTGCTGAAAATACAATGGTGTGGCAGAGACTTGAGTGCTCACTGATAACCATTTTCTCCTCTTCTTCCTGGATACATAGGTAATCTATACTTCCCAGCTCTTTTGTAATAGGGCCTTATGACTGAGTTCCCTCCAATGGAATGTGGGTGGAAGTGATGCATGCCTGGTCTGGCTCATAAGAATCTCCCACAAGATCCTTTGTTCTCTTTTCCTTCCACTGTGATCTTGATGGCAACATGTTGAAGATGGTGGTACAATCTGGGTCTCTGGGGTCCAGCTGGAGAAGAGTTGGCTAATCTGCATCTGACTATGGCATGAGAAGTAAAATTTTATGTTATGAAATTATTGAGATTTCAGGATTTTTTTGTGTTAGTGTGAAGGTAGAAGCTAGTGTTACTTTTACTGACTAATAAAAATGGTGAACAAGAACAGACATGGCACCTGCCTTCACAGAGCTTGAAGTCCAGTGGGTGAGAAAGACATTAAATAAATAATTACAAAAATAAATGTAAAAGCACAACTCTGATAGGTGTAATAAAGGAGAGGGTACCTGGGTCAGTATACACATATATTAGACAACTAGACAACTTACCTAGACAACAGCAATTGCACATTTACGTTGAGATCTAAAGGGTGAGTGAACTGAAGGAACGTGAGGGTGTTCAAGAAAGGGGGAACAGAATGTGCAAAGTTGCTACGGTAAGAAGAAGTGAGGTACATTCTAGGACTGGAAAGAACCCTAGTGTAAGTAGAACACAGAGAATGAGAAGGGATATGGTGCAACATGAGGATGGGGAAGTAGGTAATGTCCATTCAGGGTCTTGTAGGTTATGAATTTTAGTTTCCACCTTAAGATCATTGGGAAGCAACTCCAGTTTTAAGTAAGACTGATAACAAAATCAAATTTGTATGCTGAAAAATTCTCTCTGGCTGCAGCACGAAGAATGAATTGATAGTTCTATTTCCAGCCATATGGTGGAACAGGTATCTGAAAAACGCTTCCACCAAAAATGTTAAGATGTTCCAAATAAAAGAGAACATACAGTCTTTTAAATAAATGGCTAAGGGGAATTCCCTGACGGTCCAGTGGTTGGGATTTGGCGCTTTTACTGCTGGGGCCCGGGTTCGATCCCTAGTCGGGGAACTGGGATACTGTAAGCCACGTTACATGGCCAAAAAACCTGGCTAAGTTTGCAAGCACAGAACTCCCCAAGTTTCAGGTACAAAGAGGGAACTGAAATGAGAGGCGTAAGCCATGGAAAATGTATCTGCCTTGAGGAGCACTTCCCAGTCTCAGTGACCACAGGGATTAGGTTTTAACCCCCTATGGGGACAGGGCCCATGAAAGTCAGGAATTTGGAATGGATAATCCCCATGTAAAATTGTGACCCTTAAAAGGATGGCCTAGGGAAAATAAATCTATCTGTTATCACAGGGTGCTTGTCTTTTCTTGGTCCATGGATGGGAAATTCTCAGAAAGTCTCCCGTGAGAATTTGTGACTATGCTTTACAGGTTTGGAAATTTATCATATTTACTACCCACCAAGTTCAGTGACCTCTAAGCTGAAGAATTAAAATCAAACTTGGTCTCAAGCAGGTAATATTCTTGTGGCATTGGGCAGGAGCAAATCCAGAAATACTCTGGAGGGCCACAGCTTCATATAGGTCACCTAGGTTTCTTGTAGAGAAAGCCCTGCCAAAGATGTACTGACATGTTACAAAACTAAAAGCCAGGAGTGAGAGTAGTAGACAAAGCAAACAGCAGATTTAGACCTCTGAGAACTTCAGGTGATTGAACAATCTGGACTGCAAAATAAGTATACTGAAAGTAATTAAAGACATAAAAGAAGGTATCAAAATCATACAAAAATAGCAAGACATTATGCAAAAAAGAAAGTGAACTGGAGAGGGGTAAGAATAAAGCATCAGGATCAAGAATGCGACTCTCTTACCAAATGTGCAGGACTCTTGGTACATATCAGGATTTAGGAAGCAGTCATTTTTATCTTTTTCTTTTCTCTCTTTATGTTAAATATGTTATTTATATAGGACAAACCTCTCACTTGCTTTGTTAGTGACATCTAAAATGTAAGGGCATAATGACTGCCCCAAAGCCAGGAAACATTTTCCGTATTTGAAACTGATAGTCAGCTCATAAGACATTCTCTCTGTTATTACTGCTGCAATGTCTCATAAAGGAAAATATCATCTCAGTGTGATTTCTTTGCTTCTTTGCACTCTTCAGCTCAGTGTTCTCTCTCCAGCTGGGCACAAATTGAGGACACTGGCCTTTTCAATGGTGGACAAAGAGCCACAATGGGAGGGAGGTGGCAAGCATCAAAGGAAAGCTCAAAATAAGGAAGGCTCATTATTTCATCAGAAACTTTTTTTTATCGCTACTGTTTCAAAAATTATTCCTATGCCTCACAAAAGAAGTAGGAATAAGTAATGTGGTAACATCAAGAGGGTACCAGGTCAGCCTGAGCTGGTGCTCTGGAGGAACCAATGTTGCTTCACAAATCCTCAGATGGACCCAGGCTCGATCTACAGTAAGGGTTTTCGGTAGTAGAGAGACTTAGATGGAACTAGATGATTCCAAGTATGATGGAATCAGGTCATTTTCACTCACCTCTGTCTCGTGAGACACTGATCATTATCACTATCATCATTACCTTTTACTGAAGTTTAGCTACCTGCTAGACCA
Organism: Balaenoptera ricei; assembly: GCF_028023285.1. Taxonomy (NCBI): domain Eukaryota; kingdom Metazoa; phylum Chordata; class Mammalia; order Artiodactyla; family Balaenopteridae; genus Balaenoptera; species Balaenoptera ricei. Next base: position 48,839,652 of record NC_082657.1, on the reverse strand, counting down.
CATGTTATTTGATGTACCATAAGAAAACCTCTGTAGGGTGGGCATTAACAGCCCCACTTCTCTGATGACAGATACAAAAAAATGAAATCGTCCAAAATTTCTCATTTTATATTAGAACCAGCATAAGATAAACGCCCTTAGCCTTTCCTTAGCAGGTCTAGATAGAGGCAAAGTCATTCATAGCCCTAAGAAGAACAGGGGCCGATAGGGAATTTCTCTCTTAATGTGCTTTCAGAGAAGGTTGTGCTCTGAGCAGCCAAAATAAAACAACTGTCTCTCTCCTCGTAGCAAATGCAGATTTACCCCAGTGGGAGAGAGAGATTTGAAAATTAATGATTTATAGAATTTGGTGTATTATTGGAGCTGCTTTCAATCAGGGCTATTTATGATATAGATGGGCAATATCAAACTGTAAATGCCTCTCCTTCCTGTTCACCCTTAGTTTCTGTATGTTCTTTAAAAGAGTGGGTATCCCTGTATTTGCTCCTTGCATTTTGCTCTCTCCTCTGCCTGTGACTCATACCCCCTGGCTCTTATTCCTGCCCCTTCCCCATAGATATTTCTTTAACATTGTACGTGGATAAATCACACATACACATGTGCACATTATGAATCTGTGCAATATAGAGTACAACTTGGTTTTTATTAGAATCTTTTCTAGGGTATGATGTTTCCAATGTCAGATAATTAGTAGATTTGGGCTAGAAGCATGATGGCTATTAGGTCAAAGAGTAAATAGCCAGTGATTACAGACTGTAGTAAAGCAAGGCTGTAGGAACAGTTCATCAATAGCTCTAACAAATCATTGAGTTCCTATTAATAGTTTATATAACGAGAATTGTTTCAATACAGGATTTGAGATTTTCAGTCTTCATGGTATTCTTTCTTGTACTAAAGCAAAGTTTACTTAAAAGACAAAGGCTTATTTTAGAATCTCTTGGTACTGGTGCATTTTGAGCCCACAAGCCCTATTTCAAGTGAATATTTACATAATGTCTATCATCACTGTCTTTATATACATAGCAGGATCTCATGTTCATAGATATTGTGATTTTAAAGATCTGTCCTGTCATCTATTTAATTTTCTTGCCCTAGTGACAGAGGAGGACTCATACCTACAAAGAACCATTTGTGTTTTCTTTGCTTGCAGCTTTAACTAGCTCACTGTCTCACTGGAGAGTTACAACTAGTTCCTACTGATAGCAAGAGACCCTTCATTGTTGAAGATTTTTTTTTTTTTACCTACTAAAAGAAGTTTCTGGATATCAAGGCTTAAAATCCTGTCTACATTTCTTCTCGAAGGGAAAATCAGAAAGAAAACATTTCGAAATTATGCCTTGCACATAGTAGGAATTCAATCAATATTGATTCATTAGGAAATCCAAAGCCATATTTTGATTCAAGTTGTACTGGAGGGATAAACACAAATTGCATTTGTGTTTATTGTATGCTCAGTGATGGAAAAATGGTGTTGGGACAACACCCAACAATTTACCAAATGCATCAAAATAAATTTCAGATAAATTAAAAGCATACAAATAAAACCACAAAATTACTAGAAAAAATAAGGAGAGAATTAAAAAGAATAATATTGGAGTGAGAGAAGTCCTTGCAAAATATGAGACAAAACCCAGAAGTCATAATATAAGGATACATAACATCACTGTAATAAAAATAAAACAAATTTTTATATGGCAAAAATCATCATAATCAAAGTAGAAAGAGAGATAGACTGGGAAGTTCTATAATTCATATCATAAACAAATTGCTAATTTCTATAATATACAAAAACCTGCTATAAATCAATGCATAGAAGTCCAATAACCTAATGGAAAACAAGCAAATAGTTCATAGGAAAAGAAATAAAATGACTTTTAAACATATAAAAACAATCTCACTCAAAGCAAGAGAAACGCAAATTAAATCCTCACTGAGACACCATTTTATACTTAATATACTGGCAAAACTCCAAAATTATTGACAACACAATGTACTGGTGAAGATGTGGCAAAACAAATTTTTTCAGATATTGCTAATGGGAGCGGAAACCAGCACCAAACTCTATGGGATGCAATTTTCCAAGATACATTAAAATTACATGTATATACCCTTTGACTTAGCTAGTCCAGTTCTATAACTTATTCTACAGATATACCTGCACACACATGTAAGATGGCACATGTAAAAGGCTATGCATTACAGCTTTCTAATAGCAAAATATTAGAAACTACCTAAATGTCTCTCAGTAGGAGACTAGTTAAAAAAATAATGGCTTATCTAACAACAGGGTATCATGAAGCTATAGAAATGACTGAGGACTCTCCTACATAGAAATTCCTTCTCTGTATCCATTTCAGGAAAATAAAATAGATAACAGGAGAGGTCCAGAAAAAAACATAAATATCTATAAACATGATGTCATAAAAAAGTACAGACCAGGGTATACAGCATGCTATTTGTGTAAAAATGGGGAGGGGAGTATATGCATACATGTATTTGTTTGTCGTATGCATAAAATAACTCTAGAAGGACACACAAAAACTGGATAAAATGGATTGCCATTAGGTAAAGGAAATGGGTAGGTGGGAGACACAGAAAAAGAGAATTTTCACTGTGTACCTTTTGTACTTTTTGCATTCTAAGAATGATTTCCTATTTAAAAAGTTAATTAATTAATAAAAGATACCTCTCATACATAGGCACACCCATAACCACACACACACAGAACAAACTTCCTTTGCTATCAGACTTCAGAGCTACAAAGATAAATAAATCCCCAGCATGCTAGCTTCTTGGCAATATTATTAGGCTACCGGGCCTTGGGAGTTAATGGCACACATATTATAATTAGGGTTAAGTGGGACTCATCTGCCAAACATGTCTGCCTCCTGAATTCCTAGCACTTTACCACATAAACTTGTTGAATAAAAAATGAAAACTGAAGGATAAACAACAGATTAAACAGCAAATGGTATTTGTGAATAATCCCAACTATTAATATAGTAAAAATAAACATAGTTGTTATACCCAGTAAGTCTGGAGACTTGGTTTCCACTACACAGCTGTGGGCTTGGTAAAGTCACTTGAACGGGAGTAACTAGTAAATAGGGAGTGTGGACTAGATCATTTCTAATGTTCCTTCCAGTTGCACTTCTCCTTGAAGTATCCCAGTTGCAACACTCTTTACCAGAGTGTGTGATCAAGCTCTTTACTGTCGCGTTATGTCTGAGTCTCCAGCTTCCCAGACCTGGGAAGACCTCAGAGTTACCCTGCTCTCAGTCTTTTCCTCTTTGCTTTAAAATACTCAAAAGTCTTCCTGTTAACCAAAAACCTTCTGAGCCACTAATTTATTTAGCTCTCTCTTCCTCCCATTTCTCTCTTTCCTTTATCTGCCAAATTTCTTAAATGATTTAAAGCCTGTTTGTGTGTCTGTCTCTTATGAAATTCACATCGCATTAAATTAACCATTTAAAGTATACAATTTAGTGGCATTTAATGCATTCACAATGTTGTCCAACTATCACCTCTATCTAGTTCTAAAATATTTTCAGGACTTCCCTGGTGGTGCAGTGGTTAAGAATCCACCTGCCAATGCAAGGCACACGGGTTCAAGCCCTGGTCTGGGAAGATCCCACATGCCGCGGAGCAACTAAGCCCATGCACCACAACTGAGCCTGCGCTCTAGAGCCCGCGAGCCACAACTACTGAGCCTGCGTGCTACAACTACTGAAGCCCGCATGCCTGGAGCCCGTGCTCCACAACAAGAGAAGCCAACGCAATGAGAAGCCTGCGCACCGCAACGAAGAGTAGCCCCCGCTCCCCGCAACTAGAGAAAGCCCACGTGCAGCAATGAAGACCCAATGCAGCCAAAAATAAATAAGTAAAATAAGTAAATTAAAAAAACATAAATAAAATATTTTCATCACCCTCAAAGCAGACATTGTACCCATTAAGCAGTCACTCCCCATTCCCTCCTCTCATCAGCCTCTGGCAACCATTTTCTATCTTTATGTCTATGGATTTACCTATTCTGGATATTTCATATGAATGGAATGTGACCTGTGTAACCTTTGATGTCCGGTTTCTTTTACTTAGCATAATTTTTTCAAGGTTCATCCATGTTGTAGCATATATCAGTGCTTCATTTCTTTTTATGGCTGAATAATATTCCATTGTATGGCTATACCACATTTTCTTTAACCATTCATCAGTTGGGGGACATTTGAGTTGTCTCCACCTTTTGGCTTTGTGAATAGTTCTGCTATGAACATTCATGTACACATATACGTGTGAACATCTGTTTTTCAATTATTTTGGATATATACCTAGGAGTGGGATTGCTGGCTTATACAGTTAATTCTATATCTAGCTGTTTGACGAACTTTTTGTGTCTATTTTTGAAGCAGTTTGCTTAGGCTTAGGTGCAGACATTCATTAGAGGCTCATTCATTCAATAACTATTTATTAAGTGCCTGCTAAGAAACAGGCCGTTTGCTCAGACACTGGTAGATTTGAGGGTAAGTAAGACAGTTTATCCCTTGAAGGGTCTCATGGTTTGGCATAAAGAGGTAGATGGGAAAATGAACAAAATGTAAATGGGATAGCATCTTTCCAATGATGAAAACCCTCCAGGAACTCATCATTGCAACCAGAAGAAAACCCAAATTCCATACTAGAGGCTTCATGAATCTGCCTACACATGTGACCTCATGTAATCTCCATGTGGGAAAAATACAAAGTGTTATGGAAGTTCAGTGTTAGGAGAGAGAACTTCACGGAAGAGATGAGATTTAGCTTGTCCCTTAGGTTAGCAGGAGGATCTCTATAGAAACCAAGTGTGAACTCCTGAAGGGAGACACATGAATACATTTTCTCATCTGCTTTGGGCTACCTTCCATCTCTCAGAACTGACTCTCTTGCTGAAAATGGATAGCTGATCAACTTAGTCAAGAATCTGGGGCAAAGTTTTAATCCTGCTCTCGCTGATGAATTAATAATTGCCTGGAGGAAATGTTTCACTTTTATCCAAGATATTATTAACATTTTCAGGGCAATATAGTATTATTTAGGAACTTGGCAAAGTAATTAACCCAAAGCTTGTGTTAATACACTTATAAAACATAAAATCCTTGTTTACTTTGCCATCAGATCCATCATTAGTACCCTTAATTATTGAAGACATTGATACTTCAGATTTTAATGAATTGTTGGAAAAACTGCTGGAATTATGAAGGCCAATAAATTGTTTGAGCATTTAAAGAGAGTTAATGGAAATTTACGCCAATCTAGATTACATAATCTCTTCCAAATTTTCATTCATCTCTACCATATACACCAATGCTACTTCAACTGGCCTACCCCTAACGTTTGCAGAATCTGGGGTGAAAGATTAAATGGAGGTGTACATACCAGATATCTAAATATTTAAAAGTTATATATCAAATGGTTCCATAAAATATGTTCTATCTTCCTACTTGTATATTTCTGTATATATGTATATACATACACACACACACACATCCATATATATATCTTCATAACACTCTGGAAGGCCAGGTACTAGTTAGGGATCCTTGGACTTTAGATCACAGCTGTGATTAGCTCACAGTCCCCAGACTCCAACCCATTTCCCTCCTCTTTCTACCCTGCTTTTGCTCCTTGCTATGAATGATTTCATGAACATGTGTGTGAACACTCTACCTACACATCCAACATTCATTCCCTGCTCCTGCAAACAGTCAACCCTTGGCTACTCCTTGGGCCTAGTGGTGCAGACCAAGAGGAAGGCCCTAGGGAAGAGTCCCATACAGGTCTTGGAAGCACACTTGAAATTCGAGAGTCCTGGGTAGTGGAGTGTAATCTGGAGGTGGGGAGGACTGGTAAGTGGAGTGGGTACCCTCCCTTCATCCCATCCTCAAGCAATGGGAAGGAATGAGATGCAGCCAGAGAAGGGCCAGAGCAGAGCCCTCTAATATGGGGTCCAGAAGTGGGCCCCTCTTGCTGCACCTCAGAAATCTCTTCTGTCCTCCTTGTCAACAGTGAAAAATTGTGTGAGTTTTTTAAACTATGTGGGCCTTGGTTTCCTCATCTGTATAAGGGGTCATAAAGCTGCTGCTATTGCTACTACTCAAGGTTGTTGAAAAGTCTAGATAAATTTAACAATGTACGTGAGAGTGCTTTGTAAAGGTGCTATATACTAGAAACATATTGTTATTATGTTGGGGTGTTTTGGTTCATTTTAGATCTTACCATGTACTAAACCAAAGGGCAAAGCAGCTGCCTGCTGTGCACACACTCTCAGGTTCTCATTAACGTATAAGCAAAAAAAGCAAACATGGAGAGCTGATGACAAAGGAGGCAAAGGTTATTAAATATCCTTCACGTTTTATTTTTCCTAAACCTGCTTCCTGATTCCTCCAGATCCAGATTGATTTCTTTAAAACCCTGAGTTTGTGGACATGTGCTAATTTGCATGGCTGATCTAGGCCCCCAGATTGATGCCGGGTAAGGGACATTACTCTTCAGCTGTAAGGCAGGGTAACTCCTGCATTAAGCAGGAAGCAGACTGATATCTCATCTGTTCAGCCGGCAGAGAATATGCAGTGTACCTTTGTGGTGAAAGCAGACGACTGAACGAGCAGGGTGTGCAGGGGAATGAATTACACCATGAGCTTCTGCATCCATAAAAATGAGGCCGCTTTGGGGTCAGGCGGGTGGGTGATGTTTCACGGAGGCAGGTTAAACTGATTCGACCCTCCGGCTCACTGATTTGAAGCTGACAAAAGGGGCTGTGCTGTCGCTCTGGGCTCAGAATGAACTTACCGTTGTCTCTGGCCATTTTGAACGAGGAAAGTCTCTGGATTTTTCTTTCTTAGGATTGTATTTTCTTTCTTCTTCTTTTAAAAACACCATTTCATTCCTATTTGCACAGAAATCCAAATCAGTTTTATTTTCAGGAATAGGGATTTTGGTATGTTTGGGGCAAAACCCCCATATCTTTATCCCCTTTTATCATCTTGCTAAATAGAACAAGTTGTGCTATTTCTGTTTTTTTGCTTTTCGAAAGCAATTACTTCCCTGTCATTTCTAGACATTCAAGCAGAAGAGTCTGCCTTGATTGCCCATCCTTCCTCTCCCCTCCCCCTTTCAAGTCCTCTGGCTTCTGCACGGCTAGGGAAGGATTCAATTAAATGAAGTGTCAATGGAGCTACAATGGTTTCAGGTCAGAGACGTCAGTAAAAAGCTGTGGAGCTGTGCTGCCCCTGTGTATGTAAATGTATATATTTATACCAGGGATGTCAACTTTCAGGACTCTCCTCCTCTGCTCTTCCCTGATCAAAGATGATTGCTGAGGCAATTACTGCAGAGGAAAAGAAAATCAGGGCCTCCCCTTCATCCTAGTGCTGTCGGAGTTTAATTGCTTGGAATAATGGAGCAGAGAGTCCCTTTCCTTTGCACACGGCCACACTCAGACACACACAAACTTACACACATGGCTGTGCTAGGACACAAACACATATGATGGCAATGCAGAAAAACATCCACACGCCCCCTAGTCCTGTTGCCTGTACACGTACACAGAGCTGCCTGTGACACACACACAAAATACTGTACTCTCTGGCTAATTCAATAAAAGCAATGTACAGTATCTGGCTTACATTAAAAACTATGTTTTTATCTTCCTTTATAAAAGACTTAACAATTTTTATTCCTTTATCAAAAGAGACATCTAAAGTTTAAAAATAAAAGAGAAGAGGGTACAGGGAGAAGTCACAGCAGCAAAATACACAAATTCTTCAATTTGTGCTTTTGTTGTTTAATTCTTCTGTACACACCGTCACAGAAGTCCTAGGTCTCTGCACAAACACTTCACATGTTAAAAATCCCTCTCAAGCCCTTTTTGCTTTGTTGTAGGCACAAGGACAAGTTGAGTATTCTATACTATTCACTGTGTTCTAGGCTATTCTGTTTTTGTTCTCATATGACATGAAGAGGGATTCTAACTTGCATCAACAAATATAAAGAGTGACATTCAGATGCAGAGAATCCTAGCTCTCTAATTAGTTCTGCTATGTCCAGGCACTGGGAGTACACGTGGCTTCAGGCTGGGGTGAGTCCCTGGTCACACGTAGAACACAGGCTCTAAAGCATCCACATGGCAGATTTAGGTTTTCATTCCAGGCTCCCAAGGGCTGTCAGATTTTAAATATTATTATTTGGCCTAATTGGTTCCTCCTTTGTTGGCAAGAGAGTAAAGACAGGGAAAAATACCCTCACAGACCCTTTCATCCACACAAAGGCAGAGCACATACACTTGGCTTTGTGTTACAATCACTAGAAGTTTTTCTTTTTCTTTTTGTGGATTAAGTAGTTAACCGTGTGCATGAAGCTCACATCCATCCTTTCTAGGACAGTTAAGAATAAATACAGCCTTTCAGAAAAAGGAATAAAAATTTTTTCCACTGTTGTGATTGTTGAAATTAAAAAAAATTTTTTTTCTGAAAATTTCAGAAAATGGTGGTGGTAGATAAACCAAGTGCAAACCAAAAAAGATCCCAAAGCACCTTATTTTAAAGATTTGGAGATACCAATCTCAGGCTTCTCAGCTCATCAAGATGACCATCCTCTCTTTGGGTTCTCTTTTCCCAGACTGTGTCTTGGAAACTAACTCCAGCCAGTTATCTGGACCAATCACAGGGCTCACCTCTTTTGTTTTTTGTCTCTCAGAGATCACATTCCTGTACTACCTAAATAGAATGTCTGAAAACAATTGTTTTATATGTTTTATCTTATTTTCTAGTTGTTTACAGTGGGAAGACAATTCTTATAAAAGTGAATCCTTCATTTTTTTTTTTTTTCTCTATAAATACTTATTGGGGGAAGGGTGGGGGAATCCTTCATGACTTGAAAGAAAATTTTAACCTACATATTGTTGAATAAATGACTGAATGAAAAAAAAAAGATTTGGAGATAAATGTGGCTATGTGGATGGCTATGTCAAAATATTACAACTGAGCCCCTGATAATGTCTCTGATGTTTTTGTTTATTTGTTTTGGTTGTTCTGGTTCCTAACTGGTGCATTCTGGGCTTGGATTTTATATTTCTGACTCCCTTCTCTAATGGGCCTCAGTGTCTCTTTACAAACATGTGTAACTCTAGCTGTAGCCTCCCAGCTGTACTGATGCTGATGAGCTTGGACACTGCCCAGTCTTGAATGTTCAATCTAATAGGGGAGGCAGAAACATAAATAATTACAATACAGGAGAAAGACCATAACAAAGGTGATGAAGGAATACCCAGGAGGAGCACAAAACCTGGGAGGAAATCACATGGATCCTGTTCTGGAGCAGATGATTCCTGGGCCAAAATTAGCAAGCAGGTTATCAGTTACAACGACCAAAGCGCCGAAGTTACCTTACATTTGACATGAATTTTTCAAGTGATTTGATCTCCCTAACCCTCATTTGATGGGAAGTCCAATGCCCTCCTCCAGATTTTTGTAAATTCCTGGGTTTGAGGGGCTTGAAGTCCAGGTCCTACCACACATTTGATGTCACTGGTATTGAACTTCTTTTGGCCTGTCCGTTCCCCCTGGTCTGTACCAATCCAGGTGTGGTACTTGGTACTACACAACTACTTGGCACTTGGTTTGTATGAAACACACACACCCTGTGTGTGTGTGAACACCTTGAATCTTGGAGGGATAGAGGTTTTACATCACCATATTCCTGGCCCTTTCTCGGTTTTCCAAAATTCCTTCCCTATCATTTCTGCAGCTCGCCCCCTCAGCTGGCTCCCCTATCAACTTAGTTCTGCTTACTTCATTACGGAAAGCAATAGCATTCTCTACCCCCTCCACTGCTCCAGCCGGCCTCCACATACCCGTTGTGCATATCTACTGTCCTTAGAAATGCACTTACATATGTACACATACACACACAGACACACACACACACACACACACACACACTCTCTCTCTCTCTCTCTCTCCTAGCAGAGGCTTTGAGATTTTCCTTCTTCTTCCTCCACTTGTCTCTGTGGAGTCTGATTTCCTCATGCTGAGGATTATGGAATCTCTTCTCATCATCTCTCCAACAAGGTAAAGTTATCCCACAAATAGTCATTCCACATCAAATGTGTGCCTGGCTCTGTTTTGTAGGCACTGGGGACACAGTGGGAAACAAGCAAAGAGAGTCTTCGCCCTAACAGGTCAGCTTTAGTTTCTAATACCATTTCCCCATTTCCCCCTATTTTTCCAGGAAGCAAAATGTATTTAATAAATGTTTGCTGAATGAGAGTTCTCACTCAAATTTCTTCTGCTGCCTTATCTCTCCTTACTCCTCTCTACTAACCCTGTGCTCAGGTGTAGTGTCAGACTCTCCCAACACCACCTGTCTATTCCTGCTGCTAGAATTTTGAGAGGGGTATTCTTTTTTTTTTTTAAACATCTTTATTGGAGTATAATTGCTTTACAATGGTGTGTTAGTTTCTGCTTTATAACAAAGTGAATCAGCTATACATATACATATATCCCCATATCTCCTCCCTCTTGCAACTCCCTCCCACCCTCCCTATCCCACCCCTCTAGGTGGTCACAAAGCACCGAGTTGATCTCCCTGTGCTATGTAGCTGCTTCCCACTAGCTATCTATTTTATGAGAGGGGTACTTTTAAAGCTAACATTTATTGTACTCTTTTCATGAGCTTTGCAAAGTGCCCTATATTCATTCTTTCATTTAATCCTCACAAAAACTCAATGAGGTAAATAATATTATTTTTGTTTTACAGATGAATAAACAGGAGCTTAAAGCAGTTACTTTCTTGCCTATAGCTGGTCCTTACCTATTAAAATCCTACTCACCGCTTTAGCTAATCTTGAACCACGTGATCTCCCCAGCCTTTGAAATTCCACATCACTGTTTCAGCTCTGAGTAACCTAATTCACTATTTGTATTAAAGATATTTTTTCTGTCTATTAGACTGTAAGCTCCTTAAGGGTAGAGGGTGGGTACAGTTCATCTTTGGATCCATTCAGATGCTTGCATACGGAGGCATCAATAAATATCTTCAAATTAATTTAAATAAAATAACCATAGAAAATGGCTTATCTTGAAAAGGAGCTGAAGGTTACATGAATTATCTGTATCTCCTAGAAAGTTTGGAATACTGTTCTGGGTAGAGCCAGAATTCTGAAAGAATTCTGAATTCTTACAGTTATTATATAATAACTGTAAGATTTACTATTTGTACTAAGGTCCCAAACTATTTGAGGCTAACCTGCACTACAGTAGGAATAAAATAATATTGCAGGAGTAAAGAAACTGAAAATAAGAATTAAGCCAATTTAAGAATCACTAAATAATGAGAGGGCTTACAGCTGCTATTGTAAATAAGCTAATTATGTTTTCAGTACAGATAAATTTTGAACAACTGCCTAGGTCAAAATACATGTGTAGCTAGAAAAGAGACTCTGTTCCAAGTACTCAAGGTCGACAGCTATGGAGCCAAAGACAGTGGTTGTCTGCGCATGTATCCAATTTTTTCCTCTCTGTTCCCTGATAGTGAAGCTGTGACACAATGTTTTGTCAAGGAATGGTTACCAAGAACTGGCATAGAATTCCACAATAGGTATGGGCTGGAAGGAATTATAGGTATCTGGTCTGTTTCTTTCAGTAAAGCTAAAGTCTACTTTTTCTTCATGTACATAATCAATATTTATTTTATATAACTATAAATATACACACAGAAATAGGTAAATACTAATGGCTAATGTAGGTGAAGATTTGAAGAAATAAAAGTAAAACAAGAAACGGCAGAGTTGACTACTGGAATAGAAGAGCGTTAGAAGGTAGAATATAAACAACAGAGCTCAAAAAAGAGAATATAGTTCATTTTTACTGAGGCTATTACTCAATTTTTAAAAATGGCTTTGCCTCATAGATTTTCACTGGTCATTGAGTCACCTATATATTGGCTGGTGCTTTGATTTCTTTTTTTAAAAAAATTTCTTTATTCATATGCTTTGAACCTCTGTAATTTTGTTTTATGTATTGTACTAATCAAATGTCAGATTGAGCAATGTTTTCATTATGAAGACGTGGTTAAAACAGTCTTGTAAGAAGGATATAATTTGTATACAGTCAGGAAAAAAATTGCAACATTTCTCAACCAAAGGGATGATGACTTCTGTGAGTGGTTCTCAAGGCTTCCTAGCAAGAGTTTTTTCTTTTTTTTTTTCTTTTTTTAAAGTATTTGTTTATTTATTTATTTATTATTATGGCTGTGTTGGGTCTTCGTTTCTGTGCGAGGGCTTTCTCTAGTTGCAGCAAGCGGGGGCCACTCTTCATCGCGGTGCGCGGGCCTCTCACTATCGCGGCCTTTCGTTGCGGAGCACACGCTCCAGACGCGCAGGCTCAGTAATTGCGGCTCACGGGCCCGGTTGCTCCGCGGCACGTGGGATCTTCCCAGACCAGGGCTCGAACCCGTGTCGCCTGCATTGGCAGGCAGATTCTCAACCACTGCGCCACCAGGGAAGCCCCCTAGCAAGAGTTTTTAGGTTATCTTAACCTCGGGGTGCTGGATACTTTCCATTTGCCCCTCCAGATCTACTCTGCGTCCTTCTTCACTCGGCTGTGTGCCGTGGAGCCTGACCTCTATGAACTGAATGCATCAACTGGCCCCTTGCTCTGGCTTCCACTTGGTTCAATTAAGGCATCAGTGGGAGGGAGGAGATCTGCTCCCTCTCTGTAGATCACTTGAGGGCAGCTATGTCCTTTGATTGAATGTCACAACACCTCCCAAGATGTCCTGTCTACACAACTCTCTTCTTCCTCACCTTCAAGGTTAGGGTGGTGACAGCTACCCTGTTCTGTCACTAGCTCCAGTTCCAGAATACTGCAATATTCCTTGCTATTTCCTGCACCCCTGCCTAAACCTTTATAAGTAGCTGTTTCAGTATGCCCTCCTCGAATTCTCACTCTGAGTATGACAGCTGTTTCTTGCTGGGACCCTGACTGATATACTCAGGTATTAGCTAAACTTAATTCTTACTCCTTTCTACCTGGTTCCTCTGTTCTAATCAGAACAGTGTAATTGGTTGTATACCTAACCCAACTCATATTACTCTTTCTTTCTGGAATGCCTTCATATGTCTCTCTTCCAATCCAGGTTTATCAATATCTTATGACACAACTCAGGCATCACTTCCCCCTGCCCATTACTAATTCCAAAGCAAAATTAGCAATCTCTTCTTACATTACTCTAGGTACTCCATTCCATCATCACTAGACACTTATATCTTTAGGTGTTTTATTTATGGATTAGTGTTTGTGTTCTCTTCAGTGAGAGTACAAACTCATAGAATGTCAAAGACTCTGTCCTTCACTTTTAGATTCATTAATTAATTCAACAAAGAGTTTTTGTACCAAGTATGCATCAGTCACTGTTCTTGGCTTCAGGGATAGAGCAGTGAATATAACAGACAAAAATACCTGTCCCCTTGGAGCTTATACTCTAAAGGAGGTGATAAAAGATATAACAATAAGTAAGTTAAGATTTTAGAATGTTAGATAATGACAAGGGCTAAGGAGAAGAAATAAATCAAGGGAGAATAGACAACTTCGGGGACAAGTGTTGAAATTTTAGGTAGGATGGTCAGGGAAGATGTCACTGGAAGATGACTAAATGGAGGACAGCCATGTAGATAGTCGGAGGAAGAGCATTCCAGGCACAGGAAACAGCAAATGCAAAGATTCTGTGGGAGGACAGTTCTATTCATTGAACAGAAGGAGGTCAGGTGACTAGAGTGGGAAAACAACAAAGAATAGCAGAAGATGAGTCCTAGTGGTGGTCACATAATACTTGCTCAACAAATTCAAAGCCTTTTAGAATTGGCAGGAAAATGGTTTGAAAGAATGATCTGGATAAGGAAAATCAGTGATGCAAAAAAGAAAGTCCCCAAAGATATTGCAATCGGAGAGTTCTTCTATTTCTCCTTTAAGGCTCATCTACTTCAAGCCCTTGTCCCTTTCACTGTCTCCTTTCTCTACCAGTGCTAGAGTGAAAGCACACCAGTGTCGATTACCAACACACCACTCATGATGTTACTTTTGGAATAGCAGTTTCAATTATAATAGAACACTCAAAAGAAAAATACCATCAACCTAATAGAAAATTAGGCAAAGTGCATGGCCAGACAGTTCACAGAATAAAAATTACTAGCTAAAAGAACAGCAAATACAAAGCCCAAAGATGGGAGCATGCTTGACATATTTAAGAAACAGTAAGGGGACTTCTCTGGTGGCACAGTGGTTAAGAATCTGCCTGCAACGCAGGGTATACGGGTTCGATCCCTGGTCTGGGAAGATACCACATGCCGCAGAGCAACTAAGCCCACGTGCTGCAACTACTGAGCCTGCTCTCTAAAGCCTGCGAGCCACAACTACTGAGCCCATGTGCCACAACTACTGAAGCCCGTGTGCCTAGAGCCTGTGCTCCACAACAAGAGAAGCCACCGCAATGACAAGTCCGCACACCACAACGAAGAGTAGCACCCGCTCACCACAACTAGAGAAAGCCTGCACGCAGCAACGAAGACCCAATGCAGCCAAAAACAAATAAATAAATAAATTTATAAACAAAAAACAAAACAGAAACAAAAGCAAAAAAAGCCAGCCATATGTGTCTACTGATGGAAGAACACAATTCTTGTCAAAGGGTTTGAATCTCCAGAGGTCAGCCTCTGGATCCAACTGCCAACTTGCAGAAAATACAAGGGACAGAGGAACACGTTGAGCTGTACCATGAGTCTGAAATCAGCAAAATCCAGACTAAGAAGAAATTTTATGGGTCAAATAGCCCGGGTTCTTCAACAAATAGATTTTAAGGAAAGGAGGGGTAATCTATAGAGACTTCAATGACATATCAAGGTAAAAAAAGGAGCAGACTAAACAATAGTGTCTAGAGATGCATACATGGGTCATAAAAACATAAAGAAATGCAAATGTCTAACATCACAGTCAGGAGGGAGGAAGAAAGGTTCAATTGTGATTGCACATGGAGGGACATCTGGGAGGCTGGAAAAGTACTATTTCTTGATCAAGGTGGTGTTTGCCTTATAATAATTCACTAGGATATACATTTGTTCCATATAGTTTTCTGTATTTCAGCTTTATTTTACAATAAAAAGGTACATATGCTAATAGTTATAAATATATATGAATATACATATATATACATATATATAGATAGATATGGAAGTAAATAGAAAAAGAAATAGATGGATAGGTAGATTAAAAAAAAGTCCCACAGTTCCAGAGATAAGTGGGCTTCTTTTGAACATTTACAGATAGCAGGAGATGGATAATTTACTAAAGAACAGCATTCTGAGCTTGGTTGGGCCCTTTCTCTTTTCTCTGTCCAAATCAAGTAATTGTTAGCAGAAGCTTTTGCTCTGTGGTCAAAGCCTGAGATCTACTCTCTGAAGAAAGTTATTTGTCTGCTCAGAGATGATTCCTTGGAGGGTTCTGGGGATTAAGAGAGAAGCAGAGCAGAGACTGAGCACCTCTGTATTACCAAGCGAGACATGGAAACAAAAAAGAAGGACAGTTCCACTCAGAAATGGTGCATGCAAAAGTGCCTTACCTCCAGTAGAAAGGCTCCCTGCCTTTCACAGTCACTGGAATTTCCAACCAGCCTACCTGCTCCCTACCTGTCAGTCAAAACCTAGTCAGCCATTTACATGAAACTGGAAATCAGCCTTTTTTTTTTTTCCATTGGTGAGGCCTACTAGGCAAACATATATATCGACCACAGAGGAAACCACGATCCTGATTCATAATGATGCATGGACAAGAAAGGAACATAGCTATCTGAAAAAATCGACAAAACAAAAGAGAAGGTAGTAAATATCTAAATATTCCTCCTTATCCTGGAGGAAACAGAGCTATTTTCTGTTTCCTAGACATATCCTCGTAAAATTTCAGAACTTGAAGAATTAAGAGAAAACTCTGATAGCTTTTGGTGAAGGAGGAAAGGTTAGCTATAACAGAATGAAAAGCAGATTGATATCAAATATCTCAGCAGCAACACTGGATGTTAGTAGACTTTGAAGCAAAGCCTTCAAAGTCCTTAGGAGGAAAAAAAAATCTGTACTTAGCCAAACTATCAATTAAATATGAATGTGGAATTAAATTTTTGGACATGTAAGCACTCAGAGAGTTTACCACCCACATATCCTATATTTAAAAATTACTTAAGTAGATTATTCTGAGTAAATGACAAAGGAACCCAAAGAGGAGGATTATATACAATAAAACCCCTGCCACACACAATGGAAACTAAGTATGACAGTGAAAAGTAAAGGGAGATCGAAAGATATGTGAAGAATACTGAGTAGGGATCTTTGTGCTTGAGATATTTCTCGTTCGAATAACAAACTTTCAATGATCTAGGATTACATGTCTTTCTCTATTGATTCAATCATGCTGCATGGTTCTGCAGTGACTATACAATCATCACGTAAAAACTGCATTTTATCTGGTGACTTTAGAGTCACCTTATGCACAATGCCTGTAAGACTAAGATTATAAATGTTAAAACACTGACAAAGTAAAAATTATACAACTACCAAAAATTTGATGGGACAATGGAGAGAAGCGACGGAAGGAGGGGTTGATGCAGTATTTTCACAATCTTTTAAAAAATACTTTCATAGGATAATAAATCAAGGAATAAGTTTTTAAAAATAATCATTTAAAATCATAAAGGCAAACACCAGAAGAATTTAAGACATATAGCTAAAGAAAATTGTGGGTAGGGAACGAGGTGTACATAACAAGATGGAATGTAGCGGGAATGGATAAAGAACCTCAGCCTGGAGTCTATTAGGTATCACCTAGAGTTGAAACATTAATATCGAAATATGAGAATGTTGTTAATAGTTGCAATGGCTGATTGACCAACTCTAGCTGGAAAGAGATTTGGAAAATGAGTGTGTGGTGTTTTCCACAAAACTCATAAGGAAGAGAATGCTCCAGTTATCAGAAGGGAGTTTAGGTGCTGGGCAGTTAAAAAATAAAACAAATATAAAATAAACTAAACTGTAATTCTACCAGGTTTTTAAGGTCCTATTCAAATATCTACTCCTCACTAATCCATCAGGTAGAGGTAGAGTGAATCTTTTCACTCCTCTGTTAACCACAGGAAGGGTGAGAACCAACACCAATTAAGTACTGACCTTGTGTCTTTATTAGGTATGCCATTTGCCTTATATTATTTAACATTCCTAATCACTTTGTCCCCTTTCTATAGGTAAGAACACCAAAGCTCTAAGAAATTAAGAAATTTGCTCATGGTTATTTAGCTGGAGGCAGTGGAGTCTGTATTAAAAACCAAGGCTCTATGTCTTTGAGGTTCATGCTTCTATGTTGTATCTCCCGGTTGGTCTGTATTTCTGCACATGGTATTGATTATATACACTTTTGTACCATGTATGTTTTATCTCCCCAAATAAATTGCCAGCACCTTGATAAAGGGTTACTTGTCTTGGACAATTCTTGTATCTCTTACAGCACATAATACAGTACCTTTCGTATATAACAGGCTTAATCAATATCTATTATATGACTCTGAAATCTATATCAATGAAAAAGAAAGTCATATTTTTGAGGTAAATTAGGTACAATAAAGCATCAGTGCATTGAAACTCTACAATCCCTGAAGTACATTAAAATGTCCTTCATAGACTTACAAGTCTTCATCTTTTTCCTCATTTTACTAATTAAGTCATTTTCTCAAGATTACAAACAAGAAAAATAAATCAATATCCAATTATATTTTTCCTGTTTAAATTTCTACTTTTCCTGCAGCATTATTTTTAATTCATTTTCCTTGTATTGGTCTTTTACTTTAGGTATATTATTTGTCAAAAACACAATCGAGGGCTAGCTTATGATGCTTCCCACCATCTTTAACAATATTTCTAAGGAAAACTGGCTTAAAAATGGAATGTGGGATACCGCATCTCTGTAAACAATAAGCTTCCCATACACAATCTGTATTGCATGGTGTCTAGCTCAATGCAAATGAGAATGCTGGTTGAGTCGAATGTAAAATAAGCAGTAAATCTTTATAGGCACATACATTCTTAGTAAAGATGCATGTGATATATGTCTATTCTTAAATCATTCATGTTAGGCAAGATGCAAATGCTTCAGTGCTTTATTCTTCCTCTCATTCACACAGTCATCTATCTACACAGCCCCTTCTGGCTGGAGGAGCAAATACTCAATAACCATACTACTCTGCCAGTGTAGATGGATTTCAGTCTGTGTTTTGTTTCACTACAGCAGCATCTTGTTTCAATAAAAGCTGGCTCTCAGGCTTCTTGTGGCTCTTATTCCAAGCTGAGGATGCATGCTTACAAGCTGCCTGTCTCTTTACGTTTAGCTAGAAGTGTTCACAGCCCCTCCCCCAACCACCCTTCCCACTGTTTCTGCTACTACTTTTATTCAATGCAACACTTGAGGGGACTGCAGATGAAATGCCTCTGAACCTAAATTGCCAGCAATGGAAATAACAACCTATCTTCTGACCTGCCCCTCCCTTCTCCACTGACACTTTTCGAATCTGAGTGTAGGAGCACACAGCTGCTCTATCTCTGTCTCTTGGGTTTAGCGGTATAGTGGCTTTTCTAGGCTAGAAAAAAAAAATTACCACCTCAAACGAAAATGCATTAGGGAAAATATTTGGTAAGAGAAAGAAAGAAGTAGGTATGCATAAGCTTACAGGGTATATACAAATTTGGTGAAATACATGATGTAGAACAAGAAATCAGAATTTACACACCACACAGCGAAGTTGTCACCTTGGGAGATTATACACTAACTCTACCGGCACTAATCACTGCTAAAGCATTTTTGAAATTTCTCTTACAGAATTGCTCTCAGTGTCAGCACACAAGATATATGAGAAAATAAGCCTCTTAACACCCCATTTTTTAAAATCCTAGACAGTATTACTCAGTTTAATCACTCACCATGTTACAAGACTTCTCTATGAGTGGATTTTACCAATTTAAAAAATACCAAATCCTCCCTCAAAGAAAACCTTAACACTGATGAAATTTTAAAATGTGGTGCAGGCTTTAATGAAAAACCTACTATGTGCCAGAAGGCAGTAGCCACAGTAAATAGTAGTATTCCCATTTCAGAGTTAAGAGAACTGGATTATCAGAGAGATTAAGCAACTTGTCCAAGGCCACACAGTCAATAAATGGATACGGGAATTTATCCATTTTCTTCCTCAGCAAAGCAGGAGAAATGCCAGCTCTGTCTCCCAGGATTCTTGGGAGCACAATTAATCCCCTGGGGAAGGCTTCCAGAATGTCACGGAAAACCCCAGGTTCTCCAGCTCCAGAAATGGCTACCTGGCTTCAATGGTACATGGCTTCAACACCAGGGTGATGCTGGAGACCCAGAAGTTCCTTTGCCAGGAACAAAGGTGGAAAGAACAACAGATGAAGAAGCAGACTCCTACTCCTAAGGGGTTCAACAATTATGACTCATAGAAAAAAATCCAGGACCCCAGTTATACCCCTCCCAAAGGGCCCTTCCAACATGTCACTAGATTGAACAGATTTCAAACTCCTGAGAAAGGGAAACCCTTTTTTTCCTGATCAGGAGAAGAATGGATGTTTTATGTCATGCGTTAAAGGACATTTTCCTATGGGGGTGGGATATACATAAACGTAGTGGTATTTTAAAGTCTTTGTCCAACTAGGCTATTAAATCAATATCATTTAGAATTAATTTGTGTTCTGATTAAATTTTATTTCTATTTTTTTTATCATAGATTTATGTTTTTGAACTTTAGTTTGCCAGGTCTTTCAGTGGGGAGGGTTTTAACTGTTTTTTTTTTCCTTCTCTCTCTCTCCCCTCCCTCCTTCCTGTCTAATGGTTTGTAATTGACTTCAGGCAAGCTCTCAGGGCCCCAAGTCCAAAATCAAGACTTAAATTTGGGATTGAGGACCCCTGTCCCACCGTGGTATTGGGCACATCACCATAGAGTCACTGAGCTAGTGAGAAGACATTTATTTTCTGGTACTGAGGTTGTCTGGCTTCTCCTGAAGCCCCTGGCAAGACTTGGCAGCAGCTCTTCCTTCAGTCTGGGCTGTGGGGAGTCCCCACCTTAGTCCCTGGTTTCAGAAATCCAGTTTGGCTCCTGTTTCCCACTCCCTTCTGCAACAAGGAACAACTATTTTAGGGGCTGGCCTTCCAGTCATCATTGTCTCCATTCCCAGAGCCCTCCTCATCCATGGATTCAAACCCTTCTTGCCACTCACTAATTTAAGTTTCTGTTTCATTTTTTGGTCTCAAGGGTATTTATTTCATTTATGAATACACCCTATCTCTTAATTTTCTTTTCTTTTTTAATATTTATTTTCCTTATTTTTTGGCTGCGTTGGGTCTTAGTTGTGGCACATGGGATCTTTGTTGAGGCATGAGGGATCTTTTTCGTTACAGAGCACGGTCTGCTTGGGTTTCTCTCTAGTTGCAGTGCACGGGCTTCTCTCTAGTTGTGGCGTGAGGGTTTTTCTCTCCCTAGTTGTGGCACGTGGGCTCCAGAGAGCGTGGGCTCTCTCGTTGAGGGGCACAAGCTCAGTAGTTGTGGTGCATGGGCTTAGTTGCCCCACGGCATGTGGGATCTTAGTTCCCCGACCAGGGATCGAACACGCATCCCCTGCGTTGGAAGGTGGATTCTTTACCACTGGATCACCAGGGAAGTCCCTAATTTTCTCTTTATATCTGATTAATTGCTGTTTTTGTGTGGAGTGGGGTTGGGGGGCGGTGCTCAAAAAAAGAAACTATAGAGCCATCTTTTTTTTTTTAAATTTTATTTATTTTTGGCTGTGTTTTGGATCTTCATTGCTGCGTGCGGGCTTTCTATAGTTGTGGTGAGCGGGGGCTACTCTTTGTTTTGGTGCTCAGGCTTTTAATTGCGGTGGCTTCTCTTGTTGCAGAGCACAGACTCTAGGTGCGCGGGCTTCAGTAGTTGTGGCACGTGGGCTCAGTAGTTGTGGCTCACAGGCTCTAGAGCACAGGCTCAGTAGTTGGGCGCATGGGCTTAGTTGCTCCGCAGCAGGTGGGATCTTCCCAGACCATGGATCAAACCCGTGACCCCTGCATTGGCTGGCAGATTCTTAACCACTGTGCCACCAGGGAAGTCCCTATAGAGCCATCTTGACCAGAATTCTCCTCACTGAGTTTGTCTTCAGAGATTTCCTTCAGGCATCTCAAATTTAACATGTCTAGGACTAAATTCATTATCTTCTCTCACCAAAACCTGTTCTTCTATATTTACTTTAACTTGATGAATGTTATAACAATTGATCTAGCCTCCAAAATTAGAAACATCAGCTTCATTCTCAGTTCTTGCTTCTTCCTCCCTCATCATTTCAAATCTGTCACCAAATCATACAGAATCTATTTCAGCAACTCCTGAATCCATTCATCCTGTCTAAGCCCACTTTAGTGAAGAATTCATGAACTCTCTTGCCTGAGTGTCAGCTATACTCTCCCTGCCACCAATGTCTTTCCACTCAAGTCCATATTTCAACTGTTTCCAGATTCATTTTCCCAAACAAACAAAAAAACAACCCTAAGTCTCTTTAAAGACTTTGTCTATTATCTAGAGAATGAAGTTCAAAATTGTTAGCAGGGGTGAGATTGCATGGGTAGTTCGAGGCCAAAATGTATGATGTTGGGATGTACTGTGTGGCTGGAGTATAGTGTTTAGAATGAATGAGAAATGGGATTTATGTTTATGATGTTCTCATATAATATTTGAGACAATCGCTGGCATGAACAAAGATGTGAATGTATGTATGGATGAATGTAATGTCTAAGGGTGGTGTGCTGGTTATTCTGATAACTCTCAGATCTATTCTTTGCTCTTCTCTAGCTCTATGTCTGAGAAGCTGACCTCTATTGACTGCATCATCTGGACTTCCTTATGCAATGGAGGCACCAGCAGGAGGTGGAAGGGCAAGAGGAGATCTGGGTATTTATTCCTCCTACTCTATCTTTGTTTGCCAGCATTCTGGTGTTCTGGCAGGGGCTAGGTCCTTCATGGCTAAAGCTCCCACCTGACAACCTTTCTTCTATGTTCAGCGCTCAAGGGGCTCTGGTAAACTCCATTCTTCCCTTTGTCCCTTCAGGCTTGGGGGTGGGTGGAAATGGCTTCCACTGTAATTAGTTTCTGAGTACCTCACCATTCCTCCTTGCTTCCTTTAACCCTGCACATACCTCTCCATCTAAGCTATTCATTACATTATTTTAAGATAAACCCCTGTTCCCTTGCTGTACTCAATAAAGATGGTAAGTGTGAAATATATTTGACTGAGAAGTAAGCAAATGTGAGTTTAAGTTCATTTAACAACAACAAAAAACCTAAAAAAACACAATATCCTACCTTTTCAGGAGTAAGGATTATTTTCTATTTTAATGAGCATTCAGGCATTAAAGTCCAGGTGGAAGTATATAGATTAATTCTTCTAAATTCATCTGCAAAAGAAGAATTAGTGGTTTTACTATTGAAATAATCTGACATCTATTACATTCTTGTTGGATTTCCCATTGCTGGCTATAAAATTTGGGAAGCTATTTGAAAGTAGTCTATTCTAGAAGCAGTATAATTGGGCCATCTTAATTGATTATATTTCAGCCTTTTTAATCTATAGAATGCCTATCCACGAATCATAATTAATAAATCCACAGTGCTGAGAATATGACACAATACACCAACCTGCTGGGAAAGAAACCTGTTTGTGCTCATTTCTTCATAGATGTAAAGGTCCATCCGACATATGCTCTTACTTCTCTGACTTCCTTTCTAAAGTCAGAAGCACATTTTGTTTCTCTCATAGCGGTTAAAAAATGACACATTGAGACATGTCTACAGGCTGAAGTATGAGCCAATTTCTAGGAACTGAAAACTGTTGCCAAAAAAAAGAAAAAAAGACACAAGAGAGAGGCACCTCTACAAATTCAAATTGTCTCTGTATACTGTCACTGAAAAATAATGACTTGCATTCTGTGCAGCAACCAGGAAGCAATGTCTTGTGACTCTTCCCTATTCAGCCCCCATCCCTCACAACCCCCTTTCTGCCAAAAACCCACATTTCATTCACATCTAACACTGGAAAAAAGTATGTAGTGAAGAGATGAGGGGGAGTTAGGATTGGAATCATGTTCTTTGTTGGGGAAATCTGCAAGCTCTAGCTGTTTCCATTTGAATGGCATTTCATTTTGCCCAGTTCAGGGTTTGTTGATTGTTCATGCTGTCTAGAAAAGCTTTGATTAAACCTTCTAATTTCAGCTAAGTTCTTTTTCTGCAGGGCAAGCCCTTGTCCTGAAAGTATAGAAATGTGGTCAAAAGGAAAACAACAAAGTAGGAGACTTGAAGCGAAGGAGTTAGCAAACCTGAAGGGATAATAAGTTTGGTGAATTTAACCAGTTTAATGTTATGTTAACCAAGCACCTCTTTTGATACCTGTTTTACTAATTTCTTACACTCCATAATTCTGATGCGTAAAAAGTTAAAATCTTTACCTCTAAAACCCATTTTCCATTTCTTTTATATATATATATATATATATATATATATATATATATTTTTTTTTTTTTTTTTTTTTTTTTTTTGGCTGCCTTGGGTCTTTGTTGCTGCGCACAGGCTTTCTCTAGTTGCGGTGAGCGGGGGCTACTCTCTGTTGCGGTGCGCGGGCTTCTTATTGCAGTCGCTTCTCTTGTTGCGGAACACGGGCTCTAGGCACGTAGGCTTCAGTAGTTGTGGCACGTGGGCTCAGTAGTTGTGGCTCCCAGGCTCTAGAGCGCAGGCTCAGTAGATGTGGCGCACGGGCTTAGTTGCTCCGCGGGATGTGGCATCTTCCCGGACCAGGGCTCGAACCTGTGTCCCCTGCATTGGCAGGCGGATTCCCAACCACTGCGCTACCAGGGAAGTCCCTCTTTTATATTTTTACAATAGAAATGATACAGACGTAGTCCTTGTTGGCTCAAAACATGGGTGCCTTTGCTTCCAGAGTGTTCTTTTTATTTGATTCATGTGGATAGAAAAGCAGAAGTTGCTTATTTCTCCAGCATGGAATTTCTGATTTTGCTTTAAGTACGGTACTTGTTCAGCCAGGTCTTTCCAATTCATTAACTATTACTACTTGATTTTAAATAACTGTGAGAAATTGATTCTGAAAAGCAAGCTATAGAGAGGTGTGTGTGTGTATTAGTGAGTATGTGTCTCTGTGTGTATACACATACATATATATCTCCACAATTATTTAGAACCTTGACATATATGTTTTAAAAAACTTGTTCATTATTTTAAAATATAGAGAATAATATAAGAAACATCTTTGTACTTACCGTTGAGGTTTGAGAGGGCAAGTAAATTTCATCCCTCATCCTCCCTACCCAAGTTCTGACTCAATTGAGAGAGACAAAGAAGTCAGGCAAATGGAAATAAAGCGTGCTGTATAACCAATAAAGTCTATGTTGGAGGATATGGCCTAGGTATGTGCAGAAACACACAACACATCTTCCCTTCTAACTTGTAAATGACAAGTAAGAGAGACAAAGACAGGCAGATAGGGCTCTAAATAGCAGCTTCTTTCTGGTAAGTTTGGAAAACATGGCTTGGGTACGGAGTAGCAATCAGCTTAGGCACCTGTAGCCACGTGGACACAGTTTTCCCTGGTTTCCAACACTACACTTACCTTGTAGCCAACAGCAAACCAGAGCACAAGCTCTCTGCAGAGAGGAGGAGAGAGGTACTAAGTTGGGAATGTCCAGTTCCTCTTCAAACACACCAATCAGGTAACTTTCTCTCCTACTGAGAAAGAACAAAGGGGTGTAGCTAAAAATGAAGAGTGTTTATGGAAAAATAACTTCTCAAGGAAATCAGAGGGAAAATGTAGCCCACTCAGCACTCAACCATAACAAATCAATATTTTGTTATATTTCATTCATTCTTTTCTTTTACATAAATAATACATTACAGATACTGTTGAGGCCTACTCTGTACCCTTCCATGACCTCATTCATCTCCTCTTCCATCTCCACTGGTGACCACTGCCCTGTGTGTATCATTCAAAGCATGTTTTTATACTTTTCACACATATATGTAGCTCACATATGTGTGCATATATATAAACTATATACAGGGCTGTTATGCATTTTATAAGTTTTAAGTGAGTGGAATAACAGTAGATATATAATTATGCAACTTTCTTTCTTCATGCAACGTGATGTTTTTGAGATTTATCCTTATAGATACCTGTAGTTGAAAAGTTTTTAATTATATGACTAAACCACACTTTCTACTCATTCTTCTATTGTCAATTAGTTGTTCATTTATTCCCCAGTTTTTACCATTATAAACAATGCTGAGACAAACAGTCTTGCACATGTTCCCTTCTGCATGTGAGAAAGAGTTTCGATGGAGCAGTGATTCTCAGCTTAGGTAGGATATTGTATCCCTCTCACCCCGAAAATTGCCTGGAAATGTGTAGGAACATTCTGGATTGTCAAATTACAAGGACGAGTACTACTAGCTACAGTGCTGGGGACCAGAGATGCTCAATGTCCTTCAGTGTGTTGGGTGGTAACACATAAAGAATTGTCCCATCCCAAACCAAATAAGTCCACTGCTAGAAACACCACTCTAAATATATTCCCATTTGTAACAAAACTGTATCATAGGATATACAAATCCTCATCTTTATTAGATGTTACCAGATGGCTCCTCCACTTGATGTAACTAATTTATAAGCTCACTATTTCTTAACTCCACATCCTTGCCAACACTTGTGATTATCAAATTATATATATTTTGAAAATCTAATAAAAATTTTCTCATTATTGTCTTAATTTGCACTTCTGGGTTTACTTGTGGAGGCTGAACATATTTTAATGTGGCTATTTGAGTTTAGTCTTCTGTTAAGTCTAGTCTTCTGTGAAATGTCTATTCCTATCCTTTGTTTACTTTTCTGTTAATTGTCTTTTTTCTTATTTATCTATAAGAATAACTGTTCACTACATTTTAAATATAGTGGTTATGAATCCTTTTGTGTATATTGTGACTATACATCAATGGTATACGTTGTAAATGCCCCATCTGTGTCTCATCTTTGAATTTTGTTTGTGGCATCTTTTGTTGAACAGGATTTTAAAAGTTTCAATGTGGACAAGTTTATTAACATCTTTTCTGGTTTGTGTTTTTCCATTTTAGTTATTAACTTCTTCCTTACCACACTACCCTCCTATATTTTCTTCATAAATTTTAATGCTTTGCTTACCCCACTTCCCACATGTAGGTCATCAATCTTTCTGGATTTTTAAAAAAATTAATTAATTTATTTATTTTTGGCTGCATTGGGTCTTCGCTGCTGCACACGGGCTTTCTCTAGTTGTGGCAAGCGGGGGCTACTCTTCACTGCGGTGCGTGGGCTTCTCATTGCGGTGGCTTCTCTTGTTGCAGAGCACAGGCTCTAGGCGCATGGGCTTCAGTAGTTGTGGCATGCAGGCTCAGTAGTTATGGCTCATGGGCTCTAGAGCGCAGGCTCAGTAGTTGTGGCGCATGGGCTTAGTTGCTCCATGGCATGTGGGATCTCCCTGGACCAGGGTTTGAACCCGTGTCCCCTGCATTGGCAGGCGGGTTCTTAACCACTGTGCCACCAGGGGAGCCCCCTTTCTGGATTTTTTTTTTTTTTTTTTTTTGTCATTTGAGGTGGAGATCAAATTTTATTTTCCGTATGAGTTACTAATTGCTCCAGCACCATTAATGTAAATGTCCATGATTTTCCCTTCCCTGTATAGCAAGTCTCTATGTATAGATAAATCTGTTTTAGGACTTTCTATTATGTTCCCATGATCCTGTGCAAATACCACATTGGGTTGATTAATATGGCTTTATAATAATTTCTGATACCTGTTAGGACAAGACTCTCACAACTTTGTTCATCAGAACAGTATTATCTGTTCTTGACTCTGCATTCTTCTATATAGATTTTAAGTTCAGCTTGACAATTTTCATGAAAAGGTCTTTTTGTAACTGTCTTGGAATTGCATCAAATGGGTACATTAATATGTATGGAGAAAAATTTAACCTTTATAATAGTGGGACTTTCCATCCATAAACATGATATATTCTTCTATGTATCCAAATCTTCTCATGTCCTTCAATAATGCTTTGCCATATTTATACATAAAGGTTTTGAGATTTCTTGCTAGAATTATTCATAGACACCTTATAATTTGAGTTTCTTTTTGATTCTATTTGATAAAGTAGTACTTTAATTTTCAATTTCTTAAGTTAGTTAATACTAAAGAAAGGGAATGTTTTTAATTTTTGTGTGTATATGTATTCAGCAAACTTGTTGAATTTTTTTTTAGTTTCAGTATTTTTGTCTGTAAATTTTATAGGATCTTTTAAATAATTATATCATTTTCAAATAAAGTACTTTTAGTCTCTTGTTCCATGTCTTCTCTCCCTCTGTCTCCCTTTCTCTTTCTCTCTCTCCCATTGGTGATCTTATTCCTTTATAGTAAGTCCTAATATCAGTTAGTAAATGGTGAATATTAAGAGTGATAGTGGATATCTTTTTAAAGATTAATTTTAATATGATTGCTTCTAAAACTTTAAACATTCAGTATATCTGCAATAGTTTTTTTTCCTAAATCAGATTTACTGAGATGTAATTTATATACAGTAAACTTCACTCTTTAAGTATACACTTTTGGTAAGTGTATACAATAGTATAAACACCACCACAATCAAATACAGAACATTTCCATCATCCAAAAAATTCTCTCATGACCTTTTTCTTTTAAAAAAAATTTATTTATTTATTTAATTAATTTTTTTGGCTGCATTGGGCCTTCGTTGCTGCCTGTGGGCTTTTTCTAGTTGCGGCGAGCAGGGGCTACTCTTCATTGCAGTGTGCAGGCTTCTCATTGTGGTGGCGTCTCTTGCTGCGGAGCACAGGCTCTAGGCGCGTGGGCTTCAGTAGTTGTGGCACACAGGCTCAGTAGTTGTGGGGCACGGGCTCAAGAGCGCAGGCTCAGTAGTTGTGATGCACGGGCTTAGTTGCTCCGCGGCATGTGGGATCTTCCTGGACCACAAGTGAACCCGTGTCCCTTGCACTGGCAGGTGGATTCTTAACCACTGTGCCACCAGGGAACTCCCTCTCATGACCTTTTGTAGTATATTCTTTCTCCCTACTTCCAGCCCCTGGCAACAATGGCTCTGCTTTCTATCACTATAGACTAGTTTGCGGTTTCTAGAATTTTGTATAAATGTAATTATACTATATGTACTCTTTATTGTCTGGCTTTTTTTCACTCAACATAATTATTTTGAGATTCATGCATGTTGTTGCATTTCAATAATTCATTCCTTTTTATTTTTGAGTAGTATTCTATTGTACAGACATACCACAATCTGTTTATCCATTCATCTGTTGATAAACTTTTGAGTTGTTTCCAGGTTTAGGCTATTATGAATAAAGCCACCATTAACATTCATGTAAAAGTCTTTATATTGATATATGCTTTTATTTCATTTTCTTGAATAAATACCTAGGACTAAAATGGTTGGGTCATAGGGTAGATATATGTTTGATTTTTTAAGAAACTGCCAGATTGTCTTCCAAAGTGACTGTTGCAGTTGATATTCCAAACCAGTAGTTTATGAGAGTTCCAGTTATTGCAAATCCTTGCCAACACTAGATATAATCAATTTTTAATTTTAGATATTTTAATAGGAGTATGGTGGCATCTCACTGTGGTTTTAATTTGCATTTCTCTAATGACTAAAGATGTTGAACATCTTTTCCTGTGCTTATTAACCACCTGTATATCTTCTTTGGTAAAGTGGCTGTCCAAATCATGCCCATTTTAATCTTATTTTTAAATTATTGAGTTTTGAAAGTTCTTTACATGTTCTGGTTACAAGTCCTTTATCAGATATAAGTTCTTCAAACATTTTCTACCAGCCTGTGGCTTGTCTTCATTTTTCAAAAGTATCTTTCAAAGAGTAGAATTTTAAAAATTTTGATGAAGTTCAATGTATAACTTTTTTCTTTTGTGGTTCATGCTTTTGGTGCTCTATCTAAAAATCTTTTTTTAAATCTAAGAGCTTTTGTATATGGTATGAAGTAAGGACTGAGGAGGGTTTTTTTGCATATGGATGTCTAATTTTTCTAGCACTATTTGTTGAAAAGATTATCTTTGCTCCAGTGAATGGCTTCAGCACCTTTGTTGAAAATCAAATTGATGTCATATGTGTAGATCTATTTTTGGAATCTCTATTATGTTCTATTGATTTATACATCTTTCCAATACAGTATTGTCTTAATTATTGCACCTGTATATTAAGTCTTGAAATCAGGTAGTATGAGTCTTCCAATTGTGTTCCTTTTTTCAAAAGTATTTTGTCTACTCTTGATCTTCTGGTTTTCTATATAAATATTAGAAACAGCCTATCGATTTCTAGGGGGAAAAAAAGTTGCTGAGATTAAGATTGCATTCAATCTATGGACCAATTTGAGAACTGACATTTTATCATATTAAGTCTTCCAGCCCATGATCATGATATATTTCTCCATGTAGTTATATTTTCTTTAATTTCTCTCAGCAGTGCTCTGTAATTTTCAGCATATACATCTTACACATATTTTGTTAGACTTAGCCCTGAATATTTCATAATTTCTGATACTACTGTTTTTATATTTCATTTTCCAATTGTTGACTGCTATATATAGAAATGCATTTGATTTTTATATATTGACCTTGTATCATGAGACCTTACTAAACTTACTTATTAGTTTTGGGAGCTGTTTTGAAGATTCTTTGGAATTTTCTGTAAAGATTATTATGCCATCTGTGAATAAAGGCAAATTTAGTCCTTCCTTTCTAATCTGTATGCATGTAATCTATTATTCTTACCTATTGCACTGACTAGTACCTCCTGTACAATGCTGAAGGAAAATCTTATCCTGTTACAGATCTTAAGAGGACAGCACTGTTTTTCAGCATTAAGAATAGGGTTAGCTGTAACTTTTAGTTGAGCCCTTTATTAGTTTGAAGATATTCCCTTTTATTCCTAACATGCTGAGCTTTTTAAAAAAAATCACGAATGAGGTGAATTTCGTTAAATACTTTTTCTTCATCTATTGAGATAATTTTTTGGGTGGGAGATCTGTTTTACATGGTGATTGACTGCCAGTTTTGACCGATACTCTATCAGGTTCAGGACATTCCCTGAAATCCTCTTCTAATTTTTAAAAAATTGAATGGGTTTTATTTTTGTTTAATGCTTTTCCTGCATTTATTTATTTAAACATCTTTATAGGAGTATAATTGCTTTACAATGGTGTGTTAGTTTCTGCTTTATAACAAAGTGAATCAGCTATACATATACATATATCCCCATATCTCCTCCCTCTTGCGTCTGCCTCCCACCCTCTCTATCCCACCCCTCTAGGTGGTCACAAAGCACTGAGCTGATCTCCCTGTGCTATGTGGCTGCTTCCCACTAGCTATCTATTTTACATTTGGTAGTGTATATATGTCCATGCCGCTCTTTCACTTCGGTCCCAGCTTACCTTTCCTCCTCCCCGTGTCCTCAAGTACATTCTCTATGTCTGCGTCTTTATTCCTGTCCTGCCCTTAGGTTCTTCAGAGCCTTTTTTTTTTTTTTTTTTAGATTCCATATATATGTGTTAGCATACGGTATTTGTTTTTCTCTTTCTGACTTACTTCACTCTGTATGACAGACTCTAGGTCCATCCACCTCACTACAAATAACTCAATTTCGTTTCTTTTTATGGCTGAGTAATATGCCATTGTATATATGTGCCACATCTTCTTTATCCATTCATCTGTCGATGGACACTTAGGTTGCTTCCATGTTCTGGCTATTGTAAATAGAGCTGCAATGAACATTTTGGTACATGACTCTTTTTGAATTATGGTTTTCTCAAGGTATATGCCCAGTAGTGGGATTGCTGGGTTGTATGGTAGTTCTATTTTTAGTTTTTTAAGGAACCTCCATACTGTTCTGCATAGTGGCTGTATCAATTTACATTCCCACCAACAGTGCAAGAGGGTTCCCTTTTCTCCACACCCTTTCCAGCATTTATTGTTTGTAGATTTTTTGATGATGGCCATTATGACTGGTGTGAGGTGATACCTCATTGTAGTTTTGATTTGCATTTCTCTAATGATTAGTGATGTTGAGCATCTTTGAGAAAGAAAAAAGGAGCTGGAGGAATCAGGCTCCCGGACTTCAGACTATACTACTACAAGGCTACAGTAATCAAGACAGTATGGTACTGGCACAAAAACAGAAATACAGATCAATGGAACAGGATAGAAAGCCCAGAGATAAACCCACGCACATATGGTCAACTTATCTTTGATAAAGGAGGCAAGAATATACAATGGAGAAAAGACAGCCTCTTCAATGAGTGGTGCTGGGAAAACTGGACAGCTATATGTAAAAGAATGAAATTAGAACACTCCCTAACACCATACACAAAAACAAACTCAAAATGGATTAAAGACCTAAATGTAAGGCCAGACACTATAAAACTCTTAGAGGAAAACATAGGCAGAACATTCTATGACATAAATCACAGCAAGATCTTTTTGGACCCACCTTCTAGAGAAATGGAAATAAAAACAAAAATAAACAAATGGGACCTAATGAAACTTAAAAGCTTTTACACAGCTTAGGAAAACATAAACAAGACAAAAAGACAACCTCAGAATGGGAGAAAATATTTGTAAATGAAGCAACTGACAAAGGATTAATCTCCAAAATTTACAAGCAGCTCATGCAGCTCAATATCAAAAAAAAAAACAACTCAATCCTAAAATGGGCAGAAGACCTAAATAGACATTTCTCCTGCATTTATTTTGATGACTGTATGGCTTTTATCCTTTATTTGGTTTACATGATAAACACCACCACTGTATTTTCAAATATTATACAATCCTTGTATTCCTGGTATAAACTTTACTTTGCTTGTCTGAATTTGATTTGTTTTTGTTTTATTTAGGATTTGAATTCATATTCATAAATGCAATTGGACTAACAGTTTCTTTTCTTACACAGTCTTTTTCATTTATGTACCGAAATTATTCTAGCTTCATAAGATGAATTTAGCATACCTTAAATTTTGACTATTTTCTGGACAAGTTTGTATGAAATAGGAACTAACTGTCCTTTAATATTTGGTAAAACTGTCAGGGTTTGAAGTCTTTTGTAGGGGAGTCCTTGATTACCAATTCAAATTCTTTAATGATTATTGGTTTATGCGAACTTTAATTTCTTCTTGAATCATTTTTATAATTTGTATTTCCTAAAAAAAGTCCGTTTCAAAATGTTTCCAAATTTACTGGCATAAAGTTATTCATAAGTGTTTTTAAAATTCTCTATATATCCATACCTTTGTTCTATTTTTATCCTTTTATTAATCTATTTTTTTTATTGGTTTCTTGATTATTCTTGCTATAAGTTTTTCTGTTTCAGTATTTTTAAGACTATTTTTTGTTTTGTTGATCCTCTTATTCTTTGTTTTTAACGTTATTAATTTCTGCTTTTATCTCTATTATATTATTTTCTTCTACTTTCTTTCAGTTTATTCTGTTCTTCTAGCTTCATGAGTGGAACACTTAAGTCATTTAGTTTCAATATGTGTTGTTATTCACAAATCCATCTAAAGCCATACATTTCCATCTGACTACCATTTAGTTATAGTACATGAATTTAAAAAATATATTTATTTATTTATTTTACTTATTCGGCTGTGCTGGGCAGCATGCTGGATCTTTGTTGTGGCATGCAGGATCTTTAGTTGTGGCATGCAGGATCTTTAGTTGCGGCATGTGAACTCTTAGTTGCAGCATGTAGGATCTAGTTCCCTGACCAGGGATTGAACCCAGGCCCACTGCATTGGGAGCCAGGAGTCTTAGCCACTGGATCACCAGAGAAGTCCCTATAGTACATGAATTTTAACATATGGTACTTTAATTTGCATTCATATTTAAATATTTTAAAATTTCTTTTGTAGTTTTGCTTTTAATCATCTCTTTCTATCCCTTCCCTTTCAGGTTATGTGTGTCTTTATATCTAAAGTGAGTCTCTTGTAGATAGCATATCACTGGATCTTGTTTTTTAATCCTTTCAGCCACTTTATACCTTTTGAGTGGGGAGTTTAATCCATTTACATTTAAAGGAATTATTGATAGATAAAATACTTTCTATTGTCATTTTGTTAATTGTTTTCTGTTTTGCACTCTATGACAGCCAACCAGCCAGCCTTCCGACATCTCTTATGCTCAGGCATATGACAGCTATAATAGAATTCTCTGTTACCTTTCCCCATATCTTTCCACTCCGGCCTTGGAGGCGCTAAGGTAGCCCAGAGAAAAGGAAGGGGAACAAGAGCAGAGGGGAATCATAAAAGAACAAAATATGAGACTACTCCCCCACTGCAAGTTCCTATGTCTTGGTTAGGTCTGAGCTGCAGAAGGGATAGCAGAGGGACAGAAGATTTGAGTTGAATGAGAGACTGAAGTTTCTATTTAGAGTAGACTAGGCTTTTTTACTACTGAAAATGAAGCATGTCTATTAATATCTGAAAGTGACAAAAAGCTATGAGATCTATCTAGGAGAAAGCAGATCAGACAGAAGTCTGAAATGAATTAGTGAGAGGAAAACAAGACTATTTCTTGATTGCATTTTACTGAGTCCAGCATGTTCAATAAACCTGTTACATATTTATTGTGATTACTGATATATCTGACCACATTTCTGAGCAGTATTTTGTGTTTTCTTTTTTTTTCTTTTTTTTAAAAAATTTTTATTTATTATTTATTTATTACTTTTATTTTTGGCTGTGTTGGGTCTTCGTTTCTGTGTGAGGGCTTTCTCCAGTTGTGGCGAGTGGGGGCCACTCTTCATCGCGGTGCACGGGCCTCTCACTATCGCGGCCTCTCTTGTTGCGGAGCAGAGGCTCCAGACGCTCAGGCTCAGTAGTTGTGGCTCACGGGCCCAGTTGCTCCGCGGCATATGGGATCTTCCCAGACCAGGGCTCGAACCCGTGTCCCCTGCATTGGCAGGCAGACTCTCAACCACTGTGCCACCAGGGAAGCCCTGTGTTTTCTATTTGCCTTGCTTTTCTCTCCTTTTTATCTGTGTACAATATTGATAAATTTTTCCATTTTAGGTTTGAAAACTATAACATTAATTTATAAATAAAGTTTCTTAAGGTCTAAAATATCAAGTTATTAGATGTGTTTCTCTTCCTCTTGTATATGACATAGATCTTTTTGTACTTTAATTACCCATTAAACAATAACCATCCACCATCTTGCTATAATTGTCTCTACTTTTGGATTAAGCTTTTTGAAACTAAAAAATTACTAAGTCTTTCTATGATTGGCCATTAATAACATTTATCAATTTTTATGCTTGCTGTACTTTCGGATATCCCATGTCTCCCTCTGGGTTAACTTTGTTTTTAATATACTTGTATCTTTTTATGGTTGCGTAATGAATGAATGTAGTTTTGCTCTCCTTTTTGAATGTTGATACAGATGAGTATAAAATTCTAAATTGAACGTTATTTCTTCCCAGCACCATTATAGTCTAGCATTTATTGTTTCTGTTGAGAAGATTTCTGGAAGTCTAAATTGTTTTTCCTTTTTAAGGTAATCTACCTTTTCTCTGTGGTAGCTTTTAAGATTCTTCTTTATCCTTTATGCTCTACAGATCCATTATAATGTGACTTGATGTGATTTTACACTTATTTATCCTGCTCTCTATTCAAGGTACATTTTTTTTTTAATTTTTATATTTATTTTTGGCTGTGTCAGGTCTTTGTTGCTGCGTGTGGGCTTTCTCTAGTTGCGGTGAGCGGGGGCTACTTGTCATGGCAGTGCACTGGCTTCTCATTGCGGTGGTTTCTCTTGTTGCAGAGCACGGGCTCTAGGTGCGCGGGCTTCAATAGTTGCAGGGTGCGGGCCCTAGAGTGTGTGGGCTTCAGTAGTTGTGGCGCATGGGCTCAGTAGTTGTGCCTCACAGGCTCCAGAGCACAGGCTCAGATGTTGTGGCATGGGCTTAGTTGCTCTGTGGCACATGGATCTTCCCAGAACAGGGATCAAACCTGTGTCCCCTGCTTTGGC
This sequence comes from Balaenoptera ricei, assembly GCF_028023285.1. Taxonomy (NCBI): domain Eukaryota; kingdom Metazoa; phylum Chordata; class Mammalia; order Artiodactyla; family Balaenopteridae; genus Balaenoptera; species Balaenoptera ricei. Next base: position 48,804,391 of record NC_082657.1, on the reverse strand, counting down.
AGGCAGATTCTTAACCACTGCGCCACCAGGGAAATCCCTCAAGGTACATTTAAATGTGAAGGCCACTGATTTTTGAATTCTGGAAATTTACAAGTTATTACCTCTTCAAATATAGCTTCTTCCTTCTTTCCTCCTATTCATTTCCTGTGGATCTAGTTTTAGATGTGGCTTGGAGCCTCTCAATATATCCTCTATATCTTAACTGCTTTTACCTATATGTTATTTCCTTGTTTTTCTGTGAATTTCTCACCACTGTCCTACATATCACTAATTATTTCTTTGAAGTGTGTAACCTAGATTTTGCTCCACCTGTTGAGTTGTTAAAATTTCCATCTATAGCTATTAATATTTTAGTTATAATGCAAAATAGATTTTTAAAAGATAATCATTCTAGGGTTTCTATTCTGAGTCTGAGGAGAAATGTATACTCCAGAATGCATGGATAGAGATCATTTTTTATAATGTATCAATTATGTTACAAGACATAGCTGAGTGGATATTTCATATCTTACCTAATAAAGTCTTCTACTGTTTATTCTTATGATATATTATAAGAATAATATACTTATAATGCTAATAACTTTACTTATTCTTTTTCATTAATGGTCTGAGTTCATAGCTGACTAAGAAGATGAGGTATTTTGTGATTGTTTGAAAAGAACAGCAACAAAACAACTGTATTTTCAAAATAACATATGCAGGATGTTTGCAGTCAGTTTTCATAATTCAGTACATTAAGTGGGTCAGATGATGAGTACATTTTAAGTATTTCAAATGCAAATACAAGACTTAAACAGTCACTTTGCTGAATTTCTTCCAAACAAATGACTTCAGAACTCATCCAAAACATATAATCCTTTTGTCTAAAAGGGAAAATGTATAGGAAATGCTAAGAGATCAGAAACAGATATCTTTAACAGAGAATATCTGGCATTGTAATATAGTAGGCAGTACGAAAGTCACAATGGTAAACTTCAAGTAAGTTTAAGTTAATGGTTATTCCACATCCGGTGATTAAATGAGGGTGGTTTGAAATGGGATAGCTTACGATGAGCTCATGTAATGTATTAATTATTTTTCATCTGACTGATTATCTATGCAAATGTTTTCCTTTCCCCTGAGGAGTATACACACATCTATTAAAAGGGAGCAATAAGCCTTCTAATAAGCCTTCTAATTAATATAGCATCTGTACTACCTCTTCAAATATAATATTCCATTACAGCAAGTATAAAATGGGTAATAAGAAAACATGAATTTCCTCTGGATTCTTACAGACCATCAGAAGCTTTAGCATTTGACATTAATGATTAGCCATTCCTTTAAATAAAATCTCTTTTTGAATCCTGTTTCGATTCCTGTCTTCCTTTTGCCTCCTACTGTTTTCTTTAACCCTCAGTTCTACTCAGTTTGCTGTCTCTTTCATATTCTCATTCAAAGTATTAACCCGTTTTCAGGATTTCAAATATTGTCTCTTTCTGATAGTCAAAATCTACTTCTACAGCTCTGATACCATTTTAAAATGTCCTTTGTTTATTTCCAACTGCCTACTGAACACTCATATTTGTCTATTCAATGAGGACTTCTAAATACTATGTTTAAAGTTTATTCCAAAGGAATGTTTATGGAAGACTTAACTATGTCTGGAGCACTGTTCTGAGCGCTGGGCCTATATAAATCGTGAGGCATAAGGAGCTCAAAATTAATGGAGGAGAGAGACCCATGAACAAATAGTTACAGATACAATGCAAAGAGGGCTGGGAAAAGAGAAATGTGCACAATGTGCTCTGGTTAATCCCCTAAAATCTCCCCTCCCTACTTCTAATCATTGGAGCTCAAAACACGTTAGTCATCTTTGACTCACTTTTCCTATATTCCGTATTGCGAAACTAGTTACCAAATCCCATTTGTGATCCTTTCTTCCAAAAATCTCACAGAAATCCCACTCTCTTTTATCCTCCACCCCTTGCTGTCCCCATTGCCACTACTCTGGTCTAGTCTTTTTAATTTCTCATGGATTGTTTCAATATTCCATTAACTAGACTCCCTCTCTAAATCTCTCCTGATACAATCTCTCCAGTATTGGAATGCACTTTCATCATTTCACTGTCTTGCTTAGTGAACCCAGGACTACCACCTAATAGCTATAAACCTTGCCCAAGTTGCTTAACTTCTCTGGACCTCTTTTTCTCATCTGTACAATGGATTGTATCTCAAAGTTAAAAAAAAATATGTAAGTTTAAAAAAGAGTGCTTAGCACATAGTAAGTAAATAAATATGGCTCAGTAAATGTAGCTGCTGTAATAATAATCGTTACTACTCATTCTCTCTAACTCCTATGACATTTTGTCTCTTACTAAATTCATAACATTTTTACTTTGTAGTTTTCTGTATACTCTCTCTCTCTCTCTATTTAACCACATGCTCCTTGAAGGCAGGGATTGAATCTTATTTGTCTTCAGGCATAACTTGTGAACCAATTTTTCCTTGGCCTATGATTTGTCACTCAATAGAATTTAACGGACTCCTGCCTGATTCACAGTTGATGGGGACAAAAAGCCCCATAGCTCAATTAAAATGATACTTGAAAGATACCTGATATCACTAAAATCTATGGAATTATGTATTAAATGGCCCCCAAAGAATTAGTTATTTCAAAAATTAAAAATTATTACAAGGAGCATAATATATCATGTTATATCATATATCATTCACCATCAAAACGTCAGAAGTAGCTTTATTTTATATTACCGTATCTCTTGATGGTGATCTATCTGGAAAAGTAGGGCTTGCTGAACTTGAACACTGATAATAAAGCTCACATTCTAAGAAAATGTTTAAAATATGAAACAGAACCAGAGATGGTGTTGGAGAACTCCTCGGGAGAATGCAGTTAGGGAATCTTTGAGTCTTGACAGTTTGCAAACCCTTTCATAGCACATAAATGATTTAGCAGTAACACAGAGTGGCCAGAGTAAATTATTTCCATTTCTATCACTGCACAACCTATAATAAGTAACCAGATAAGATGCTGAATGATTCTATTGTTATGATGTATGCTGATCTGATTCGAGTTTTTTTTCCTTCTTTTTTGTTTTGTTTTGATTTCCAATGCCTCAGATCCTTGCCAAATCATTAAGCAAGTCACATCCAGCCAAAGCTGGCTTGAACAGTCTCAACGTACCTCGCAAAGGCCAGATCATCAAAACCCTTAGGATCACACAAACAAGGGGAAAATACCAAGGGGCCTCTCCTATTTGTCTTTCTGGCTATCTGTGTTCCATGGGAAGGAAAGAAAATAACAAGAACAGGATTTAAATGCTCTGTTTTGACAGGTTATTAAGATTCCAATCACAGCCTGCCTACTCCCCCTGATCAAGCCAAGTTCAGAAACATAGCAGAATATCTCTAAAGCAACTATGCATACATATAAAATAAAAAAGTGCTAGAAAAGGAGGAAGAGTGGAAAAATCAGGCCAACATGAATAATTTGGTAGAGTTGTGGGGTGTTTAAAGACACATGCTAGCATGGGAAGGTATATCAGTGTAGTTGACTGGCACACAATTTCCTACACAGAATTTAGATGCTGGTGGCTCAAGTGTTGTCAATCTCATCTTGTTCTACTACATAATCAATAGTTCCAACGGAGACATCCATGGGAGGCCAGGTTCTTATCCTCTGAAATTAGAGCCCACCCTCTGCATGAGATTTCCTACCACGGGGCCAGCTCTGATACTGGCAGTGGGGCACCAACTCTGAGTTCTCTGAGAGCCTTTATAAATATTCTTCTAATGACACAAATTTCACTGTGATGGGCACAGGCTTGGGTCCTTGTTTCACACCCTTCTCCAAGGATGAACTGTAATAAAACATGAGGGCTTCTATGGTGAGGGACACTGGGGAATCACTGCTGGATATAGTACTAAGGAGACTTTGAGTATAGGAGACAGAACACTCTGACACTCTGAAACTATATAGACTGAATGATGTAAAAAATGACTACCTTTGGTATAGAGCAAGGATTGGCCAAACTACAGCCTATGTGCCAAATATGGCTTACTGTCAGTTTTTGTAAATGAAGTTTTATGGAATGTAGCCATGCCCACCCAATCATTTACATATTATCTATGGCTGTCAGAGTTATGTGGTTGCAATAGAGACTGTTTGGTCCCCAAGCTTAACATACTGACCATCTGTCTACAGAAAGTTTTCCGACTCCTGATACAGAGTAACTGAGCAAAATTACTTAGGCTCAGTCCTCTGTAAATCATGTTTATTTTGGTGAGAAATAACATGCATGTAGATGAAAATCTGGCAGGCCTGAGAGAATAGGTCATGTAGCAACAACACCCTCCAGGAAGGCACTTATTAGTATACCTGTTATGAGAAGGAGTATGTATTGTGGAAAGAGTATCAACTTTGAACCTGGATTTGACCCATATTTCTGGCATTTATTGGGCCTAATAAGCCTTGCCTTATAGGGTTATTGTCAGGATTAAATGCTATGGCCTATGTGAAACACTTAGTACTCACTAAACTGCTGTGTTTCTTCTTTCCAGTCTCTGCGTCTTCATGGTTGCTGGCACAGATCTGAACATATACAGGCACCTTACCTTGACACATTTTAAATAAGTAGCGGCACCTGCCTGGTATCACATCCTGATTCTCACTGGTGCTTTTCCTTTGGTTGATGAAGAGCCTCTAAATCCCTTAGGAAGATACCACTGTGGTGCCTTTGATAGTCTTCAAAACCTTTGCCTCCTTTATAGAACCTAGAAAACACAGAAAAGAACTCCAGATATTGATATAAAAGCGAAGCAGAAATTATTTGTTCCTTATTAAGTATGGGTTAAAATAACCATCCAGTACTCATAATGATAGGTTATTATCAGTGTTGTTCACATGATTAGATCAATACCTACCATCAAAAACACTTAAAATTACTACTTTGGTGTCAACATCACCCATAATGATCAAATTATATTAGTCAATATTAATAACTGCAAATGAAGTCAACAATTGCAGGCATTGTCCAAAGTAACTTGATGTACATTCAATAAATCATTTTTGTTTGTTGAAAATATAAAAATATACTTTATATTGAAAACAGCCTACTAATATTAATGCTATATTATTATTATTAAACAATAATAGGAAATATTCATCAAGCACTTTCTGAATGCCAGGCACAGTAACAGACTGTATCATGCATCATCTTATTTCATCCTCACAACAACCTTATGAGAAAGGTAAAATCATTATTCCCATTTTACAAGAAACTCAGACTTAGAGAAGTTAAAATGATAACTAAAATGTATTAAATAGCAATAGCATTTCACTGACAATTTATGTAATTTTTAACTCACAGCAGGAAGACATTTAAAAAATATTTGGCATAACAGAAAAATATCATGGGCATGTCAAGTTACACAGAGTCTGCTGTTTTATGGGTCTGTATTCCTCACTACACTTTTGTGTGCTGAGTTCTTTGTACATCTTGGTCTGCAATTAATTTGATTACACATCATTTCCTATGCTGATTAGGTATCACTAGTCAATTGCTTTTTCAGATTTATTGATTTATTTATTTTTGTTCTTATCAATATTTTTAAGTAGATGTTTTTGGAAATCAAAATATTCTATAAGCTATGATAAAAAAACAGCAGCCTTGCTTCCTGTTCCATCTCTCTTAACCTCCAAGTTCCACTCTTCAGAGTTAACTAAATACTATCAAATATTTTAGCTGTTTCTTCTGATATTTGTCTCCACATTTCCAAATAACACAACATATGGTGGTATTTGCAACATCTTGATTTTTTTCTAGTATAGGCGTGACATCCTGACTTTGTAGAATGGAGGATGAGGATTTACCTCTTACACTTCCCCTACATGCTGTGCATGTGCACACACACACACTTATATTCTCCTTCACCCATCCTCCCAATATGGTTATAAAACAATTTCTTACTAAAACATTATTCATTGCTTACATTTTTATGGCTATGAGAATATTCTTCACAGCCGAGTTATGTAGTATACAATGGTTATATTTTCTTGCCTCTACAGGTTTTTGTTTTTACTAGAGTCACTAATTATATGATTTTTCATCTGCTTACTTTTCAATGACATAGTCTCTCAAACTTGGACAGAGCTGTAATTCTCCTCCCAAATGGGTCAAATACGTCAGTTGATCAATTTGTTCCTTTTTGAGGGGGCATCTCTTCTGGAGCCCTCTGGCCTTTTTGCTCCAACCTGGGCTGGTTGCCACAAAGCTGTCATCTCGAAAATTCTTTGGGGTCAAGTTGATTCAAACCTTTCTGTTTTCATTTGTTTTTGTCTAGGTTAGCTACAGATTTCTGAGAGATGCGTTAAAAAATCTCCCACTCTGATAAGAGATTTGTTAATTTCTTGTGAACAACAAAAAAATTACACTTATGGTTGAGTCTGAATAATCTCTTTTTTAAAATAATTTTTAAAAGCATATGGGATCTTCCCGGACCAGGACTCGAACTTGTGTCCCATGCATTGGCAAGCAGATTCTTAACCACTGAGTAACAAGGGAAGCCCAAGTCTGAATAATCTTTTGCTCACAAGTCTCTTGCATTTCATGTCTTCCTCATTCTTATATTCATTTTGTTTTGCTGTTGTATGTCCTTGAATAATTATCTCATAGAAGGTCTCTGGATAATAAAATCTCTGTCTTTCAACACCTAAAAAAAAGACTATTTTGACCACTCTTGTTAATTTTTGTTTTCCTGGTTTCACAATTCTTGCTTCAAAATTATTTTCCTCCATGTTGCTTTGTGTATTTTAATTTTTTAACTCATGGTTAATCTGATACAACATATAAATTTCATCATGAAAATTACAAAATAATCCTGTATATTATAAAAACAGCTCAACGGACTTTCTTTAATTTGCCAATACACTCAAATTTGTTTATACATAATATTAATTATATAAAAGGAAGATTAAACTGAAACTTAAGTATTAGGGACCATTGTCAGTAAAAGACAGATTAAATAAATGTGAAATTATAATCTAAACCAATATAAGGATGAAATTCAGAATTAAATTTATAAAATTTGAGTTAATCTAGAATTCTAAGAATCATGCTCATTGTATAAATTGTGGTATGGTACTTTCTTTTCAAAATTTGATCATTCTTACATTTATTTTACCCAAATCAAGTTTTTTATTTGGAATGAAAATTTTTTCAATTAAAGTGTCTTTTTAATTCATCCAAACAATACATTGTAAAAATAATTGATGAAGTATGAAGTGAAAACAAGAAAAGTAGAAGAGATCAACCCATGTAAATAACCTCAGAGAATATATGTACAAGTCTTTAAGCTATTCTCATCAAAAATCAGTCTTGGGACTTCCCTGGTGGCGCAGTGGTTAGGAATCTGCCTGCCAATACAGGGGACACAGGTTCGAGCCCTGGTCCAGGAAGATCCCACATGCCACGGAACAACTAAGCCCGTGCGCCACAACTACTGAGCCTGACGAGCCACAACTACTGAGCCCGCATGCCACAACTACTGAAGCCCACACTTCTAGAGCCCGTGCTCTGCAAAAAGAGAAGCCACCGCAATGAGAAGCCCACGCACCGCAACGAAGAGCAGCCCCCACTCGCTGCAACTAGAGAAAGCCCACGCACAGCAATGAAGACCCAACACAGCCAAAAAATATAAAATAAAATAAATAAATTAGAAAAAAATCACTCTTGCCAAGGATTGGAAATAGTAACCAGGAAAAGGAAAGGGGCATTAATATTTACTAAGCACTTACTCTATGCCTCGTATAAGAAGTATTGATACTTCTTATACATGATGTCATTAGACCTTAAACCCTTGCAAATAACTTATAAAGTATGTATTATTAGTCCTGTTTTACAGACAAGAAAACAGAAATTCAGAGAAGTTATGTACTTTGTTCTAGATTAGGATTCAAAGCAGGTTTTTTTTGCCTTTGTTTATTTATTTTTTATACAGCAGGTTCTTATTAGTTATCTATTTTATACATATTAGTGTATATATGTCAATCCCAATCTCCCAATTCATTCCCCCCCCCCCCCAATTTCCCACCTTGGTGTCCATACATTTGTTCTGTACATCTGTGTCTCTATTTCTGCCTTGCAAACCGGTTCATCTGTACCATTTTTCTAGATTCCACATATATGCGTTAATATACGATATATGTTTTTCTCTTTCTGACTTAACTTCATGATGTATGACAGTCGCTAGGTGCATCCATGTCTCTACAAATGACCCAATTTCATTCCTTTTTATGGCTGAGTAATATGCCATTGTATATATGTACCACAACTTCTTTATCCATTTGTCTGTTGATGGCATTTAGGTTGCTTCCATGACCTGGCTATTGTAAATAGTGCTGCAATGAACATTGGGGTGCATGTGTGTTTTTGAATTATGGTTTTCTCTGGGTATATGCCCAGTAGTGGGATTGCTGGGTCATATGGTAATTCTATTTTTAGTTTTTTAAGGAACCTCCATACTGTTCTCCATAGTGGCTGTATCAATTTGCATTCCCACCAACAGTGCAAGAGGGTTCCCTTTTCTCCACACCCTCTCCAGCATTTCTTGTTTGTAGATTTTCTGATGATGCCCATTCTAACTGGGGTGAGGTGATACCTCATTGTAGTTTTGTTTGCATTTCTCTAATAATTAGTGATGTTGAGCAGCTTTTCATATGCCTCTTGGCCATCTGTATGTCTTCTTTGGAGAGATGTCTATTTAGGTCTTCTGCCCATTTTTTGATTGGTTTGTTTGTTTTTTTAATATTGAGCTGCATGAGCTATTTATATATTTTGGAGATTAATCCTTTGTCTGTTGATTATAGTTTTCTGAGTACAGGTCTTTTACCTCCTTAGGTAGGTTTATTCCTAGGTATTTTATTCTTTTTGTTGCAGTGGTGAATGGGATTCTTTCCTTAATTTCTCTTTCTGATCTTTTGTTGTTAGTGTACAGGAATGCAAGAGATTTCTGTGCATTAATTTTGTATCCTGCAACTTTACCAAATTCATTGATTAGCTCTAGTAGTTTTCTGGTGGCATCTTTAGGATTCTCTATGTATAGTAGCATGTCATCTGCAAACAGTGACAGTTTTACTTCTTCTTTTCCAATTTGTATTTATTTTATTTCTTTTTCTTCTCTGATTGCTGTGGCTAGGACTTCCAAAACTATGTTGAGTAATAGTGGCGAGAGTGGACATCCTTGTCTTTTTCCTGATCTAAGAGGAAATGCTTTCAGTTTTTCATCATTGAGAATGATGTTCGCTGTGGTTTTGTCGGATATGGCCTTCATTATGTTGAGGTAGGTTCCCTCTATGCCCACTTTCTGGAGGGTTTTTATCACAAATCTGTGTTGAATTTTGTCTAAAGTTTTTCTGCATCTATTGAGATGATCATATGGTTTTTATTCTTCAATTTGTTAATATGGTGTATCACATTGATTGATTTGCGTATATTGAAGAATCCTTGCATCCCTGGGATAAATCCCACTTCATCATGGTGTATGATCCTTTTAATGTGTTGTTGGATTCTGTTTGCTAGTATTTTGTTGAGGATTTTTGCATCTATATTCATCAGTGATATTGGTCTGTAATTTTTTTTTTTGTAGTATCTCTGTCTGGTTTTGGTGTCAGGGTGATGGTGGCCTTGTAGAATGAGTTTGGGAGTGTTCCTTCCTCTGCAATTTTTTGGAATAGTTTGAGAAGGATGAGTGATAGCTCTTCTCTAAATGTTTGATAGAATTCACCTATGAAGCCATCTGGCCCTGGACTTTGGTTGGAAGATTTTTAATCACAGTTTCAATTTCATTACTTGTGACTGGTCTGCTCATACTTTCTATTTCTTCCTGGTTCAGTCTTGGAAGGTTATACCTTTCTAAGAATTCGTCCATTTCTTCCAGGTTGTCCATTTTATTGGCATAGAGTTGCTTGTAGTAGTCTCTTAGGATGCTTTGTATTTCTTCAGTGTCTGTTGAAACTTCTCCTTTTTCATTTCTAATTTTATTGATTTGCGTCCTCTCCCTCTTTTTCTTGATGAGTCTGGCTAAAGGTTTATCAATTTTGTTTATCTTCTCAAAGAACCAGCTTTTAGTTTTATTGATCTTTGCTATTGTTTTTTTATTTCTGTTTCATTTATTTCTGCTCTGATCTTTATAATTTCTTTCCTTCTACTAACTTCGGGTTTTGTTTGTTCTTCTTTCTCTAGTTCCCTTAGGTGTAAGGTTAGACTGTTTATTTGAGATTTTTCATGTTTCTTGAGGTAGGATTGTACTGCTATAAAATTCCCTCTTAGAACTGCTTTTGCTGCATCCCATAGGTTTTGGATGGTCGTGTTTTCATTGTCATTTGTCTCTAGGTATTTTTTGATTTCCTCTTTGATTTCTTCAGTGATCTCTTGGTTATTTAGTAACATATTGTTTAGCCTCCAGGTGTTTGTGTTTTTTACATTATTTCTTCCGGTAATTGATTTCTAATCTCATAGCGTTGTGGTCAGAAAAGATGCTTGATATGATTTCAATATTCTTAATTTACCAAGGCTTGATTTGTGACCCAAGATGTGATTTATCCTGGAGAATGTTCTGAGTGCACTTGAGAAGAAAGTGTAATCTGCTGTTTTGGGATGGAATGTCCTATAAATATCAATTAAATCTATCAGGTCTATTGTGTCATTTAAAGCTTGTGTTTCCTTATTAATTTTCTGCCTGGATGATCTGTCCATTGATGTAAGTGAGGTGTTAAAGTCCCCCACTATTACTGTGTTACTGTCGATTTCCTCTTTTATAGCTGTTAGCAGTTGCCTTATGTATTGAGGTGCTCCTATGTTGGGTGCATATGTATTTATACTTGTTATATCTTCTTCTTGGATTGATCCCTTGATCATTATGTAGTGTCCTTCCTTGTCTCTTGTAACATTCTTTATTTTAAAGTCTATTTTATCTGATATGAGGATTGCTACTCCAGCTTTCTTTAGATTTCCATTTTCATGGAATATCTTTTTCCATCCCCTCACTTTCAGTCTGTATGTGTCCCTAGGTCTGAAGTGGGTCTCTTGTAGACAGCATATATATGGGTCTTGTTTTTGTATCCATTCAGCAAGCCTGTGTGTTTTGGTTGGAGCAGTTAACCCATTCACGTTTAAGGTAATTATCGATATGTATGTTCCTATGACCATTTTATTAATTGTTATGGGTTTGTTTTTGTAGGTCCTTTTCTTCTCTTGTGTTTCCCACTTAGAGAAGTTCCTTTAGCATTTGCTGTAGAGCTGGTTTGGTGGTGCTGAATTCTCTTAGTGTTTGCTCATCTGTAAAGCTTTTGATTTCTCTGTTGAATCTGAATGAGATCCTTGCTGGGTAGAGTAATCTTGGTTTTAGGTTCTTTCTTTTCATCACTTTAAATATATCGTGCCACTCCCTTCTGACTTGCAGGAGTCTGAGAAATCAGCTGTTAACCTTATGGAACTCTCCCTTGTATGTTATTTGTCATTTTTCCCTTGTTGCTTTCAATAATTTTTCTTTGTCTTTAATTTTTGTCAATTTGATTACTATCTGTCTTGGCATGTTTCTCCTTGGGTTTATCCCACCTAGGACTCTCTGTGCTTCCTGGACTTGGGTGGTTATTTCCTTACCCATGTTAGGGAAGTTTTTGACTATAATCTCTTCAAACATTTTCTCAGGTCCTTTCTCTCTCTCTTCTCCTTCGGGGACCCCTATAATGTGAATGTTGGTGTGTTTAACATTGTCCCAGAGGTCTCTTAGGTTGTCTTCATTTCTTTTCATTCTTTTTTCTTTATTCTGTTCTGTGGCAGTGAATTCCACCATTCTGTCTTCCAGGTCACTTATCCGTTCTTCTGCCTCAGTTATTCTGCTATTGATTACTTCTAGTGTATTTTTCATTTCAGTTATTGTATTGTTCATCTCTATTTGTTTGTTCTTTAATTTTTCTAGGTGTTTGTTCTTTAATTCTTCTAGGTCTTTGTTAAACACTTCTTGCATCTTCTTGATCTTTGCCTCCATTCTTTTTCTGAGGTCCTGGATCATCTTCACTATCATTATTCTGAATTCTTTTTCTGGAAGGTTGCCTATCTCCACTTCATTTAATTGTTTTTCTGGGGTTTTATCTTGTTCCTTCACCTGGTACATAGTCCTCTGCCTTTTCATTTTGTCTCTCTTTCTGTGAATGTGGTTTTCGTTCCACAGGCTGCAGGATTGTAGTTCTTCTTGCTTCTGCTCTCAAAGCACTTCTTACTTCAAGTTTCTCTTTGAATCATTCTAATGTGCCTAATTTTATTGAAAATATTTTAACTCTCACTCTTATCATGAAAAAAATTTCTATCAGATAATTAGATGGCTACTATATTTTCTACCACACTTTGTTCAAAGTAGACCCTAGGAAAACTCATAACTCAAAGATTGTAAGTAAATTGGGACTAGAATCCAGGATTTTTGCTCATCAGGCAACTGGATTATGCTTTATTACTTCTGCCACCTTGGCACAGGTCCCTATTCAGTCTTCCTCTCTCTTCCCTGTTCTTACACTGCCATTTGTCTAACCCTCATTATCTCACACAAAGATATTGTAAAGTCCCCAAACCTCCTTCATACCACTTCATGCACCACTACCAATCAGTTGTTCCACAGCAGACTTCCAACCTGTTATTCCCTGCCTAAAACTTCTGTTGATTTATACTTGGCTCCCTTGAACTTGGGCTCCCAATGGCTTAAACCTTTATTGCTCTGCAGAATCCTACCCTCCAAAATGCCCTATTCCCTGTTTCCTGCAAGCCCTCATTTCCATTCTGCCAATATCTTAGCTAATCCCATTTCTTCCTCTATCATTTCTGCTTTTTGAAACTCCCTAATACCCAGTTTAAATTACACTTTCCCTTGTTTTCCCAATTAGAAGTTTTGTATTTTTTATAAATTTCTTTGGTTTGTGCTTCTCTTAGTTCACTAATATACAGATAATGGAAGCCAGAATATAATGCTTTACCTCTCCAATAAGTGGAAAGTTCTTCAAAGGTAGAGAATGCAACTTGTTCACTTAATATCTCCCACAGTGCTTAGCAAAGTGCCCCAAAAAAGAATTCAATAAATGTTTTAGAAATCAAACAGGGAAAAAGGCAAAGCAAAAAACAAACCAAAAAAGTATGTTTTGAAAAGAACAATCTATCCAGAGGTCTTAAAATGCCTTTTCTCTAATCCTTTGAAATGACTTTTTATGTGCATGTGTATTCTGTTGAGTTCAAATTGCTTCTTATAAGTTTTCTAGAAAGCCAATTAGGATAATAAGGAGAAAAAGAAGATGGAAGATAGGGT